>NC_135232.1:721723020-723196770 GCF_051348905.1 Ranitomeya variabilis | reverse complement strand
TGGGCATGCGCACTGCACTGCGCTGTTCAGGCCCTCCCCCAGCTCGGACGTTCTCCCTTGTCTGATGTTGCCCCTGCTCCCCCGCCTTCCGGCATTATTTTCGGCTGCCAGATTCCAAAATCTGGTGAGGATTAGTGTATATGGCGGCAAGCTGCTGTGTGCTTTGTCTCTCTCTATGTGTTTGTATGTTTTAATGCAAATGCATATTTACACCAGCAGCAATGAAAATTTGGTACTTGTGTGGGTGGCCATAAATTACAAAGCACTGATGATCAATACTGTTTTTTGGGGAGCATTATAGGTTTACATTGCGTTCGGGCAATACGTTTTGCGAATATAGCTAGCGTATTGCACCAGCGCAATGTCTTTAGCGGGATTGCTTTTGCCGATCCCGCTATCGCAGATCCACAATCTGCGCTAGCGAGGAACGAAGCTGGGACGCTGAAAGCAGCATCTGAGGTCCGACTGAAAATAACGGCACATCGCAAGGGCGTGCCTAAAAAATGGCATGCGCTAGCGATGCGATCCAGATCCTAAACACATTGCCGTCAATGGGTGCGCTAACGGACCCGTTGCATGGCGTAACTTGCGACAATCACGCCATGCAGCGTACTCCTTTAGCGTTAACCCATTAACGCTTAGTGAACCTATTCGTAACGCATTGAACATCAGTAAAGGAGGAGGGGTCTGCATTATACCACATCAAAGAACAATAAACGTTGAGGGGTGACCATTATTACACCGTACTGCAGATCAATGCACGGTCAGGGGTCTGCATTATTATACCGCACTGATCATCAATAAACGGTGAGGGGGGATCATTATTATTCCGCACTATAGATCTATAAACGGTCATGGTGGAGCATTGAGTGGAGCACTTAAATACGTGGCACTGAAATACGTGACACGTGGCACTGAAATACGTGGCACTGAAATACGTGGCACTGAAATACGTGGTACGTGGCACTGAAATACGTGGCACTGAAATACGTGGCACGTGGCACTGAAATACGTGGCACTGAAATACGTGACACGTGGCACTGAACTACGTGGTACGTGGCACTGAAATACGTGGCACGTGGCACTGAAATACGTGGCACGTGGCACTGAAATACGTGGCACGTGGCACTGAAATACGTGGCACTGAAATACGTGACACGTGGCACTGAAATACGTGGCACTGAAATACGTGGCACGTGGCACTGAAATACGTGGCACGTGGCACTGAAATACGTGGTACGTGGCACTGAAATACGTGGCACTGAAATACGTGGCACGTGGCACTGAAATACGTGGCACTGAAATACGTGACACGTGGCACTGAAATACGTGGTACGTGGCACTGAAATACGTGGCACGTGGCACTGAAATACGTGGCACGTGGCACTGAAATACGTGGCACGTGGCACTGAAATACGTGGCACTGAAATACGTGACACGTGGCACTGAAATACGTGGCACTGAAATACGTGACACGTGGCACTGAAATACGTGGCACGTGGCACTGAAATACGTGGTACGTGGCACTGAAATACGTGGCACTGAAATACGTGACACGTGGCACTGAAATACGTGGTACTGAAATACGTGGCACGTGGCACTGAAATACGTGGCACGTGGCACTGAAATACGTGGCACGTGGCACTGAAATACGTGGCACTGAAATACGTGACACGTGGCACTGAAATACGTGGCACGTGGCACTGAAATACGTGGCACGTGGCACTGAAATACGTGGCACTGAAATACGTGACACTGAAATACGTGGCACTGAGTGCCACGTGCCACGTCAGTGCCACGTGCCACGTATTTCAGTGCCACGTATTTCAGTGCCACGTGCCACGTATTTCAGTGCCACGTGCCACGTATTTCAGTGCCACGTATTTCAGTGCCACGTGCCACGTATTTCAGTGCCACGTATTTCAGTGCCACGTACCACGTATTTCAGTGCCACGTATTTCAGTGCCACGTGCCACGTATTTCAGTGCCACGTGCCACGTATTTCAGTGCCACGTATTTCAGTGCCACGTGCCACGTATTTCAGTGCCACGTATTTCAGTGCCACGTATTTCAGTGCCATGTGCCACGTATTTCAGTGCCACGTATTTCAGTGCCACGTGCCACGTATTTCAGTGCCACGTGCCACGTATTTCAGTGCCACGTGTCACGTATTTCAGTGCCACGTATTTCAGTGCCACGTATTTCAGTGCCACGTGTCACGTATTTCAGTGCCACGTATTTAAGTGCTCCACTCAATGCTCCACCATGACCGTTTATAGATCTATAGTGCGGAATAATAATGATCCCCCCTCACCGTTTATTGATGATCAGTGCGGTATAATAATGCAGACCCCTGACCGTGCATTGATCTGCAGTACGGTGTAATAATGGTCACCCCTCAACGTTTATTGTTCTTTGATGTGGTATAATGCAGACCCCTCCTCCTTTACTGATGTTCAATGCGTTACGAATAGGTTCACTAAGCGTTAATGGGTTAACGCTAAAGGAGTACGCTGCATGGCGTGATTGTCGCAAGTTACGCCATGCAACGGGTCCGTTAGCGCACCCATTGACGGCAATGTGTTTAGGATCTGGATCGCATCGCTAGCGCATGCCATTTTTTAGGCACGCCCTTGCGATGTGCCGTTATTTTCAGTCGGACCTCAGATGCTGCTTTCAGCGTCCCAGCTCCGTTCCTCGCTAGCGCAGATTGTGGATCTGCGATAGCGGGATCGGCAAAAGCAATCCCGCTAAAGACATTGCGCTGGTGCAATACGCTAGCTATATTCGCAAAACGTATTGCCCGAACGCAATGTAAACCTATAATGCTCCCCAAAAAAACAGTATTGATCATCAGTGCTTTGTAATTTATGGCCACCCACACAAGTACCAAATTTTCATTGCTGCTGGTGTAAATATGCATTTGCATTAAAACATACAAACACATAGAGAGAGACAAAGCACACAGCAGCTTGCCGCCATATACACTAATCCTCACCAGATTTTGGAATCTGGCAGCCGAAAATAATGCCGGAAGGCGGGGGAGCAGGGGCAACATCAGACAAGGGAGAACGTCCGAGCTGGGGGAGGGCCTGAACAGCGCAGTGCAGTGCGCATGCCCAGGAATGCCAGCCCCGCAGTGTGCATAATGAATAACACAGTGCGGGGCGGGGATTCAGTAACAGGGCGGCCGCACTGCCCGCACAGACGCAGTCAGGCACCCTGCGTGTGAGTGATGACGGCCAAAGAAGACTGCGCAGGCCCCAGGCAGGCACGCACAGCGCAGGCGCCGGATTTGAAGCAACAACGCGAAGGGGGCGGGTACCATCGGCCCTGAAGAGAAGAGTGACGGCAGTTTGAAGATTCATAGAGGACGCTTCGGACCGCCTCCCGGTACAATCGCTGGTACGTTTGGCCAATTTTTAAAACGTTTTATTGCGGTAATAACTTAATCAAAAACTAAAAGAGCCACCTTGTTAGACTGCAGCATTACTGCTGCACAAGGTGGCTCTTTTAGTTTATAACGCCTGGGGGGGGGTGACAGTGGCCCTTTAAGGATGTCTTGTTTCACCTGCATGGAGAGCTCCTTTGACCGCATGTTTACTTCACAGCAAAACCTTCCAAATGCAAGCACCATACCTCAGATCAACTCCAGGCCTTTTATCTGCTTAATTGAGAATGACATAACGAAGGGATTGCCCACACCTGTCCATGAAATAGCCTTGGAGTCAATTGTCCAATTACTTTTGGTCCCTTTAAAAACAGGGTGGCACATGTTAAGGAGCTGAAACTCCTAAACCCTTCATCCAATTTTAATGTGGATACCCTCAAATGAAAGCTGAAAGTCTGAACTTCAACTGCATCTGAATTGTTTTGTTTAAAATTCATTGTGGTTATGTCTATAACCAAAATTAGAAAAATGTTGTTTCTGTCCAAATATATATGGACCTAACTATATATATGTGTGTGTGTCTCACTGACACAGAGTTCTAGCAGCAGACACATCTCTCAACAACTTTTAAGAGGAGACTTTGTGCAGCAGGCCTTCATGGTAAAATAGCTGCTAGGAAACCACTGCTAAGGACAGGCAACAAGCAGAAGAGACTTGTTAGGACTAAAGAACACAAGGAATCGACATTAGACCAGTGGAAATCTGTGCTTTGGTCTGATGAGTCCAAATTTGAGATCTTTGGTTCCAACCACCGTGTCTTTGTGCGACTCAGAAAAGGTGAGCGGATGGACTCTACATGCCTGGTTTCCACCGTGAAGCATGGAGGAGGAGGTGTGATGGTGTGGGGGTGCTTTGCTGGTGACACTGTTGGGGATTTATTCAAAATTGAAGGCATACTGAACCAGCATGGCTACCACAGCATCTTGCAGTGGCATGCTATTCCATCCGGTTTGCGTTTAGTTGGACCATCATTTCTTTTTGAACAGGACAATGACCCCAAACACACCTCCAGGCTGTGTAAGGGCTATTTGACCAAGAAGGAGAGTGATGAGGTGCTACGCCAGATGACCTGGCCTCCACAGTCACCTGACCTGAACCCAATCGAGATGGTTTGGGGTGAGCTGGACCGCAGAGTGAAGGCAAAAGGGCCAACAAGTGCTAATCATCTCTGGGAACTCCTTCAAAATTGTTGGAAGACCATTCCCAGGGACTACCTCTTGAAGCTCATCAAGAGAATGCCAAGAGTGCAAAGCAGTCATCAAAGCAAAAGGTGGCTACTTTGAAGAACCTAGAATATAAGACATAATTTCAGTTGTTTCACACTTCTTTAAGTATATAATTCCACATGTGTTAATTCATAGTTTTGATGCCTTCAGTGTGAATGTACAATTTTCATAGTCATGAAAATACGGAAAAATCTTTAAATGAGAAGGTGTGTCCAAACTTTTGGTCTGTACTGTATATGTATGGAGCATCTTATGGGGCCATGTGCAGCATTGTATGGGGCAAATATCTGTATGGGGCCATGTGCAGCATTATATGGGGCAAATATCTGTATGGAGCATCTTATGGGACCATGTGCAGCGTTATATGGGGCAAAAATCTGTATGGAGCATCTTATGGGGCCATGTGCAGCGTTATATGGGGCAAATATCTGTATGGAGCATCTTATGGGGCTATGTGCAGCATTATATGGGGCAAATATCTGTATGGGGCCATGTGCAGCATTATGTGGGGCAAATATCTCTATGGAGCATCTTATGGGGCCATGTGCAGCATTATATGGGGCAAATATCTGTATGGAGCATCTTATGGGGCTATGTGCAGCATTATATGGGGCAAATATCTGTATGGGGCCATGTGCAGCATTATATGGGACAAATATCTGTATGGAGCATCTTATGGGGCCATAATCCACATTTGTGGAGCATTATACGGGGCAAATGTGTCTATGGAGCATCTTATGGGGTCATAACATATGTGCAGCATTATATGGGGCGTATTTAGTATGGAGCATCTTATGGGGCCATCATGAACTGTATTGTTATGACCTGGTGGGTACGGAGCGGTACTGAGATGACCTGGTGGGTAAAACCAATCATGGACTCGCTTAGAGGAGGTAGCAGCTCCACAGACAGTAATCACTGATATGACCTAGTGAATATGGAGCAGCACTGAAATGACCTAGTGGGCAAAACAAAAGTAGTACTAGCTCTGAGGAGGTGGTAACTTTACTGACCGCAATACCTACTCCTAACACCAACACTAGAAATAGCCGTGGAGCGTACCTAACTCTGCCTAGACGCCTCTGCACAGCCTAAGAACTAGCTACCCCTGAAGATGGAAACGGAAAGCTATCTCGCCTCAGAGAAACCCCCAAAGGAAGATAGCCCCCCACAAATATTGACGGTGAGTGGAGAGGGAAATGACAAACTCAGAAATGAAACTAGTTTTTTTAGCAAAGGAGGCCAGTACTATCTAAATAGACAGAGATAGAAAAGGTTACTGTGCGGTCAGTATAAAAACTAAAAATCCACGCAGAGTTTACAAAAATAACCACCACACCGACTCACGGTGTGGAGGGGCAAATCTGCGACCCCAGAGCTTCCAACTAGCCGGAATATTTCATAATGACAAGCTGGACAAAGAGACATAAATTGAACTGAACAAAAGGTCATAAGCAGGGAAACACCCAAAAACTAGCAGACTTATCTTAAGCTGGAAATGGACTGGCCAACAGAGAACTTCCAAGAAAGGACAGAATCCACAGGAAATACATTGACAGCTGGCATCCACTACAGCCAAAAGCCCAGTTAAATAACAAGGCCAGGAAACCGATTAGTGAACGCAGCTGCTAAGTTCCACTTGAAACCACCAGAGGGAGCCCAAGAGCAGAACTCCCAAAAATACCATTAGCAACCACAGGATGGAGCCCAAGAACGGAATTCACAACACTGTATGGAGCATTATATGGGGCTCCTGATTCAATATGGATGTTCAAAAACACTTAAACTACTGATGTCTCAATTAATTTTACTTTTATTGGTATCTATTAATTTTTGAAATTTACCAGTAGCTGCTACATTTTCTACCCTAGGCTTATACTCTTGTCATTAAGTTTTCTCAGTTTTTTGTTGCAAAATTAGGGGGGTCAGCTTATACTCGGGTCGGCTTATACTTCATCAGTGGAGAGAGAAATGGGGGTCCCCCGATCCTCCCCCGGTACCTCCTGTGTCCCTAGTACCTCCTGCGTCCCCCCGTGATGTCCCCTGGCCGGCGGCATCTTCTGGGAAGAAAATGGTGGACTCATGCACAGTGTGCCCGCCAAGATCTGCCAGCCGGCACCCAGCAACAATAGGGCATTTTTCATATTGGTTCATTTTGATCACTGTGATAGAACCTATCACAGTGATAAAGAAAAAAAAATGTAAATCAAAAGCCCCTTAATCACCCCCTTAGTTAGGTAAAAATAATACAATTATTAAAATGTATTTCCATTTTTCCATTAGGGTTGGGGTTGGGGTTAGGGTTGAGGTTAGGGTTAGGGTTGGGCTAGGGTTGGAGTTGAGCTAGGGTTGGAGTTGGGCTAGGGTTAGGGTTGGGCTAGGGTTAGGGTTGGGCTAGGGTTAGGGTTGGGCTAGGGTTAGGGTTGGGCTGGGGTTGGGCTAGGGCTGGGTTTGGGTTGGGCTAGGGCTGGGGTTGGGCTAGGGTTGGCGTTGGGTTAGGGTTGGCGTTGGGTTAGGGTTGGGCTAGGGTTAGGGTTGGGCTAGGGTTGGGCTGGGGTTTGGGGTTGGGCTGGGCTTTGGGGTTGGGCTGGGGTTGCGGTTGGGCTAGGGTTGGGCTGGGGTTGGGCTAGGGTTGGGTTTGGGCTAGGGTTGGGGTTAGGGCTAGGGTTGGGGTTAGGGCTAGGGTTGGGGTTAGGGGTGTGATGGGGTTAGGATTGTGGTTAGGGTTACGGTTGGGGTTAAGGGGTGTGTTGGGGTTAGGGTTTGAGTTAGAATTGAGGGGTTTACACTGTTTAGGTACATCAGGGGGTCTCCAAACGCGACATGGCGCCCACCATTGATTCCAGCCAATTTTGCATTCAAAAAGTCAAACGGTGCTCCCTCCCTTCTGAGTCCCGCCATGCTCCTAAAAAGTGGATTTCCCCACATACGGGGTATCATCGTATTCAGGAGAAATTGCACAACTAATTTTGTGGTTCATTTTCTCCTGATACCCTTGTGAAAATAAAAAAAACTTGGTTCCAAAGTAAATTTTTTGTGAGAAAAGTAATATGTTCATTTTTTCCTTCCACATTTCTTTAGTTCTGGTGACGCACCTGAAGGGTTAATAAACTTCTTGAATGTGGTTTTGCACACCTCGAGGGGTGCAGATTGTAGAATGTTGTCACTTTTGGGTATTTTCTGATATATTGCCCCCCCAATCTCACTTCAGATGTGAGGTGGTCCCTAAAAAAATTGGTTTTGTACATTTTGTTGGAAAAATGAGAAATCACTGATCAACTTTTAACCCTTATAACTTCCAAACAAAAAAAAAAATGTTTCCAAAATTGTGCTGTTGTAAAATTGACATGTCGGAAATGTTATTTATGAACTATTTTGTGTGACACCACTCTCTGATTTAAGGGTACAAAAATTAAAAGTTTGAAATTTGCTACATTTTTGGCAAATTTCCATTTTTTTTATACATAAAAGCAAGTTATATCGAACAAATGTTACCACTAACATGAAGTACAATAGGTCACGAAAAAACAGTCTCAGAATCAGTGGGATCCGTTGAAGAGTTCTAGACCTATAACCTCATAAAGTGACAGTGGTCAGAATTGTAAAAATTGACTTGGTCATTTGGTAGCAAATTGGCTCTGTCACTAAGGGGTTAAAGGAATGCACACACCTGAGGTCACATGACCACTGGTCATCATTCTGATTGGCTTTGCACGGATGTTGTATTACGGGTTTTAGTCCCCATGGTCAATTATATTAATATATTTGCAGTGCGAGGTGGGGGCTCGTGCTGAAACAGAGAAGCTAACATCCTCCCATCTGTCCCAAGCCTTTATGGTATTAAACAACTGGCCTGCTACCAAATCTCAGACTCATTAAACTAATTGTTCTCCACAGTTCTGCTGCTGCCTGTGGTAACCCTTTATTGGCCACCAACCAGTCACACAGAATACAGAAAGCCCACAGATTATAACCTGCACTTACCGTATAATAGCTGCACAAGGGAGGGAATCCCTACCACTGACTCTGATATCAGTAACACACTGCAGAGCTGCACTGAGTAGTCTGCAGGCTTCAGAGCTGAAATCTGCCAGCATTCCCTGCAGTGTCTGCAGAAAACTTGCTTTGGCTTTATGCATTCTAGGAAAACTGAGATAAAACATCAGCAGGCTGGAATAATATTTCTAATAACTATCAGCAGAATAGTGAGTACAGCTCTGGAGGATCAGTAATGTAATGTATATACACAGTGACTGCACCGGCAGAATAGTGAGTGCAGCTCTGGAGTATAATACAGGATGTAACTCATGATTAGTACAAGATCAGTAATGTATGTACACAGTGACTGCACCAACAGAATAGTGAGTGCAGCTCTGGAGTATAATACAGGATGTAACTCAGGATCACTAATGTAATGTATGTACACAGTGACTGCACCAGCAGAATAGTGAGTGCAGCTCTGGGGTATAATACAGGATGTAACTCAGGATCAGTAATGTAATGTATGTACACAGTGACTGCACCAGCAGAATAGTGAGTGCAGCTCTGGAGTATAATACAGGATGTAACTCAGGATCAGTAATGTAATGTATGTACACAGTGACTGCACCAACAGAATAGTGAGTGCAGCTCTGGAGTATAATACAGGATGTAACTCAGGATCACTAATGTAATGTTTGTACATAGTGACTGCGCCAACAGAATAATGACTGCAGCTCTGGAATATAATACAGCATGTAACTGAGGATCAGTAATGTAAGGTATGCACACAGTGACTGAGCCAGCAGAATAGTGAGTGCAGCTCTGGAGTATAATACAGCATGTAACTGAGGATCAGTAATGTATGCACATAGTGACTGCACCAGCAGAATAGTGAGTGCAGCTCTGGATTATAATTCAGGATGTAATTCATGATCAGTAATGTATGTACATAGTGACCTGCGCCAACAGAATAATGAGTGCAGCTCTGGAGTATGATACAGGATGTAACTCAGGATCAGTAATGTATGTACACAGTGACTGCACCAGCAGAATAGTGAGTGCAGCTCTGGGTTATAATACAGGATGTAATTCAGGATCAGTAATGTATATACACAGTGACTGCACCAGCAGAATAGTGAGTGAAGCTCTGCAGTATAATACAGGATGTAACTCCGGATCAGTAATGTAATGCATGTGCACAGTGACTGCATCAGCAGAATAGTGAGTGCCGCTCTGGGTTATAATACAGGATGTAATTCAGGATCAGTAATGTAATGTATGTACACAGTGACTGCACTTACAGAATAGTAGTAATATAGTATAATACAAGATGTAACTCAGGATCAGTACAGGTTCAGTAATGTATGTACACAGTGACTGCACCAACAAAATAGTGATTGCAGCTCTTGAGTATAACACAGGATTTCACTCAGGATCAGTAATGTAATGTATGTACACAGTGACTGCACCAGTAGAACAGTGAATAATGAATTCAGCTCTGGAGTATAATACAGGATGTAACTCAGGATCAGTAATGTATGTACACAGTGACTGCACCAGCAGAATAGTGAGTGCAGCTCTGGAATATAATACAGCATGTAACTGAGGATCAGTAATGTAATGTATGCACATAGTGACTGCACCAACAGAATAGTGAGTGCAGCTCTGGAATATAATACAGGATATAACTCCAGATCAGTACAGGAACAGTAATGTAATGTATGCACACAGTGACTGCACCAGCAGAATAGTGAATAATGAGTGCAGCTCTGGAGTATAATACAGGATGTAACTCCGGATCAGTAATGTATGTACACAGTGAGTGCAGCTCTGGAATATAATATAGCATGTAACTGAGGATCAGTAATCTAATGTATGTACACAGTGACTGCACCAACAGAATAGTGAGTGCAGCTCTGGAGTATAATACAGGATGTAACTCGGGATCAGTAATGTGTGTATACAGTGACTGCACCAGCAGAATAGTGATTTCAGCTCTGGAGTATAATACAGGATGTAACTCGGGATCAGTAATGTAATGTATGTACACAGTGACTACACCAGCAGAGTAGTGAGTGAAGCTCTGCAGTATAATACAGGATGTAACTCCGGATCAGTAATGTAATGCATGTGCACAGTGACTGCACCAGCAGAATAGTGAGTGCAGCTCTGGGTTATAATACAAGATGTAATTCAGGATCAGTAATGTAATGTATGTACACAGTGACTGCACCAACAGAATAGTGAGTGCGGCTCTAGGGTATAATGCAGGATGTAACTCAGGATCAGTAATGTATGTACAAAGTGACTGCACCAGCAGAATAGTGAGTGCAGCTCTGGAATATAATACATGATGCAACTCAGGATTAGTAATGTAATGTATGTACAAAGTGACTGCAACAGCAGAATAGTGAGTGCAGCACTGGAGTATAAATACAGTATGTAACTCAGGATTAGTTCAAGATCAGTAATGTATATACGCAGTGACTGTACCAGCAAAATAGTGAGTGCAGCTCTGGAATATAATACATGATGCAACTCAGGATTACTAATGTAATGTATGTACAAAGTGACTGCAACAGCAGAATAGTGAGTGCAGCACTGGAGTATAAATACAGTATGTAACTCAGGATTAGTTCAAATCAGTAATGTATATACACAGTGACTGTACCAGCAGAATAGTGAGTGCAGCGCTGCTCAGCTGCTGCTCATTGTGCTAATTGTGGGTGCGGTCGCCACTGATCCTGCTGTCTGCTCCTGAGCTCCAGAGAATCACCACCTCTCCACCCGGGGACCTGCTCTCTCTCCTACCCAGGGGGGGAGTAGGTTTCCTGGGATGAGTGAAGGAGCCAAGTCCCAGGCTTCTGCTTCTCAGACCAGGCTGGCGGGTGGCAGAAGAAACCAGCAACCAGCCTGCACATCAGAGGACTCAGGGGTAAGAAGCTCTACCAGGAGTTGCAGCAATGTGGCTCCTACTCCCCCCCCCCCCCCCCCCGGTCTGCAGAGACTCAGAGAAGCAGCAAGGCTTCTAGCATGGAGGAGAAGCCTGCTAGCGTGTAACATGGCGGCCCTTCCGGAGGAAAGCTGAGTGCTCACGGAGGTGAGGCCGACCTCACTGAGGAGGGTTGGGTGCTGCAGAGACCCCGGGAGTCTGTGTCCACCTATGCCTCCTGGGTCATGAGCCACCTCCGTGAGAATGAAGAGGCGAGTAAGACCCTGAGGAGGCTCCGGGAGGAGCTGTTTTGCGCTGCACAAACGCTAAAGCTGCAGGTGCCTCCAAACCGAGGAAGAATCTGTTCCTGGCGGCGGTAAGGAGACTGAAAGTTGAAATTAATGAGCTTGAAGTCAGAAAAGCTTTCATCAGAGAAAAAAGTGGACCGTTTAAGGAAAAGCTTGTGAATGAGGACAGATTCAGAGAAATGGCTGATAACGGAGAGCAAGAGCAAAGAGCAGATGGGGCTGCAGCCTGAGAGACAGGTGGATGATGATGATGAGGAGAATGATGATGACCAGCAGAAAGCCCCACCACAGTAATAACATCAGCCAGGGAGGGGTGCTAATGGCAGAGATCAAGCTCCTGGAGTCCCCAGTGTGCCTTCAAGACTTCCATCTTGGTGATGATTTACCAGAGGAGGCACCTGGGACCAGAAGAAAAAGACAAGGAAAACCAACAAGCCAAAGCTGCAGGAAGTGGTAAGCTATGTGTATGCCCCCCTCCCTGTACCCCCCGAGTCGGCTGCAGGGTCAGCTCACTGTATAAGCCCCGTTGCCCAGCCCAGCCCGGGTTCTGCTGTCAATCCGGTGCAAAGGTGCGGGTAGATTACAAAACAACTTAATGAGGCGCAGACCTCCGTCTCTACTTGTAGTAGCGGGGACGTTGTAGCAGGTGCATCAGCCGAGAAGCTGGACAGTGAGGGCAGCCCGGCGGTGGGCGTACGGTCAGACCACGATACTGTGGTGCGCTCCTCAGTGGGAGGGGGGAGCGGCCCAGTGTCGGGGGTAGCCTCGGTGCCCCTGAATGCTGTTGCCACTGATCACTTAGTTGAGAAGCGGCGGCAGTGTGAGGGGTTTACCGGGGCTAGGAGTTCCAGTCCTCCCACCAAAGTCCTGTTCTGTGTTGGTGCCGCTGGTCAACTAGCTGCTGATATAAAGGATCAGCGGTGCCTGGTATCAATAGTAAAGCAGCGGAAAATATCAACTGATGATGCCGAGGGCACACGTAAGACCAGGGGTGAGGTCACCTCCAGTTCTGTGGGGGAGATTCAGCCCCTTGTGCCTGATGATGAGGAGGTCAAAATGTCACCCCCTATTGTCACTGGTCCAGCAGGAGTGAATGTGTTGGTGGGTGTAGATGAGGAAAATTCTTTGTCTAGTGGTGTGGTTGCTGGTTTGGCAGAAGGTGAGGGGGTTATGGAGGTGGGTAATAGTGATGCTGTTGGTGTGGATGTGGTCACTGGTCCGGTTGCCCTCCAGTGGTGGCAGCACCCATCCGGAGTTTTGCCGCTGTCATCTCCAGGGGAAATAGGGCATCCTCCTCGTCTCTGGGCTCTGGGGACGGCATGTTGCAGCAGGGTCTCCCGGAGGCTCTAAAGAAGGGGGAGAGATCACTAATGGTAGAGGGTCGAAAGGTTGATCTATCCTTCTGGATAGAGAGGCATGGCCTCGGGGTCTTCCGAGAGCAAAGAGGGGGGGATACAGTGTGGTCCCTCCCAACAGCCAGACCATAGGAATGTGGTCCGTCTTCGGTGGAGGGGCAGTGATGTGTGTCCTCCAAGGTCTAAAGTTGTGGAGCTCCTCCTGATGATGGGCTTCAAGGAGATTGACATCTATGCCTTGATACATCCCTATTCAGCCGTTGTCCTCGCTCCTTCGCTAATGCAGACGTGACCCCGGTGGGAGAAAGCCGTGAAGCTGATTCTGCTGGGGAAGGGACTAGCAGGGATGAGGGAGCTGAGGGGCCAAGGAGGAAAAGCAATAAAAAGACGCCTGCCCAGCTGAGGTATCGAGACAAGCGCAGACAGGATAGGGAGCTGGGCGAGCATTACAGAATGTTGTAGATAAGCCCCTGATGCTGGTGGCTGCAACTCATCTTCGATTTTTGGGATAACAGGCTCCCTTTAACATCTTTGGTCTCCAATCTAAGTGGGACCGGAAGTGTCTCTTTATGAGGATCAAGCTCTACCTTTTTACGATTCGGCAGGTTGTCTTTGGAGGGGACTTCAATACTGTCACGAGGCCCCAAGATAGAGGAGGTTCCAGAGACAAGCTGACTTATGATAGCGTCACCCTTAGTATAGCTAGTGAGGCTCGCCTGGTGGATGTCCACATTCGGCACACCCCAGGCCACGAGGGGTTCACCTATCATAGAGGTAACGATAGGTTTTATTTAAAGGGGGAAGCTGTCTCTTCAGCAGGGTCTGTTGTTGAGGTGGAGTTCACCGACCACTGTTTAATTTTGTTTTCTCTGAATGTTACAGACCCTCCGGATGGGAAGAGGCTTTTGGAGGCTCAGTTCGTCTCTCTTGGAATAAGCGGAGATAAGACAGTCCTTTGAGGATTTTGTTCAGAGCCAGATACCCTTACTGGATCTTTGTAGTAGTAAGTCAGAGTGGTAGGAGATGTTCAAGGAAAGGGTGGTGAGATTGTTCCGTCAGCTCTCGAGCCTCAGGAGTCTGAGCAGGTACCGCCTGTATCGGGGTCTGAGGAGGAAACTCGAGCATCTCGTCTCAACTGGAAGTAGCCGCAAGGAGATCTCCAGAGTGAAATCTTTGCTTATGAGGTGTCAGTGTGATAGACACGCATCTTTGGTTTTTGAGAGGGATTACGAGAAGTACCGTTCGCCCGACCCTTACAGAAACTGCAAGATGTCAGTGAATAGTAAAGTCGTTACAGGACTGGTCGACACTGCGGGGTCCCTGAGGCGATCCAGAACAGGGATTCGGGAGGTTGTCAGATCCTTCTACTCGCACCTCTTGGGGAAGAGGGATCTTGATTGGGATGAGATGTCGGCTTTCCTGGCTGAAGCTGTCCCCGAACCAGGGGTAGACCCCTCTCTTGACGTTTTGACAGAAATGATCAGGAAAGAGGAAGGTAAGTTGGCGATTGAAGGGTTTGCCCCCCCCCAAAAAAAATCGCCTGGTCCAGATGGCTTAACATCTGAATTCTATAAGACCTTTAAGGACGTTTTGGTTCCCCTCTTGACTGAGGTATTCAGTGATTGTCTTTCCTCGGGCACTCTGCCGAAGTCAATGAGGAAGTCTGCCCTGATCATCTTGTCAAAGGGTAAGGACCCATCTTGCATTGAGAATTGGCGTCCTATAGCGCTTCTGAATGCAGACAGGAAGGTTCTGACAAAGGTGCTGTTTAATCAGCTGGTGAAATTTGCACCCCGACTCCTTTCGGAGGCCCAGCATTGCTCTGTTCCAGGCCGCAGCACATTTAGTGCTGTTCTCTGTGTCAGAGAGGCGGTGGAGCAGGGTAGGGCTGGTCACTGGAAGGGGTACATGCTGTCACTCGACCAAGCAAAAGCGTTTGATCGGGTTAATCACGAGTACCTCTGGTCCGTCCTTCTGCGATATGGCCTGCCGGGGGGGTTTGTTGATTCGCTTAAGACCTTGTACAGTGGGTATGAGAGTTTCCCGCTTGTGAACGGTTGGATTGGCAGCTCTTTTGAGGTTGGGTCTGGTCTTCACCAGGGTTGTCCCTTGAGCCCGCTGCTGTACGTGTTTGCGATTGACCCACTTCTTAGGAGGGTGGAGCGTGGACCGCTGGCCGGGATCAGGATGGACTCGGCAGCACCGGAATCCACTCTGAGGGTGGTGGCGTATGCCGATGATGTCACTGTGTTTGTTTCCTCTCCCGAGGAGGCAGGGTGGCTGATGTCAGAGGTAGATCGCTACTCGAGGCATCCGGGTCCAAGATGAACCGGGATAAGTGTAAGAATCTCTGGCTGGGAGGAGGACATCGTGGTTTTGATCTCCTGGACACCCTTCCAGGACCCAAAGTCTCTGCAAAAGTCCTTGGCATTGAATTTGGCCAGGGGGATTACCCCAAACAAAATTGGGACAGCAGGCTAGAGATCGCCACTCAGAAGGTGAACCAATGGAAGGGTTGGTCTTTGACCCTAAGGAAAAGGTAAACCTGATCAAAACTTACCTACTCCCTTTACTGATTTATCTGGGCAGTGTGTGTATCTTGCTGGAATCTCTCTGGACTCAGGTCTACAGTTTGTTCTTCCAGTTGTTATGGGGGAATAGACTGAACCTGGTCACGAGGGAGGTTACTTACCGTACGAGGAGACTAGGAGGGTTGGGTATGGGCAACCCTGTGGTATTCCTTGTGGATACCTTCATTAAGATCAATATTGCAAACCTCTGGAAAGCGAGGGCTCCTCCGTGTGGGTATTCTCCTGTGGGGGATGGTTTTAGCTTTTCTTCCAGGAATGGGAGACCGGAGGGCAAGTGAAGGATCTTCGCACACCAGATGGGCATCTTCCGACTTACGCTACCTTGGTTCTGAAGGTAAGTCGTCGGTGGGGTCTGGGAATGTGGGAGATCAGGACTCCTTGACAATAGGGTTCTGTTGACCCATTTCTTGAGGTCTCTGGCGCCCAGGGATTGCCCAAGTCGGGATCTTGGGGTGGGTTTGCATCTTCTGAATTTTATCAGGATCCCCTCAAAGTTTTGGGACTTGGCTTGGCGTTGCTTCCATGGGAAACTGTGTGTGAGGGACAATCTGAAGTGTAGGAGCTCTCAGGACAGGAACTGTCCTCGGGAGCATTGTGGTACCTTGCTGGAAAGCATGGACCACTTCCTGCTTCATTGTCCCTTCAACACACAGATGTACAACAGGGTGGGCGCTCCGTTGGCTGGTTTCAGCTGGCCAGTCTCTCCTATGCGGAATGGACCTATGGAGCATTCGGAGACCTTGGTGGTCGGGACCTCTGCACCTTATTTGTAGCTAGCGCAGTAGTTGGGTATCACACGTGGAACGCACGGTGCTTAGTATCGACGCAACGAAAAATCCTCCCAGTGGACGATGTGTTTAGGATCATACTCGGTGACCTGGTGTAGGTGCGCTCTCTGGAGTATGGGAGACTGGGCACAGGTAGGGCCACTCTCCTCTGGAGGGGCTTTTCTTTTAGTGTGCCCTAGTCTGGTCATCTCCTTTCCTGGTGGTGGCCTGCTGTTGACACTGTAGATTTTTGTTTTGTTTGATCATTATACAGTGATGTAGGGCTGCAGGCACCGAACTTGGGCTTTGTGATTATTGTAGTGTGTGCTGCTGTGTATATTGTATATATTGTATACAGTGCCTACAAGTAGTATTCAACCCCCTGCAGATTTAGCAGGTTTACACATTTGTAATTAACTTGGCATTGTGACATTTGGACTGTAGATCAGCCTGAAAGTGTGAAATGCACTGCAGCAAAAAAGAATGTTATTTCTTTGTTTATTTTTTTTTTAAATTGTGAAAAGTCTTTTCAGAGGGTCATTTATTATTCAACCCCTCAACCTACCAGAATTCTGTTTGGTTCCCCTAAAGTATTAAGAAGTAGTTCAGGCACAAAGAACAATGAGCTTCACATGTTTGGATTAATTATCTCTTTTTCCAGCCTTTTCTGACTATTTAAGACCCTCCCCAAACTTGTGAACAGCACTCATACATGGTCAACATGGGAAAGACAAAGGAGCATTCCAAGGCCATCAGAGACAAGATCGTGGAGGGTCACAAGGCTGGCAAGGGGTACAAAACCCTTTCCAAGGAGTTGGGCCTACCTGTCTCCACTGTTGGGAGCATCATCCGGAAGTGGAAGGCTTATGGAACTACTGTTAGCCTTCCACGGCCTGGACAGCCTTTGAAAGTTTCCTCCCGTGCCGAGGCCAGGCTTGTCCGAAGAGTCAAGGCTAACCAAAGGACAACAAGGAAGGAGCTCCGGGAAGATCTCATGGCAGTGGGGACATTGGTTTCAGTCAATACCATAAGTAACGTACTCCACCGCAATGGTCTCCGTTCCAGACGAGCCCATAAGGTACCTTTACTTTCAAAGCGTCATGTCAAGGCTCGTCTACAGTTTGCTCATGATCACTTGGAGGACTCTGAGACTGACTGGTTCAAGGTTCTCTGGTCTGATGAGACCAAGATCGAGATCTTTGGTGCCAACCACACACGTGACGTTTGGAGACTGGATGGCACTGCATACGACCCCAAGAATACCATCCCTACAGTCAAGCATGGTGGTGGCAGCATCATGCTGTGGGGCTGTTTCTCAGCCAAGGGGCCTGGCCATCTGGTCCGCATCCATGGGAAGATGGATAGCACGGCCTACCTGGAGATTTTGGCCAAGAACCTCCGCTCCTCCATCAAGGATCTTAAGATGGGTCGTCATTTCATCTTCCAACAAGACAACGACCCAAAGCACACAGCCAAGAAAACCAAGGCCTGGTTCAAGAGGCAAAAAATCAAGGTGTTGTAGTGGCCTAGTCAGTCTCCTGACCTTAACCCAATTGAAAACTTGTGGAAGGAGCTCAAGATTAAAGTCCACATGAGACACCCAAAGAACCTAGATAACTTGGAGAAGATCTGCATGGAGGAGTGGGCCAAGATAACTCCAGAGACCTGTGCCGGCCTGATCAGGTCTTATAAAAGACGATTATTAGCTGTAATTGCAAACAAAAGTTATTCCACAAAATATTAAACCTAGGGGTTGAATAATAATTGACCCACACTTTTATGTTTAAAATTTATAAAAATTTAACTGAGCAACAAAACTTCTTGGTTTGTAAGATTTATGCATCTGTTAATAAATCCTGCTCTTGTTTGAAGTTTGAAGGCTCTAACATATTTGCATCTTATTAAACCTGCTAAATCTGCAGGGGGTTGAATACTACTTGTAGGCACTGTATAGGGATATAGATTTGGTTGTAGGTGTTAGGTTGGGTGGTGGGAAAAGGGGGGAGGTGGGTTTATCTTGTGGGACTATGGGACACTGGGGTGTTTGGGGGAAAAACTGGCACTACCTGATCTAGCCTATGGACGTTGGACATGGACTGAGGCATGAGACGCAGGACCATCTCTCAGGTCACTGCGGGGATTGGGAATGGTGGGTTTGAGTGTGGGGTGGTGGTTAGCTTAGTATTAGTATTGTATATATTTGTTTAGTTTGTGGTTATTATTTTGTTTGGTGGCCGGACCAGAAGGTGAAAGTAGTTATTAGTAGTTATTATTCTGCATATATGTATAATATGTGTGAGAGGAGAGAATGAGCGGTTGGACCAGTGTTCATTATACTGATTATTTTCTGGCTGATATTTCTGCTATTATTGTTGTTATGTTTTTCATTTTTAGAATAAAAGATCTACAGGATGTAACTCAGGATCAGTAATGTATGTACACAGTGACTGCACCAGCAGAATAGTGAGTGCAGCTCTGGGGTATAATACATGATGTAACTCAGGATCAGTACAGGATCTGTAATGTATGTACACAGTGAGTGCATCAGCAGAACAATGAGTGCAGCTCTGGGGTATAATACATGTAGTTGTATGATATGTTACCCATTGCCCGTTGTACCCAGTGCTCAGGAGTTAACTCTATTGGCTGTACTAACCTTTTTCTTCTTTTCTTTACAGTCAGACTTCATTCAGGAAGCCAATATGATAATGGCCAAACTGGACTATGTGGAGGGTGATTATAAAGAAGCTCTTGGTATTTACGCTCTTGTTGGTCTGGATGACATTCAGTTGGTGGCAGCTCCTCCTTACAAGCTGCGGATGATCGCTGAAGCTTACTCAACCAAAGGTAGAAAGATTATGTTGTCTCTCTTAAATAGTTTTATTTTTTTTTAGTTTCGCCACTAATTGATCATTAAGGTTCCAACCCAACAGCCTGTATGTAACTGTGACTCTGCAGCCCCTTCATTATCAGATTCTTAGACATATGATAACCTTGTCATTGTCAGATAATGATTTTTCTTGGCTGATTTTTTTTTTTGCACCAGGCATACATTTACTCATTTGCCCAGCTACAGGGATTATGTGTTCTCCGTACACAGATGTATCATTATATTCTAATGATGTCATAAGCCCTGTACAAGTGTAATGTAAGGCTACGTTCACATTTGCGACATGCGCCGCAGCGTCGGGCGCTGCAGCGTCGCCGCATGCGTCGTGCGCCCCTATACTTAACATGGGGGCGCATGGACATGCGTTGTGTTGCGTTTTGTGACGCATGCGTCTTTATGGGCGCACGGGTCGGGGCGCAGAGGACGCAGCAAGTTGCATTTTTTTTGCGTCCAAAATCATGCAAAAAAAGGACGCATGCGTCACAAAACAATGCGTTTTGCATGCGTTTTGCATGCATTGTGCGTTGTCGCCGATGCGTCACACAACAACGCAAATGTGAACATAGCCTAAGGTAGTGGTGAATGATCTAAGTAATAGGAGGTAATTAATTAATCTTGTGCTCAGTCACAGAACAGCAGGTATGTCTTGATATCCATCACTAGAGATCAGCGGTAACATCACTGTGAATGCCTCCTATCCGTCACTAGAGATCAGCGGTGACATCACTGAGAATGCCTCCTATCCATCACCAGAGATCAGCGGTGACATCACTGAGAATGCCTCCTATCCATCACTAGAGAACAGCAGTGACATCACTGAGAATGCCTCCTATCCATCACTAGTGATCAGCGGTGACATCCCTGAGAATCCCTCCTATCCATCACTAGAGATCAGCGGTGACATCACTGAGAATGCCTCCTATCCATCACTAGAGATCAGCGGTGACATCACTGAGAATGCCTCCTATCCATCACTAGAGATCAGCGGTGACATCACTGAGAATGCCTCCTATCCATCACTAGAGATCAGCGGTGACATCACTGAGAATGCCTCCTATCCATCACTAGAGATCAGCGGTGACATCACTGAGAATGCCTCCTATCCGTCACTAGAGAACAGCAGTGACATCACTGAGAATGCCTCCTATCCATCACTAGTGATCAGCGGTGACATCCCTGAGAATCCCTCCTATCCGTCACTAGAGATCAGCGGTGACATCACTGAGAATGCCTCCTATCCATCACTAGAGATCAGCGGTGACATCACTGAGAATGCCTCCTATCCATCACTAGAGATCAGCGGTGACATCACTGAGAATGCCTCCTATCCATCACTAGAGATCAGCGGTGACATCACTGAGATTATCTCCTATCCGTCACTAGAGATCAGCGGTGACATCACTGAGAATGCCTCCTATCCATCTCTAGAGATCAGCGGTGACATCACTGAGAATGCCTCCTATCCATCACTAGAGATCAGCGGTGACATCACTGAGAACGCCTCCTATCCATCACTAGAGATCAGCGGTGACATCACTGAGAACGCCTCCTATCCATCTCTAGAGATCAGCGGTGATATCACTGAGAATGCCTCCTATCAATCACTAGAGATCAGCGGTGACATCACTGAGAATACCTCCTATCCATCACTAGAGATCAGCGGTGACATCACTGAGAATGCCTTCTATCCATCACTAGAGATCAGCAGTGACATCACTGAGAATGCCTCCTATCCATCACCAGAGATCAGAGGTGACATCACTGAGAATGCCTCCTATCCATGACTAGAGATCATCGGTGATATCACTGAGAATGCCTCCTATCCATCACTAGTGATCAGCGGTGACATCACTGAGAATGCCTCCTATCCATCATTAGAGATCATCGGTGACATCACTGAGAATGTCTCCTATCCATCACTAGAGATCAGCAGTGACATCACTGAGAATGCCTCCTATCCATCACTAGAGATCAGCGGTGACATCACTGAGAATGCCTCCTATCCATCACTAGAGATCAGCGGTGACATCACTGTGAATGCCTCCTATCCATCACTAGAGATCAGCGGTGACATCACGGAGAATGCCGCCTATCCATCACTAGAGATCAGCAGTTGCATCACTGAGAATGCCTCCTATCCATCACTAGAGATCAGCGGTGACATCACTGAGAATGCCTCCTATCCATCACTAGAGATCAGCGGTGACATCACTGTGAATGCCTCCTATCCATCACTAGAGATCAGCGGTGACATCACTGAGAATGCCTTCTATCCATCACCAGAGATCAGCGGTGACATCACTGAGAATGCCTTCTATCCATCACCAGAGATCAGCGGTGACATCACTGAGAATGCCTCCTATCCATCACCAGAGATCAGCGGTGACATCACTGTGAATGTCTCCTATACATCACTAGAGATCAGTGGTGACATCACTGAGAACGCCTCCTATCCATCACTAGAGATCAGCGGTGACATCACTGAGAACGCCTCCTATCCATCTCTAGAGATCAGCGGTGACATCACTGAGAATGCCTTCTATCCATCACCAGAGATCAGCGGTGACATCACTGAGAATGTCTCCTATCCATCACTAGAGATCAGCGGTGACATCACTGTGAATGCCTCCTATCCATCACCAGAGATCAGAGGTGACATCACTGAGAATGCCTCCTATCCATCACTAGAGATCAGCGGTGACATCACTGAGAATGCCTCCTATACATCACTAGAGATCAGCGGTGACATCACTGAGAATGCCAGCTATCCATCACTAGAGATCAGCGGTGACATCACTGAGAATGCCTCCTATCCATCACCAGAGATCGGTCAACTATACAACGCACTGTGTTTTTTTGCCGCCATGCATTACGCCTTTTTGTATGACCAAACAACTCAATCTAGGTTTCATCAGTCCACAGGACCTTCTTCCAAAAAGAAATTGGCTTCTCCAAATGTGCTTTTGCATACCTCAGCCGACTCTGTTTGTGGCGTGCTTGCAGAAACGGCTTCTTTCGCATCACTCTCCCATACAGCTTCTCCTTGTGCAAAGTGCGTTGTATAGTTGACCGATGCACAGTGACACCATCTGCAGCAAGTTGATGCTGCAGCTCTCTGGAGGTGGTCTGAGGATTGTCCTTGACTGATCTCACCATTCTTCTTCTCTGCCTTTCTGATGTTTTTCTTGGCCTGACACTTCTGGCCTTAACAAGAACTGTACCTGTGTTCTTCCATTTCCTTACTATGTTCCTCACAGTGGAAATTGACAGGTTAAATCTCTGAGACAGCTTTTTGTATCCTTCCCCTGAACAACTATGTTGAATAATCTTTGTTTTCAGATCATTTGACAGTTGTTTTGAGGAGCCCATGATGCCACTCTTCAGAGGAGATTCAAACAGGAGAACAACTTGCAAGTGGCCACTTTAAGTAGCTTTTCTCATGATTGCATACACCTGGCTATGAAGTTCAAAGCTCAATGAGGTTACAAAACCCAAAAAAGTGCTTTAGTAAGTCAGTAAAAAGTAGGTAGGAGTATTTAAAACAAGAAAATGATAAGGGTGCCCATACTTATGCACCTGTCCAATTTTGTTTGAATGCAGATTGCACATTTTCTGTTAGTACAATAAACCTCATTTCAAGGCAGAAACATTACTGTGTCCAACAGTTATTAGATATATGAAACAGAAATAGCTGTTGCAAAAAAAACAATTTTTATAAAACATTAAGCTTAAGATTAATAGGGGTGCCCAAACTTTTTCATATAACTGTATGTGGGCATAGTTTCCAGTACCATAATGGCCACAACGAAAAATAGTACTTAAAATATATATAGGCAGACTCAAAATGTTTGTTTATTAATATATTTCTCAAACACAATATACATATAAAAAATATATATACAAACACCCCAATCCATTAGATAGGATACTACCGAAAGGGGCTTCCCTATGTAGAAAATGCAGCACGCTTTTATTCATGGCACTATAATAACTACACCAACCCTACTAGATATAAAGGGGGTATAGATTAAAGGAACGCAGGTCCATAATTAGATAATATACAAAACACAGATAGAACAAGGGCTATAATTAGCTAAACAGATAAATTAGCCCGCAATGTGGACCATGTAGAAACATGTATCACCATGATGTTTCATAGGGTCATCCCAAAAAAATGAGCAAAGCCATTCTTACAAGCCAAAATCTCACTCACCGTACCAGAAAATAATGATAATAAGCCTTCAAATAAAACAAGCATAGGACAGGGATTCGTTCAGCCCCCTCGGGGAGAGGGATTGTAGTCTAAATGTCCACTCTGCCTCTCGTCTAAGGATCTTTTTATCCAAATCCCCTCCTCTAGTGTTAGGTCTGACCATCTCAATAATCATAAATGTGATGTCACTAATGCGGCCACCATGGACTTCGTTCATATGTCGGGCAACAGGGGTGTCTCTTTTGTTTTTTATGTCACCCACATGTTCCCCAACCCTCACTCTTATTTCTCTCCTCGTTTTTCCAACGTAGTCCATAGGGCAGGTACACGTGGCCTTATATACCAAGCCCGTTGATCTACAATTACCGAAGTCCCTGATTGAGAAGGATTTGCCATTAGCCACACTGCAAAAGGTTTTACTCTGCATCATCAAAACACATCTGGAACAGTTTCCACAACGAAAGAAACCCAGGGGTTTTCTATCCAGCCAGGTCCCCTGGCTTAGTCGGTCTCTGATACAAACTATGAACCAGATGGTCCCCAATAGAGCGACCCCTCCTGTATGTTATACTGGGTTTGGATGACACAAACTTAGTCAAATTGGAGTCCGCTGTAAGGATCCCCCAGTGTTTTTTAATGACCTCATACACCCTATCGGATTAAGCGTCAAACCTCACATTACGATCATCCGTACTCTTTCGTGTTACATTTGTCCTCAGAAGCAATTGTCTATCAGCCGCAGAAGCTTCCCTCAAAGGTCTATCCAAAGTACTGCACGGATACCCCCTCGATTTAAACCTCTGATAGAGATCCTTTGTCTCCTAAAAGTCCCAAAATCAGAACAGTTCCTCCTGACACGGAGGAACTGTCCCTTGGGTATTCCTCTTTTGAGAGGGACGGGATGGTGACTAGTCCATCTCAAAAGGCTGTTAGTCGAGGTGGGTTTTCGATACGTGCAGGTATTAATCCTACCGTCAATCTCCTTGGAGATTGTCAGATCAAGGAAGTTAATACTCTGATTATGATGTTCTGAAGTGAAACAGAGTCCGATGTTATTTTGATTTATACCCTCCACAAAAAGACAAAAACCAAGATATCATCAATATATCTGGCCCAGAGGCTGATAAAGGGGGTCCACCACCCCTCCACCTCACCACAAATATAGGTCTCCTCCCACCAGCCCAGGAAGATATTTGCATAAGTGGGGGCACAAGGGCTCCCCATTGCGGTCCCCCTGAGCTGGTGGAAGTACCTCCCATCAAAGATGAAATAATTGTGAGTGAGGGTGAAATGCTAGAGTTTCTCGATGAACAGATTGTGCACATAGCACTCAACTGATCTTGTTTTCAAAAAGTGGGTGATGGCCTTCATGCCCCAGTCGTGTGGAATATTGCTGTAGAGCGCCTCCACATCCATTGATGCCAACAGAGTGTTGGTCTCCACAGCAATCCCCTCCAGCATGCTCAAAAGGTGGGACGCATCCCGGACATATGAGGGAAGTGCTATCACGGAGGGTCTCAAAACTCTATCAAGGTAAATCCCACAATTCTGCGTTAAAGAATCTATCCCTGCCACAAATGGGTCGGCCCCTCAAGGGTTCCAAACCCTTGTGAATTTTAGGCAGGGCATAGAAAGTTGGTATGGTGGGACTATCAGGCAACATGTATTTCCTTTCATTTTCAGATATCAGGTTCTCATCTCTCACCTGATCCAATATTCCTGCTAGTTCCCTCTTGAAAACAGTAGTCGGATCCCCTCGTAGTATCTCATATGTCTCCATATCATGCAGCAATGTATAACACATCTTTAGATAAATGCAATGGTCCATGAGCACGAGGTTGCCACCCTTATCGGATGCTTTGATTATAATATCCTTATTCCTTTCAAGGTTCTCAAGAGCTGATATCTCTTCCCCAGTGAGGTTTGAGAGACCTTGATGATTGCTACACGGGATTTTGCATAGATCTGCCTCCACCAGTTTTATTAAGATATCAACACTGGTGATCTCAGTAATGGGTGGCATCCTCATGCTTCTCTTTTTTAAGGTGGTAAATGGACCCTTGCCACAATCCTGAACATTCTCATCCAGGAGGCCAGTCAAAGCCTGAAGACCCTCAAGATCATCCTCTGATAGGCCCAACCTTTTACATTGCTCCATGTCATTTTTTTGGAAGAAAAGTTTCCATTTTAGGTTACGTCCAAATAAATTTACGTCCTTCACCCACTCAAAACAGTTGAAAGAATTAGTCGGCACAAAATTAAGACCGTTTTGTAGTACGGAGAAGTCAACCCCAGATGGTGTATAAGAGGATAAATTTATAATCTGGCCCTGCATTATACCACCCTCCGTCTCAGATCGTACCCTATTGTTGGGCCCCGATCCAAAAAAGATTGTGGTACAGAGGATGAGGAAAGACATAGGTTCCACCGAAAATGCTTGGGCACCTCTCCCACTACTTCTCTGCCTGTATTGATTCCTTGGTGTACGCCATTTCCCCTTTGCTTGTCTGCCTCTACCCTGGTACCCTACAAAGTTATCGGTGCGTTCTGTATCCGAGGTATCAATATCGGATGACGATACCTCAATGGGGGTTCTGGATTGATAGCTATACGCTTTGTTATCTTTGAATTCCCCAAAATCACGCATAAATTGTGTGTGTTTCCGATCCTTCAAATTTGATTGAAACTTTTCAACCGATGTTTGTAGGATACCCTCCCTTCTGATAAAATCAGGGTCCGATTTATGTTTTTCGACTCTTTCTATCAGACTGTTAAGTTTTTTTGTAGAGTCCTCAAACAGCTTTTGCTCCTCAATCAAGAGAAGCTGCATAAAACGCAGTGAGGCCTTGACGGACTCCTTGGTCCAGGCAGTTAGTAACTGGGGGTTCCCGGTTCGGGGGGACGGTTGTATGTTGATTCGAAAGCCTTTAGGCACGATTTTGTTCTTAATGTAATTTTCCAACCCTTTTATCTCCCACAACGACTTTATATTTTCTTTGTACCCCCAATATACCTCCTTAAACAGGGTTTTGAGAGAGGGGTTGTCTGCACTTTCTGGGGGAGTACGGTCAGTAGAGAAGACCTGGCTTGCGTCCTGTGCCCACAGATCCACATTTATGGGAGCCGACAAAAAGCCAGCCATGTCCTAAACTCAACAACTCAAAAACAAAAAATTGATGTATTAAGGAATTAAATTAATTTTTGTGAACATAAACTCCTATAAAACTGAATTTTTATTATAAATATTTAAAAAGATCACCCACCCTTACTTCTTAACCCGGTAAATATTCCTGCCCTATTGATGAGCGGAGTTTGTGATAGTAGCAGCAATCAGGGTGGTTATTTAAGTCCACTTGCTATGACCGCCGAGACGGGTCATTTTCTATCTTTTTCATCCGGACTCGGTTAGCATCTATGGCATCTATTTACCTCCTGATGAACCGCAAATTGCGGGGAAACGCGTCGGGATACATTCGGATCAGATAAGTTTGATTCCCAGTATTATCTCGCTATTTACTTCTTTCCACTATGGTATTTGTCAGTATGACATTGTCTCAGCAAATCGTTCTGGGATACCCTCAGGTTTAATGGTACTAAGTCCTAGAAGGGCATATATATGATGTGTATTACTGTGGAAAGTGTCTTTGGTGGGAGCAGTATTAATGGCTGATCACGGATGTTTTTGTTGTTGTATCTTTAATTTTGTCATACAATATTCCTGCTGAATTAGGTCTATTAAGTGTTTATATCCAAAAGACTCTCTTCATCCCTATTCTGTTCGCATATTGTTTTCCAACCTTGTGGCAAGGGTTGTGATAGGGAAGTCAGGGATAGACTATGGTGAGTGGGGGCGCCAGATCGCTCTTTAGGGTACCAACCCCCACAGTAAGGTAGGCAATCAGTTAGGCCGATTGCAGGGATTTTGTAGGCAAATTTTGGTCATTTATTGATGGTATTTAACCTGTTTAGTCACACTGGGTGGGTGATCTTTTTAAATATTTATAATAAAATTCAGTTTTATAGGAGTTTACCGCCGAATCTGCAGGAATTTTATAGACAGTCTGATATGGTTATTAATATGGAAAAGGGTATTTATGAAAAAAGGAAAAGTATGAAAACTTTTGAAACACTTTGGAAACCTTGGATGGAGAGGAACTGATTCCAGAGGGATGTTTTATTATGTAAGCAATGTATGCTATTGTCCTATTCTTGTTTATAAAGGCTTTAAGGGAGGAGGGAGGGAGGGTGGGGAACTGGGGGATTGTTTCAAAATGTTTGTAAACATGTTTATTCTCCTTTGCTGACACAATTGTGTGTAGTTGTCAATTTGAATATTGTTAATATAAATTATCTGATTTGAAAAAAAAAATAGATGACCTCACATCTGACCTAATTACGTTAAGGCTAGAGAACAACCTCTCTACACTAACTTGGGTTGGTGGCAAAGCAGTAACCACATGGGCAACATGTCTAACAATTTCAGGGTATAAAGGAATTGCCTCGTGTACAGTCAGTTTTGATAAAACGATTGAACTTTTCTACTTCTTTGAGAGCAAGTGAAAAATTTTGCTGAAACATGGTCAATCTGTTTTCTATGGGAGTGGAATCTTTTTCCCTGCAGCAACGCTTTGTCTGCTCCATGTCGTCCAAATACTTGTCGAAATCAAACTCCTCATCTGATGAGGATGATGGAACAGCAGCAGCAGCACTGGCAGGACCCGAGTCCTCTTGCTCTTGGCCTTCCTGTAGCCCACTATTCCTGCTACCTCAATCAAAGCTTCTTTTCCTTTAGTAAGCTATTGATCATCCAGCAATATACGATGACTCGGGTCCACATAAACAGCTTTCAGAAGAATTTTACTTTCTAATAGCAGTGTCTCTCTCCGTTTCATTGAAGCAGCAATGCCATCTGCAATTAAACCTCCTCTTTCGGACAGGCAAAACAAGTTCTTCCACGTTATAAAAATGCCAGGAGTTAAATCCTCAGCTTGTAACCTTGTAGTCACTGTAAATAGGTGATGAAGCAATTCCTTCAATTCAGCCACCTGTGTCCATTGACCTTCTTGTAGTGTTACCTGAGGGTTGGCCATATCTACAAGGAAGGGTTTCAGCTCAAGCAATCGCTCAACCATTAAATAGGTGCTGCCCCACCGAGTGGCTTCATCCACAATTGCCCCTTTTCCAGCACGTCTCTTCAAAACGGAATCAATTTTAGGGGTTCTGGCAGCAATAGCCAATATCATCACTTTGTTATTCAGAGTTCCAGCATGTTCCTCTTGCAGACTATCTCTTATTGCCAGCTGCAGCGTGTGCACAACACAGCACATGTGATGAATAGGAAAGAGGTGTAAAGCAGCTTCAACAAGATCATCTAATTGTAAAGAATCATCTTGCTGTTCTTCTGTAGTAATACCTGTTTGTTCCTCCGTTATGGGAACAGGACTGTGACCTTCCATCTCCAACATACTGAATGTGAAATGTTCTTCTAGCTGCTGTTCACCTTCATTATTCTCATTCATCAATTTAATTGTACTTATGTTTGAAGCATGATCAGTTACATTAGCAAGAACCTGTTCTTTTTTGAGTTCATAATCTTGCAGAACTTTTTCCACTAAGGCAGGGGTGGGGAACCTTTTTCCAGTCGCGGGCAATTTGGAAATTTCTACCATCATTCGGGGGCCACACAAAAATGATCACCTTGAAAATTACCCTGGTATATTTAGTAAAACTCACCCTTAATGTGACGGCTGGAGCTGCTTCTCTTTTATGCAGCTGTGATGTTAGGTGATACTGATCATGTTGCTTCTCACAGCTGCTTTTCCAGGTTTGTGTCGGCCAGAAGAGCAGTCAACTTTTTGTCATAATAAGTTTTGTAAGTCATATACATCACATAGGAGATGCTGAAACTACTGTATATACATCACATAGGAGATGCTGAGACAGCTGTATATATACCACATGGGAGACGCTGGGACTGCTGTATATACATCACACAGGAGACGCTGAGACTGCTGTATATACATCACTTAGGAGACACTGGGACTGCTGTATATACATGACACATGAGACGCTGGGACTGCTGTATATACATCACACATGAGACGCTGGGACTGCTGTATATACATCACACAGGAGACGCTGGGACTGCTGTATATACATTACACAGGAGACACTGGGACTGCTGTACATACATCACACAGGAGACGCTGGGACTGCTGTATGTACATCACAGGAGACACTGGGACTGCTATATATACATCACATAGGAGAAGCTGGACTGCTATACATACATAACATAGGAAACATTGAGACTGCTATATATGCATCACAGAAGACTCTGGGGTCATATAAATTACAGGAGGGGATAAGGGGGCATAGATATCACAGGAGATGCTGGGACATTCATCACTGGGTAGGCTGGAGGGAATAGACATCACTAGGAAGCACAGACAGCACTGGGGGTATATATGTCCCTGGGGGGGAATATACATCACTGAACGGGTCACATACATCACTGGGGGCTATATATATCATAGGTCGGGGGATATACAGCACTTTTGGGGTAAATCTAGCACTGGGGAATATATACATCACTTGGGGGCACATACAGCCGTGGGGGGATATACAGCACTGAGGGAACGGGCATCGCCGGGGAGGCACATAGGTCACCGGGGTGGGGGGCTCATAGATCACTGAGGGGGTACATAGCAGGAGGGGACAGAGTTCTCAGGGGGCACAGAGATTACATGGGAGCACAAATATCACAAGTATAACGGGGGCACAAAGCTGGGAGCCAAAGATATCACAGGGGTGCACGTAGCTGGGAGGCACAGAGATCACAGGGGGGCGTATAGCTGGGGGGCACAGATCACAGGGAAGCATATAGCTGAGGGCACAGATCATAGGGGAGCTCATAGCTGGAGGGCATAGATCACGGCATATTGCTGGGGGGCACAGAGATCACAGGGGAGCACAAAGCTAGAGGGCAAAGAGGTCACAGGGGGGGCATATAACTGGAGGGCACAATTCACAGGGCTGCATATAGCTGGGGAGTACAGAAATCACAGTTGGCACATAGCTGGGGGAACAGGGATCACGGGACATATAGCTCTGGGGCACATAGTTGGGTCCACAGAGATCGGGGCTGCACAATCACATGGGGCACATAGCTGGGGGGCACAAAGATCATAGGGGGTCACATAGCTGCATAGCTGGGAGGGCACATAGATCACAGGGCGGCACTTATCACCAGTAGAAAAGCACAGAGCCTCCGGCACAGAGATTGCTCTGGACTCAGCAGCAGCTCCTCTTCCGGGACAGGAGAGCATTGGGCGCTAACACCGCCCACCCAGATGACATCATCTTTCATGTGCAGGGCAAGGCTGCGTTCTATAATGAACGCTGTGTGCCGTGCACTTGGGGGTTAAAGGGTTAGCAGGATACGGCTGCCGCCCGAGCATTGGGGACCCCATGGACTTGCCCGCGGGCCATATGAAAGGTCACCTGCGTGCCGGAGGTTCCCCACCCCTGCACTAAGGTCTGGAGAAACTGGCTGCTGTGATGAGCTTTAGTATCTTTACTGCCAGTGTCTTAGTAACAATTATTTTGTTGTCACAAACACATTGAACTTTGATAGGAAAATAGTTCACTCTGTGACGTGTGCAGGCATCCATTTTAAAAAATACAAAGCATCTCTTGAGAGTCTTTTTAAGATCTTCCTTTTGGTTAAGGGCTTCTTCAATCACTAATTTTCTAACACTTTCTCTTTCCAGAGAAACACCAAGTTTGTGAGCCATTTCTCCATTAAAGGGCACCTGTCACCCCGTTTTTTCAGTATGAGATAAAAATACTGTTAAATAGGGCCTGAGCTGTGCATTACAACAGTGTATTTTGTGGACCCCGATTCCCCACCTATGCTGCCAAAATACGTTACCAAAGTAGCCGTTTTCGCCTGTCAATCAGGCTGGTCTGGTCAAAAGGGCGTGGTGTCTTCCCCCAGATCTTGCTTAGTTTTCTGTTGGTGGCGTAGTGGTGTGCGCATGCCCAAGGTCCCGAATCCACTGCACAGGGGAGTTAAAAGAGCGCGATGTGCACTATTTCATTGGTGATCGGTGGGGGCGGCCATCTTCCTTTGGCCGCGCGTGCGCAGAAGCGGCGCTCTGCTGGCCGCGGCTTCAGGAAAATGGCCGTGGGATGCCGCGCGTGCGCAGATAGAGATCGCGGCGGCCATTTTCCTGAAGCCGAGTTCGCATCTCGGCTTCAGGAAAATGGCCGCCGCGATCTCCGTCTGCGCACGCGCGGCATCCCGCGGCCATTTTCCTGAAGCCGCGGCCAGCAAAGCGCCGCTTCTGCGCACGCGCGGCCAAAGGAAGATGGCCGCCCCCACCGATCACCAATGAAATAGTGCACATCGCGCTCTTTTAACTCCCCTGTGCAGTGGATTCGGGACCTTGGGCATGCGCAAACCACTACGCCACCAACGGAAAACTAAGCAAGATCTGGGGGAAGACACCACACCCATCTGACCAGACCAGCCTGATTGACAGGCGAAAACGACTACTTTGGTAACGTATTTTGGCAGCATAGGTGGGGAATCGGGGTCCACAAAATACACTGTTGTAATGCACAGCTCAGGCCCTATTTAACAGTATTTTTATCTCATACTGAAAAAACGGGGTGACAGGTGCCCTTTAAGAGCTGTAAAAGCTTGTGCAAATCACAGGTCTGCAAAAAAAAATTTTTCAAGAGCTGTTTTGGTTATTCCACGTAATCTTTATGTTTTTAAGTGCGCAGAATCCGAAAATGACCTCCGTTTTGTCATAGGACATCACGTTTTCTGACAATTTAAGTAACTATATTAAATAAGACAATACCTCAAAATAAATGAAAATAGACTCATAAAATTAATTTTATATTACAAATGTTTCATGAAAATCATTTTTTAACTGCAATGAGCTCACTAACGCACACTAAAATCGATTCTTCTTCCCTTTGAGGCTTCTCTTGGTACATTTACGCTTGTGAGTAGCATCAGGAATGTCTCTCTGAAGCGTCCAACAGTAGTCTGCCATCATTGCAATGCTCCATCTTCCCTGGTATCTTCTTTCCATCTCTTTAATGTCCTGGTGGAATCGTTCACCTTGCTCTTCACTCACCGCTCCCAAATTTTCAGGAAAGTTGTCAAGGTGGGAATGGAGGAAATGCACTTTCAAACTCATCAGACAACCTAAAGCTTGAAATGCTTTCAGCATTCGTCCGACGATTTTTTTGTAGTCAGGGTCTTGTATATCTTCAATGCATTGATGTGAATTAATTAATAGTAATTTTGACTTTCAAAACCCTAAGATAAAAAAAATACCAAAAATTGAGAAAAATATACTAAATTTGAAGAGAATTTTGCATTTTGTGGCAAATGCTAACGTCCAGGATTTTTTTCAATATTTTTTTCAATATTTGTTTCGTTTTCAGCACACCAAAATACATGGAAATTAGATGAAAATAATCAAACTGCTTTTTAGCCGCAGACCTGTGTTATGATAATGGTACACATTCCTTCACAACAAACTCGATGAGCTGTCTTTTAACCCCTTCCCGACATGCGCCATACTGAGTTCCCGCAAACCGCAGTACTAGTACGGCAGCAGGATAGCGCGGTCTCACAGTGAGCACAGCAGCGATCGCGTGCGGGTGTCAGGTCAGCTAGCGCCGATCGTGGGCATTTCACCCCTCTGATGCCGATGTTAGTAGTGACAGCGACATAGAGGGGCATCATGCAGGGACGGGGGCTCCCTGCGCTCTCCCACCGGAACAACGCGATGCGATCGCGTTGTTCCGGTGTTCTGGAAGGAGTCCCCGGATCCAAAATGGCCACCTGTCAGATTGGTGATCTGGCACAGTGCTATGCAAAGTGTCAGATCAGCGATCTGATGTACCATAGTGATGTCCCACCCTGGGACAATGTTATAAAGTGTAAAAAAAAAAAATAAATAAATATTTTCCAATAAATCCATTTATTTATGTAAATAAAAAAAACAAACCAAAGTACACATATTTGGTATCGCCGCGTCCGTAATGACACGCTCTATAAAACTATCCCACTAGTTAACCCCTTCAGTGAACACTGCAAAAAAATAAAAAATGAGGCAAAAAACGCTTTATCATACTGCCGAACAAAAAGTGTAATAAAATGTGATCAAAAAGACAGATATCAAAAAACATGGTACCCCTGAAAACGTCATTTTGTCCCGCAAAAAAAAGCTGCCATACAGCATCATCAGCAGAAAAATAAAAAAGTTATAGCTCTCAGAATAAAGCGATGCAAAAACAATTATTTTTTATATAAAATAGCTTTTAGTGTGTAAAAGCGCCAAAACATAAAAAAAATATAAATGAGATATCGCTGTAATCGTACTGACCCGAAGAATAAAACTGCTTTATCAATTTTACCAAACGTGGAACAGTATAAACGCTCCCCCCTAAAAGAAATTCAGGAATTGCTGGTTTTTGTTCATTCTGCCTCCCAAAAATCGGAATAAAAAGCGATCAAAAAATGTCATGTGCCTGAAAATGGTACCAATAAAAACGTCAACTCATCCCGCAAAAAAACAAGAACTCACATGACTCTGTGGGCCAAAATATTGATAAATTATAGCTCTTAAAATGTGGTGATGCAAAAAACTTTTTTTTTGCAATAAAAAGCGTCTCTTAGCATGTGACAGCTTCCAAACAAAAACACGCTATAAATAGTAAATTAAACCCCCCTTTATTACCCCCTTAGGGAAAAATAATAAAATTAAAAAAATTTATTTAATTCCATTACGGTTAGGGTTGGGGCTAAAGTTAGGGTTAGGGCTGGGGCTAAAGTTAGGGTTGGGGTTGGGGCTTAGGTTAGGGTTTGGATTATGTTTACGGTTGGGTTAGGGTTGGGATTAGGGTTAGGGGTGTGTCGGGATTAGGGTTAGGGGGTGTGTCGGGGTTAGGGGTGTGGTTAGGGTTGAGATTAGGGCTGGTATTAGGGTTAGGGGTGTGTTGGGGTTAGGGGTGTGGTCAGGGTTATGGTTAGGGTTGAGATTAGGGTTACGGTTGAGATTAGGGTTAGGGGTGTGTTCGGGTTAGGGGTGTGGTTAGGGTTATGGTTGGGATTAGGCTTAGGGGTGCGTTGGGGTTAGGATTGGAGTTAGAATTGGGGGTGTTTCCACTATTTAGGCACATCAGGGGCTCTCCAAATGCGACATGGCGTCCGATCTCAATTCCAGCCAATTCTGGAATTTCACGGCTCTGCATTATAAACTTTAGCGAAACACTTGGGGATTCAAAGTTCTCACAACACATCTAGATAAGTTCCTTGGGGGTCTAGTTTCCAGTATGGGGTCACTTTTGGGAGTTTCTACTGTTTAGGTACATCAGGGGCTCTGCAAACGCAACGTGATGCCCGCAGACCATTCCATCAAAGTCTGCATTCCAAAACAGCGCTCCTTCCCTTCCGAGCTCTGCCATGTGCCCAAACGGTGGTTCCCCCCCCCCCCCCCACATATGGGGTATCGGCGTACTCAAGACAAATTGGACAACAACTTTTGGGGTGCAATTTCTCCTGTTACCGTTGGGAAAAAATTGTGGGCTAAAAGATCATTTTGTGGAAAAAAAAAAAGATTTTTTAATTTTCACGGCTCTACATTCCAAACTTTAGTGAAACAATCGGGGGTTCAAAGTGCTCACCACACATCTAGATAAGCTCTAGGTCTTATTTCCAAAATGGGGTTACTTATGGGGGGTTTCCAATGTTTAGGCACATCAGGGACTCTCCAAGTGCGACATGGTGTCTGATCTCAATTCCAGCCAATTTTGCATTAAAAAGTCAAACGGCACTCCTTCCCTTCCGAGCTCTGCCATGCGCCCAAACAGTGGTTTACCCCCACATACGGGGTATCGGCATACTCAGGACAAATTGCACAACAACTTTTCGGATCCATTTTGTCCTGTTACCCTTGGGAAAATAAAAAATTTGGGGCGAAAAGATCATTTTTGTGAAAAAAATGTTTTTGTTTTTTTTTTTTTTAACTTCTCTACATTATAAACTTTTGTGAAGCACTTGGAGTTTCAAAGTGCTCACCACACATCTAGATTAGTTCCTTAGGGGGTCTGCTTTCCAAAATGGTGTCACTTGTTGGGGGGTTTCCACTGTTTAGGCATATCAGAGGCTCTCCAAACGCGACATGGTGTCCGATCTCAATTCCAGCAAACTGTGCTTTGAAAATTCAAATGGTGCTCCTTCCCTTCCGAGCTCTGCCATGTGCCCAAACAGTGGTTTACCCCCACATATGGTGTATCGGCGTACTCAGGACAAATTGTACAACGACTTTTGTGGTCCAATTTCTCCTGTTACCCTTGGTAAAATTAAACAGATTGGATCTGAAGTAAACATTTTGTGAAAAAGTTAAATGTTCAATTTTTTTTTTTTAAATATTCCAAAAATTCCTGTGAAGCACCTGAAGGGTTAATAAACTTCTTGGATGTGGTTTTGAGTACCTTGAGAGGTGTAGTTTTTAGAATGGTGTCACTTTTGGTCATTTTCTGTCATATAGGCCCCTCAAAGTCACTTCAAGTGTGAGGTGGTCCCTAAAAAAAAAATGGTTTTGCAAATTTTTTTGTAAAAATGAGAAATCGCTGGTCAACTTTTAACCCTTATAACTTCCTAACAAAAAAAACTGTTTCCAAAATTGTGCTAATGTAAAGCAGACATGTGGGTAATGCTATTTATTAACTATTTTGTATGATATGACTCTCTAATTTAAGGGCATAAAAACTAAAAGTTTAAAAATTGAGAAATTTTTGCCAAATTTCGTTTTTTTTTCACAAATAAATGCAAGTCATATCGAAGAAATTTTACCACTATCATAAAGTACAATATGTCGCAAGAAAACAATCTCAGAATCACCAGGATCCGTTGAAGCGTTTCGGAGTTATGACCTCATAAAGTGACAGTGGTCAGAATTGAAAAAAATGGCCTGGTCAGGAAGTTGAAAACAGGCTTCGGGGTGAAGGGGTTAAACACATCTGTTGTCATTGTTACAGTAACTTTGTCACTTACAAAATATCTTGTAACTGACATTTGAGACGCTCTTTCCTCCTCCTTTGCCTGGCGGGAAGTGCTGGTTTCTTGGTGCTGCTGTGATCTTTTTCAGTCACAGCTTTGTAAACTTCTGGGTTGCAGCATTATAAATGTCTTTTTAGATTGGAATCTCTTGAAGGAGCATTTTTACCACTGCCTGAGTATGCACTGATTTTGGCATCACAGCATTTGTTTTCATCTGTGTCATTTATACGCTGGCACACAAAATGTTTATTATCTTGAGTCACTGTGAAATGCTCAAATACAGAAGACTTCATAAGATGCTTCTTAGACATTTTGTAATTATGTAAATTCGCTCTAAAAATAATTTTGTCCTGTAAAAAAAATAAAATACTATACTTGCAAGAATAGGGAATCGTGTCCTGTATAATTTGGGATAGAAATAAAACAATCTTTTGCATAAATCAATAGCACAGATGATAAGTATAACGTTTGTAAAATTTTGGTAAATAGCTTTACTCTGACCTTTCAATGTCAAGGCTTGTCTCAGCAGTACAACTCAAGTATCAGAGTCAGGTATCAGACTCCAGTATTAGACTCAGGTATCAAAGTCACGTATCAGACTCAGGCATCAGACTCAGGCATCAGACTCAGGCATCAGACTCAGGCATCAGACTCAGGCATCAGACTCAGGCATCAGACTCAGGCATCAGACTCAGGCATCAGACAAAGTATTTCTGATGTTTGACTTTGATACTTGACCATGTCCTAAAATGAACACTTTACAGCAGGGTACAGCTCACTAAATGCTTCACATCATATCTCTTCACAGTCTATGAGGAGGGAGGGAGCATGTTTGTGCTGAATCACATTCCAGAACACACACAAATATATATGTCCTCATCGATCCTGTTACTGTATTTCTGAATTTGAGATGTTAGAAAACATTTTTTCCCCTTATATTCTATGTATAGTGTATATAAGAGCAGCTAATTTCTCCCAACAAACTAAAACATCAAGCATACAGAGACAACATATACTGGACTATTGATTTATGCACAGTTTATTGAAAGTTTAGATATGCTTTAGAAGTACTTACCTTCCTTATTTCTGCTTTCCTGTTCACTCCAGAAATTCTGAGATGAATGTAGCCTCACTACTTGTCATGAACATAAACTGCAGCACAGATTCATCTCAGCTAAAAGTCTAGACTTTAGATCAGGAATAGGACAGACATTTATAGGACATTTTATAACGTTACCAAATTCTAATGAAAAAAATATTCCCCACAAACTACATTGAACTACTGTACCCAATTTATTATATATTTTCAGAGTCGGTCCATTTTATACGCATGAAGATGGAAACTCCCTCGACTTGGTCTTCTCCCGGCTTTGCTCAGTGGACGATTTCACAAACTCCCCTCTCCCGCTCTCTGACCACAACCTTCTTTCATTCTCTATCAAGAACTGCCATCCCGCTCAGGTCACCCCCACTTTCCACACTTATAGAAACATACAGGCCATTAACACCCAGACACTTATGCAGAACTTGCAGTCCTCATTGGCCCCTATCTCCTCCATCTCATGTCCTGATTCTGCACTGAAGCATTATAATGAAACTCTCCAAAGTGCCCTGGATGAAATTGCACCTCCTATACATAGAACAACTCGGCACAGACGGCGACAACCGTGGCACATGCTGCAAACACATTTCCTACAGCAGTACTCCAGGTGCGCCGAACGTCTGGGGAGAAAATCTAATCTACCTGAAGATTTCATCCATTATAAGTTTATGCTTAAAACATACAACTCTGCCCTTCACCTCTCCAAACAAACCTATTTTAACACCCTCATCACCTCACTGTCCAATAACCCTAAACGTCTCTTTCACACTTTCCTTTCCCTACTCAACCCAAGTGTGCAGACCCCAACCACGGATCTCCACGCTGACGATCTGGCCAATTCAAAGAAAAAATTGACCACATTCGACAGGAAATTATCTCCCAATCCCTTCATACCATGCACTGTCCTCTTTTCCCCACTGCATCTAGTTCACTCTCTGACTTTGAACCAGTTACAGAAGTAATCAGGCTCCTTGCATCTTCTCGCCCGACCACTTGCACCAGTGACCCCATTCTGTCACATCTCCTCTAGTTACTTTCCCCGGCTGTCACCTCTCACCTAACAAAAATATTCAACCTTTCTCTCTCTTCCGGTATCTTTCCCTCCTCATTTAAGCATGCCATCATACACCCATTACTTAAAAAAAATCCCTCAATCAAAACTGTGCCACTAATTATAGACCTAGATAAAGACAATGAACACGGCACTCGAGGTTCCTATATGGTGCACAAGTCAGGTTTCCAGCCCGTCAATAAGGTAATCACAAATCACTTGGCACTCCGAAAAAATTTTTTTGCAAGCTGAAGATAAGTATTCCGTTTATTTGTGCATCCAGTTCAAAAATCTTTGAAGTGGATGCACAAATAAACGGAATACTTATCTTCAGCTTGCAAAAAAATTTTTTCGGAGTGCCAAGTGATTTGTGATTAACTAATTATAGACACCTGTCTCTAATCTTCCCTTCATCTCTAAACTCCTCGAACGCCTGGTCCACTCCCTTCTCATCCGCTATCTCTCAGATAACTCTCTTCTCAACCCTCTTCAATCTGGTTTCCGCTCTTAACACTCTACTGAAACTGCACTCACTAAAGTCTCTAATGATCTACTAACAGCTAAATCTAATGGTCACTACTCCATGCTGATTCTCTTGGATCTCTCCGCAGCATTCGATACTGTGCTCCTCCTCACTATGCTCATCTCCATCGGCCTCAAGGACACCGTTCTCTCCTGGTTTTTCTCCTACCTCTCTGACCGCTCCTTCACTGTATGTTTTGCTGGTTCCTCCTCCTCTCACCTTCCCCTTACTGTTGGGGTTCCTCAAGGATCAGTCCTAGGCCCCCTCCTCTTCTCTTTGTATACTGCCCCTATTGGACAAACAATCAGTAGATTTGGTTTCCAGTACCATCTCTATGCTGATGACACCCAATTATACACTTCTCCTGTTATCACGCCTGCCTTCTTAGGCTACGTTCACACTAGCGTTGTGCGCCGCTGCGTCAGCGACGCAACGCACAACGCACGCAAAAACGCGTCAAAACGCACGCAAAAACGCTGCGTTTTGCGACGCATGCGTCGGTTTTTGCCGAAAATCGGACGCAAGAAAAATGCAACTTGTTGCGTTTTCTTGGTCCGACGCTTGCGGCAAAAAAGACGCATGTGTCGCACAACGCAACAAAAAAAACGCATGCGTCCCCCATGTTAAGTATAGGGGCGCATGACGCATGCGTCGCTGCTGCGTCGCCGACGCAAACCCGACGCACATTAGCTTAACGCTAATGTGAACGTAGCCTTAGAAAACACCAGTGATTGTCTTACCGCCATCTTTAACATCATGTCCTCCCTCTATCTGAAACTGAACCTGTCAAACACTGAACTCCTCGTGTTCTCTCCCTCTACTAACCTACCTTTGCCTGACATTGCCATCTCCGTGTGTGGTTCCACCATTACTCCCAAGCAACATGCCCGCTGCCTTGGGGTCATCCTTGATTCTGAGCTTTCCTTCACCCCCCACATCCGATCACTGGCTCGCTCTTCTTATCTGCATCTCAAAAACATTTTTAGAATTCGCTCTTTTCTTACTTTCGACACTGCAAAAACTCACTGTTTCACTCATTCATTCTCGTTTGGACTATTGTAACTCTCTCTTAATTGGCCTCCCTCTTACCAAACTCTCCCCGCTCCAATCTGTCCTGAATGCTGCAGCCAGGATCATATTCCTCACCAACCGTTACACCGATGCCTTTACCCTGTGCCAGTCATTACACTGGTTATCCATCCACTCAAGAATCCAGTACAAAACTATTACCCTCATTCACAAAGCGCTCCGTGGCTCAGCACCACCCTACATCTCTTCCCTGGTCTCAGTCTACCACCCTACCCGTGCTCTCCGTTCTGCTAATGACCTCAGGTTAGCATCCTCAATAATCAGAACCTCCCAATCCCGTCTCCAAGACTTTTCACGTGCTTCGCCAATTCTTTGGAATGCACTACCCAGGTTAATAAGATTAATCCCCAATCGCCACAGTTTTAAGCGTGCCCTAAAAACGCATTTGTCCAGACTGGCCTACCGCCTCAACTCATTAACCTAACTATCCCTGTGTGGCCCATTCAAAAAACAAACAAACAAAAAAACCCTTAAACCTTAATCAGGTTCCTCACATCATGTTCTCATACATTTTATGCAGTTAACAGCCCTCTGTGTCTGTACTGTTACATACTTAGGCTGTTAACTGGTTCATGCAGCTTTACATGAACACCCGAGCCTTACACTATGGCTGGTCCGAACAATGAAAGCAATTGTTACCATCCACCTCTCGTGCCTCCCTTTTCCTATAGATTGTAAGCTTGCGAGCAGGGACCTCATTCCGATTGGTATCTATTTTGAACTTTGATTTTTGTTATGCTGTAATGTCTATTGTCTGTACAAATCCCCTCTATAATTTGTAAAGCGCTGCGGAATATGTTGGCGTTATATAAATAAAATTATTATTTATTATACCGACTCCGACTCCACAGCCCCGCTATCCATCACTAGAGATCAGCTTTCTATTCTCCTGATTATTCTTTTGTCGGTGACACATTGTCTCCTTCTCAGCTGTTCTCTCTGAACAGTAGTTCTGGGTGTTTGCGCTGTGCAGGCAGCAGGGGGCGCCGTATCCTCAGATTACGCTCTCCATTTCTCTGTGGCCCTGGATCGGATTGCATTCAGTCTCTGGTCTTGGTGACAAAGCGACAGTTTCTCTTGAATCTGATCCATTAATACCGTTATATCATTAGTGCCACTGAGTTATTACTGCAATGATTACACTTCTCGTATCAGCTGCAACGTGGGGATAGGACGCATACGAGAACAGTAATGTTAATGGGGATAAGCTGCAGCATATAGAGAGAATGAGCATAGCTAGAGCTGATGTGAAGCCTTTCCCCTATACAACATATAGGAAATTGTCTGAATAAAGCAAGAATGTTCCCATCCACTGTCAGTAACCAGAGGATTGTCATTAGCCTCTAGTGTGGTGTGACTGGGTTGTTGTCCCAGGCGTGGTGTCTGCTGCGGTTCTTCCCCTTTGCTCAACAGTGTATACAGTGTCCGCAGTGCTGCTCCTTCCTGCCGAGCATACAGCGAGTTCTGCTGCCTCAGCCCTCTAATCCCCATGTTCTAGCAGCGGCGCTGAGTCACTCTCCCTGCATTGTGGCTCCTTTCTCTGATGCTGCTGCCACAGGTACAAAGAAGCAGTTTTTATAATGGTGTCACTTTGGGGTATTTTCTGTTATATTGACTTCCCAAACTCACTTCAAATGTGAAGTGGTCCCTAAAAAAATGGTTTTGTAAATTTTGTTGGAAAAATGAGAAATCGCTGGTCAACTTTCTAACCCTTATAACTTCCAAACAAAAAAAAATAGTTGTGCTGATGTAAAGTAGACATGTGGGAAATGTTATTTATTAACTATTAAGTATGTTGTGTGACCCCACTCTCTGATTTAAGGGTCTAAAAATTAAAAGTTTAAAAATTGTAAAAATTTTAGTGTTACTTTTTTCACAAAAAATTTACTTTGGGACCAAATTTTTTTAAAATTTCACAAGGGTATCAGGAGAAAATGGACTACGAAATTTGTTGTGCAATTTCTCCTCAGTACGCCGACAAACCTAATGTGGGGAAAGCCACTTTTTAGGCGCATGGCAGGGCTCAGAAGGGAGGGAGCATCGTTTGACTTTTTGAGCGCAAAAATGGCAGGAATCAATGGTGGGCGCCATGTCGCGTTTGGAGACCCCCTGATCTACCTAAACAGTGGAAACCCCCAATTCTAACTCCAATCCTAACCCCAACACACCCCTAACCCTAATGCCAACCATAACCCTAACCACAAACCTAACCGTAACACACCCCTAACCCAAATGCCAACCCTAATTGTGATCACAACCCTAACCCCAACCCTAGCCCAATCCTAACGAAAAAATGGAAATAAATACATTTTTTTATTTTATTATTTTTACCAAACTAAGGGGGTGATAAAGAGGGGTTTGATGTCCTATTCTTTTTTATTTTAATCACTGATCAAATTGTACCAGTAGGAAAAATTTCCTATTGTTGCCGGGTGCCGGCCGGCAGATCTCAGCGAGCACACTGCGCCCGACATTTTCTTACCAGAAGAAGATGCCGATGACCGGGGGACAAGACCAGGAGTTGCAGGAGAGTACCAGGGACACCGGTGGTGCCGGGTGGGCTCGGGGGACCCCATTTCTCTCTCCTCTGATGTGCTAGATTATATCAGGGGAGAGAGAAATTAAATGGGAAATCGGACTCTTTTTTTTTTTTTGCGGTCGTCGTTATTCCATGAATAACGGTGATCGCAACACTGGGATGGGTAAAAACCGACCCGAATCATGTTCTCCGGGGTTCCAGCTACCCCTGGTAACCGAGACCCCGGAGAATTTACAATGCTAGGGGCACTATAACCTTATTTCTCAGCGCCGTTAAAAAGTGGCGCAGAGGATTAAGTACCCTTAACTGCCGCCGTTAAAGGGACGTTTTGGCGGTTATTAAGGGGTTACATTTTTTTTTTTCATTTTTATGTCAATAAATAAAATGTTCTACAAGTTTCTATTAGTTCTTTTAATTCCACCCAAGATCTCTGCTTGCTATCAGCACAAAGGAACATCATAACAACAGCAGCACAAAACTCTGTCCTCAGAGTTCGCTACAATGTATCACTGCAGGGAAAATACATTTATCAGGTGCTCTCAGTGCATAAAACCATTTGTTTTATCCAGAGGTTGAAAGTCTGTGCAGGGAAAGCTCTAACGCATCTGTGGTTTCTGCTGCTGATTTCACGATATAAGTTGTGGGGGGAAGGGGGAAGAGCAAAATGCGGATATAGCAACCTTCAACGAGCTCCGACTACCTGTATATGTTGTGTCAATTTTAGGTCTTTGTCTAGAAAAGCTGCCATATTCCTCCTCCACCAACAGTCTTCACGTGGATCGGGACCAAGATATCATCACGTGCTACGAGAAGTCTGGAGACATCGCCTTACTGTACCTGCAAGAGGTGGAGCGGGTGAGCACTCACTGAGGGCTATGAAGCCTTCATCCTGCGGGCCTCCAGCCATTAGAGAACCACAGTACCCAGCATGCTCTTGGAGCCTCCTGCTGTCAAGGCAGGACAGGGATGTTGACAGGGATGAGGATGGGACTTTTAGTTTTGCAACAATCGGAGGTCCACAGGTTGAAGTCCGCTGCTCTAGTGCAGTAACAAGATTATTGGATAAAGGTACCTTCACACTAAACGATATCGCTAGCGATCCGTGACGTTGCAGCGTCCTGGATAGCGATGTCGTTGTGTTTGACAGGCAGCAGCGATCAGGATCCTGCTGTGCCATCGTTGGTCATTGCTGAAAGTCCAGAACTTTTGTTTCGTCGCTGGATCTCCCGCAGACATCGCTGAATCGGTGTGTGTGACACCGATTCAGCGATGTCTTCACTGGTAACCAGGGTAAACATCGGGTTACTAAGCGCAGGGCTGCGCTTAGTAACCCGATGTTTACCCTGGTTACCACCGTAAATGTAAAAAAAACAAACAGTACATACTCACATTCCGGTGTCAGGTCCCTCGCCGTCTGCTTCCCGCACTGACTGTGAGCGCCGGCCGTAAAGTAAAAGCAGAGCACAGCGGTGACGTCACCGCTGTGCCCTGCTACTGCCGGCGCTCACACAGTGCAGGGAAGCGGACGCCGGGGGATGCGAATGTAAGTATGTACTGTTTGTTTTTTTACGTTTACGCTGGTAACCAGGGTAAACATCGGGTTACTAAGCGCGGCCCTGCGCTTAGCAACCCGATGTTTACCCTGGTTACCCAGTGACTTCGGCATCGTTGGTCGCTGGAGAGCTGTCTGTGTGACAGCTCTCCAGCGACCACACAGCGACGCTGCAGCGATCGGCATCGTTGTCGATATCGCTGCAGCGTCGCTTAGGGTACTGTCTCACAGTGGCACTTTTGTCGCTACGACGGTACGATCCGTGACGTTCCAGCGATATCCATACGATATCGCTGTGTCTGACACGCAGCAGCGATCAGGGACCCTGCTGAGAATCGTACGTCGTAGCAGATCGTTTGGAACTTTCTTTTGTCGCTGGATCTCCCGCTGTCATCGCTGGATCGTTGTGTGTGACAGCGATCCAGCGATGCGTTCGCTTGTAACCAGGGTAAACATCGGGTTACTAAGCGCAGGGCCGTGCTTAGTAACCCGATGTTTACTGTGGTTACCAGCGTAAAAGTTAAAAAAAACAAACAGTACATACTTACATTCCGGTGTCTGTCCCCCGGCTTTCTGCTTCTCTGCACTGTGAGCACCGGCCAGCCGGAAAGCGAGCACAGCGGTGACGTCACCTATGTGCTTTCCGGCTGGCGCAGACACAGTGCAGAGAAGCAGAACGCCGGGGGACAGACACCGGAATGTAAAGGCCCCGTCTCACATAGCGAGATCGCTAGCGAGATCGCTGCTGAGTCACAAGTTTTGTGACGCAACAGCGACCTCAGTAGCGATCTCGCTTTGTTTGACACGTACCAGCGACCAGGCCCCTGCTGTGAGATCGCTGGTCGTGTCGGAATGGCCTGGACCTTTTTTTGGTCGTTGAGGTCCCGCTGACATCGCTGAATCGGTGTGTGTGACACGGATTCAGCGATGTCTTCACTGGTAACCAGGGTAAACATCGGGTTACTAAGCGCAGGGCCGCGCTTAGTAACCCGATGTTTACCCTGGTTACCAGTGTAAAATGTAAAAAAAACAAACAGTACATACTCACCTTCGCATCCCCCGGCGTCCGCTTCCCACACTGACTGAGCGCCGTAAAGTCAAAGTGAAAGCACAGCACAGCGGTGACATCACCGCTCTGCTGTTAGGGCCGGCGCTCAGTCAGTGCAGTAAGCGGACGCCGGGGGACGCGAATGTAAGTATGTAGTGTTTGTTATTTTACATTTTACACTGGTAACCAGGGTAAACATCGGGTTACTAAGCGCGGCCCTGCGCTTAGTAACCCGATGTTTACCCTGGTTACCCGGGGACTTCGGCATCGTTGGTCGCTGGAGAGCTGACTGTGTGACAGCTCCCCAGCGACCACACAACCACTTACCAACGATCACGGCCAGGTCGTATCGCTGGTCGTGATCGTAGGTAAATCGTTATGTGAGACGGTACCCTTAGTGTGAAGGTACCTTAGGGTACCGTCACACAGTGCCATTTTCATCGCTACGACGGCACGATTCGTGACGTTCTAGCGATATCGTTACGATATCGTTGTGTCTGACACGCTACTGCGATCAGACATCACGCTGAGAATCGTACGTCGTAGCAGATCGTTTGGAACTTTCTTTCGTCGCTTGATCACCCGCTGACATCGCTGGATCGTTGTGTGTGACACCGATCCAGCGATGTGTTCGCTTGTAACCAGGGTAAACATCGGGTAACTAAGCGCAGGGCCGCGCTTAGTAACCCGATGTTTACCCTGGTTACCAGCGTAAACGTAAAAAAAACAAACAGTACATACTTACATTCCGGTGTCTGTCCTCCGGCGTCTCAGCTTCTCTGCACTGTGAGCGCCTGCCGGCCGGAAAGCGAGCACAGCGGTGACGTCACCGCTCTGCTTTCCGGCTATGGTGCTTACACAGTGCAGAGAAGCAGAACGCCGGGGGACAGACACCGGAATGTGAGTATGTACTGTTTGTTTTTTTTACGTTTACGCTGGTAACCAGGGTAAACATCGGGTTACTAAGCGCGGCCCTGCGCTTAGTAACCCGATGTTTACCCTGGTTACCCGGGGACTTCGGCATCGCTCCAGCGCCGTGATTGCAAAGTGTGACCGCAGTCTACGACGCTGGAGCGATAATCATACGACGCTGCAACGTCACGGATCGTGCCGTCGTAGCGATGAAAATGGCACTGTGTGACGGTACCCTTACTCTCTTGAGGTCTTGAATGGCGTGGGTGGGGAGGTGGTCACAGCCTGGATAACAGATAACAATAGCTTGCTTTGATCTACACAGCAAATAGAGATAAGGGGCCCCCATGGACAATCAATAGATGCTTATTATTTCTCATTTGCCATTCACCAGTAGATACAAGCAGCTATGGGGGAATTAATAAATGATGGAACCCCCGCTCTGTCTATATGTGGGAATTCTCCTTCACTATTGATTAATAATGAGAGTGGAAATGAGAATTGGCTCTTCTGAGACCGAAGAGTGTTGATTAGATGTGACCGGCACGAGGGGCCAGGGATGCAGGCGCAGCAGGAAGCTTGACAAATTATCAGAGTTTCTGGACCAATGACTGGTGGACGAAAAGGAATTTTACTGTAAATATGTATGTGTTAATGTATACAGTGGGGAAAAGAAGTATTTAGTCAGCCACCAAGTGTGCAAATTCTCCCACTTAAAAAGATGAGAGAGGCCTGTAATTGACATCATAGGTAGACCACAACTATGAGAGTCACAATGAGAAAACAAATCCAGAAAATCACCTTGCCTGATTTGGCAAAATGTATTTTGCAAATTATGGTGGAAAATAGGTATTTGGTCATTAACAAAAGTTCATCTCAATATTTTGTTTTATATCCTTTGTTGGCAATGACAGTGGTCAAATGTTTTCTGAAAGTCTCCACAAGGTTGGCACACACTGTTGGTGGTATGTTGGCCCATTCCTCCATGCAGATCTCCTCTACAGCAGTGATGTTTTGGGCCTGTCTCTGGGCAACACGGACTTTCAACTCCCTCCAAAGGTTTTCTATGAGATTGAGATTTGGAGAGTGGTTAGGCCACTCCAGGACCTTGAAATGCTTCTTACGAAGCCACTCCTTCGTTGCCCTGGCAGTGTGCTTGGGATCTTTATCATGCTGAAAGACCATCCACGTTTCATCTTCATTACCCTTGCTGATGGAAGAAGGTTTGCACTCAAAATCTCACAATACATGGCCCCATTCATTCTTTCATGTACAGGGATCAGTCATCCTGGTCCCTTTGCAGACAAACAGTCCCAAAGCATCATGTTGCCACCCTCATGCTTCCAAGTAGGTATGGCGTTCTTTGGATGCAACTCGGCATTCTGTCTCCTCCAAACACGACCAGTTTTGTTTCTACCAAACAGTTCTACTTTGGTTTAATCAGACCATATGGCATTCTCCCAATACTCTTCAGGATAATCCATATGCTTTCTAGCAAACTTCAGACATGTACTGGCTTAAGCAGGGGAACACGTCTGGCACTGCAGGCTCTGAGGGTATGTGCACACGTTGCGGATTCGTGTGTGGATTTTTCCACTTAGATTCTGAGAAATCCGCAGGTACAACGCCCTGCGTTTTACTTGTGGATTTACCGTGGTTTTCACATGCATTTTTACACCTGCGGATTCAATTATGGAGCAGGTGTAAAATGCTGCGGAATCCGAACAAAGAATTGACCTGCTGCGGAAAATAAACTGCAGCGTTTCTGCGCTGTATTTTCCGCAGCTTGTGCACTGTGGATTTTATTTTCCATACGTTTACATGGTACTGTACAACGCATGAAAAACTGCTGCAAATCCGCAGTGTCAAATCCGCTGCGGATCCACAGCCAAATCCGCTGCAAATCCACAGCCAAATCCGCAACGTGTGCACATACCCTGAGTCCCTGGCGGCGTAGTGTTACTGATAGTAGCCTTTGTTACAGTGGTCCCAGCTCTATGCAGGTCATTCACTAGGTCCCCCAACCCCCCACCCCCCACCCCCGTGTGGTTCTGGAATTTGTGCTCACCGTTCTTGTGATCATTTTCACCCCACGAGGTGAGATCTTGCGTGGAGCTCCAGATCGAGGGAGATTGTCAGTGGTCTTGTATGTCTTCCATTTTCTTATTGCTCCCACAGTTGATTTCATCACACCAAGCTGCTTGCCTATTGCAGATTCAGTCTTCCCAGCCTGGTGCAGGGTTACAGTTTTGTTTCTGGTGTCCTTCGACTGCTCTTTGGTCTTCACCATAGTGGAGTTTGGAGTGTGCCTGTTTCAGGTTGTGGACAGGTGTCTTTTATACTGATAACAATTTCAAACAGGTGTCCTTACTACAGGTAATGAGTGGAGGACAGAGGAGCCTTTTAAAGAAGAAGTTACAGGTCTGTGAGAGCCAGAAATATTGCATGTTTTTAGGTGACCATATACTTATTTTCCCCCATAATTTGCAAAATATAAATTGCCAAATCAGACAAGGTGATTTTCTGGATTTGTTTTCTCATATTGACTCTCATAGTTGTGGTCTACCTATGATGTGAAGTACAGGCCTCTCTCATCTTTTTAAGAAGGAGAGCTTGCACAATTGGTGGCTAAATACTTTTTTCCCCACTGTATAAATACACACAGTTATGTGAAAAGTGTTTGCCCCTTCCTGATTTCCTACTCTTTTGCATGTTTGTCACACTTAAATGTTTCAGATCACCAAAGAAATTGAAATATTAAGCAAAGATAATACAAGTAAACGTAAACACAAAATGCAGTTTTTATATAAGTCTTTATTCTTAAGGGAAAAAATGCAAACCTATAGGGCCTTGTGTAAAAAAAAAAAAAAGACCTACCACCTCCCCTTAAAACATAAAGTAACTGTGGTTTATCACATCTTTGGGAAGCTGAGTTCACATTCCCTAGCCACACACAGGCCTGATTACTGCCACACCTGTTCTCAATCAAGAAATCACTTAAATAGGACCTGCCTGACAAAGTGAAGTAGACCAAAAGATCCTCAAAAGCTACAAATCATGCCACGATCCGAAAAAAAATTCTGGAACATATGAGAAACGAAGTAATTAATATTTATCAGTCTGGTAAAGATTATAAAGCCATTTTTAAAGTTGTCGGACTCCAGCGAACCACACTAACAGCCATAATCCACAAATGGCGAAAACATGGAACAGTGGTGAACCGTCCTAGGAGTGGCCAGCTGACCAAAATTAACCCAAGAGCGCAGCAACGACTCATCCAAAAGGTCACAAAATACCCCACAACAACATCCAAAGAACTGCAGGCTTCACTTGCCACAGTTATGGTTAGTGTTCATGACTTCACCATAAGAAAGAGACTGGGCAAAATTGGCCTGCATGGCAGAGATCCAAGACGAAAACCACTGCTGAGCTATAAGAACATAAAAGCTTGTCTCAGTTTTGCCAGAAAAGATCTTGTTGATCCCCAAGACTTTTGGGAGAATACTCTGTGGACTGACGAGACAAAAGTTTTTGGAAGGTGAATGTTCCATTACATCTGGCATAGAAGTAACAGCATTTCAGAAAAGGAACATCATGCCAACAGTAAATTGTGGTGGTAGTGTGAAGGTTTGGAGCTGTTTTGCTGCTTCAGGACATGGAAGACTTACCTGTGGTAAATGGAACCATGAATTCTGCTGTCTACCAAAAATCCTGAAGGAGAATGTCCTGCCATCTGTTCATGACCTCAAGCTAAAATGCACTTATACAGCAGACAATGATCCAAAACACACCAGCAAGTTCACCTCTGAATGGCTCAAGAAAAACAAAAGTAAGACTTTGGAGTGGCCTAGTCAAAGTCCTGACTTTAATCCGATTGAGATGCTGTGGCGTGACATTGAAAAGGCGCTTCATGCTCGGAAACTCTCCGGTGTGGCTGAATTACAACAATTCTTCAAAGATGAGTGGACAGAATTCCTCCAGAGCATTGTAAAAGACTCATTGCCAGTTATCACAGACGCTTGATTGCAGTTGTTACTGCTATGGGTGGCCCAACCAGTTATTAGGTTTAGGGGGCAATCACTTTATCACACAGGGCCCTGTAGGTTTGGATTTCTTTTCCCCTTAATAGTAAAGACCTTTATTTAAAAACTGCATTTTGTGTTACTTGTGTTATCTTTGTTAATATTTACATTTGTTTAATCTGAAACAGTTAAGCGTAACAAACATGCAATAGAATAGGAAATCAGGAAGGAGGCAAACACTAATATATATATATATATATATATATATATATATATACATATACTGTATATATAAACATACATAATCATCTATATATATATATATATATATATATATATATACACTCACCGGCCACTTTATTAGGTACACCTGTCCAACTTCTTGTTAACACTTAATTTCTAATCAGCCAATCACATGGCGGCAACTCAGTGCATTTAGGCATGTAGACATGGTCAAGACAATCTCCTGCAGTTCAAACCGAGCATCAGTATGGGGAAGAAAGGTGATTGAGTGCCTTTGAACGTGGCATGGTTGTTGGTGCCAGAAGGGCTGGTCTGAGTATTTCAGAAACTGCTGATCTACTGGGATTTTCACGCACAACCATCTCTAGGGTTTACAGAGAATGGTCCGAAAAAGAAAAAAAATCCAGTGAGCGGCAGTTCTGTGGGCGGAAATGCCTTGTTGATGCCAGAGGTCAGAGGAGAATGGGCAGACTGGTTCGAGCTGATAGAAAGGCAACAGTGACTCAAATCGCCACCCGTTACAACCAAGGTAGGCCTAAGAGCATCTCTGAACGCACAGTGCGTCGAACTTTGAGGCAGATGGGCTACAGCAGCAGAAGACCACACCGGGTACCACTCCTTTCAGCTAAGAACAGGAAACTGAGGCTACAATTTGTACAAGCTCATCGAAATTGGACAGTAGAAGATTGGAAAAACGTTGCTTGGTCTGATGAGTCTCGATTTCTGCTGCGACATTCGGATGGTAGGGTCAGAATTTGGCGTAAACAACATGAAAGCATGGATCCATCCTGCCTTGTATGGAGCATCTTTGGGATGTGCAGCCGACAAATCTGCGGCAACTGTGTGATGCCATCATGTCAATATGGACCAAAATCTCTGAGGAATGCTTCCAGCACCTTGTTGAATCTATGCCACGAAGAATTGAGGCAGTTCTGAAGGCAAAAGGGGGTCCAACCCGTTACTAGCATGGTGTACCTAATAAAGTGGCCGGTGAGTGTATATATATATATATATATATATATATATATATATATAATATAATATAATATAATATAATATAAACATATTTTTCCCACATCAGGTGCAAGCAGCAAATATTCAGAACCGGAGTCCGAAGCCAGGACCAGCAGCCCCAGACCAGGAGATGAGCTTCTTCTTGGAGAATGGGCTGCAGCGAGCACATGTCCTGTACTTCAAGAATGGGTGAGTGGTGTTTGCGGCCGACACTGGCACTGTATATAGGTGACGGCTCCTATACTGTGTGTGGAGGCACATAATTTTGTTTATTTTTTTGTGTCTTGTGGATATTTTATTACTTTTTCTGTATGTCTATAATGTTCCGCTGCAGGATAAACTTTCATGAAGATGAACAGTATGTATACCGCTAATAAGTGTTCCTCACATAGAGACCCCCCAGACTGGTGTATGTGACCACGTTAACCTGTAAACCCCTCTCATCTGTAGGATTCAGACTCGGTGACGTGTTTCCTGCTTTGTAATTTCATCCTCAGAAAAAAAAAATGAAGAGACAACGATTTGTCTGTATTCATTTTCCACAACTTCAAACCTTGGAGATGATTATTGCACCTTTTTCTTATAATTCTGCAATATTTTTTTTTCTCAGGCCACAGGGATTCACCTCTTCCTGTCACCCCTTGCTGATTCTGTGCACACAGCAGATCCTGTACTGTGCACACGCTGAACCAGCAGTAGTCTGGAAAGTCTTGAAGCCTGAGCGGGAATTTAAAAAAAAAAAAAGATTTTGCCTTGGCTGTAACTGAAGTAGAATTCGGGATATAGCTCAGGATCAATGTGAGGGATGTAAAGCTCAGGATTTAGGTAGTGATGTTCACTGGATTGTTCTCTTTAATGTGCAATTCTACCTCTTTAATAAAAGGGCTATATATCACTGCTCTTTCACTACTGATTCAGTGATTGCACCCTATTATGGGGGTTGTATGCCACCATTAAGTCCTATAACATTGCATTCATATCCCGTGGCGTCCTGGCTCTTGTCTCACTCCAAGTTTTGAAATTGAGGATGTTGATTTCCTTTTCACCATATTTTCAGCCTCTGCTGATTTGTTTGATGTGGTACTGATTCTCCTCAATGCTGCAGCAACTGTCACGTTTGCTCTGGGGTTGCCATGGTAGCAACAAACTAAGGGTCAGGTCACAATTGTCAGATTTTGATAGAATCTCGAACATGCAGACGTGGCCGAACTCTGCTACAGCTACACTCGCGTGCCCTCTTTTGTCATGAATCCTATTTTATGAGTATCATGAAGCCCATAAAGACTTGGTAGGTACTGCCATGGAAACCCCCGAGCAAGCACGAGATTGAGTTCACTGCCGTGATAAAGGCTGCTCCTCACCTGTTCCACTCTGACTGTTCAGAAATGGGCGACATCACAGATTTCTTGCTGCAGTTGAGCTGCTTTATCCATTGTATTAGAGGCAGCACAATTTTTTGATGTTTAATGAATTCCAGAAATCCGGTTTCTGAAAATGTAGATGGAAGATCTGTTAATGTTAGAAATGAGACATGCAAGAAATAAAATGCTTTCTCATGTGAGGCCCCTGCAGAGTGGCACATCGCAGCAAACAGACACTCCGCTCTGCACCACTGATCGGTGACATTACATAGTCTGTGACTGCCCTTTATATTTACATATTCCAACAAGGCCGCGTTGCTCATCCTGGGCCCCCTGATGCAGGTGCCCCAGCACAGTGCTCCATTGTAGTGTTATCTAATTCACACCGTAATATTAGTGCTGAGCAGCAGACTGCACAGACCTCCAAGAATAATGATTGTCTTCTCCCAGAAGACATGAGCAAAATCGATGCTATCATTAGTTGGAAACAATTATCGTTCTGTTAATCGATATCAAGTTATGACCTCCCGCTACCACCATTACTCTGTCAACGGAAGTCACTTAGACATCACTACTGTATACCGAATGTGTCTCCCAGCATATCCCCGGAAAGGACACTGATCTAAAATGATGTTGTCTCCGAATGCAAGACTTTCTTTTAGTTTATTATCTTAGTTATATCTGTTAATATGTCTGCTATAATACTGTTCCTATGTACAAGAATATAACTACTATAATACTGCTCCTATGTACAAGAATATAACTACTATAATACTGCTCCCTATGTCCAAGAATATAACTACTATAATACTGCTCCTATGTACAAGAATATAACTACTATAATACTGCCTCTATGTACAAGAATATAACTACTATAATACTGCCGCTATGTACAAGAATATAACTACTATAATACTGCTCCTATGTACAAGAATATAACTACTATAATACTGCCCCTATGTACAAGAATATAACTACTATAATACTGCCCCTATGTGCAAGAATATACTTACTATAGTACTGCTCCTATGTACAAGAATATAACTACTATAATACTGCCCCTATGTACAAGAATATAGCTACTATAATACTGCCCCTATGTACAAGAATATAACTACTATAATACTGCCTCTATGTACAAGAATATAACTACTATAATACTGCCCCTATGTACAAGAATATAACTACTATAATACTGCCTCTATGTACAAGAATATAACTACTATAATACTGCCTCTATGTACAAGAATATAACTACTATAATACTGCCCCCTATGTACAAGAATATAACTACTATAATACTGCCTCTATGTACAAGAATATAACTACTATAATACTGCTCCTATGTACAAGAATATAACTGCTATAATACTGCCCCTATATACAAGAATATAACTACTATAATACTGCCCCTATGTACAAGAATATAACTACTATAATACTCCCCCTATATACAAGAATATAATTACTATAATACTGCCCTATGTACAATAATATAACTACTATAATACTGCTCCTTTGTACAAGAATATAACTCCTATAATACAGCTCCTATGTACAAGAATATAACTACTATAATTCTGCCCCTATGTTCAAGAATATAACTATTACAATACTGCTCCTATGTACAGGAATTTAACTACTATAATACTGCTCCTATGTACAAGAATATAACTGCTATAATACTGCTATGTACAGGAATATAACTACTATAATACAGCCCCCTATGTACAAGAATATAACTGCTATAATACTGCTATGTACAGGAATAGAACTACTATAATATTGCTATGTACAGGAATATAACTACTATAATATTGCTATGTACAGGAATATAACTACTATAATACTGCTATGTACAAGAATAAACTCCTATAATACTGCCCCTATGTACTGGAATATAACTGCTAGAATACTGCTCTATGGTCGGTAATGTATATACACATGCATATACAGTAGATTGTCTTCCTTGTATATGGATGTTGCGATTTGTTGTCCTCAGGGCTGGTGTAGGTCATTTATAACTCTTGGAGGTCATGTGGGGACGGGGGTTAGGAAACACGGTTTTACTTTTTGAGGTTGCATAAGTCGGATTATTACTAGAACCTCTGATTAGTGGACAAGTAACGTTACGTTGGGCCAGGCGTGGACTCGTGGTGACCTCCACTTAGGAATCCGTTGGCTGCTGACTGATTGATGAACTGATTGATGAACTCCAGCACTGCTGCTTGACTTCTGGGGACCTTATAGTCATACTTTTCATTGCTTCCCTGTATTCCAGTGAGTATTCCAGTGATAACAGGATGTTAGGGAACTGCACTTCATGCATTTATCCTATGTGTCCTTTATTCTAGCGGCTCTTCAGGTTTTATAACTGCCTGGGTGACTTTGTGTGGACGCTCTAGATTAGAAGTTCATTCCGGGTCTCAATCCTATTAAATCGACCTGTTATGTGATTATTGCACTGAGGCTGAGCTGGAGATCAGTGTGTGTGGTGATGTGCTCGTGGTGTCTGATGGCGGCACTATACTTCACCACCCTAAGGGCACGATTGCTGATTTATCAATTCGTGTTTGCCATTTTGCAGTTTTTAATTTTAGATCCCCCAGCAGTACAAAGTATTTCAGTAGAGAAGTGATATGATTTTATAAAAAGTCACAGACTAGAATTTACATAATAATAGGAGCAGGGTCCCAAGCAGCACAGAGTGTTTCAGGAGAGTAGTGAACTGATCTTGTGGAACGTTACAGACTGGTAATACCATAGTGGAAGAAGTAGAGTTCTCAGCAGCACAGAGTATTACAGGAAAGATGTGTGTTGTTCTGGTTGAAGGCTACAGACTTTGTGCTGCGTAGTAGAGGGAGCAGGGTCCTCCAGCACTACATAGTATTTCAGGAATGATTCGCAGTTGCTTAATTTGCCCAGTCCCTTCTCCTCTCGGTGTTGAACTTGCGCTGGAGACTTATTTAGTGCCACGAACCCGCGGATGTTGTGTTGGATTATCCTATAATTGCCCTGTAGGGGGTATTTGAGGGATAAAATAAAGTCAATTTCCTTTTGATCCCTGGAGTCCTTTGTAAAACCCTAGGAGGCGCTAAGTACAGCACAAACAACTTTGATCAGCTGCCAAGTCGTAGTGGGCCGCTTCTCAGGTGACATCTCCTTGAGTTCAGCATCAGACGTCTTTATAAAGCCTCCGGTGAAGGCGTTGACAGATCTGCTGTGGCCGGACCTGTCCTGCTGCCAGTTCACTATGCAGAATTAATTAGAAGGATTAGCGAGTTGCTGCGCCCGTGGGAGACTGATCCAATGCCATGTTCTGGCTGCACGGGGTCAACGCCAAGCGCCAGTCCTGTGAGTCCTGCCCTGCACCCACGTGCCCATCACTGAAATATTTATATAATACACCAGCCTGTGGGAAAAATAGTTATGGGGTTCGGCTGTTCCAGGCTTTTTTCCTTCTTCTCAATACTCAGCAGAAATTCTTGTCTTGTTACAATGTGTCAGCGCAGGAAATAGCAGTTCATCTGGGGAGATTTGTTTTGCTGTCATGTTACTGGAGAATGGCCTACATTGTTACGCTCCCCAGCTGTGCTAGCAGGACTGCACTCAGACTGACCACAAACGGAACGATAAGGCGCGTACTTCTATAAAACACCATAGCGCAGATTTTCTACCACCGCAGATCTGATCCGTGGAAAGTGAATCCACTGGTTGCTGCGGCGATGGCGTTAATGCTACATTGCTGTTTGTGGCGCAGTAATAAGACGCACGGCTTGTTAGGCTGCAGAGCTGCCCAGGGGACTCTGCGCAGAACTTGTTTTGCCCTTGATGATTACACTTTACTACTTCATTAGTGTCGCCCCCAGGAGCGAGGCTCTGTGAACTCCACAAGCGCCATGAAAATCCGCCATGTCTCGCTGCTCAGATTCGTCACAGGTGTACAGAAGTTAATGTGCTGCCAAGTAAACGCCATAAACCATGAATTGTCTGTAAATGATTGCAGCCGTTTATATTAGATGCAGGCGATCGCACGGGAGATGGCTGAGAATTAAAATCTATAGCGAATGTAGGGGCTCCCTCCAGGTCACAGGCATGCAGCAATAATGTGCCAGGAAAAGTATTCACCCCCTCCTGGAGCATAGGAATACATTCATGACTGATTCATGACTGGTGCAGAGAACCGAAGCCTGTCCTGCCGAGCTGACTATCTAATCCAGAGGTTTAGGACAGAGATCATGGTGTCTGTTCTTGATCCAGGAACCTGACTCGGGGAGTGGGCCGATTCCGGGAGATCCTGAGAGCTGTAGAGACCAGGACCACACAGAACCTACGGATGGTGAGTGTGCTAAGCACGGGTCCTGAATGCTAGTCACACCTAGATAAATGGAGGTCATTCAGTGGTGACTGTCTTTTTACTTTCTCCGTATCAGACGATCGCCCGGCAGCTGGCTGAGATTCTGCTCCGGGGGATGTGCGAGCAAAGTTACTGGAACCCACTGGAAGATCCCCCAAACCAGTCACCCCTGGATGACCCCCTCCGACAGGGTCTGAACACAAAAAGCTATGCATTAAGCCGGAGGCCGCGGGTCTATTCAGGGGAGAAGTGAGTATTCCCATCCGGTTCTGTGTAGCAATTTTGCATTTTGGTGTTTTTGCTTTGATTTAAGATTTCATTTATTTTCTAGCATTTTCTGTCCTCAAGAAAACACAGAAGAGGCGCTGCTCCTGCTGCTGATCAGCGAGTCCATGGTGAGAGTCCCTGTTACACAGTGTACGACACTGACGATGGGGGCCAGTATATGAAGCGTGTTCCCCTATCTGCAGCCCTCGGCTACTCCCGTCACTGCTATTGATCCGAGTGAAGTGGCTGGGAGCATGTCTGACTGCTGCTCTGTTCAGATGACCCTCAAGTTCCTGTGATTGACCGGACCCCCAGCATCTTGATGCTTATCCTGTGGATGAATTATACGTTTTGAGAAAAGCCTTTTTAATTAATGTGGAATGAAAAGTTTATCAGCTTTCTAATTTATAGGGGTGTTCTCGTCTTAGTAATTGATGGTATATGTCTTTGATAATCCATCATTTAATGATTGCTGGTGGTTCAACCTCTGGGCCCGTCAGCGATCCTGATAATGAAGGGGTCGCTGTGCTGTAGCAGCCGTTATCGGGTTTTCCTCCTCTGAGGGGCTTTCTGGGACCCCTGCAGCAGTTTGTCTCCAAGTGGATAGAGCTGGATGTCATTCCCTGCTCAGCCGGGAGCGCTGCTGTGTGTAACAGTACTGTGCCCTCTTCATTTTCAGGATTAGTGGGGGTCCCAGAAGTCAGACCCCATTAATTTAGCATATCCAACAATATGCCATTACTTGCCAAGATTTAAGTTTTTCAATTCCCCCTTATATTCCATATCTCTCTTTTGTCATGGAGTGAAACCATTCTTGTGAGAGGTCACAATCTATGTCCCACTGAACTTTCTCGTACAGCTGATGATTTGTTGCAGTGTGTCAGCAAAGATCATTTTTTTCTGTCGGGGAGGATGGTACAAATTTCTCATAATGGTGAAATCTTACATATCCGGATTTATTGTAACAAACCCATCATCTGTGTAAATTATTAGATTGGGGGGAATTGTAGCCTCTGGATGTGAGCATCGTTCTCTGTGAGTAAGCAGAATAATTGAAAATGGTGAAGAACTGAAACAGAGAGTTACAGAAGTTTTAATTAGAGGTGAAGTCTTACAAAGAGAATCCTTTTCTTCCTACATCACTGACGATCAGCTCTTATCACGAGTCATCAGGAATGTGCATTCTATGCCTACCATTCCCGTGTGCTACATGGATAGGTGGCTGCCGATTCTGGTAACTCCTCTATGCCCTAATATGACGTTCACAAGTGGTTATGTAAGGATGCTACCCAGTACTGGAGGAATTCGGGGTTTTTTTTTAGATCCGCTTTTTAATCGCCTCCTAAATTTAGAAGTTTCCATGACAACTGTGGCTTTTCCCAGATTGTTCAGATTGGCTTTTGGTGGGGGCGGGAGGCAGATTGTAAACAGACGCGGCCGCGCCCAGATTCAGGGCTCTTATATGGCCACTGTGGATGCTTTGCGTTCATTACTGGGCTGCAGATTTGAGCCTGGCAAGGACTCTGGGAGCTGTCGCCGCCCCATACTTAACCGAATAAAAGAGGACGATACAATGTCACGTTGTCAAAAATTGTATCCAGTCGGTCTGTCCACCTCTGGGAAAGCTGGGTGATAACCAAATATGGCCCCCATTACTCCACCATTTAATGTGTCTATTAATTTACTGACGTGACGTGTTGATCGGTGTTTCATCTTGTCTTAGGCCAACAGGGACGCCGTGCTCAGCCGGATCCCAGAACATAAGAACGATCGGATCATCAGCCTGCAGAGCGCCTCTGTGGTGTACGACCTGCTGACCATTGCACTGGGGCGGAGGGGGCAGTATGAAATGCTTTCAGAGGTACAGAACACCAGACAAAAATAAATAAGACCCCCCAAAGTATAGTGTAAGCCGAGAGAGAGCGGACATGTCATCAGTGGATTCTGTGTTGTCTACATTGTTGCTTATGCAGCGTCCCAACCGTTATGTGAAAATGATGGATTAGGTCTGATACAGAGTTCCCCTTTAACCCTCTCGTTGTTTTGTTGGACTCTCTCTCTGGCCTCTGACCTCTCCTGCTTTCCTTCCACCAGTGCTTGGAGAGAGCCATGAAGTTTGCCTTTGAAGAGTTCCACCTCTGGTACCAGTTTGCCCTCTCGCTCATGGCTGCAGGAAAGGTGATGTCCTCTGCTGCTCCCAGATCGTACAACTTGTGTTAAACCCAGGCTGGCTTTATAGTGATCATTTAGCCCATAACGGTATGATGGACAGGGCTCCCACCTCCATGGTAAGCGGGATGAAAGGGCTGCAATACTCAATTGAGTAATGTGGTGCTTTTATAGTTTTATCTTTCCACCATGCCATGGACTGAGCTGCAGTACCAGCCCCATAAGTATGGCGCTGTCCGGATAATCAATGGACTGTCCTCCCAGCAAACACTGCAACCCTTCATTTTGCTAACTGTGGGGTCCCCAAGTCCCTTTTTTTATTTCATTGGAATTCTGTGGCTCCTCAACCATTGGAAAACTAGAAGTGCCAGCAAGTCCTTAAAGCTTTATCTGCTGGAAACTCATGGTTGGCTGACCACTGATGAATGCTAATAGGGTCTTCTCAGCCTCGTCCCTTCCTCACGGACCAGATACTGATATAATGCTCGACCTTCAGGCTATGGCCATTATTTTCTGCATTACTGGAATTTCTGGATCTGATTTGGAGATCTAATCCTATAGAGACCCCCTTTACCTTGGGCAATAATCAAGCGAAGCCATCTTTGTAAGTGTGCAGTTTTCTGATCATAGTGCCCAATAAACATGTCGCTGGTCAGCCAGCTAACAAGCAGAGCGATTGCTCTTTTTACACCCTTTTATGAGGGTACTAAACTGGCCCCTGTCGGGATCACATCTCCCCATGTAAACGAGGAATGTGCTGCCGATAATATGCACATCATATGGGGACCAAACTATTGTATTAACCATACAGATCGCGCAGAAAAGTCTCAAATCAGTGCCAATCATCAGCGCAGAAATGCTCCTGTGCAAACCGCGAGCACATGTTTCTCTGCTGCCACACTGTTAGCACTTTGCTCTTGTGTTGTGCCGTCTTCCCCTGATTGTTCAGCTCTCTCGATAAATTTCTCTCGTTTTCAGTCTGCCAGAGCTGTGAAGGTTTTAAGAGAATGTATCCGCCTCAAGCCTGAGGACGCCACCATTCCCCTTCTTGCTGCCAAGCTGTGTATGGGCTCTCTGCACTGGGTAAGTGCCTCTGCAAAGACATGTGGACACCTGTAAGGCTGTGTGCCCACATTGCGTTTTTTATGCGTTTCCGCCACATTTTTGCCCCAGCAGAAACGCTTAAAAATCTTAGGATTGCATGGGAATGCGTTTTTTATCTATGGGATTCTGCAGTTGCTGTGCCCATGCTGTGGATTTTCGGGCTGCGAAATTGCATAACGGTAAAATCCGCAGCATGTTCATTATTTCTGCAGAATCACGGCAATTCCAACGCCATAGGATTGCATTGAAACCCTCACTTTACGCATGTGGCTATGCCCACCATGCGTAAAGTGAGCGCTTCATGTGCGGAGGGTACCCAGGGTCTGGAGGAGAGGAGACTCTCCTCCAGGCCCTGGGTACAATATTCCTGTAAAAAAAAATAAAAGAATTAAAATAAAAAATAGGGATATTCTTACCTTCCGATGGCCCCCGGAGTCCTCCCGCCTCTCAGCGGTGCACGCAGCAGCTTCCGTTCCCAGGGATGCATTGCGCGAATCACCTGAGACGACGTCGCGGTCACGCGACCGTGACGTCACAAAGGTCCTTCGCGCAAAGCATCCCTGGGAACGGAACGTACCAGGAGCGCTGCTGAGGAGATCGGGGGGGCCATCAGAAGGTGAGAATAACCATATTTTAAAATTTTTTAAACTATTTTTAACATTCTATCTTTTATTATTGATGCTGCATAAGCAGCATCAATAGTATCAAGTTGGTCACACTTGTCAAGCACTATGTGACCAACCTGTCAATTCGTTTTCCAAGCGATGCTTCAAATCGCTTTAAAAGCGCAAGCATTCTGCAAGCTAAAAACGCTTGTGTTTTGTGGGAAAACGCATGCGAATTCCGCATATATTTTACCCGCCACAGAGCATTTCTGCAACGTGGGCACATAGCCTAAGTTTCGGTATTTCTTAGGTGACCAATATTTTACTTTTTGTAGATGGAAGAAGCTGAAAGATTCGCCAAAATGGTGGTTGAATGTGCAGAAAAAAGCTCTGAATTCAAAGCCAAAGGTTTCCTGGCCCTGGGTCTGGCATATAGTTTACAAGCCTCTGATGGTAAGGGGCATTGGCACACGTCGGTCTACGGAATGCGCATACGTGTAACCTCTAACCCTGATACTGGTACCAGTCTGGAGACAGCAAGAACGGCTCGGCTGCATTGTCGAAGTCTGATGTCTCATCGGAATGCTCAAATGTTGCTCCTCTTTTCCGATGCTTTACACTGCATCTCTGCATTTGTTAGTATCAGTGAATACAGCTGATCTGCACCCTGGCCGTCTTCTTGATGGTGCAGGGGGAGGTAAGTAACGTCACATCTCTGTTTTGCAGCGTCTCTGCGTGGTTTGCAGGAAGATCTGCAGAGGAAAGCTCTCCTGGCCTTCCAGCGGTGAGTACGGTGGAGTGTCGGCCTCCATGACACGTCCCGGACATACAGACAGCGTTACTACCAACATATAATGTACTGAGAATTCATTGCGACCCTGTTCTTATAGATCGTAAAATCACACTATTCCCTGTTATCTGTGTATTATTGCAGCACCTCCGGTTGCCGGAGATGATGTGGGTCCTCCATGGTCAGAGCCACTCTGTTCTGTGGTTCTGAATCGTACAGGGGGATCCCGAGATAATGCACAGCCCCCTTAAGGAATTGTATACAATGGAAATATCGTCTACTGTGCTCAGCACCATCCTGACCTCACAAATGCAAACATCTGACAACTCCCAAAATGTAATGACAACCTGTGATTTGTGCATAGTTAGAATTGTAGTACTCATGCCCGTTTCTGTCACACAGAGCTCACAGCCTGTCACCCACCGACCATCAGGCAGCCTTTTACCTGGCTCTGCAGCTGGCGATATCCCGACAGGTGAGTGACATTATATATTATAGAGGACCTCAGTGATGGCTGCGCTGCCATCAGCCAACTCCGTAGCCCCTGGATCATAGACTCCAGAGACTGATCCAGTCTTGGTTATACACAACATTAGCATAATTGTATGTATTGGGGTCAGCAGAGGACCGGTTCCTGGGAGGGATTGGCGCAGGGTGCCCCCTCTGTGCTTCGGTCATGGAGCCACTTTGCATATTTCATGTGTGAAGCCGTTTTCAGCTCTTACCAGATGCTTTACATAACCCTAACCCCAGAAAGGCCACCTGCTCCTCTGCTTTCTAATGCTCCACAGCTTCATCCTCACAGCATCACCCAACGGCTGCAAAACTATGTTGCCGATACCAAGGGGTTAATAGTAACCAGTTACCTCCTGTAATGGTAATATGTCTGACAAGTCAGATACTTATGACACCTCTGATCTCTAGTGATGGATAGGAGGCATTCTCAGTGATGTCACCGCTGATCTCTAGTGATGGATAGGAGGCATTCTCAGTGATGTCACCGCTGATCTCTAGTGATGGATAGGAGGCATTCTCAGTGATGTCACCGCTGATCTCTAGTGATGGATAGGAGGCATTCTCAGTGATGTCACCGCTGATCTCTATTGATGGATAGGAGACATTCTCAGTGATGTCACCGCTGATCTCTAGTGATGGATAGGAGGCATTCTCAGTGATGTCACCGCTGATCTCTATTGATGGATAGGAGACATTCTCAGTGATGTCACCGCTGATCTCTATTGATGGATAGGAGACATTCTCAGTGATGTCACCTCTGATCTCTAGTGATGGATAGGAGGCATTCTCAGTGATGTCACCGCTGATCTCTAGTGATGGATAGGAGGCATTCTCAGTGATGTCACCGCTGATCTCTATTGATGGATAGGAGACATTCTCAGTGATGTCACCGCTGATCTCTAGTGATGGATAGGAGGCATTCTCAGTGATGTCACCGCTGATCTCTAGTGATGGATAGGCGGCATTCTCAGTGATGTCACCGCTGATCTCTAGTGATGGATAGGAGGCATTCTCAGTGATGTCACAGCTGATCTCTAGTGATGGATAGGAGGCATTCTCAGTGATGTCACCTCTGATCTCTAGTGATGGATAGGAGGCATTCTCAGTGATGTCACCTCTGATCTCTGGTGATGGATAGGAGGCATTCTCAGTGATGTCACCGCTGATCTCTAGTGATGGATAGGAGGCATTCTCAGTGATGTCACAGCTGATCTCTAGTGATGGATAGGAGGCATTCTCAGTGATGTCACAGCTGATCTCTAGTGATGGATAGGGGGCATTCTCAGTGATGTCACCGCTGATCTCTAGTGATGGATAGGAGGCATTCTCAGTGATGTCACTGCTGATCTCTGGTGATGGATAGGAGGCATTCTCAGTGATGTCACCGCTGATCTCTAGTGATGGATAGGAGGCATTCTCAGTGATGTCACCGCTGATCTCTAGTGATGGATAGGAGGCATTCTCAGTGATGTCACCGCTGATCTCTGGTGATGGATAGGAGGCATTCTCAGTGATGTCACCGCTGATCTCTGGTGATGGATAGGAGGCATTCTCAGTGATGTCACAGCTGATCTCTAGTGATGATAGGAGGCATTCTCAGTGATGTCACCGCTGATCTCTAGTGATGGATAGGCATTCTCAGTGATGTCACCGCTGATCTCTAGTGATGGATAGGAGGCATTCTCAGTGATGTCACCGCTGATCTCTAGTGATGGATAGGAGGCATTCTCAGTGATGTCACCGCTGATCTCTGGTGATGGCTAGGAGGCATTCTCAGTGATGTCACAGCTGATCTCTAGTGATGGATAGGAGGCATTCTCAGTGATGTCACCGCTGATCTCTAGTGATGGATAGGAGGCATTCTCAGTGATGTCACTGCTGATCTCTAGTTATAGATAGGCGGCACAGAACATTTCTGGTTGTTCCTCTGTAACCTGCGTTTTCTTGTGACTGTAGATCCCGGAAGCTCTGGGTTATGTTCGTCAGGCTCTCCAGCTCCAGGGTGATGACTCCAACTCCCTCCACTTGTTGGCGCTGCTGCTCTCTGCTCAGAAGCACTATCACGATGCACTGAATATCATGGACATGGCTCTGAGCGAGTATCCAGAGAACTTCATGTAAGTAACAAAATCCAGTGGAAAGTTGGACTTGTGTTTTTCGCTCTCCTTAATTTTGTGTCACTCACATCATGTGCAGTCCTAACTCATCCATGTGAATGATGGGAGTGGTTATCGTGAGTGCACAAAGCTGCAGAATATATCACCACTACATAAAAGCTGACAAGCAGGGAAACGTAAAATCAATCCTTTTCCCTACTGCTGCATTAGCCTCATCTCCCGGACATTCACAGCTCTGACCACCACAGATCCTCCTGACCACCTGCCGCTGCAGAATTGTGTTTGCCAATGAAATATTTATTCCCTGCTTTCATCCTTGCTATCATGGTTATCTCATGGATACCCTCCCGGCCTCAATATGCTTATGTTACCCGAGACCGTCCCTTTAAATAATGAATATTAACCAACAGCTCTTCTGTGCACTGGAAATCATCACAATGTGCCATCTGCAGAATATTGTAACCAGAGCTCGGGGCTGGGGCGAAGCGCACGCCGGCTCTTATCCACCAGCTGCGCGGTGACTTCATCAGACTTCACAGGAAGCTAAATCCAGACCTGTATAGAGATTGTGATATCCTGCTCTGTACGACCCATGGTACATAGCAATGCTATTAACAATGAAGCTCACGTTACCATCATTACACGGTATTATCATGTGTGGCTGACATTGTATTATACTGCAGCTCCATCAGTTATCAGATCATGTCAGACTGTCCCAAAAAATATTCTCTGTTATATCTGATCCTGGGAAAGCTGAATGATCGCTGTCATGGGTGCTACTGTGTACAGACATCAAATCGCTGATCACGAGTTATAGTGGGTACGGAAAGTATTCAGACCCCTTTAAATTTTTCACTCTTTGTTTCATTGCAGCCATTTTGCAAATTCAAAAAAGTTCATTTTTTCTCATTAATGTACACTCTGCACCCCATCGTGGAGCAACCAAGAAAATCAGACACGCAAATGGAGCGCACACCCAGAAAAATACAAGCGGAGTAGCAACAAATACAAAAAGTTTATTGAAAACAGAGACACATACACTAGAATAAAAGCATATTAAAATATAACAACCACACCACTTAGTCCCATGGTGAATGCTCACGAAAGACAGCCCAAAATACAAATAGTAATATATATGCTATACACCACAACAATAATGGCAACCAAAAAATACCTATATATGAAAATCAATGATTAGACAGCATATAAGGGAGTCCTGTAAAGTGGGGAATAAAACCCCCTAAGCCCTATAAAAATGTAATATGGCTCAATGATTCAATAATACAGATGTAATAGTACAAACAAATTAAAGTGCACAGAGGGTCTAGGCGTCCCCAGATACCCCCACTATGAATGAGTAGCCTTGCTATAGAAGACGAGCCTGTGACTATCAAGGGGCCATAATAGGAAAAAAAAAAAAAAGGGGAGGTAATACCAGCAAAAGGTAAATTAAATCAAAGAAAAAATATATATAATAAATATATAAATGTAAAGCACGAAGCTGCGCTCAGCAGCGATACGCGTGGGGCCTCCCCACACCTACTGGATCCCGGGATCATCTTCCTTGACTCCTGACTTTTGACAGCTGACAGCCCAGACCGCAGACTGGATGACCTGATCGGGTAATTTATACTTATACTCATACCTTGTGTTCTTTCTACTATTGTGCCACATACCCTGACCTTTGTGGGCACTTTTCTATAGCCTGGGTGATATTCTTGTTCCATCTGATCACCCTGCTTTACATTTATATATATTTTTTCTTTGATTTAATTTACCTTTTGCTGGTATTACCTCCCCTTTTTTTTTTTTTTTTTTCCTATTATGGCCCCTTGATAGTCACAGGCTCGTCTTCTATAGCAAGGCTACTCATTCATAGTGGGGGTATCTGGGGACGCCTAGACCCTCTGTGCACTTTAATTTGTTTGTACTATTACATCTGTATTATTGAATCATTGAACCATATTACATTTTTATAGGGCTTAGGGGGTTTTATTCCCCACTTTACAGGTCTTCCTTATATGCTGTCTAATCATTGATTTTCATATATAGGTATTTTTTGGTTGCCATTATTGTTGTGGTGTATAGCATATATATTACTATTTGTATTTTGGGCTGTCTTTCATGAGTATTCACCATGGGACTAAGTGGTGTGGTTGTTATATTTTAATATGCTTTTATTCTAGTGTATGTGTGTCTGTTTTCAATAAACTTTTTGTATTTGTTGCTACTCAGCTTGTATTTTTCTGGGTGTGCGCTCCATTTGTGTGTCTGCTTTTCTTGGTTGCTCCATTATGTCCTTTTGGCTATGCATGGTGCTGCACCCCTTTATAGATCTACTATTAGCATAACATTGCATTTGCCCAGCTGTGGTGCTCCCTATTTTTCTATAAACCCACTCTGCTCCCCATCTTGACTGAAAAAAACAGAAATGTAGTAATTTTTGCAAATGTATTAAAAAGAAAAACTGAAATATCACATAGTCATAAGTATTCAGACCCTTTGCTCAGTATTGAGTAGAAGCACCCTTTTGAGCTAGTACAGCCAAGAGTCTTCTTGGGAATGATGCAACAAGTTTGTCACACCTGGATTTGGGGATCCTCTGCCATTCTTCCTTGCAGATCCTCTCCAGTTCCGTCAGGTTGGATGGTGAACGTTTGTGGACAGTCATATTCAGGTCTCTCCAGAGATGCTCAATTGGGTTTAGGTCAGGGCTCTGGCTGGGCCAGTCAAGAATGGTCGCAGAGTTGTTCTGAAGCCACGCCTTTGTTATTTTAGCTGTGTGCTTAGGGTAATTGTCTTGTTGGAAGGTGAACCTTCGGCCAAGTCTGAGGTCCAGATCAGTCTGGAAGAGGTTTTCATCCAGGATATCTCTGTACTTGGCCGCATTCATATTTCCTTCAATGACAACCAGTCATCCTGTCAATGCAACTGAAAAGCACCCCCATAGTATGGTGCTGCCACCACCATGTTTCACTGTTGGGATTGTATTGGGCAGGTGATGAGCAGTGCCTGGTTTTCTCCACACACACCGCTTAGAATTATCACCAAAAAGGTCTATCGTCGTCTCATCGGACCAGAGAATCTTATTTCTCATAGTCTGGGAGTCCTTCATGTGTTTTTAGCAAACTCTATGCGGGCTTTCATATGTTCATATGTCTTGCACTGAGGAGAGGCTTCCATCATGCCACTCTGCCATAAAGGCCTGACTAGTGGAGGGCTGCAGCGATAGTTGACTTTGTGGAACTTTCTCCCATCTCCCTACTGCATCTCTGGAGCTCAGCCACAGTGATCTTGCGGTTCTTCTTTATCTCTCTCACCAAAGCTCTTCTCCCACGATTGCTCAGTTTGGCTGGACGGCCAGGTCTAAGAAGACTTCTGGTGGTCCCAAACTTCTTCCATTTAAGGATTATGGAGGCCACTGTGCTCATAGGAACCTTGAGTACTGCAGAAATTCTGTTGTAACCTTGGCCAGACCTGTGCCTTGCCACAATTCTGTCTCTGAGCTCCTTGGCCAGTTCCTTTGACCTCATGATTCTCATTTGGTCTGACATGCACTGTGAGCTGTGAGGTCTTATATAGACAGGTGTGTGACTTTCCAAATCAAGTCCTATCAGTTTAATTAAACACAGCTGGCCTCCAATGAAGGAGTAGAACCATCTCAAGGAGGATCAAAAGGAAATGGACAGCATGTGACTTAAATATGAGTATCTGAGCAAAGGGTCTGAATACTTATGACCATGTGATATTTCAGTTTTTCTTTTTTAATAAATTTGCAAAAATTACTACATTTGTGTGTTTTTTTTTAGTCAGGATGGGGTGCAGAGTGTACATTAATCAGAAAAAATGAATTTTTTTGAATTTACCAAATGTATTCTGTGGGTTACAGAGGCTTTCATCTCTCCTTGTTCACATTTTTCTTTTGTCTCTGTCTTCCCTCTTGTAGATTGCTATTTACCAAGGTGAAGCTGGAGTCTTTGTGCCGGGGGCCGGATGAGGCGCTCTTGTCCTGTAAGCATATGCTGCAGATCTGGAAGTCCTGCTACAACCTCACTAATCCCAGGTATATGTGTGTAGAGCTGATGGGGCTCCCCTGGGCCCCTACACACCCTAGTATTATAAACCCTTGTTGCTTCTGGCAGTGACTCCGGACGCGGCAGCAGTTTACTGGACAGAGCCATCACCGACCGGAGGCAGCTGAACACGATCACCCTGCCGGACTTCAGTGACCCGGAGACAGGTGAGAAGGACCCCTGTCCCCTCCAGTCCTGTGCCTCATATATGCTCTGCTCTGAGGGGGCAGCTCGGCACAAGGATGAGAGTTGAGCAAATTTGATCGGGTCTCTGCTTATTCGGCAAGCTATAGCGCTTGCTGAATAAGCTGCAGAGGGAACCTGGATCGCTCCTGCTGATCAGCTGTCCGGCGCCGTAGCTGCATGTACCGTGGCTGTGTCACTGTCACCGCACATGCATGGAGAGCCTGTTTGTTGACAGCTGATCAGCCGGCACGCTCCATGTATCCGGGTTCCCTTTGCAGCTTATTCGATAAGCGCTATAGCTTGCCGAATAAGCAGGGACCCGATCAAATTCGCTCAACTCTAATAAGGAAGTCCATATCTACAGCACATTCTCCGTGGGTGAAATACTCTGCACAGCCTCATTACTTTACACTTTGGGGAATAATTATGTCAGTGTTTCACATTTCGGGAAATCAATTAACCCTTTCCTATTGTTGACTGCCTGTATACTCTTCGCCCCCACCTTCGCGTCATACTTGTCTTTCCTCCTCTCACACTTTTCTTGAATACTCCGTGATGCTGTGGTCGAATTTCATAGTGGATCTCATTGTTACCGAGCTTTTAGTATTTTACATCAGTTTCTGTATAAGAAAAAGTTCTGCAACTTTCTAATAATCATTTTCAGCGCTCTGTCATATTCAAGATCTCTGTCTGCTTTTACTGAATGTTTCTATTCAGAGGCTGAAATCCATCCTCATGGGGTTCTGTTCACAGTTACATTGTATCTGTGCAGGTAAATGATTGCATTTACTGGATCACAGTTGTAACAAACACTCAGCTGTGAGTAGATTTACATGGGTTGTCAGCCACTGTCTGGGAGTAAGAATGTTTCCATTCAGTGACCGCAAGCAAACCTCTTGAAATTTTTGTGATAAAAATGGAACCGTGTGAATTGGAAGTTGCTGAATTTTTCTTTTTCGATAGTTAGGTGTTATTTACGGATATCGACTCCTTATCTTGGCTTAGTCTAATATATTACGTGTAACCTCCCTCGTTCCTTTGTTACCACTCCCTCAACACCTTCCACCATGTTCTCATCTTTTCATATCATCCTCCAGATTTCTCTCCATCCCCTCCCTGATCACCTCCGCGTCCTCTGTGAGTCACGTGGTCTCTTTTGCTCCTGAGCATTAATATGAGGCCATCTGTCAGGGCCCGAGCTGCAACCAGGACGTCATCACCAGATGTCAGTAAATTTGTTTGCACGCAGCGTACGATGTCAGTACAACCAGTCACACTCAATACCATGAGTACGATCACTTGTGGGAACCTCACGATTGCACACACAAGGAGGGACAACGCGCCCTTGCGCGCCTTTCAAATATTAATGAATTGAGTGTCAGCACACATGCACGATTTGGGTTTTCATAGTAAGTATTAGCCCCCAATCATATCACGCAAACTCCCTGGCTTAAGTGGGTCTGGATCAGGATGGGGTTTTATGTTTTAAATGTAATCATTGAATTCTCCAATTCACTGACAGTAAGCACAGATTTTTGAAAGTGAGAGAGCATAAGTTTATGAGAAAGTTGCAGAACTTTTAATACAGTGATCACTAATGCTCCCCTCTGGTACGATAGGCCAAGAGAGATCATGTGACCTTTTCTGTGACACGTGACCAATGATTTGCATGCTTTTATGGCAGTAAGTTGCCCTTTCGGCCGCCATCCTTTGACCAGGTAGAGGTGCATTATTGGTCGGGCTCCAGCCCCTCTGCATGGGCCTCCAGCTCCTCTCTGCCGGACTCCTGTCTGTGTCCTTCATCCTTCTCTCTTGCTTTGTCTTTTAGCATCTGACTCCTCTTCCCTTTCGAGACCAGAATCTCCTCTCCATCTGTTTGTCTCCTCTCATCTACCTCATCCACCTTCCAAAACCGACCCTATAACCAGGTCCCCTGCCAGCGCTGAGCCCACCTCAGGGCCCGAACCTCCTCACTGTAAACTGGTTTCCTTCCTGCTCTGAACTGTTGTTCCCTTTTGTCCCTTTATTTTCTGTTAATCTGCAAACTGGACTCAAAAATCTGAGATGGTTAATTTCTTAGCCACCATTAAAAATGAGAAAACTGTTTTTAGAGATTGTTTTTCTAAGTGTAGATATGATTGTGTGAAGTTACAGGCCCCAAGCCAGAGGCTTCCCTACTGAAAGGTTTGGCTTCCTGCCAGGTGCATTATGGGGATGATTGCCCTCCTCGTCACCATGTTCATTCTCCCTACCATATACAAGTGCTTCTCACAAATTAGAATACCATCAAAAAGTTAATTTATTTCAGTTCTTCAATAGAAAAAGTGAAACTGATATATTCTATAGAGTCATTACAAACAGAGTGATCTATTTCACGTGTTTATTTCTGTTAATGTTGATGATTATGGCTTAGCCAATGAAAACACAAAAGTCATTATCTCAGTAAATTAGAATAATTAACAAAAAACACCTGCAAAGGCTTCCTAAGTGTTTAAAAAGGTCCTTTAGTCTGTGTCAGTAGCTCCACAATCATGGGGAAGACTGCTGACTTGACAGATGTCCAGAAGGCTGTAATTGACACACTCCACAAGGGGGGTAGGCCACAAAAGGTCATTGCTAAAGAAGCTGGCTATTCACAGAGAGCTGTATCCAAGCATATTAATGGAAAGTTGAGTGGAAGGAAAAAGGGTGGTAGAAAAAGGTGCAAAAGCAACCGGGACAACTGCAGCCTTGAAAGAATTAAGAAAAGGCCATTCAAAAATTTGGAGGAGATTGACAAAGAGTGGATCGCTGCTGGAGTCATTGCTTCAAGAGCCTCCACACACGGACGTATCCAGGACATGGGCTACGAGTGTCACATTCCTTGTGTCAAGCCACTCATGACCAATAGACAACGCCAGAAGCGTCTTACTTGGGCCAAGGAGAAAAAGAGCTGGACTGTTCAGTGGTCCAATGTGTTGTTTTCAGATGAAAGTAAATTTTGCGTTTCATTTGGAAATCAAGGTCCCAGAGCCTGGAGGAAGAGTGGAGAGGCCACAATCCAAGCTGCTTGAGGTCTAGTGTGAAGTTTCCACAATCAGTGATGGTTTGGGGAGCCATGTCATCTGCTGGTGTAGGTCCACTGTGTTTTATCAAGACCAAAGTCAGAGCAGCCGTCTACCAGGACATTTTAGAGCACTTCATGCTTCCCTCTGCCGACAAGATTTTTGCAGATGGAAATGTCATTCTCCAGCAGGACTTGGCACCTGTCCACACTGCCAAAAGTACCAATACCTGGTTTAAAAACTACAGTATCGCTGTGCTTGATTGGCAGCAAACTCTCCTGACCTTAACCCCATAGAGAATCTATGGGGTATTGTCAAGAGGAAGTTGAGAGACACCAGACCCAACAATGCAGACGAGCTGAAGGCTGCTATCAAAGCAACCTGGGCTTCCATAACACCTCAGCAGTGCCACAGGCTGATCGCCTCCATGCCACGCCGCATTGATGCAGTAATTGATGCAAATGGAGCCCCGACCAAGTATTGAGTGCATTTACTGAACATACATTTCAGTAGGCCAACATTTCGGATTTTAACCCCTTCCCGACCTTTGACGCATACGCTGCGTCATGAAAGTCTGTGCCTTCCCGACCTATGACGCAGCGTATGCGTCATGGAATGATCGCGTCCCTGCAGATCGGGTGAAGGGGTTAACTCCTATTTTACCCGATCTGCAGGGAGAGGGGGAGTGATACTTCAGCCCAGGGGGGGTGGCTTCACCCCCCCGTGGCTACGATCGCTCTGATTGGCTGTTGAAAGTGAAACTGCCAATCAGAGCGATTTGTAATATTTCACCTAAAAAACTGGTGAAATATTACAATCCAGCCATGGCCGATGCTGCAATATCATCGGCCATGGCTGGAAATACTTAAGTGGACCCCCCCCACCCCACCGATCGCCCCCCCAGTCCTCCGGTCCCCTCCGTCCGCCTGCCGGCTCCCCCGTCCTCCTGTCCGCTCCCTCCTTGTGTGAATAAAGCCCCCCTGTGGTCCGATCACCCCCCCTGTGCTCCGACACCCCCCCCCACCACCCCTTCATACTTACCGATCCTCCCGGTGTCCGGCCGTCTCCTCGCTGGGCGCCGCCATCTTGGAAAATGGCCGGCGCATGCTCAGTGCGCCCGCCGAATCTGCCAGTCGGCAGATTCCTTACAGGTACATTTTGATCGCTGTGGTAGGTTCTATCACAGCGATCAAAATAAAAAAAATAATAAATAACCCCCCCCTTTATCACCCCCATAGGGACAATAATAAAATAAAGAATTTTTTTTTTTCTTTTTCCACTAGGGTTAGGGTTAGAACTAGGGTTAGAACTAGGGGTAGGGTTAGGGTTACGGGTAGGGTTAGGGGTAGGGTTATGGCATGTGCACACAGAGCGGATCGGCAGCGGATACGCAGCGGATACGCAGCGGATCGGCCGCGGATACGCAGCGGATCGGCCGCGGATCCGCAGCGGATCGGCAGCGGATACGCAGCGGATCGGCCGCGGATCGGCAGCGGATCGGCAGCGGATCCGCAGCGGATCGGCCGCGGATACGCAGCGGATCGGCAGCGGATCGGCCGCGGATACGCAGCGGATCGGCCGCGGATCCGCAGCGGATCGGCAGCGGATCCGCAGCGGATACGCAGCGGATACGCAGCGGATACGCAGCGGATCGGCCACGGATACGCAGCGGATACGCAGCGGATACGCAGCGGATACGCAGCGGATTGGCCGCGGATTCGCAGCGGATTGGCCGCGGATCCGCAGCGGATTGGCCGCTGCGAATTCGAAGCAGTTTTCCATCAGGTTTACAGTACCATGTACACCTAAGGAAAACCAAATCCGCTGTGCCCATGGTGCGGAAAATTCCATGCAGAAACGCTGCGTTGTATTTTCCGCAGCATGTCAATTCTTTGTGCGGATTCCGCAGCGTTTTACACCTGTTCCTCAATAGGAATCCGCAGGTGAAATCCGCACAAAAAAACACTGGAAATCCGCTGTAAATCCGTAGGTAAAACGCAGTGCCTTTTACCTGCGGATTTTTCAAAAATGGTGCGGAAAAATCTCACACGAATCCGCAAAGTGGGCACATAGCCTTAGGGTTAGGGTTGGAATTAGAGTTAGGGTACCGTCTCACAGTGGCACTTTGGTCGCTACGACGGTACGATCCATGACGTTGTGTCTGACACGCAGCAGCGATCAGGGACCCTGCTGAGAATCGTACGTCGTAGCAGATCGTTTGGAACTTTCTTTCGTCGCTGGATCTCCCGCTGTCATCGCTGGATCGGTGTGTGTGACAGCGATCCAGCGATGCGTTCACTTGTAACCAGGGTAAACATCGGGTTACTAAGCGCAGGGCCGCGCTTAGTAACCTGATGTTTACCGTGGTTACCAGCGTAAAAGTAAAAAAAAAAAAAAAAACGTACATACTCACATTTCGGTGTCCTTCAGGTCCCTTGCCGTCTGCTTCCCGCTCTGACTGTCTGCCGGCCGGAAAGTGAGAGCACAGCACAGCAGTGACGTCACCACTGCGCTCTGCTCTCACTGTATGGCGGCACTCAGTCAGAGCGGGAAGCAGACGGCAAGGGACCTGAAGGACACCGAAATGTGAGTATGTACGTTTTTTTTTTTTTACTTTTACGCTGGTAACCACGGTAAACATCGGGTTACTAAGCGCGGCCCTGTGCTTAGTAACCCGATGTTTACCCTGGTTACCTGGGACCTTGGCATCGTTGGTCGCTGGAGAGCGGTCTGTGTGACAGCTCCCCAGCGACCACACAATGACTTTCCAACGATCACGGCCAGGTCGTATCGCTGGTCGTGATCTTTGGTAAATCGTTATGTGAGACGGTACCCTTAGGGTTGGAATTAGGGCTAGGGTTGGAAATAGGGTTAAGATTAGGCTTGTGGTTAGGGTTAAGGATAGGGTTAGGGTTGTGTTGGGGTTACAGTTGTGGGTAGGGTTGGGATTAGGGTTAGGATTAGGGTTGGATTTAGGGTTACGGGTGTGTTGGGGTTAGGGTTGTGGTTAGGGGTGTGTTGGGGTTAGGGTTGTGATTATGGCTATTGTGGCTAGGGTTATGGCTACAGTTGGGATTAGGGTTAGGGGTGTGTTGGGGTTAGTGTTGAAGTTAGAATTGAGGGGTTTCCACTGTTTAGGCACATCAGGGGTCTCCAAATGCAACATGGCGCCACCATTGATTCCAGCCAATCTTGCGTTCAAAAAGTCAAATGGTGCGCCCTCCCTTCCAAGCCCCGACGTGCGCCCAAACAGTGGTTTACCCCCACATATGGGATACCAGCGTACTCAGGACAAACTGGGCAACAACTATTGGGGTCCAATTTCTCCTGTTACCCTTGCAAAAAAAAAAATTACTTGCTAAAACATAATTTTGAGGAAAGAACAATTATTTTTTATTTTCACGGCTCTACGTTATAAACTTATGTGAAACACTTGGGGGTTGAAAGTGCTCACCACACATCTAGATAAGATCCTTTTGGGGTCTAGTTTCCAAAATGGGGTCACTTGTGGGGTGTTTCTACTGTTTAGGCACATCAGGGGCTCTGCAAATGCAACGTGACGCCCGCAGACCATTCCATCAAAGTCTGCATTTCAAATGTCACTACTTCCCTTCCGATCCCTGACGTGCGCCCAAACAGTGTTTACCCCCACATATGAGGTATCAGCGTACTCAGGACAAATTGGACAACAACATCCGTGGTCCAGTTTCTCCTTTTACCCTTGGGAAAATAAAAAAATTGTTGCGAAAAGATCATTTTTGTGACTAAAAAGTTAAATGTTAATTTTTCCCCTATTTGTTGCTTCTGCTGCTCCGAAACACCTGAAGGGTTAATAAACTTCTTGAATGTGGTTTTGAGCACCTTGAGGGGTGCAGTTTTTAGAATGGTGTCACTTTTGGGTATTTTCAGCCATATAGACCCCTCAAACTGACTTCAAATGTGAGGTGGTCCCTAAAAAAAATGGTTTTGTAAATTTTGTTGTAAAAATGAGAAATCACTGGTCAAATTTTAACCCTTATAACTTCCTAGCAAAAAAAAAATTTGTTTCCAAAATTGTGCTGATGTAAAGTAGACATGTGGGAAATGTTATTTATTAACTATTTTGTGTCACATAACTCTCTGGTTTAACAGAATAAAAATTCAAAATGTGAAAATTGCAAAATTTTCAAAATTTTCACCAAATTTCCGTTTTTTTCACAAATAAACTCAGAAATTATCGACCTAAATTTACCACTAACATGAAGCCCAATATGTCACGAAAAAACAATCTCAGAACCGCAAGGATCCGTTGAAGCGTTCCTGAGTTATTACCTCATAAAGGGACACTGGTCAGAATTGCAAAAAATGGCAAGGTCATTAAGGCCAAAATAGGCTGGGTCATGAAGGGGTTAAAATCATTTTTCAAGTTGGTGTTATAAAGTATTCTAATTTACTGAGATAATGACTTTTGGGCTTTCGTCGCAATGCGCCGTTGGGGATAAAAAACGCATCCTGCAAAGTTGCCTGCAGGATGCGTTTTGTCTCCATAGACTTTTATTAGCGACGCAGTGCCACACGTCGCAACCGTTGTGCAACGGTTGCGTCGTGTTTTGGCGCACCGCCGCCACAAAAAAACGTTACATGTAACTTTTTTTGTGCGTCAAGACCTTGCAATGGGGCAGCGGAAGCGTTCTAAGACTACTTCCACTGCCCACGTCGGGCATTTTTTGCACAGTATGCGTCGGTACGTCGGGCCGACGCAGCGTGACGGCCCCGTACCGACGCTAGTGTGAAAGCAGCCTAAGCCGTAATCATCAACATTAACAGAAATGAACACGTGAAATAGATCACTCTGCTTGTAATGACTCTATATAATATGAGTTTCACTTTTTGTATTGAAGAACTGAAATAAATTAACTTTTTGATGATAATCTAATTTAGTGAGAAGCACCTGTATTAGTATTTGTGCACACTGCTGAATGCTGTTGCTGTCGTCCTCAGTACTTGGTAGTAGTGCAGCCTCAGGCTTTGGGCCTTTAACTTCACAATGTCATTTCTCTGCTTAGAAAACAAATAATGAAAAACGGATTTGGCTTCTGTAATCTTAGTTTGTCATAGAAGGACAGACATTAAGGTAATGGTAAAATATCAAGCGTCAACCTGCTCAGCTTTAGCAATTTTTTTCTTAAAGGGACAGGACAATTTTTTGTTCAGGAGTCTGACCTTAGGTATCGAATTGGCTCGCTAGCTTTGTGCCTCAGACATTCTTTTTGCAGATTACCTCAGAAAATATAGTTTTTGTTTGGGGGAAGTTGGGGGCTGATTTTGTTTGCAGTGATGCTTGTGCATTCTCTTTTAATTTGTGATTTGTACCCAGTGTTTGAAGGGCGCTCTCCAGACATCCCCCACTCTCATGGTTTTGACTCCATGTTTTCTGTTTGTAAGTAATGCTGGCTTAGTGTCTCGCTTTGCAACCGGCCTGTCCTTTTTAGCAGTCACGTGACGTGTCAAGTAAATACTGCCTGCCGTACCCTTCTTTGCCAGACAGGGGCGCCAGTCTTTTTTTATTTTGTTATGTCTGCCTCCACAACTCACCACTGGCAGGTGACAGCTGTAAGCTGAGCGAGTTGTTAAGAGGCCTAAATACTGTTGGACTGGCCCTTTAATTATTAAAGAGACAGTATTCATTTACAAAAGCTTCAGTGTACGGTTATTTTAGGAGGGCTCTTTACTTAATAATAACGGCGCTCTTGCGTTGCAGCATTTTTATTCGGACCTGCTAGGCCTGTTTACATATATGCAGCTTATAACGTGATGACACGTATGTTCCTACACACGTTACGTGACAGTCCGCGATGCAACTTCTGAACTTGATGCTGAGACAGTGAATGTCCTCTGTGTATGAGCCGAGAATCATGGTTGCACAATTTATTTTTCCTAATGTGATTGAAGCTGCATCTCGTTCCTCCCCATCACTTTTGCAGCATTTTTTTTTGCTGTAAATAGTGTTCCACCCCCAATCAAGTTACATGAGCTTAAAGGGTGTGTACACTAATGCAATCAATTCTTTAATTTGCTACAGTTAATCTTTTATGGATAAAATAGTCTACTGCCGTTTTCTGCTTACAGCTCCGATGCAGACTTATGTGTTACAGACTGCATAAACACCCCCAGATCCTGCTGTCATGTGCTGCTACACTCCTGCAGAGAGTAGAAGATGGAGTGTAGTAAGCCAGAATTACTGGTCACGTGACTAAAAAACTTTGTGCGGCTTCTCTGCGCTGTTATTCGGTTACTGAGGCACAGACAAGTTGCGTAAATTAAAGTCCACGTGGCCCAAAAATTCCAACATCATTTAATTTTTGCAACAATCACAATGTAACCCCATCAGGAATGACACCCTGATCTTCAGCCAGACTAGACGACACAGGGTTTGTTTGTAGTTTGACCCCATCACTCTGCAACGGAGCTGTATACACAGAAAAGTAAGACTTTTAATTGTGACTATTTGCAAAGTTGTTTTATATTTATTTTTAGATGCAATGATGAATTGTAGTTGCTGCGCCCTCTAATTTCTCCATCTTTGGGTGTCTACTGTCTTTTTAATACAGATAAGGAATCTGATTGATTCGTAGATATAAAAGGCTGTCGGTTTGCAGCACGCCGCATGCCACAGAAGCTGCATTACCTGCGTGTCTGCCTGCACACCACCGCATGCACCTTGTGCACCTGTGCTGCTCGCGAGTCTGCTGCATCTGCACCGACACTGGAGCTCCCATTACACCTCATTATCAATGTCTCCGATTCATTGATTAGTCCTGGAGATGTTCCGTCTGGCACCTCCGGGACTCTGTCCAGACGTGGGGCTCTGACTGGGCAGAAGGTGCCATTACAGACCTCGGTTGTCGCTGTGCCACTCTGAGCTTGGCATTCTTCCGGAGCCTGCAGCACAATCTATCTGTAGAGTTTCTGCAATTTAGAATCTGCAAATTGCAAAAACCCTATGGTCTTGAGAGGGTTAAAAGGTAACGGACCCAAGTCTGGATCAGATGCTCAGCTGAAAACACAACCTTGGGGCTCTGAGGTCAGTACAGGGAGTGGTATGCAAGTATGAGGTGTGAGGCTCGTGGTACCACATTCTTCAGGGAAGTCTCCAGCTCCTCGGCAGCCGCCGTTCCCATAAATCTGGGCTCTCCTGCACAGCATCCCCCTCCTTCCCATGCACGGCTGCCAGATTGCTGCAGAACATGATCTCATATACATTGTCCCAATGAGTCAGAAGTCATCTTCCCTGCGTTCTTTCTCACGCTGGATCATTTTCTAGAGCAATCCAGACCAACAGCGGGAGGCGCTGCAGATTGAAGCGGGACCCCAAGGTGCAATATCCATGGAGGGTCTTCCACTGCTAAAGTTTAAGTGGGGTGCAGCACTTACCGTTTATATAAATTGTAGGGATAGTCCATTTAGTACAGAGTCCATGACATTTCCTGCCTGTGCGCTGATCAGCTTGGATAATGGCAGCTATGTGTGGTCAGTGATGTGGGTGTAAGAGGAAGATGATGGGGTGAGCACTAAGCTTCTCTCCCTTCTCCAGGTAAGATAATGGCTGATCTGGCACGATCAAGGGCTTCACGCCTGTGTGTGTGTGTCCAGCACGGACCGGGTCACTGCACGCAATGGATAAGTGGCGTCTATCTGCATATGGCTCCGCTTCTCTCCGACATCTCTTTTTACCTCTGTAGGTTCTGTGCACGCCACGTCCATCGCAGCATCACGCGTAGAGCAGGCCCTTTCTGAAGTGGCCTCTTCATTGCAAAGCAGCGCCCCGAAGCAAGGCCCGCTGCACCCATGGATGACCCTGGCGCAGATCTGGCTTCATGCAGGTAACGTCCATTTATCACTCTCATCTTGGATACGACCGGAAGAGCATTATAGGGAGGGATAGGTGGTAAATGGTAGAAATTAAACTGATAAGAAATGACAATCTGTGTCTAGACTGATACATTGTAACAACACCTCAGCTTGTGAATGATATCGAGTTTATTAGAAGAGTTGCACAACTCGATGATTGTACGTTGTTCGCTGGACGCCGGCCCTTTAAGATCAGCTCTTTTCGCGTTCGTCAGTACGAATCCTCCCCATGGCTTCTGTCAGTCTGACCTTGTTACAGTGACAGAGATCTGTTCGGAAACAGTGATAGGAGACTTCCCCGGGCCAGCTGAAATTTCACCCCCCGACTCTTTAGCGCACAACAACCTTTTGCCCTTTCATCGTCCTCATCATGGTTTCACACAGGGACGATGGAATTACAGCAGCTCCATGTGAAGCTGCGCCGCCTGGATGCCCAAATCTTGCTGAGCAGTGCTCAGTCACCCTGCCATGTGATGGCCAGAAGTGAACCAGCCCTTTAAATATATCCAGGTCGCTGTCTTCAGAGCTGCAGGTCCTGTTGACTTTTTTTGGGGGGAAAGAAAGCTAAAAATTGCTTGAAGGTGGGTGGTTAATTCCAGCTTGTTGCCGCTTCTGATTATAGTATTTACGTTGGCGCCTATTCATAGCGGCACAGCCAGTGTAGCGTGTATCCCTTCGGGTGATTGATAGCGAGTGCCATTTCCAGGTTTGTGAGTGGAAGATGCTCTAAGATATCAAGAGGCCTCAGCTAGAATGATAATGGCACAGTGCGCCTGCAGTCCGAGCCGCAGTCCGTCGTCAGACACTAGGGGGCGCTGCTTATTAAAGGGATGTGCACAGCAATAGAGCGCCGCTGATCCCAATGATCTCTCTGATTTATTGCCTTAAACTTCATCAGATGTTCTGCAACTTTGCAATGTACTGTACTTTGCATTTCAGTTTCTCGCTATTTTTAAAATCTCTGCTTGCTTCCTGTGAATGGAAAGGTCATCGGTAGAACCTTTCAGGAGCAGTGGCTCAATTGTCTACCCTGTCTTGGTAGTTTATCAGATGGGATTGTCTAGACTGAATACAACTGTGACAAATCCTCAGCCATGTGAGCGGGACAGACCCCGGCACGGTCTCTTAGACAGAGGGGTGAGTACGGTGCCCACCTACTGCAGAGAGCGTCACCGGCGCTCAGGGTGCGTCATCTTACAAGCATTTTTACACTTTTCCGATATACAAGCCGGATACATTTTGGTGGCACAGATTTGCGATGTGATCGCTCTCGGATCCGTGTGTGACGGCAGAGCAGCAATCACGGCAGACGTGGCGAGGTTTGGCCATGGTGGTTATTAAAGAGGCAGGCGCCTGATTGTAAGTCATCAGGAGATTGATGACAAATTGCGATCAGCGAGTGAGCGGCTCACCTTACACCCCGCGCACCAGGCGTTAGCTGCCGTGTATTATTCATCAGGTGACCCCGGGGCCCGATAACATTACCAGATAACTGCGCTCAGAAGACAAAGCTCAAAATGCTGCCGGGGCATAGACCGATCACAGGAGCCATTACAGGGTGCCAATCCGTGTGGGCACCAAACCCCCCATAGAGGTTGTGTATTCACAGCAGCCTTTCCATGAATACCTTTATTGCCAACACTGCAATTCCCTCACAATTTACTGTTCACTTTTCAGCAATTTTCCTGACAGTATCCAACAATCGCTTTAATTGTAACTCCACCGAGTAATTGAAAAGTGCAGCAGGACAGCACCAGGAACTCAGATTGGGGTCCTGTCTGCACCCTGAATCCCCCCCCGCAGTGAGCAGGAAGAACGCAATGTTAGGGAGTTGCTAAATGATGGCGTATTAAACGCGTAGTTGGAGGCACATCGGACCCTCCAGCCTCCACTCTTTCCAGTCATTTGACATTTCGGCTCGTTGCTGGGGAATCTGGAGGAGGTGGAGGTGTGAAAATATTTCATGGTTGCACAGACAGAAGAAATCGCACATTCTTGGGCGTCGGCTGATTCGGCGCTTCCACTAATGGCTTTCATATGCAGCAGAGCTGGACGAGTAATGGTGAAAGCCTGAGCAGACCCAGCTTTTCCAGTCATGTAATACTGCAGTATGCCACCCTTGCCTGTGATATGTTCCCTGCCTCCCACAACGTGTCCCATCCCCCAAATTCTGACCCTTGGCTACTGCGACTTTCCCCCTGGCTCCTGTGACATTCTCCCCAGCTCCCCTGCCATGCTTTTGTGATGTTTTTCCCCCCAGATCCTGTCAGATGCCCCCTGGATCATGCACTGCGGTGCAACATGTTGATCGTGCCATTCTGCACTCTGAAAGCTGCATTGTAAGCTGCGACCTTTACATTCTGTGCTCTCCCCCCCCCCCCCCCCCACACCCGTGGTGGCGCTGTCAGGGACTTTCACCCTCTTCATTGATATACAATATTTGCTCTGTTCTGCCAGTCCCTGCCCTGTGCACCAGCCGCTGCTTATCTGAACGACTGTACAGGAATGTGCGTGGTTCGGTGTTCAGAGGCAAGGAGGGCGACACCATTACATTCTCACACCATGAAGACTTTGCCAATAACGATCATTGATGTCATAGTGAAGTTATCACATTATATGGGAACAGCATTTATATCATTCTACTATGTCCCATCATGTACTGAACTCGCCAGAAACAACGTCCCGATATTATCATCAGTTACCTTGTACAGGCCGCTGAGCAGCAGAAATACCGCACAACACTGCAGATAATAAAGTGCACCCACTGCATAAGCTGCCCTCAGATATAATCACCAAAATATACATAGGAGCAGTATTATAGTAGTTATATTCTTGTACATAGGAGCAGAATTATAGTAGTTATATTCTTGTACATAGGGAGCAGTATTATAGTAGTTATATTCTTGTACATAGGGGCAGTATTATAGTAGTTATATTCTTGTACATAGGGGGCAGTATTATAGTTTTTATATTCTTGTACATAGGAGCAGTATTATAGTAGTTATATTCTTGTACATAGGGGCAGTATTATAGTAGTTATATTCTTGTATATAGGGGCTGTATTATAGTAGTTATATTCTTGTATATAGGACCAGTATTACAGTAGTTATATTCTTATATATGAGCAGTATTATAGAAGTTATATTCCTGTACATAGGGGGCAGTATTAGTAGTTATAATCTTGTACATAGGGGCAGTATTATAGTAGTTATATTCTTGTACATAGGAGCAGTATTATAGTAGTTATATTCTTGTACATAGGGGCAGTATTATAGCAGTTATATTCTTGTATATAGGGGCAGTATTTTATCAGTTATATTCTTGTATATAGGGGCAGTATTATAGTAGTCATATTCTATATAGGGGCAGTATTATAACAGTTATATTCTTGTACATAGGGGGCAGTATTATAGTAGTTATATTCTTGTACATAGTAGCAGTATTATAGTAGTTATATTCTTGTACACAGGAGCAGTATTATAGTAGTTATATTCTTGTATATAGGGGCAGTATTATAGTAGTTATATTCTTGTATATAGGACCAGTATTACAGTAGTTATATTCTTATACATAGGAGCAGTATTATAGAAGTTATATTCCTGTACATAGGGGGCAGTATTAGTAGTTATATTCTTGTACATAGGAGCAGTATTATAGTAGTTATATTCTTGTACATAGGAGCAGTATTATAGTAGTTATATTCCTGTACATAGGGGCAGTATTTTATAGCCGTTATATTCTTGTATATAGGGGCAGTATTTTATCAGTTATATTCTTGTATATAGGGGCAGTATTATAGTAGTCATATTCTATATAGGGGCAGTATTATAACAGTTATATTCTTGTACATAGGGGGCAGTATTATAGTAGTTATATTCTTGTACATAGTAGCAGTATTATAGTAGTTATATTCTTGTACATAGGAGCAGTATTATAGTAGTTATATTCTTGTATATAGGGGCAGTATTATAGTAGTTATATTCTTGTATATAGGACCAGTATTACAGTAGTTATATTCTTATACATAGGAGCAGTATTATAGAAGTTATATTCCTGTACATAGGGGGCAGTATTAGTAGTTATATTCTTGTACATAGGAGCAGTATTATAGTAGTTATATTCTTGTACATAGGAGCAGTATTATAGTAGTTATATTCCTGTACATAGGGGCAGTATTTTATAGCAGTTATATTCTTGTATATAGGGGCAGTATTATAGTAGTCATATTCTATATAGGGGCAGTATTATAGCAGTAATATTCTTGTATATAGGGGCAGTATTATAGTACAATGGTGTTCAAAAGTCCTGCATAGGTGCATAGGCGTGAAGAAAACTATGTTTCATACTTCTGCATCTCTACAGTGAAACTGGTGGAACATATATGTTTTTGTAATCCCTCATTGTATGCCATACTCATTTTTGAATGTCCCAAGTGTATAAATTGTTATGGTATGCACATTTTTGATAATTTTTTTTACAGCATAACCATACCTACACCAGTACAGTGTGTAGAATGGTGAACAGGTTTCTAAGTTCATTAACTTCCAATGCAAGTTCACACAGACTTAAATTTTACTTTTTAAGATTTATTATTTTTTATTTAATTCAGAGTCCTGAAAAGGGCCTTTTGAGTGCATCTTTAGCTTCTAATACTTTAGTGGCCAGCCTTTGCTCTTGAGCACCAGCTTGCATCTCTGTGGCATTGAGTGAACAAGCTTTTGCAGATGTTCACGAGTGATGATGTGGTTCCAGGCCTGTATCAGAGCCTCAATCAACTCACTCTTGGTCTTTGACTGTTTTCTAGATATCTCTAGTGATACCTTGTGCCACAAATTTTCAACTGGATTGAGGTCTGGGGACTGAGCTGGCCAGTCAATAGTAGCCACCTTGTTCTTTTTTTTTCCATTCCGTTACTGTCTTAGCTCTGTGACAAGGAGCATTATCATCCTGGAAGATATAGTCCCCTGAAAACAGGTGTTGAGCAGAAGGCAGCATTTTCTTATTAAGGATGTCTATGTATTTTTTTGCATTAACCATACCCTCCACAATATGAAGCCTTCCAACACCATTGGCTGCCATACAGCCCCAGACCATTACTTTCATCGGATGTTTCACAGAGAAGCTCAAACACTCTGGCTTGTACTCTTCATGTGGGAACCTTCTCATAAAACACTTGCCATCATTTCCTAAAATGCAAAAAGTGCTTTCATCACTAAATAGCACTTTTTACCCACTCCTCCTTCCTCCATTTTAAATATTTCAATGCCCACGATCCTCCGCTGACAAAAATCTGAAGGCTCCCATCATAAAACTCTACAGTATGATTCACTAGATAGACCAACAGATAAAACAAACAAAGCAGCAGATGTGATGCAATGTAATGCAATGTGATTGGCTGCCATATCCAGGTTATGATTGGTCACAAGAACCACATCTGTGATTGGCTAATTTTGGATCTGAAGCTGTACAATATTTAGTTGTGCTTTCAATTCCCATATTGTTGCAATAATTTCAGGCAAAACTGCTTCAAAAGCTAAAAATATTACAGGGAGAGAATGCAAAATTGTATTCTGAACAAAACCATATATAATATGTCATATTAGCATCGAAGATATTTGACAGAAAACGTTTAAAACTTGAAAAATCAATTTATCCTATGCAGGACTTTTGAACACCACTGTAGTTATATTCTTGTATATAGGGGCAGTATTATAGTAGTTATATTCTTGTACATAGGGAGCAGTATTATAGCAGGTATATTCTTGTACATAGGGGCAGTATTATAGCAGTTATATTCTTGTACATAGGGGCAGTATTATAGTAGTTATATTGTTGTACATAGGACCAGTATTATAGCAGTTATATTCTTGTATATAGGAGCAGTATTATAGTAGTTATATTCTTGCACATAGGGGGCAGTATTATAGTAGTTATATTCTTGTACATAGGGAGCAGTATTATAGCAGTTATATTCTTGTACATAGGGGCAGTATTATAGCAGTTATATTCTTGTATATAGGAGCAGTATTATAGTAGTTATATTCTTGCACATAGGGGGCAGTATTATAGTAGTTATATTCTTGTACATAGGGGCAGTATTATACTAGTTATATTCTTGTACATAGGAGCAGTATTATAGCAGTTATATTCTTGTATATAGGAGCAGTATTATAGTAGTTATATTCTTGTACATAGGAGCAGTATTATAGTTGTTATATTCTAGTATATAGGGGCAGTATTATCTACTATATAATTGTCTAAGGGTCACTTCCGTCTTTCTGTCTGTCCTTCTGTCTGTCTGTCACGGAAATCCCAAGTCGCTGATTGGTCGCGGCAAAACAGCCACGACCAGTCAGCGACAGGCACAGTCCGATGGCAAAATGGCCGCTCCTTACTCCCCGTAGTCAGTGCCCGCTCCATACTCCCCTCCAGTCAGCGTTCACACAGGGTTAATGGCAGCGTTAACGGACCGTGTTATGCCGCGGTGTAACGCACTCCGTTAACGCTGCTATTAACCATGTGTGACCAACTTTTTACTATTGATGCAGCCTATGCATCATAAATATTAAAAAGATCTAATGTTAAAAATAATAATAAAAAATAAAAAATAGTTATATACTCACCGTCCGTCGGCCCCTCGGATCCAGAACAGGCATTTCCCGCTCCTCGCGACGCTCCGGTGACCGCTCCATGCATTGCGATTTCGCGAGATGATGACGTAGCGGTCTCGCGAGACCGCTACGTCATCATCTCGCAAGACCGCAATGCACTCTTGGGACCGGAGCACGCAAGGAGCATCGGTAAACGCTTCGCCTGGATCTGGGGCCAACGGACGGTGAGTATATAACTTTTTTACTTTAATTATTTATTTTTTTTAACAGGAATATGATCCCCACATTGCTAAATACTACGTGGGCTGTGTTATATACTGAGTGGGCTGTGCTATATACTACGTGGGCTGTGCAGTATATTACGTTGGCTGTGCTATATACTACGTGGGCTGTTATACACTACGTGGGCTGTTATACACTACGTGGGCTGTTATACACTACGTGGGCTGTTATACACTACGTGGGCTGTGTTGTACACTACGTGGGCTGTGTTATATACTGCGTGCGTGGGCTGTTATATACTATGTGAGCTGTGTTATATGCTACGTGGGCTGTTATAAACTACGTGGCTGTGTTATATGCTATGTGGGCTGTTATATACTCCGTGGGCTGTGTTATATACTATGTGGCTGTGCTATATACTCCGTGGGCTGTGCTATATACTCCGTGGGCTGTGCTATATACTACGTGGCTGTGCTATGTACTATGCGGCTGTGCTATTTACTACGTGGTCCATTATATACTACGTGGCTGTGCTATATACTACGTGGCCGGCCGCGAGCAATCAGCGACAGGCGCAGTCCGGCCGCGAATTGGCGCGGGATTTGAACCATGCTTCGCTAATTGGTCGCGGTTAGCCGAATCCTGTGTATTCAATGTATTATTCTAAAATCTTCATAAATAAACTACATACATATTCTAGAATACCCGATGCATTAGAATCGGGCTACCATCTAGTAGTAGTTATATTCTTGTATATAGGACAGTATTATAGTAGTTATATTCTTGTACATAGGGGGCAGTATTATAGTAGTTATATTCTTGTACATAGGAGCAGTATTATAGAAGTTATATTCCTGCACATAGGGGGCAGTATTAGTAGTTATATTCTTGTACATAGGGGCCGTATTATAGTAGTTATATTCTTGTACATAGGGGGCAGTATTAGTAGTTATATTCTTGCACACAAGGGGTAGTATTATAGTAGTTATATTCTTGTACATAGGGGGCAGTATTATAGTAGTTATGTTCTTGTACATAGGGGCAGTATTATAGTTGTTATGTTCTTGTAGATAGGGAGCAGTATTATAGTAGTTATATTCTTGTACATAGGAGCAGTATTATAGTAGTTATATTCTTGTACATAGGAGCAGTATTATAGAAGTTATATTATTGTACATAGAGGGTAGTATTCTAGTAGTTATATTCTTGTTCATATGGAGCCATGCATAAAGACAATGATATCTGCTGTGTTATGATTAGATGAACTTTCAGAATTAATGATTGATTTTTGTATAATCTCTTTTCCTGTGATTCTGGAACGTTATCAGTAGTAGTTAGTAGGATATCTTGAGTCCATTGATTGTGCTGTGGGTAGATTTTTTGTACCTTCTTTGTGGAGGAAGTCAGCTTGGTGATCCTCCTCTGAATTGCATCCTGCTGTGGCACAGGGGGTTAATTGAGGACAGCGTGCTGGAGGCTGCCTGCCATTGCGTCTATTGCGGCCTCTCACTTTCCATATAAAGGCACCATCCATTCGGTGGTAGCAGACGTGTCATCATTGTGTGTTCTGCCCTGTGATCGGTGCCAGGGTCCGGCCGTGCTGACATCACTCATGGAGGATGATGCTCTCTCACCATCATCATCGCTGCCCCCTGATGTTTCTGCAAAGAGGAGGAAAATGGCAAATCGTATGTGAAGAAATGATGAGATATTTAGCTTAAACAGCAATCCCTTAATGTAATGGTATGTCTCTCTTTAGAAGCTGTCTCCAGCTTGCTGATGCTTTCCTAGAAAACACTGATAGTTTTGCTGCTATAGATAACTGATGCAATGCAATCACATTAGGTAAGTGCCAGTTGAGATATTGCCCCATTACAGTGAACCCATGAAATTCCCAGTTCTTTGCTTTTTACTGGCAGTGTGCGGACTATTTACTGATGGTTTCTAATATTTAAAGTAGGGATTATGCATGTTGCATTAGCATCAGTCACATGAGGGCGTTGGTATGTAAGAGATTCTCTACTCCATGATGTGATTTGACTTGTTTTGGTGCTAGCAGGTCATGTGACTGCAGATTTTTCCTTGTGTCTTCACAGCGGAGGTGTACATCGGGATAGGGAAACCGTCAGAAGCCACTGCCTGTATCCAGGAGGCCGCCAACCTCTTCCCCATGTCACACAATGTGCTTTACATGAGAGGTCAGGTGTCCGAGCTGAGAGGAAACATCGATGATGCCAAAAGATGGTATGAAGAGGCGCTGTCCATCAGCCCCACCCATGTTAAGAGCATGCAGAGACTGGTGAGTGCCAGTAGGGGTCACACTCCCCATCACCCGCCAGCTGGTGAGCAGAGGGCTCTGTGCAGTGACCAGTGGTGGTCTGGCTGCTGTGACCTGCTAGCCACCATTTTCTAGGTGGCCATACACATATTACACTTGCTATTGACTTGCCGGTCTTGAGGCAATAAGGGATCAGGCATGGTTTTTTTTAATATGCCCAATCATTCTTTACTAAGCGGGATAAGTCCAACAGATGGTTACTTCTCTCCCTATTGAGAATACGTGCGCTCAGCAGACCCTTGCACTCTAAGCCACATTGTTAGGGTCTATGTCATTTGTACATGTACAGTTCCCCTGTGATACGTGTCTCTTCCAGAGCTGCATTCACAATTCTGCTGGTTGATAGAACTTGAGGCTCCTTTTCCTTCACACGTTGGGTGGGAGCTGAACGGTGGCTACATTGGTTGTCCTCCATAATAGCTGAATATAATTAATGACCATTTGCAGAAGAGGAGGACTCCAGTATTTATTTTGGATTGCAGCTTTGGATGTGAATGGAGTATAGGACATGATGAAGCAGTACAGCGCGTGCAGATTTGGATGTGAGCTGTAGAACCAGATTAGCTCATGTGATATGGAGGATTCAGTCCTGGCTTTGTGTCTGGACCCCCTCCCGGGGGCTGCCCCCTCACCCGCTGTGGCCGCTCAGATTATGGTAATGACATAACAGAGGCAGCCTTGTTACTAATGAGGGCACAGACCCCGTGTTGTGCAGCCGCTCAGCAGAGCTTTCTCCATCCCTCCCAGGGCATCTTGTCAGACAGCGCGGCGGGCGGCAGCAGAAAGGATCCTGTTACTTATTATATCTGCGATCCTTAAGCGCGTCTACCATGACCAGTCACATTTTGGGATCTGTGAAATCCGGGATAAAATGAAAAACATCCACATGGTACCAGGTGTTCAGCACAAGGGGAAGGACCCGGCCGCAGGGTTCCTAATCCTTAAGAGGGCACTCCTGTAACTCACATCCCAGCTGCAGTCCCCACATTGTACTGTTGCTGTGCAGAGACCCCCAAACGTTATCGTTAATGTGGGGGAGATAAGAATTGTCTGTGATCAGCGACTCCCCTCTCCCTAATGTCAACAGCGTTGTCTTCTCTTACAAAACTTGTTGTACTCCACTCGCATCCAAAGCTGCAGCCATATATTCTGTTCACTCATTGTGAGTCTTGCATCAGGTCATTAAATACTCCATTCAGCCGTTTCTTAGTTCTCTGTTTTTGGGAAAGCTGGGTCACCACTAATATAACTAATTTGAGCCCCGTTACCACACTCAGAGCTATTCACTCTGCTTTCCTGGACTCCTGACCGACGGAGCTGCCTTATTCTGTAACATAATGGAGTAAAGGACATATTATTGCACCGAGAGGCAGACCTGCCCTTCAGTTGTAAGCAGACTGTCTGGTTATCACCCAGCTTTTCCTTACTATTCAACTAGCTTTTTTTTTTTCTGAACTGTTTGTCGCCCCGCCTTTTTCCCAACCATCTTCTTGTTACCCCAGCTATTCCGACTGTATATCCGTTTATGGGCTTTACCTGACTTTCTGTTTTTTACCTCTACTTTTTATAACTGGTTATTACCCCGACTTTTCCTCTTCCTCACCTTTTCCCAAATGTGCATATATCTTGCCCGACTTTTTCTTTTTCCCGATTATCAGGTTGTCACCCCAGCTTTTTCTGACTGTCTGGTTGTCAGCCTGGTTTTTCCTTTCCCTGGCTGTCAGGTTGTTACCCCAGCTTTTCCTTTCCCTGGCTGTCAGGTTGTCACCCCAGCTTTTCCTTTCCCTGGCTGTCTAGTTGTTGTCAGCCTTGCTTTTCCCAAAATGTATGTATCTTGCTTGTCTTATCTCTATTGTTTAGTTGCCACCCAGATTTTCCCAACTTTTTGGTTGTTACCACTGCTTTTACTTTTCTTGACTGAAGTTGTTGTCGCCCATCTTTTCCCTACTGTTTGTTTCTGCCCGGTTGTTCAGAGAGGTATGTATGATAGGGTACGTCTGTTTCTACGGTCAGGACCCCTTTAATGATCTTGGTGATTTCCTGCCCCCTCAATGACACTGATTTGTGAATCTTCAGGTTGTGCCGCCACTGCTCTGATGCTGGCACCTCGTATCTGGAGTCATACAGTCAGCATACAAACTGCGAGTGTCCTGACCGTGGTGCTGCAGTCCGTCCACTGTCTGCCCCCGAGAAATACAGTGGAGCTGCCAATGCCCGTCACTCAGGGCAAGCAGCATTGTCACCCACTTCCTACTGTACCAGTTGTAATGACCACAGACAGGAACTGGTGTAATTTATAGCCTGTCCTATAACACACTTTGCTTCTTGTTTCAGAGTTTGATCCTCCATCACCACGGCCGCTACAGCCTGGCAGAGAAAATTCTTCGAGACGCTGTACAGGTGAACTCCACCGCTCACGAGGTGTGGAATAATCTGGGGGAAGTGCTACAGGCGCAGGGGAACGATGATGCCGCCACCGAGTGCTTCCTGACCGCTCTGGAGCTGGAGGCAAGCAGTCCTATCGTCCCGTTCACAATCATCCCGCGAGTCTTGTGATGAAGAGGCGCGAGGTGGGGGACAGTGTGACCTGAGACCCTTCACCCTCTCCCATCAGTCCTGCTTCATCGTTACAATCATAACCGTACCAATCGCCGAGGGCACGGTCGTCGCTCGCCAGGGGTGGGGGGCAACTTACATGTTACAACTGTTACATTGTCATCTGAGATCAGCCAGTGTTTTCCATGATACCTTGTATATCAGCACTGCGGTTTAATGCAGGGAAAATAGCGTCCGGGGTTTCTTGCATGACAGGAAAACGTTTTGCCGCTCTCCAGCCTTCTCTATAGGCTGATGCCAGTCCTTCAGATATTGAGAGCATTGCGATGGCGATTGGGCTCCATAGTTGTATGACTGCGCCATTTTCCTGCTGTAGTAATATTGTATAATTCATTTCACCCTAATATGCAAACAAATTGCACACACAGACCCGCCACCACACTAAATTATTTAGCAATGCTGACATATTTGGCATCTGTTACTTTAGTTTTCCTGTTGCGCTATTTTCTGCATTGTTACGATATCTGCGACTTCAGACACGGCCTGACGTGTTGTGAGATTTCCCTCGGTCACCTCTTGTCATCATGTAGTGGCGGTCTGTTGCTGTCGTCACGTGGCTTCCATTGAGCGCTGTATTATTTTGTTCTGAGGCACCGTGACAGGATTATCGCCAAACTCACGCAAGTGCCGAAGACAAGTTGGCTGCTTTGTCTGGCTGCATGACGTCAGGTGATGTCGTGGCATAGAAGCCAACGTGTCGCCATGTTACTGTCTCGGCTGATGTAGGTTAGGAGTCTAGAAACTGATTCACGTATGTATAAATGGTCAAAAAGGCGTAAACTGGTAACTGCGCCCGCTCTACCGCCATTGCCCCTCTTTCCTCGTATCACTTAGTCCCTCTGAATTCGTGGGTCACGTATTGTACCCGAACAGACTATTCTGTTATCAGAGCTTTATGTTTTGCCTGTTACGAGACGACGTGGATCTCCGTTCTATTTAAGATTTTTTTTATGTGGTTTCAGAGATTATTTATGGAGACGCTTAGGTGACATTCCTCATGTTCTACAATGACTTACAAGTCACTGTGTCAATAAAATAATTTTTAAAGGACCGTTGTTTTATGTGATAACTCGCATCGCCGTCCAGCACCAATCCCTGCGATATCTGACAATATAGGGTCCGGTAGACCGTGGGGGCTGCAGGGTCAAAGGATTCAGCGTCCTGCATCATAGGGCGGGGGAAGAGTATCCTGTATTTAATGGTCACCGCCATCATGTGCCCCCAGGGGGTGAAAGCATGGCGTCTGCCCACGCGCTGACCTACATTTCCTGCACACGGTGAGCTTTTGTTAATGAACATACGGTGCGGTCTCCTGGGCGAGCGGCGCACAGCTGAATCACAGATATATAGGTCTGGGCTACAGAGGATTCCCAGCCGAGACGTGAAACAAACAAGGAATAAATGGGGCGCGATAAATCCGATGCATTCACCAGCGTTCGTCACGGTCTCCGCTTACATCGGTGATCAGAAGCGGGCGCCCTTGCTTGCTGTACGCTGCCGTTGTGTTAAATAGAGCGGACGTTACCCGGTTTTGTGTGCACAAATCAACAGTGTATCAGAACTGATGTTCTCCAGGAAAGCTGGGCGACTACCACTGAAGCCACCGTTGCTGCACCAGGCCCCTGGTCATTGTGAGGTGACAGCGGTGCCCCAACCAGCCGAGCATCCTGCCCACAACTGTGACTGCATCCTGCACAGTGTGATGTCATCACTTGTGATATCATCAGTAGTTTGGAGACCTCCTCAATCTGCAGCTAAGACCCTACCCAGGCACCATGATCCATTATAAACCCCTGCATAGTGTGATGTCATCACTTGTGACATCATCAGTTTGGACACCTGCTTAGGCACCATTATTACCCCGTGTACAGTGTGATGTCTTCTGTTGTGACATCACCAATAGTTTGGAGACCTCCTCAGACCCCATTACCTCCTGCATATTGCGATGTCATCGCTTCTGAGATCATCAGCTGTTTGTACACCTCCTTAGGCCCCATTATTACCCACTGCATAGTGTGATGTCATCACTTGTGACCTCATCTGCAGCTATGACCCCACTCAGGCACCATGATCCATTATTAAACCCTGCATAGTGGGATGTCATCGCTTGTGACAAAAATCAATGGTTTGGACCAGGGCTGTGGAGTCGGTAAGCCACAGTTGCGACTCCGACTCCTGGATTTTATCAGGTTTTGGCTCCGGCTCCTTCATAAATGGCCAATTCGTGACAATAAATTTACTGTTGTAAAATATTAACATTGTGCTTATTCAGTTTCTCACCATCATATAAGTAATCAGACCACTTAGAGCAAAAACTATATTTATTAGAATACAATTAGAATATAGCAAATAACTTTTATAAACTTTTCTAAACTCTTGTAAGTAAATATGCAATAAACACTGTTATGCAGTTAATAAGAAGAAATCTATAAATTTGTCCTCAGAAAAAGTATTGCCTCTGTCAGATCCTCCTTCATGGATGCCCTCAAATCTGATCTAATTATTTTGAGAGCAGAGAAAAACCTCTCTACACTAACTTGGGTTGGTGGCAAAGCAGTAACCACTCGGGCAACATCTCTGACAATGTCAGGATATAGAGGAATCGCTTGTTGCACTGTTATTTTTGATGAACAGTCAAATTTCTCAATTTCTTTTAGTGCACATGAAAAATTCTGCTGAAATGTACTGGCTGTGTTCTTTGATGGGGGTGACTCTTCTATGCGGGAACGCTTTGCACGGTCCTTGTGATCCAAATATTTTTCGAAATTAAATTCTTCATCAGTTGATGAGGGTGAAGATGTGGCAGGACGACCAAATTCTTCTTGTTCCTCCTGACTGTCCTGCAACCCTTTCATCCTTACTGCTATTTCAATCAGAGCTTCTTTTCCTTTAGTTAGCTGTTGATCATCTAGAAGAATCCAATGCATTGGGTCTACATAAACAGCTGCCAAAAGAATGTTATTTTGTAATAGTAGCTCCTCTCTCCTTTTCATTGATGTAGCAATGCCACTTGCAATTAACCCTCCTCTTTGGGACAGGCGAAACATCAGGTTCTTCCACTCCTTTAAGAAAATACCTGGAGTTAAGTCCTCTGCTTGTAATTTTTTAGTCACTGTAAATGGGTGCTCTAGCAATTTTTCCAGCTCAGTCACCTGATTCCACTGACTTTCATTTAGCATCAGTTGAGGGTTAGCCATGTCTACAAGAAAGGTTTTCAGTTCAACCAAACGCTGAATCATTAAGTACTGCCCCCATTAAGTAAGTACTGCCCCATCATGCGGCTTGATCAATAATTGCCCCTTTTCCAGCACGTCTCTTCAAAATTGAGTCAACTTTAGGGGTTCTGGCAACAGTAGCCAATTTTCTCACCTTGCCAATCAGTGCAGCAGCATGTCCTTCTTGCAGACTGTCTCTTATAGCCAGCTGTAGCGTATGCACAACACAGCGCATGTGATGAATGAAAGAACGTACTGACACAGTTTCAACAAGATCATCTAAAGTATCATGTTGCTGTTCATCTGAAGCAACTTCAGTTTGCTCCTCAGTTACAATACTGTGTTCCTCTATTTCAAACATTTCTGTGTCTGTGGACCCAAAATGTTCTTCTAGCTGCTGATCACCATCATTACTCTCATTCATTAGCTTAATAGTACTTATCATATTTGAAGCATTGTCAGTTACGACAGAAAGAACTTGCTGTTTTTTAAGTTCATAGTCTTGCAGAACCTTTTCCACCAAGACCTGGAGAAACTCACTGGTGTGATGAGCTTTGGTGTCTTTTACTGGCAATGTCTTGGTAACTATTTCATTTTTGTCACAAACAAATCGGACATTGATGGCAAAATAGTTCACTCTGTGACGTGTGCAGGCATCCATTTTACGAAACAGAAAGCGTCCCTTGAGAGTTTTTTTAAGTTCTTCCTTTTGTTTAAAAGCTTCTTTGATTACTAATTTTCTAATACTCTCTCTCTTCAGAGAAACACCAAGCTTGCGGGCCATTTCCTCATTCAGACACATAAAAGCTGGTTGTGAAAATAATGAAATAGGCACACTATCCTTTACAACAAGCTCTATGATCTGTTTTTTAAATGTATCTACTGTCATTTTCCAGTAACTTTGTCACTGATAAAATATCTTGCAACTGATGGCTGCAAAGTTCTCTGCTCCTTTGTTTGGCTGGAAGAGCTGGGCACTGGTTCATTGGTTTGGATGCAGTCTTTCTCATCCACTGCTTTCAGTACTTCTGGATGAAAGCGCTGTAAATGTCTCTTTAGATTAGAAGCTCTGGTAGGAGCATTTTTATCTTTGCCTGAATATGCACTGATCTTGGCTTCACAGCATTTGTTTTCGTCTGGATCATTTGTCATACACTGACAGACATAATGTTTTCTATCTTGAATGATGGTGAAATGTTCAAATACAGCTGATTTAATGTGACGCTTCTTTGACATTCTCAGGTTTTTAATTCTGCATTCACAATCCAACTGACAATTGTTTTTCCTAAAAACAATTGTACAAAATTATTGCCAGGTCGTACAACTGATATAGTGGTCAGTAAGGCTACTTTCATACTAGCGTCGTGCACTGCATGTCGCTATGCGTCGTTTTGTAGAAAAAACACATCCTGCAAAAGTGCTTGCAGGATGCGTTTTTTCTCCATTGACTTGCATTAGCGACGCAGTGCGACGCATTGCCACACGTCGCAACCGTCGTGCGACGGTTGCGTCGTGTTGCGTCGGACCGTTGCCACCAAAAAACGTTGCTTGTAACTTTTTTTTGGTGCGTCGTTCCCGTCTTTTCCGACCGCATGTGCTGCCGGAACTCCGCCCCCGCCTCCCCGCACCTCACAATGGGGCAGCGGATGCGTTGAAAAACAGCATCCGCTGCCCCCGTTGTGCGTCGCATTCATTGCTAGCGTCGGTACGTCGCAACGACGCAATTCGTCGTGCGTCGTCCGACGCTAGTGTGAATGTAGCATTATACTGTTATTCCTCATATACTCACAGTTAACTGATGCAAAGTTTGTTGAACGGATAATACTTCTTACAGTCTTCCTCTTCTGAGTAGCAGCTGTGAGATGCTTGGAAGTCGCACACCTAGTAAACATCTAGTCTAGAGGAGGAGCTTTACTACTAAGAATTTGCAACACATTTTCACTTTCAGTTTCATACATTGTAAGTAGGGGGGTTGGGGCACCATGAGGTTAACCAAGTATAAGATTAGATAAGGGCAGTGGAGAACAGTGACACACAAGAAGTAAGAAATGTCTCTATCTCCAGCAGAACTGCTTATCACTGTTGTTCATAGTTTGATAGAACATATATATTTGAGTAACATTTATAAAATTCATATGAAAGTTCAATTATGAAATATTAATACATTTTTTTTTAAAGCTGGAGTCGGTACATTTCTACCGACTCCGACTCCAACCAAAACTAACTCCGACTCCACAGCCCTGGTTTGGACACCTCCTTAAGCTCAATTATTACCTCTTGCCTAGTGTGATATCATCGCTTGTGACATCAATATTTTGGACACCTCCTCAAGGCTCATTATTACCCCCTGCACAGTGTGATGTTATGGTTTGTGACATCAGCAGCAGTTGGGGGGTATATTGTGTCTTAGACTGTAGAGGATCCTCATGAAGTGACAACCCGGTGGCTTCCATACCACTATGATGGTTGCCGCATTTTGTGGCTTCTCCTGATTTGCATTGCGCTCAACTCGGCGGCTGCGGTCAGATGTGATGGAATATTCATGTCGCCTCTCGTCAGATCTCCAGAGCCGCGTTTCTGCCAGTGTCTTTATAATCTGACAGCAATGTGGATGAAGAGATGTTTGATACGGTTTATAGACAGAATTATCCATGTGGCTCTCACCGCTGCCTCTGATCTCTTCAAAGTCCCATCTCCCCGGATGGGTGGCAGCAGCGCCCTGAATATTTCATGGGGAGAATTTCTCTGAAAGGTGAATTCCTTCAAAGGAGCCAGGCAGGAACACAAAGCAAAGCTGGAATAATGCAGACACCTCCATAGCGGGGGCTACAAACTGAGAAATTTTGTAAGGGGAGCATGACTTTACCCCGTTGGCTGATCTTGTGCAAGAGTCCTAGGATGAGAGTTACAGTGTGGAAGGAATTTGGTCTCTGTGCAGTACAGAGAATTTTAGGAGAGGCGTGAGCTAGTCTTGTGGTATAGTGAGCAGGATCTCAGCCTGCGATTACATAGAGGAAGGAATTCGGTCCTCCCAGTAGCACAGACTGTCAGGAGAGCAATTACTGATCTTGTGGAAGGTTACAGAGCTGAAGGATTAGTGATCCCAGCAGCACAGAGTATTTCTGGAGAGGAATATACTGACCTTGAAAGAAGTCACAGACTGAGAGTTTTGTAGAGGCTGGTACATGGTCCTCTGCAGTACAGAGTATTTCAGGAGAAGACTAGGCTGATTTAATGTTGTTCCTAGCATACATGGTACATAGTGGAAGGAATTGGGTCACCTAGCAGCACAGAGTGTTTCGGGAGAGTAGTGTGCTGACCATTATATAGATGGAGCAGTGTCCCCAGCAGCACTGAGGATCACAGGAGTGAAGTGGGCGGCTGATCTTGTAGGAAGTTGCACTGAGGAATTGCAGAGTCTCAAGCAGCACAGAGTATGTCAGCTCGGGAGTGTACTGATCCTGTGGGGCCTTCCAATTGATCGTTTGGTGCTTGTATATCCCATGATGGCTACGGGTCTAATCCTCCAAATTAACTGGTCTTTGTGATTGTCAGTTTGGTTCCTACAGCAGTAGTAGCAGAGTGTTTCAAGAGTAGATGGTTTCACTTACATTAAGGTGAGGAGATAGAAAAGATTATTCTGAATGTCTAAATATCTGATGGCTTGATATGAAGTGTTTGGGGCTGTTTCTAGAGCACAGTATCACATCCCGCTTTTGACTAATAGGGGGCTCTATTCAGGGCACGAGGGGTTAATTGGCGGCTGTGTATACATCCACTGTCCCCAGTCCCTCCTTTCTGGCTGGTGATATCTGTCCGCTCCTGCAGTACCAATGGCTGATAGTGCAGGTCATGTAACGCTGGAGGTAGCGGAGGATGTGGAAATTCCTTGGATGTCACCTTCACTGAGATAAAGACGTGGACGGTGAGGGATGAAGCCGCGTCCTGCAGTCATCACCACCAATAAACCTGTCGGGTTAATTGAAAGTTATATCTTGCATTTTTCTTTTTTTCGATTCTCCTGACCCCTGCCAGATCAATCGCCTTCTCTGAGTTGATGGCCGTGAGCATCTCACGTGAAGAAACTGCAATAATCCATAGGGAAGAAACGCTCTGATGACCCAAAACCTGACACACCATATACGGTGAATGCGAGAGCGGATACAGGAGTATATGATACATGAGAACTCTGTAGTGGTCTTAGGGTATGTTCCCATGGTCAGGAACCAGCACATGTCCGCTCCGCCCAAAGTGCTGCTGGCTTTTGAATGCAGGTGATTCCGCATGTGTTTATTGAACCGTGCGGAATCACCGCTCCCAATACATTGGAAGGGAAATTTATCTTGCGGAGACCGAGCGTCTCCACAAGATAAATTGACAGGCATTCTTGAAAGACGTGCCGCATGTCCGTCTCCGCAGGGAAGCCGCGGGTGCCGATGCACACATAGTGGAGATGGGATTTCTTCAAATCCCATCCACTATACTGTTAACATCTGGACGCTCTGGTTGGATGCTGTGGATGTACGCAACGTCCAACCCGCAGCATTTCCTGACCATGTGAACATACCCTAATATGTGCATAAGGGTTGCAGAATAGCATAAACTATCGGGCCCCACGGCTGCCCACATGGATAAAAGTGATAATGGGGATTACTGTGGAGGATGGCGAGTTTTCTATGGGGCCGTGCTCATTCATGTTTTAGGTTATTTAGGGCCCATAACCAGAAAGGGCCGAGCCCTGGCTGTTCTTATTCTGCTTCATGTAGGGCTCACTTCTTAGGATTTGGCCTGGGGATCGTGGAAAAGGGACGTGGGCAAATCCCAAGTCCTTTAGTTAAATGTGGTAAAACCCTACACCAATGGGAATCTAGTTTTGCAAATGGACCCCACTACTCTTAATGCTCCAGAGGGCTCGGTCGGGGCATGGCTGTATGCACATGTCTGCATGGTGAGCCCCCTCCTCCGTGCACATTTGTATACTGTGGATGGAGTGAATCATTTCCTGTGGACACAGCACAGACGCAGTGCACCCTGGGGGCCGCTCCCAGCTCTGGCATACGCTACAGGCAGATCTCAGCAGGCAGTTGCTAGGAGACCCAGACTGGAAACCGCCACAGACGACTGTGGGTCAATAGTACAGCATATATATATATATATATATGTGCATATATTTATGTATACACAGCACGTCTCCCCGTACACCTGTGAGGCGCTGATCTGGCAGCTCTGCAAACAGCGCGGAGTGGGCAAATCTCACACAAAATCGTCTGTCCAATGTGTCGTTATTTAGAGGAATTGTTTCTTTAAAACAAATAATATTCTAAGTGTATGAGGAATGGCCAGTTATAAAAAAAAAATTTCAAAAATGTGATAATTCCATGTGCTCGACCACTAAAAATGATAATCCGCCATCCTGCAGGATCACTCATCATTCACCATGTTAGGTCTCGCTCACACGACAACCAATGCAATCTGATTAAAGATGGAATTCTACTCGGATCTGAACGGAACGGAGAACAAGGATAAATTCTCACCGCCACACAGTAAGAGAAAAAAAAATGGATCTACCTGTGGCCAAACATTTTTCTATGCCTGTTCATAGCACCATGGACCTGAAATTACTTGTATTGAAAGGTAACTTCAAATCTCAGAGACAGGAGAATCTGGGAGTATAAACTTATGACGACCTTTGACACATTTAGTGCAGGAATGAATGTGTTGCATGGATTTATGTCTTTTTACATCAATTAAAGAATTTGCACTTCAGACCTTACGGAGCATCATAAAGAACCAGACCCCCAATCAAAGGACAATAAAACATTCACTCCTTATTTGCGAACTGTTCCAATATTTATGGACACAACTATTTATCACTCTCCCATAATGACAGTTCTGTGCCGTGTTGTGTATAAATATGTGATTCTTCAGTTGTATTAGCCTATGCCTGATGAAGGGACCTGCGTAGTCTCAAAAGCTTGCAATTTTTTACCATCTTTTCAGTTAGCCATTAAAAGGTATTAACCACTGATGACTCTCAATTCCAAATATCATTCTACTCGGATCAGTATTATTCTATAAGGCAGTGCAGATCTGCAAAGTTTCCATAAGTTAATATAACGTCACGATGACTGTGGGTTCGACCCCTGTGCCCCCCCCCCCCCCCCCACAGACCCAGAATGCGGGGCTCTGGGTTCTTTCCAGCAGGCTCAGTGATAAATGGAGCAGGCTGCCGCATACTCATCCTCTGCTCTATTCACACAGGGCTCCCGTCTTCAATATTGTTGAGGGTCCCTGCATTCACATCCTCCTCTCAGAGACTTTGATGTTATCCTCTATCCAAAGTGGTCAACTTCAAAACTTGGCACGAAGCCGCGGAGCTGCAGCAATTCTGATGTCAGCTGGTATGTATATGATAATATAGCATTCAACTTAAAATTGTTTTAGATTCCTCACCTCTAAGGGTATGTGTCCACGTGCAGGAAACGCTGCGTGTTTGCCGCAGCGTCCAGATGTTACAGCATAGTGGAGGGGATTTTATCAAATTCCGTCTCCACTATGCGTGGCAACATGCACCCGGTGGCCCTGCGATTCCGGACATGCTGCGCGCCTTTTAAGATCGTAGCATGTCCGTGTACCTTGCGGCGACTCTACGCCACCGCAAGGTATATCACAGGGCCCTATGTGTGGGGTGCGATGATGCCGGATGTGTGTAATGAACACATCCGGCATCATCGCGTCACAGAAGGGGGCGGGTTTGCCACTCTGTCCAAACCGCCGGCCATCCTGAAAGTGGACACATACCCTTAAGATCTTTGCTTGCTGTCAGTGAATAGGAACCACTGCATAATGGGTGCAGGGGTAGCAGTTGCATCTAATTAGCCTTTGATAATACATGAGAATATCAGTACCTATAGATATGGTATATATCCAAAATAACTCGCCACTCAATTATTTATGAAGAGAAGAACATTCAATTTATCTTGCGTCCAGACACAGAACCAGTAGTTGTTGAACGTTTTCGGTCCAAAGTGGACCTTCCTCAGAACAGTTCAGTTTATCGGTGTAGAGCTCCAGCGCTGGTGGCGTTCTGTGTCGCCAGTGGAAGCCAGGACAGCGCGCTTCCACTGGCGACACAGAACGCCACCAGCGCTGGAGCTCTAACGTTCAACAACTACTGGTTCTGTGTCTGGACACAAAATAAATTGAATGTTCTTCTCTTCATAAACAATTGAGTGCAGAGTTATTTTGGATATTTGCTATTAAGGGTTGGATACCCTACTTGAGCACCAACTTCTATATCATCGCAGAGTGCCATGTTTGTTCTAACATATAGATATGGTATAGCAGAGCACATGCACTGGGCCCTGGCCTGATGCCTGTGGGCGTCTCAGCTATGACATTGATGCAGCAGTGATGTATTAGCAGCTGCCCTGAGTTGATCCTGTGCCCTGCTTGTAATGATGCTGTGCCCAGGAGTTCTGCAATGCAGAGGAGCTGCGGCACTTTCGTCAATATCCAGCAGAGCATTCGCCTCTTTTCTGCAGAGATTTGCAGCTGGGGAGGAAGGATTCCAGCTCTGTCCCAGCATACGCTGCACATCTCATGCTGCAGGGGTCCCATTCTATAGAGAGCTTCTGCATCTACTGCAAAGAGGGGGTTAATATTTAAAGGGGCCACATCCCACTGGTAATCTTATGCCTATATGTTAACCCTGCATTGCCCAAAAGGTGCTTTCCTTGCATTTGGGGCTGCTTGCTATGTTGTGTATGTATTTGAACGCTGTGCTCATGGAAGGGTCAGCAGTTCCATGGCTCCCAGAGCTCAGCTATTCTGCAGCTTGGGAACAGCAGTATCATCCCTGTTCACACCATATATAGAGTTATTGTCTGCAGCCCATGCACAAGCTGCAATATCCTAGAGCAGGACACATGCGGATGACAGCATCCTCTGCAATGAACCCCGCACTGTGTAATGTTCTTACACAACCCAGCACTGCAGATAGTAAGCTGCAGCCGCATACCACATTGCAATTAGCACCAATACATGAGATCCTGAAAACGTGACCTGTTGGTGGGTCTTGAGGACTGGAGTTGAGAAACTAACCTAAGTGATTGTGACAAGGACCAAATTGTGCTGTCCAAATGACTGGGTTAAAGCATCTCTATAAGAACTGTTTTCTTTGCATTGTGACCAGCTCACTGCAGGTTTTGCAGTGTTTCTAGTACAGGGCGGTTTCTTGTGGGGCGTTTGTGGTATACAGTGGGAGTTGTAGAGTGTTTGCGGTGCTAGGCTTGGTCATGCAGGGCATTCACTGTACACTGCCAGCGTTGTGGAGCATTCCCAGAATGCAGTAGTAGCCTTAGGAGGCCTACCGATGAATCAGCCGCTGGGTGACAGATACACAAGGTCATGAATGTAATGGCCACTGAGGCTTTCCTTGAGGTGGCAGGTCCTGCTCCATCTCTCAGCTGCTATACAGGACCTGAGGCACAGTACATGGGACCATAAGTTTGGCTATAATGCAGGAAGCTTACAGTGTTTAGTTCTGTGCAGGAGGATCGATGCCAGCACTCTCTACAGTTGAAATAGGAAGGAAATCTCAAAATCCACATTTTGAAGTTTCTGCCCGGAATCAGATGTTTGTTTCTTTTTCTCTGTGCCTGATAGGAGCGTTTATGTATAATTGATTAAAAAACAAAAAAGATGGGTCACATACAATTCACAAGCCTGCACAGCGTGTACATTGAAGACTATAGGACAGCACAGGCAACTAGTGTACAAATACACAAGTGTTTTCTTTTATTGACTCATGTTGTCACCCCATTAGACATTGTTAGATGCAATGTTGCACTAGAACAATTCAGCCATTGTCGCCACATAGCCCCATCCGTGACTGCAGCCAGTAAGCAAAAACCAGACTCTCAAACATCTCTTATGGGGGAGGCAAGGACTTAACAGGTAAATGGGAAGCATCAGATGACACCGCCAGGGTACTCTGGACTTTGAGAGCAGAGAAACGAGCACAGACTCTGCAGCCAGAATTTAAAAAAAAAAACAAGACTGATTAAAAACCTGCAGAGAACACAACAGCAGCCTTAAGACAAAAGGACAACTAGAAGCCACAGTCAATGGCGGCAAGCACATGTCCTACAGGTGAGCCGGAATTTACTTTTATAGTCTACAGCAGAAAATACAGACTAAATTGTGTGTCTTTAGACTAGCTAATGTTACTTATCCAAGTTACATGCTGTATTATACTCCAGAGCTGCACTCACTACCTCACAATCGCTGAGCACCAATAATGCAGTATGTACAGAGTTACTCTGTTTTGCCATGGACACTTGCAGATCTATCACTAATCTGATCATTGTATCCCATGATATTGGCAACAAGTCTGAACAAAACATTATGTGCTGCCAGAAGCCATTCTTAAGTTGTATTAAAAGTGTTTTGCTCATGTCTGCATTTGGCATCCTGTTTAGATGGCACATATTCCTTATGAAAATTAATTCCCTGGTTATCAGCCCATGAAAAATGCCCTTTAGTTTTTCCAACATTACAAGTTCTGTGCAAATCAAACACAACCAAAAGTCTACAGTCACCCAGCCAAACACTTTCCTATTGTAGCAGAGCTGTAAGATGACACCCATCTTACTCTGAACCACTATGGCGGTGACAGTTCGGGTTACTACTAGGCACAATGTAAGGCTGGGTTTACAGCAGCCAACCCCAAGCATTAAAACACCGGGCAGCCATGCAATATGCTTAGACAGGCTGTGGGCATCTGATGCGCACAGATCAGTCTGTGCACTTTCTTCTCGACAGCACGTTGTCTTGTGTAACCAGTATGTGCTGCTGAGAGAACAATTACTTAAAAGCATGTCAATTTTGCCAGTCCAGCAGGTGATTGAGAGTTTGCGTGATTATCGAGAAAATCTCTTGTTCTTAGGAATTGTTCCCACTAGCTGTGCATTGTAAATGGACTGTAATACTCGGGACAGTTTAGACGTTACAGATAATATTGCAGTCGTGTCTCCAGTTGGAATTTTGGTTGAATTAACTAACCAGCATGCAACAACAGCATAAACACTGAGAAGGGTTTCAGTTGGAAAAGCTCCTGTACGCCCAACTGAGTAAATGTAGAAATCCAAGATCATGGGTCACCAAAGCATGAAGGAAAGTGAAGTACAGAGGGAGAGGGCCGATCTCTACAGAAGAAAAAAAGCTGGATTCTTCAGCTTTCTTTCCAGGTTTTATGCACGTGGCAACTTCTTATGCCACCAGTGGTTGCAACTGATATTATGAAATTACGTCAGTATAGAAGTTCTGCAGTTTTCACATCTCCATAATCTCTTTCACAAGAGCTCTATTTGCAGTTAGTTAAAAGGGTCTCATTTATTTACTCGTTGCCTCCTATTCTGATTCCCCAACAGCAAGCAGATTTTTTTAAGCTGTCAAGGACTGAGAGTTATTTAGGCTACGTTCACATTAGCGTCTTTGGGCGCAGCGTCGTCGACCGATACCGACACTTGCGTCATGCGCCCCTATCTTTAACATGGGGGGCGCATGGACATGTGCCGGTATGCGTTGTCAAGCGTTGTACGACGCATGCGTCATTTGGGCGCACCAGACAGGGCGCGGCCGACGCTACATGTTGCATTTTTCCTGCGTCAAATTTCCGGTAAACAACGCATGCAACGCACTTGCGTCGTAAATGCGCCAAAAAACCACATTACTGTCTATGTACAACGCATAGGGCACAGGTGCCTGCGTTGACCCGAGTTGTTCGACGCATGCGCCTTTTGAGTAAAAAACAAGTGATGAAGTGTCTAGACAGTGACAAGACCACCCCACAGATATAAAAAAAGGGTGATTGCATTGTATTTCACTTGCCTGCACGTCTGGAAACAGAGTACCCGAGACACAGCTCTGCCTTCAAGAGATGTAAGTACCGTACTTTCCGGCGTATAAGACGACTTTTTAACCCCTGAAAATCTTCTTAAAAGTCGGGGGTCGTCTTGTACGCCGGGAATCGCCTTGTACGCCGGGTGTATATGGTGGGTGGGGGGGGGGAGTGGTCCTGATGACGACGAGGGGGCGTCTCACAGGAAAGTGAGTATCCCCCATTACCCAATCATAGCGCTGCAGCGTGGGGTCTCTGTGCTGGGAGCGGCGGCTGCTGTGCTGTGGTGCGGCGGCTCCTCTTCTGCAGTGTGGGGCCTCTGGTGCTGTGGGGCGGTGGCGTATCTTCATGCAGTCGGGGCTCCTCCGGCATCTCAAAGCCTGGAAGCCCCGCCGGCAACTCCATCGTTGTAATGCGGTGGCCTCTGGGAAAATGGCCGCTGCTTAGATTCAGATCTCGTGTCCCGAGATTTCGGGACGAGATCTGAATCTGAGCATGCGCAGCCCCCAGCGGCCATTTTCCCGGAGGCCACCGCATCGCACCTATTGAGCTGCCTCCGGGAAAATGGCCGCTGCTCAGATTCAGATCTCGTCTCCCGAGATCTCGGGACGAGATCTGAATCTGAGCAGCGGCCATTTTCCCGGAGGCCACCGCATTGTACCGATGGAGTTGCCGGCGGGGCCTCCAGGCTTTAATGAGATGCCGGAGGAGCCCCGACTGCATAAAGATACGCCGCCGCCACCCCACAGCACAGAGGCCCCACACTGCAGAAGAGGAGCCGCCGCACCACAGCACAGCAGCCGCCGCTCCCAGCACAGAGACCCCACGCTGCAGCGCTATGATAAGGTAATGGGGGATACTCACTTTCCTGTGAGACGCCCCCTCGTCGTCATCAGGACCACTCCCCCCCCCCCCCCCCCCCCCAAAGGTACATATTCACCGGCCCTATAAGACGACATACGGTGTATAAGAAGACCCCCGACTTTTAAGAAGATTTTATTTTTTAACTGGTAAAGTTGGGGGGTCGTCTTATACGCCGGAAAATACGGTATATAATTTCTCTGCCCATTTTTTTTTTATTCTTTGCAATGTTTGTTTTTTTTATGTGTGTGACTTTTTTTTTTCTTGCAATTTATGGTGGTTTATTTAATTTTTATTGGGTTGTTCTGCGTTGACCGCATGCGTCAAAAAACGCTGCGTTGTGTATTGCGTTTTGGGTTGCATCGACGACGCTGCGCCCAAAGACACTAATGTGAACGTAGCCTTAGAAGTTGAACATTTCATCATGTAGGGACAGTGCCACTCAAGTCTACTGGCATTGTTTGGAATTGCAGCCCAGCCTCACTGAAGTGAGAGGGACAGAGTTGCGATATCTGGCTTATAAAGAGGCAGGACACTAAAAGCCAACCATTTCTGCTTTTCTCTCACTCAGCAGTAGTTCCTCTGGAGCAACAGGGTCTCACTTACAACTATGCCATGTTGGACCGATCCAGAGGGCAGAATATTACCCCAAACATATCCCCCAGCAATGACCACAATGGATGCTTGTTTTTATTTGGCTTTATTAATTTCAGTTGCAATACAGGACAGCCATTTACTCTATCCAGGTCTTTTATTTCAAGGCTTAGCATGTTTCATTTGCCCCTAAAGTGCAAGCACAGATTTAGAGTTATCACAAGCTTCCAGTCACGCCATGGTAGAATGAGTGCAGGAGTGCCAACGTCCACACTGTCCCACTGGTGTTCACCGCCAACAATGGCCTGCAAATGAAAATGATGGTAACTGAAAAAGCAGGAGACTCCTTACTAGCCTCGCCCGGGGCGGCCTACCCCATGTACCACCACCATGCCCAATGCACGGTCTAGTCTTTGGCATTCTGCAACTCAACTTATTAAAATGGTGCCAAGGAGGAAGGAAAGTTACAAATTGGTACATGAAATGAAGACTGGCAGCATGTCCATTAAATATCGCCTCACACACAGTGCCAAAGCTCTTGCCAGAACCAGAGCGCATGATATTGATGGATGGTGGAGGAGAGAATATAGCACGTGGATGTATATAGAGCTTTGCAGGCCATGGCTGCAGCCAGATATGGCATAACCTGTCACACCCCTGCCACTATTCTGAAAATTACTGCTCACAACTCCTCAAAAAAGCCTGAAACATTTTACATTTATCCACTGCATACACAACTAGGTCCATAGTAATCAGTGCAATGTGTTTTAAGTCACACAGCCAGCACATTGCTATACAGATGAGGACGCTTGAGTCAACCGGTACAGTGAGAACTCAGGACCGGAGACCAAACTGCAACAGTCGATTCTTCTGCAAAACACACCTCACCTATTGGCCACCATCACCCCTGTGTTACTGGCAGAGACAGCTGTAAACAATGCTCAATGACCAGTTACCTGCCATTGCTCTTACCAAACAATTCACACCTTTAGTCCTCTGTTCATAAAAAGAAAAATCCAGATTAACAGCCAAAATAAAAAATAATGAGCCTTAGTTTCTGTACAGTAAATTTGAGCATGCAAATAAAAGGCTTGTCCATGTGCTACGCATTAAGACTAGAAGTCAATGAAAAACAGAAGTGATTCTCAGCAATATAAAATATACACTCGCTGCCCAGGGGTTCAGACCCATCACCCATCATAAGACCATGTACAAAGCTTCACTAGCAGACTACAAAGGGAGGAGACACTAAGGATGCAACTAGGAGGATGGCAAAGCAATGAGAAGCGCTCTGTACATGGGTGGATGAATAAATAAAAAAATTAAAAAATCTATTGCGCTAATGTTTTTTTTTATTGGAAAAAAACTAGCATTTACGACTTGGAATGGACATTAGTTTTTTTTTTCTTCCTTAAACAGCCTCGATCATTGTGCTGAAGTCCTACAATGATTATAGGAATCTGCTGTCTCCCAAGTTCGGTACATACATTTCCTTTATTTTCTTTAAAAATGACGAGAGTCCAAAGCTGTTCCCACCAATGGTGAACGCTTTATCAAAATCGTAAATGGCCCAACACCTGTCTCACTCAAGTGCAGCACGAAACGAGAACGTTAAACTGAGATTAGAACAGGCATGCCATCCTCGGGTAGTGTTGTCATCTCCGTACAAAAAGGACCAGTCAATTAAGGGGAAGGAGGGCTTCCAACATCTGTATCCATCAGCCAAACTGCTGCACACCATCCTGAGGTATAAACCAATTTTAGAGTAAACCAGCTATGACAATTTATACTACAAATTGAAACTCGCCACTCAGGGCAAAATAGCTTTTACAATTTTTTTTTTTTTTTTTTGCATTTTTTTTTTCTTGGTTTTAAAATACAAAGGTTTGACTGTGCTCAATTGTCAAGCTGCATGCATGTAAAACTGGCCAGCCCAAACAGTGGAGTAATCATTAGCAAATGGAGCTTAAAGGAGTCCTCTAAGTGTTTCCTTGTTGTTAAAAGGTAGTACGAGTATCGAGATACTGTAAAACTGATGTTTAAACTCATCTTTTTGTTTGTTTGTTTTTGGGGACAGGACCACCAACTGTTACATGCAGATTGTTTTGTGGACAGAAGGTATTTCTTGACATTCAGTTTTGCTATACAGAAACAGAATGAGTAAATGAACATTTTTGCAAGAGGTAAGTAAAAGATTCAGTTTGATTCTTCTAGAGGGTAAGATAGGGGACACTTCTTCATTTTGCGGTCATCATCTGTACGAATTCTGGAAAGAAAAACAATGGACTGGGTTAGTCAGGCGGTGAATGAAGAGAGATGTCCTGGTCCACCTGAGATGGCTGCCAGCATGCATTATTTGGCCCAAGTCTTGACTTTGTACTTCCAGGACTGCACACATTTTTGGAATGTGATAGATATGGAAAGTAACTTTGAAACAGGCCATTAAGAGCAGCTGAACTTGACTTACTGGGTAAGCGCCAGTATACAGATATCAATAGGATCTGTTTTAGACATCAAGAATAGTATAAGACATTACACTGCCTCAGAATCTCTTTAGTAGATGAAACCTGACAAACCACCATGTGCTGTACAGAATATAAAAGAACAATTTTCTCTGCTCCATGTATGTCATGCTATTTATGGGGGTTCCTAAAATTATGAATCCCATTCTGCAGCGATAAACGAAGTCTCCAATTTCTTACCTTCGTAGTTGACCTGCCCATCTCCATCTATATCGGCTTCTCTGATCATTTCATCTACCTCTTCGTCTGTTAATTTTTCCCCTAGGTTAGTCATTACGTGACGGAGCTCTGCTGCGCTGATGTAACCATTGCCGTCCTGTAGGAAAAACAGAAGTCTCCATCAGATGGTGCCCACCTATGTTTTGGCACTATGTGCAGATTGAACACTCTGGGATCTGCTACCTTGTCGAACACTCTGAATGCTTCACGGATCTCCTCTTCGCTATCTGTGTCCTTCATTTTTCTTGCCATCATGGTTAGGAATTCAGGAAAGTCAATTGTGCCATTGCCTGGAAAAGAGATGGTTAAATAACGAGGATAGTGAGGCCATTTTCCTAAAGGTCAACCACCTAAAGGCTGCAAGGTTTAACAGCGGAGAACTGAGCAAATTGAACTCTGGGCAGAACAACAGACTCTTACTGCAGATGACAGTGCCCGGGGCGGCAGTTCTAGTAGTGTCTGCATCACTCCGAGCCCCTTGCCATATCTCCAAGTTGGAGTTTCATAAATAAGCAGCTGCATCCAACTCCCCCAGGAGTTTTGTTCAGTGCGCCAGTCCACTTGTGACTGTCAGCACTGCAGCCGTGCTAGTGATTAAGAGCAGAGGTCTTAGGTGCCGAGTAGACGCCTTCCTACACTGGGAGCATTACTTCTAGAGATGTCAGTGCTTCGCAGCAAGCACATAGATAATAGCAATCAGAAGTCATGCAAGCAAGGAGTGAACCACTTTAAATTCAAAATTGACACTTCCTGTATCACTACAAAAAGCACATGGTATTTTGTCCCTCACGCCCCGACATCTAACCAAGTGATGCCATCACTGCCTATAATTAACACGGTTACGTGACAAACCTAACAATGCTGCAAGCAACTACAGGATCCAATTATCCATCCGAAAACAGCCATTAATGAATCGGCTACACTAATTATGACGTAACTTACCATCTGCATCTACTTCATTGATCATGTCCTGCAGTTCAGCCTCTGTCGGATTTTGACCAAGTGACCGCATGACTGTGCCCAGCTCCTTGGTGGTAATAGTGCCATCCCCATCTTTATCAAATAAGGAGAAAGCCTCCTTGAATTCTATAAGGGAGAAAAAAAAAAAGTGTTAAATCAGATTAAAAAATTATACAAGGACAATTCACCTAATGGTTCTCTATACATAGATAACACCATGTCCAAACCCCAAGTACAATAGTTTGCCAAGTCCTTCCACAAGAGAAAAGCCCCAATCTGTGAGCGCTGGAGTACGTACAATACCTTTATTTTATCGCAAAGTGTCCCAGGACGAGCCATGAAAATTTAGCTGAACATTACAAGTCTGTGCACGACCCCTCTGACTGCAGAGGGAAAAAATGCCTACATTCCAGTTCCCTTAAATGTTGGAGCAATTCCTTGGCAATGAACCTGGAGGTATTGAGTAAGATGGAGACTCCGCCCTGGAGGTTTGGGTACAGTCCAGCAAGTGACAAAAGCATTATCAGGAAATTAAAGGGTTAATGCATTGAATATTCATTGATGTAGAAAAGATCTGGTGGTCTCTGTTGAGAGGCAGCACATGCCCTCCAAAACTGCAAACAAGAGATTTTCCATATAGGCTGCACAAGGAAGATTGTAATGTCAATGGCTGAATAACCATCACCTCTCTGAACTTGGGCCTTAGGTGTAAATATGACCAGGGGCCACATCTGCATGGAGTCTATGCGTTCATGTTTCTTCCCCACACACCAGCTACATAATAGGCTAAATAGATTCCTATTAAAATGGCCCCAATGTAGATGAGCAATTGTAAGTTTTGTGACCAAGGACTGATGTACAATTAGGTTATTCCATAGACCTGTACACAACCCTTGGCTGAACGTTTGATTTTTGCAGCAGTGCCGATTGCAAACCTTCTAGTGTTCACACGCTGACATTGTGCAGGCAACTCCAGAAAATGTCACAAATGCTCCTCTTGTGCAGTAGCACATGCCGATTTATGTGCCGTATAGTAGCCAGCGGAGCGAGAGCTAGAGGAAAAGATTGATGACAGGCAAGCTCCGCTTTTTAAACAAGCTTAGTCATAGCCGGATAACAAGCAACTGAACAGCCTGCAAACCAAATTACCCCGGTCGCTGGAAAAAGCAATTACTCACCAGCAATCTGCTCTTCAGTCAGCTGATCGGCCTAAAGAGAAAAATAATGTATGAGACCGAAGCAATGCATCATGTAGTGATAATATAGCAGATCTAGGAGTATATTTATTAGCCAGGCAAGGCTAAAGATGGAGAGGGAGGGTGGGGTGACATTCTCTGCTGCAAACCTGCAGCACCAGCATTGCAAAAACACTGCACATGGATAAATTATTATTTACTGCAGCACCATAAAATAAAAGTTATATAACACACTCCATGGAGCTGACATGATCGACATAATGGAACAAGAGACCCCACTACACTGCAACTGATGATGCTGTGTCCCCATATCCCTCAGGTAAGTTTAAAATCTCCACCATGAGCAGCCGACATGTCACAGCCATGTAATGTGAGCAGTCTGCAGGGAGAACAGAAAAGAGATCCCTAGGAGAATGAGCACATCTGGTTATGGATCCATTGCATGTTGTCGGCACCGCTTCCAGGATTTCTGTGTCTGGTATACATGGTTCCCGGTAACCAGTCTTGGCCGCCCTGCACCCATCACACAATGATGTGATTTCTGGACACAAGTTATGGAAAGAAGTGATGCTTGGCATTACCTAATTAAACATTACTAGACAGCGTACGGCTGGCAGAGACTAAGAAGCGGTTCTGCATCAGTACAGGACCTGGAAGTACCGAGCTCCCTTGGGGGTGCCCACTTATGTACATTTGCCACCATTCCTCTACATGTGCTGTTACCCAAGTCCCGTATTTGGGGCATCTGCCTGCCTTTTTATATGGCTATACCAGAGTTTTAATGTTCTATGGGCCCTTTCTTCATTATGAAAGAAATGCAAATAAACTAAAAACACAAGGAGACTTGGCCATAACTAAATCACGCCATCTACCTGTAAAGGCATGACATGTGCCCCCAAATATGACAAGCTTTAAATAAAGCAGGCCAGGCACAGAACCAGAAAAGTTCCAGCGAAAGGACATTAACATTTGATTCCTGCATTACTGGAGGAGATTTAAGACCTCTGCGCAAGAAAATAAATAACACCACAGCTGCGGGGCAGCAGCTTTACAGCCGCTTTCAGAGTTATTACAGGGGGCCCTGCAGGCTGGCACCACAGACAGCTATGTGCCTACACATCATCAATCCTCCATGACTGCACAGCAGTACAGAGGACACTCAGCATGTGTACAACAGCAGTGATCACAGGGTGATACAGTAATGACTGGCAGTGCCCAGCAGCCAGCGCCAGGATGCAAAACTGCAAGAGGCCAAGGCAGCGCTGCACCAAGCCCCCGATAGATCAGCTATTATGATGGGATCATTGTGCTGTTGCCTACAGGCCTGGGTCATAATGCATATTGCCTAGTCCAACCCAATACGGGGGGCATACATATTGCCGGGTCCGGCCCATTACAGGGGCATACACTGCCGGGTCCGGCCCATCACAGGGGCATACACTGCCGGGTCCGGCCCATCACAGGGGCATACACTGCCGGGTCCGGCCCATCACAGGGGCATACACTGCCGGGTCCGGCCCATCACAGGGGCATACACTGCCGGGTCCGGCCCATCACAGGGGCATACACTGCCGGGTCCGGCCCATCACAGAGGCATACACTGCCGGGTCCGGCCCATCACAGAGGCATACACTGCCGGGTCCGGCCCATCACAGAGGCATACACTGCCGGGTCCGGCCCATCACAGAGGCATACACTGCCGGGTCCGGCCCATCACAGAGGCATACACTGCCGGGTCCGGCCCATCACAGAGGCATACACTGCCGGGTCCGGCCCATCACAGAGGCATACACTGCCGGGTCCGGCCCATCACAGAGGCATACACTGCCGGGTCCGGCCCATCACAGAGGCATACACTGCCGGGTCCGGCCCATCACAGAGGCATACACTGCCGGGTCCGGCCCATCACAGAGGCATACACTGCCGGGTCCGGCCCATCACAGAGGCATACACTGCCGGGTCCGGCCCATCACAGAGGCATACACTGCCGGGTCCGGCCCATCACAGAGGCATACACTGCCGGGTCCGGCCCATCACAGAGGCATACACTGCCGGGTCCGGCCCATCACAGAGGCATACACTGCCGGGTCCGGCCCATCACAGAGGCATACACTGCCGGGTCCGGCCCATCACAGAGGCATACACTGCCGGGTCCGGCCCATCACAGAGGCATACACTGCCGGGTCCGGCCCATCACAGAGGCATACACTGCCGGGTCCGGCCCATCACAGAGGCATACACTGCCGGGTCCGGCCCATCACAGAGGCATACACTGCCGGGTCCGGCCCATCACAGAGGCATACACTGCCGGGTCCGGCCCATCACAGAGGCATACACTGCCGGGTCCGGCCCATCACAGAGGCATACACTGCCGGGTCCGGCCCATCACAGAGGCATACACTGCCGGGTCCGGCCCATCACAGAGGCATACACTGCCGGGTCCGGCCCATCACAGAGGCATACACTGCCGGGTCCGGACCATCACAGAGGCATACACTGCCGGGTCCGGACCATCACAGAGGCATACACTGCCGGGTCCGGACCATCACAGAGGCATACACTGCCGGGTCCGGACCATCACAGAGGCATACACTGCCGGGTCCGGACCATCACAGAGGCATACACTGCCGGGTCCGGACCATCACAGAGGCATACACTGCCGGGTCCGGACCATCACAGAGGCATACACTGCCGGGTCCGGCCCATCACAGAGGCATACACTGCCGGGTCCGGCCCATCACAGAGGCATACACTGCCGGGTCCGGCCCATCACAGAGGCATACACTGCCGGGTCCGGCCCATCACAGAGGCATACACTGCCGGGTCCGGCCCATCACAGAGGCATACACTGCCGGGTCCGGCCCATCACAGAGGCATACACTGCCGGGTCCGGCCCATCACAGAGGCATACACTGCCGGGTCCGGCCCATCACAGGCATACACTGCCGGGTCCGGACCATCACAGAGGCATACACTGCCGGGTCCGGACCATCACAGAGGCATACACTGCCGGGTCCGGACCATCACAGAGGCATACACTGCCGGGTCCGGACCATCACAGAGGCATACACTGCCGGGTCCGGACCATCACAGAGGCATACACTGCCGGGTCCGGACCATCACAGAGGCATACACTGCCGGGTCCGGACCATCACAGAGGCATACACTGCCGGGTCCGGACCATCACAGAGGCATACACTGCCGGGTCCGGACCATCACAGAGGCATACACTGCCGGGTCCGGACCATTACAGAGGCATACACTGCCGGGTCCGGACCATTACAGAGGCATACACTGCCGGGTCCGGCCCATCACAGAGGCATACACTGCCGGGTCCGGCCCATCACAGAGGCATACACTGCCGGGTCCGGACCATCACAGAGGCATACACTGCCGGGTCCGGACCATTACACGCGCACACATTGACGGGTCCGGACTATTACAAACTACAGCCACAGATGATAAGTGAGCGGAGCAGTGGCAACAGACCTCAGGGGCTATTCCGGAGACCTCTGGGCTCAGAACGGATGTACAAATCTATAAATAACTTTGTAAGAAAACAACGGTAGCCACAAAAGAGGTTCTGCAGCTGCTGCGCGCCCACGGCGTGTTCCGCGGGAGCGCGCAGCAACCACAACGCCCGCACAGCCAGAGCCCCGCCCCCGGGACCAGCGCCTCACAACCGGCCCGCAGGACGGAATAAACCGGGAGAAACCAAAGCCGTCAGGTAAAGCTGTTACCGTACAGCACTGGGGTAACCCCGGAGAAATTATAGACACCGAGAGGCGGCTACATACCATGGCGGCGAGGCGGGAGGGCTAGGTATCCGTGTAACAGAAAACACCAAGAGCGTCCACACAACACGCCGAGCTCCACAGAGTGCTGGGGGTGTGAGGTAAAGCCGCAGCGCTTTATAACCGCGTATCCCTCCGCCAACGGCCACGCACCGCCAGGGAGCCGGGGCTGCACCAGAGACACGCCCCAATCACGCCCCTGCCAGTCACAGCCATTGGCGTGGGCGGGGCTGCGAGTGCCAGCCTGAAGACAGCGGCAGTGAATTGAGTGGTCTGTTACCACCCGAGCGCCTCACAGGAAGACCACCACATATAAGAACCCCAACTACACCAAGACCACTACTGAGGAGACCCCCGCCTACACAAGACCGTCACTAAGAAGACCGCCCGATTACACAAAGATCACCACTGAGGAGCCACCGAGAGCCTCACAAGACCTCGAGGAGACCCCCGACTACACCAAGACCATCACTAAGGAGACCCCCGACTACACCAAGACCATCACTGAGGAGACCCCCGACTACACCAAGACCATCACTGAGGAGACCCCCGACTACACCAAGACCATCACTGAGGAGACCCCCGACTACACCAAGACCATCACTGAGGAGACCCCCGACTACACCAAGACCATCACTGAGGAGACCCCCGACTACACCAAGACCATCACTGAGGAGACCCCCAACTACACTAAGACCACCACTGAGGAGACCCCCAACTACACTAAGACCACCACTGAGGAGACCCCAGGTGCCTCACAGTAATATCTATGAGGAAAACACTGACTACACCATGGAGGAGACCACCCAGAAAACACCACCAAGGAGACCAAAGAAGAGACTCCTGACTACACCACTGATTAGTTCCAGGAAGATAACTGAGTATATACCACCAAGGAGACCCCGAGCGTCTCACATTAAAAACCCTGACTACACCATCAAGACCACCACTGAGGAGACCACCAACTACACCACCAAAGAGATCAAAGAGGATACCCCTGACTACACCACTGAGAAGACCCCAACTACACCACTGAGAAGACCACCAGAGCAGATAACACCCAGATCCCCAGATGGCATCAGTGAGGAGACCCCCCAGAGCAAAGAGCACCCTAGATCCTCAGAATACACCAGTGAGGAGACCTTCAGACCCCTGGTTACACCACACTTCAGTACTAAGGAGACCCCTACCACATCATACATAGACCCCCAGACTACGCCACTGAAGAGAGTGCCACTTTAGCACTGCAGAGATCACAGACTTTGAGACCCACCACAATTTACTACTGAGATACCCAGACCCCGGCCTACTCTAGTCTGTACCTATAAGACCCCCAAAGCTATGAATACACCACACTGCACTACTGAGATGTAAGGGGCTGCGGAATATGCTGGCGTCATAGAAATAACTATTATTACAAAATATTATTACTGAGATCTTTAGAGCCTTAACTACACCTCACTATGGCCCAGCTCCCTGAATATACCGCACTGCACCCCTGCCGCCACCATTTATACCACATTGCACTACTGACACCCGTGACTGATGTCTATACCACACTGCATCACTGAGACCCCTGACCGATGTCTACACCACATTGCACTACTGAGACCCCTGCCTGCTGACAATACCACACTACATCACCGAGACCCCTGACTGATGTCTATACCACACTGCACTACTGAGACCCCTGCCTGCTGACAATACCACACTACATCACCGAGACCCCTGACTGATGTCTATACCACACTGCACTACTGAGACCCCTGCCTGCTGACAATACCACACTACATCACCGAGACCCCTGACTGATGTCTATACCACACTGCATCACTGAGACCCCTGCCTGCTGATACCATACTGCACTATTGAGACCCCTGTCTGATGTCTACCGCACTGCATCACTGAGACCCCTGACTGATGTCTATACCACACTGCATCAGAGACCCCTGCCTGCTGATACCATACTGCACTATTGCGACCCCTGTCTGATGTCTACCACACTGCATCACTGAGACCCCTGACTGATGTCTATACCACACTGCACTACTGAGATCCCTGCCTGCTAATACCATACTGCACTACTGAGAACCCGGACTGATGTCTATACCACACTGCATCACGGAGACCCCTGCCTGCTGACAATACCATACTGCACTACTAAGACCCCTGACTGATGTCTACACCACATTGCACTATTGAGACCCCTGACTGATGTCTATATCACACTGCATCACTGCAACCCCTGCCTGCTAATACCATACTGCACTACTGAGAACTCTGACTGATGTCTATACCACACTGCATCACGGAGACCCCTGCCTGCTGACAATACCACACTGCACTACTAAGGGTATGTGCACACGCTGCGGATCCGCAGCAGTTTCCCATGCGTTTACAGTATAATGTAAACCTATGGGAAACAAAATCCGCAGTGACAATGCTGTGGAAAAAAACGCGCGGAAACGCAGCGGTTTACATTCCGCAGCATGTCAATTCTTTGTGCGGATTCCGCTGCGGGTTTACACCTGCTCCTCAATAGGAATCCGCAGGTGAAAACCCGCAGCGGAAACCGCAATAGAAACCGTGATAAATCCGCAGTAAAAACCGCGGCGGTTTTTACTGCGGATTTATCAAATCTGCTGCGGAAGATTCCGCAATGGAATCCGCAGCTTGTGCACATGGCCTTAGACCCCTGACTGATGTCTACACCACATTGCACTATTGAGACCCCAGAGACCATACTGCATCACTAAGACCCCTGCCTGCTAATACCATACTGCATCACCGAGACCCCTGACTGCTAATACCATACTGCACTACTGAGACCCCTGTCTGCTAAAAATACCATACTGCCCTACTGAGACCCCTGCCTTCTGATAATACTATAAGGCACTCCTGAGACCCCTGACTAATGTCTATACCACACTGCATCACTGACCCCTGCCTGTTGAGAATACCATATTGCACTACTGAGACCACTGCCTGCTGATAATACCGTACTGCGCTACTGAGACCCGCCTGCTAATAATACCATACTGCCCTACTGAGACCCCTGCCTTCTGATACTATAAGGCACTCCTGAGACCCCTGACTAATGTCTATACCACACTGCATCACTGACCCCTGCCTGCTGAGAATACCATATTGCACTACTGAGACCACTGCCTGCTGATAATACCGTACTGCGCTACTGAGACCCGTCTGCTAATAATACCATACTGCACTACTGAGACCCCTGCCTGCTGAGAATACCATACTGCACTGAGACCCCTGCCTGCTGCCTACACCACACTGCACTACTGAGACCCCTGCCTGCTGCCTATACCACGCTGCACTACTGAGAATCCTGCCTGCTGAGAATACCATACTGCACTACTGAGACCCCTGCCTGCTGAGAATACCATACTGTACTGAGACCCCTGCCTGCTGCCTACACCACACTGCACTACTGAGACCCCTGCCTGCTGCCTATACCACACTGCACTACTGAGAATCCTGCCTGCTGAGAATACCATACTGCACTACTGAGACCCCTCCCTGCTGACTATACCACATTGCACTACTAAGACCCCTGCCTGCTGAGTACCATACTGCACTACTGAGACCCCTCCCTGCTGACTATACCACATTGCACTACTAAGACCCCTGCCTGCTGACTATATCATACTGCACTACTGAGACCCCTGACTGCTAATACCATACTGCACTACTGAGACCCCTGACTGCTAATACCATACTGCACTACTGAGACCCCTGTCTGCTAAAAATACCATACTGCCCTACTGAGACCCCTGCCTTCTGATACTATAAGGCACTCCTGAGACCCCTGACTAATGTCTATACCACACTGCATCACTGACCCCTGCCTGCTGAGAATACCATATTGCACTACTGAGACCACTGCCTGCTGATAATACCATACTGCGCTACTGAGACCCGTCTGCTAATAATACCATACTGCACTACTGAGACCCCTGCCTGCTGAGAATACCATACTGCACTGAGACCCCTGCCTGCTGCCTACACCACACTGCACTACTGAGACCCCTGCCTGCTGCCTATACCACGCTGCACTACTGAGAATCCTGCCTGCTGAGAATACCATACTGCACTACTGAGACCCCTGCCTGCTGAGTACCATACTGCACTACTGAGACCCCTCCCTGCTGACTATACCACCTTGCACTACTGAGACCCCTGCCTGCTGACTATACCATACTGCACTACTGAGACCCCTGCCTGCTAACTATACCAACCTGCACTACTGAGACCCCTGCCTGCTAACTATACCACACTGTGCTACTGAGACCCGTCTGCTAACTATACCACACTGAACTACTGATATCCCTGCCTGCTAACTATACCACACTGCACTACTGAGACCCCTGCTTGCTAATTATACCACACTGCACTACTGAGACCCCTGCCTGCTAACTATACCACACTGTACTACTGAGACCCCTGCCTGCTAACTATACCACACTGCACTACTGAGACCCCTGCCTGCTAACTATACCACACTGCACTACTGAGACCCCTGCCTGCTAACTATACCACACTGTACTACTGAGACCCCTGCCTGCTAACTATACCACACTGCACTACTGAGACCCCTGCCTGCTAACTATACCACACTGCACTACTGAGACCCCTGCCTGCTAACTATACCACACTGCACTACTGAGACCCCTGCCTGCTAACTATACCAACCTGCACTACTGAGACCCCTGCCTGCTAACTATACCACACTGCACTACTGAGACCCCTGCCTGCTAACTATACCACACTGTACTACTGAGACCCCTGCCTGCTAACTATACCACACTGCACTACTGAGACCCCTGCCTGCTAACTATACCACATTGCACTACTGAGACCCCTGCCTGCTAACTATACCACACTGTACTACTGAGACCCCTGCCTTCTGATACTATAAGGCACTCCTGAGACCCCTGACTAATGTCTATACCACACTGCATCACTGACCCCTGCCTGCTGAGAATACCATATTGCACTACTGAGACCACTGCCTGCTGATAATACCGTACTGCGCTACTGAGACCCGTCTGCTAATAATACCATACTGCACTACTGAGACCCCTGCCTGCTGAGAATACCATACTGCACTGAGACCCCTGCCTGCTGCCTATACCACGCTGCACTACTGAGAATCCTGCCTGCTGAGAATACCATACTGCACTACTGAGACCCCTGCCTGCTGAGTACCATACTGCACTACTGAGACCCCTCCCTGCTGACTATACCACCTTGCACTACTGAGACCCCTGCCTGCTGACTATACCATACTGCACTACTGAGACCCCTGCCTGCTAACTATACCAACCTGCACTACTGAGACCCCTGCCTGCTAACTATACCACACTGTGCTACTGAGACCCGTCGGCTAACTATACCACACTGAACTACTGATATCCCTGCCTGCTAACTATACCACACTGCACTACTGAGACCCCTGCTTGCTAATTATACCACACTGCACTACTGAGACCCCTGCCTGCTAACTATACCACACTGTACTACTGAGACCCCTGCCTGCTAACTATACCACACTGTACTACTGAGACCCCTGCCTGCTAACTATACCACACTGCACTACTGAGACCCCTGCCTGCTAACTATACCACACTGTACTACTGAGACCCCTGCCTGCTAACTATACCACACTGCACTACTGAGACCCCTGCCTGCTAACTATACCACACTGCACTACTGAGACCCCTGCCTGCTAACTATACCACACTGCACTACTGAGACCCCTGCCTGCTAACTATACCAACCTGCACTACTGAGACCCCTGCCTGCTAACTATACCACACTGCACTACTGAGACCCCTGCCTGCTAACTATACCACACTGTACTACTGAGACCACTGCCTGCTAACTATACCACACTGCACTACTGAGACCCCTGCCTGCTAACTATACCACATTGCACTACTGAGACCCCTGCCTGCTAACTATACCACACTGTACTACTGAGACCCCTGCCTGCTAACTATACCACACTGTACTACTGAGACCCCTGCCTGCTAACTATACCACACTGCACTACTGAGACCCCTGCCTGCTAACTATACCACACTGCACTACTGAGACCCCTGCCTGCTAACTATACCACACTGCACTACTGAGACCCCTGCCTGCTAACTATACCAACCTGCACTACTGAGACCCCTGCCTGCTAACTATACCAACCTGCACTACTGAGACCCCTGCCTGCTAACTATACCACACTGCACTACTGAGACCCCTGCCTGCTAACTATACCAACCTGCACTACTGAGACCCCTGCCTGCTAACTATACCACACTGTGCTACTGAGACCCCTGCCTGCTAACTATACCACACTGCACTACTGAGACCCCTGCCTGCTAACTATACCACACTGCACTACTGAGACCCCTGCCTGCTAACTATACCAACCTGCACTACTGAGATCCCTGCCTGCAGCTATGGTGAGGAGTAATGCACTGCTGAGAGGTCAAAGTCCTTTATGAATGGGACAAGACTGCAGAATGGAGTAATTATCCAGTATAGACAAGTGGGGGTGTTCAAGTTCCAGTCTGTATAACAGCGACCATCACTGGACCCCTACCCCTCGCCCCCGCTCCCTCATCACCAGCTCACGTACAAATCAGGTTTTACTGGAATTTACTTGAACCATGAACCCTTCAGTTGTACTCTGACTTCAGCAATAAAAGTCACACAACAGCCCATATACAACATGTATGACCCCATCCCTCTCAGAATCCCCTACTCCTCTGTATTATGCGCTTACACTATTCATGGACCAGGAGGATCAGGATGAACAGTTCTATTTAGGCAGGAGCGGACATACCATTGGTGCAACCTCTACAGCTGCACAGGGGCCCAGGATTTAAGGGGTCACTTATTGAATTGTGCATTATGATGAGTTATTGGGCTACAAAGGGCCAATACTTTGTTTTTGCACAGAGGCCTCTTGTGTCTGTTTATGCTACTGCATCTATGAGTCTGCACTGTGCCCTGCACTCAGATCCATGTCCTGGTCATATGCCATGAATCTGACAGTGATCCCCGATGCGCCATACTGAAATTACAAAAAAAAGAGAAAAAATAGCACAAGAATAGGGTGTTATCTGGGTGATAAGTAGCAGGAATAGTATTGTTATATGCTGACCTTATCCAGGGTTGTAGGGCTGCTGCAGATCCACGGGTGAATTCACAAAAAAACAATATGAGAAGTTTGTGGTTCATCGCCAGAGGAATTGTAAAATACCATATCGAGGTTACCACGTGGTGCGATATCCAGAGGATACAAGACCGGGATCAATTACGGTATGTTATAGCGTGCGTCAGACAGTCACAATATAAAAAGACCATCAAAAATGGAAGGGGACGCGAGCACATCACAGTGTGACCCCACGTCAGGGATCACAATCTGTGCAGTCAGGAAACAGAGGTGATGGTCAATCAATGTCATTGGTGCAAATGAAAGGGCCAACAGGAGCAGTGGAGGGGACAGCAAGACGAACCCCAAAAAGGGAAAGGAGCAGGTGCCGGCCACAGACAAAACAGGGAGAGTTGTAAAAACACATTTTTGGGAACAGAAATAATCCGTGCTGAACTTCAACATTCCTGAATCCTGACCCTTACCCGACATCAGCCATTGGGGCGGGTGTCAGTGGCCCCAAAACACATTCGATGGATGGCTGGAGGACAGAAAGTTGCAGTCATACACATCCATTTCAGAGGCTATATACTAAGGGTATGTGTCCACGTTCAGGATTGCATCAGGATTTGGTCAGGATTTTTCATCAGTATTTGTAAGCCAAAACCAGGAGTGGAACAATTAGAGGAAAAGTGTAATAGAACATATGCACCACTTTTGCATTTATCACCCACTCCTGGTTTTGGCTTACAAATACTGATGAAAAATCCTGACCAAATCCTGATGCAATCCTGAACGTGGACACATACCCTAACTCTCCTCCCCTTTCTCGCCTGTACACCCATTTTCTTGGCAGTAGGATGACCGCATGATAGCTCACAACCTGTCTGGGAGCTTACAATGTAAACTTTTTCTTTTGAGTTTCTATTCATCTTGGTGCAGATGACAGCGAAGGAGAAAGCGTTCTAATTATATGGTGGCAGCTAATTTACTACTGCGCCCTTCAAAAAATCTGTGCAGAAGTAGCCGGACATTCACTGCACAAGTCTAATCTTTATTACATATTTTATGTGACTTTTGGTCATTGGTCAAAGTGTAAATGAAGTTGAAAAGATTGCCCTAATAAATATGGAAGGACGGCCCCGGCAGCGTGTCATCTCGGAGCTGGCAAGACATTCAAAGGAAAGGGAAACAGCCATCAGGCAGGGAGCGGCTGCACCAGAATCCACCTCCAGCGCACACATATGATCTTCACACTGGGATTAGTCAATGTAGGATGAAGACTTCTGCAGCTACATTATTCAAGATCAGAGCCGCCATCAGGGCATTACTACCTTGACTGGCGCATGGTGCACAATCAGCAGCGGGGGTCCGCATCGGGCCCCGTCTCTTCTGCTCCGTGCCCCAGCGGCAGGATTCTTCCAGGGCAGTAACTGAACCTGCGTCTTGAGACACGGCGACAGAATGGAGAGACAAGGAAGAATGGAGACGCGGGGCAGGATGGAGACGGGGCAAGAATGGAGACATGGGGCAGGATGGAGACACGGGTCAGAATGGAGACACGGGGCAAGAATGGAGACACGGGGCAAGAATGGAGACACGGGGCAAGAATGGAGACACGGGGCAAGAATGGAGACACGGGGCAAGAATGGAGACACGGGGCAAGAATGGAGACACACGGGGCAGGATGGAGACTCATGGGGCAGGATGGAGACTCATGGGGCAGGATGGAGACTCATGGGGCAGGATGGAGACAGATGGGGCAGGATGGAGACACATAGTGCAGGATCATGGGGCAGGATGGATACAATGGGGGCAGATGAGGTAAGATCATGGGACAGATGGGGAGATGATATGGGGCAGGATGGGACATCACATGGGGCAGAATGGATAGTCATGAGGGCAAGATGGGAGAACATATGGGGCCAGGATTGGAGAACATATGGCTGCAACCAGGAATGAGACACACTGGGGCCAGGATGGGGGATATTATTACCATAAGACCTAATTAAGGAATATTATTACTACAGTGATGTATTTATTTTTTCAGGATACTGTTTTAAAAGGGGGAGGCGGTCCTGTTACTGTGCAGAGCGACACTGTCGCCTTTTTTTCTTCATCTGGTGATCTTTAGAATTAAAAAAAAAAATAATGTGCTCTGCAAGCGGTGCTCTAGATAACTGTTATTTCCTGCAGAGACGAGCCCTGGCTGGAAGAAGTGACGGCAGTCTGTGCTGGATGAAGATGAAAAGTGAAGATGAAGGACTTCACCTAGAGACGTCACTGGTGAGTCAGTGTGTTACCTGTACACTGACACTATACACTGTAAACTACAGTACAGACCAAAAGTTTGGACACACCTCATTTAAAGATTTTTCTGTATTTTCATGACTATGAAAATTTTACATTCACACTGAAGGCATCAAAACCATGAATTAACACGTGGAATTATATCCTTAACAAAAAAGTGTGAAACAACTGAAAATATGTCTTCTATTCTAGGTTCTTCAAAGTAGCCACCTTTTGGTTTGATGACTGCTTTGCACACTCTTGGCATTCTCTTGATGAGCTTCAAGAGGTAGTCACCGGGAATGGTCTTGCAACAATCTTGAAGGAGTTCCCAGAGATGCTTAGCACTTGTTGGTCCTTTTGCCTTCATTCTGCGGTCCAGCTCACCCCAAACCATCTCGATTGGGTTCAGGTCTGGTGACTGTGGGGGCCAGGTCATGTGACATAGCACCCCATCACTCTCCTTCTTGGTCAAATAGCCCTTACACAGCCTGGAGGTGTGTTTGGGGTCATTGTCCTGTTGAAAAATAAATGATGGTCCAACTAAACGCAAACCGGATGGAATAGCATGCGGCTGCAAGATGCTGTGGTAGCCATGCTGGTTCAGTATGCCTTCAATTTTAAATACCGTATTTTTTGGACTACAAGACACATTTTTCCCCCAAAAAAAGAAGGGGGGAAAATAGGGGGTGCGTCTAATTATTATTATTATTATTTATTGTTATAGCGCCATTTATTCCATGGCGCTTTACATGTGAGGAGGGGTATACATAATAAAAACAAGTACAATAATCTTAAACAGTACAAGTCATAACTGGTACAGGAGGCTAATAGTCGTAATGCAGGCTTACCGCGGCGGCAGAGGTGCGGGGATGAGTAGGCGCAGTGAGCGGGGTCCCTTTCACCGGTGAGGTGATGCAGCAGCCCGGTAAGCAGCAGAGCCGGGTGAATCCTGTTGTTATCGGTGGCAGCGGCCATCTTCCTGAGGCCGCGCGTGCGCAGATGGAGTGCTCTGCTTCCCGGGGCTTCAGGAAAATGGCCGCGGGAGGCCATGCGTGCGCAGATGGAGATCGCGGTGGCCATTTTCCTGAAGCCGAGTTCGCAGATTTAGATCTTGGCTTCAGGAAAATGGCCGCCGCGATCTCCATCTGTGCACGCGCGGCCTCCCGCGGCCATTTTCCTGAAGCCCCGGGAAGCAGAGCACTTCATCAGCGCACACGCGGCCTCAGGAAGATGGCTGCCACCACCGATAACAGGATTCACCCGGCTCTGCTGCTTACCGGGCTGCTGCATCACCTCACCGGTGAAAGGGACCCCTCTCACGCCATACCTCTCACTGCGCCTCCTCATCCCCGCACCTCTGCCGGTAACCACTGCTGCAACCCTCCCATGGACACCAGGCTGTGGCATCGCCCACTTAAGCAGGAAGGGACCCTGCTCAGGTGCACGCTGTACCGCATCACCCCACCTCTGCCGACACCATGCCTCCTGTGACCCTGCTCTGCCACCGCCAGCCCTCAGGTAAGATTCTGTAAATTCGGACAATAAGACGGACCCCCATCTTATAAAAAAATATTTTTTTCTGCAATTTTCACCCCAAATTTGGGGTGCGTCTTATGGTTCGGTGCGTCTTATAGTCCGAAAAATACGGTAAACCCCCAACAGTGTCACAAGCAAAGCACCCCCACACCATCATACCACCTCCTCCATGCTTCACGGTGGGAACCAGGCATGTAGAGTCCATCCGTTCACCCTTTTCTGCGTCGCACAAAGACACGGTGGTTGGAACCAAAGATCTCAAATTTGGACTCATCAGACGAAAGAACAGATTTCCACTGGTCTAATGTCCATTCCTTGTGTTCTTTAGCCCAAACAAGTCTCTTCTGCTTGTTGCCTGTCCTTAGCAGGGGTTTCCTAGCAGCTATTTTACCATGAAGGCCTGCTGTACAAAGTCTCCTCTTAACAGTTGTTGTAGAGATGTGTTTGCTGCTAGAACTCTGTGTGGCATTGACCTGGTCTCTAATCTGAGCTGCTGTTAACCTGCGATTTCTAAGGCTGAACTTCTCAGAAGCAGAGGTGACTCTTGGTCTTCCTTTCCCGGGGCGGTTCTCATGTGAGCCAGTTTCTTTGTAGCGCTTGATGGTTTTTGCCACTGCACTTGGGGGCACTTTCAAAGTTTGCCCAATTTTTCGGACTCACTGACCTTCATTTCTTAAAGTAATGATGGCCCTCGTTTTTCTTTACTTAGCTGATTTTTTCTTGCCATAATACAAATTCTAATAGTCTATTCAGTAGGACTATCAGCTGTGTATCCACCAGACTTCTGCACAACACAACTGATGGTCCCAACCCCATTTATAAGGCAAAAAATCCCACTTATTAAACCTGACAGGGCACACCTGTGAATTGAAAACCATTCGCGGTGGCTACCTCTTGAAGCTCATCAAGAGAATGCCAAGAGTGTGCAAAGCAGTCATCAAAGCAAAAGGTGGCTAGTTTGAAAAACCTAGAATATAAGACATAATTTCAGTTGTTTCACACTTTTTTGTTAAATATATAATTCCACATGTGTTAATTCATAGTTTTGATGCCTTCAGTGTGAATGTATAATTTTCATAGTCATGAAAATACAGAAAAATCTTTAAATGAGAAGGTGTGTCCAAACTTTTGGTCTATACTGTATATACAGAGCTCCTGTGTACAATGTCACCAGTGATCACTGTATGCAGAGCTCCAGTGTACAATGTTACTGGTGATCACTGTATTACCTGTACACTGACACTATATACAGAGCTCCTGTGTATAATGTCCCTGGTGATGACTGTATTATCTATACACTGACACTATATACAGTGGTCCCGTGTACAATGTCACCAGTAATCACTGTATTACCTTTACACTATATACAAAGCTCCTGTGTATAATGTCACCAGTGATCACTGTATTACCTGTACAGACTCTGCATACTAAGTACAGATCTCCTGTGCATAATGGCACTTATGGTGATATTAGTATTGTGGGTTTTTTTTATTACTGATCAGTATTGTAGTATTCGGTCACTATGTGGTGGTAATATGTTGCCCGGCCATGGTGTGGCGGTATTTGTTCCTTGTATGTGCTATTATTTGGTCACTATGTGGAGATAATACCGTATGTGGTCTGATCATGGTGTGGTGGTATTTGTTCCTTGTATGGGGTATTATTGGTCACCATGTGGTGGTAATATGTGGTGTGGACATGGTGCAATGGCATTTGTCCCTTGTATGTAATATTATTCGGTCACTGTGGTGGTAATATATAGTCTGGACATGGTGTGGCAGTATTTGTTCCTTGTGTGTGGTATTATAGGTCACTATGTGGTGGTAATATGGCGTCTGGTCATGGTGCGGTGGTATTTGTCTCCTGTATGTGATATTATTGGTCATTTTAAAAATTGAAAAATAAAAATATTTTTTTAAGTCGCCACCACGACAAGGTAGACTCTCTTGGCCGAGCTCTACTGTACTCTAACCTATTAAACATTTGTGAAAATATCCAATACAGTTTAGGTACATTTTTATTTTTCAATTTTTAAAATGACCAATAATATCACATACAGGGGACAAATACCACCGCACCATGACCAGACACCATATTACCACCACAGTGACATATAATACCACACTCAAGGAACAAATACTGCCACACCATGTCCAGACCACATATTATCCCTCCCATCCTGCCCCGTGTCTCCATTATGCCCCCTGTCTCCATTATGCCCCCTGTCTCCATTATGCCCCCTGTCTTCATTCTTGCCCAGTGTCTCCATTCTGCCCCCGGTCTCCCATTCTGCCCGTGTTTCCATTTTGCCCCCGTGCCTCCCATCATGCCCCGTGTCTCCATTCTTGCCCCGTGTCTCCATTCTTGCCCCGTGTCTCCATTCTTGCCCCGTGTCTCCATTCTTGCCCCGTGTCTCCATTCTTGCCCCGTGTCTCCATTCTTGCCCCGTGTCTCCATTCTTGCCCCGTGTCTCCATTCTTGCCCCCTGTGTCTCCATTCTTGCCCCGTCTCCATTCTTGCCCCGTCTCCATTCTTGCCCCCTGTGTCTCCATTCTTGCCCCCTGTGTCTCCATTCTTGCCCCCTGTGTCTCCATTCTTGCCCCTTGTGTCTCCATTCTTGCCCCCTGTGTCTCCATTCTTGCCCCGTGTCTCCATTCTTGCCCCGTGTCTCCATTCTTGCCCCGTGTCTCCATTCTTGCCCCCGTGTCTCCATTCTTGCCCCGTGTCTCCATTCTTGCCCCGTGTCTCCATTCTTGCCCCGTGTCTCCATTCTTGCCCCCTGTGTCTCCATTCTTGCCCCCTGTGTCTCCATTCTTGCCCCCTGTCTCCATTCTTGCCCCGTGTCTCCATTCTTTCCCCCTGTGTCTCCATTCTTGCCCCGTCTCCATTCTCGCCCCCTGTGTCTCCATTCTTGCCCCCGTGTCTCCATTCTTGCCCCCGTGTCTCCATTCTGCCCCCGTGTCTCCCATTTCAATAAAAATAATAATAAAAAAAACAAACTTTCTCCTTACCTTGTCGCACTCCTGCGGCGATGATCCCTTCAGGCGTTTCAAGCGCGCATTCGCCGGCGAATGACAATGACGTCATATGCCGGCGACGTGCGCGCTGATGTCAGCTGCCAGCCTTATATTGGCTGGCGGCTTTAACTATTGACGTGCGGGCCCGAACGGCAATAAAGTAATGAACCTGTATCTTGAGACACAGGTTCAGTTACTGCACCGGCAGAATCCTGCTGCTGGGGCCCGCAGCAGAAGAAACGGGGCCCAATGCGGACCCCCTCTGCTGATCAGACCCCATACGCCAGTTAGGGTAGTAATGCCCTGATGAGGACGGATCCCCCAACATCGTCCCATGATGTCAGCACAAATTTTTCTCTTGCTTTGAACATTTCCAACATTGTATCAGTGCAAGAAAAATGTGACCAAAGAGGATCTCTCTAAAAGTAGCAATTCCTTACTATGATTTCATGTGAACGTTAAAGGGGTTGTCCTGCGAAAACAAGTTACCAATGATCGGCATAAGTTTTGTCTGTTAGTATGGAGCAGAAGCGCACATGGCTGACCGCTGCGCTGCTCCTTTTGGGGCTGCCCAGCGTTGCAGTCTGTTTCTGGCAGGTACATAAATAATGGAGCGGCGACCGCGCATGCGCACTGCCGCTCCATACTAACAGGGATTAAAGTGCCCATTTGGGGGAAAATGATTCCTCGTGTCACCATTCAGTGAGGGTCCCAGCAGTTGGACCCGCCGATCAGTCAGTTATCAACATTCTAATGGATAAAGGGGTTGTCCAGTAGGGTGTTTCATTTTGTATGGTAAAAATTAAACTGTCAAATTTTTGCAGACTTTGCTTACGCCCCGAGTCTCTCTAATGTAAAAAGTATATATGCCAAATTTCAAGACGATGGAACAATATTTAGAGGTTGCACACTTTTATCAGTTTAATAAAAGTACGCAAAAAAACAGATTTTCAATGTTAAGTATTTTTTTATTAGAAATTCAAACAACTAAAAACTTAGAATAAGGCCGGAGTCACACTAGACCGTAATAAGGACGAGTGCTATGCGATAAAAAAATCGCATAGCACTCGGACCAGTATTCTACTATGGGGCAGCTCACATCACCGTTTTTTTCCCCCGCCGTTTTCAGTGTGCGAGTGAAATTGCAGCATGCTGCAATTTTCACCGACACTTGGCCGAGTCTCTGCTCACTTGCACCCATATAAGCCTATGGGTGCGAGTGAGACAGCGCACATCACTCGGATATCATCTGAGTGATGTGCGATATACGCTGACCCCGGCAATGGAGGAGATGGAGAAATTCAATTCTCCTCCTCCTCCGCAGCTGTGCTCCGATCCTCTCTGTGTGAGAGGCTCGGAGCACAGACGCATGACCCTCGGCTCCTGCTCCTAGCAGAGCAGGAGCCGAGTGTCGTTAGCATATCACATCCGGCTCGCATCGGATGCCATACGCTAGTGTGACCCCGGCCTAATAGTGACAATAAACAGTAACATTGATAGGCAGTATCATACGTATTAAATGATTTACACTAATGTGCTGTGAAATATGCAACTCCTTCTTTTGTTTGCTTGGTAAAGGCTTTTCTATGATACTCAACAACTCTTAACAAGAACTGTTTCTGTTGTTCATCTCTGATTGAATTATTAAACTTCTTTATCAGAGCAATGCCCCTTTCCGCGGTGTCATTCACCACCTTAAGAGCATTGACGGAGCTTCTTAGTGTTTCACTGCAATATTCTTCTACGTCGTGGATCCCAAACAATTGAAAGAATGTCTTTGTTTTACTTGTAACAAAATCGCTGAAGTCTTTTCCTTCAAAAATTAGGTTTTTACCTTCCAACTGTTTCAGCTCCTTTTTCTTTGCAGGTTTCATTCTTAAATTTTCAAACATCTTATCCTTCTCAGCCTGACTGATTCGTTAATCCAAAAATGACAATCTTATGTTAGTTTCTGACAGATACCAAATGTGTCTCTTAGCCACTGTGAGGGCACTTTCTCTGACATCTTTATCTGGATAATATTGCAAAAGCTATAGCATCTCCAAATCATTCTTTGGAGCCAATCGACTTACAACTGCCTCGTGCCAAAAGCGGACATATATTAGACAAGAAAAAGTGCTACTTTTCTTATTCTTTTCAATTCAGTATTAGAAATATGCAATTGTTTAGAGAATAGCACAATTTTGAGTACATATATGGCCTTTGCTATCCACCTTGCTTCAGTCAGAGCCCCTGAAACCCTAAATTCAAAATAGTTTTCTTCCCAACCTCCAAGATATAAAAATGATAGTTGTAATAGCTCTTTGTAATCTTCTCTTGGATGACTGTCATCTTTCAAGACATTATTGAGGTAGTCCACCATTTTCACACATTGTTCTTCTAGAAAACCTTGAATGGGATTTTCATCTAACATCGTGGTATAAGACTTCTTATCAACTGAATTATCCTGATTTTGGAACTTTCGGAAAATCTGGATGTCAGGACCACTTGATGGTATGTTACAACAGTTACCAAACACTACTTTCAAGATTAATTTGTGGGTGTGGTGGCGGCAAGCCAACCACAACAATGGTCTCCCAAATTCAGTTTCAATTCTGATACATGCTCCTTGGATCATTCCTGTATTAGATGCAGGTGTATCGAAAGATATACCAATGATACAGTCACATAGCATGAATCGGTCCACCTCCTGAATAATAACTTCAGCCATTAGCTCACCAGTACCTTTCTGGGCTACAGGTACGCCAAGCAAATGCTCAAAATCTTTTCCAGTTACAAGAACAGCAAATCTATCTTCTAGAGTTTTGACACTCCCACAGGCAACAGAGGGCAACAATTTACTATCCCAATGTAAGACTAAATGAGGAGGATTTTCAAACAGTGACTTTTCCACGTTCTCAGCCATTTGTCTTCTGTTAATCACCCGAGCTCGTAACACGGTAGATGGAGATATGGAAATGCATGAAACATAGTTCCATAGTTACATAGTTATTAAGGTTGAAGGAAGACTGTAAGGGTACTGTCACACAGTCACACTTTGGACGCTACGACGGCACGATCCGTGACGTCGCAGCGTCGTATGAGTATCGCTCCAGCGTCGTAGACTGCGGTCACACTTTGCAATCACGGCGCTGGAGCGATGCCGAAGTCCCCGGGTAACCAGGGTAAACATCGGGTTACTAAGCGCAGGGCTGCGCTTAGTAACCCGATGTTTACCCTGGTTACCAGCGTAAGCGTAAAAAAAACAAACCGTACACACTCACATTCCGGTGTCTGTCCCCCGGCGCTGTGCTTCTCTGCACTATGTAAGCAGCAGAGCCGGAAAGCACAGCGGTGACGTCACCGCTGTGCCCGCTTTCCGGCCGGCAGGCGCTCACAGTGCAGAGAAGCTGAGACGCCGGGGGACAGACACCGGAATGTAAGTATGTACGGTTTGTTTTTTTTACATTTACGCTGGTAACCACGGTAAACATCGGGTTACTAAGCGCGGCCCTGCGCTTAGTTACCCGATGTTTACCCTGGTTACAAGCGAACACATCGCTGGATCGCTGTCACACACAACGATCCAGCGATGTCAGCGGGTGATCAAGCGACGAAAGAAAGTTCCAAACGATCTGCTACGACGTACGATTCTCAGCAGGATCCCTGATCGCTGATGCGTGTCAGACACAGCGATATCGTATGGATATCGCTGGAACGTCACGGATCGTACCGTCGTAGCGATCAAAGTGTGACTGTGTGACAGTACCCTAAGTCCATCTAGTTCAACCCATAGCCTAACCTAACATGCCCTAACATGTTGATCCAGAGGAAGGCAAAAAAAAACCATGTGGCAAAGAGTAACTCCACCATGGGGAAAAAAATTCCTTCCCGACTCCACATACGGCAATCAGACTAGTTCCCTGGATCAACGCCTTATCAAGGAATCTAGTGTATATACCCTGTAACATTATACTTTTCCAGAAAGGTATCCAGTCCCCTCTTAAATTTAATTAATGAATCACTCATTACAACATCATACATAGTGACCAAGGTTGTCGAATGGAGAGTTGTTTTCGATCCCATGTAGCCATGAGTGTGTGATCAAGAGGTTTTAATCTACGACCTGCACAAGATTTTTTCACTGGTGGTGCAGAAAATTCTTCCTCTTTGTGAATTGATGATGATAGAGATGAGACTGTGTGTTCCACTATAACTGTCTTGTTCATTTTGGCGATTTCTTTATAATGTTTAATCTTGTATGTCTCCTTTTTTCTGCATTTATTTTCTTCTTTTAATTTGTGAGGCAAGAACCTTATCTACACCACTCATTGATGAACTCATATGATCCTTTCTTTGTCACATAAGGAATGCTTTATTGTCTTCTAGTACGCTATTCATGGACATCACATTTTGCCTGGCAATATCAAATAGCTCAACAAGATCACCTTTCCAAATCTGCCGCTTCATATTTGCTTTGTCAGTGTTTCTTGATTTCTCTTTACCCAGATGTTGATATTCCTTGTTTAACTTCTGTATATGAGTTCGGATATTCTGCTCTGTCATGACAGGGATACTTGCTTTTTTCCACACTTCCTGTAGTTTAATACTTGTGGATTTAGCAGCACACAAGAGCGTTTCTTTCATTTCCTTGTGATGGTAAATAAAAACTAAAAGCACTTGTTCCTTGGAAGGGAGAAAAGCTCCCCAAAAATTCACCACCAGGCACCTTTTCAAATAACCAAATTCCCTTTCTAGTACTCATTTTCAGTTTAACTACCTGCGAAACATAATAGAAACACAACATACACATTAGTGTGATGTCGATGATACATTTTCATGAATTTTAGTACTTTCAGATAAAAGTGATCAAAGTGTGCAAACCCTAAATATTTATCGATTTCGCAAAAAATTTTTACATGGATTTTTTAGATGACTTAGACCAAGGATTCAAGCAAAGTCATATGAAAATCATATCTTCGGAAAAATGAAACACCCTATTGTCCAGTGACAAGTTAGGCTACGTTCACATTTGCGTTGTGCGCCGCAGCGTCGGCGCCGCAGCGCACAACGCAAACAAAAACGCAGCAAAACGCATGCACAACGCTGCGTTTTGCGCCGCATGCGTCGTTTTTTTCATTGAATTTGGACGCAGCAAAAATGCAACTTGCTGCGTCCTCTGCGCCCCGACGCGGGCGCCGCAGCGACGCATGCGGCGCAAAACGCAAGTGCGCCGCATGTCCATGCGCCCCCATGTTAAATATAGGGGCGCATGACGCATGCGGCGCCGCTGCGGCGCCCGACGCTGCGGCGCTGGCCGCAAATGTGAACGTAGCCTTAAGGCTCCGGCTACACAGCACCACGTCGAGTGACCAAAAATCACTCTACGCCTCTGCTACATCACTGTGTAAGGCAGGCGCAGAGTACCACGACCGTGAATAGGAAAGTCACAAAAAGTAGAAACCAGTTGCATCGCCCCAGTGCCTTTGAGACTGCAGTGGCTTCCTATTCACCTGTACTACGCTGCCATGTAGCAGCGACACAGAGCGATCTGTGGCCACATGTCCTGTGTCACGTCCAAAGTCACCATATAGCCCCCAGCCTAAAGGGGTTTTTATACTTAACCCCTTAACGACCACCAATACGCCTTTTAACGGCGTCAGTTAAGGGTACTTAAACCACAGCGCCGTTAATTAACGGCGCTGTGGAAAAAGTGAATAGCGCCCCCCAGAGTCAGATTTTCTCTGGGGTCTCGGTTGCCGGGGGTAGCCGAGACCCCCAGAGAACATGATTCGGGGGTTTTTTACCGACCTCCGGGTTGCGATCGCCGGTAATTAACCGTGTACCGGCGGTCGCAAAAAAACCCCGCGATTTCCCATTTAATGTCTCTGTCCTCCGATGTGATCGCACATCAGAGGACAGAGAAATGGGGTCCCCGATCGCCCCCCGATACTCACCTGTCTCCCCCGGTGCACCTCGTGGCTCCCGATGGGCGCCGCCATCTTGGCCCGGACAAAAAATGGCCCGCCGGCCGGCACCCAGAAGGTCTTTGGGGTCTCAGCTGCTGGGGGTAGCAGAGACCCCAAAGAACACGATCGGGGCCGGTTTTTACCGACCCCCGTTTTGCGATCGCAGTTAATTAACTGTTTATCGGCGTCAAAAAAAAAAAGCGATGTGTGATTCTCTGTCCTCTGTTGTGATCGCACATCAGAGGACAGAGAAATAGGGGGATTCGGGGACCCTGTTATACTTACCGGTGTCCCTGGGTCCTCCTGTGTCCCCTCCTGCTTCTTTATCCGGTACGAAAATGGCGGGCGCAGTGCACCTGCCATGATCTGCCGGCCGGCAGCTAGAGGAGTTGGGGCTAAATTTAGGGTTAGGGTTGGGGCTAAATTTAGGGTTAGGGTTGGGGCTAAATTTAGGGTTAGGGCTAGAGTTAGGCTTCTTTCACACTTGCGTCGGTACGGGGCTGTCGCAATGCGTTGGCCCGACATACCGACGCACGTTGTGAAAATTGTGCACAATGTGGGCAGCGGATGCAGTTTTTCAACGTATCCGCTGCCCAGTCTATAAGGGGGGGGGAGGGGGGGGGGTTACGGCCACGCATGCGCGGTCGGAAATGGCAGACGTGACATACAAAAAAGTTACATTGAACTTTTTTTGTGACGACGGTCCGCCAAAACACAACGGATCCAGTGCACGACGGACGCGACGTGTGGCCATCCGTCGCGATCCGTCGGCAATACAAGTCTATGGGCAAAAACGCATCCTGCGGGCACATTTGCAGGATCCGTTTTTTGTCCAAAATGATGGATTGCAACGGATGCCATACGACGCAAGTGTGAAAGTAGCCTTAGGGTTAGGGCTAAAGTTAGGGCTAGGGTTAGGATTGAGCTAGGGTTAGGGTTGGGGCTAAATTTAGGGTTAGGGCTAGGGTTGGGGCTAAAGTTAGGGTTAAGGCTAGGGTTGGTGTTAGGGTTGGCATTAGGGTTACGTTTGGGATTAGGGTTAAGGTTAGGGTTGGGATTAGGATTAGGGGTGTGTTGGATTTAGGGTTTTGATTAGGGTTATGGTTAGGATTTAGATTAGGGTTGTTTTGGGGTTAGGGTTGTGATTATCGTTAGGGTTGTGATTAGGATTATGGATCGGGTTGGGATTAGGGTTAGGGGTGTGTAGGGGTTAGGGTTGGAGTTAGAATTGGGGGGTTTCCACTGTTTAGGTACATCAAGGAGACTTCAAACACGAATGGTCCCCCCCACACATGGGGTAACAGCATACTCAGGACAAATTGGACAACAAGTTTTGGGGTCCAATTTCTCTTGTTAACCTTGTGAAAATAAAAACTTGGGGGCTAAAAAAAATCTTTTTTGTGGAAAAAAAAATTTTTTTATTTTCACGACTCTGCATTATAAACTTCTGTGAAGCACTTGGGCATTCAAAGTTCTCACCACACATCTAGATGAGTTCCTTGGGGGGTCTAGTTTCCAAAATGGGGTCACTTGTGGGGGGTTTCTACTGTTTAGGTACATCAGGGGCTCTGCAAACGCAACATAACGTCCGCAGACCATTCTATTAAAGTCTGCATTCCAAAACGGCGCTCCTTCCCTTCCGAGCTCTGCCATGCGCCCAAACAGTGGTCCCCCCCACATATGGGGTATCAGCCTACTCAGCATAAATTGCACAATAAATTTTGGGGTCCAATTTCTCCTGTTACCCTTGTGAAAGTAAAAATTTGGAGGTGAAGAGATCATTTTTGTGGAAAAAATATGATTTTTTTTATTTTCATGGCTCTACATTATAAACTTCTGTGAAGCAGTTGGGGGTTCATAGTGCTCACCACACATCTAGATAAGCTCTTTGGGGGGTCTAGTTTCCAAAATGGGGTCACTTGTGGGGGATTTCTACTGTTTAGGTACATCAGGAGCTCTGCAAATGCAACATGACGCCCGCAGACCATCCCATAAAAGTCTGCATTCCAAGCGGCGCTCCTTCCTTTCTGAGCCCCGATGGGTGCCCAAACAGTGCCCCCCCACATATGGGGTATCAGCATACTCAGGACAAACTGGTCAACAGATTTTGGGGTCCAATGTCTCCTCATACCCTTGAGAAAATAAAAAAATTGCAGGCTAAAAAATAATTTTTGAGGGAAAAAAAAAGGATTTTTTTTTTTATTTTCACGGCTCTACCTTATAAATTTCTGTGAAGCACTTGGGGGTTTAAAGTGCTCACCACACGTCTAGATAAGTTCCTTAAGGGGTCTAGTTTCCAAAATGGGGTCACTTATGGAGGGTTTCTACTGTTTAGGCACATCAGGGGCTCTCCAAACGCGACATGGCGTCCGATCTCAATTCCAGCCAATTCTGCATTGAAAAAGTCAAACGGTGCTCCTTCTCTTCCAAGCTCTGCGGTGCGCCCAAACAGTGGTTTACCCCCACATATGGGGTATCGACGTACTCATGAGAAATTGCACAACAACTTTTGTGGTCTAATTTCTCCTGTTACCCTTGTGAAAATAAGAATTTGTGGGCGAAAAGATCATTTTTGTGTGAAATGCAATTTTTTATTTTCACGGCTCTACGTTATAAACTTCTGTGAAGCACTTGGGGGTTCAAAGTGCTCACCACACATCTAGATAAGTTCCTTAAGGGGTCTAGTTTCCAAAATGGTGTCACTTGTGGACTGTTCCCACTGTTTAGGCACATCAGGGGCTCTCTAAACGTGACATGGCATCCGATCTCAATTCCAGCCAATTCTGCATTGAAAAAGTCAAACGGCGCTCCTTCTCTTCCAAGCTCTGCGGTGCGCCCAAACAGTGGTTTACTCCCACATATGGGGTATCGGCGTATTCAGGTGAAATTGCACAACAAAATTTATGGTTACATTTCTGTTTTTACACTTGTGATAATAAAAAAAAATGGTTCTGAAGTAAAATGTTTGCCAAAAAAAAGTTAAATGTTCATTTTTTCCTTCCACATTGTTTCAGTTCCTGTGAAGCACGTAAAGGGTTAATAAACTTCTTGAATGTGGTTTTGAGCACCTTGAGGGGTGCAGTTTTTAGAATGGTGTCACACTTGGTTATTTTCTATCATATAGACCCCTCAAAATGACTTCAAATGTGATGTGGTCCCTAAAGAAAAATGGTGTTGTAAAAATGAGAAATTGCTGGTCAACTTTTAACCCTTATAACTCCCTAGCAAAAAAAAAATTGTTTCCAAAATTGTGCGTAATTGTGTGTAAAGTAGACATATGGGAAATGTTACTTATTAACTAGTTTTTGTGACATATCTCTCTGATTTAAGGGCATAAAAATACACAGTTTAAAAATTGCAAAATTTTCGCCATATTTCCGTTTTTTTTAAAATAATTGCAAGTAATATCGAAGAAATGTTACCACTAACATGAAGTACAATATGTCACGAAAAAACAATCTCTGAATCAGCGGGATCTGTTAAAGCGTTCCAGAGTTATAACCTCATAAAGTGACAGTGGTCAGAATTGTAAAAATTGGCTCAGTCATTAAGTACCAAATTGGCTCTGTCACTAAGGGGTTAAAGGGGTATTCCCCTCAGACCATTATGGTGTATTCACACAAATACCACAAAGGTGGGCTCTCAGTTCTGGGAAAAACAGGACAATTTTGACCTTCATGTCACCATAAAAGCCAGGGCTGATTATGTAAAGATCGGCCTATTTCTCCATTCAATCTGTGGCTGAAATAGGGACCCCAGTTCTCTTCCATATAAGAGATGAGACCCAACCCCCCCCCACACACACACACACACACACACACCAACAGACATTTATGGGTACACTGTGAACATGCTCAAAGTGTCCTAGGCTACTTTCACACTAGCGTCGGTACGGGGCCGTCGCGCTGCGTCGGCCCGACGTACCGACGCATACTGTGCAAGCGCCGCACAACGGGGGCAGCGGATGCTGTTTATCTGCGCATCCGCTGCCCCATTGTGAGGTGCGGGGAGGTGGGGGCGGAGTTCCGGCCGCGCATGCGCTGTCGGAAATGGCGGACCGTCGGCACCAAAAAACGTTACATGTAACGTTATTTGCTGCCGGCAGTCCGCCACAACACGACGCAACCGTCGCACGACGGTTGCGATGTGTGTCAATACGTCGCAATGCGTCGCTAATGTTAGTCTATGGGGAAAAAAAACGCATCCTGCAGACGACTTTGCAGGATGCGTTTTTTCGCCAAAACGACGCATTGCGACGTATGCAAAAAAACGCTAGTGTGAAAGTAGCCTTAGATGGGATTACCCCTTTAATATATTGATGAATTAAGCCCTAAATGCTGGAACGCTGGGGGTCTGACCAAAGTGACCCAGAGCTAGTCCAGTGTATGAATCGGGGCACCACACACTGGTGGTGGCCGCTGTGCTTTGGGTGGAGGATTCCTGGGCAGCTGGACGCATAGTAATGCTGCAGTAAGGTCAGAGTGGGAGGCTCTGGAATGTAACATGGAAAATTGCATCATTTTGTTGTTTTTTTGTCTTTAATCCAAAGCAACCTCAGAGGGGGAGAAAGCGAGCAGAACTGAGGAGCGGATAAACTGAAAGCACTGTGCACCCCCAGCTCATCCCAAAACACAGCCATCCACACAAGCCCTATCAGGTGTCACCTAGATTTGGGAGGGGGTGTAATTAGTTGAAGCCTTCTAGGATTTCGTTTGCAGGGGTGCCATGTTACACAGTATATCGAGATCATTGTTTCAACCCTATGGCCAATGCAACTTTCAGAAATTGGTGTTAGGTTATACGGATATCAGATATTTTATTGATAAAGAGCAAAGGTGAGAGGAATATCAGCCCTCGGGCAAGCACTATGAATTATTCATTAAAAATGCTATTTGGAGGAATGCCTCTTATCTCAATGGAGACTGCACGGCTTAGGCTACTTTCACACTAGTCCGGCGGTACGGGCCGTCGCAAACAGTCGGCCTGACGTACCGACGGACAGTGTGTTAATGTAGCACAATGTGGGCAGCGGATGCAGATTTACAACGCATCCGCTGCCCATTGTGAGTTCCGGGGAGGAGGGGGCGGAGTTTCGGCCGCGCATGCGCGGTCGAAAATGGCGGACACGACGCACAAAAAAAGTTACATGGAACTTTTTTGTGCCAACGGTCAGCCAAAACACGACGCACTACTGATGCGACGTGTGGCAGTCCGTCGCAATGTGTCGCTAATGCAAGTGTATGGAGAAAATACGCATCCTGCGGGCAACTTTGCAGGATACATTTTTTCTCCAAAACAACGCATTGCGACATCCGTCTAACGACGCTAGTGTGAAAGTAGCCTTATCCTGCCCTCTATGATGGGCCGCATTCCTTCCCATACAGGTGCCCCCCAGAACAAGGGCCCAATGGGGTCATAAACTGAGTGATAATGGTATTATATAAGCAGCCTGGTGGGAGCACGGGGCGAAAACAGGCTTGGGCTCAGCTGCTATTCCTAAGAGAGGTGTGAATGTGGACATCAGAGGAAGGGTTGGGCAGACGACACCATTCGCCATCCGGGAGTCTAGTGGGTGAGGCTGGTTCTGTGGGTTTACTAACTTATTCCTGACCTTAACCCTATTCACCCAGTGTCCTGTAGATTAACAGCCCCAATAACCCATATTGAAGAATTTAGTGCCCTAATGCCTTGTGTGTCGCGGGAGTCCAGGGCTTTAGTATCCCAGTCCCCGGAGTCCAGGGCTTCAGTTTCCCAGTCCTGGGAGTCCATAGGTTTAGGGTCACGCGTCCCGGGAGCCCGGAACTTTAGTGTCCCAGGAGTCCAGGGCTTTAGTATCCTAGTCACGGGAGTCCGGGGCTTTAGTGTCCCAGACCCGGGAGTCCAGGGTTTTAGTGTCCCAGTCCTGGGAGTCCAGGACTTTAGTATCCCAGTCCCGGGAGTCCAGGGTTTTAGTGTCCCAGTCCTAGGAGTTCAGAGCTTTATTGTCTCCGTCCTGGGAGTCCAGAACTTTAGTATCCGAGTCCAGGGTTTTAGTGTCCTGGGAGTCCGGAGCTTTAGTATCCCAGTCCCGGGAGTCCAGGGCTTTAGTGTCCCAGTCACGGGAGTCCAGGGCTTTAGTGTCCCAGACCCAGGAGTCCAGAGTTTTAGTGTCCCAGTCCTGGGAGTTCAGAGCTTTAGTGTCTCCGTCCCGGGAGTCCAGAACTTTAGTATCCGAGTCCAGGGTTTTAGTGTCCCAGTCCTGGGAGTCCGGAGCTTTATTATTCCAGTCCCGGGAGTCCAGGGCTTTAGTGTCCCAGTCATGGGAGTCCAGGGCTTTAGTGTCCCAGTCACGGGAGTCCAGGGCTTTAGTGTCCCAGACCTGGGAGTCCAGGGTTTTAGTGTCCCAGTCCTGGGAGTTCAGAGCTTTAGTTTCTCCGTCCCGGGAGTCCAGTACTTTAGTATCCGAGTCCAGGGTTTTAGTGTCCCAGTCCTGGGAGTCCAGAGCTTTAGTATCCCAGTCCCGAGAGTCCAGGGCTTTAGTGTCCCAGTCCCAGGAGTCCAGAGCTTTAGTGTTCCTGTCCTGGGAGTCCAGGGCTTTAGTGTCTCAGTCCAGGGTTTCAGTGTCCCAGTCCCGGGTGCCCAGGGCTTTAATGTCCCAGTCCCGGGCTTTAGTGACTCAGTGTCAAGAGTTCGGGGCTTAGTGTGCCAGTCACGGGAATCCAAGGCTTTTGTGTCCCTTTACATGAGTCCAGGGCTTAAGGGTCCCAGTCCCGGGTGTCCAGGGCTTTAGTGTCCAAGACCTGGGAGTCCAGGATTTTAGTGTCCCAGTCCTGGGAGTTCAGAGCTTTAGTGTCTCCGTCCCGGGAGTCCAGAACTTTAGTATCCGAGTCCAGGGTTTTAGTGTCCCAGTCCTGGGAGTCCAGAGCTTTAGTATACCAGTCCTGGAAGTCCAGGACTTTAGTGTCCCAGTCACGGGAGTCCAGGGCTTTATTGTGCCAGTCACGGGAGTCCAGAGCTTTAGTGCCCCAGTCCTGGGAGTCCAGAGCTTTAGTGTCACAGTCCCGGGAGTCCATGACTTTAGTATCCCAGTCCCGGGAGTCCAGGGCTTTAGTGTCCCAGTCCCAGGAGTCCAGGGTTTCAGTGTCCCAGTCCCAGGTGCCCAGGGCTTTAATGTCCCAGTCCCGGATGTCCAGGGCTTTAGTGACTCAGTGTGAAGAGTTCAGGGCTTAATGTGCCAGTCACGGGAATCCAAGGCTTTTGTGTCCCTTTACATGAGTCCAAGGCTTAAGGGTCCCAGTCCCAGGTGTCCAGGGCTTTAGGGTCCCAGTCCCGGGTGTCCAGGGCTTAGTGTCACAATCCCGGATGTCCAGCGGTTTAGTGTCCAAGTCCTGGGTGTCCAGGGCTTTAGTGCCCCAGTCCAAGGTGTCCACAGGTTTACTGTCTCAGTTCCTGGGGTCTAGTGGTTTAATGTCCAAAGCTTTTGAGTATGAGATAATGAGAGTTTGCATCTCAGGTTTTGCCTGAAACTAACAGACAGCGATTCATGACCTGCAGTCACATGCACATCCTCGAACTGACGTCCATATTGTACATTTGCTGGAGAGGAATCGTGCTTGAGAAAAATTGTGCTGCATACAGTCGCCTGCCATATACGAGTGCCGCTGCGGCCGTCCTGACCTTAATTAGAAGTGTTGAAGCTTTTCTAGCTTTCTGTCCGGTGACGGTGAATACATGAAATTTGCTCTAATAATCAGGAAGTGGGGGGCCGCAGCTCCACCGCCGCACGACCAAGCAGGATATCCTCCAATTATTCCACATCAGACAAGTGCCGTCCTTCACGCCGCACACATTTCATGACACATACACAGCGCAGCAAGAGTGGATAATGAGCATCGCTGCGAAATGTGATCTCCTAGGCGGGGGCTGCAAACACCAGAGTGTCTGCAGCAATGTCCACTAACATGGGGGCACCCAGAATAGGGTCCTTATGGGGCCACTGCATTGTAGATCTCACAGATGTAGGGGTACCCAGAATAGGGCCCTTGGGGCCACTGCACTGTAGATCTCACAGATGTAGGGGTACCCAGAATAGGGCCACTGCACTGTAGATCTCACAGATGTAGGGGTACCCAGAGTAGGGTCCTTATGGGGCCACTGCACTTTAGATCTCACAGATGTAGGGGTACCCAGAATAGGGCCCTTATGGGACTACTGCACTGTAGGGCTCAGTTATAGCGGTACCCAGAATAGGGCCCTCATGGGACCACTGCACTGTAGATCTCACCGTTATAGGGGCACTCAGGATAGGGGTCATTGCACTGTAGATCTCACTTTTATGGAAACACTTTGTAATAGGGGCACCACGGCTCTCAGTTATGGGGACACTATGGTTGGCAACTATACGCATAGTAATGTGGTTGACATAGTTATGGGGGCACTGGAAAAAGGGGGTTGTGATATAAACTTTGCATTCCAGCTAATTTATCAAAAATGTTCTGCCACTTAGTAACAACCTGGTATTGGGGGTCATTTTCAGAGAGTCCCTGAGCGAACTATAGGGGAAATAGGGAGTCAAGAGGTGGAGGTAAAAAAAAGGGGTCAAAGAGCACCAGGAGCTCTGCAGCGCAGAAAGAAACCGAGAAAGGGGTGCTGCAGAGCTGTGACCCCCTATTGTACTAAGTTTGAGTGGGAGAGGTCCTACTCTCTATAGGGCATCAATTTTAAAGGGGCTGTCTGGCATGAGGAAAAAAGGTAACCGTGCCACCCCACGTACCTGGCGCAGCCTCATTCAAATCACAGGGGCTAAGCTACAGTACCACACACAACCCATGGACAGGGGGGCGCAGTTCCTGGAAGTGTAAGTCCAATACTGTGGAACCCCTTTAAGCCCTATACAACAGCTGTAGCCAATAGACCCAGCTACACAACTCTCCACCAAGAGTGCAGGGGCACAAAAGATGGCAACTAAAGGGGAGCTCCCTCATGTGGCGGGCGTGATCCTGGGAGGGGGCACAGCGCTGCCAGCAATCCCCGGCGTCTCCTGGTGAGGAGGTTGCTAGGTCGAGGCGCACAAAGCGGCAGTCAGTGGGGATATCCAGAGCGCTAAATATTGACACAGAAAACTGACTGCGCCCCGGAGCCAAAGAATACACGCGCTGTAACCCCTTCACTCACTGAGCAGTGCACAACAATGTTACCAGGAGAGCGGCATCCACTGCACCCGACACACAGGGCCGGCCAAAAATCTGTGCCATAGCCCCGCCAAACCATGCCAGGGGCAACACTGGAGCGGACCACGGAGGAAGAGGGACCCTGCACAGCCCCCGCCGCCAGAGACTACACTAATACTGTGCACTAATGTCATCATCAGATCAGAGTGTATGACGTCACAGCCAGCAACTATATCACAATGTGTTATCTGTGGTGTTACATAGGACTGCAGGGGACATCTACTACATAATATGTACGCAGAGTTATCACTGTGGTGTTACATAGGACTGCAGGTGACATCTACTACATTATATGTACACAGTTATCACTGTGTTATTTGTGGTGTTACATAGGACTACAGGATACATCTACTACACTATCTGTACTCAGAGTTATCTCTGCACCATCTGTGGTGTTACATAGGACTGCAGGTGACATCTACATTATCTGTACTCAGTTATCACTGTTATCTGTGGTGTTACATAGGACTGCAGGGGACATCTACTACAATATCTGTACTCAGAGTTATCGCTGTGTTATCTGTGGTGTTACATAGGACTGCAGGGGACATCTCCCACATTATCTGTACTCAGAGAATTATCACTGTTATCTGTGGTGTTACATAGGACTGCAGGTGACATCTACTACATTATCTGTACTCACAGTTTTCACTGTCATCTGTGGTGTTACATAGGACTGCAGGTGACATCTACTACATTGTTTACTCACAGTTATCTCTGTGCCATCTGTGGTGTTACATAGGACTGCAGGTGACATCTACTACATTATGTTTACTCACAGTTATCTCTGTGCCATCTGTGGTGTTACATAGGACTCAGGTGACATACTACACTATATACTCAGAGTTATCATTGTGTTATTTGTAGTGTTACATAGGACTGCAGGTGACATCTACTACATTATCTGTACTCAGTTATGACTGTGTTGTCTGTGGTGTTACATAGGACTGCAGGTGGCATCGACCACATTATGGCCATGTGCGTCAGGATTTCTTGCAGAAATGTCCTGAACAAAACTGGACATTTTCTGCAATAAATCCGCATGTGTTTTTTTCACGTTTTTCTTGCTTTTTTTTGCTCGGATTTTTTGCGTTTTTTTCCGGAGATTTCCCGATGCAATAATATATTGGGAAATCCGCAAAATTAATGAACATGCTGCGTTTTTTACTGCGATGCGCTTTTTTCGTGGAAAAAAAGCAACATATGCACAAAAATTGCGGAATGCATTATAAATGATAGGATGCGTATGTATGCGTTTTTTAAGCATTTTTATAGCGGAAAAAAAGGCGAAAAATCCTGAACGTGTGCACACAGCCTATCTGTACTCCGAGAGTTATCACTGTGTGATACATAGTGTTACATAGGACTGCAGGTGCCATATACTACGTTATCTGTAGTCAGAGTTATCACTGTGGTGTTACATAGGACTGCAGGTGACATCCACTACACTAGCTGTACTCAGACAGTTATCACTGTTATTATGGTGTTACATAGGACTGCAGGTGACACCTACATTGTCTGTACTCGAGTTATTGCTGAGTTATCTGTGGTGTTACATAGGACTGCAGGAGACATCTACTACATTATCTGTACTCAGAGAGAAAAGAAAAATGGCCAAATAAGAAACTGAATAATTAAGAAACCAACCTCAGCCTCATCTACACTATATGCTTGGAGAGTTATCACTGTTATCTGTGGTGTTGCATAGGACTGCGGATGACATTATCTGTACTCCGTTACGCAGGACTGCTGGGAATTGTCTGTGGTGTTACATAGGACTGCATTTCTGTAGTCAGAGCTATCACTGCAGATTATTACAGGTTACGTACACTCACATTCCGATGTGTGTGACTGTACAGTGTACGCGCTGCCGGGTCGGCTGTGGGCCTTGTGGGGGTCGTACTCACTACTCAGCGCCGATTCCGAACACGATGCGCAGTCACGTGGCGGTTCTGTAACAGGGACTATATTTCCACGCGGATGAGTACGAAGGCACATTGAATTGGGAGGTGCATGGGCGGGCAGCCGAGTGTTAGATGCCCTTTAATTGGTCGCCGGAACCCTGCAATGGTTACTCGGCAGAGACGAGCGTTGTGATTGGTCGCGCTCTACCTGCAATGCGTCAAGTGTTGGTGGTGGCAGCAACTTCTTCTTAGTGTGGTTGTGTTTGCTGGCGAGAGAAGAGCTTGAGGGCTCGTGCTGCCGGAGCTCCAGGGCTGTGAGCGACGCGTTCTGGACAGGAGGAGACCTGTGGCAAGAGCGCGGAGCCGGCACACAGTGGTAGCCTGCTGCTGGTACACGTTCACGACCAGGAAGAGCGCCGACTAGTGGCCGACAACCGGGGAGATCACCGACTAGTTGCCGAGAACCTGGGATATCGCAGACTAGTGACCGACAACCGGGGAGATCGCTCATTGGGGAAAAAGTGACAAGTTTACTGACAGTGGAGGGAAACGCTAGGATGTAACTGACAACGGAGGAGAGTGACACTGACGACATCCGGGCGCGGTTTTTTTGGCTGATCGTTGTGGCAGAAGTATTGACAGAGCCAGGATGTGGAGGGCGGAGTTACCCTGTGATTGACAGCTGTGACTTTACAGGGAAGGTTTACGATCACTGAGCGACTACCCCCCTCCAACCTCAGGACAATAATGGTCAAAATGTTCTTTTAAGAGCGCCCTCTAGTTCTGGACTTGTGTGGGCGTTAGGTGCAAGAACCTCCCTCAGGTGAAGGGACAGCAGCAAAAGCCTGGAATAAATAAATAGCATAGTGAGTTCGTTTAAAAAATTATTTCACAGCTACAGATGGGACATCAATCATTACTCACCTGCACCAACACCGTGTAACAAATCATTAGTCACATCAGATGTATAACTTCTAATAACATTCATCTGTAGTAATGATCTTTATTCAGTTATTAAAGAGACAACCTATAGTGTCACTACATTGTATGTATAGGATGCATATACTCCAGAGCTGTACTCATTATTCTGCTTGTGCAGCCACTGTCTTCATATGTTACTGAACCTGTACTGCTCCTGAGTTATCTCCTGTATTATACTCCAGAGCTGCACTCACTATTCTGCTGGTGCAGTCACTGTGTACATACATTATATTACTGATCCTGAGTTACATCCTGTATTATACCCCAGAGCTGCACTCACTATTCTGCTGGTGCAGTCACTGTGTACATACATTACATTACTGATCCTGAGTTACATCCTGTATTATATTCCAGAGCTGCGCTCACTATTCTGCTGGTGCAGTCACTGTGTACATACATTACATTACTGATCCTGAGTTACATCCTGTATTATATTCCAGAGCTGCAGTCACTGTGTACATACATTATTTAAAGGGAACCTCTCAGCAGGATTTAGAGATCTGATAGCTGCTGTTGCGCAGGTGGTGCCATCTTGCTGGAGAAGAAAAAAAATTGTCCTCCACCAAGATGGCACCGCCCGCGCATGCGAAATAGCAGCTGTCGGCGATCTCCTACAGCTGGTACTGCGCGGGCGGCACCATCTTGGTGGAGGACAATTTTTTTTTCTTCTCCAGCAAGATGGCACCACCTGTGCAACAGCAGCTATCAGATCTCCATATAACCCAATAGCTGCTACTGCACGGGCACCATTTTCAAAATGACATTTGTTTTCCTTGCTCAAGTAAATGAGCACGGGCATATCATTAATACAAAACTGAAAATAAAGATTAAACAACAACCACGACAGATTTCATTCACCCAGGTATCATTGTAATCAGTATAATGGTGCCAACCTGCACTGTCTGTAGGGTACTGTACACAGTCCTGCCGACAGGTTCCCTTTAAAGGGAACCTGTCACCACGTTTTTGGAAGATGGGATAAAAATAGCGTTAAATAGGGGCAGAGGTGGGCGTTACATTAGTGTGTGTGTTATGCGTTTATTACCCACCTAAGTTGCCGAAATAACTTTGCAAAGTCTCCGTTTTCGCCTGTCAATCAGGCTGGTCAGGTCGCATGGGCGTTGTCTTCCCCCAGATTTGGCGTAGTTTTCCGTTGGTGGCGTAGTGGTGTGCGCATGCCCAAAGTCCGGAATCCTCTTCCAGGGGATTTAAAATAGCGCGGTGTTCGTTATTGCATTGGTGATCGGTGGGCGCGGCCATCTTCCTTTGGCCGCGCGTGCGCAGAAGCGGCGCTCTGCTGGCCGCGGCTTCAGGAAGATGGCCGCCGCGATATCCATCTGCGCACGCGCGGCATCCCGCGGCCATTTTCCTGAAGCCGCGGCCAGCAGAGCGCCGCTTCTGCGCACGCGCGGCCAAAGGAAGATGGCCGCGCCCACCGATCACCAATGCAATAACGAACACCGCGCTATTTTAAATCCCCTGGAAGAGGATTCCGGACTTTGGGCATGCGCACACCACTACGCCACCAACGGAAAACTACGCCAAATCTGGGTGAAGACACCACGCCCATGTGACCTGACCAGCCTGATTGACAGGCGAAAACGGAGACTTTGCAAAGTTATTTCGGCAACTTAGGTGGGTAATAAACGCATAACACACACACTAATGTAACGCCCACCTCTGCCCCTATTTAACGCTATTTTTATCCCATCTTCCAAAAACGTGGTGACAGGTTCCCTTTAAACCTTATGCTTCGAAGCAGACATCTCACAATGTACCAGGCTGCCATCTAGTGGTACATCTGGCACTACAGATCTGTAAACCCTGACGTCCTGTGTGATCTCTGGGTCCCTCTGTCCATCCCCGCTGCTTTGGATGATACATTGTAATAATATTAAAGGGAACCTGTCACCACGTTTTTGGAAGATGGGATAAAAATAGCGTTAAATATGGGCAGAGGTGGGCATTACATTAGTGTGTTTGTTATGCGTTTATTACCCACCTAAGTTGCCGAAATACCTTTGCAAAGTCTCCGTTTTCGCCTGTCAATCAGGCTGGTCTGGTCAAAAGGGCGTGTTGTCTTCCCCCAGATTTTGCGTAGTTTTCCGTTGGTGGCGTAGTGGTGTGCGCATGCCCAAGGTCCCGAATCCTCTGCCAGGGGATTTAAAAGAGCGCGCTGTTCGTTATTTCATTGGTGATCGGTGGGCGCGGCCATCTTCCTTTGGCCGCGCGTGCGCAGAAGCGGCGCTCTGCTGGCCGCGGCTTCAGGAAAATGGCCGCGGGATGCCGCGCGGGCGCAGATGGATATCGCGGCGGCCATTTTCCTGAAGCCGCGGCCAGCAGAGCGCCGCTCCTGCGCACGCGCGGCCAAAGGAAGATGGCCGCGCCCACCGATCACCAATGAAATAACGAACAGCGCGCTCTTTTAAATCCCCTGGCAGAGGATTCGGGACCTTGGGCATGCGCACACCACTACGCCACCAACGGAAAACTACGCAAAATCTGGGGGAAGACAACACGCCCTTTTGACCAGACCAGCCTGATTGACAGGCGAAAACGGAGACTTTGCAAAGGTATTTCAGCAACTTAGGTGGGTAATAAACGCATAACAAACACACTAATGTAACGCCCACCTCTGCCCCTATTTAACGCTATTTTTATCCCATCTTCCAAAAACGTGGTGACAGGTTCCCTTTAATGGTATCAATAATGATAATTGATGGAATGATTTCAGCTAGGGTTGAGCGAAACGGATCAGACAAATTAAAAAATCGCCGACTTTCGGCAAAGTCGGGTTTCATGAAACCCGATCCTAGTGTGGGATCGGCCATGAGGTCGGCGATCTTCGCGCCAAAGTCGCGTTTTGTATGACGCGTTCAGCGCCATTTCTCAGCCAATGAAGGAGGACGCAGAGTGTGGGCAGCGTGATGACATAGGTCTCGGTCCCCACCATCTTAGAGAAGGGCATGACAGTGATTGGCTTCCTTTCTGCGGCGTCACAGGGGCTATAAAGGGGCGTGCACGCCGACCGCCACCTTACTTCTGCCGATCTTAGCATAGGGAGAGGTTGCTGCAGCTTCGTCAGAAGAAGGGACATAATTAGGGAGGGAAGATTAACCCCCAAACCGCTTGTGCTGTAGCGATTTCCACTGTCCAACACCACCTTTTTTTGCAGGGACAGTGGAGGCTATATCTTTGTGCATCAGCTCTGTAGCTTATTAGGCTGCCTTATAAGGCTCCCTGATAGCTGCATTGCTGTTTGCACCGCTGCTGTGCAAACCAACTGCTTTTTTAAAAGCAAAAATCATGTTGCTCCTTTCTGCACAGTTATCTTGTTTATTTGTCCACACTTTTGTGTGCAGCAGTACTTTTTATTGCTGGCTGCCATACTTGTCCTGAGATCATTGTAGGGAGATTGAAATTGTACTACAGTCCTTGGATTTTTTTCATATATCAGCCAGCCACTTGCTGCCACTTACATTGTGTTGTGTTATACACTGGGCCTGAGTTTGGGTTCAGTCTCCCCCCCCCCAAAAAAAAAGTGAGATTCAAATTCTCACAAAGTGGATATACCTCAGTCCTCTTAGTTTCTCTTGTATCAGCCAGCCACTTGCTGCCACTCACATTGCGTTGTAAAATACACTGGGCCTGAGTTTGGGTTCAGTCTCCCCCCCAAAAAAAGTGAGATTCAAATTCTCACAAAGTGGATATACCTCAGTCCTCTTAGTTGTCGTATATCAGCCAGCCACTTGCTGCCACTCACATTGCATTGTAAAATACACTGGGCCTGAGTTTGGGTTCAGTCTCCTAAAAAAGATTTAAATTCTCAACAAGTTTATATACACCTTCTACCTTGTTTTACAGTACCATATAACGGTTGTTATTTTGGTTAGATTCTCCCATAAATGAGGAAGTCTGGTGGAAGAGGCCGTGGGCGGTCGTTGCCAGCTGGTACTGATGGTGGTGGTGGTGGAGCATCTGGTGGTAGTGGGAAAAGCAAAATAGCACCTAAGGCTGGAGGTGTTGAGCGAGCGTCATCATCTGGCTACACAAGGCCTCGAAGGCTCCCTTATCTGGGAGTAGGAAAACAGCTTTTAAAGCCGGAGCAGCAGGAAAAAGTTTTTGCTTTCATTGCTGACTCAGCCTCTAGCTCTTTCGCCTCCTCTTCAGAAAGTTCCAAATATAAAAGCAGCGAGTCGTCAGTGGATGCTCCCGGTCAGGAACAAGACGTTTCCTTGTGTCCTTCACCCAAACCAAAAGTGAAGGATGCGTCAGGCGACACTACAGGTTACTCCATGGAGCTCTTTACACATACCGTGCCTGGGTTAGAAAGGGAAATTGTTAACTGCCCATTACAAGATGAATCGGACATGGAGTGCACTGATGCACAGCCACAGCTAGATTATTATGCTGTTCCATTGACTCAGATCACTACATTGCCCTCACAGTGTACTGCCAGAATCTGACCCTGATGAGACTATGGTGCCCCGTCCCGAACGCTATAGCACCTTACACGGTGACACAGAGGAAGGTGCACATGACATTGAAGAGGAGGTGATAGATGACCCAGTTGTTGACCCAGATTGGCAGCCATTGGGGGAAAAGAGGGTGCTGCTGCCAGTAGCGGAGGAGGATGATCCGCAGCAGCCATCTACATCGCAACAGCTGTCATCTGGCAGGCCCGTATCAGGCCAAAAACGTGTGTCAAAACCAAAAACAGTTTTAGGACAGCGTGGCTATCCGGTGAAAGTAGCACAGCGTGCAATGCCTGAAAAGGTATGCGATAGTAGGAAGATTGCAGTGTGGCAATTTTTTAACCAAGATCCGAATGATCAGTATCTGTAAGAAATGCTCAAAGACCTTTAGCAGAGGGAAGAATCTTCAAAATTTAAATACAACATGCATGCACTTGCAAGCCTGGACTAACTACCAAACGTCACGTGCCGTTGGTGCACCTGCTCAGAATGAAGGTAGTCAGCAACGCTACATTGCTTCCCTCACTGTAAGCCCACCGGTTAGGACACCACCAGCAGCAAATGTGGAGGTATCGTCGCAAGGCCAAAGCAGTCAGGGAATCACAAGGTTATTGGTAGGAAACACTGTATGTAGGCCAACATCAAGAATACCATCACCAACCCTCTCTCAATCCGCCATGTCCACCACCACCGCTAGTTCCACCATATGCAGCTCTCCAGTCCAGCTCACCCTACAAGAGACTCTCGTTAGGAAAAGAAAGTTCTCATCCGCGTACACAGGGTTTGAGCGCCCACATTGCTAGACTAATCTCGTTAGAGATGATGCCCTACCGGTTGGTTGAAAGCGACGCTTTCAAAGACCTGATGGCCTACGCAGTACCACGCTATGACCTACCCAGTTGCCACTTCTTTGTGAGAAAAGCCATCCCAGCCCTCCACCAGCATGTCAAAGACCGCATTGTCCATGCACTGAGGCAATCAGTCAGTGGAAAGGTGCACCGCACAACAGATGCATGGTCCAGTAGGCATGGCCAGGGACGTTACGTGTCCATCACGGCGCACTGGGTTAATGTGGTGGATGCAGGGTCCACTGGGGACAGCCATAGTGGGACAGTTCTGCCTAGCCCACGGTCTAGGAAACAATTGGCTGTAGGCGTTCACCACCCCTCCTCCGTAAGCGAAATCTTGTCCACAGAGCGCAGTCGCACAACCACTCCATCCGCAGCTGCCAGTGTTGCACACGTGGTGTCCCATTATTGAACAGCTAGTGGTAAGCGTCAGCAGGCTGTGTTACAAATGAAGTGTTTGGGCGACAACAGACACACCGTGCAAGTACTGGCCGAGTACTTGCAGCAAGAAACAGTCATGGCTGGGCAGTGTACATCTTGAGGCAGGCAAGGTAGTCAGTGATAACGGAAGGAATTTTATGGCTGCCATAGCCCTTTCAGAACTGAAACACATACCTTGCCTGGCTCACACCTTGAACCTGGTGGTGCAGTGCTTCCTGAAAAATTATCCAGGGTTACCAGCCCTGCTCCTGAAGGTGCAAAGACTTTGCTCGCACATCCGCCGGTCGCCCGTAGACTCCAGCCGTATGCTGAACCATCAGCGATCGCTGAATATTCCCCAGCACCGCCTAATAATCGACGTTGCAACAAGGTGGAACTCCACACTGCACATGCTTCAGAGGCTGTGTGAACAGAGGCGTGCTGTAATTTATTTGTGGGAGGATACACATACACGGGCAGGCACTTGGATGGCAGACATGGAGTTGACTGGTGTGCAGTGGTCGAAGCTACAAGACCTCTCAAGTCCTTCAGTGTTTTGAGGAATGCACACGGCTGGTAAGTGCAGAAGACGCCATCATAAGCATGAGCATCCCACTAATGCGTCTGCTGATGCAAAGTTTGACACACATTAAGGAGCAGGCGTCTGCAGCCAAAGAGGAGGGAAGCCTTGATGACAGTCAGCCATTGTCAGCTCAGGGAACTCTCCTGGGCAAGGTGGCGGATGAAGAGGAGGATGATGGGGATGAATATGGGAGGAGGATGCTTCTCAGGGGGCAATAGAAACTGGTGGCGTTGCAAGGTCAGGTACAGGGTTTTTGCGGGACACAAGTGATGTTAATTTGCAAGAAAGTGCTCCTCAACCCAGCACAAGCTGTGAATTGACGCCTGGAACATTGGCCCACATGACTGAGTATGCCTTGCGTATCCTAAAAAGGGACCCCCGCATTATCAAAATGATGACGATTACTGGTTGGCCTGCCTCCTGGATCCACGATATAAAGGAAAATTACAAAATATCATGCCACATGAGAACCTTGAGCAAATATTGGCTCCCAAACAAGCAACTCTTGTAGACCGTTTGGTTCAGGCATTCCCAGCACACAGTGGCGGTGATGGTTCTCACACAAGCCGTAGTGGGCGACATGGCAGAGATGTTAGAGGTGCACAAATCCGAAGTGGCGTTGGACAGAGGGGTTTTATGACCAGGTTGTGGAGTGATTTTGCAACGACCGCTGACACGACAGGTACTGCTGCATCGATTCAAAGTGACAGGAGACAGCATTTGTCCAGTATGGTTACGAACTACTTTTCTGCCCTTATCGATGTTCTCCCTCACAGGTCATTCCCCTTTGATTACTGGGCATCTAAACTAGACACCTAGCCTGAATTGGCAGAATATGCATTACAGGAGCTCGCATGCCCTGCTGCTAGTGTGCTATCAGAAAGAGTATTCAGTGCTGCTGGTTCAATACTGACCGAAAAAAGGACACGTCTGGCTACCCGAAATGTTGATGATCTAACCTTCATTAAAATGAACCAGTCATGGATTTCAAATTATTTGGCCCCACCTTCCCCTGCTGACACGTAGCTTGCCTGAAAAATGTCTTGCTTTTGGCCTCCTCTTACTGACTTCTCCAATTCCTCCATTTGCAGCTGCTGAATGTCCACCATAGGCCATTTATATACCTCCCTAAATGGGCTGACTACCCCCACAGGGCCGTGATCACCACCTGGCGCAAGCACCCGTGCGAGTGCCGTTTGCCTGGACAGGTGGGTGTGCCCACTCTTGGGCGACGGCACTGGCCCAGGGTCCCTCATAGTACAATGAAGTGTCTCTGACGGTGGTGGTGCACAACCAACGTCAGACACACCGTCGTAATATGAGGTAATATGAGGGGCCCTGTGCCAGTACCGCAGCCCACGAGAGAGTGTTCCCCCCCAGCTCGAACAGTGCTCTACCACTTGCAATACTTACCTCTCCCTGCTCCACCACTGTGTAGTCTGTGCTGTTAAATCCTTCAATGGCACTGCCAATACAAATTTGTTGAAATGATAGATGATAGTTAAAATATACAGGGGCCCTGGCCTTCATTTAGACCAGTTAATACGTTGCGCCTACTACAACTGTCTGCTACTCAGTGTAATAATTATAGGGGATAACGCAGGAGACTCTTTGCGTGGAACAAGACAACTACAGGACACAGTTTTATAAGTGGTAAAGTCTATATTATCACACGGTGATTCAAACAGGTACAGAGAGAAAGTCAAGGCCACAACACTTGGTGTAAATATTAAACGCAGCTTAGCAGTCTATAGGAAACTTCAGAGGAAAATGCAATCAAGCAGAAAGTCTATGAAGCACAGTTATTCTTGAGGATACTTGACACGAATAAATCCTTGTCTTAGTCCAAACACAGATAGATAAGCTTATAAGGCAGTTCAGTATCTTAGCTCAACCAGGGAGGCCTGGTTAATAGTCTCAGGTTTTTGCAGAGCAGAAACAGCTTACAAGTCCAGCAAATGCAGATGGAAGTAAACACGAGCAGCAGGTGAAGGAGGATTACTGGAAACTGGTGTATGCAGCAGGAACTCAGAGCAGAGTAGAAGGATCACCACACAGGTTCACAGGAGCAGGTATATAGCCAGGGAGTAAACAGAGGTCAGGAGCTGGATGCAAGGCAGAATACTCTAGCACAGACTGAAGGCTGGGGTGGAGTTTTATAGCAGGAAGACACAGTGCACATGAGACCAAAGACGCCATCTTGGAAAAGGGCAGTAATGCACAAAAGGTAAAAAATGTTCAGAGTCCTGACACTCAGCAGAGTAGCCCACCCCTGTACCTAGCTATGCCACCTGGTTATTTCTGAAAAATAATTTGGCAGACATTTAGCCTACTTTATTATTAGGGCCTACTAACTGTGTCTGCCACTCCTTACAATTGTCCTCCGCTGAACCAAGCAATGCCGCCTGGTTATTCCTGTTACCAATTTTGAACTGCTTTTAGCCTACTTGCTTATTTGGGCCTACTCAGTGTCAGCCACTCCTTACAATTGTCCTCCGCTGAACCAAGCAATGCCGCCTGGTTATTCCTGTTACCAATTTTGAACTGCATTTAGCCCACTTACTTATTTGGGCCTACTCACTGTGTCAGCCACTCCTTACAATTGTCCTCCGCTGAACCAAGCAATGCTGCCTGGTTATTCCTGTTACCAATTTTGAACTGCATTTAGCCCACTTTATTATTTGGGCCTATATCTGTGTTTCCTCCTCATCCTGCCCATTGCCCAGCCACTGCTAGATGAGTCTGCTGGTACATTGACCCAGACCACTACATTCCCCTTGCACTCTACACAGCCAGAATCTGACCCTGCTGAAAGTCAGGTTCCCCTTCCCGCATACTATACCACCTTACACGGGGACAAAGAGGAAGGTGCAGATGAAAGTGCAGGTTCCTTCATCAGGTGAGGGGGGCATACTCGTTGGCGACGTCACTGGCACAGGGCCCCTCATAGTACGCAAAATTGTCTCTGCCGGTGGGAGGCGCTCCGGCCGTCAAACACACCGCCGTACTATGAGGGGCCCTGTGCCAGTGCCAATGCCAACGAGTGGGCCCCACTGCTTGCTCAGGATCACAGCACTTGCAAAGTTGAAATACGTCTCCCTGCTCCACCGCCGTGACGTATTCCGCGTTTCCTGGGCCCACGAAAATCTGGAGCCAGCCCTACCCCCCCACAACTTTAGCCAAATGACCCCCAGTTTTCAATGCCTAACTATTATTATAAAGTAAATTAAGATTGAAAAGCTTAAGTAATAAGAATTGATGTTTTTGGCATTAAAATGGGCACTGTAGGTGTTTTCCTGTCCTCCACTCACTGCCAACTTTGATTCCCCATTGACTTGCATTGGGTTTCGTGTTTCAGTCGGCCCCCGACTTTTCGCAATAATCGGCCGATTTCACCCGACCCAACTTTTGACAAAGTCGGGTTTCGCGAAACCCGACTCGATCCGATAAAAGTAAAAGTCGCTCAACTCTAATTTCAGCAGTTATATATATTTTCAGCCTCAGGAGGGGAAGTGAAAACATGGTTGCATTGTGTACTGCAGCTGATGGGACTTTCTGTTCCTGAAGAATTTGGGGTGAGCGTTCCTGGGAAGAATGACCGTATTGTTTCCCCCACCCGCACAATACGCGCTCTGTTCCCCGTGGCTTAGTGTTCGGTAATCGCCAATGAAATAACTTGTAATGAAGTCTGTGATTATACAGCATCATAGAAAGAGACCCCCCCAAGGCCAACACCTACTGACTGCAGAGAGACCCCCCGGGATCTGGGACTCCAGCAACATCCAGAGCTGCAGTAAAAAGCAATCTGTAGGGATATCTGGCTGCAGATCCTTTTCAGTCACAGCCGATGTATAGAGAATGGGCCTGGCTTAGTTATCAAAACCAGCATCTACCAGCCCCCTTCACACTCCGCACTGAGCACCGGAGTAAAAGGTACCGTCACATTAAGCGACGCTGCAGCGATAGCGACAACGATGCCGATCGCTGCAGCGTCGCTGTTTGATCGCTGGAGAGCTGTCATACAGACCGCTCTCCAGCGACCAACGATGCCGAGGTCCCTGGGTAACCAGGGTAAACATCGGGTTGCTAAGCGCAGGGCCGCGCTTAGTAACCCGATGTTTACCCTGGTTACCAGCGTAAAAGTAAAAAAAACAAACAGTACATACTCACCCAGCGTCCCCCAGCTTCTGCTTCCTGACACTGACTGAGCTCCGGCCCTAACAGCACAGCGGCTTTCACTTTCACTTTCGGGCCGGCGCTCAGTCAGTGTCAGGAAGCAGACGCTGGGGGACGCTGGGTGAGTATGTACTGTTTGTTTTTTTTACTTTTACGCTGGTAACCAGGGTAAACATCGGGTTACTAAGCGCGGCCCTGCGCTTGGTAACCCGATGTTTACCCTGGTTACCAGTGTAAAACATCGCTGGTATCGTTGCTTTTGGTGTCAAACACAACGATACACGGCGATCGGACGACCAAATAAAGTTCTGGACTTTATTCAGCGACCAGCGACATCACAGCAGGATCCTGATCGCTGCTGCGTGTCAAACTAAACGATATCGCTAGCCAGGACGCTGCAACGTCACGGATCGCTAGCGATATCGTTTAGTGTGACGGTACCTTTAGACTTAAAGCCGAAGATCCGGACACGTCTCAGTTTCTGCTGCGGCATTCGGAGGGCCTGAAGTAAATGGAAATCGGGGGATAAAGTAAATTTGGTCTTCTGGCTTAATTCACACCTATTTTAGAAGTGAGAGCTAACAATGACGCTAGGACGTGCGAAGGCGCGTGCACGACTGGCAGACATGGCACACAAGTCCTGTTCATTACAATGGGACACGTCTGCGGAGTCGAAGCGTCATCTGCAGCTCTGACATCACTGGGAAAAAACCTCAGAATATCGGCAAATGTAAATAAAAAATAAACACGAGGCTGTGGGGAAGCCATGATCAAAGAATTTGTCGAGCTCGGTGGTAACCGGTCACATTTACATTCATGTAATGATTAACCCCCAAAATGCCGGAAACGCCAAAGTACAATGTAACGACATAAAAGAGAACAGTGAAGCGATCCCAGAGTCCCAGCGGGTGGGACACGCTATGCATCCCAACTTTCACTTCTGCTTCTCTGTTTGCTGTCAGTGAATAGGATTTTTATCCAGTGACACAGCTGTAGGTTTGTTACAATTGTTTCCAGTCTGGACAATCCTCCGTGAGCTGGACACCCCTCCTATCGTCCTGAGCGTTTGTTACAATGTGATCAAAGCAGGTGAAGACTGGATACAATTATTAGATGTTCTGAAGATGTTACTGATTGAAAGCAGAGATATTGAAATGAACCAGGGTGCCCTGGATGAACAAAACTAATCAGCTCCATAGATAAAAAGACCGTCATGTCAGTCCCAGCACAGCAGGGACCATATAAATCCCGCTATATGTCAGCTGCCCAAGGTTTACACAACCTCAGAATGTTTCCCTGTCTCCAGCATGGGATCAGGGGGTCGGCCTCGCTAATATTGTTTCATTTCCCATTGAAAAGCTGATAAAGGGGTCTGGCCTCGCTACAAAGCAATCAATATAGTTACTGCAGAGCCGGGGATGAAGGGGAGTGGGCTGATTCCAGCGCACAATCACATAATTAACCTTTAACTGCTAGAATCCTAAAATCGCTTTCACCTCTATATTTGTAAGAAAGTTGGGTGATAACAATCATGGCTCCTATTAGTTTCTATGGACTTGTCACCCAGCTTTCCCAGGCTCCTGAATGTGGGTCTGGTTATGGAGCCATACATCTGCTCCTCCCCTACTACTATCCCAGGGCACATGCCATCCCAGCTGATCACCTGCCCAAATCGGCCATCCTGTATTCAGTAGTGGGATTTAGAGATATGTCCAGAAATCTTTGACCAGTGACCAAATCTTTGTGAGTTCAGCTCTGGAGGCCGCTATTTTTGCAATTGGAGACTTTCAGGTTTAAAGAGGTTGAAATGAAATCTGTGAAACATTTAGGAATTGCAGCCATTTTTCTGCAAAGCCACCTCATTTCAGGGGCTCAATAGTAATTGAACAAATTCACTTTCCCATAAACAAAATGATTATTAACCCTTTGTAGAGAATCCTTTGCAACAATAACGGCCTGTAGTCTGGAGGCCATAGACGTCACCATCACTGGTCTCCTCCCATGTGAGGCTTTGCTGCCTTTACTGCAGCGACTTCAGTTCTCACTGGTTTGTGGCTCTTTATGCCTTCAGTTTTGTCTTCAACCGGTGAAATGCGGTTCAGTGGGCTGAGATCTGCTGATGACTCGGCCATTGCAGATTATCTTCATTGCTTTTGCAGGATGTTTCTGCTAATTGTCCATCTGTCCATCAACCTTGCTGCATTTGGATGAATCTGAGCAAAAAGTCTTTCCCTGTACACACAGGATTCATCCAGCTGCTTCTGTCTTCATTCACATCATCAATAACCACTAGTGACTTGGTGCCATTGGAAGAAGCTATGCATGCCCGCACCATCACACCACCTCTGCCAAGGGTTACTGTCATGACTCTATTGTCAGATGTCCCAGGACCAGGGGCTCCTTCCCAGTCCATAATGCTAGGGGCACCTAGATTGCCTTGTTTTTCAAGATTACTCCTGATGATGAAGACGCCGGGGTACCTTCCCTTAGATCCTGAATCTGCCCTCAGTCTGTTCCTCTTGCCCCAGCCAGAGAAGAGGGGAGTAGTAGTGTACCGAAATACACCAACCAGACTAACAAGGTAATACAAACAGGGATAAAGAAAAATATCAATCATACTTACACAAACACCGGGGAGTGGAGGATGGGGGAAAACCAGAGTATAAGAAAAGGAATTATCACACAATTTAAAGCCAAGCAACAGTCACAGATAAGTCCACCAAACGCTTTCTCCAATAACAACCACCAACAATCTCCAACCATACAGCATAAGCTAACTCTGACAATGAATGCTATTCAGGGCCCAGATTATATAGAAACTGGGAGTGGCTAACAGTGCACAGCTGAGAGCTTTAATGCAGGAAAGCTTCCAGGAGCTCTTAACAGAGCAGATTAACCCCTGCACTAAAAAGATATTTACACATTTAATATAAAGGTGAAGTGCTTCTAATCAGTGCAGGAGTAAGAGAAATCTCTGGCGTGGTAAACACGTGACAGTTACACAGGATGTGCCGAGGATCAGGAGCCTTTCCAAGCCTTCTCCAGACTTTATATTTCCCTTCATTCTGGTACCAATTGAACTTAGTTTTGCTTTTCCAGACCTCGACATATTTTTTTAGATGTTTCTATCTAGTGTAATCTGGCCCTTCTATTTTCAGGCTGATTGATGGTTTGCACGATGTGGTGACCCCCTGTATTTGGTCTCATGATGTCTTCTCTTAATGGTGGATTAAAATACTGAGACACTGACTTCCTGGAGAGTCTTCACTTGGAGGGATGTTGTTATGGGGGTTTTCTTCATCATGGGAAGGATTCTGAGATCATCCACCTCTGTTGTCTTCCATGGAAGTCCAGGCCTTTTCTAGTTCCTGCGCTCTCCAGAGCTTTTTCTTTTGCAGAACATACCAAACTGTTGATTTGGCCACAACTAACATTTCTGATCTCTCTGATATACTTCTTCTTTGTTCGGAGTAATTACTCTTCTATTGAGAGCTCCTTTGACCGTATGTTATGGTTTACAGCAACAGCTTCCAAATGCAAATGCCGCACCTGGAATCATCTCCAGACCTTTTACATGCTTCATTGATGATGGATTAATCAGGAAAGAACCCATGCAGCACATTAAGGAACTGCTGAGATAATTGTCCAATTACTTTTGGTGCCTCTAAAAAGAGGCAACCACATATTAAAGAGCTGTAATTCCTAAACCCTTCCTCCAATTAGGATGCGAATCCCCTCAAATTAAAACTGCCAGTCAGCACTTTAAACCCATTTTCTTTATAGAACTGGATCTGCAATATGTGAATTTGTCATTGTGTAAATATTTCTGGACCTGTGTTTTATCTGTTCCTTTACATGAGAGACCTCCCTGCAAAGTTGTCTCACCCTCCTCACCGCCCTGACATGGGCCTGAGCAGCCGCTGACATAAAAAAAAAAAAAAAAAGAGTATGAGGGTATTAATAATTAACAAGATCCTTTACTCTGCAGCGACGTGAATTATTTATATTGTAGCTTTTGCCTTTTATATATATATCGACACATTTATCCTTTGATCTGCTGTGTTAACAGCTGCTATAAACCATGGTGCAAAGTGCAGGCCCCAATCTGGATCATCTCATTATTGTACAGGCTCCAACCTGAAACATTCCAGCAGATTGTAAGGGCATGATGGGAGATGAGGATTTTAAGCCGAGAACAGCAAGCACTGCAGCAACTACTAGGGGAACTCTGTGTATACAGATTTACATGATAATATACTGTCTGCAGCCACCACTAGGGGGAGCTCCCTATATACAGAGATACATGGTAAGATTCTGTCTGCAGCCACCACTAGGGGGAGCTCACTGTATACAGAGATACATGATAAGATTCTTTCTGCAGCCACCATTAGGGGGAGCTCCCTGCATACAGATATACAGGGTAAGATCCTGTCTACAGCCACCACTAGGGGGAGCTCCCTGTATACAGAGATACATGATAAGATCCTGTCTGCTACCACCACTAGGGGGAGCTCCATGTATACAGAGATACATGATAAGATTCTGTCTACTGTCACCACTAGGGGGAGCTCCCTGTAAACAGAGATACATGATAAGATCCTGTCTGCAGCCACCACTAGTGGGAGCTCCCTATAAACAGAGATACATGATAAGATTCTGTCTGCAGCCACCACTAGGGAGAGCTGCCTGTATACAGAGATACATGATAAGAGTCTGTCTGCAGCCACCACTAGGGGGAGCTCCCTGCATACAGATATACAGGGTAAGATCCTGTCTACAGCCACCACTAGGGGGAGCTCCCTGTATACAGAGATACATGATAAGATTCTGTCTGCAGCCATTACGGTACTGGAGATATCCATGTCCGTGTGTGTAATACTTGCGGCACACGTGTGACAACCGTGTTGCGCATCAGTACCACACGGACGGCCGCCAGGGAAGAAGCACTACAGTAAGCGTGTTTCCCCGACTCTCATCATTCTCCTCTGCTCTGCTGGCCATCGGCGTGAGCAGAGGAGAATGATGAGAGTTATCTTAACCCCTTAATCCCGTATGACGTACTATCCCGTGAAGGTGACCTGGGACTTAATTCCCGGTGACGGGATAGTACGTCATACGCGATCGACCGCGCTCACGGGGGAAGCGCGGCCGGGTGTCAGCTGCCTATCGCAGCTGACATCCGGCACTATGTGCCAGGAGCGGTCACGGACCGCCCCCGGCACATTAACCCCCGGCACACCGCGATCAAACATGATCGCGATGTGCCGGCGGTATAGGGAAGCATCGCGCAGGGAGGGGGCTCCCTGCGGGCTTCCCTGAGACCCCCGGAGCAACGCGATGTGATCGCGTTGCTCCGAGGGTCTCCTACCTCCTTCCTCCCTGCAGGTCCCGGATCCAAGATGGCCGCGGCATCCGGGTCCTGGAGGGAAGGAGGTGGCTTACCGAGTGCCTGCTCAGTGCAGCCCTGTCAGTGAGATCGGTGATCTGACAGAGTGCTGTGCACACTATCAGATCATCGATCTGTGATGTCCCCCCCTGGGACAAAGTAAAAAAGTTTTTAAAAAAATTTTCCACATGTGTAAAAAAAAAAAAAAAAATTCCTAAATAAATAATAATAAAAAAATATATATTATTCCCATAAATACATTTCTTTATCTAAATAAAAAAAAAAAACAATAAAAGTACACATATTTAGTATCGCCGCGTCCGTAATGACCCAACCTATAAAACTGCCCCACTAGTTAACCCCTTCAGTAAACACCGTAAGAAAAAAAAAAAAAAACGAGGCGAAAAACGCTTTATTACCATACCGCCGAACAAAAAGTGGAATAACACGCGATCAAAAAGACTGATATAAATAATCATGGTACCGCTGAAAACGTCATCTTGTCCCGCAAAAAACAAGCCGCCACACAGCATCATCAGCAAAAAAATAAAAAAGTTATAGTCCTGAGAATAAAGCGATACCAAAATAATTATTTTTTCTATAAAATAGTTTTTATCGTATAAAAGCGCCAAAACATAAAAAAATGATATAAATGAGGTATCACTGTAATCGTACTGACCCGAAGAATAAAACTGCTTTATCAATTTTACCAAACGTGGAACGGTATAAACGCCTCTCCCAAAAGAAATTCATGAATAGCAGGTTTTTGGTCATTCTGCCTCACAAAAATCGGAATAAAAAGTGATCAAAAACGGTCACGTGTCCGAAAATGTTACCAATAAAAATGTCAACTCGACCCGCAAAAAACAAGACCTCACATGACTCTGTGGAGCAAAATGTGGAAAAATTATAGGTCTCAAAATGTGGAGACGCAAAAACTTTTTTGCTATAAAAAGCGTCTTTTAGTGTGTGACAGCTGCCAATCATAAAAATCCGATATAAAAAACGCTATAAAAGTAAATCAAACCCTCCTTCATCACCCCCTTAGTTAGGGAAAAATAATAAAATTAAAAAAATGTATTTATTTCCATTTTCCCATTAGGGCTAGGGTTAGGGTTAGGGCTAGAGTTAGGGTTAGGGCTAGGGTTCGGGTTGGGGCTAAAGTTAGGGTTAGGGCTAGGGTTAGGGTTGGAGGTAAAGTTAGGGTTAGGGTTGGGGCTAAAGTTAGGGTTAGGGTTTGAATTACATTTACGGTTTGGATTAGGGTTGGGATTAGAATTATGGGTGTGTCAGGGCTAGGGGTGTGGTTAGGGTTTCAGGTACAGGATTAGGGTTAGGGGTGTGTTTGGGTTAGGGTTTCAGGTACAATTGGGGAGTTTCCACTGTTTAGGCACATCAGGGCTCTCCAAACGCGACATGGCGTCCAATCTCAATTCCAGCCAATTCTGCGTTGAAAAAGTAAAACAGTGCTCCTTCCCTTCCGAGCTCTCCCGTGCGCCCAAAAAGGGGTTTACCCCAACATATGGGTTATCAGCGTACTCGGGACAAATTGAACAACAACTTCTGGGGTCCAAGTTCTCTTGTTATCCTTGGGAAAATTAAAAATTTGGGGGGCTAAAAATCATTTTTGTGAGAAAAAAAAAGATGTTTTATTTTCACGGCTCTGCGTTATAAACTGTAGTGAAACACTTGGGGGTTCAAAGTTCGCACAACACATCTAGATAAGTTCCTTGGGAGGTCTAGTTTCCAATATGGGGTCACTTGTGGGGGGTTTGTACTGTTTGGGTACATCAGGGGCTCTGCAAATGCAACGTGACGCCTGCAGACCAATCCATTTGTCTGCATTCCAAATGGCGCTCCTTCCCTTCCGAGCTCTGTCATGCGCCCAAACAGTGGTTCCCCCCCACATATGGGGTATCAGCGTACTCAGGACAAATTGGACAACAACTTTTGGGGTCTAATTTATCCTGTTACCTTGTGAAAATACAAAACTGGGGGCTAAAAAATCATTTTTGTGAAAAAAAAAAAGAATTTTTATTTTCACGGCTTTGCGCTATAAACTTTTGTGAAACACTTGGGGGTTCAAAGTTCCCACAACACATCTAGATAAGTTCCTTTGGAGGTCTAGTTTCCAATATGGGGTCACCTGTGGGGGGTTTGTACTGTTTGGGTACATCAGGGGCTCTGCAAATGCAACATGACGCCTGCAGACCAATCCATTTAAGTCTGCATTCCAAATGGCGCTCCTTCCCTTCCGAGCTCTGTCATGCGCCCAAACAGTGGTTCCCCCCTACATATGGGGTATCAGCATACTCAGGACAAATTGGACAACAACCTTTGGGGTCTAATTTATCCTGTTACTCTTGTGAAAATACAAAACTGGGGGCTAAAAAATCATTTCTGTGAAAAAAAAAAAAATTATTTTCACGGCTTTGCGTTATAAAGTGTAGTGAAACACTTGGGGGTTCAAAGTTCTCACAACACATCTAGATAAGTTCCTTGGGAGGACTAGTTTCCAATATGGGGTCACTTGTGGGGGGTTTGTACTGTTTGGGTACATCAGGGGCTCTGCAAATGCAACGTGACGGCTGCAGACCAATCTATTTAAGTCTGCATTCCAAATGGCGCTCCTTCCCTTTCGAACTCTGTCATGCGCCCAAACAGTGGTTACCCCCCACATATGGGGTATCAGCGTACTCAGGACAAATTGGACAACAAATTTTGGGGTCCAATTTATTCTGTTACCCTTGTAAAAATACAAAGCTGGGGGCTAAAAAATCATTTTTGTGAAAAAAATATATATATATTTTCACGGCTCTGCGTTATAATCTGTAGTGAAACACTTGGGGGTTCAAAGCTCTCAAAACACATCTAGATAAGTTCCTTAGGGGGTCTACTTTCCAAAATGGTGTCACTTGTAGGGGGTTTCAGTGTTTAGGCACATCAGGGGCTCTCCAAACGCAACATGGCGTCTCATCTCAATTCCAGTCAATTTTGCATTGAAAAGTCAAATGGCGCTCCTTCCCTTCCAAGCTCTGCTATGCGCCCAAACAATGGTTTACACCCACATATGGGGTATCAGCGTACTCAGGACAAATTGCACAACATTTTTTGGGGTCCAATTTCTTCTATTACCCTTGGGAAAATAAAAAATTGGGGGCGAAAAGATAATTTTTGTGAAAAAATATGATTTTTTATTTTTACGGCTCTGCATTATAAACTTCTGTGAAGCACTTGGTGGGTCAAAGTGCTCACCACACATCTAGATAAGTTCCTTAGGGGGTCTACTTTCCAAAATGGTGTCACTTGTAGGGGGTTTCAATGTTTAGGCACATCAGGGGCTCTCCAAACGCAACATGGCGTCCCATTTCAATTCCAGTCAATTTTGCATTGAAAAGTCAAATGGCGCTCCTTTCCTTCCGAGCTCTGCCATGCGCCCAAACAGTGGTTTACCCCCACATATGGGGTATCAGCGTACTCAGGACAAATTGTACAACAACTTTGGGGGTCCATTTTCTCCTGTTACCCTTGGTAAAATAAAACAAATTGGAGCTGAAATAAATTTTGTGTGAAAAAAAGTTAAATGTTCATTTTTATTTAAACATTCCAAAAATTCCTGTGAAACACCTGAAGGGTTAATAAACTTCTTGAATGTGGTTTTGAGCACCTTGAGAGGTGCAGTTTTTAGAATGGTGTCACACTTGGGTATTTTCTATCATATAGACCCCTCAAAATGACTTCAAATGAGATGTGGTCCCTAAAAAAAAATGGTGTTGTAAAAATGAGAAATTGCTGGTCAACTTTTAACCCTTATAACTCCGTCACAAAAAAAAATTTTGGTTCCAAAATTGTGCTGATGTAAAGTAGACATGTGGAAAATGTTACTTATTAAGTATTTTGCGTGACATATGTCTGTGATTTAAGGGCATAAAAATTCAAAGTTGGAAAATTGCGAAATTTTCAAAATTTTCACCAAATTTCCATTTTTTTCACAAATAAACGCAAGTTATATCGAATAAATTTTACCACTAACATGAAGTACAATATGTCACGAGAAAACAGTGTCAGAATCGCCAAGATCCGTCAAAGCGTTCCAGAGTTATAGCCTCATAAAGGGACAGTGGTCAGAATTGTAAAAATTGGCCCGGTCATTAACGTGCAAACCACCCTCGGGGCTTAAGGGGTTAAAGTCCAAACGATGACAGCAGGTGGGGCTTTTGGGACTCTTACTCCCATCATTCGACACCTGGTGCCGCTAATAACAGTGACAGCAGGATCGGATGATCGGGGTATTCCTCAGCCGCCGCCTGTGATCCAATTAAATAAATGAATGAAAAACCTGGCGAGAGTTCCCCATTTTCTTGAACCAACCAGACAAAACTCACAGCTGGGGGCTGCAACCCCTCAGCTGTCAGCTTCAGCAAGGTTTGTTATCAAGAATAGAGGGGTCCCCATGCTATTTTTTTAAATTAAATAAAACAGCATGGGATCCCCCCATTTTTTACAACCAGCCTTGCTAAAGCTAACAGCTGGGGGCTGGTATTCTCAGGCTGGTAAGGGGCCATGGATATTGGCCCTGCAGCCTAAAAACAGTAGCCCACAGCAACCCAGAAAAGGCACATCTATTAGATCAGCCAGTTCTGGCACTTTGCCCGTATCTTCCAACTTGCCATGTAGCGATGGCAAGTGGAGTTCATATTTGTGGGGTTGATGTCACCTCTGTAATGTCAGGTGACATCAAGCCCATGGCTTAGTAATGGAGAAGTGTCTATAAGACACCTATCCATTACTAATCCTATAGTTATACGGTAAATAAAGACACAGCCAGAATAAAATCCTTTATGTGAAAAAAAGACACAGACTAACCCCTTTCGGAACCCCCGCTTTGATGCAGGCTTCGGCGGTGAGCCCACATCAATGCCGGGACATGTCAGCTGTTTTGTACAGCTGACATGTGCCCGCAATAGCGGCGGGTGGAATCGCGATCCACCCACTATTAACTAGTTAAATACCGCTGTCAAACTTTGACAGAAGCATTTATCTAGCGCTTCCGGCCATCGGGCCGGAAATGAGCGCATCACTGACCCGTCACGTGATCGGGGGTCAGCGATGCGTCGGCATGACAACCAGAGGTCTCCTGAAGAGCTCTATGGTTGCTGATGCAAGATTGCTGTGAGCACCACTCTGTGGTCAGCACTCATAGCAAGTCTTTAATTCAGCTACATAGGAGCGATCTGAGCATCGCTCCTATGTAGCAGAGCCAATCAGGCTATGTCAGCTGCTAGACTCCTATGGAGGCTATTGAAGCATGGCAAAAGTAAAAAAAAAACATGTTTTAAAAAAATATGAAAAAAATAAAAACATATATAAGAGTTTAAATCACCCCCCTTCGCCCCATTCAAAATAAAAATAAAAAATCAAACAGACACATTTGGTATCGCCGTGTTCAGAATCGCTCGATCTATCAATAAAAAAGGATTAACCTAATCGCTAAACGACGTAGCGATAAAAAAAAAAAATGCCAGAACTACATTTTTTTGGGTCGCCCCGACATTGCATTAAAATGCAATAACAGGCGATCAAAAGAACATATCTGCACCAAAATGGTATCATTAAAAACGCCAGCTCGGCACGCAAAAAATAAGCCCTCACCTGACCCCAGATCATGAAAAATGGAGACGCTACGGGTATCGGAAAATGGCGCAATTTATGTAAAAAAAAAATTTTTAGCAAAGTTTGGAATTTTTTTTACCACTTAGATAAAAAATAACTTAGACATGCTTGGTGTCTATGAACTCATAATGACGTGGAGAATCATAATGGCAGGTCAGTTTTAACATTTAGTGAACCTAGCAAAAAAAGCCAAACAAAAAACAAGTGTGGGATTGCACTTTTTTGCAATTTCACTTGGAATTTTTTTCCTGTTTTCTAGTACACGACATGGTAAAACCAATGATGTCGTTTAAAAGTACAACTTGTCCCACAAAAAATAAGCCCTCACATGGCCATATTGACGGAAAAATAAAAAAGTTATGGCTCTGGAAAGGAGGGGAGCGAAAAACAAAACCACAAAAACCGAAAAAAGCTGGGGTCATTAAGGGGTTAATAGTCTTAATTAAACCATACTTACTGCAACGCCTAATTCCAGCGAAGCCCTTGATCTCCTGTAATAAAAATAAAATAACAACAATATACCATACCTGTCCGGCATTCTGTCCTACGCCTTAATCCATGTCTGGGGGCTAAATAGTTTTCAACCTGGACGGTGCCAAGATGCGACCATCCAGGCTGAGAACCACTGGTGAATGAGCTGCTGAGAGCGCAGCATCACCGACTGGGGGTGACATCATCACTGACTGGGGGTGACATCATCACTGACTGGGGGTGACATCATCACTGACTGGGGGTGACATCACTGACTGGGGGTGACATCATCACTGACTTTTTCCCCCAGTCCTGAGGTCGCAGCAGTTCAGCTTGGCCTTGATGATGTCACCGCTGGTGAATGATGCTGTGCTGCCAGCAGCTCATTCACCAGTGGTTTTCAGCCGGGAAGGTCGCATCTTGGCCCTGTCCAGGTTGAAAACTATTTATTTAGAATATAAATCCCCCAAAACCTTTGAATCGCTCCTTTTTCCACTTACAATCTAAAAACATTACATAATAAGTAAATCTGTTATCAGCGTGTCCATAAAAAAACAATCTAAATATAACAATAAATCAGGAAACAATGACTGGAAGGTGTGGGGTCTCGTTAAATCTCCGGGATTGGATCCCCGATGTGTGGGGTCTCGTTAGATCCCCGGGATTGGATCCCCGAGGTGTGGGGTCTCGTTAGATCTCCGGGATTGGATCCCCGAGGTGTGGGGTCTCGTTAGATCCCCGGGATTGGATCCCCGAGGTGTGGGGTCTCGTTAGATCCCCGGGATTGGATCCCCGAGGTGTGGGGTCTCGTTAGATCTCCGGGATTGGATCCCCGAGGTGTGGGGTCTCGTTAGATCCCCGGGATTGGATCCCCGAGGTGTGGGGTCTCGTTAGATCCCCGGGATTGGATCCCCGAGGTGTGGGGTCTCGTTAGATCCCCGGGATTGGATCCCCGAGGTGTGGGGTCTCGTTAGATCTCCGGGATTGGATCCCCGAGGTGTGGGGTCTCGTTAGATCCCCGGGATTGGATCCCCGAGGTGTGGGGTCTCGTTAGATCTCCGGGATTGGATCCCCGAGGTGTGGGGTCTCGTTAGATCTCCGGGATTGGATCCCCGAGGTGTGGGGTCTCGTTAGATCCCCGGGATTGGATCCCCGAGGTGTGGGGTCTCGTTAGATCCCCGGGATTGGATCCCCGAGGTGTGGGGTCTCGTTAGATCCCCGGGATTGGATCCCCGAGGTGTGGGGTCTCGTTAGATCCCCGGGATTGGATCCCCGAGGTGTGGGGTCTCGCACCTCCATGAAGGAATGGAATAAAACGCAACAGAAATGTCAGATGTATAGATAAAGAGTGTGAGCTTGAAACGCGCAGACAATAAACCCGCAGGGCAGTTTCCAGGTTTCCGGGGTCTTTTCATCCGTGCTCTCCGGTCCCAACATTGGCCTTTTTCCCCTAATCTTTAATCATCCTAAATTGTCACAGCGGCTCCGGGTTCTCGGCATTATGGACGTGGCATCCTGCTGGTACCGGAGCTCGGGCGCCGCCACCATCCCCGGTCACACTGTCACTGCTTCATTTCTGCTGGTCTCAGTTCGTGAAGAGGTTTTTCCACTACACTTATTGCGTTTCCATACGAGCTCGGACTACGTCTCCCGACAGCCAGTGCGGCTCATCTCCCGCTGAGAGGTGTCACTTTCTGCCGCAGGGCCTTCTGGGAGAAGAAGTCCGAAAGTGGAAGTTTGTGACGTAGATTGTGTGCGACAAGAACAGGATTGTTGACAGAGACGCAGACATGGCTCTATTTCCAGCCTTTGCCGGGTGTTCTAGTGCGGGAGCTGCTCCTGAACAGACGGGTAATTCCCAGAGAGACCCCACTATGTCCGCACGTGATAAAGATCTCTCTATACCACAACCCCAAAGACCCCTGTAGCCCTCCTCTGCTATAGATCCCTGTAGCCCTCCTCTGCTATAGATCCCTGTAGCCCTCCATCCCTGCCATAGACCCCTGTAGCCCTCCATCCCTGCCATAGACCCCTGTAGCCCTCCATCCCTGCCATAGACCCCTGTAGCCCTCCATCCCTGCCATAGACCCCTGTAGCCCTCCATCCCTGCCATAGACCCCTGTAGCCCTCCATCCCTGCCATAGATCCCTGTAGCCCTCCATCCCTGCCATAGACCCCTGTAGCCCTCCATCCCTGCCATAGACCCCTGTAGCCCTCCATCCCTGCCATAGACCCCTGTAGCCCTCCATCCCTGCCATAGACCCCTGTAGCCCTCCATCCCTGCCATAGACCCCTGTACGCCTCCTCCCCTGCCATAGACCCCTGTACCCCTCCTCCCCTGCCATAGACCCCTGTACCCCTCCTCCCCTGCCATAGACCCCTGTAGCCCTCCATCCCTGCCATAGACCCCTGTAGCCCTCCATCCCTGCCATAGACCCCTGTAGCCCTCCATCCCTGCCATAGACCCCTGTAGCCCTCCATCCCTGCCATAGACCCCTGTACCCCTCCTCCCCTGCCATAGACCCCTGTACCCCTCCTCCCCTGCCATAGACCCCTGTACCCCTCCTTCCCTGCCATAAACCCCTGTACCCCTCCTCCCCTGCCATAGACCCCTGTACCCCTCCTCCCCTGCCATAGACCCCTGTACCCCTCCTCCCCTGCCATAGACCCCTGTACCCCTCCTCCCCTGCCATAGACCCCTGTACCCCTCCTTCCCTGCCATAAACCCCTGTACCCCTCCTCCCCTGCCATAGACCCCTGTACCCCTCTGCCATAGAACCCTGTATCCCATCACCCCTGCCATTTACCCCAGTACCCCCCATCTCTAGCATAGCCCCCTACACTGCTATACCCAGAGACCCCTGTACTCATCTGTTTATCTCAGAGACCCTTTGTACATCTTTATTCAACCAGAGACCCCCGTACTCCTCTATTCACACAAGAGCATCCCCGTAGCTCAAGATCTGTGATATAAATAAATCGTCTGGGGTCACTATGGGTGAGGGGTGTCCGCAGAGCTGCAGTGTCGTCTCATTTCTTCATGTCTCCTCCGCAGGGCTGGACTGGCTCAGCAATCAGAGCTTCTGTACAGAGGACGCTCTGTCCCTGCACCAGCGCACACAGCTCGCCCCACCGCCTTCTCGCCCCGAATCACCGCTGTCCAGGTAGGCTGATCACATTCAGCACAGGATCTCATGGGAGTTGTATTCTGAAAATGAGTCCTGACCCCTTAGTATGACTCACACATCTGAGGGTCTGTTACAGTTGCATCTCCTTTAAACAATCCTTTTTTTTTTTTTTTTGAAGAAATCTTTTGTCCTAATTTTTTTGTTACAGTGTATCAGTCTGGAGTCCAGAAAGCTTGCCTTACAGATGATTATGTAGATTGGATACAATTGTAACAAACCTACAGCTGTGAGTAATATTAGTGCAAAACAGGTTTTCAGCTCTTGGATATAAACAATTCATTGTCATATTCACTGATAGAAAGCAGAGTCACTGAAACACAAAGGTTTTAAAAGCTTGTCTGTCATGGATAATCTCACATGCAGAGCACTGCCGTTTCTGATGACACTGGGTGCCGGGCATCCAGCTTGTAGCTGCACAGTCAGCACGTTTTCTTTAGTTTGCCTTTCTGGAAACTTCAAGATGTTGCTAAAAGTAGTTTGTGTAACAACCTTTCTGTTGAAGTAATTCTTAATGAAAAGTTTTGCAGCTCTCAACACATTGTATTTCACCGCTTAGCATTGTCCACATCTCTGCTTGCTGTCAGTGTCCTGCTTTATATTCATATGTGAAAACCCATCATGTAAATCTGTGTGTCATTGGCTCCACCTAGTGGTTTTTAGAGGATGTACATTTCATATTATGTATTTTATTATGTATTTTTTTATTTCAAAAATAGTATCAAGTGAATATATTGATCAAATGAGGAAATTAGGATTAGGTTTTTTTTTAATAACCTATAAAGGCTGGACTAAGCCCCCTAAAGGGAACATGCCACAGTTTTTGTATTAATAATTATTGATTATATAATCAGTTATTTATATAAAATTAATTTAGCTTTTTGAACATTTATAAACATTTTCTGCAGCTGCTTGGGACTGCTATTTTTATTTGCTGATGTGTATGTTTCTGAGCATGACGCTTACTGTAAATATGGCAGCCTCTGGACATAGGAAATTTTGGTGAAAGTCCAACCTCATCTATGGTTGCGCCAGCTGTGAACTGTTCGCACCCCCTGGGCTGTCCAGTTCTCAGCTGTGGGAGAGCCACTCGGCATTTTATTTTAACCAAGGGCTGTGCGCTTAGCTACAATGTCTCTGTCACTGGTCACACGATGTTCTGCAGTGTCAGGAGGTCTGGGGCAGCGGCGGTGAGCGCAGGTCGACAGCCTGACATTGTACTACTAGTCCCAGGCTGCAGAGCTGTTCTCACCACTGCAAGAAGTCAGTTCTGCAGTCCTGCTCTGAGCGGTGACTACAGGTCTGCGGTGGTGACTTCTCCACTGGTAAAGACAGGTTGGCAGCCTGGGATTAGTAGTACGACCTGCGCTCACTGCTGCTGTTAGCATTGCATCGATCAGAGCGCAGCAAATAAATCATCATGCTCCTGTACGCTGAACTATCCTCAATTCTGCTATGTTAGCCTTAAAGCCTCATCCAGATGTATACCATAAAAAAGAAATGTAATTAATACTTTACTTTTTTTTTTTTCTTCAATTGTTGAAATTTTTTTTTGATGACTCCTTGCTTTTAAGCAGTCATCACCGAGTGCTTCCTTGTGTCATTCACAGTCACGACTCCAAAATCCAGACGTCTGCAAGTGAGTCGTTGAATTCTGAGGCTGAAAGAAAGAGAAAAAAAAGGAAAAAGAAGAAAAAAAAACACAAAAAGAACAAGAAGCGGAAAAGGAGCAGCGATGAGGATGATGATGAGGGTAACGTCCGAGATTTAAAGGACCCTCGGCTGTTGTCATCTACGAGGTGAGTAAAAGTTCATTTTCTGCTGTCGACCGTAGATGATTAGAGTTCTGGGGACGTCATTGTAGTGACCCCTTCCGCCCATTAACATGCATATTCAGCCCACCATGCATTAGTTTTATGGGGGCTTTAAAGGGAACCTGTCACCCCCAAAATCGAAGGTGAGCTAAGCCCACCGGCATCAGGGGCTTATCTACAGCATTCTGGAATGCTGTAGATAAGCCCCCGATGTATCCTGAAAGATGAGAAAAAGAGGTTAGATTATACTCACCCAGGGGCGGTCCCGGTCCGGTCCGATGGGTGTCGCGGACCTGTCCGGCGCCTCCTATCTTCATCAGATGACGTCCTCTTCTTGTCTTCCCGCTGCGGCTCCGCAGCAGGTGTACTTTGTCTGTTCTGTTGAGGGCAGAGCAAAGTACTGCAGTGTGCTGGCGCCGGGAAAGGTCAGAGAGGCCCAGCGCCTGCGCACTGCAGTACTTTGCTCTGCCCTCAACAGGGCAGACAAAGTACGCCTGAGCCAGAGCCGCAGCGTGAAAACCAGAAGAGGACGTCATCTGATGAAGATAGGAGGTCCCGGACCGCGACACCCATCGGATCGGACCGCCCGCCCAGGTGAGTATAATCTAACGTCTTTTTCTTACCTTTCAGGTTACATCGGGGGCTTATCTACAGCATTACAGAATGCTGTAGATAAGCCCCTGATGCTGGTGGGCTTACCTCACCCTCGATTTTGGGGGTGACAGGTTCCCTTTAAGTGTCTTTATGACCCCTTTGGATTTGCTTATTGTGGGAAAACCAATTGGGATACTGAGCGTTTTTTGCAACAGCATCCCATGTGCTTGCCACCAGTAGTCATGGAAAGCTCCTGATACAAATCCTGAACCCACATAATTTTGCTTTATAAAGGGTTGATTCATCCTGCGTGTGTTCATGCTGCTGCATGTGACTTGTCATCTGCAGGGAGGACTCCCAGGTATCAGCCTCCGGCCGCTCTATCTGGCTCGATGAAGCCCCGTCTGCTCCCAAGGAGACGTTCAGGATTGATAGGAAAGCTGATCGGGCAAACTGGGAGTACAAGTCGCTGTACCGAGAGGACATTGCACGGTGAGGATGAGTGTGGGGCACCGCTCATGAGTGACAGCGGCCGCAGCAGGCAATATTGGAATGCAATCTACGGCACCACAAAGTGCAAGACTTACACATCGGCACCAATGTTGGTGCTGTCAGTCCAGACTGTGCGCCCTGCCATAGCGCTTTACCTCTGCAGCATAGGACAAACGCAGGGGGAAGTACAGCGATGTCGGCTGCAGATTAGTGCAGTGTTCAGTCAGTGAACTATCCCTTTAAGCACCATGATTGGCCGAAACGCCCTGCCATGCGTCCTGCTCACCCTATGATGGGAGTAGTAGTAATGTCTGCCCTTGTTTCCCATGCTCAGATACAGGAGGAGAGGTCATTCCTGTCTGGGGCTCGATCCCAAGAAGCAACAGATCGTCTGGGAGAACCCGAACCAAAAGAAGACAACTCGGAGAAGGGCGGAGCGCTACTACAGCAGGACAGCGGTGCAGACATTGCGGGCCAAGGCGGAGGCGGTGTGCTGCGGTGCGGATGCTGCAGACTCCTCCTGTGCTTTTATTACAGTGAAGGACTGTGCACCAGACCCCACAGGTCCCGCCAGCTGGGTGAATCCGCTAGGAGTGTATGATAGCTCCACCACCATGTGGCTGCAAGGTAAAGGGGGACCGGAGAGCAGGACCCCAGCAGCGGAGCCCAGAGACACCGGCGTCCTGGAGAAGGTGGAGGATTACAACCGGAGAGTCCGAGAAGATCCCGGAGATGTCTCGGCGTGGATGGAGTTTGTGTCCTTTCAGGTGTGACAGTAATGTATGAGTAGGCGGTATTATCTGCTGGGCCAGGACAAGTGCGATGCCGTCACCCAGCTTTCATGAGTCAGGAGAGGCGGACTGACCTCTCCTTTCCCTCTCGGTCTGCAGGATGAGCTGATCCATCATCCCAGCATGTACTCCACCAGCGAGAACGAGGCAGACGGTCACCGCATGTCAGTAAAGATGGTGCTGGAGAAGAAGCTCTCTATCCTGGAGAGAGCCATCGAGAGCAACCCGGGCAGCACGGAGCTGAAGCTGGCGCGGCTGCGGCTCTGCGCAGAGTTCTGGGAGGCTGCCGCGCTGCTGAAGGAGTGGCAGAAACTGATCTTCCTGCACCCCAACGATCCACAGCTCTGGAGGAAATACCTGCAGTTTTCTCAGGGGCAATTCAGCAGCTTCTCTGTGTCCAAAGTGAACGCCGTCTATGGGAAGTGTCTGAGCACCCTGTCTGCAGTGCATGACGGGACCATGCGGTCTCACCCGGCCCTGCCCGGCACCGAGCACAGCTTGTATGGTGAGTGGAGACGTCTCTGTAATCCCTGTGTGACGTGTGGTGAGTGGAGATCTTTCTGTGTAATCCCTATGTGACAGCAGCATGTGTGGTGAGTGGAGATCTTTCTGTGTAATCCCTATGTGACAGCACCTTGTGTGGTGATTGGAGATTTCTTTATACAGTAATCCCTTAGTGATGCAGCTTGTGTGGCGAGTGGAGACTTCTTTCTCTATTCCCCTTTCTCTTTTAGTCAGGTGGAGAAATGCTGCCACCTGCAGTCAGAATGCAGTATTGCCGCCTTCTCACTTTCAGAGCTGCTTTTTCTACTGCACCAAATTTTCTTTTTTGCTCTTTTGTTTTTCCCCTTCTTGTTCTTGGAGCCATAACATTTTTATTATTACATGACTGTAAGGGATTTTTTTTTTGGCTGACGACTTGTTATTTTGAACCGTGCAGCATCCCTGTGCTACAGCTTGGAGAGGGGGGTCTCGATGACCATTTGCTTCTAGATCCCAAATGGTAACATGGTTGGACAAGAACCAAAAATGTGAGATCAGAATACACTACAAAGTGCCTTCATGTTATATATCTGCAGTCATCAGCGGGCCTGGCCCTGTGGGTCAGCAGGCACAGACTGGCAGTATATAGTCGGGCCTATGCTACTTCTCTGCTTGCTGTCAATGAATAGATAAATTATTTTTTTCCATGCAGAAACTAGATCTAAGCTTAGTTCTGCTGAAACAGCGCAGGAATTGTCAGTGTTGCATCCAGTTTTCACAATCCCTCGTGTGCCAGGACTCCAGACTGATACATCTTATCTGCACTGATACATTGTAACAAACTCCCAAGACCCCAGTCAGCTTTCTGCTTAGGATTAGTTCACACTGGAAAGACCAAACTGGTTGCAGCTGTAAGTAAATATGTGAAAATCAAAAGCACAGAGGTTTTCCAGCTTCTCACAGCAAGCAGAGGACTTAAAAATGGTGCCATATTGAAATGTGAAATCTGATTGGTTGTTATCAATGTCCCTCTTCTTCCAGATATCTTCCTTCAGCAGTGTCACTTCCTGCGCCAGGCCGGGCACTGCGAGAAAGCCGTGTCCTTGTTCCAAGCTCTTATGGACTTTACCTTCTATAAGCCGGAGAGCGTGAAGAGCATGAGCACAAAAGAACAGGTAAGTCCCCCCAACGGGCGCCGAGTCCTTCCACCACCACCCACGCTTCATTACACGGTGTCATAGTAGAAGAGGAGACCATCAATAACGTAGCAAATCCTGACGGGTATCATACTCCAGTCACATCCAGAGCTGCATTCGCAATTCTGCTTGCTGCTCCTGGACATTTGTCACTCTGGATTGAGGAGTGGGCAATAGTATAAATACACAGTGACTGCACCAGCAGAATAGTGAGCACAGCTCTGGAGTATAATACAGGATGCAACTCAGGATCAGTACAGGATCAGTAATGTAATGTATGTACACAGTGACTGCAGCAGCAGAATAGTGAGTGCAGCTCTGGAATATAATAGAGGATGTAACTCAGGATCAGTAATTTAATGTATGTACACAGTGGCTGCACCAGCAGAATAGTGAGTGCAGCTCTGGAGTATAATACAGGATGTAACTCAGGATCAGTACAGGATCAGTAATGTAATGTATGTACACAGTGACTGCAGCAGCAGAATAGTGAGTGCAGCTCTGGAGTATAATACAGGATGTAACTCAGGATCAGTAATGTATGTACACAGTGACTGCACCAACAGAATAGTGAGTGCAGCTCTGGAGTATAATACAGGATGTAACTCAGGATCAGTACAGGATCAGTAATGTAATGTATGTACACAGTGACTGCAGCAGCAGAATAGTGAGTGCAGCTCTGGAATATAATACAGGATGTAACTCAGGATCAGTAATGTATGTACACAGTGACTGCACCAGCAGAATAGTGAGTGCAGCTCTGGAGTATAATACAGGATGTAACTCTGGATCAGTAATACTATGTACACAGTGATTGCTCCAGCAGAATAGTGAGTGCAGCTCTGGGGTATAATACAGGATGTAACTCAGGATCAGTACAGGATCAGTAATGTAATGTACAGTCATGGACAAAAATTTTTAGAATGAGACAAATATTAATTTTTCCAAAGTCTACTGCTTCATTTTTTCTAATGGCAATTTGCATATACTCCTGAATGTCAGAGTGATCAGCTTAACAGCAATTACTGTACTTGCAAAGTCAATATTTGCCCAGAAAATGAACTTTAACCCCCAAAACACATTTCATCATCATTGCAGTCCTGCCTTAAAAGGAGCAGCTAACATCATTTTAGTGATTGATCCATTAACACAGGTGTGGGTGCTGATGAGGACAGGGCTGGCGATCAATCAGTCATGATTAAGTAAGAGTGACATCACTGGACACTTTAAAAGGAGGCTGGTGCTTGGTATCATTGTTTCTCTTCAGCTAACCATGGTTATCTCTAAAGAAACACGTGCAGCCATCATTGCACTGCACAAAAATGGCCTAACAGGGAAGAGTATCGCAGCTACAAAGATTGCACCTCAGTCAACAATCTATCGCATCATCAAGAACTTCAAGGAGAGAGCTTCCATTGTTGTCAAAAAGGCTCCAGGGCGCCCAAGAAAGACCAGCAAGCGCCAGGACCGTATCTTAAAACTGTTTCAGCTGCGGGATCGGACTACCAGCAGTGCCGAGCTTGCTCAGGAATGGCAGCAGGCTGGTGTGAGTGCTTCTGCACGCACTGTGAGGCGGAGACACTTTGAGCAAGGCCTGGTTTCAAGGAGGGCAGCAAAGAAGCCACTTCTCTCCAGAAAAAACATCAGGGACCGACTGATATTCTGCAAAAGGTACAGGGAGTGGACTGCTGAGGACTGGGGCAAAGTCATTTTCTCTGATGAATCCCCTTTCCGATTGTTTGGGACATCGGGAAAACAGTTTATTCGGAGAAGAAGAGGTGAGCGCTACCACCAGTCTTGTCTCATGCCAACTGTAAAGCATCCTGAAATCATTCATGTGTGGGGTTGCTTCTCAGCCAAGGGAATCGACTCACTCACAGTCTTGCCTAAAAACACAGCCATGAATAAAGAATGGTACCAGAATGTCCTCCAAGAGCAACTTCTCCCAACCGTCCAAGAGCAGTTTGGCGCCCAACAATGCCTTTTCCAGCATGATGGAGCAGCACCTTGCCATAAAGCAAAGGTGATAACTAAATGGCTCATGGAACAAAACAGATTTTGGGTCCATGGCCTGGAAACTCCCCAGATCTTAATCCCATTGAGAACTTGTGGTCAATCATCAAGAGACGGGTGGACAAACAAAAACCAACAAATTCTGGCAAAATGCAAGCATTGATTATGCAAGAATGGACAGCTATCAGTCGGGATTTGGTCCAGAAGTTGATTGAGAGCATGCCAGGGAGAATTGCAGAGGTCTTGAAGAAGAAGGGTCAACACTGCAAATATTGACTTGCTGCATTAACTCATTCTAACTGTCAATATAACCTATTGGTACTCATAATATGATTGCAATTATATTTCTGTATGTGATATAAACATCAGACAAACACTAATAAAAACCAGAGGGCAGCAGATCATGTGAAAATATAATTTTGGTGTCATTCTCAAAATTTTTGTCCATGACTGTACGTACACAGTGACTGCACCAGAAGAATAGTGAGTGCAGCTCTGGAGTATAATGCTGGATGTAATTCATTATTATTGTTAATAGTAAGATAACGTTTGGATATTTTTATATTTCTAGGTGGAGTTTTTTGAGCCTTTCTGGGACAGCGGCGAACCTCGATTTGGAGAAAAAGGAGCAAAAGGCTGGAGTTCATGGATGAGGCAGCAGGAGCGGGGCGGCTGGGTCGTCATCAGTGATCTGGGTAATCCTCATATGGATCTACAAGTGCTTCTCACTAAATTAAAATATCGTTAAAAAGTTAATTTATTTCAGTTCCTCAATACAAAAAGTGAAACTCATATATTCTATAGAGTCATTACAAACAGAGTGATCTATTTCACGTGTTTATTTCTGTTAATGTTGATGATTATGGCTTACAGCCAATGAAAACCCAAAATTCATTATCTCAGTAAATTAGAATAACTAACAAAAAGCACCTGCAGATGCTTCCTAAGTGTTTAATAAGGTACCCTTAGTCTGTTTCAGTACCTGCACAATCATGGGGAAGACTGCTGACTTGACAGATGTCCAGAAGGCAGTCATTGACACACTCCACAAGGGGGGTAGGCCACAAAAGGTCATTGCTAAAGAAGCTGGCTGTTCACACAGTGCTGTATCCAAGCATATTAATGGAAAGTTGAGTGGAAGGAAAAAATGTGGTAGAAAAAGGTGCACAAGCAACCGGGATAACTGCAGCCTTGAAAGGATTGTTAAGAAAAGGCCATTCAAAAATTTGGGGGAGATTCACAAGTAGTGGACTGCTGCTGGAGTCATTGCTTCAAGAGCCTCCACACACGGACGTATCCAAGACATGGGCTACAAGTGTCACATTCCTTGTGTCAAGCCACTCATGACCAATAGACAGTGCCAGAAGCGCCTTACCTGGGCCAAGGAGAAAAAGAGCTGGACTGTTCTCAGTGGTCCAAGGTGTTGTTTTCAGATGAAAGTAAATTTAACATTTCATTTGGAAATCAAGGTCCCAGTGTCTGGAGGAAGAGTGGAGAGGCCACAATCCAAGCTGCTGGAGGGCTAGTGTGAAGTTTCCACAATCAGTGATGGTTTGGGCATTCATGTCATCTGCTGGTGTAGGTCCACTGTGTTTTATCAAGACCAAAGTCAGCACAGCCGTCTACCAGGAAATTTTAGAGCACTTCATGCTTCCCTCTGCCGACAAGATTTTTGGAGATGGAAATGTCATTCTCCAGCAGGACTTGGCACCTGTCCACACTGACAAAAGTACCAATTCCTGGTTTACAAACAACAGTATGACTGTGCTTGATTGGCCAGCAAACTCGCCTGACCTTAACCCCATAGAGAATCTATGGGGTATTGTCAAGAGGAAGATGAGACACCAGACCCAACAATGCAGACGAGCTGAAGGCTGCTATCAAAGCAACCTGGGCTTCCATAACACCTCAGCAGTGCCACAGGCTGATCGCCTCCATGCCACGGCACATTGATGCAGTAATTGATGTAAAAGGACCTATGACCAAGTATTGAGTACATTTACTGAACATACATTTCAGTAGGCCAACATTTCAGATTTTAAAATCATTTTACAAGCTGGTGTTATAAAGTATTCTAATTTACTGAGATAATGACTTTTGGGTTTTCATTGGCTATAAGCCATAATGATCAACATTAACAGAAATAAACACTTGAAATAGATCACTCTGTTTGTAATGACTCTATATAATGAGTTTCACTTTTTGAATTGAAGAACAGAAATAAATTTACTTTTTGTTGATATTCTAATTTAGTTAGAAGCACCTGTATGTGAGGGGAGATGAGAGTTTTTGCTCCGTCCTTGTTGTGATACTTAACCCCTTAATCCCATATGACGTACTATCCCGTCGAGGTGGGGTGGGCCTTAATTCCCACCGACGGGATAGTACGTCATAGCGATCGGCCGCGCTCACGGGGGGAGCGCGGCTGATCGCGGCCGGGTGTCAGCTGCCTATCGCAGCTGACATCCGGCACTATGTGCCAGGAGCGGTCACGGACCACCCCCGGCATATTAACCCCCGGCACACCGCGATCAAACATGATCGCAGTGTACCGGCGGTACAGGGAAGCATCGCGCAGGGAGGGGGCTCCCTGCGTGCTTCCCTGAGACACTCGGTACAAGGCGATGTACTCACCTTGTACCGAGCGTCTCCTCCCTGCAGTCCCCGGATCCAAAATGGCCGCGGGGCTGCATCCGCGTCCTGCAGGGAGTACTTCCGGGTGCTGTGCAGGCGCTGGTAAGCCTACAGCGATGTGAGTGAGATCGCCGATCTGATAGAGTGCTATGCAAACTGTCAGATCGGCGATCTGTGATGTCCCCCCTGGGACAAAGTAAAAAAATTTAAAAAAAAATTTGCACATGTGTAAAAAAAAATTTAAAAAATCCTAAATAAAGAAGAAAAAAAAAAAAATATTATTCCCATAAATACATTTCTTTATTAAAAAATAAAAAAAACAATAAAAGTACACATATTTAGTATCGCCGCGTCCGTAACGACCCAACCTATAAAACTGTCCCACTAGTTAACCCCTTCAGTGAACACTGTAAGAAAAAAAAAAAACCGAGCCAAAAAATAACGCTTTATTATCATACCGCCGAACAAAAAGTGGAATAACACGCGATCAAAAAGACGGATATAAATAACCATGGTACCGCTGAAAACGTCATCTTGTCCTGCAAAAAACGAGCCGCCATACAGCGTCATCAAAGAAAAAATAAAAAAGTTATAATCCTCAGAATAAAGCGATGCCAAAATAATTATTTTTTCTATAAAATAGCTTTTATCGTATAAAAGCGCCAAAACATAAAAAAAATGATATAAATGAGATATCGCTGTAATCGTACTGACCCGACGAATAAAACTGCTTTATCAATTTTACCAAACGTGGAACGGTATAAACGCCTCCCCCAAAAGAAATTCATGAATAGCTGGTTTTTGGTCATTCTGCTAAACAAAAATCGGAATAAAAAGTGATCAAAAACTGTCACATGTCCGAAAATGTTACCAATAAAAACGTCAACTCGTCCCGCAAAAAACAAGACCTCACATGACTCTGTGGACCAAAATACGGAAAAATTATAGGTCTCAAAATGTGGAGACGCAAAAACTTTTTTGCTATAAAAAGCGTCTTTTAGTGCGTGACAGCTGCCAATCATAAAAATCCGCTATAAAAAACGCTATAAAAGTAAATCAAACCCCCCTTCATCACCCCCTTAGTTAGGGAAAAATAATAAAATTAAAAAAATGTATTTATTTCCATTTTCCCGTTAGGGTTAGGGTTAGGGCTAGGGTTGGAGGTTGGGGCTAAAGTTAGGGATAGGGTTGGGGCTAAAGTTAGGGTTAGGGTTTGGATTACATTTACGGTTGGGATTAGGGTTGGGATTAGAATTAGGGGTGTGTCAGGGTTAGGGGTGTGGTTAGGGTTACAGTTGGGATTAGGGTTAGGGGTGTGTTTGGATTAGAGTTTCAGGTAGAATTGGGGAGTTTCCACTGTTCAGGCACATCAGGGGCTCTCCAAACGCGACATGGCGTCCGATCTCAATTCCAGACAATTCTGTGTTGAAAAAGTAAAACAGTGCTCCTTCCCTTCCGAGCTCTCCCGTGCGCCCAAACAGGGGTTTACCCCAACATATGGGGCATCAGCGTACTCAGGAAAAATTGGACAACAATTTTGGGGTCCAATTTATCCTGTTACCCTTGTGAAAATACAAAACTGGGGGCTAAAAAATCATTTTTGTGAAAAAAAAAATAATAATTTTTATTTTCACGGCTCTGCGTTATAAACTGTAGTGAAACACTTGGGGGTTCAAAGTTCTCACAACACATCTAGATAAGTTCCTTGGGAGGTCTAGTTTCCAATATGGGGTCACTTGTGGGGGGGTTGTACTGTTTGGGTACATCAGGGGCTCTGCAAATGCAACGTGACGCCTGCAGACCAATCCATCTAAGTCTGCATTCCAAATGGCGCTCCTTCCCTTCCGAGCTCTGCCATGCGCCCAAACAGTGGTTTACCCCCACATATGGGGTATCGTTATACTCAGGACAAATTGCACAACAACTTTTGTGGTCTAATTTCTTCTCTTACCCTTGGGAAAATAAAAAATTGGGGGCGAAAAGATCATTTTTGTGAAAAAATATGATTTTGTATTTTTACGACTCTGCATTATAAACTTCTGTGAAGCACTTGTTGGGTCAAAGTGCTCACCACACATCTAGATAAGTTCCTTAAGGGGTCTACTTTCCAAAATGGTGTCACTTGTGGGGGGTTTCAATGTTTAGGCACATCAGGGGCTCTCCAATCGCAACATGGCGTCCCATCTTAATTCCAGTCAATTTTGCATTGAAAAGTCAAATGGCGCTCCTTCCCTTCCGAGCTCTGCCATGCACCCAAACAATGGTTTACACCCACATATGGGGTATCAGCGTACTCCGGACAAATTGCACAACAATTTTTGGGGTCCAATTTCTTCTCTTACCCTTGGGAAATTAAAAAATTGGGGGCAAAAAGATCATTTTTGTGAAAAAATATGATTTTTTATTTTTACAGCTCTGCATTATAAACTTCTGTGAAGCACTTGGTGGGTCAAAGTGCTCACCACACATCTAGATAAGTTCCTTAGGGGGTCTACTTTCCAAAATGGTGTCACTTGTGGGGGGTTTCAATGTTTAGGCACATCAGGGGCTCTCCAAACGCAACATGGTGTCCCATATAAATTCCAGTCAATTTTGCAATGAAAAGTCAAATGGCGCTCCTTTCCTTCCGAGCTCTGCCATGCGCCCAAACAGTGGTTTACCCCCACATATGGGGTATCAGCGTACTCAGGACAAATTGTACAACAACTTTTGGGGTCCATTTTCTCCTGTTACCCTTGGTAAAATAAAACAAATTGGAGCTGAAATAAATTTTGTGTGAAAAAAAAGTTAAATGTTCATTTTTATTTAAACATTCCAAAAATTCCTGTGAAACACTTGAAGGGTTAATAAACTTCTTGAAAGTGGTTTTGAGCACCTTGAGGGGTGCAGTTTTTAGAATGGTGTCACACTTGGGTATTTTCTATCATATAGACCCCTCAAAATGACTTCAAATGAGATGTGGTCCCTAAAAAAAAATGGTGTTGTAAAAATGAGAAATTTCTGGTCAACTTTTAACCCTTATAACTCCCTAACAAAAAAAATTTTGGGTTCCAAAATTGTGCTGATGTAAAGTAGACATGTGGGAAATGTTACTTATTAAGTATTTTGCGTGACATATCTCTGTGTTTTAAGGGCATAAAAATTCAAAGTTGGAAAATTGTGAAATTTTCAAAATTTTCGCCAAATTTCTGTTTTTTTCACAAATAAACGCAAGTTATATCGAATAAATTTTACCACTAACATGAAGTACAATATTTCACGAGAAAACATTGTCAGAATCGCCAAGATCCGTTGAAGCGTTCCAGAATTATAACCTCATAAAGAGACAGTGGTCAGAATTGTAAAAATTGGCCCGGTCATTAACGTGCAAACCACCCTCGGGGCTTAAGGGGTTAATGTGCAGGTTCAGTTTCATTGATGTTACTTAGACTGGATACAATTGTAGCCAACTTATAGATGGAAAAAATAAAGCTTCCACTCAGTGAAAGAAGCAGAGATCTTGACGTAGTGAAGAAATGCAGCTCGTCCCGATTTTCATTGATTTCAAAACTTTCTCGTCTCCAGGTGAAGATGAAGATGAGGATGCAGAGGAGGATGTTGGTATTAAGGATAAAAGCCTCCCCAGGTCTGAAATCTGGCTCAGTATGGAGTGCGCTCGGGAGGCCAAACACTGGATACCATGGAGACCAGACCCAACCAAAAAACAAACTGAGGACGACTGCGAGGACCCCGAGAGACAGGTGAGAGCACCGAAACCTTCATCCAGAGCTGACCTCATAATTCTTCTTGTTTATGTAGAAGGGTGTAAGAATAGTAGTAGCAGTATATTTGATAATTCAGCAGATTTTATGTTCTGGATTAACAGAATTTTTTCACGTCCTCCATTGTATTCATCTTTTTTCAGGTCTTCTTTGATGACATCGGACCTTCCATGATTAAGATTTCCAGTGCAGACCTGAAGTTCCGGCTCGTGTTGTCCTTCCTTCAGTTCATGGGGGTTCCCTGTGACGCCAGACCGCCCTTTGCCTCTTTGTACCTCTCGCTGGATGATGCCTCCATCTTTGACCACGCGTTTTATGAGCGGATGATGACATCCCAAGAGCTCCCGCTGTCTGGAATTGGCGCCGTCGGCCATCTTGATACAATGAACCAAGACAGGTCGCTGATCGGTCAGTGTAAGGAAGGCGAGCGCTTCATACAAGATGTCTTTCAGTCTGCCATGTCCTGCTTTACTGTGGACGAGAAGATGAAGCTTTCCGTCTATTGGCTGCAGTATGAAATATCCAAGGTATTGTTATCTGCCGGCTCTGCGCTTGCTGTCAGTGAAATAAAACATTTTTCCTGGTCATGTTGCTCTGATGCAGCTGCAGGAAAAAGCTCGGATACATTGTTACAAGCCCTGCAGCTGTGTAACAGGACAGGATCAGAAAGTAAACTATACGGGTGGGAGCGGATGGAGCCGTGCAGTTGTAATACAGAACTGTGCGGCAATCGGCTGTCACGGTGGGCGCAGTTCTGGCCGCAGCTATCCTCATATAATCGTAGGTCTAGCGCCTTCTGTTTACACCATTTTTTACGCAGCGGCATCTTTGCTTTCTCATTTTCAGGTTGTTCGCTGTCTGCAAGTGAAAAATAAGAAAAAACTGAAAAACCAAGGAAAAAGGAGCAAACGTCTGGCAAAAGGGCTCCTTAAGGAGACAGCGAACCGCAACAGCCTGGCACTGTGGAGGGAGTATGCTCTGCTGGAGTGGCTGATGGGGAACACAGAAGAGGCCAGGAAGGTGTTCGATGCCGCGATCGGACTTGCAGGTAGCCGAGGGTTAAAGGACCAGGCGTTACGAGGCCTCTGCCTACTGTATGCTGAGCTGGAAGCGGAGACGGCGTCTGGCCACGAGGCAGGATCCCGGGCCATCCACATCCTTACCAGCCTTGCTGACGGCTCCCCCTATGGGCCATATAAAGGGCCGGTTCCTGCCGTCAGCATATTAAAGGCAAGGAAAGCATACGAGCGAGCGTTGGAAGACTCGGCTGACTCCGAGCTGGGCGCCGTCACTGGCTGCTTCGCTCTCTTTCAATATCTCACTGTAGGAATAGACTCTGCCGTCGCAGTGTTTCGTCAGGTCTCTGACTCTCTGGCCCCCCCTGCTGGAGAAAGCAATGAAGCACAAGGCTCCTGGAAGCCCCTGGAGGCGGTCACCATAATGCACACTAACTTACTGAAGTATCACATGAGGGTCTGCGTCTACCCACTGGCCCCTCTCAGGGAGGCTCTAATGGCCGCTCTGCGTTTGTACCCCCATAACGTCACCCTGTGGGAGTCCTACATCCAGGCGGAGAGCCGATCTCTGGACTGCAGCAAGTCTCGGAGGTTCATAGACGGCGTCAGGAGGGCGACACATGCGCTGGAGCCATATCTGTTTGCGATCCGAGCGGAAGAGAGACGGAAGAAGCTGGTGGAATCTGTGCAGAGGTACCGCCGCTACGTAGATTCATCCTGCCCCTACTTAGGCGATGAAGAAGGAAAAGTCCTTCAACTTCCTAATATACTTTGTGTCTCAATTCCTCTCAGTTTTCAACATCTCAGATTGCTGTCAGTGAATGGGAATATTCACTATCACGGTTTACCGATCCATTAGTTCTTACAGCGGAAGTTTTGTTACAATTGTTTCATGTCTACACAATCTTCTGTGAGGTGCGGAATCACGATGGAAGTATTTTTCCTGCACTGATACATTGTAACGTACTGCCAGGACATCATATAGATCTGTGCTACTGATGAGTTTATCTCTCAGTGGATCGTCTGCACTGGATTTGTTTTCTCCTTAAGCTATAAAGTTTAAGGATTTCCTGCACTGACAGCAAGCGGAGATCTGTTAAATATGGGTTTGAAATATAACGTCTGTTCAGAAGTTTTCTGCATTTAATGATAAAACTTTATTTTCAAAAAATTAACAAGATAAAAATACCGTAATATTCTCCAGTTTCCACACGGTAATTTGTTAGCTGAAATGGAAGACTTACTGATCGCTGCAACGTCATGTGTTTTACAGGGGAGAAACAGGAGACGTATTCACCGTCCTGCCAGAAACCGGCCTGTCCAATCGTATCCAAGCATTGTTTGAGCGTGGCCTGAGTACGGAGCCGGGGTCCCAATGTCTGCTGCTCTGGAGGATGTATCTGCACTTCACGGTGAGGGAGTCATCTATGTATTCATACACTCTTCTAATAGGTGGTATACCCCAGAGCTGCACTCACTATTCTGGTGGTGCAGTCATTGTGGACGTATATTTCATTACTGATCCTGTGTTACATCCTGTATTCCTGTATTATACTCCAGAGCTGCACTCACTATTCTGCTGGTGCATTCACTGTGTACATACATTACATTACTGATCCTGAGTTACATCCTGTATTATACTCCAGAGCTGCACTCACTATTCTGCTGGTGCAGTCACTGTGTACATACATTACATTACTGATCCTGAGTTACATCTTGTATTATACTCCAGAGCTGCACTCACTATTCTGCTGGTGCAGTCACTGTGTACATACATTACATTACTGATCCTGAGTTACATCCTGTATTATACTCCAGAGCTGCACTCACTATTCTGCTGGTGCAGTCCCTGTGTACAAACATTACATTACTGATCCTGAGTTACATCTTGTATTATACTCCAGAGCTGTACTCACTATTCTGCTGGTGCAGTCACTGTGTACAAACATTACATTACTGATCCTGAGTTACATCTTGTATTATACTCCAGAGCTGCACTCACTATTCTGCTGGTGCAGTCACTGTGTACATACATTACATTACTGATCCTGAGTTACATCTTGTATTATACTCCAGAGCTACACTCACTGTTCTGCTGGTGTATATTACATGCTGACCTCGTGTTGTTTTGCAGGTGTCTCAGGCGCAGCGGGACAGGGGTCGGGGGCTGTTCTATAAGGCCATACAGAGCTGTCCCTGGGCGAAGGTGAGTGGTTCTTGACCCCATGAGCCCCGAGTTCTGATCCCTCACAATGCCACAGATGAGGACAGATTGCCTTGTTGATGGATGCGGTGTTATAGGGGTCCTGTATTTTCGGGGTCTCTACAGGAAGTTCACACTCTGTGGTGTTTCTCCACTGACGCTCTCCTCTTCTGTTTGCAGGCGTTGTATTTGGACGCAGTGGAATATTTCCCAGATCGACTGCAGGAAATCATTGATCTGATGACCGAGAAGGATCTGAGGGTCCGGCTTCCCCTGGAGGAGCTGGATCTGTTACTGGAGGACTAGTCACAGCCCCCTGTACTCACCCCCCCCAGTGTGTATAATAAACCCTTGTGAGGGGCTGTAGGTCTGCAGCTCTCCTGTTTGTATAAAAAAATAAATATCCATTTTGTCTTGGTTTTTCCATTTCTGGACTGTGGGTATTGGGTAAAAACGTTCACACCGCTGAGGGTCTGTTATTGTGTATCAGCGTGAGTATCAACTGTGAGACGGTCATAGCAGAGCAAATCCGGAGTGATGTCAGGTGACAAAGTGAGGAATCTTGGGGGGGCTGGTGTGTGGGGAGAAGGATTAGATTACAAGTTTCACTGGACGTGAATGAATCAGTCTCCATAATGTCCTGTGAACAACACCTGCATCTTACTGCTGACACCTAATTACAACAGCGTGTTCAGGTAGGGGTTGAACTGTATGAAAACACAGAGCTGCACTCTGTTTCTATATCACAGTATTCCATACTTGTAGTGACTGCAGCTCTGGAGTATAACACAGGTTGTAACTCGGGATCAGTAATGTATGTACACAGTGACTGCACCAGCAGAATAGTGAGTGCAGCTCTGGAGTATAATACAGGAGGTAACTCAGGATCAGTAATGTAATATATGTACACAGTGACTGCACCAGCAGAATAGTGAGTGCAGCTCTGGAGTATAATACAGGATGTAACTCAGGATCAGTAATATAATGTATGTACACAGTGACTGCACCAGCAGAATAGTGAGTGCAGCTCTGGGGTATAATACAGGAGGTAACTCAGGATCAGTAATGTATGTACACAGTGACTGCACCAGCAGATTAGTAAGTGCAGCTCTTGAGTATAATACAGGATGTAACTCAGGATCAGTAATGTAATGTATGTACACCGTGACTGCACCAGCAGAATAGTGAGTGCAGCTCTGGAGTATAATACAGGATGTAACTCAGGATCAGTAATGTAATGTATGTACACAGTGACTGCACCAGCAGAATAGTGAGTGCAGCTCTGGAGTATAACACAGGATGTAACTCAGGATCAGTAATGTAATGTATGTACACAGTGACTGCACCAGGAGAATAGTGAGTGCAGCTCTGGCGTATAATACAGGAAATAACTCAGGATTAGTAATGTATGTACACAGTGACTGCACCAGGAGAATAGTGAGTACAGCTCTGGAGTATAGTACAGAAGGTAACCTATGTTATGTGTGCGTTGATTGGACAGTTCTTGTTTTGATTGTTGTTGTTCCTGTGTTCTCAATGTCATTGATTGCTATTATTTCCACAGTTTAATATATGTGTCCTCACACGCTTTCCTGGGGGGAGGGGGGTAAAGCTAAAACCTGTCTTCAGCCAAGTGGAACTCTCTGTAGGTGAGGCGCTTGTGGCAGAGGTGGACGAGAACTGTGCTACTCATGATTTCACATGGACTCAGGAAGGTCCTGCCGCTTTGGGCTTTGTCTTCTGCTACTGGGGTCTCTGTCTGGCATCTCCCCAGTACCAGGTATGTGGATTTCTACACTGGTTCCAGTTTCTATTATTAGCTGCCCCTGACACTGGGTAACATTGACTGCTCGATGATTTCCCCCCGCTGTATCTTCCCTGAATTCTAACCAACTAATATCTGTTCTATAATGCGCTGTCATTCCATATTGTATTACTACTGATCCTGACGTCTGATGTTATTACATTGTGGCATCAATAAAAGGCTACAAGTATTCACTCCCGATATTATACATCCGACTAATACTCCCCCTGTGTTCTCGCTCACAGATGATGAGTGTCCGGATGCTCTTCCTGCCCATGAGAACTGCGACTATAATGAGGTCTGCGAGGATTCTTCATGTCAGTACAACGAATACGTCACCTGCCACCTGAACCGATGCGGAACGTGCGAGGCCGTATTCAGAGGATACGACAACCTGACCGTCAACTGCAACCAGCGTGAGTCCTGAGTGATGGATAGGAGGCATTCTCAGTGATGTCACCGCTGATCTCTGGTGATGGATAGGAGGCATTCTCAGTGATGTCACCGCTAATCTCTAGTGATGGATAGGAGGCATTCTCAGTGATGTCACCGCTGATCTCTAGTGATGGATAGGAGGCATTCTCAGTGATGTCACCGCTGGTCTCTAGTGATGGATAGGAGGCATTCTCAGTGATGTCACCGCTGATCTCTAGTGATGGATAGGAGGCATTCTCAGTGATGTCACCGCTGATCTCTGGTGATGGATAGGAGGCATTCTCAGTGATGTCACCGCTGATCTCTAGTGATGGATAGGAGGCATTCTCAGTGATGTCACCGCTGATCTCTAGTGATGGATAGGAGGCATTCTCAGTGATGTCACCGCTGATCTCTAGTGATGGATAGGAGGCATTCTCAGTGATGTCACCGCTGATCTCTAGTGATGGATAGGAGGCATTCTCAGTGATGTCACCGCTGATCTCTAGTGATGGATAGGAGGCATTCTCAGTGATGTCACCTCTGATCTCTAGTGATGGATAGGAGGCATTCTCAGTGATGTCACCGCTAATCTCTAGTGATGGATAGGAGGCATTCTCAGTGATGTCACCGCTGATCTCTAGTGATGGATAGGAGGCATTCTCAGTGATGTCACCGCTGATCTCTGGTGATGGATAGGAGGCATTCTCAGTGATGTCACCGCTGATCTCTGGTGATGGATAGGAGGCATTCTCAGTGATGTCACCGCTAATCTCTAGTGATGGATAGGAGGCATTCTCAGTGATGTCACCGCTGATCTCTAGTGATGGATAGGAGGCATTCTCAGTGATGTCAACGCTGATCTCTAGTGATGGATAGGAGGCATTCTCAGTGATGTCACCTCTGATCTCTAGTCATGGATAGGAGACATTCTCAGTGATGTCACCGTTGATCTCTAGTGATGGATAGGCGGCATTCTCAGTGATGTCACCGCTTATCTCTAGTGATGGATAGGCGGCATTCTCAGTGATGTCACCGCTGATCTCTAGTGATGGATAGGAGGCATTCTCAGTGATGTCACTGCTGATCTCTAGTGATGGATAGGCGGCATTCTCGGTGATGTCACCGCTGATCTCTAGTCATGGATAGGAGACATTCTCAGTGATGTCACCGTTGATCTCTAGTGATGGATAGGCGGCATTCTCAGTGATGTCACCACTGATCTCTAGTGATGGATAGGAGGCATTCTCAGTGATGTCACCCCTGATCTCTAGTGATGGATAGGAGGCATTCTCAGTGATGTAACCCCTGATCTCTAGTGATGGATAGGAGGCATTCTCAGTGATGTCACCTCTGATCTCTAGTGATGGATAGGAGGCATTCTCAGTGATGTCACCCCTGATCTCTAGTGATGGATAGGAGGCACTCAGTGATGTCACCGCTGATCTCTAGTGATGGATAGGAGGCATTCTCAGTGATGTCACCTCTGATCTCTAGTGATGGATAGGTGGCATTCTCAGTGATGTCACCCCTGATCTCTAGTGGTGGATAGGAGGCATTCTCAGTGATGTCACCGCTGATCTCTAGTGATGGATAGGCGGCATTCTCAGTGATGTCACCGCTGATCTCTAGTGATGGATAGGAGGCATTCTCAGTGATGTCACCGCTGATCTCTAGTGATGGATAGGAGGCATTCTCAGTGATCTCACCGCTGATCTCTAGTGATGGATAGGAGGCATTCTCAGTGATCTCACCGCTGATCTCTAGTGATGGATAGGAGGCATTCTCAGTGATGTCACCGCTGATCTCTAGTGATGGATAGGAGGCATTCTCCGTGATCTCACCGCTGATCTCTAGTGATGGATAGGAGGCATTCTCAGTGATGTCACCGCTGATCTCTAGTGATGGATAGGCGGCATTCTCGGTGATGTCACCGCTGATCTCTAGTGAGGGATAGGAGGCATTCTCAGTGATGTCACCTCTGATCTCTAGTGACGGATAGGAGGCATTCTCAGTGATGTCACCGCGGATCTCTGGTGACGGATAGGAGGCATTCTCAGTGATGTCACCGCTGATCTCTAGTGATGGATAGGAGGCATTCTTAGTGATGTCACTGCTGATCTCTAGTGATGGATAGGAGGCATTCTGTGATGTCACCGCTGATCTCTAGTGATGGATAGGAGGCATTCTTAGTGATGTCACTGCTGATCTCTAGTGATGGATAGGAGGCATTCTGTGATGTCACCGCTGATCTCTAGTGATGGATAGGAGGCATTCTCAGTGATGTCACCGCTGATCTCTAGTGATGGATAGGAGGCATTCTCAGTGATATCACCTCTGATCTCTAGTGATGGATAGGAGGCATTCTCAGTGATGTCACCGCTGATCTCTAGTGATGGATAGATGGCTTTCTCAGTAATTCCCAGTTACTCCTGACCTTTGTTTTTCTGCATGATAATTTCTATATCTTCCTTTTTTCAGTGACTCCGAAGTGTCGTTTGATGCATCTTGAGATGCTGCATAAGAACCGTAGTTGGCGGAGTCGCCCCGGTCGCAATAAGGTGGAGATTGATAATGTGTATGACCCTGAGTGCGAGGAGAGCGGAGCCTTCAAATCGAAACAATGCGACGAAGATTCCAAGTTGTGCTGGTGCGTGGACAGCGCAGGGGTCCGGGTTACGGACAAGACCGACGATGACCCCAAGTGTGATAAGCTCGTGAGCGTGCAGTACGTAGACGACTTTTACACATTGCATGATTGGTGATATTGCAGATTTTGACGTCTATGCCAGGAAACTCTACAAAGTGCATATATCTACCAGGGGATGGGGGCACCACGATCCTCCTGGTTATTACACAGTCAAGAATATCCGGTGTTCCCCCACTGTGATGAATGTGAGGCTTAAAAGAAATATTGCCACATGGAGCGCCACCATTGACCACAGGTTGTGCTTGGTATTACGATACTACTGTACTGAATTGTCCTGAAGACCGGGGTGGCGTTGTTTGGGGGAAAGGGTCCCCATGTTGTCTATGCCAGGACAATCCCGTAAACCGGTAAGGTTTTCGTTGCCCAGCCTGATCTGTGCAGCTGCTGACATTAATAAATTTCCTTTGCAGTTTTTTTTTGCAACAACTTTGCATATAGTCTTTTCTCACATCAAGGTTCCTTTTTTTTAATGTACATGCAATGAAATGATGTAAATTTTTGCACACTTTTTTTTTCTTTTTTGTCTCTGGCACGGCAGCATGTGATAGGTCCTTCTGAGCGCAGCTTTTTTGTTTTTCAGCCTCATCCAGATTCATTTCACCTTCAAAGCAGATGTGGCACTGCTGAAAGGGAAAGAGGAGGAACTCCACAGGTCAGTGCCGCGTGCTCGCCCGTCAGTGCCGCGTGCTCGCCCGTCAGTGCCGCGAGCTCGCCCGTCAGTGCCGCGAGCTCGCCCGTCAGTGCCGCGAGCTCGCCCGTCAGTGCCGCGAGCTCGCCCGTCAGTGCCGGGAGCTCGCCCGTCAGTGCCGCGAGCTCGCCCGTCAGTGCCGCGAGCTCGCCCCGTCAGTGCCGCGTCCTCGCCCCGTCAGTGCCGCGTCCTCGCCCCGTCAGTGCCGCGTCCTCGCCTCGTCAGTGCCGCGTCCTCGCCCCGTCAGTGCCGCGTGCTCGCCCGTCAGTGCCGCGTGCTCGCCCCGTCAGTGCCGCGTCCTCGCCCCGTCAGTGCCGCGTCCTCGCCCCGTCAGTGCCGCGTCCTCGCCCCGTCAGTGCCGCGTCCTCGCCCCGTCAGTGCCGCGTCCTCGCCCCGTCAGTGCCATATGCGCACAGCAGGGTACATGGGCTGACTCTGGGAGACCATCAGCCAAAAGGCACAGACGCAAGTTACTATAACTGCATGAAATAAAAAAAAAAGAACGGCACTGCGTAGCGTGCTTTACTCACTGGTGTGGTGAAGTGGTCTCTGAATCACAGACCTCAATGCAGGAACGTAGTTCACGGTGTTGAAGGTGCATAACATGAAGTGCACATAAGGAAGTCCATTAGAAGAAAGAAAAAATGCAGCAACACTTCAAAATCCAGTGACGAAAAAACCTTAGTCCTTTATTTCAAGCGAATTGCATGGACAAGGTAATGCACGCAGGTACAGGGCAGATGGTACAGGCAGAGAATCAGGACGAAGGCCGTTTCGCGTTATACACACTTCCACGGGTCCAGACCATGCAATTCGCTTGAAATAAAGGACTAAGGTTTTTTCGTCACTGGATTTTGAAGTGTTGCTGCGTTTTTTCTTTCTTCCAATGCAAGTTACTATAACTACAAGGGTGGATCCTCCATTCTTTACACTTCAGGCTGCATCTGTCACCATCACCCCCATCCTCTTTGGTATGAGAGGGCTGAGAGTGACTATTATTACAAGCGTAGACGTGATATTTCATTTTTTCCCCCGTTTTCATTGTAGATCTTTGGGACAGATGCGTCGTGTGCCTCGCAGCTCTAGCGTTGATTTACCTCCTGCGGCGTCTGTGTAATTTCAGCAGTGAATATTTCAGCCAGACATTGTCGGATTCCTTATTCCATCATCTGAGGCCATTTCTCCGTCGTTCTTGTATCTACAGGAAGCTGATCGCCAAAGTGTCGCGGTTCCTGCTGAAGGCGCCGCAGATCTTCCAGGTCACGGTGAGGACAGAACGTCGGATCTTTATTTTCTCACAGTTTAGTACCAATATTTAGTGCCCGATCTCCTGTAGTTCTGACCCTTGGTGCTGCCCACAATGAGGATCACAGGTCCTACAGGGGATGTCACCCACTTCTTGAGTTTCTATTAGTCCATGAGCCGGGCCAGATATCGGTACCACCCGGAGTGACTAATTTTCTTTGGTATTTTTAGGTAGATGCATGTCTGTAGTTTATTTTTTGATATGATAGCCCTTACATATACGTAGCTTATTAACCCCTTCAGCCCTAGGCCTATTTGTACCCAAGTGCCTAAGCCAATCTGACCTGTGCCACTTCATGGGCTAATAACTTTGGAACGCTTTCACCTATCCAAGCCATTCTGAGATTGTTTTCTCGTGACATATTGTACTTCACGTCAGTGCTAAATGGGAGTCAATATATTTTACCTTTCTATATAAAAAAATGCTAAATATTCGGAAATTTTGGAAAAATCGGCAATTTTTTAACTTTGAAATTCTCTGCTTTTTACAAAAATACTGATACCCCCCATAATAGTTATTAATTTACACTCCCCACATGTTTACTTCATATTGGCATCATTTTGAAAATGAAACCTTATTGTTTTACGACGTAATAGGGCTTATAGTTTTATGCGCAATTTTTCACATTTACAGCAAAACCCACTTTTCAAAGGACCAAGTCACTTCTGAAGTCACTTTAAGGGGCTTACATAACAGAAACCACCCATAAATTACCCCATTTTGCAAACTACACCCCTCAAGCTGTTCAAAACTCATTTTTAAAAACTGTTAACCCTTTAGGTGTTCCACAGGAATTTTAGCAGAATGAAGGCGAAATTTCAAAATTTCATTTTTTTTCCAGATATTACATTGTAATCCAATTTTACCTGCAACCTAGCAAGGGTTAACGGCAAACCCAAACTTGGTTACCCTAATTCTGCAGTTTATAGAAACACCCCACATGTACTCGTAAACTAAAGTATGGGCACACAGCACAGCTCAACACGGAAGGAGCGCTATGTGGTTTTTGGGTGGCGGATTCACTGGAAGAAATCTAGGGGGCCATGTCACATTTGAAGGCTGCCTGAGGTACCCCCACAGTGGAAACCCCAAAAAGTGACCCTATTTTGGAAACTACACCCCCAAGGAATCTTTTAGGGGGTATAGTGACCACTTTGACCCAACCAGTGTTTCACAGTAGTTGGAAACACTTGGTTGAGAAAATGGAAAAAGTGCATTTTTTACATGAAGGTGTCATTTTAGGCTCATTTTTTTATTTTTAAGAGGTGTACCAGCAAAAAATGCACCCCACTATTTGTTCACCAATCTCTCCCGAACACAACAACACCCGATATGTTGTCGTACACTGCAGTATTGGGGAACGGCAGGCCTCGGAAGGGAAGGAGCGCCAAATGACTTTTGGAGTGCAAATTTTACTGGAAGAAATCTAGGGGGCTATGTCACATTTGAAGACACCCTGAGGTGCCCCAACACACGCACACACACTGACACATACACGTTCTGTGCTGAACAGGACTCTCCGGTCTTCTCTGCAGAGCTCCTATCTCCCTCTGTAGAGGCTGACACCTCCCAGGCAGAGCAGTGAGACTACACAAGCTGGTCTATGAAGCACTTATGAGGCTTGCTTGGAAAAACTTCCTTCCATGGCTAGAAGAAAACCATGCAAGGGACCTTCACCATCTGGATGAAACACTGAAGAACATCACAAACTTTCGCATCAGTGTGTCGCAGGGATCCTTCGAAAAGCTCTTGGATAATGAATCTTGCACACTTACCCTGAAGCTCTTTCAAGTTTATCTTGAGACCCTCAGAAATGAACAACTCTCAGCATTCTGGATGTCATACTTGGACATGGTCGAGACCATGCTGGCCCTGGTTCGAGCTTCAAGAGAAGGCAACTGGATGCTTCACCTAGGAGCAATCCGACAGATGATACCATGGTGTTTTGCCTATGACAAGGTCAACTATGCCCGATACCTAACCTATTACTATGCCACAATGTCTCGGCTGCCCATAGAACACCCAGAGGTCCATGAATACTTCATGCAAGGTGGCTTTTCGGTCCAGATCGGTAGCAAGAATCCTTTTGGACGAATTCCTGTGGACCAGACCATTGAAGAGACAATCAACAAAGACACCCAGACACCAGGGGGCACAAAAGGCTTCAGCCTCAAAGTTGGAGCTGTTTCCAGGTTCTACCTGACATCAGAGTACCGCAGTATGTACTTGAGGCAGCTGAGGGCCCTGGTAGGCCAACAATATACTGACTTCAGCCATTCAGACCTACAGGTGTCTAGGATTAGAAGAGATGAAGCCGATGTCCAATCTTTCGTTCAACTGCTGGAGACAGGTTGGGTGAACCCCTTCAACAAAGAGCATAATGGTGAACTTATCAGTTTGTCAACAGCGACTGTAGCACCACCAGATGTAGCCAAAGACCTTCAAGGGGCATACAGTATAGGAGAGGATGCATATCAAACATTCAAGGATGAGCGTTTGGGTACCGATAAGCCAACTACATTGTTTCATGACAAGATGACGAAGAACAAACTTAAAACGTTCTCTAACATCCAAATGAAGACACGCAGACAAGGTCTTGGCAAGGAGGTAATTTTGAAGGCTGACAGAAACCTATTTGGCCAGATGATACTTGTAGCTGAGAACAGAAAGCTACAAATGAGTGATGTCTTGACTCATCCCCTGGGTCCATTGCCATGGGCACTTGCCAATGGTGATGGGTCTATCCGCAAGACCAACAAGGCTGCCCTCGCAAGGGAGTTGGAGAGGAATGCTCGTCCTGCAGAAGTGATCCCCGAGCCCTCTGCAACCATCATTGATGGGATGAGCCTGGTTCAGAAACTGAAGGGAAACAATGCAACATTTGGCCAGCTAGCAGGCACAGCAATGAGTCGCGCTATCCATGAGGGTGCTAAGAGCAAGCGCATTGATATTGTCTTTGACGTCTACAAGGAGACATCCATCAAAGATACAGAAAGAGTCAACAGATATGAAGGCACAGGGATCCATTTCAAGAACATTCAACATGGGCACAACATCCAGCAGTGGAAAAAGCTTCTAAGTAGTTCCTCCAACAAGGCAAGTCTCATAAAGTTTCTGGTAGAAGAATGGAAGGCGAAACACCACAGGGAGAAGCTTGAGGAGAAGGAGCTGTATGTCACATGTGAGCAGCTCTGCTTTAAGATCACCAAAGAACAGTGGGAAGAGGCTGCTGACCTTAAGTCAAATCAAGAAGAAGCAGACAAACGCCTCCTTCTCCATGCTCTTCATGCAGCAGAATCTGGTTACAAGTCGGTCATCATCACTTCGGAGGATACTGATGTCATGGTCCTGTGTCTGGGCATGTGCCACAAAATCCCATCCCACCTGTTCCAGAAATGCGGTACACAGAACCGGACAAGATTCCTGGATATCACCACTCTGAGCCGAACATTGGGAGGCAGCGTATGTGATTCATTGATTGGTATGCATGCATTTACAGGCTGTGACACCGTCAGTGCATTCGCTGGCCGTGGGAAGATGACGACACTCAAGCAGTTGAAGATGAACAAGACATACCAGGATGCCTTTCAGGAAGTTGGTCGTTCATGGGAAGTGTCTACCGAACTTTTTGAGAAGTTACAGGAAATCACCTGCCACATGTACCTGCCAACTACCCAAACAACTGAGGTAAACAGGCTCCGTTATCAGCTGTTCTGTGCCAGACGTGGAGTGGTAGAGTCAAGTCAACTCCCTCCTTGCCAGGACTGCCTTTTCATGCATGCACTGCGTGCAAACTACCAGGCTGCGATCTGGAGGAGAAGTCTGCAGAGCCAGCCATGGGTTGCAAACCCAACAGACTGCGGTTGGATGATAGATAACGACGGAAAGCTTGTTGTCAAGTGGATGCAAGGGGCACCAGCACCAGAAGCTATTATACAGCTACTGTCCTGCAAGTGTGTGCGGTCATGTGAACTTCCTCAGTGTACTTGCCTCAGCAATGGCCTGAAGTGCACAGACATGTGCAGATTACAGACATGCCAGAACAAGGGTACTGAAGACGAGCCAGTAGAACAACAGTCAGATTCAGAGTCCGATGTTGAAGATATTATGGAGTAACATATATATATATATATATATATATATATATATATATATATATATATATATATATATATATATGCACATGACATGTTCAGTGTGTATTTACATAACTTGGATTAAATTTTGTTACAAATACTACATCTAGTCACTCCGGGTGGTACCGATATCGTCATATTTGGTTCTTGGCTCATGCTAAAATTCCTGTGGAACACCTAAAGGGTTAACAGTTTTTAAAAATGAGTTTTGAACAGCTTGAGGGGTGTAGTTTGCAAAATGGGGTAATTTATGGGTGGTTTCTGTTATGTAAGCCCCTTAAAGTGACTTCAGAAGTGACTTGGTCCTTTGAAAAGTGGGTTTTGCTGTAAATGTGAAAAATTGCGCATAAAACTATAAGCCCTATTACGTCGTAAAACAATAAGGTTTCATTTTCAAAATGATGCCAATATGAAGTAAACATGTGGGGAGTGTAAATTAATAACTATTATGGGGGGTATCAGTATTTTTGTAAAAAGCAGAGAATTTCAAAGTTAAAAAATTGCCGATTTTTCCAAAATTTCCGAATATTTAGCATTTTTTTATATAGAAAGGTAAAATATATTGACTCCCATTTAGCACTGACGTGAAGTACAATATGTCACGAGAAAACAATCTCAGAATGGCTTGGATAGGTGAAAGCGTTCCAAAGTTATTAGCCCATGAAGTGGCACAGGTCAGATTGGCTTAGGCACTTGGGTACAAATAGGCCTAGGGCTGAAGGGGTTAATAAGCTACGTATATGTAAGGGCTATCATATCAAAAAATAAACTACAGACATGCATCTACCTAAAAATACCAAAGAGAATTAGTCACTCCGCTTGGTACCGATATCGTCAAATTTGGTTCTTGGCTCATGGACTATATCCATCTTCTTACGTTTTCCCATTTCTACTGGCTAAATCCAGGTGCAATAAAAATGTCCCCCCCATTGTAAATCCAGTTTATTAACGCAATGTACAACATTCAGGATGTTTTTTTCATGAAATCATTGCAATAATAAAAGCTGAACACAATGTAACATCTCCTCCACCATCGCCGATAATTATGGACCATGCAAGGAAGAAGCAGAGGGTCTGCCATGTAAATATGGAGAAGGCTCATTGGGAGGACTGTTCCGGTCAGTGTGCAGTGCGGGAGCTGCCTGAGAGGTGGGGTCCATGGAGGATGCACAGTTTAACCCTCCACTGTCTGTGTACCCGCTCGGTGTGCTGGTGTAACCCTAAGCCCAGGCAGGCGTCTCGCTGGCCTAACCAAACTGCGAGTGCTGATACCAAGAAGTGTCCTGTAGATGTGGGAACGACTGCAGGGTGTTATGTCATTATTGGTTGAATGAGTGTGAGAAGCAGACCCCCCATCACATTCACGTCATTTGTAAGTAGTACATAAAGAGTTCCTGAAAGGACTCGCTGCAGGTATGAAACAATGGCTGGGAGGTTCAAAGCTGCGAGTAAAAAGTAGAACTGCAGTGTGAAAACAAACCATTACAAGCATTTCATGCATTTTACACTTTTATTAACAAATCCATGAAGTTTATGTGAAGCCTAAATATTCACCACATTTCTGCCCCTTATCCTCCACACTCCGGTCCCTTATCCTCCACACTCCTGCCCCTCATCCTCCACACTGCTGCCCCTCATCCTCCACACTCCTGCCCCTCATCCTCCACACTCCTGCCCCTCATCCTCCACACTCCTGCCCCTCATCCTCCACACTCCTGCCCCTCATCCTCCACACTCCTGCCCCTCATCCTCCACACTCCTGCCCCTCATCCTCCACACTCCTGCCCCTCATCCTCCACACTCCTGCCCCTCATCCTCCACACTCCTGCCCCTCATCCTCCACACTCCTGCCCCTCATCCTCCACACTCCTGCCCCTCATCCTCCACACTCCTGCCCCTCATCCTCCACACTCCTGCCCCTCATCCTCCACACTCCTGCCCCTCATCCTCCACACTCCTGCCCCTCATCCTCCACACTCCTGCCCCTCATCCTCCACACTCCTGCCCCTCATCCTCCACACTCTTGCCCCTTATTCTCCACACTCCTGCCCCTTATTCTCCAGACTTCTGCCCCTTATTCTCCACACTCCTGTCCTTATCCTCCTCACTCCTGACCAGAGGCATAGCTAGGGTTTTGGTCCAGGGGGGGGAAGCTTCTGAGTGGGCCCCTAACCAGGTAACCTTCATTACAATTCAGTGATGCGCCCTAATAGTGGAGGAGAACCTCAGCAGACGGCTGCGCTGTTACTGAAGATAATCTCTATATAAACACCAACACTGATATTACCGCCATATGGTCAGTGGTAGATACCAGTCCTACAGAACATATAACAGATCACTGCACAGTTACAGATAATGACTTACCTCTGACGTTCTTTCTGATAGAATTGTTCATTTTTCCCATCTTTTCCATCTGGCCCAAACCGACATGACAACTTCTTCCAGCTACAACTCATCTGCAGAGAATACAACAAAGACACGTTTCACTTCTCACATTCCAGCACCATCACCATCTATTCCCAACCTGTACAACCTCCTCATCCTGCTGATACCCCAATACTGAGCCGCCGCTGCCGTATGTGTCCCTATTACTGCACCTGATACCCCAATACTGAGCCGCCGCTGCCGTATGTGTCCCTATTACTGCCCCTGATACCCCAATACTGAGCCGCTGCTGCCGTATGTGTCCCTATTACTGCACTTGCTATGTGGTTCTCTGTGCCCTCTAAATTCTAAAGCACCCCTCTATAATATAGTAATGCCGGGTGCAAGTGCCCTAAAAAACAGTGCCCACATTTTGTCCCCTAGAAAGTAATAATGCCCTCTGTGTGTGACCCTTTGATAGTCACGGTAACCTGAGTTCCCCTGTAAGAATAAGTGCCCACTTTACATTTAATAAAGTCCCAAGTCTCCCCCACTGTACAGCTCCCCTATACACAGTATGATGCCCCCCACTGTATATACTGACCCGTTAATATCCTCCAAACTGGCTCCAACACTGTATGATGGCCCCGTCGCTGTAATCTCCACACTGAATGATGGCCCTCTAGATAGCCTCCATATAGCATAATACACCGGATAGTCCTCAATATGGTATAATACATTCCCCATAGGCCTCCATATAGTATCATGCACTCCCCATAGGCACACCCTATAGTATAATGCCCTTCACATAGGAAGACTATATAGTATAATGCAGCTCCCATAGGCAGCCTCTATAAGGAAGGCTGTAAATGTGTCCCCAATCCCCTCCGCAAGGCATAAAAATGACCTCTCATTATACTCACCAATGGATCTCACCAAGGCATAGCTGGTCTTGACTTAAGATCGCCATCCTCCATTACTGCTTCATCTGTATGACACATCCTACGTCATCCACACAGTGTCACCCATCGAGCTCCTGTGCAGGCACACTTCTCTCTAGGCTGCTGAAAGCAGAGCCAAGTACTGTAGTGCATGTGCGCTGGGAAAGGCCAAAGGGCGCTGATGACCTGGAAATAAAGCCGGCGCATGCGCACTACAATACTGTGCTCTGACTTCAGCAGGGCAAAGAGAAGTGCGCCTGCATGGGAGTGCGATAGAGGACACTGAATGCATGATGTAGGACGCGTCTTCCACACGAAGAGGGACAGCGATCACAGGAAGAGGGTCAGCGCCCGGACTGCGCCATCCGTGATTATAATAACAGCTCTTTTTTTGTGCCTTGCATAGAGGATTGGGGACACAGAGAGCATTCTAGAACACTATGTGAGGGCGTACAGATGCTGGCCGGACCTTATATGGTGACAGGCTCCCACATGTAAAAGCCGTCCTGCAAGATTCCAGCTGCTCGCAAACTTAAGAAAGTAATCATTCTCCTTCTCATAAGCTAATCAGCAGTAAATAAATTATGTGCGAAGACACTTATCGATCACATGTCAGTGTGCAGTGTCTGTCCAGATTGCAGGATAAACAAGTTTAAAGGGAACCTGTCACCCCGTTTTTTAAAGATGAGATAAAAATAGCGTTAAATAGGGGCAGAGCTGTGCTTTACATTAGTGTCTTTTGTGTGCCTTTATTCCCCAGCTATGCTGCCGAAATACCTTTGTAAAGTCGCCATTTTGGGCTGTCACTCACGCTGGTCTGGTCAAATGGGCGTGGTGACATCGCTGTTTCTTCCCCCAGACCTTGCTTATCTGTCCGTTGGTGGCGTAGTGGTGTGCGCCATCTTCCTGAGGCCGCGCGTGCGCAGATGGAGTGCTCGGCTTCCCGGGGCTTCAGGAAAATGGCTGCCGCGATCTCCATCTGCGCACGCGCGACATCCCGCAGCCATTTTCCTGAAGCCCCGTGCAGCAGAGCGCTCCATCTGCGCACGTGCGGCCTCAGGAAAATGGGCGCCCCCACCGATCACCAGGGGAACAGCGCAGATCGCGCTCTTTTCCTTCACCTGCGCAGTGGATTCGGCAGCTGGACATGCGCACACCACTACGCCATCAACGGACAGATAAGCAAGATCTGGGGGAAGAAACAGCGCTGTCACCACGCCCATTTGACCAGACCAGCGTGAGTGACAGCCCAAAACGGCAACTTTACAAAGGTATTTCGACAGCATAGCTGGGGAGTAAAGGCACACAAAGACACTAATGTAAAGCACAGCTCTGCCCCTATTTAACGCTATTTTTATCTCATCTTTTAAAAACGGGTGACAGGTTCCCTTTAAGAACCTTCATTGCTTTATATACTGTGCCTGTATGTATGTATTCAAGGCAACAGATCAGACATATCAATTAGCAAATGACATGTGCCAAGATACTCAACATGCTGTGTGGAGAGTGTCCTCTGGTCCTGGGGGCTGCTCCTCAGGCTCCTCCGTCAGATGCTGCAGACATCATGTGTAGGCAGTGAGCTCAGGTCACAGTCAGAGGCAGAGTCCCCCTGCGCCCCCGCTGGAGCTGATGATGATGATCACTTCTCTGCAGCACAGGAGCTTTGAAGCAGAGCGCGCTCAGCCGGGATTGGGTGAGTGGCCTCCCTTCCCCCTCTCCTCCACAGACTGCAGAAGAGCGATCACATGACTCACTCCCTGCACTCTGATTGGAGGCTTTCTGTTCCTTCTCTCTGCTGACTCCCTGTGATCATGTTTGTACCGTGCATGTTACTTTAGCTACATACACAGCACAAACACGGGAAACTAAAGCTAAACATTGACCGGAGGCAGGGGCCCCTAACGCCGGCCCTGACAGTAGCGTAGCTCCGGGTGGGCCCCCTCAGAGCACAGGGCCCCCCTGGTAGCTACGCTACTGCTCCTGACCCTTATTCTCCACACTCCTGACCCTTATTCTCCACTCCTGCCCCTTATCTTCCACACTCCGGCCCCCTTATCCTCCACACTCCTGCCCCTTATCCGCCACACTCCTGCCCCTTATCCTCCACACTCCTGCCCCTTATTCTCCACACTCCTGCCCCTTATCCTCCACACTCCTGCCCCTTATTCTCCACACTCCTGCCCCTTATCTTCCACACTCCTGCCCCCTTATCCTCCACACTCCTGCCCCTTATCCTCCACACTCCTCCCCCTTATTCTCCACACTCCTGCCCCTTATCCTCCACACTCGTCCCTTATTCTCCACACTCCTGCCCCTTATTCTCCACACTCCTGCCCCTTATCCTCCACACTCCTGCCCCTTATTCTCCACACTCCTGCCCCTTATCTTCCACACTCCTGCCCCCTTATCCTCCACACTCCTGCCCCTTATCCTCCACACTCCTGCCCCCTTATCCTCCACACTCCTGCCCCTTATCCTCCACACTCCTCCCCCTTATTCTCCACACTCCTGCCCCTTATCCTCCACACTCGTCCCTTATTCTCCACACTCCTGTCCCCTTATTCTCCACACTCCTGTCCCCTTATTCTCCACACTCCTGTCCCCTTATTCTCCACACTCCTGTCCCCTTATTCTCCACACTCCTGCCCCTTATTCTCCACACTCCTGCCCCTTATCTTCCATACTCCTGTCCCCTTATCCTCCACACTCCTGCCCCTTATCCTCCACACTCCTCCCCCTTATTCTCCACACTCCTGCCCCTTATCCTCCATACTCCTGTCCCCTTATTCTCCACACTCCTGCCCCTTATTCTCCAGACCCCTGCCCCTTATTCGCCACACTCCTGTCCCCTTATTCTCCACACTCCTGCCCCTTATTCTCCACACTCCTGCCCCTTATTCTCCACACTCCTGCCCCTTATTCTCCACACTCCTGCCCCTTATTCTCCACACTCCTGCCCCTTATCCTCCACACCCCTGCCCCTTATCTTCCACACCCCTGCCCCTTATCCTCCACACTCCTGCCCCTTATCCTCCACACTCCTGCCCCTTATTCTCCACACTCCTGCCCCTTATCCTCCATACTCCTGTCCCCTTATTCTCCACACTCCTGCCCCTTATCTTCCACACTCCTGCCCCTTATTCTCCACACTCCTGCCCCTTATCCTCCACACTCCTGCCCCTTATTCTCCACACTCCTGCCCCTTATTCTCCACACTCCTGCCCCTTATCCTCCATACTCCTGTCCCCTTATTCTCCACACTCCGGCCCCCTTATCCTCCACACTCCGGCCCCCTTATCCTCCACACTCCTGCCCCTTATCTTCCACACTCCTGCCCCCTTATCCTCCACACTCCTGCCCCTTATCCTCCACACTCCTCCCCCTTATCCTCCATACTCCTGTCCCCTTATTCTCCACACTCCTGCCCCTTATCCTCCATACTCCTGTCCCCTTATTCTCCACACTCCGGCCCCCTTATCCTCCACACTCCTGCCCCTTATTCTCCACACTCCTGCCCCTTATCTTCCACACTCCTGCCCCCTTATCCTCCACACTCCTGCCCCTTATCCTCCACACTCCTCCCCCTTATTCTCCACACTCCTGCCCCTTATCCTCCACACTCCTGTCCCCTTATTCTCCACACTCCTGTCCCCTTATTCTCCACACTCCTGCCCCTTATTCTCCACACTCCTGTCCCCTTATTCTCCACACTCCTGTCCCCTTATTCTCCACACTCCTGCCCCTTATTCTCCACACTCCTGCCCCTTATCTTCCATACTCCTGTCCCCTTATCCTCCACACTGCTGCCCCTTATCCTCCACACTCCTCCCCCTTATTCTCCACACTCCTGCCCCTTATCCTCCATACTCCTGTCCCCTTATTCTCCACACTCCTGCCCCTTATTCTCCAGACCCCTGCCCCTTATTCGCCACACTCCTGTCCCCTTATTCTCCACACTCCTGTCCCCTTATTCTCCACACTCCTGTCCCCTTATTCTCCACACTCCTGCCCCTTATTTTCCACACTCCTGCCCCTTATTCTCCACACTCCTGCCCCTTATTCTCCACACTCCTGCCCCTTATTCTCCACACTCCTGCCCCTTATCCTCCACACCCCTGCCCCTTATTCTCCACACTCCTGCCCCTTATCTTCCACACTCCTGCCCCTTATCCTCCACACTCCTGCCACTTATCCTCCACACTCCTGCCACTTATTCCTCAGATTCCTGCGTCTTATTCTTCAGACTTCTGCTCCTTATTCTCCAGACTTCTGTCCTTCGCCCGGAAGCTGGATATCGGCTTCTGGGCAGATCCTACCTGATGACCACACAATCTTGTCCAATCCATTCTTAAGCTCATCACAATGTGTGTGTTTTTGTTTGTCCACCTGCTTTTTGAGAATTGACCTCCATCATGTACACTATCTCTACGTGCCTCGATACATGGCCCCATTTTGCAGTACGTCGTTCCTCTCACCCCCTCAATACACAGCCCCATCCTGCAGTACATTGCTCCTCTCACCTTCTGTATACACAGCCCCATCCCGCAGTGTATCGCTCCTCTCTTCTATAGTCCCATCCTGCAGTACATTGCTCCTCTCTATACACAGCCCCATCCTGCAGTACAGGTGCATCTCACAAAATTAGAATATCATCAAAAAGTTAATTTATATCAGTTCTTCAATACAAAAAGTGAAACTCATATTATATAGAGTCATTACAGAGTGATCTATTTCATGTGTTTATTTCTGTTAATGTTGATGATTTTAGCTTACAGCCAATGAAAACCCAAAAGTCAATATCTCAGTAAACACTTCATAACACCAGCTTGCAAAATGATTTTAAAATCCGAAATGTTGGCCTACTGAAATGTATGTTCAGTAAATGCACTCAATACTTGTTCGGGTCTCCTTTTGCATCAATTACTGTTTCAACGCGGCGTGGCATGGAGGCTGTGGCACTGCTGAGGTGTTATGGAAGCCCAAGTTGCTTTGATAGCAGCCTTCAGCTCGTCTGCATTGTTGGGTCTGGTGTCTATCTTCTTCTTCTTGACAATACCCCATAGATTCTCTATGGGGTTAAGGTCAGACGAATTTGCTGGCCAATCAAGCACAGTGAAACTGTCATTTGTAAACAAGGAATTGGTACTTTTGGCAGTGTGGACAGGAGCCAAGTCCTGCTGGAGAATAAAATTTCAATCTCCAAAAAGCTTGTCGGCAGAGGGAAGCATGAAGTGCTCTAAAATTTCCTGGTAGACGGCTGTGCTGACTTTGGTCTTGATAAAACATCGTGGACCAACACCAGCAGATGACGTGGCTGCCCAAACCATCAGTGATTGTGGATACTTCACACTAGGCCTTGGAAATCAAGTTCCCAGAGTCTGGAGGGAGACTGAAGAGACAGACAATCCGAGCCAATTGAGGTCTAGTTTGAAGTTTCCACAATCAGTGATGGTTTGGGGAGCCATGTCATCTGCTGGTATAGGTACACTGTGTTTTATCAAGACCAAATTCAGTGCAGCCATCTACTAGGAAATTTTTGAGCACTTCATGCTTCCCTCTGCCAACAAGCTTTTTGGAGATGGAAATGTCATTCTCCAGCAGGACTTGGCACCTGTCCACACTACCAAAAGTTCCAACACCTGGTTTACAAACAACAGTATCACTGTGCTTGATTGGCCAGCAAACTCGCCTGACCTTAACCCCATAGAGAATCTATGGAGTATTGTCAAGAGGAAGATGAGAGACACCAGACCCAACAATGCAGACAAGCTGAAGGCTGCTATCAAAGCAACCTGGGCTTCCATAACACCTCAGCAGTGCCACAGGCTGATCGCCTCCATGCCACGCCGCGTTGATGCAGTAATTGCTGCAAAAGGAGCCCCGACCAAGTATTGAGTGCATTTACTGAACATACTGTACATTTCAGTAGGCCAACATTTCGGATTTTAAAATCATTTTTCAAGCTGGTGTTATAAAGTATTCTAATTTACTGAGATAATTACTTTTGGGTTTTTATTGGCTGTAAGCCATAATCCTCAACATTAACAGAAATAAACACTTGAAATAGATCACTCTGTTTGTAATGACTCTATATAATATGTGAGTTTCACATTTTACATAGTTATTAAGGTTGAAGGAAGACTTTAAGTCCATCTAGTTCAACCCATAGCCTAACCTAACATGCACAAACATGTTGATCCAGAGGAAGGCAAAAAAAACCATGTGGCAGAGTAAGCTCCACATTGGGGAAAAAAAATTCTTCCCGACTCCACATACGGCAATCAGACTAGTTCCCTGGATCAACGCCTTATCAAGGAATCTAGTATATATACCCTGTAACATTATACTTTTCCAGAAAGGCATCCAGACCCCTCTTAAATTTAAGTAACGAATCACTCATTACAACATCATACGGCAGAGAGTTCCATAGTCTCACTGCTCTTACAGTAAAGAATCCGTGTCTGTTATTATGCTTAAACCTTTTTTCCTCCAGACGTAGAGGATGCCCCCTTGTCCCTGTCTCAGGTCTATGATTAAAAAGATCATCAGAAAGGTCTTTGTACTGTCCCCTCATATATTTATACATTAACATAAGATCACCCCTTAGTCTTCGTTTTTCCAAACTAAATAGCCCCAAGTGTAATAACCTATCTTGGTATTGCAGACCCCCCAGTCCTCTAATAACCTTGGTCGCTCTTCTCTGCACCCGCTCCAGTTCAGCTGTGTCTTTCTTATACACCGGAGACCAGAACTGTGCACAGTATTCTAAGTGTGGTCGCACTAGTGACTTGTATAGAGGTAAAATTATGTTCTCCTCATGAGCATCTATGCCTCTTTTAATGCATCCCATTATTTTATTTGCCTTTGTAGCAGCTGCCTGACACTGGCCACTGAATATGAGTTTGTCATCCACCCATACACCCAGGTCTTTTTCATTGACGGTTTTGCCCAGAGTTTTAGAATTAAGCACATAGTTATTCATCTTATTACTTCTACCCAAGTGCATGACCTTACATTTATCCCCATTAAAGCTCATTTGCCATTTATCAGCCCAAGCTTCTAGTTTACATAAATCATCCTGTAATATAAAATTGTCCTCCCCTGTATTGATTACCCTGCAGAGTTTAGTGTCATCTGCAAATATTGAAATTCTACTCTGAATGCCCCCTACAAGGTCATTAATAAATATGTTAAAAAGAAGAGGGCCCAATACTGACCCCTGTAGTACCCCACTGCTAACCGCGACCCAGTCCGAGTGTGCTCCATTAATAACCACCCTTTGTTTCCTATCCCTGAGCCAGCTCTTAACCCACTTACACATATTTTCCCCTATCCCTATTATTCTCATTTTATGTATCAACCTTTTGTGTGGCACCATATCAAAAGCTTTTGAAAAGTCCATATACACTACGTCCACTGGGTTCCCTTGGTCCAGTCCGGAACTTACTACTTCGTAGAAGCTGATCAAATTAGTCTGACATGAACGGTCCCTAGTAAACCCGTGCTGATACTGGGTCATGAGGTTATTCCTCTTCAGATACTCCAGTATAGCATCCCTTAGAATGCCCTCCAGGATTTTACCCACAGTAGAGGTTAAGCTTACTGGCCTATAATTTCCGAGTTCAGTTTTTGTCCCCTTTTTGAATATTGGCACCACATTTGCTATACGCCAGTCCTGTGGTACAGACCCTGTTATTATGGACTCTTTAAAGATTAAAAATAATGGTCTATCAATGACTGTACTTAGTTCCTGCAGTACTCGGGGGTGGATCCCATCCGGGCCCGGAGATCTGTCAATTTTAGTGATTTTTAGATGCCGCCGTACTTCCTGCTGGGTTAAGCAGGTGACATTTAATTGGGAATTTTTGTTATCACTGATCATATTGTCTGCCATGGGATTTTCTTGTGTAAATATTGATGAAAAAAAGTCATTTAGCATATTGGCTTTTTCCTCATCCTCATCCACCATTTCACCCAGACTATTTTTAAGGGGGCCGACACTATCATTTTTTAGTTTCTTACTATTTATGTAGTTAAAGAATATTTTGGGATTATTTTTACTCTCTCTGGCAATGAGTCTCTCTGTCTCAATTTTTGCTGCCTTGATTTGCTTTTTACAGAATTTATTTAATTTTTTGTATTTAATGCCTCATCACTACCTACTTCCTTTAATTCTCTAAATGCTTTCTTTTTGTCACTTATTGCGCCCCAATTGTATTGAAGAGCTAAAATAAATTAACTTTTTGATGATATTCTAATTTTGTGAGATGCATCTGTACATTGCTCTTCTCACCCCCTCTATACACAGTCTCAGCCTACATTACATCACTCCTTTCACCCTCTCTATACAGTCTCATCTTGCGGTACATTGCTCCTCTCACCCCCTCTGTACATGGCCCCATCCTGCAGTACATCGCTCCTTTCACCCTCGTTCTACGCAGCCCCATCCTGCAGTACATTGCTCCTCTCTCCCTACGCAGCCCCATCCTGCAGTACATTGCTCCTGCCACCCTGGCTATACGCAGCCCCATCCTACAGTACATAGCTCCTCTCTCCCTCTCTCTACGCAGCCCCATCCTGCAGTACATTGCTCCTCTCTCCCTCTCCATACGCAGCCCCATCCTGCAGTACATCGCTCCTCTCTCCCTCTCCATACACAGCCCCATCCTGCAGTACATTGCTCCTCTCTCCCTCTCCATACACAGCCCCATCCTGCAGTACATTGCTCCTCTCTCCCTCTCCATACACAGCCCCATCCTGCAGTACATTGCTCCTCTCTCCCTCTCTATACACAGCCCCATCCTGCAGTACATCGCTCCTGCCACCCTGTCTATACACAGCCCCATCCTGCAGTACATCGCTCCTCTCTCCCTCTCCATACACAGCCCCATCCTGCAGTACATCGCTCCTCTCCATACACAGCCCCATCCTGCAGTACATCGCTCCTCTCTCCCTCTCCACACAGCCCCATCCTGCAGTACATTGCTCCTCTCTCCCTCTCCATACACAGCCCCATCCTGCAGTACATCGCTCCTGCCACCCTGTCTATACATAGCCTCATCCTGCAGTACATCGCTCCTGCCACCCTGTCTATATACAGCCCCATCCTGCAGTACATCTCTTTTCTCACCCTCTCTACGCAGCCCCATCCTGCAGTACATCGCTCCTCTCCATACACAGCCCCATCCTGCAGTACATCGCTCCTCTCTCCCTCTCTACACAGCCCCATCCTGCAGTACATTGCTCCTCTCTCTCTCTCCATACAGCCTCATCCTACAGTACATCGCTCCTCTCTCCACAGCCCCATCCTGCAGTACATTGCTCCTCTCTCCCTCTCCATACACAGCCCCATCCTGCAGTACATCGCTCCTGCCACCCTGTCTATACACAGCCCCATCCTGCAGTACATCTCTTTTCTCACCCTCTCTACGCAGCCCCATCCTGCAGTACATCGCTCCTCTCCATACACAGCCCCATCCTGCAGTCCATCGCTCCTCTCTCCCTCTCTACACAGCCCCATCCTGCAGTACATCGCTCCTCTCCCTCTCCATACACAGCCCCATCCTGCAGTACATCGCTCCTCTCTCCCTCTCCATACACAGCCCCATCCTGCAGTACATCGCTCCTCTCTCCCTCTCCATACACAGCCCCATCCTGCAGTACATTGCTCCTCTCTCCCTCTCCATACACAGCCCCATCCTGCAGTACATCGCTCCTGCCACCCTGTCTATACATAGCCCCATCCTGCAGTACATCGCTCCTGCCACCCTGTCTATACACAGCCCCATCCTGCAGTGCATCTCTTTTCTCACCCTCTCTACGCAGCCCCATCCTGCAGTACATCGCTCCTCTCCATACACAGCCCCATCCTGCAGTACATCGCTCCTCTCTCCCTCTCTACACAGCCCCATCCTGCAGTACATTGCTCCTCTCTCTCTCCATACAGCCTCATCCTACAGTACATCGCTCCTCTCTCCCTCTCCATACACAGCCCCATCCTGCAGTACATTGCTCCTCTCTCCCTCTCCATACACAGCCCCATCCTGCAGTACATCGCTCCTGCCACCCTGTCTATACACAGCCCCATCCTGCAGTACATCGCTCCTCTCCATACACAGCCCCATCCTGCAGTACATTGCTCCTCTCTCCCTCTCTATACACAGCCCCATCCTGCAGTACATCGCTCCTGCCACCCTGTCTATACACAGCCCCATCCTGCAGTACATCTCTTTTCTCACCCTCTCTACGCAGCCCCATCCTGCAGTACATCGCTCCTCTCCATACACAGCCCCATCCTGCAGTACATCGCTCCTCTCTCCCTCTCTACACAGCCCCATCCTGCAGTACATTGCTCCTCTCTCTCCATACAGCCTCATCCTACAGTACATCGCTCCTCTCTCCCTCTCCATACACAGCCCCATCCTGCAGTACATTGCTCCTCTCTCCCTCTCCATACACAGCCCCATCCTGCAGTACATCGCTCCTGCCACCCTGTCTATACACAGCCCAATCCTGCAGTACATCGCTCCTCTCCATACACAGCCCCATCCTGCAGTACATTGCTCCTCTCTCCCTCTCTATACACAGCCCCATCCTGCAGTACATCCCTCCTGCCACCGTCTATACATAGCCCCATCCTGCAGTACATCGCTCCTGCCACCCTGTCTATGCATAGCCCCATCCTGCAGTACATCGCTCCTGCCACCCTGTCTATACACAGCCCCATCCTGCAGTACATCTCTTTTCTCACCCTCTACGCAGGCCCATCCTGCAGTACATCGCTCCTCTCCATACACAGCCCCATCCTGCAGTACATCGCTCCTCTCTTCCTCTCCATACACAGCCCCATCCTGCAGTACATCGCTCCTCTCCCTCTCCATACACAGCCCCATCCTGCAGTACATCGCTCCTCTCCATACACAGCCCCATCCTGCAGTACATCGCTCCTCTCTCCCTCTCTACACAGCCCCATCCTGCAGTACATTGCTCCTCTCTCTCTCCATACAGCCCCATCCTGCAGTACATCGCTCCTGCCACCCTGTCTATACATAGCCTCATCCTGCAGTACATCGCTCCTGCCACCCTGTCTATACACAGCCCCATCCTGCAGTACATCTCTTTTCTCACCCTCTCTACGCAGCCCCATCCTGCAGTACATCGCTCCTCTCCATACACAGCCCCATCCTGCAGTACATCGCTCCTCTCTCCCTCTCTACACAGCCCCATCCTGCAGTACATTGCTCCTCTCTCTCTCCATACAGCCTCATCCTACAGTACATCGCTCCTCTCTCCCTCTCCATACACAGCCCCATCCTGCAGTACATTGCTCCTCTCTCCCTCTCCATACACAGCCCCATCCTGCAGTACATCGCTCCTGCCACCCTGTCTATACACAGCCCCATCCTGCAGTACATCTCTTTTCTCACCCTCTCTACGCAGCCCCATCCTGCAGTACATCGCTCCTCTCCATACACAGCCCCATCCTGCAGTCCATCGCTCCTCTCTCCCTCTCTACACAGCCCCATCCTGCAGTACATCGCTCCTCTCCCTCTCCATACACAGCCCCATCCTGCAGTACATCGCTCCTCTCTCCCTCTCCATACACAGCCCCATCCTGCAGTACATCGCTCCTCTCTCCCTCTCCATACACAGCCCCATCCTGCAGTACATTGCTCCTCTCTCCCTCTCCATACACAGCCCCATCCTGCAGTACATCGCTCCTGCCACCCTGTCTATACATAGCCCCATCCTGCAGTACATCGCTCCTGCCACCCTGTCTATACACAGCCCCATCCTGCAGTACATCTCTTTTCTCACCCTCTCTACGCAGGCCCATCCTGCAGTACATCGCTCCTCTCCATACACAGCCCCATCCTGCAGTACATCGCTCCTCTCTCCCTCTCCGTACACAGCCCCATCCTGCAGTACATCGCTCCTCTCTCCCTCTCCATACACAGCCCCATCCTGCAGTACATCGCTCCTCTCCATACACAGCCCCATCCTGCAGTACATTGCTCCTCTCTCTCCATACAGCCCCATCCTGCAGTACATCGCTCCTGCCACCCTGTCTATACACAGCCCCATCCTGCAGTACATCTCTTTTCTCACCCTCTCTACGCAGCCCCATCCTGCAGTACATCGCTCCTCTCCATACACAGCCCCATCCTGCAGTACATCGCTCCTCTCTCTCTCTACACAGCCTCATCCTGCAGTACATCGCTCCTCTCTCCCTCTCCATACACAGCCCCATCCTGCAGTACATTGCTCCTCTCTCCCTCTCCATACACAGCCCCATCCTGCAGTACATCGCTCCTGCCACCCTGTCTATACATAGCCCCATCCTGCAGTACATCGCTCTTGCCATCCTGTCTATACACAGCCCTATCCTGCAGTACATCTCTTTTCTCACCCTCTCTACGCAGCCCCATCCTGCAGTACATCGCTCCTCTCCATACACAGCCCCATCCTGCAGTCCATCGCTCCTCTCTCCCTCTCTACACAGCCCCATCCTGCAGTACATCGCTCCTCTCCCTCTCCATTCACAGCCCCATCCTGCAGTACATCGCTCCGCTCTCCCTCTCCATACACAGCCCCATCCTGCAGTACATCGCTCCTCTCTCCCTCTCCATACACAGCCCCATCCTGCAGTACATTGCTCCTCTCTCCCTCTCCATACACAGCCCCATCCTGCAGTACATCGCTCCTGCCACCCTGTCTATACATAGCCCCATCCTGCAGTACATCGCTCCTGCCACCCTGTCTATACACAGCCCCATCCTGCAGTACATCTCTTTTCTCACCCTCTCTACGCAGCCCCATCCTGCAGTACATCGCTCCTCTCCATACACAGCCCCATCCTGCAGTACATCGCTCCTCTCCATACACAGCCCCATCCTGCAGTACATCGCTCCTCTCCCTCTCCATACACAGCCCCATCCTGCAGTACATCTCTTTTCTCACCCTCTCTACGCAGCCCCATCCTGCAGTACATCGCTCCTCTCCATACACAGCCCCATCCTGCAGTACATCGCTCCTCTCCATACACAGCCCCATCCTGCAGTACATCGCTCCTCTCCATACACAGCCCCATCCTGCAGTACATCGCTCCTCTCCCTCTCCATACACAGCCCCATCCTGCAGTACATCGCTCCGCTCTCCCTCTCCATACACAGCCCCATCCTGCAGTACATCGCTCCTCTCTCCCTCTCCATACACAGCCCCATCCTGCAGTACATTGCTCCTCTCTCCCTCTCCATACACAGCCCCATCCTGCAGTACATCGCTCCTGCCACCCTGTCTATACATAGCCCCATCCTGCAGTACATCGCTCCTGCCACCCTGTCTATACACAGCCCCATCCTGCAGTACATCTCTTTTCTCACCCTCTCTACGCAGGCCCATCCTGCAGTACATCGCTCCTCTCCATACACAGCCCCATCCTGCAGTACATCGCTCCTCTCTCCCTCTCCATACACAGCCCCATCCTGCAGTACATCGCTCCTCTCTCCCTCTCCATACACAGCCCCATCCTGCAGTACATCGCTCCTCTCCATACACAGCCCCATCCTGCAGTACATTGCTCCTCTCTCTCTCCATACAGCCCCATCCTGCAGTACATCGCTCCTCTCTCCCTCTCCATACACAGCCCCATCCTGCATTACATCGCTCCGCTCTCCCTCTCCATACACAGCCCCATCCTGCAGTACATCGCTCCGCTCTCCCTCTCCATACACAGCCCCATCCTGCAGTACATTGCTCCTCTCACCCCCTCTACACACACAGTCTCAGCCTGCAGTAGATCATTCAGTTTAGTTATCAATGCACCTGCACCCTGCTTTATGAGCTCTGGGTTGTAATGAAGAAAGGTACAAAACTTGCAATGACATCATCAGTTATAGCTCGTTTTGCCCACATCCCAGAGCAGAGCTATGCTGGCTGGAAGCTGAGCCAGTCGGCACTGTGCATGACCACCCACGAGCATTGGGACGGTGACAATTCCAATTGGGTGAATGGAGCCTGGAGGGGCATCCTGTGGGGGTGAGAACTGCTAAACAGGGCAGGTATTGAGTTATATTGATACAAATGAATTTATGTAATTGTAAATTATTATAAAACCATATATATATACCATATATATATATAATACCATATAAGTATTGAGATACTGATTTGGCTTTTATCCTAAGTCATATTGCACGACTCGTTAAAGGGTTGATTGTGACTTGTAGGATCGCTACTTCCAACAGGTGGCGCTATAGAGTTAAGTCCTCTTTTTCTCAGAAGAGGCAATTTGCATATAAAACCATATTGTGTTTTTGTTAGTAACTCTTTAATGACTTTTTTTTTCTGCTGTAGCAACCCACTTCCTGTTTTAGAAAGCAATTTTCACACATCCAGTGAACGAAAGACCCCATTTCCACCTCAATGTTATTGCTGTAGGTGTGGTGCAGGATCAGTGGATGTCGGTTTTATCTGTAGTCAGTAACCAGAGCTGTTATTATTGCAGCATGGTGGCTCAGTGGTTAGTGCTGTGGCTTTACAGTCCTGAGGTTCTGGGATCAAATCTGAGACCTGTGATGTTTTTTGGGATATGTGAAGAGCCTGTGATTATCCATACTTCCATAGCACAGGTCAACCTGTGAGCTGCAACCGTTCTGCCCAGGACATTTATGTAACAGATTTCTATGGATATAGATATATATTTATGTACTATATATCAGATAAATGTGCTCCAGTATGTTGGTGGCTCAGTGGTTAGCACTCTTGTGCTGCAGCATTGGTATCCAGGGTTCAAATCCTTGCATGTACTTTATATGTTCTTTTTTGGGTGTCTTTCTTGTTTTGCAAACATGCTGATTGAACATTTATACTGTGAGCCCCACAATATGTTATGTTGTACAAGAATAATATATTCTGGTAGCTCAGTAGTTAGTAAACATGGGCTATAGCATTGAGGTCCTGGCTTCATCTCCTACCACAGACAACATCGAAAAGGAAGTTAGATTTAATTGACCTTCTTTTGTCAAATAATTTATCTATTTATGGCCCCAAAAAATAAAAAATTACTTTTGAACCTGCGATGGGTTCGATCAGTTGTTCTTTACATGGAAGAAGTGACAATTGTTTATGTAAGGCGGCACGATGGCTCTGAGGTTAGAGCTGATGATTTACAGAATTGAGATCCCAGGTTCAACTCTCTCACCAGAACAAGTGATGCCTACATCTGGGGCAGTGGTGGCTCAGTGGTTAGCGTCGCAGCACTGGGAACCTGGGTTCAATCCCCATTGTCTGCACAGAGTCTGAATGTTCCCTGCTTTGACATACAGATACTGTGACCTCACAAGATCTTGGACTGTATAAGGTGGTGGAGATCTAATAGTTTGGACGAAGGAGAGGAGAAAAGTCTCTCTGTAGGAAGACAGTCATTTTATAATAAGTCCAAGCTGGACTCATTATAACATTATTTTTATTATACAAAATTATTATTATACAGGACAATATATTATCAGGGGTCACAGTATAAATAGCTATCAGTGTGTCTCTGGAGTGACAGGGGAAGGAAGCCACAGGGAACATACAAGTTACAGCCTCCATACAGAAGGTGTCCATGGTGGGGGTGGAACCCAGGTCTGCAGGGCTGTGACACTGACCACTGAGCCACCACTGCTCCAGATGCAAGTATAATTTCTTCTATATCTAAATCATCGTTCAGTCTTCTAATTGACTTTAGTGAGAGTCGAACCCAGGACCTAAGTGCTGCAAAACATCAGTGCTAACCACTGAGCCGTCATAACCACCTTAGATGAAGGATAGTCATTCCTTCTACATAATGCACCATGTATAGAACAACTGATCACAACCATCGCAGGTTCAAAAGTAAATGTTTTTTTTTTTTGTTGCCAAGAATAGATGGAAATTACATCCTTTTGTAATCGAAATTATCCTTTTGGATGTGGTGGGGGCTGAACCCAGGACCTCAGCGCCGCAGGCCATCTGTGCTAACCACTGAGCCACCAGGCTACGGTTACTAAAGAGAATGACATTTCTTGTATAACAATAAAGAAAACCATCACAGGATGAAGTCCCCCCTCAGAGGAACTAAAAATAAAGGAAATTTAGTTGTTTTTTTTCAGTATCATTTAATTGACCTTCTTTTTGACAAAGAAATAAAAACATAGGTTCAAGGTTAAAAGAAGAGGCAAATCCATACAATAACCCTTCAGACCTTGGTGGGACTTGTACTTAGGACCCCAGTTTTAGGAAGCACTAGTGCTAACCACTGAGCCACCGTGTAGCCGTTTGATACTATGGTATCACAGTATACAGATTTATTACTCAAAGGATCGAAGGTTCAAAAATCTCAACACGGACTAAAAATTCAAGTAGAAAAATTAATAACTAATCAGCTCACATTTCCCCCATTAAAAATAAATAAAAAAACCCTCAAAACATATTTGTATCGCTGCATCCATAAAAGTCTGACCTATCAAAATCTAAAAATAATGAACCTGTATGGTAAATGCCAAGATTGTCAGAAGCTGGTGCTATGTCACGTATGTGGCAGGTCACAACAGCCAGAGGGGCATTACTTAATACTAATGATACTGGTCATAAAAGGGGACTAATCCTGAGACTTCAGGAGTCAGTAAAGGGAATATCTTGTGGTGAATTTGGAGAACCTACTTTTTATATTAATAATTCAGATATTTACCTTCTTATTTCATTGGTTTATTGCAAACGGCAGAACGTTTGTAAATTGTACTAAAGTTTATAGTGGGGGATAGTAGTGATTACTTCTGTACAAACTGTAGCATGGAGGGGTAGACTTGATATTCAGGACACAAGAAAAGCTGGGTGACGCACCATGTAAGGCCACGTTCACGTGTTCATTATTTATAGGCCAAAACCAGGAGTGGGTGATAATACAGAAGTGGTGCATATGTTTCTATTATACTTTTCTTCTGATTGTCCCACTCCTGGTTTTGGCTTCCAAATACTGATGTAAAATACTGACCGTGTGAACAAGGCCTAACAGTGACCATATATTATTCTCGGCGGTTGCAGGTCCATGAGCTCAGCCACGAAGTCACCATGAAATTGTTTTCTACCAATGGGACAAAGGATCCTGTGGACATCGCGACGGTGGCGTATTACATCGAGCGGGAGGTAAGATAAGACATCCCTGGTGGACCTGGTTGTTTAGATCATAGCGGTGTCCCCTCCAGGCTGCTGAGTGGGAGTCGGACCCCACCATTGAGGACATATGTTATAAACATGGGGAACCCTTTAATTGTATTATCTCTGGGGGTCTAGTGCACTAAAAAGGTAATGATAATATCAAGGGGGTCTCACTGCAGCGAGTTGTGCTATTAATGAGTAGGGCCACGTTACTTCTTTCAAAGACCACCATGTAGCACAACCAAGGCATTGTCTTACATTGGGTGCCTTCCTCCATGCAGTGAAAGCTAATTTTGTATATGGGCTAATCTGGAGGAGCGTCCTATGTCAATAAAAAACACCAGAAAGCCTGACAGACTCCATGAACAGTAATGTGAACAGTCCCTGCACAACCTCCATGTTCATCAGTTTTCAGGGTGTGTTTCTTTAGTACATTTATAAGTTTTCTACACTAAGTTCGCCACCTGCAGGACAACACTAGGTATTGCGCTAAACCCCTATGATGGCGCTGGAATAAAACAAGCCACATTGATTATTGTTTTTAACTTGATGATATTTTGTCCCTCAGCTAAAACTGAGCAAATTCAGCGTTTCCCTGGACAGATGGATACTGGAGATAGACGTAGAATCAATCCGGGTTTTGTTTTTTGACAATGAACCTCCTCGAATCAACATGAAAAGCATCTCTCCTGGGTTTGCCGCCATCATTATCATCATCGCTCTGGCTTTTCTAACTGGGATCGCGGTGTTTGTAAGTACCGTACATTGTGTGTGTTATATGTAAGTCACATCAAATATGAACATATAACGCCCCCACGATGCAAGTAAAGCGGTAGCTCCCCTCTTGTGCCATCACCCCTTTAATGGCAGTAAAGGTTGGGTCCAGTGCATCGCTCCTGCCGCCACATGATTTGTTAGTTGTGAAAGGCGATTTCTAAAACTCAACTTTTGCAAAAAAAAAAAAAAGAAAAGAATTCCCCATGATTCCTGCATGTGTTGCAGGTGGTGCTGCAGCGGAGAGCGGAGCAGGAGCGCATTCAGTTTGAAGTCATTGAGGTAAGTGGCGGCCGACAGCACCGCATTCACACATTCGTGATTCACGGACCAGCCACAGGTCTCCAGACCAGAAATGTGACAACCCCCATAGGCGTATATGAGACCCATGGCCAGATTGCCCAGGGCAGGAGACACTGGATGGGCTCGGTGTTATGATCATGGGAATGGCGAGACCGACCTTTTAGGAGATCTCGGTACATTGCTCATCAGACGCCCGTGTGCTGTCAGATTTATCAGTAATTGGCGCTGTGTCCCCTGAGGTTCTACTAAACCCGACTAAGCCCTTTTCTTCCAATAACATCTGCACCTACCAGCGATCCAGCAGATCTGTGCATGCACACACGAACTAATACACACACAGAGCAGAGCCGCACCCGATTGCAGAACTATGCATATGACAGCTAAACAAATCTCATCCACGTAACCCAGAACTTTTCCGGTCTGACATTGGCCTGCAGCACAGTTTCTGTAATCCTCAGCATGTCACTTTCTGTTTACTATGATGCGGCGTCAAATCCGCCCTATATCCGGAGGTCACACTTGCAGGTTTTGCACTGAACAATTTTTTTTACATCCCTATTATCAGAATCTGAAATGTTAAGTGATGGGATCTGATGATTTTTGTATTTATTCTGCAGGGTCACGAGCTGGAAGATTATCAGATGGCGCAGAGGGATGGGCTTAGATATTATTACTCCTGAATAAAGAGGAAGGTTTTTAGTAAGTTCTGCAGTTAACCTTTTTGGAAGATTTAAGTGGTGTAAGGCGGTCTACTGTAAAGAGACATTTTGTTAAAGTTTCCCTTTAAACCTTTTCCCTTTAAGTGCCCTGCTGATCGATGGGGGTCTATGGCCGGAGATCCCACCGATTGCACAAAAGCGCTGAAGCACAGAGCTGTATACGCGCTCTGTGCACGCACTCGGGCAGCATTAGGTGCGTCAGAGCAATTGCAGGACATTTAAGTTGGGAAAAAGTTATATTTTTTCCTAAGAAAGCTGGAAACTGCTAACACGAACACGTCGCCAGAAAAGGACGACACTTCCCCCTGCGACTTAGAAATCCCTGACTTCTCATGTACAGAGCACATTACAACAGTTTCAGGGGGTTTTTTTCTTTATATTTCACACATCCCACAGCAGCGGCTCTGGCCCCCGTGTCTGTATACAGGGGGAGCAGACGCTGCGTACAGTAACAGAATGCAGGTCTATAACAACAGTACCCACCATATTCCAACTCGATTCTGATGGGAGTAATAGTCCAAGTTTGCAGCAGACATCCGTACACTTACAGTGATACTTCTGTCACTCTGAGTGATGAGGGAAGAAATAAAAAATCTGCAACGTTACAGGTACAGCCCCTCCGGCGTGCCTTCCTGCTTCTTGTACAGGACGTTCTCTTTTGATTTCTTAAAATCTTCATTGGTGACTTTCATCCTCCTCTCCCGAAGCGCCATCAGCCCGGCCTCCGTACATATAGCCTGCGGGGGGAGACGGGCACATGAGTTCTGCTGCTGAGGCCACATGCAATAGTAATATTCTCCTAATCTGTCACATCCAGAGCTGAAATCGTGCAGACTGACACTCCAATAATAACCTAATACCCTGCACGCTGCATCTCCGACAATACAGAGTACAGGAGCGCACCCTGGTGATGGGACCCCTACTGATCAACAGGTTATAGGTGACCGGACAACCCCTTTAACTTGTTCTGCAGCCAAAAGACAGTACAACACTGAGGCTATAAGAGGGAAAAGGTGCAAAATCCTGAGGCGGGGGGTGATGATCCAGCTCCACCGAGCCCCGATCTCACATCATCCCGTCTGTCAAGGATCACATGAAGAGACAGAAGGATCCGCACCAGCTCCTCCATAACCTGTGTACAAGTGTGGAGAAGAAGTGATGGAGGCAAGGGGCGGTCACCAGATACTGATGAGGGAGGCGGCGGGCGCTCACCGGTGATGGCGGCAACAGACAGTCACCGGATACTGATGGGATTTTACAATTCTCTTTTTTTCATTCACTTGCATTTTGTTAATTGCTAAAAATCAATCATTAACCCTTCTGAAGCTTCTTACTCTACGTTTTTTTTCCATTCCTGCTTAAAACACTTGCATAATTCCATCCATGTAATCAGCCCCAAATAGTCGCAAAGTTCCCCGGAGAAGTGTCGCACCTTTATATCTGCTCCTGACAGGTCGTCTTTGGCCATGATGAGATCATCCAGCGTGACGTCGCCCGACAGCGTCATGCGACTGGTGTGGATCTGGAAGATTCTCTTCTTGGTCTTTTCATCAGGTAGAGGGAATTCAATCTTTCTGTCGATACGACCTTAGAAAGTAAAAAGAAAGTTACATGTACTGCATGCAGACAAGAGTGTTTTGCAATAAAATATTACCTTAACCCCTTCGAGTATATTTACGTCTTCAGTCGTGTCCCTGCCTGTGATGTGGGCACTGGTGCTGAGCCACATCGCTCCCCGCACTTGATGGCTGATGTAATCAGCCATCAAGTTCCTATAACAGTCGCGGGTGGATCTCGGATGTTAACCAGTTAAAGGCCACTATCACTGATAGCGGCATTTAATACGTGCAGACAGGAAGTGTGTCAATGATCCCGCCCACATGATCTCTGGGCACTGATGGGTAGTCATGACAGATGGAGGTCTGCTGAAAGAACCTGTCATCACGATTTCTGCTATGTATAGCACAGTTGATTGCAGCTTCAAATCTACTAAGAGGACTATTGAAGTCAGTAAAAAGTAAGAAAAAGCTTTAAATTTAAAAAAAAAAAAAAAAAAAAAACACAAAAAGTTCAAATCACCCCCTTTTTGCACTGTTAAAATTACAAAGGAAAAAAGACAAAACACATGTTTGGTATCGCAGAAATGTCCAATCTGTTAAAATATAAAATAATCTGAGCGGTAAACAGAAAAGAAAAGAAAAAAAAAAAAAAAGAGCCAGAATCACAGTTTTATAGTTTTATGGTCACTGAAACATTGCAATAAAACGCTGCAATAAGCTCCAATGTTTTGATCTTATCTACCCCAAAACAGTATCAGTAAAAATATCAGCTCAGGGCCCAAAAAACTAAGCCCTCACTCAGCCCCAGATCTTAAGAGAACGTTAAAGGCCCCAGAAAACAGCGTCAAAAGCAAAAAAAAAACCACAACAACAGATTTCTGAATTTTTTTTTCAGTACTTAAAAAGAAAACAAACAAAAACAAGACAGTATACATGTTTGGCATCTGCGTACTTGTATTGACCTGGAGAATCATATTGCCAGGTGAGTTTATATAATATATAAAATGAACATGGTTAGTACATTAAAAAATAAAAAAAAACTGCAACTGCACTTTTTTTTGCAATTTCATCGCACTTGGAATTTTTTCCCCATTTTCCAGTACACTGTGCGGCAGAATGAATGATATCAATCAGAAGTACAACTCGTCCTGCAAAAAACAAGCCGTCCTACGGCTATATGGCTGGAAAAGTAAAAAAAAGTTGTTGCTCTTGGTAGAAGGGGAGGAAAAAACGGAAAATCGACCAGGAGTGAGGGGGATGAAAGGCAAGTGGCAGAGCCAAAAATTAATGACCACCCCTCGGCAGCTCTGCAGTGTCCTGTGGGCCCTATCGATGCTGCCGTGTGTCCAGGAGTTGAGGTGGGAGTCAATGACAGCGCTGTATTTCCCCAGTACCCATCACTGGTGTGCGGTGGGCTTCTGGGCACCATCAGGATTATACTCCCATATATCACTATATACCTGGTCTAATTAAGGCCGGATCCAGCGTTTCTATCCTGTTGGTGGCCATAATGACTTTCACGTCACCCCGGGAATCAAATCCGTCCAGCTGATTGAGCAGCTCCAACATGGTTCTCTGAATTTCTCGCTCGCCCCCGGAGTTGGAGTCATACCTGTAAGATCAGACAATAGACAGAGGTTCTCCGGTGACTTTCATTTCCGTAGCGATGGCAGCAGATGACATACTGACAGGTCTCATGTGCATCCGGCCCACGCATCAGAATAGGACACAAATGATATTGCCGGCTGACCCAAGTCCTGGCGCCATCATCAATGGGGTCAGTGGGGTGAAGTGACGGAGAAACCCTTTAACTTCATCTGGTGTCAAACCCAAATTTAATGGAAAACGAACACTCTTTTTCCTCTCCTTCCATGTGAAACACCTGCACAACTACAACAGCCAGTATGTCCAGAAATATTAGGATTCCCCCATTCTTACCTCTTTGTGCCGATGGCATCTATCTCATCGATAAACACTATGGATGGCGCGTGCTCTTCGGCCACCCTGAACAATTCACGAACCAGCTTGGGCCCATCGCCCAGGTATTTCTGGATGAGCTCAGATCCCACCACCCTCAAGAAGGTGGCCGACGTCTGGTTGGCTACAGCTTTGGCCAGAAGAGTTTTACCTGTGGAAATCGGTCGTATCAGATGTTACCGGATATAAGATACAACATAACATGAGGATGTGTGGGTGCTGTACCTGTGCCGGGCGGACCATAGAGAATGACGCCTTTGGGGGGTTTGATGCCCATCTCTTCATAGTACTCGGGATGGGTGAGGGGCAGCTCCACAGATTCCTACAGGGCAGATATCACACAGACTGAGCACACGCTGGATAAACCTGCAGAGCGCAGCAGCACCAAATAAGTGGCACATGTACAGCGTTTCCGCGGCTTTGGATGTCTAGCAACCGGGTGACATGAAAAAGCCAAATACAACCAATAGATATAAATGAACATGTTTTATTCCCTTCTCGACATGGGCCAGAATAGGGTATATGCATCTTTTTATGCCCAGATAGCGTCATGGGAGACTGTGATTTTTTTTACTGCAGGATTGCAGTGTGTAGAATAGATCCCCGAGCATGACGATGGGAAAGAGAAGTTACAAACATAGAAAAAATAAAAACCTGAATCGGCCCACATTTCACCCACACAAAAATAAAGGAAAGAAAAAAAAACAAAAACATGAATACAAACTTGTTATCGCCATAATTGTAGCGACCGAGAGAATCAGGTTTCCAAGTCAATTTAACAGCACAGTAAATGCCATAAAAAAAATAAAAAATATAGAATTGTAGTTTGTGTTTTTTTTCACAGTTTCTTCCCGTTTCTCACTACATTATATAGTAAAGTGAATGCTGTCATTGAAACTTACAATTTAAACAGCAAAAAAAAAAAACTAACAGCCCTCAAACAGAAATGCTGACAAAGCTAAAGCGACAGCTCGTGCAAGAAGGGGAGGAAAGACGGGAACACAAAAGTGCAAAGGGGCTAAGACACGGGAATACGTTTACATGTAGCTGACGAGATTTATGGCGCACCTTGATTTCCTGGATCTGGTTATCCAGTCCTCCGATGTCAGCGTATGTCTCCTGAGGAGCTTTCTCCACTTTCATCACGGTCACCAGGGGGTCTGTGTCATCCATGAGGACCCCGATCACAGCGTGGACCTAGGAATAAGCCAAGACAATAAGTGATGGAGCACGAGCAGCAAGGCGATCATAAAGCTTTACCTGGGGTGCAAGGCAATCATAAAACACCACCCTGGGTACAAGGAGATTATAAAGCTCTTGTTTATTTTAAAGCCCAAAACCCACCTCTACGTTAAAGGATTATTGCCCATTTACTAAGTTATCCCCCAACCATAGGCAATAACTTAGTGATCACTCGGCGTCCGCCCAGAGATCGGAGCTATGGAATTTGGGAACCTTAGCCGAGAATGGAGCAGAGGAGCACATACTCGACTTCTGCTCCATTCATTGTCTAAGGGGCTGCCAGAAGCAGCGATGTGCTGTCCCTGAATATATCCGGCAGTCCTAGACAGAATGAACGGAGCTGAGGCCGATCATCGATCCACTCCACTCAGGACGGGCTCTGCAAAGTCCCATTCTCTGGATTGCTGGGGGTCCCAGTAAGTTATGCCATATCCTGCGGACAAGGTATTCAGACAAGCGCTGAACTTTGTGAACCGTCACGTGTGCAGCTCTGGGCGCTCATCTGTCATGTGGTGCCTATTCTGTATACGCACTAGTCCGATCCAGAAATCCATGTCACAAGTGCAGATTTGAAGTCCATGTGGAAAACAGCCCATGTGCACTGGCCCGCAGGAGACAAGCGGCCCGCACAGTGCAGTGAACTCAGCCTTAAAAGGCGTTTTCCTCTTTCAGCAATCTTCGGCCTGACAGGTACAGTTATGTGTAACAAAATAAATGCATTTTGCTTACCTCCCTGGGTCCAGCGCAGTCTCCTCTCCTGCCCTGATCTGTTGTACGGCTGTAGTGGTGACATCACGTTGACAGTGCTGAAGCCAATCACTGATCTCAGGTGATGTACGCTTTATGAGCTGCTAAGTTTAGTGATTGGCTGTAGTGCTGTCACATGACATCACTGCTGCAGACAAACAACAAAGACCAGGGCGATGGCAGAGTAAGTTCTGAACATGGGAAGGGCGAGATAAAGGGGATTTCTTCTTTCCTCAATCTAACAGCCAGTCTGGATTAATGTGAGCTAATCAGACTGACTGCGGCAGAGACGTTTGCGCTCGCTGATTCGTTTCACTCTAAGGATTTCCTACACTCCTGAGCTATAGTGAACACGAATATGACCAGTTCAGGACGATGGTACAAATCAGTTTCTCTTCACTGACAGCAAGCACAGATGTTAAATAAAGGAGTTGAAATAAAACACCAGCGTCATGAACGTAACACTGGGAGCCCTTGTACATGTCACATATTGCTCTGCTCCCTCTTCTACTCACTTTGTGGTTCAGGAGGACGGAGCACCCCGGCTCCAGCAGATCTTTGTCCACAAAGGACAGGATGCTGACATAATGCTCCGATCCCACCGACGTGGAGACGATGGCGTGGTTATCATCAATGATTTCCTCCAGGGTTCCCACCGACATGGGCGTTCCTCTCAGGTCGTCCACCTTGGATCTCTCTTCCTGCCAGCAGAAAATCACACACAATAGAGTCACATCGGATCTGCCACGTCACCTGCCCCGAACATCTATCCCACCACGTGGTCCCAGCTACCTCCTGCTTCTCCTCCAAAGGCTTCATCTGCTCCTGGTTCCTGATGAACTCTTCCTCCATCAGGAGATAGTCCTTGATCCTCTCCAGCTTCAGTAGCTTCAGACGGCACTGAGTATGGGGGGTGACTGAAAGAGACATTACAGAGAAATGTCAGTAGTGACAGGAGCCCCGTTACCTTTCCCAGAAAATGGTCATCCAGCTTTCCCACAGTAAGGGTACGTCTCCACAGGCCGTATTGTCGGCGCTCTGGACCAAGCGGATACACCGCTCCGCCAAAAGCGCCTCCCCCTTCTGTACACGCACCCTATACATAGGACTGTGTATTTACCTTGCGGAGACGGTGCGTCGCCGCAAGGTAAACAGACATGCTGCGGTCTAAAAAGACGCGCTGCATGTCCGGAAACGCAGGGCCGCCGGGTGCGTGTTCGCACGCATAGTGGAGACAGGATTTCATAAAATCCCCTCCACCATGCTGTAACATCTGGACGCTGCGGGTTGAACGCTGCGGGCTGTATGCAGCGTTCAATCCGCAGCTAATCAAGATGTAATCAGGCCCGTGGAAACATACACTAAAAGAGGGGAAGATCAGCCGCAGAGCCAGCCATGTTTACCAATCATGACACTGGGAAAGTTAGGTGATGACCTCTCTGTGGGGGCAGCACTGCAAGTCCAACTGACCCAACTTTCCCAAAAACTGCTATAACAAAACAAGCCCTCTAGAACATGGGCTTCCCACCGCTCACTTCTGCATTAGGAGGTGCAGACACAAAGTCGCTCACCTCCTGATGTAAAAGCAAACAGTGCTGGACAACCCCTTTAAGGCTTTAACAAATAAATGAGAACAGATGTTAAAGGAGTTGTACGTGGCTGCTGTACATGGGATCCGTGTTAAAGTGAATAGTCCTTTGCTGCAATACCAAACACAACCTGTGAATAGGTGAGGCGCCGTTTTTCTAATCCTGGACAAACATTTAAATTTGCTGCATTATGGCATTGATGACTACATGCGTTAAAGGGATTTTTCACCAATAACATCTTACTAAATTAGGACTACTGATATTGATCCTGATGAGGGGGTACCGGCTCCTTCCTTCAAAGCTGAGACTTAAAATCTATAGAAATAGCAAGTCGGGTGTGCACGATGGGGAGTGAGGGTGCCCGTGGCACTGATGGGCACCACTGTTTTTAGAATTGTAGAGTCTCAGTAGTTGAACCAGACATCGAAGGAATGAAAAAAAAGGAATGTCATTAAAGGGAGTATCTGTCTCTCTCCTCTGTATTGGACAGCGGAGGCCGCTGTAGGCTGTGTCGATGACCATTTGTCAGATCTCGTTCCTGTGCTCTATTATAATTGATAGGACTGTTGCCGGATCCCTGCCGGGCCGATAACTACATGTGCCCTGTTGTTAGCAGCATCTTTCAACCCCTGATGTGCTGGAGGATCCCTTTAAGGTGGCCTGCTGTCTGGAGTTTTCCTCTGGACAGGAAGCTGCAGTGATATAAGTTCAGATCTCACCTAATGGGAGTTTACTGGCAGCATCCGGACCCTTTGTCTTCTTTTTCTTCTTGCCGACTCTGGTGGGGACGGGCGGCTCGTATTTCTTCTTTTTGTCCTTCCATATTCAAAAAAGAAAAAGGAAATAAAACAGTCAACACATAGTAAGAGGCGGCACATGTGGGGTCTATATCAATCCGGAGAGATTTCAGTAATCTGGCACTGTGCCGGATCATCAGACGTCTGTACAGTCACCTACGTACCTTCCGACTCCTAGAAACAGTGGCTATACGACTATAAAACTACAATAGATGATGATGATGATGAACAACGTGTCTAATCCTCGATCGCTTGTACGTTCTGCAGCTTTATAAAAGATATTAACTATTCTTCACCAGGTTCAAGATCTCTGCTTGCCGTCAGTTATTGTGCCTGAAATCCCGTAGCAATGTATCCAGTGGAGACAATGATCGGTGACCAATCGGCACCAAACATGTATCATGGCCTAAATAAAATGGAACAGCAGCAAACCCTCTGAAGAGTGTCACTCACTGACAGCAAGCAGGGATCCGATAAACTGTGAGGAACTGAAAGAGACTGGTTATTGAAGTTTTCCAGAACTTTTGTAAATCAGTCTTTATTGTTTTATAAAGAGACTGGACGGGCCCTTTAAGATCTATAGGAAAAGGCAGTTGTGTCACTAATGTTCTATTCACTGACACACAGCAGAGTTGGTCCTTTCTCCGAGATCCCTGTGATCAGCCATGCAGCCAAGATCACAGGATAAGATGAAGGTTACAGCAGAGTGACAAGAGTTATAACCAGCAGCAGCGGATGCGGGGGGCGGGGGGCGAGGGTCTGCGGCTCACCTTGTCATCCTTCTTCCCTCCTCCGGGGCCGTGTCCTCCGCTCTGACTTTGACCCTGAAAATCACAGAAGGGAACAGTTTGGTTCAATGACATCATTAGGGTGCATGTCCGGGTAACAGACAGAGCTCAGTAGAGTTTAGAGGTCGGGCCCTGTATAGCCTCCAATATTTCCGACGAGCCACCGTCACCAAGATGAGAAATACTCCGAGGTCCAGAAGAACGAGCGATGGGCGGTGTAATGGACCGAGGCTGTTATAGGCACAATGGCTGACAATGTTAGGGGGATGGCACCGGGATTGGCGCTATATGTAATGGAAGTGGTGATGATGGGGGAATCACTAGGGGGAGCGACAATTAGCGCACAGGGACAGAGAGAAATGGTCACTGATACGGTGGCTAGATCAGTGGCATGGGGAGATTTACTAGAGCAAAAATATCCTTCCAGAGAAAAACACTGCATACAAGGGCTTGTACACGGGGGCTGCGCACATCACCGTCAGCCTACACGGGGGCTGCGCACATCACCGTCAGCCTACACGGGGGCTGCGCACATCACCGTCAGCCTACACGGGGGCTGCGCACATCACCGTCAGCCTACACGGGGGCTGCGCACATCACCGTCAGCCTACACGGGGGCTGCGCACATCACCGTCAGCCTACACGGGGGCTGCGCACATCACCGTCAGCCTACACGGGGGCTGCGCACATCACCGTCAGCCTACACGGGGGCTGCGCACATCACCGTCAGCCTACACGGGGGCTGCGCACATCACCGTCAGCCTACACGGGGGCTGCGCACATCACCGTCAGCCTACACGGGGGCTGCGCACATCACCGTCAGCCTACACGGGGGATGCGCACATCACCGTCAGCCTACACGGGGGCTGCGCACATCACCGTCAGCCTACACGGGGGCTGCGCACATCACCGTCAGCCTACACGGGGGCTGCGCACATCACCGTCAGCCTACACGGGGGCTGCGCACATCACCGTCAGCCTACACGGGGGCTGCGCACATCACCGTCAGCCTACACGGGACTGCGCGCGCACACCGTCAGCGTATACGGGGCTGCACACACACCATCAGTGTATATGGGGGGGTGTAATATACCATCGGTGTATACAGGGGGGGGGGTTATATACCATCGGTGTATACAGGGGGGGGTTATATACCATCGGTGTATACGGGGGGGGTTATATACCATCGGTGTATACAGGGGGGGGTTATATACCATCAGCGTACACGGGGAGGTTATATACCATCAGCGTACACGGAGGGGAAGGTATATGTAATCATAAATCATTGCCGGTTAATCTCCCGTTTCTCGGAGTAAAACCTGCTCACTCACCATGTCTGCCGCTGCTCTATCACCGGATATACGTCATCGGACAGCGGCCGCGAAGGATCATACTGACACAAAAAAAAGAAGGCGAAGCGATAAATGGCAGCCGTCACCATAACAACGGGGGAGGAGTCTTTACAGTGACAGCAGCACTGACTCTCGGCTCAGAGATAAGAGGATTAATAAAGTGATGGGAAACTAATGGAATCACGCAGAGGTGTCCAATACCGAGGAAGTCAGAAATCTCAGTTCAGATTTTTGTGGAAATAATTTCAGTGCTCAGTCACACACAGACTGCTGAGCTGTGTATCTAATCCTATCCTGTGTGATACTGTCTGCTGAGCCGTGTATCTAATCCTATCCTGTGTGATACTGTCTGCTGAGCCGTGTATCTAATCCTATCCTGTGTGATACTGTCTGCTGAGCCGTGTATCTAATCCTATCCTGTGTGATACTGTCTGCTGAGCCGTGTATCTAATCCTATCCTGTGTGATACTGTCTGCTGAGCCTTGTATCTAATCCTATCCTGTGTGATACTGTCTGCTGAGCCGTTTATCTAATCCTATCCTGTGATACTGACTGCTGAGCCATGTATCTAATCCTATCCTGTATGATACTGTCTGCAGAGCTGTGTATCTAATCCTATCCTGTGTGATAGTCTGCTGAGCCGTGTATCTAATCCTATCCTGTATGCAGGGGCGGATTATCAGAGGGTCAATATGGGCGGTAGCCCAGGGCCCAGTGGTGTGGGGGGGGCCCTGGGCTACTGCACAGATTGACCCTCTGATAATCCGCCCGAGTGTGACTGTGAATGCCCGCCGGCATTTATGTGCCCCCGGACCCAGTGGGCAGAGAGAGGGTGCCCGCATCGGGCCCCTTCTCATCTGCTCACCGGGCCCCCTCCGGCGCTGCGGCGGTTTCCTATTGACGTGCAGGCGCGCGCCTGCACGTCAATAGTTAACAGCAGCCGCCAGCCAATTGGAGGCTGGCAGCTGAAGTCGGCCGCAGCGCACACGTCGCCGGCGTCTGACGTCATTGTCAGTCGCCGGCGAGTGTGCGCTGCTGGAGGGAGCTCGCCGCCTGAAGCGCTGGTCAGGTGAGGAGACTCTATTTGGTTTTTTTTGTTTTGTTTTTTGATAAGCTAACGGTGGACACACTGGGGGCAATGCTGGAGACACTGGGGCAATGCTGGAGACACTGGGGCAATGCTGGAGACACTGGGGCAGATTGCTGGACACACTGGGGGCAATGCTGGAGACACTGGGGCAGATTGCTGGAGACACTGGGGCAATGCTGGTGACACTGGGGCAGATTGCTGGAGACACTGGGGCAATGCTGGAGACACTGGGGCAGATTGCTGGAGACACTGGGGCAATGCTGGAGACACGGGCAGATTGCTGGACACACTGGGGCAATGCTGGAGGACACACTGGGGCAGATTGCTGGAGACACTGGGGCAATGCTGGAGACACTGGGGCAATGCTGGACACACTGGGGCAATGCTGGAGGACACACTGGGGCAGATTGCTGGAGACACTGGGGCAATGCTGGAGACACTGGGGCAGATTGCTGGACACACTGGGGGCAATGCTGGAGGACACACTGGGGCAGATTGCTGGAGACACTGGGGCAATGCTGGAGACACTGGGGCAATGCTGGAGGACACACTGGGGCAGATTGATGGAGACACTGGCGCATTGCTGAAGACACTGGAGCAATGCTGGAGACACTGGGGCAGATTGCTGGACACACTGACGGCAATGCTGGACATACTGGGGCAGATTGCTGGACACACTGGGGGTAATATGCTGGAGACACTGGGGCAGATTGCTGGACACACTGGGGGCAATGCTGGACACTCTGGGGCAATATGCTGGACATACTGGGGCAGATTGTTGAACACACTGGGGGAAATGCTGGATACACTGGGGCAATGCTGGAGACACGGGCAATGCTGGAGACACTGGGGCAATGCTGGAGACACTGGGCAATGCTGGACACACTGGGGCAATGCTGGACACACTGTGGGCAATGCTGGACAATTGGACATACTGGGGCAGATTGCTAGACACACTGGTGGTAATATGCTGGACACACTGGGGCAATGCTGGACATACTGGGGCAGATTGCTGGACACACTGGTGGTAATATGCTGGACACACTGGGGCAGATTGCTGGACACACTGGGGAAGATTGCTGGACACACTGTCTGGGGGCAATGCTGGACACACTGGGGGCAATATGCTGGAGTCAGTTGTAGCGCCCCACTGCCGCAGGGCCGAGGGGTACCCGGTACCGGGCCTCTGAGTCTCTGCTCTGGGGTTGTCACGGTGGCTAGACCCGGTCCGTGACCCTGCTGGGGGCGTACAGTGATAGGTGTAGATGGATAGTGGTGGTGGTGCGGTGCAGTAAAGGTTGTAGTAAATAACGAGGACACCAGGTTGCAGTCTCTTTACCTCTTTACTGAAGATCTCTGGGTCCTCAGTCCGGAAACCGGATAACCAGGCTGCGCAAGTCTGGCCGGTCCAATGGCACCTCCAGAGTTCTCTTAACAGGTGGAAATCTGTGCCTTCCTTCTAGCGCTAGGTGTTGCGGTCCTTCCCTGCTGTGCTTACGGAAAGTCCCCACAACTGTTGTGTCTGTTTCTTAAGTTCCCTCACAACTCGATTAGATGATGTTCTGCTAATCCTCCGTCCCTCCCTGATGTTACGGTTAGGACGGCACCCGTATGACGGGTAGGCTCGGAGCTCTTCCGGGACCCTAGAGTCGCCCCTCTCCACAAGTTGCCCCCCAAGACTGCATAGGTGATTTAGGTGAGACAGCCCGCCTTAGACTGACTGTCCTGCCGTTGGTTTAGAGTATTGCCTGAAGCTGAATATTGTAATACTCCCTCGGCGTTCCGGCCGCCGGTTGTGCGCCTCAGTAGGATGTTGCCTCGGTCTCACAGCACGACTCCTACTGGTATTCTCCTTCTTGCTTTGATCTCGTTTCTCACTCAGCACAATCTATCTCGCTTCCAATCCCTCCTTGGGCACCGCCGCTATGCTGAGCAGGCACGGTCCCGTTACGTTCGCTCAAGTTGCCAGGCCTCTGTCAGGATCCCACCCCTGACAGGGACCCTACCGAATCTTCTCCCACAACACCCTCTGCCACAAGGTGTTGCCTGGTTCCAACCCAGTCAGCTTTCTGTTCTAACTTCCTGCCTTACCCCCAGTTTTACCAGTATGTGAGGAGTGGCCTAATGAATAGAACCCTTAGCTCCCCCTGGAGGCCCGGCTGTGAAATGTATTGGTGTCTGTGATACCTGGTCAGATGAACTCCTTCAGTGCCATCAGACGTACCATAGCTCCCCTTAGTGGCGGAGCCACAGTACTGCAACGACCAGGACTATGGGGCGCTGCACAGACACTGGGGCAGATTGCTGGAGACACTGTCTGGGGCAATGCTGGACACACTGGGGCAGATTGCTGGACACTGGGCCAATATGCTGGACATACTGGGGCAGATTGCTGGACACACTGGGGGTAATATGCTGGACACACTGGGGGTAATATGCTGGACACACTGGGGGCAGTGTTATGATCCGGTCACCTTGGAGCCGCATGAGAGACTTTCTCAGGAGTAGGTGGTACCTGTACTGACCGCAAACCCTAAACTAACACCGCAACTAGAAGTAGCCGTGGGATGTACCTAACACATCCTAGACACCTCGACACAGCCGGAGGACTAAATACCCCTATAGATGGAAATTGGAATTCTATCTTGCCTCAGAGCAGAACCCCAGAGGATAGGCAGGACCCCACAAATATTGACTGTGAGTATAAGAGGAAAAACACACGCAGGCAGAAAAACAGGATTTAGCAAAAGAGGCACTTCTAGCTAAACAGAAAAGGATAGGACAGAATTCTAAGCGGTCAGTATTAAAATCCTAAAAATATCCACAGCAGATAATACAAATATACTACATCTAACTAAAGACATAGAAAGTATATCTGCATCTCCTGAGAATCCAGCATGACTGAAAAATCCAAAACAAAGTCTAAGCTGGACAAAAACACAATGAATTGCACTGAATTGCAAAGCACACTGCATGTGTGCACAGAGACAAAAAAACAGACACTTATCTTAGCTGAATTGGCAGCAGGGCATGAGGAGCCAGAGAGAGATGCAATCCCTCCAAGTACAATGGACAACTGGCGAGGACTCATGGATCCTGCACACCTAAATACCTAATAGAGCTGAAATCAGCAGAAACACCTGCCCAGGGTTACAACCCCAAGACAACTGCACTACCACCAACAACCACCGGAGGGAGCCCAAGAGCAGAATTCACAACAGTACCCCCCCTCCCTTGAAGAGGGGTCACCGAACCCTCACCAGAGCCCCCAGGCCGATCAGGACGAGCCAGATGAAAGGCACGGACCAAATCAGCAGCATGGACATCAGAGGCAAAAACCCAAGAATTATCCTCCTGGCCATAACCCTTCCATTTGACAAGGTACTGAAGCCTCCGCCTCGAAAAGCGAGAATCCAAAATCTTCTCAACCACATACTCCAACTCCCCATCAACCAACACAGGAGCAGGAGGATCAACCGAGGGAACAACGGGCACCACATATCTCCGCAACAAAGATCTATGGAAAACATTATGGATCGCAAAAGAGGCCGGAAGGGCCAAACGAAATAACACAGGATTGATAATCTCAGAAATCCTATAAGGACCAATAAACCGAGGCTTAAACTTAGGGGAAGAAACCTTCATAGGAACATGACGGGAAGACAACCAGACCAAATCCCCAACCTGAAGCTGGGAACCAACACACCGACGACGGTTAGCAAAACGCTGAGCCTCCTCCTGAGACAACACCAAATTGTCCACCACATGAGCCCAAATCTGCTGCAACCTGTCAACCACAGAATCCACACCAGGACAATCAGAAGGTTCAACTTGCCCCGAAGAAAAACGAGGATGAAAACCAAAATTACAAAAGAAGGGCGAAACCAAGGTAGCCGAACTAGCCCGATTATTAAGGGCAAACTCGGCCAATGGCAAAAAAGCCACCCAATCATCCTGATCAGCAGACACAAAGCATCTCAAATAAGTTTCCAAAGTCTGATTAGTTCGCTCGGTCTGGCCATTTGTCTGAGGATGAAATGCGGAAGAAAAAGACAAATCAATGCCCAGCCTAGCACAAAAGGCCCGCCAAAACCTAGAAACAAACTGGGAACCTCTGTCGGACACAATATTCTCCGGAATACCGTGCAAACGAACCACATGCTGAAAAAACAGCGGAACCAAATCAGAAGAGGAAGGCAATTTAGGCAAAGGCACCAAATGAACCATCTTAGAAAACCGGTCACAAACCACCCAGATAACCGACATCCTCTGGGAAACCAAAAGATCTGAAATAAAATCCATAGAAATATGCGTCCAGGGCCTCTCAGGGACCGGCAAAGGCAAAAGCAACCCACTAGCACGGGAACAACAAGGCTTGGCCCGCGCACAAGTCCCACAGGACTGCACAAAAGAACGCACATCACGCGACAAAGAAGGCCACCAAAAGGACCTACCAACCAAATCTCTGGTACCAAAAATACCAGGATGGCCAGCCAACACAGAACAATGAACCTCAGAAATCACTCTACTAGTCCATCTATCAGGAACAAACAGTTTCCCCACAGGACAGCGGTCAGGTTTGTCAGCCTGAAATTCCTGCAGAACCCGTCGCAAATCAGGGGAAATGGCATAAAGGACCACCCCTTCCTTCAGAATGCTGACCGGCTCCAATACCTCAGGAGAATCAGGCAAAAAACTCCTAGAGAGGGCATCAGCCTTAACATTCTTAGAACCCGGAAGATACGAGACCACGAAATCAAAATGGGAGAAAAACAGGGACCATCGAGCCTGTCTAGGATTCAGCCGTTTGGCAGATTCGAGGTAAATCAGATTTTTATGATCGGTCAAGACCACAATACGGTGCTTGGCTCCCTCAAGCCAATGTCGCCATTCCTCAAACGCCCATTCAACAACTCCCGATTGCCGACATCATAATTGCGTTCAGCAGGCGAAAACTTACGGGAAAAGAAGGCACACGGTTTCATCAAGGAACCATCAGAATTCCTCTGAGACAAAATGGCCCCTGCCCCAATCTCAGAAGCGTCATCCTCAACCTGAAACGGAAGAGAAACATCTGGCTGACGCAACACCGGGGCAGAAGAAAATCGGCGTTTAAGCTCCTGAAAGGCAGAGACAGCCACAGGGGACCAATTCGTTACATCAGCGCCTTTCTTCGTCAAATCGGTCAGGGGTTTAACCACACTGGAGAAGTTAGCAATGAAACGGCGATAAAAATTAGCAAAGCCCAAAAATTTCTGAAGGCTCTTCACAGATGTGGGCTGAATCCAATCATGAATGGCCTGAACCTTAACCGGATCCATCTCTATAGATGAGGGAGAAAAAATGAAGCCCAAAAAAGAAACCTTCTGCATTCCAAAGAGACACTTAGACCCCTTCACAAACAAAGCATTATCACGAAGGATCTGAAATACCATCCTGACCTGTTTCACATGAGACTCCCAATCATCAGAAAAAATTAAGATGTCATCCAAATATACAATCATGAATTTATCAAGATAATTCCGGAAGATATCATGCATGAAGGACTGAAAAACAGATGGAGCATTAGAGAGCCCGAATGGCATCACAAGGTATTCAAAATGGCCTTCGGGCGTATTAAACGCAGTTTTCCATTCGTCACCCTGCTTAATACGAACAAGATTATATGCCCCCCGAAGGTCAATTTTAGTAAACCAACTAGCCCCCTTAATCCTGGCAAACAAATCGGAAAGCCAAGGCAAAGGGTATTGAAACTTGACCGTGATCTTATTCAAGAGGCAATAATCAATACAGGGTCTCAAGGAGCCATCCTTCTTAGCAACAAAAAAAAATCCCGCTCCCAACGGTGAAGAAGATGGCCGAATATGCCCTTTCTCCGAAGACTCCTTAACATAACTCCGCATGGCGGTATGTTCCGGCACAGACAGGTTGAAAAGTCGGCCCTTAGGAAACTTACAGCCTGGAATCAAGTCAATAGCACAATCACAGTCCCTATGCGGTGGAAGGGAACTGGACTTGGGCTCATCGAATACATCCTGAAAATCAGACAAAAACTCTGGAACTTCAGAAGAGGAGGAAGAGGAGATTGACATCACAGGAACGTCATTATGAACCCCCTGACAACCCCAACTAGTCACAGACATGGACTTCCAATCCAACACAGGATTATGTATCTGCAACCATGGAAAACCCAGCACAATAGCATCATGCAAATTATGCAACACCAGAAAACGACAATCTTCCTGATGGGCTGGCGCCATGCACATGGTCACCTGTGTCCAAAACTGGGGTTTATTTTAGCCAAAGGTGTAGCATCAATGCCCCTTAAAGGAATAGGCTTCTGCAAAGACTGCAAGGGGAAACCACAACACCTGGCAAATTCAAAGTCCATTAAATTCAAAGCGGCGCCCGAGTCCACAAACGCCATGACAGAAAATGACGACAATGAGCAGATCAAGGTCACAGATAACAGAAATTTAGGTTGTACAGTTCCGATGGTAACAGAACTAGCGATTCTCTTTGTACGCTTTGGGCAGACTGAAATTACATGAGAAGCATCGCCACAATAAAAACACAACCTATTCTGACGTCGGAATCCTTGTTGTTCCATTCTAGACAGAATCCTATCACACTGCATAGGCTCAGGCATCTGCTCTGAGGACAACGCCACAGCGCGCACAGTTCTGCGCTCCCGCAAGCGCCGATCAATCTGAATGGCCAGAGACATAGAATCACTCAGACCAACAGGCGTGGGAAACCCCACCATAACATCTTTAACCCCTTAACGACCGCCGATACGCCTTTTAACGGCGGCCGCTAAGGGTACTTAATCCACAGCGCCGTTAATTAACGGCGCTGTGGAAAAAGTGAATAGCGCCCCCCAGAGTCGGATTTTCTCTGGGGTCTCGGTTGCCGAGGGTAGCCGAGACCCCAGAGAACATGATTCGGGGGGTTTTTACCGACCCCCGAGTTGCGATCGCCGGTAATTAACCGTTTACCGGCGGTCGCAACAAAAAAAAAAAAAAAACGCGATTTGCCGTTTAATTTCTCTGTCCTCCGATGTGATCGCACATCGGAGGACAGAGAAATGTGGTCCCCGATGGCCCCCAATAGCCCCCCAATACTTACCTACCTCCCCGGTGCTCCTCGTGTCTCCCCATGGGCGCCGCCATCTTTTTTCCGGGAAAAAATGGCGGGCGCACGCGCAGTGCGCCCGCCGCCCGGCACCCGGATGTTCTTTGGGGGCTCGGCTGCCGGGGGTAGCCGAGACCCCAAAGAACATGATCGGGGTCGGTTTGCACCGACCCCTGCTTTGCGATCGCCGGTAATTAACAGTTTACCGGCGACCGCAAAAAAAAAAAAAAAAAAAAGTGATCAGTTATTTCTCTGTCCTCTGATGTGATCGCACATCAGAGGACAGAGAAATAGGGGGATTCGGGGACCCTATCATACTCACCCGGGGTCCCTGGGTCCTCTTCTGTCTTCTCCTGCCAGCCGGCTTTTTCATCATGGCGGGCGCATGCGCAGTGCGCCCGCCATCTGCTGCCATCTGCCGGCCGGCAGGAGAAGACAAGTTGGGGCTAAAATTAGGGTTAGGGTTAGGGTTAGGGTTAGAGTTAGGGTTAGAGTTAGGGTTAAGGTTAGGGTTAGGGTTAGAGTTAGGGTTAGGGTTAGGGTTAGAGTTAGGGTTAGGGTTAGAGTTAGGGTTAGAGTTAGGGTTAGAGTTAGGGTTAGGGTTAGAGTTAGGGTTAGAGTTAGGGTTAGGGTTAGGGTTGGGGCTAAATTTAGGGTTAGGGTTAGGGCTAGGGTTAGAGTTAGGCTACTTTCACACTAGCGTTTTTTGGCTTCCGTCGCAATGCGTCGTTGGAGAAAAAACGCATCCTGCAAAAGTGCTTGCAGGATGCGTTTTTTCTCCATTGGCTTGCATTAGCGACGCATTGCGACGGATTGCCACATGTCGCATCCGTCGTGCGACGGATGCGTCGTGCTTCGGCGGACCGTCAACACAAAAAAAACTGCATGTAACTTTTTTGTGCGACGTGTCCGCCATTTCCGACCGCGCATGCGTGGCCGGAACTCCGCCCCCGCCTCCCCGCACCTCACAATGGGGCAGCGGATGCGTAGAAAAAACAGCATCCGCTGCACCCGTTGTGCGGCGCTTACAACGCTAGCGTCGGTACGTCGGCCCGACACACTGCGATGGGCCGAGTATGACGCTAGTGTGAAAGTAGCCTTAGGCTTCTTTCACACTTGCGTCGGTACGGGGCGGTCGCAATGCGTCGGCCCGATGTACCGACACACGTTGTGAAAATTGTGCACAACGTGGGCAGCGGATGCAGTTTTTCAACGCATCCGCTGCCCAGTCTATGTCCTGGGGAGGAGGGGGCAGAGTTACGGCCACGCATCCGCGGAAATGGCGGACGCGACGTACAAAAAAAAGGTTACATTGAACTTTTTTTGTGACGACGGGGGCTAAAGTTATGGTTAGGGTTGGGGCTAAAGTTAGGGTTGGGGCTAAAGTTAGGGTTAGAGTTGGGATTAGGGTTAGCGTTTGGATTAGGGTTGGGATTAGTGTTACGTTTGGGATTAGGGTTGGGATTAGGGTTAGGGTTGGGATTAGGGTTAGGGGTGTGTTGGATTTAGGGTTTTGATTAGGGTTATGGTTAGGGTTGAGATTAGGGCTGTTTTGGGGTTAGGGTTGTGATTATCGTTAGGGTTGTGATTAGGATTATGGATCGGGTTGAGATTAGGGTTAGGGCTGTGTTGGGGTTAGGGTTGGAGTTAGAATTGGGGGGTTTCCACTGTTTAGGTACATCAGGGGGTCTCCAAACACGACAGCCAATTTTGCTCTAAAAAAGTCAAATGGTACTCCCTCCCTTCTGAGCTCTGCCGTGCGCCCAAACAGTGGTTTACCCCCACATATGGGGCATCAGCGTACTCGGGATAAATTGGACAACAACTTTTGGGGTCCAATTTCTCCTGTTACCCTTGTGAAAATAAAAACTTGGGGGCTAAAAATCTTTTTTGTTGGAAAAAAATATATTTTTTTATTTTCACTACTCTGCATTATAAATTTCTGTGAAGCACTTGAGCTTTCAAAGTTCTCACCACATATCTAGATAAGTTCCTTAGGGGGTCTAGTTTCCAAAATTTGGTCACTTGTGGGGGTTTCTACTGTTTAGGTACATTAGGGGTCTGCAAACGCAACATAACGCCCGCAGACAATTCTATCAAAGTCTGCATTCCAAAATGGCGCTCCTTCCCTTCCGAGCTCTGCCGTGCGCCCAAACAGTGGTTTACCCCCACATATGGGGTACCAGCATACTCAGGACAAATTGGACAACAACTTTTGGGGTCCAATTTCTCTTGTTACCCTTGTGAAAATAAAAATTTGGGGGCTAAAAAAATCTTTTTTGTGGGAAAAAAAATATTTTTTATTTTCACTACTCTGCATTATAAACTTCTGTGAAGCACTTGGGCATTCAAAGTTCTCACCACATATCTAGATAAGTTCCTTGGGGGGTCTATTTTCCAAAATGGGGTCACTTGTTGGGGGTTTCTACTGTTTAGGTACATTAGGGGTCTGCAAACGCAACATAACGCCCGCAGACAATTCTATCAAAGTCTGCATTCCAAAATGGCACTCCTTCCCTTCCGAGCTCTGCCGTGCGCCCAAACAGTGGTTTACCCCCACATATGGGGTACCAGCATACTCAGGACAAATTGGACAACAACTTTTGGGGTCCAATTTCTCTTGTTACCCTTGTGAAAATAAAAACTTGGGGGCTAAAAAATCTTTATTGTTAAAAAATATATATTTTTTATTTTCACGACTCTGCATTATAAACTTCTGTGATGCACTTGGGCATTCAAAGTTCTCACTACACATCTAGATAAGTTCCATGGGGGGTCTAGTTTCCAAAATGGGGTCACTTTTGGGGGGTTTCTGCTGTTTAGGCACATCAGGGGCTCTCCAAACGCGACATGGCGTCCGATCTCAATTCCAGTCAATTTTGCATTGAAAAGTCAAATGGCGCTCCTTTGCTTCCGAGCTCAGCCATGCGCCCAAACAGTGGTTTACCCCCACATATAGGGTGTCGGCGTACTCAAGACAAATTGTACAACAGCTTCTGGGGTCCATTTTCTCCTGTTACCCTTGGTAAAATAAAAATTTGGAGGCAAAAAGATCATTTTTGTAGAAAAAATGCGATTTTTTTATTTTCACGGCTCTACGTTATAAACTTCTGTGAAGCACCTGGGGGTTTAAAGTGCTCACCACACATCTAGATAAGTTCCTTAAGGGGTCTAGTTTCCAAAATGGTGTCATATGTGGGGGGTCTCTACTGTTTAGGCACATCAGCGGCTCTCCAAACGTGACATGGCGTCCGATCTCAATTCCAGCCAATTCTACATTGAAAAAGTAAAACGACACTCCTTCTCTTCCAAGCTCTGCGGTGCGCCCAAACAGTGGTTTACCCCCATATATGGGGTATCGACGTACTCAGGAGAAATTGCACAACAACTTTTGTGGTCTAATTTCTCCTGTTACCCTTGTGAAAATAAAAATTTGGGGGCAAAAAGATCATTTTTGTAGAAAAAATTAGATTTTTTATTTTCACGGCTCTACGTTATAAACTTCTGTGAAGCACTTGGGGGTTCAAAGTGCTCACCACACATCTAGATAAGTTCCTTAAGGGGTCTAGTTTCCAAAATGGTATCACTTGTGGGGGGTTTCCACTGTTTAGGCACATCAGGGACTCTCCAAACGCGACATGGCATCCGATCTCAATTCCAGCCAATTCTGCATTGAAAAAGTCAAACGGTGCTCCTTCAATTCCAAGCTCTGCGGTGCGCCCAAACAGTGGTTTACCTCCACATATGGGGTATCGACGTACTCAGGAGAAATTGCACAACAACTTTTGTAGTCTAATTTCTCCTGTTACCCTTGTGAAAATAAGAATTTGTGGGCGAAAAAATCATTTTTGTGAAAACAAATGCGATTTTTTATTTTCACGGCTCTACGTTATAAACTTCTGTGAAGCACTTGGGGGTTCAAAGTGCTCACCACACATCTAGATAAGTTCCTTGGGGGGTCTAGTTTCCAAAATGGTGTCACTTGTGGGCGGTTTCCACTGTTTAGGCACATTAGGGGCTCTCCAAACGCGACATGGCGTCCGATCTCAATTCCAGCCAATTCTGCATTGAAACAGTCAAACGGTGCTCCTTCACTTCCAAGCTCTGCGGTGCGCCCAAACAGTGGTTTACCTCCACATATGGGGTATCGGTGTACTCAGGAAAAATTGCACAACAAAATTTGTGGTTAAATTTCTGTTTTTACACTTGTGAAAATTAAAAAAAATGGTTCTGAAGTAAAATGTTTGCAAAAAAAAGTAAAATGTTCATTTTTTTCTTCCACATTGTTTTAGTTCCTGTGAAGTACGTAAAGGGTTAATAAACTTCTTGAATGTGGTTTTGAGCAGCTTGAGGGGTGCAGTTTTTAGAATGGTGTCACACTTGGTTATTTTCTATCATATAGACCCCTCAAAATCACTTCAAAGGTGATGTGGTCCCTAAAAAAAACATGGTGTTGTAAAAATGAGAAATTGCTGGTCAACTTTTAACCCTTATAACTCCCTAACAAAAAAAAAAATTGTTTCCAAAATTGTGCTGATGTAAAGTAGACATGTGAGAAATGTTATTTATTAACTATTTTTTGTGACATATCTCTCTGATTTAAGGGCATAAAAATACAAAGTTTGAAAATTGCAAAATTTTAAAAATTTTCGCCATATTTCCATTTTTTTCATAAATAATCGCAAGTAATATCGAAGAAATGTTACCACTAACTTGAAGTACAACATGTCACGAAAAAACAATCTCAGAATCAGCGGGATCCGATAAAGCGTTCCAGAGTTATAACCTCATAAAGTGACACTGGTCAGAATTGTAAAAATTGGCTCGGTCATTAAGTACCAAATTGGCTCTGTCACTAAGGGGTTAACAGATTCAGAAAGACCCTTTCTGAAAATTGCCACCAAAGCATCCCCATTCCATTTAGTCAGCACAGACCATTTTCTAAATTTCTGACAATACAATTCTGCCGCTTCTTGACCCTGAGACAGGGCCAACAAGGTCTTCTCCGCTTGATCCACAGAATTTGGTTCATCATATAATAATCCTAGAGCCTGAAAAAAGGCATCTACATTAAGCAAGGCCGGATTCCCAGATTCCAGGGAAAATGCCCAATCCTGAGGGTCACCACGCAGCAGAGATATAACAATTTTAACCTGCTGGATGGAATCACCAGAGGAACGGGGTTTCAGAGCAAAAAACAGTTTACAGTTATTTTTAAAGCTCAAAAATTTGGACCTGTCCCCAAAAAACAAATCAGGAGTAGGAATCCTAGGCTCTAAAAGCGGAGTCTGAATGATATAATCGGAAATACCCTGTACTCTAGCAGCAAGTTGATCCACACGAGAAGCCAATCCCTGAACATCCATGCCAGTGCCAAACTCCTGAGCCACCCAGAGGTAAAGAGGGAAAGAAAAAAAATACAACAGACTACAGAAAAAAAAATGGCTCAGCACTTTCCTTCCCTTCTTCTGAGATGCGGTTAACTCATTGTGGGCCAGTTGTACTGTTATGATCTGGTGGCCTAAGAGCAGCATGGGACATACTCTGGAGAAGGTGGTACCTGTACTGACCGCAGACCCTGAACTTAACACCGCAACTAGAAGTAGCCGTGGAATGTACCTTTCACTCCCTAGACATCTCGACACAGCCGGAGGACTAATGTACCCCTAGAGATGGAAATGGGAAAACTATCTTGCCTCAGAGAAAATCCCCAAAGGATAGACAGCCCCCCACAAATATTGACTGTGAGAGGAGAGGGAAAAAACATACACAGACTGAAATCAGAATTTAGCAAAGGAGGCCACTTCTAGCTAAATAGAAAGGATAGGACAGAGTACTATGCGGTCAGTATTAAAACACTAGAAAATATCCACCACAGAAAATACAAAATCTCCACATCTAACTAAAGATATGGAGGGTATATCTGCATCTCCAGAGATACCAGCTTGGCTAAACAAATCCTTATACAGACCAAGCTGGACTAAACAAAAACATGGAAAAGAACTGAACAATAAGGCCCACAGCATGTGGACAGCAAAAAATCAAGGCCAGAACTTATCTTTGTTGAAATGAACAGCAAAGCAGAAGAGACCAGGCAGGGATGTGAATCCTCCAGGAACAATGGACAACTGGCACTGACTAAAGGGTCAAGCTAGACTAAATAGCCCAGTCAGAATTACGAAAAATGGACACACCTGATGAATGCTGCGATCCAGAGACAGCAGCACTACCACTTATAACCACCGGAGGGAGCCCAAGAGCAGAATTCACAACAGGGATGTAGCTAACACGTCCTAGACACCTCGACACAGCCGGAGGACTAAATACCCCTATAGATGGAAATTGGAATTCTATCTTGCCTCAGAGCAGAACCCCAGAGGATAGGCAGCCCCCCACAAATATTGACTGTGAGTATAAGAGGAAAAACACACGCAGGCAGAAAAACAGGATTTAGCAAAAGAGGCACTTCTAGCTAAACAGAAAAGGATAGGACAGAATTCTAAGCGGTCAGTATTAAAATCCTAAAAATATCCACAGCAGATAATACAAATATACTACATCTAACTAAAGACATAGAAAGTATATCTGCATCTCCTGAGAATCCAGCATGACTGAAAAATCCAAAACAAAGTCTAAGCTGGACAAAAACACAATGAATTGCACTGAATTGCAAAGCACACTGCATGTGTGCACAGAGACAAAAAAACAGACACTTATCTTAGCTGAATTGGCAGCAGGGCATGAGGAGCCAGAGAGAGATGCAATCCCTCCAAGTACAATGGACAACTGGCGAGGACTCATGGATCCTGCACACCTAAATACCTAATAAAGCTGAAATCAGCAGAAACACCTGCCCAGGGTTACAACCCCAAGACAACTGCACTACCACCAACAACCACCGGAGGGAGCCCAAGAGCAGAATTCACAACAGGGCAGGACTGGAGGCATGGGCAGAATGTAGATACGGGGCATGATTGGATCATGGGGCAGGATGGATACGATGGAGACAGATGGGGCAGGATGGGGAGATCATATGGGGCAGGACGGGAGAACATATGGCTGGAGCCAGGAATGAGACACACGGGGCCAGGGTGGGGAATATTATTACCATGGGGCTAATTAAGGGATATTATTACTGCAGTGATGTATTTATTTTATTTTTTGAGTATACTATTTTAAATGGGGGGGGCGGTCCTGTTACTGTGCAGAGTGACACTATATTGCCTTTTTTTCTCCATGTGGTGTAATGTAGAAGTTGTGAAAAATTAAGTAATGTGTTCTGCAAGCAGAGCTCGAGATAACTGTGTTATTTCCTGCAGAAACGAGTCCTGGCTGGAAGAAATGATGGCGGTCTGTGCTGGTTGAAAGATGAAGGACTTCACCTAGAGACGTCACTGGTGAGTCAGTGTTACCTATACACTGACCCTATACACTGTATACTATATATAGAGGTCCTGTGTACAATGTCACCAGTGATCACTGTATTATCTATACATTATATACAGAGCTCCTGTGTATAATGGTTGTCACCAGTGATCTCTGTATTACCTCTACACAGACACTGCATACTAAGTACAGATCTCCTGTGAATACTGGCACTTATGGTGATAGTATTGTGTTTTTGTTTTTTTTTTAAATTACTGATCAGTATTGTAGTATTCAGTCACTATGTGGTGGTAATATGTGGTCTGGAAATGGTGTTGTGGTATTTGTCCCTTGAATGTGCTATTTGGTCACCAAGTGGTGATAATATGTGGTCTTGACATGGTGCGGTGGTATTTGTTCCTTGTATGTGATATTATTCGATCACTGTGGTTGTAATTTGTGGTCTGGTCATGGTGCAGTGGTATTTGTTCCTTGTATGCAGGGCCGGACTGGCCATCGGGCATTTCTGGCAAATGCCAGAACAGCCGGTCCCTGTAGTGGGCCGCTCGATCTATTGCTCCTTCATGCTGTCAGCTTCTGCAGCCAGCAGCGCGCTACTGTTAAAATCACTGCCGCTGTATGGGATGAAGTTTGCAGCTGCCGTCTGGTGTCCTGGTCACACCAGCTGCAGTGAGGTAATATAGAGACAGGCAGGGGGGAGGGGGAGGCGCGCTCTGCTCTGCTGTGCTGCCCGGACCCTGCCACTTACTGCAGCTGGTGATCAATTCACGACATCAGACCGCCCACTTCCTCCTGTCCACTGTGTCCGTCCAGCAAAGCGGCAAGGAGTGGGACAGAAAAGATTTAGTAGCTGCTGATAACCTTAAGGTGAGTGTCCTGAGTAGAAGCTCAGGAAGCCCCGGAGTTGTACTTAGGAAAAAAGAAGCTGCTAAAAGGCAAGTATTAATAGAATTAAGAAAAAAAAAAAAAGCTGTGTCCACTCTGCTCCAATGCCACTAAGGCTATATTTCCACAGTCAGTATTGGCAGCGCTTTGGACGCAGCACATACCCGCTCCGTCGTAAGCGCTGCCAGCTTTCGACATAGACATGCTGCGGTCTAGAAAGACACACTGCATGTGCGTATACGCAGGGAAGCTGCAGGTGTCCCTGCATGCATAGTGGAGATGGGATTTCATAAAATCCCATCCACTATGGTGTAACATCTTTACACTGCGGGTTGGATGCTGCGGCTGGACACCGCGTTCAATCCACAGCATTTACTGACCGTGGAAACATACCCTAACTCAAGAGAAAATCACCACTCCTGTGGTGAACTAGAACTCCCAGCATGCCATAGGAGCTTCTGTACATGCTGGGAGTTAGGCCGGAGACACACTGGTGCGAGAGACGGCCGAGTCTCGCTGGTTAAAAGCAAGCTGTGGCACCTGCACTCCGGAGCGGAGCGTGCGGCTCCATAGCAATACATGGAGCTGCACGCTCAGCTCCGGAATGCAGGTGCCACAGCTTGCTTTTAACCAGCGAGACTCGGCCGTCTCTCGCACCAGTGTGTCTCCGGCCTTATAGTTCTCCTCAAAGGGATAAGGATAATAGTCAATCATGTGACATAAATGTCACCTATGGGATCTTAAAGGGAATCTGATGGCTGATGCATGCTGCTTGTTCCGCAGGTCGCATGTATCAGACAGTGGCTGTATAATTCCAGAAAGGTATGTTTGACTCTGAAATGCTGCTATGTTTCAGGAAAACACACTTTAAAAGCTGCTGAGAACCAAGGCCACACGGGTGACTAGTCAGACAGGCGGGTCCCTGGTGGCTTCTCCCCATCCGCTCCCACTGAGGGACAAGTTTCTTCCTGCGTGCGAGTACAGAAACACACCAGTCACTGGAAGCAGGAGGGGAGAAGTCAGACATGCTTTTCTCTGTGATGCCGCAGCGTTTCAGAGACAAACATACCTGACTTAGATCGTACAGCCAGTGCCGGACACATGCTGCCCATGGGTCACACAGCACGTATCAGCGGTCAGGTTCACTTTAAGGGTATGTATATGCAGCGCCCCAGAGTTCTGGTCGTTGCAGTGCTGTGGCTTCGCCGCTAAGGGGAGCCATGGTACGTTCGATGGCACCGAAGGAGTTCCTCCAATCAGGTATCACAGACACCAATATATTTCACAGCTGGGCCTCCGGGGGGAGCTAAGGGTGCTATTCATTAGGCCACTCCCCACCATAGTGGGTAAACTGGGGGTCAGGCAGGAAGTTAGAAGAGAACGCTGACGGGATTGAACGGAGCAACACCCTGTGGCAGGGGGTGTTGTGAAGGGAGAGACTGTAGGGTCTCTGCCAGGGGTGGGATCCTGGCAGAGGCTTGGCATTGAAAGAACGTAACGGGTCCGCGCAGGCTCCTGGAAGCGGCGGGACTCAGGAAAGGACTAGAAGCGAGATAGATTGTGCTGAGTGAGAAACGAGATCAAGCAGAAGGAGAATACCAGCAGGGGTTTTGTTGAAAGAGGCAGCACCCTGCTGAGGCGCAATACCGGTGGCCGGAACGCCGAGGGAGTGGATTAGAATACAGCTTCAAGCCATACTCCAAACAGCGGCAGGACAGTCGGTCTTAGGCGGGCTGTCTACCACATATCACCTATGAAGTCTTGGGGGGCAATTGCGGGAGAGGGGCGACTCTAGGGTCCCGGAAGAACTCCAGGCCTACCTGACAAACGGGTGCCATTCCAACCTGAATACAGGGAAGGGGTGGATTACAGAGGAACATCAAATCGAGTTGTGAGGGAACTTAAGAAACAGACACAACCGTTGTGGGGTTACTTTCCGTAAGCACAGCAGGGAAGGACTACAACACATAGCGCTAGAAGGAAGGCACAGATTTCCACCTGAGAGGAGGACTCTGGAGGTGCCATTGGACCGGCCGGACTTGCGTAGCCTGGTGAACCGTGTTCCGGACTGAGGACTCAGAGATCTCCAGTAAAGAGGTAAAGAGACTGCAACCTGGTGTCCTCGTTATTTACTGCGACTTACACCCCACAACCGAACCGCTACATCGCTACCATTACTACCACCTATTACACCGGACGTCCCCCACTGACGGACAGGGCCACGGACCGGGTCTAGCCACCGTGACAACCCCGAGACTGAGACCCAGAGGCCCGGCTCCGGGTACCCCTCGGCCCTGCGGCGGTGCGGGGGCGCCGCATATAGATGTTCAGTATTAGGGTATGTGCACACATTGCGGATTTGCCTGCAGATCTGCAGGGGATTGGCCACTGTGGATTCGCAGCAGTTTTCCATCCGGTTTACAGTACCATGTAAACCTATGGAAAACCAAATCCACTGTGCCCATGGTGCGGAAAATACAGCGCGGAAACACTGCGTTGTATTTTCTGCAGCATGTCAATTCTTTGTGTGGATTCCGCAGTGCTATACATCTGTTCCTTTATAGGAATCCGCAGGTGTAAAACGCAGGTGAAATCTGCACAAAAATGCTAGAAATCCGCTGTAAATCCGTGGGTAATCCTCAGGTAAAACGCACTGCGTTTTACCTGAGGATTTTTCAGAAACTGAGCTGAAAAATCTGCACACAAATCTGCAACGTGTGCACATAGCCTTAGGCAGCACTTTGGACGCAGCACATGTCCGCTGTGTCCAAAACGCTGCCGGCTTCTCAGATTTTGGTGTGTTTTTGGCGCTACATATTTTTGTTGCATAAAAAAGGCAACATCTTACAGTTCATCAATGTGGATGGGATTTACCATATAAAAATCTGCCCACTGGGCTTTTTTATGCAGTGTAAACTGACCTGCAGTGCGTGCTTCAAATTCCCAACATGTTCATTTTTCTTGCAGATATACTAAATTTTCTGTGCACATTTTTCCCATAGAAGCAAAATATAGCTAATGTGGTCACTTTAGACCAGACCATAGCACTATGGAGAGCGCAGCATCATCTTCATTGTCTACGAGACATTGTCTACCTGCTCTGTGTGTAAGGGCTGTCCCACACGTCCAGATAATTCCGGTACCGGAATAAATCGGTACCGGAGTTATCCGTGTCCGTGTGCCTGGGAACTCACGGAGGCCATACCTGCGGCACACGTGTGCCGCCCGTATGGCGAGTGGGTACCACACGGAGCGTGTGGTACCCACTCTGCATGGTGCTGAAGCTGCGATTCATATCATCCCTGCAGCAACGTTTGCTGCAGGGAAAATATGAAGAATAGTGTTTAAAATAAAGATCCATGTGTCCGCCGCCCCCCCACCCCCTGTGCGCCCCCCCCGCTGGTCAGAAAATACTCACCCGGATCCCCCGTCGGCAGTCGCTCCTTCCTGGTCTGGCCGCGGCTTACTGTATGCGGTCACGTGGGGCCGCTCATTTACACTCATGAATAGGCGGCTCCGCCCCTATTGGAGGTGGAGCCACATATTCATGAGTGTAATCGGCCGCATACAGTAGGAGGCGCGGCCAGACCAGGAAGGAGCGACAGCCGACGGGGGACCCGGATAAGTATTTTCTGACCAGCGGGGGGGGGGCGCACAGGGGGTGGGGGGGCGGCGGACACATGGATCTTTAGTTTAAACACTATTATTCATATTTTCTCTGCAGCAAACGGTGCTACAGGGAACATATGAATGGCGGCTTCAGCACCATGTGGGGGGGACAGCGCTTACTGTAGCGCTGTCTCCGGCACGCCACACGGACCCCAGACGGAGAATGTCCGTGTGAGGTGCGTGTTTTACGCGGACCCATTGACTCTATTGGGTCCGTGTAAAACGTGCGCTCCCACGAACACTGACATGTCTCCGTGTTTGGCACACGGAGACACGGTCCGCACACGGTCCGCACAAAATCAATGACATCTGAACAGATGCATTGATTTTTATGGGTCTACGTGTGTCAGTGTCTCCGGTACGGGAGGAAACTGTCACCTCACGTACCGGAGCCACTGACGTGTGAAACCGGCCTAAAGTAGCAACTTTTCTTGGTACTGCAACTAAGGCTGGAATCACACTAAGCATATAACATCAGATGCGAGCGCATTGGATGCGATATGCCAATGACCCTCGGCTCCAGCTCTGACGTGAGTGTCATGCTCTGTGCTACAATCCTCTCACGTGGGAGATTGATTAAGCACAGCTCTGATTGAGCACAGCTGCGGAGGAGATGGAGAAAGTTTTTTCTCCATCTCCTCCATTACCTGTCTCTGCGTAAATCGGACTGCACTGGAATGACATCCGAATGCAGTCTGATGTTTCACATGCACCCATAGACTTGTGTGGGAGTGAGTGAGCCGAGTGTCGCTGCCTATCGCAGCATGCCGCGATTGTTCTCTCATGCCGAATCCACATGTGAAAATAATCGCAGATCTGAGTTGCACCAAAGGATAACTCTGGGCCGAGTGCTATACGATGCTTTATTACATAGCACTCAGCCATGTTATGCGCTCATGTGACCCCGGCCTTGGAGCAATAAATAAGACTGAGCTATAATACTGGACCATCTGGGACTGTATGTTATATAGTCTTGTTAAACGCACCTCACATCTTATGACATACGGGTGCACAAATATATTATATATTCACCATGCGACAAGTGGGCCTGTGTAACTTCAAATGCCAGGGCTGAATTTTAGTCCCAGTCCGGCCCTGCTTGTATGTGATATTATTCGATCACTGTGGTTGTAATTTGTGGTCTGGTCATGGTGCGGTGGTATTTGTTCCTTGTATGTGATATTATTGGTCAAAATATACCTAAATTGTATTGCAGATTTTAACAAATATTTTATAGGTTACAGTAGAGTAGGGCCCGGCCATTTTTTTGGAATAATCTGGTTCGGGTATAACATGACCCCCGTCACATGACCCCCGTCACATGACCAGGGGGGGCCCACAGTGTCTGAACAGCCCGGGGCCCTGGCTACCCTTAATCCACCCCTGCCTGTATGATGCTGTCTGCTGAGCCGTATATCTATTCCTATCTGATGTGATACCATCTGGTGAGCCGCGTATGTTATCCCATTATTTGTGATTGGTCACTTTTGCACACTCCATTCATTTTCTAGGGGTCTGTTCGCTCCCGTTGTGTTTGAGATACTGAGCCCCGCTCTCTGGATGTTGGAGGCTCCCAGTGATCAGACCCCAGCGATGAGTAACCTATAGATACTTTTCTATTCTGGGACCACCCTGTAATTTCTCGAGAACTAACATCCTGAACGGAGAAGACGACGATTTATATTATTTACTGGATGTATGGAGGATGCGCTGTAGATGCCACCTGCAGGGGGCGCCTCACAATGGCGTTTATATAGATTTGTGCTATTTCCAACTCTTTTGATTTCATGCATTTCTATACTGTATATCCGTCTAAGGCGTCATTCACACATCAGGCTTTTGCATCAGTGTTTGTATGCCAGAGCGAGGAGTGGAATTTAAAGAGGAAAACTATAATTGAAAGATTGAGACATGACTGCTTTTTGGAAACCCTCCTGGTTCTGACATCCAAATACTGATGCAAAAGTAGTGACGAGTGAATGAGGCCTAAGGGAGACTGCGTATAACTTTGACGAGGATCACAACGCAATGCCCGGTCCGGCCGGCAGTTCTCCCGACCCTGGAGGGGCAACTCGGCCAGTCTGAGTATTTCATTGTATATGGTAGTGTGACTCTCCCCTTAGGATGTTGTCTCAGTTAGACAAGGGCAGAATCTCCACAGCAGCACAGAGGATTTCAGATGGGATGTGTGCAGATCTTCTGGGATGTCAGAGACTTAACGTTGTATATTGGAAGCAGAATGGCATTTTAGCAGCACAGAGTATTTCAGACGTGGAGTGTGCTGATCTTTTGCAAAGTCGCTGACTGTACATAACACACTGGACGGATCTAGATCCCCAGCAGCACAGAGTATTTCAGGAGAGGTGTTCTGAGCTTATACAAGGCCACAGACTAAGAGCTATATTCTTTGATGGAGCATGGTCCCAAGCAGCACAGAGTATTTCAGATCAGTGGAATCTACTTTTCATCACAACTGAACGATGAGAATTGTTTTCTAGTAATTGAACCAATTTTTTATACATTTCCAGGTTACCATAGTGAGGATTATTCCTTTGTAATCAGTTGTGGCCCCAGCTCCAGAGGGTTTGTCCCCATCATTACATGATTTCTATCTCACGGTCTATGATAACCCATGTATATATGTTCGTTAATTACACGGATGGAGATGTTGCTCCATCCAGTCCGACCCAATTACAAGGAGCCGCTCATTACATCAGGGATCTGATGGATCGCTCTCTGTTTGTCGCACTGAGTGAGAATGGATTTACAGTGGGGGAATAAGTATTTGATACACTGCCGATTTTCCATGTTTTCCCACCTAGAAAGAATGGAGGAGAGGTCTGAAATTTTAATTGTAGGTACACTTCACCTGTGAGAGACAGAATCTAAAGATAAAATCCAGAAAATCACATTGTAGGATTTTTACATAATTAATTTGCATTTTATTCCATGAAATAAATATCAGTACCTGATCAGTAATTTAATGCATGTACACAATGACTGCACCAGCAGAATAGTAAGTGCAGCTCTGGAGTATAATGCAGGATATAACTTAGGATTAGTACAGGATAAGTAATGTAATGTATGTACACAGTGACCCCACCAGCAGAATAGTGAGTGCAGCTCTGGAGTATAATACAGGATGTAACTCAGGATCAGTAATGTAATGTATGTACACAGTGACTTCACCAGCAGAATAGTGAGTGCAGCCCTGGAGTATAATACAGGATGTAACTCAGGATCAGTAATGTAATGTATGTACACAGTTGTAAGAGAGTGGTACTGTTATGGACAGTAAGGAACACGCTGTCACTTTAAGAGACTGCACCCTCTTGTCTGGTGTGCTGGAATGTTCTGCTTCTCCCCTGCAGTAGATTGTGTGAATGAGCTGGAATGTGCAGAGGGTGGGGGTGAATCCTGAACAGCGTGTGTGAGCTGAAGCTGCTGCAAAGAGAACTTTGTGCTGTTTTCTGCAAGGGAGGACCCACAGCCTGTAACGGAGTGGACTTGTGAAATTTGACAGACTTTTCCGGGTGCAGCGAGAGTGGCTGTCCTGTGTGAGTTTGAGAAGCCACGAAGATACCGAGAAAGGGATTTACAGTTTCCAGGAGCACCTCCAGGACCCAGAAGCAAGGAGAAGACCACGTTTCACGGAGCTGGCAGAAAGCCGTGCGTAACACCGTACTAGACTGCGGGGGGCCCCCCTGGACTGGATCTGAGTCCCCAACATCACTGTGAGTTTGTTCCTGTTTTGTGCACATGTTAGGGCCTAGTGTAGGCTTCATTAGTCAGTACACTGGAGCCGTGTGGCCTGCTTAGTAAAAGCCAGGGAGGTTATACGTAGAGTAGCATCATTATTTGTTTATTGTTTGCATTTACTTGTGTGACGTACAGTACAGACCAAAAGTTTGGACACACCTTCTCATTTAAACTTTTTTCTGTATTCTCATTTAAACATTTTTCTGTATTTTCATGACTATGAAAATTGTACATTCACACTCAAGGCATCAAATCTATGAATTAACACATGAGGAATTATATACTTAACAAAAAAGTGTGAAACAACTGAAATTATGTCTTATATTTTAGGTTCTTCAAAGTAGCCACCTTTTGCTTTGATGACTGCTTTGCACACTCTTGGCATTCTCTTGATGAGTTTCAAGAGGTAGTCACCGGGAATGGTTTTCACTTCACAGGTGTGCCCTGTCAGGTTTAATAAGCGGGATATCTTGCCTTATAAATGGGGTTGGGACCATCAGAGTTGTGTTGTGCAGAAGTCTGGTGGATACACAGCTGATAGTCCTACTGAATAGACTGTTAGAATTTGTATTATGGCAAGAAAAAAGCAGCTAAGTAAAGAAAAACGAGTGGCCATCATTACTTTAAGAAATGAAGGTCAGTCAGTCAAAAAAATTGGGAAAATTTTGAAAGTGTCCCCAAGTGCAGTGGCAAAAACCATCAAGCGCTACAAAGAAACTGTCTCACATGAGGACCGCCCCAGGAAAGGAAGACCAAGAGTCACCTTCGCTTCTGAGGAGAAGTTCAGCCTTAGAAATCGCAGGTTAACAGCAGCTCAGATTAGAGACCAGGTCAATGCCACACATAGTTCTAGCAGCAGACACATCTCTACAACAACTGTTAAGAGGAGACTTTGTGCAGCAGGCCTTCATGGTAAAATAGCTGTTAGGAAACCACTGCTAAGGACAGGCAACAAGCAGAAGAGACTTGTTTGGGTTAAAGAACACAAGGAATGGACATTAGACCAGTGTTAATCTGTTCTTTGGTCTGATGAGATGAAATTTTAGATCTTTGGTTCCAACCACCGTGTCCTTGTGCAATGCAGAAAAGGTGAACGGATGGACTCTTTATGCCTGGTTCCCACCGTGAAGCATGGAGGAGGAGGTGTCATGGTGTGGGGGTGCTTTGCTGGTGACACTGTTAGGGATTTATTCAAAATTGAAGGCATACTGAACCAGCATGGCTACCACAGCATCTTGCAGCGGCATGCTATTCCTTCCGGTTTGCATTTAGTTGGACCAACATTTATTTTTCAACAGTACAATGACCCCAAACACACCTCCAGGCTGTGTAAGGGCTATTTGACCAAGAAGGAGAGTGATGGGGTGCTACGCCAGATGACCTGGCCTCCACAGTCACCAGACCTGAACCCAATCGAGATGTTTTGGGGTGAGCTGGACCGCAGAGTGAAGGCAAAAGGGCCAACAAGTGCTAAGCATCTCTGTGAACTCCTTCAAGATTGTTGGAAGACCATTCCCGGTGACTGCCTCTTGAAGCTCATCAAGAGAATGCCAAGAGTGTGCAAAGCAGTTATCAAAGCAAAAGGTGGCTACTTTGAAGAACATAGAATATAAGACATATTTTCAGTAGTTTCACACTTTTTTGTTAAGTATATAATTCCACATGTGTTAATTCATAGTTTTGTTGCCTTCAGTGTGAATGTACAATTTTCATAGTCATGAAAATACAGAAAAATCTTTAAATGAGAAGGTGTGTCCAAACTTTTGGTCTGTACTGTACGTTGATTCTGTAATAGTTGGAGAGCACCATGCTATTTTACGGACAAGCTAAAGAATATAACTCTTGTAAATTATCTTTTGCCATTGCATACCCCTGTTTGCATCTTCCTCATCCACTTCATTCCTTACTTTCCAATAAATCTACCCTTTTCTGTTTGCACCTCATCTTGTGTACAGTAGTCTTCCTGCACCATGGTGGTCCCCCGGCCATCGCTTCAAGTGGCGCTGCGAGCAGGGTACTGTCACTAAGATGGAGGCAGCAGACAGCAACAGCGGGAATGCTAATGTTAATGGAGATGATGTGGGTATTGGTGGAACCCCCTGCAAGGACACTCCCTATGGGCACTATATTTAATGTGCTACCAAAGTTTGACGGCAATAATATGCCACTGTCCGACTGGGTGTCCTGGCTGCAAAGCACCCTAAAGATTTATAACATCAGCCCAGACATTGAAGCGGACATTGCTTTAACTGCCCTAGAGGGAGAAGCCCGAAGAAACATCTGCCTACAACCAGAACTCACCCGCAGTGCCCTGAAGGAGCTAGTGAAGTTCCTGGAAGAGATCTACGGCGAGACTGCTAGCGCCGGACACCTTCGCGCCAAATTTTTCTCTAGGCTGCAGCGGGAAGAAGGAATTTCTCAGTATGCAACAGCACTGCAAGAAGCGTTAGAGGAGGTGCAGAGAAAGGAGGCGGATGGATTTGGTGGCATGGGCTCTAAAGACCGGATACTCCGGGAGCAATTCATTCTGGGACTGCACAGCACATCCTTGAGGCGAGCACTGTCAGAACGGGTCCGGGCAGATCCGGCTCTTACGTTTCTTCAAATCCTGGTGGAAACGGTGGCCCGAAGTAAAGAAGAGAGCTACGCGTCTGGGGTGATGCGTGTCCAGGGCGCCAATACCAGAGGGGACCCAAACCATCAGGAGGTGCTGGTCCAGGTGGTGCAAGACTTGCAGCGATCCCTTGTCAACGTGCAAGAGAAACTGACCCGGATGGAACGAAGAGTGGGGGAACTACAACAGTCTGACCCACCGTACTCATGCAGCCATTCTTCGGCCCGAACGATAAGGGATCAGTGGGAGCAAGCCCCCTCCCATCAGGCATCGGAGGCACCAGGACAGGCTCGAGGTGCCACCCGGTGAGGAGGAGGCATCCAATGCTGGGAATGTGGAGGAATGGGGCAACTTGCTAGAGACTGTCGGAACTATACTCAAGGCCAGCGGAAGCCGCCGTTAAACTATCAACCCCCGCAGTAGTGCGGCACTCTGCGGGGGAGGCAAGGAGAGAGACCGCTCCATATCATAACGAACACTTGATTGTTGGGTGTCCCATCCTACGTGCCGAATTTGAGGGAGTTCTAGTGGATTGCCTGATAGATACCAGGTCACAAGTGACGACGATGCCAGAAACGTATTTCAAGCAGCATTTCCAGGCCCTGGCCAAGCCAGAAAAAGAGACATTGATCCGGTTGTTTGCTGCCAACCAACAACCGATTCCAGTCACATGGGTCATGTGGATGAATATTCGAATCTGTGGGCAAGAAGTGGGGAGAAAAGCGATCCTGCTAGTCCCTGAGCCTATCAAAGATGTGCCTGTAGTACTGGGAATGAATATCCTACGTGAACTCGATCAGATTATGTTTACCAAACGGGGACCTGGATATTGGAAGAAAGCTACTACACATAAGCCTACTCAAGAAGCCCTTCAACTACTGATCCACGTCTGTTGGACGCAGAAGAGTGTGCCATCCTATCAGACCATAGGGGTCATCAGGGCTCCTGTTAAAGAACCTGTAGTCCTGCCTCCCGAGCGAGAAACTATAGTATACATTTCAGTGGGGACGCATGGCAACCTTGACGGGTTGGAAGTGATTGTTCAGCCTGTGGTAGACGGAGGAGTGGACCAAGAAGTCATGAAAGCTCGTATGATAGCTGTGGTCCAGCGAGGACACGTCCCCATAAGAGCTTTGAATGTGGGCCCCGGAGAGGTCACCTTGCCACGAGGGACAGATCTGGCCCTGGTGTACCTACATAAGGGTGAAGTGGTGAGTCAGAAGGAGATGTCTTTATCGCCGAAAGAAGGTGTGGGGTGGACCCTAGCAGTTGCTGCGGGGGCCGAAGAGACGCCATCCCCGGAGTGGAGTGGACAGGTCATCCTTGATCAAATGGAAGTGGATGTGAAGGCTCTGGGCCCTGAGCGTGTGCAAGTAATAGAAGCTATGCTGTGAGAAAATCAGGCCGCATTCACTCGTCACGCCGAGGATTTCGGCAGTACTGAAGCCATCATGCATGAGATACCAACTGGAGAAGCACGTCCAATTCAAGAACGATACCGGCAGATCCCGGCCAAGATGTTTCAAGAGGTGAAAACATTACTGAATCAGATGCTGGATTCAGGAGTGGTGCAGAGTAGTCAGAGCCCTTGGGCCGCCCCGGTGGTGCTCGTCAAGAAAAAGGATGGGCCTATCCGGTTCTGTGTAGATTACAGGAAACTCAATGCCTGCACTGTTCGAGACTCATATCCGTTGCCCCGCATCGAGGAATCCTTGACAGCATTGGGGAAAGCCAAGTACTTCACCCTGGACCTAGCAAGCGGATACATGGCAGAGAAAGACAAAGAAAAAACCGCCTTCATCCTCCCTATGGGGCTGTTCGCGTTTAACCGGATGCCCTTCGGGCTCTCCAATGCTCCGGGCACATTTCAATGGCTGATGTAAAAGTGTTTGGGAGACTTAAATTTTGAGGCTACCCTGATCTATCTGGATGACATCATTGTGTTTTCAGCCTCATTCGAAGAACACCTTGCCCCAGCTTGGACAGGTACTCGGAAGACTGCGGGCTCATTACCTGAAGGTGAAGCCAAAGAAGTGCCACCTTTCACCTTTTCAAGAGAAAGATCGAGTACCTGGGCCACATAGTATCACAAGATGGAGTTCTACCCTCTCCAGAAAAAGTGGCTGCTATTCAGAAGTGGCCAGTCCCTCGAACAATGAGAGAACTCCAGGCCTTTCTGGAGCTCGCCGGGTACTACCGCCGGTTTGTTAACCCCTTTACCCCCAAGGGTGGTTTGCACGTTAATGACCGGCCAATTTTTACAATTCTGACCACTGTCCCTTTAGGAGTTTATAACTCTGGAACGCTTCAACGGATCTTGGCGATTCTGACACTGTTTTCTCGTGACATATTTTGCTTCATGACAGTGGTAAAATTTCTTCGATATAACTTGCGTTTATTTGTGAAAAAAATGGAAATTTGGTGAAAATTTTGAAAATTTCGCAATTATCCAAATTTGAATTTTTATGCCCTTAAATCACAGAGATATGTCACACAAAATACTTATTAGGTAACATTTCCCACATGTCTACTTTACATCAGCACAATTTAGGAACCAAAATTTTTTTTTGTTAGGGAGTTATAAGGGTTAAAAGTTGACCAGCAATTTCTCATTTTTACAACACCATTTTTTTTTAGGGACCACATCTAATTTGAAGTCATTTTGAGGTGTCTATATGATAGAAAATACCCAAGTGTGACACCATTCTAAAAACTGCACCCCTCAAGGTGCTCAAAACCACATTCAAGATATTTATTAACCCTTCAGGTGTTTCACAGGAATTTTTGGAATGTTTAAATAAAAATTAACATTTAAATTTTTTTTACACAAATCTTATTTCAGCTCCAATTTGTTTTATTTTACCAAGGGTAACAGGAGAAAATGGACCCCAACCGTTGTTGTACAATTTGTCCTGAGTACGCCGATACCCCATATGTGGGGGTAAACCACTGTTTGGGCGCACCGCAGAGCTCGGAAGGGAAGGAGAGCCATTTGACTTTTCAATGCAAAATTCACTGGAATTGAGATGGAACGCCATGTTGCGTTTGGAGAGCCCCTGATGTGCCTAAACATTGAAACCCCCACAAGTGACACCATTTTGGAAAGTAGACCCCTTAAGGAACTTATCTAGATGTGTGGTGAGCACTTTGACCCAACAAGTGCTTCACAGAAGTTTATAATGCAGAGCCGTAAAAATAAAAAATCATATTTTTTCACAAATTATCTTTTCGCCCCCAATTTTTTATTTTTCCAAGGGTAAGAGAAGAAATTAGACCACAAAAGTTGTTGTGCAATTTGTCCTGAGTACGCCGATACCCCATATGTGGGGGTAAACGACTGTTTGGGCGCATGGCAGAGGTCGGAAGGGAAGGAGCGCCATTTGACTTTTCAATGCAAAATTGACTGGAATTAAGATGGGACGCCATGTCGCGTTTGGAGAGCCCCTGATGTGCCTAAACATTAAACCCCTCACAAGTGACACCATTTTGGAAAGTAGACCCCCTAAGGAACTTATCTAGATATGTTTTGAGAGCTTTGATCCCTCAAGTGTTTCACTACAGGTTATAACGCAGAGCCGTGAAAATAAAAATTCTTTTTTTTTTCACAAATGATTTTTTAGCCCCCAGTTTTGTATTTTCACAAGGGTAACAGGATAAATTGGACCCCAAAAGTTGTTGTCCAATTTGTCCTGAGTACGCTGATACCCCATATGTGGGGGGAACCACTGTTTGGGCGCATGGCAGAGCTCGGGAGGGAAGGAGTGCCATTTGGAATGCAGACTTAGATGGATTGGTTTGCAGGCGTCACGTTGCATTTGCAGAGCCCCTGATGTACCCAAACAGTAGAGACCCCCCACAAGTGACCCCATATTGGAAACTAGACCTCCCAAGGAACTTATCTAGATGTGTTGTGAGAACTTTGAACCCCCAAGTGTTTCACTACAGTTTACAACGCAGAGCCGTGAAAATAAGCAATCTTTTTTTTTCCCACAAAAATGATTTTTAGCCCCCCAAATTTATATTTTCCCAAGAGTGACAAGAGAACTTGGACCCCAAAAGTTGTTGTCCAATTTGTCCCGAGTACGCTGATGCACCATATGTTGGGGTAAACCCCTGTTTGGGCGCACGGTAAAGCTCGGAAGGGAAGGAGCGCTGTTTTACTTTTTCAATGCAGAATTGGCTGGAATTGAGATCGGACGCCATGTCGCGTTTGGAGAGCCCCTGATGTGCCTAAACAGTGGAAACTCCCCAATTTTAACTGAAACCCTAATCCAAACACACCCCTAACCCTAATCCCAATGGTAACCCTAACCACACCCCTAACCCTGACACACCCCTAACTCTAATCGCAACCCTAATCCCAACCATAAATGTAATCCAAACCCTAACCCTAACTTTAGCCCCAACCCTAACCCTAACTTTAGCTCCAACCCTAGCCCCAGCCCTAACCCTAGCCCTAACCCTAGCCGTAACCCTAACCCTAGACCTAACCCTAACCCTAGCCCTAACCCTAGCCTTAACCCTAACCCTAATGGGAAAATGGAAATAAATACATTTTTTTAATTTTATTATTTTTCCCTAACTAAGGGGGTGATGAAGGGGGGTTTGATTTACTTTTATAGCATTTTTTATAGCGGATTTTTATGATTGGCAGCCGTCACACACTAAAAGACGCTTTTTATAGCAAAAAAGTTTTTGCGTCTCCACATTTTGAGACCTATAATTTTTCCATATTTTGGTCCACAGAGTCATTTAGGTCTTGTTTTTTGCGGGACGAGTTGACGTTTTTATTGGTAACATTTTCGGACACATGACAGTTTTTGATCACTTTTTATTCTGATTTTTGTGAGGCAGAATGACCAAAAACCAGCTATTCATGAATTTCTTTTGGGGGAGGCATTTATACCGTTCCACGTTTGGTAAAATTGATAAAGCAGTTTTATTCTTCGGGTCAGTACGATTACAGCGATACCTCATTTATATATTTTTTTTATGTTTTGGCGCTTTTATACGATAAAAACTATTTTATAGAATAAATAATTATTTTGGCATCGCTTTATTCTGAGGACTATAACTTTTTTATTTTTTCTTTGATGATGCTGTATGGCAGCTCATTTTTTGCGGGACAAGATGACGTTTTCAGCGGTACCATGGATATTTATATCCGTCTTTTTGATCGCGTGTTATTCCACTTTTTGTTCGGCAGTATGATAATAAAACGTTGTTTTTTGCCTCGGTTTTTTTTTTTTTTTCCTACGGTGTTCACTGAAGGGGTTAGTGATATAGTTTTATAGGTGGAGTCGTTATGGACGCGGCGATACTAAATATGTGTACTTTTATTGTTTTATTTTTTTTATTTAGATAAAGAAATGCATTTATGGGAATAATATATATATATATATATTTTCTTTATTTATGATTTTTTTTTTTTTTTTTTTGCACATGTGGAAATTTTTTTTTTTACTTTTTTACTTTGTCCCAGGGGGGGACATCACAGATCGGTGATCTGACAGTTTGCACAGCACTCTGTCAGATCACCGATCTGACTTACAGCACTGCAGGCTTACCAAGCGCCTGCTCTGAGCAGGCACTCGGTAAGCCACCTCCCTCCCTGCAGGACATCACATCGCGATCACATCGCGTTGCTCTGAGGGTCTCAGGGAAGCACGCAGGGAGCCCCCTCCCTGCACGATGCTTCCCTGTACCGCCGGCACACCGCGATCATGTTTGATCACGGTGTGCCGGGGGTTAATGTGCCGGGGGCGGTCCGTGACCACTCCTGGCACATAGTGCCGGATGTCAGCTGTGATAATCAGCTGACACCCGGCCGCGATCGGCCGCGCTCCCCCCGTGAGCGCCGCCGATCGCGCTGGACGTACTATCCCGTCGGTGGTCATACGGGCCCACCCCACCTCAACGGGATAGTACGTCCAATGTCAGAAAGGGGTTAAAGACTTTGCGAAGGTGGCGGGTCCTCTCAATGAGCTGCTGAGGGGGACCGCTGGAGTACCGAAGACCCAGTACATCCCTTGGGCCCAGAGACAAGATGAAGCCTTCCAGGCTAAAAAGAATGCCCTTACCTCAGCCCCGATTTTGGCCTACGCAGACTTCAATCAAGCATTCCTATTGTACACAGATGGTACCATTCATGGACTCAGTGCAGTACTTTCTCAGATACAGGATGGACATGAGAGAGTCATTGGGTATGCCAGCAGGTGCCTCCGAGACAGTGAAAGAAACCCTCACAATTACAGCTCCTTCCGGTTAGAGCTCCTGGCCCTGGTGTGGACCATTACAGAGAAGTTTGCAGGCTTCATGACAGGGACCAAGATTCAAGTTCGAACAGACAGTAATCCCCTGGCCCACCTTGAGAATGCTAAATTGGGTGTCTTAGAACAACGGTGGGTGGCTCGCCTAGCCAAGTTTGACTTTACCATCCGTTATCGCTCTGCTACTGAAAACGCAAATGCTGATGGGCTGTCAAGAGTGACTGTGGAGACTCCAATGGGGGATCTCGATGAGCAACTCGAAGAGGAGGACACCCCAGACTTTTGTAAGTTTAAGCCCCCAATGGTTGCGGCCCAGTCAAGAAGGGAGACCTGCGCATTACCCCGGTCTCTTAGGAGAACCAATGAGGAATGGGGACATGTTCAGGATGAAGACGAAGGGCTGAGACAGGTGAAGTGGTGGGTAACTCAGAAGCGGAAGCCTGGCAAACAAGAGAGAGATGATCTGGACTCTGAAATGAAGTGTGTTACACCAGTGGGATAGACTGGAAGTGCGAGAGTCAGTGCTATATCGTAAGAGACAACAGCCAAAAGATATGGAAGTAAGGTGGCAGGTGGTCATCCCAGGAAGAATGGCTCAAGACGTAGCTAAAGAAGCCCACAAATTTGGAGCTCACTTCGGGCCCACAAATCCTCTACCAATGGATACAGCGGTATGAGTATTGCCCCCGGCTGGAGTCTGTGGTGGAAGAGGTTTGCCGGCAATGTCAAGTATGTGACCTCATTAAGAGTACCGAACAGAGGGCACCCATCCAGACCATACAAACTAAGGAGCCGCTAGAAGTCTTGATGATCGACTATCTCCTTGTGGGACACTCGGCACGGGGGCTACAGTACTGTTTGATGATGACTGATCATTTCTCTAAGTTCGCAGTAATGACCCCAACTAGAGATCAGACTGTGGAATCAGTGGCGTGAGCCATCTGTCAATAGTTCATCCGGGTGTATGGGTACCCAAAGCGCATCCACTCCAACCAAGGCGCATGTTTCCAAGGCAAGGTGATGGAAGAACTGTATCGTATATATGGCATCGAGCGGTCCCGGGCCGCCCCTTACCATCCTCAAGGCAACGGAGCATGTGAACGCTTCAACCGAACCTTACTTCAAATGCTGAGAACGTTGAAGGAGGATAAGAAGGCGTGTTGGCCAGACTACCTGTCAGAGTTGGTCTGGACCTACAACAATCTGGTCCACTCCACCACGGGTTATACCCCCTATCTACTGCTGTTTGGAAGAGCTGGACGAGAGATCATTGAGCTGAATTTGGAACAGCCAGAGGAGCTGATGGAGCGAACTGTCACCTCATGGGTGAAAGAGCACCGGCAGCGATTACAAACGATATGGCGGTTGGCGGGTCAGCAGCTGCAAGAAAAAGAACATACGGACCGTAAACTGACTCAAAAGTTACCGCTCCAACCCGGAGACCGAGTATTAGTCAGAGAGAAACGCCCCAAGGGAAAGCTAAGTGTGAGATGGGAAGTACAGCCTTACAGAGTGATCGAGCGAGTGTATGCTAACAGCCCTGTCTAAAAGGTGCAGATTGAGAGTGGGGTGTTCGCCTCTAGAGTACTTCACAGAAATATGCTGCGACCCTGCCGTTCTGAGATCTGTTCTATGCCATTGTTGCCTGAAGGTGCTACTCCACTTCCTGAATCTGTCATGCCTGATGGTGAAATCGATGATGAGTGGTGGACCGTCCCTGACACAGTAGGGGGTTCTCAGACGCACAGAGACGGTAATCCCATGGATGTACCAGTACTGCCACGCGAGTATGAGACCAGACAAGAGCCCATGATGACTCCTGCAGCAAGTGTTCCTCTGGAAGATAGTCAAGCCTTGCCTGACAGCCAAGAGCTCTGGAGATCCCAGAGGTCTAATGCAGGGGTTCCACCAGTCCGATATGTAGAACAGTGTGCTCTGTCTGTTTTTCCAACTTTGTTGCCTCCTCTATAGGTGCTGTTTCCGCATTGCACGTTCCTTAATTACACTTTGACCTTGATGCTGTGATGGCCGAGGACGACCATCATTAAGAAGGGAGGCATGTAAGAGGGTGGTGCTGTTATGGACAGTAAGGAACACGCTGTCACTTTAAGAGACTGCACCCCCTTGTCTGGTGTGATGGAATGTTCTGCTTCTCCCCTGCAATAGATTGTGAATGAGCTGGAATGTGCAGAGGGTGGGGGTGGAGCCTGAACAGCTGTGTGAGCTGAAGCTGCTGCAGAGAGAACTTTGTGCTGTTTTCTGCAAGAGAGGACCCACAGCCTGTAACGGAGTGGACTTGTGAAATTTTACAGACTTTTCCGGGTGCAGCGAGAGTGGCTGTCCTGTGTGAGTTTGAGAAGCCACGAAGATACCGAGAAAGGGATTTACAGTTTCCAGGAGCACCTCCAGGACCCAGCAGCAATGAGAATACCACATTTCACAGAGCTGGCAGAAAGCCATGTGCACCACCGTACTAGACTGAGACTGTTGGGCCCCCCGGGACTAGATCTGAGTCCCCAACATCACCGTGAGTTTGTTCCTGTTTTGTGCACATGTTAGGGCCTAGTGTAGGCTTCAGTAAGTACACGGGAGCTGTGTGGCCTGCTTAGTAAAGGCCAGGGAGGTTATACGTAGAGTAGCATCATTACTTGTTTATTGTTTGCATTTACTTGTGTGACGTATGTTGATTCTGTAATAGTTGGAGCACCGTGCTATTTTACGGACAAGCTAAAGAATATAACTCTTGTAAATTATCTTTTACCCTTCGCCATGACAGCACCCACTGGAGAGATAGGGATCCGCCCCAAGGAACAGGAAACCTACAGAGACATAAAAGGGGGCGGTCCCCCTCTCCTCCTCAGTTTAGGTTTCCTGTTCCCAGGGGACAGGATCTCTGAAGACTACAGAAGATCTTACCTGGGCTAGGAGCATCCGCCTGTGCGGTTTCTGCGGGAACGGCAGGGGATGCAGTCCAGATGCAGCGTCGGGGGAGATTCCGTTAGACGGCTCCCCCCTCGTCTGGCCGGCATGTGGGATGGCTGAGTCCGGGGGAGACGCCGCCGATTCCACAAGAGCAACGCTGCAGAGGTGCGGCCTTGAAGAGGCTCCAGACGCGGACCACCAGGTAAAGGGTCCGGGATCTGCGGCACAGCTGCAGCGGCAGCCGGTACACTGCTCCATAGCGCAGGCCGGGATAATGGCGGCCGCACATGCGTGGAGCGGTGTAAGAATCCCCAGAATGACCCGGAGGTAGAGGAGCACTTCCGGGTCACTCACACAGCGGTGGGGGAAAGCGCGGTTTCGCGCATGCGCAGTACACCGCTGTGAAAGAAAAAAAAAAAAAGTTTACTGACCGGATCTTGGCCTATAAAAAGGGGGAAGTTGCAAACGCACAGGCGATGCAACATGTCGTCCCCAGGCAAGACTGTGGACCCAGCAGGTGAGCCAGCCAGCAGAAGGTCCTCAGATGCCAGCCACAGGAGTGAGACCAAGGATTCAAGATCCAGAAAGTCGCAGCCTCCTATTTCGGTACCGTACAGCTTCACTGGGTGAGTGTAATTTTCCCTCTGCCTATAAAGCTGACACCCTTTTCCACAAATGTCTTCTTCTCCCAGGCCAAAAAGAGACAGAAATCTAAGCACAAGCAATGTGCGTTATGTGACGAGCCTCTCCCAGATTCCCACCCCAAAAAACTCTGCAATCAGTGTATGGCGGAAACAATGCAGAGCCCATCTATGTCGGTCACAGATATACGGGCCATAATTAGAGAGGAATTACAGGCCATCTCACAAGCCAGTACCCCCCCTAAAAAATCCGGGAAAGAAAAGGCTATATCCAGCTCTGAGTCCAAGGAGGAAGGCGTTATCCACTCAGACTCCTCGCAGGCGTCATCCTCTTCCTCAACACATTCCGACATTGAGGGTCGAGCTTGTTTTCCCCTTGATGGGGTGGACAACCTAGTAAAGTCCATCAGGAATACTATAGGTTGTGAGGATACAAAAGACGACCAAACTGCACAAGACATCATGTTTGCAGGGTTGGCGGAGAGGAAGAGAAGAGCATTCCCAATAATTCCTGCGGTTAAGGCACTGATAAAGAGGGAGTGGGAGAAACAGGACCAGAGAGGTTTTCTCCCGTCAGCCTCCAAAAGGAAGTACCCCTTTAATGATGAGGAGTTAATTTCATGGACTAAAATCCCTAAGGTGGATGCTGCAGTCGCCTCCACCTCAAAACAGTCAGCTCTACCAGTCGAGGATGCGGGCCTACTTTCTGATCCTCTAGATCGGAAGGCAGAATCGTCACTGAAACGATCATGGGAGGCTTCCACGGGCATATTTAAGCCATCAATTGCCAGCACGTGCACAGCTAGATCCATGCTTGTTTGGATTGATCAGCTGGATCAACAGATCGAACAGGGGGTCTCCAGACAAAAATTCATGGCCGATGCTTCAGCTGACTCTCTTCGCCTTGCAGCAAGATCAGCCGGTCTAATTAATAATGCCAGACGTGCGTTATGGATGAAGAGCTGGAAGGGGGATACGCAGTCAAAGGCTAAGATCTGCGCTATTCCGTGTGAGGGTGAGTTTTTGTTTGGGAAAGCATTAGACGAGATCCTCAAAAAAGCAAAAGAGAGGAAAAAAGCCTTCCCTGACCCCTCAATTCCTTTCGATAGGAAGACCTTTAGGAAGAGGCCGTTCGGGAAAAGAACACAAAATGAAAGATCGTCACGATGGGCCACAAGAGAGGGAAAACAGGGTGGCACTATGTTCAAAGGCCCCCCCTTCCGTAGAGACAATAAATTCTGAAACACCAGACACCCCAGTAGGGGGTAGGTTAAAATTTTTCTTTCCCCAATGGCGAAAAATCACGTCAAGTTCCTGGGTGCTAAATATTATTAAGGAAGGAATGAAAATAGAATTCCTCCAAATTCCCCATGATTCCTTTATTTTAACAACTCTTTCCTCACCAGTGCAACAGAAGGCCCTTGAACTGGAAATTAGAAGCCTTATAGTTAAAAATGTTTTAGTTAGGGTGCCAAAGGGACAAGAGGGTAAAGGGTTCTACTCTCCGTTATTTTTAATCCCTAAACCCGATGGTTCATTTCGAACAATTATAAATCTTAAAAAACTCAATACGTTTATTAAAAATTATACGTTTAAAATGGAGTCTATTAGATCGGCCATTAAACTCCTTTTCCCAAATTGTAGAATGGGCGGCATTGATTTAAAAGATGCCTACTACCATCTCCCTATCCATAGTAGGTATCAAAAATACTTAAGAGTGGCAGTAACTCTTGAGGGGGAGATTCATCATTTCCAGTATACAGCCATGCCCTTCGGTCTCTCCACGGCACCCAGGATCTTCACGAAGGTAATGTTAGAAGTAATGGCCTACCTTCGCCAGAGAGACACATTAATCATTCCCTACTTAGATGATTTTTTAGTTGTAGGAAATTCGTCCCTTCAATGTGCGGAACGATTAGCTGACACTGTCTCGTCCTTAGAAAGCCTGGGCTGGATCGTCAACTATAAAAAATCCAGACTCATCCCACTTTCTCTTCAGACATTTTTGGGGTTTAATCTAGATTCCATAAAACAAAAATGTCTACTTCCCCAAGAAAAAATATCTCTTATAGAGGGTAAAGTAGTGGCGGCCATTCACAAACCTCAAATGTCCCTGAGAGCAGGAATGTCCTTGCTAGGATCCCTCTCCTCCTGTACTCCAGCCGTTCAGTGGGCACAACTTCATACCCGAACATTACAACATCAGATACTTCGGGAACAGAGAAAATTTCTGGGGCACCTTGAATCGAAAATAACTTTATCCGAGAATGTCTTATCCTCCTTAGAATGGTGGCTAGATAAAGACAACCTAGCGGGGGGTGTCCCTTGGGTAATATCACCATCCCACACGATAACTACGGACGCTAGCCCCCACGGGTGGGGCGCACACATGGGAGATAGATTCTGCCAGGGAACCTGGGATAAGAATGAGGATTTATATTCATCAAACCTGAAAGAATTGAATGCGGTAAACTATGCACTGCGTCAATTTCTCCCACAGCTACGAGGAAGCCACGTCAGAATCTGTTCAGACAACACTACGACAGTGGCGTATTTAAACAAACAAGGCGGCACAAGATCAGACGCTCTAATGTCTTCCGCAAACAGTACCTTAATCCTGGCCGAAAAGCATCTGTTGTCCCTCTCGGCAGTCCACATCAAAGGAGAGGACAATCAACAAGCGGACTTTCTAAGTCGACACACTCTTCATCAAGGAGAATGGTGTCTCAATCCTCACATTTTTCACAAGATAACATTGTTATGGGGCAAACCCCAAATAGACCTGTTCGCTACAAAACAAAACAAACAAGTCCAGAAATTCGCATCTCGGTCCCGTGCAGATCACCCGGACATTCTAGATGCCCTTCAAACACCATGGCAATTCAAGCTAGCGTATGCTTTCCCTCCGATAATTCTGCTTCCACAAGTAATACGGAAAATCAGGGAAGAGCAGGCCAGGATAATACTGATAGCGCCATTCTGGCCCAAGAGACCATGGTTCTCGTGCCTGCGGTCAATGTCGGTGACGGATCCTTGGGTCCTTCCCTCAATCCCAAACCTTCTCTCTCAGGGACCTTTCTTCCACCCTCAGGTGGACAGCCTCCACCTGACGGCCTGGAATTTGAAAGGCAGATATTAAATTCCAGGGGTTTTTCAAAAGGCCTAATTGATACACTCCTGCTTAGCAGGAAACCATCTACAACAAAAATTTACACCAAAGTATGGAAGAAGTTTCTTCAGTTCCATACTAGTTCAAACCCCTCTGAAGTCCCAATAAAATCTATACTAGAATTTCTACAGAAAGGGAAAGAGTTAGGTCTGTCAGTTAACACACTAAAGGTCCAGGTGTCCGCTCTCGGTGCCCTCTATGGCCATAATATTGCTGGTAATAAATGGGTATCCCGCTTCATCACGGCCTGTGAACGAGTTACTCCTGTCCACATACCTAGGGTAGCTCCTTGGGATCTAAATCTAGTCTTAGACTCTCTAACAGAATCTCCGTTTGAGCCTATAGACACAGCATCTTTGAAACACTTGTCGTTAAAAACAGCCTTCTTAGTAGCCTTAACATCGGCTAGAAGAGTCAGCGACATTCAGGCCTTGTCGATAGATCAACCTTACCTTCTCACATTTCATGACAGACTAATCTTAAAACCGGACCCCTTATACCTTCCTAAGGTAGCAGGGAAGTTCCACAGGTCACAAGAGATACATCTTCCTACCTTCTTTAAAGACCCCTCTACTCCTGAAGAACAAAAATTTCATACTCTAGACGTCAGGAGAGTAGTTTTGCAATATATTGAAAAAACTAGTAGTTGGAGGCAGAGTAGGGCTCTGTTCATATCCTTCCAGGGCAAAAAGAAAGGATATGGAGTCACAAGAGCAACATTATCCAGGTGGATAAGAGACGCTATCCGGTTGGCTTATTCCATGAAAAATGAAGAACCTCCGGAGGGTATCAAAGCACATTCCACCAGAGCCATGGCTTCTTCCTGGGCCGAAAAAGGGAACGTGCCAATCGAGGATATATGTAAGGCTGCAACTTGGTTGGCTCCTTCCACTTTCTATAATCACTACAGGCTTGACCTGTCTTCCGACTCTGACCTACACTTTGGCAGGACTATCCTCAGCACGGTGGTCCCCCCCTAGGTGTTGGTCTCTGGAAATCTCTCCAGTGGGTGCTGTCATGGCGAAGGGTAAATAGCCGGATTACTTACGGTAATGCTCTTTTAATGAGTCCATGACAGCACCCAGTCACATCCCTCCCTAATAAAAGCCAATGTAATTACTTCTATGAAGTTTATATTCTGATGATACATTGTGATGGTTGACTAACACTGGCGGTCCTCCGGGTACTCTGAAATTAAACTGAGGAGGAGAGGGGGACCGCCCCCTTTTATGTCTCTGTAGGTTTCCTGTTCCTTGGGGCGGATCCCTATCTCTCCAGTGGGTGCTAAGAGCATTACCGTAAGTAATCCGGCTATTTGCCATTGCATACCCCTGTTTGCATCTTCCTCATCCACTTCATTCCTTGCCTTCCAATAAATCTACCCTTTGTTGTTTGCACCTCATCTTGTGTGCGGTAGTCTTCCTGCACCGTGGTGGTCCCCCGGCCATCGCTTCACAGTGACTGCACCAGCAGAATAGTGAGTGCAGCTCTGGAGTATAATATAAGATGTAACTCAGGATCAGTAATGTAATGTATGTACACAGTGACTGCACCAGCAGAATAGTGAGTGCAGCTCTGGAGTATAATGCAGGATGTAGCTCAGGATCAGTACAGGACCGGTAATGTGATGTATGTACACAGTGACTGTACGAGAAGAATAGTGTGTGCAGCTCTGGAGTTTAATACAAAATGTAATTCAGGACAAGTAATGAATGTATACAGGGACTTGAAGTTTAGTCTCAGGAGAAAAAGTCAAGAAAGACAACTATCTAACTTGCAGGGCCAAAATTTTAAATTTTATGTTCTTGAAGTGGCTTTGTTCTTACTGTGTCACGTAAGCATCCACAATGCTCTGAACACTGTTATACGATTTATAAATGCAGCTCTTGCTGTGACTAGAGTACAAGCGGTAACTGAGAATTATTACATGATGAGCAAAGCAAGACCTACATGTTGCTGAATATCATCTGTGACATTTGCTGTCAGGTTGGAGTGGTCATCACAGCTGTCATGTCATTTGTGGTTGAAGCTGCACTAAGCCGGTTATGGATCCAGTGAACGCCATATCTTCTCCCTCCACCAGTTTTTATGCTCACCTCCTCTTCTTTACACCCATTTATGAATATGGCTCCTTTACAATCTAAGTTACTGGGGATTTTACTGCTCTCTATATTGTCAGGGGGCCCCTATGTCAAAAGGTGGAATGGGGGCCTTTTGCAGGTGAAGGCTCTTACTCCAGTGATGGAATTCATGACAGCAATACGTGGAATGGAAAAGTCTTGGACTGTGGGTCCCTGTGCAGAAGTGTGGGGCCCCTCTTGAGCAGTTCGTTGAGTACATGATACCCTATTCTAGGGATGCAGAATATCATTTTGATCTATTTGTTGGTGTCTCCATCTCCATGTATCAGTATTGTTCCTGGTCCCGTCTGCTCCACATATGACAGCGCTTCCTGTGATGGTGTGACCAGTGAATTATGTGATGGGGCTTGCTGACTACTCATTTCAATAGCCTTGCCAGCATGTCTTTGTATTGGCTATTTTGGAGAAGGGTGCTGGCTTAGCTATTAAATGAACCAGTCATCCAGCCCCCTTCTAACAGTGCCAATCCTATGTCAAGCACAAGTCAGAGTGCTCTTGTCGGTATCAGGAACTATACAAATAGTTGAAGATCAGGACACTTAATCCAAGTGAATAATAAGTTATAATTTCATGTTAGGGAGCAGCCAAAAACATTTTGTTTTCAACTGGTCAACCCCCTTAGCCCAACCCTGAGCCCCAAAGCAGCATTAGGGGCCCCTCATGAGTATTTATGGCCTTTGGGGATGGAAATTCCCCTTAATCTAGATGTTACTCTGATAATGACAGATCTGTAAATGTTTTGGAATTAAATGTAGACATTAATGACACAAACAGGGAAGAGTTGATCCTAATGTCCATAGTAAATATGACTGACTAGTAACCTGTGTGACAACGTCGCATCCCCTGCCACAAAATGTGACACTGCTTCACAGGATGGAACGTTATCACAACATTTTACAACATGGTCGTCATTGGCAAGTGCTACAAAATGACTGTGTGTGATTGGGAGTCCCCCAGTAGAGATTGCATGCTGGGAGTTGTGGTGGTTAAGCTTAGGCTCAACAATTATTACATTGTGGATCTGTGCCTGTATTATATTAAACCCAGAAATTGTGTGTATGAAGGTTGTGACAGAAGTGTTGTATTCAACAGCTGCCGCTCCGTGGGATCTTCCTACCCAGGATGACTAAATCAATAATCATTGCTGATTTTTGCCCCTTGGTATTGGGCACAGCATCGCCTGGCACCAGCCTTCCACAGTCACCGTGTAATTAAAGTGTTATCTAAATGTAACTGTGACAGCATTACATATGGATTCAATTATGACACATGAAATCTAGTTTTAGGGCTAAGCTGGCATCTGGGCGCTTGACATTATTAATAATGCCAGTTTTATTAGCCGGCTCATCGGTTAATGTTTTTTTGAGTGATGCCAAGATTGGAGGCAGTGTTTCACCAACAGTTTCCATCACAGTGCACTCCAGCTGCGCACATTGCCCACCACTGCCAACAGTAACATATCTATGGGGGTACAGGCACTGCCAGGTACTAATGCCGCAATGCTTAATTTTGAAAGCTTCAAATACTTGTCCAGTTGTGGATGCTCTCACAGCAGATAGGTTTGCTACAATGTATCCGTGTAGGTCAGTAACCTGACGAGGATTGCTTTCACTAATACACTGTAAGTCCCACCACTCTGTGAGCAGGACTAGGGCAGAATGTTTTGCCTAGACTTAATAGTCGTTATATTTACATCCAGGGCCGGACTGGGACTAAAATTCAGCCCTGGCATTTGAAGTTACACAGGCCCACTTGTCACATGGTGACTGTATAATATCTTTGTACACTTGTAGGCAGGGCCGGTTTTAGGCAAAGTGGGGCCCTAGGCAAAGTTTAAAATGGGGCCCCAAATGCTAACATATTGCACATCACACAGAAGCCTTTCTGTTGTATTTACGTGCGCTGAGTTCAGGCCGCTAAACGAGTTTGATCGACAATACTGAAGTTGTTCAACGCTTGTTTCCCGGCCTCTTTCCACCAGCTGAGGAATAATGATGAGACAGAACGATCACTAATAGATCACCATACAGTATCATGTTTTCAGCAGCACATCTACAGTTTACACTGGCAATGTGCTGCTGACAACAAGGCTTTTTGTTCCAGCAAAAACAATCCGAATATGCAGCATTTTACTTGTTTAGTAAAATACACCCCATAGTCCTCCATATATTATAATGTGCTCCATAGTCCTCCATATAGTATAATACACTCCCTATAGTCCTCCATATATTAAAATACACTGCTCAGTCCTCCACATGGTATAATACACTCCTCATAGTCCTCCATATAGCATAATACAATCCTCATAGTCCTCCATATAGCATAATACAATCCTCATAGTGCTCCATATAGTATAATGCACCGCCACAGTCATCCATGTAGTACAATTCACTTCCCATAGTATAATGCACCCCATAGTTCTTCATATAGTATAACGTATTCCCCATAGTCCTCGATACAGTATAATGCAGCCCACATATAGTATAATGCAGCCACCCCAGAGTATAATGCAGCCACCCCAGAGTATAATGCAGCCACCCCAGAGTATAATGCAGCCACCCCACAGAGTATAATGCAGCCACCCCAGAGTATGTAACCCCCATAGAATATAATACAGCCCACCTCCCCATAATATATAATGTAGCCCCCCCATAGAATATAATGCAGCCCCCCATAGTATATAACGCAGCCTCCCCCATAGAATATAATATACCCCCACAATAGTATATAACACAGCCACATAGTACATAACATGGCCTCCCCATAGAATATAATATACTCCCCACAGTATATAGCAAAGCCCGCATATTATATAGCACAAACCGCATAGTATACAGCACAGCCTGCATACTATAGCACAGCTCGCGTAGTAGATAACACAGCCCACACAGCAGTATTCAGCACAGACCACACAGTAGTATACAGCACAGACCACACACTAGTATACAGCACAGCCCACGTAGAAGTATACAGCACAGTCCACACAGTAGTATACAGCACAGCCCACAGAGTAATATATACAGCACAGCCCACAAAGTAACATATACAGCACAGCCCACAAAGTAATATATACAGCACAGCCCACAGAGAACTATATACAGCACAGCCCACAGAGAACTATATACAGCACAGCCCACAGAGAACTATATAAAGCACAGCCCAGAGTACTATATACAGCACAGCCCAGAGTACTATATAAAGCACAGCCCAGAGAGTACTATATACAGCACAGCCCAGAGAGTACTATATACAGCACAGCCTAGAGAGTACTATATACAGCACAGCCCACAGAGTACTATATACAGCACAGCCCACAGAGTACTATATACAGCACAGCCCACAGAGTACTATATACAGCACAGCCCACAGAGTACTATATACAGCACAGCCCACAGAGTACTATATACAGCACAGCCCACAGAGAACTATATACAGCACACAGTAGTATACAGCACAGAGCACAGCCCACAGAGAACTATATACAGCCCACAGCAGTATACAGCACAGAGCACAGCCCACAGAGAACTATATACAGCACAGAGCACAGCCCACAGAGAGCTATATACAGCCCACAGCAGTATACAGCACAGAGCACAGCCCACAGAGAACTATATACAGCCCACAGCAGTATACAGCACAGAGCACAGCCCACAGAGAACTATATATAGCACAGAGCACACAGTAGTATACAGCACAGAGCACAGCCCACAGAGAACTATATACAGCCCACAGTAGTATACAGCACAGAGCACAGCCCACAGAGAGCTATATACAGCCCACAGTGGTATACAGCACAGAGCACAGCCCACAGAGAACTATATACAGCCCACAGTAGTATACAGCACAGAGCACAGCCCACAGAGAACTATATACAGCCCACAGCAGTATACAGCACAGAGCACAGCCCACAGAGAACTATATACAGCCCACAGCAGTATACAGCACAGAGCACAGCCCACAGAGAACTATATATAGCACAGAGCACACAGTAGTATACAGAACAGAACACAGCCCACAGAGAGCTATATACAGCCCACAGCAGTATACAGCACAGAGCACAGCCCACAGAGAACTATATACAGCCCACAGTAGTATACAGCACAGAGCACAGCCCACAGAGAACTATATACAGCCCACAGCAGTATACAGCAGAGCACAGCCCACAGAGAACTATATACAGCCCACAGCAGTATACAGCACAGAGCACAGCCCACAGAGAACTATATACAGCCCACAGCAGTATACAGCACAGAGCACAGCCCACAGAGAACTATATATAGCACAGAGCACACAGTAGTATACAGCACAGAGCACAGCCCACAGAGAGCTATATACAGCCCACAGCAGTATACAGCACAGAGCACAGCCCACAGAGAACTATATACAGCCCACAGTAGTATACAGCACAGAGCACAGCCCACAGAGAACTATATACAGCCCACAGCAGTATACAGCACAGAGCACAGCCCACAGAGAACTATATACAGCCCACAGCAGTATACAGCACAGAGCACAGCCCACAGAGAACTATATACAGCCCACAGCAGTATACAGCACAGAGCACAGCCCACAGAGAACTATATACAGCCCACAGCAGTATACAGCACAGAGCACAGCCCACAGAGAACTATATATAGCACAGAGCACACAGTAGTATACAGCACAGAGCACAGCCCACAGAGAGCTATATACAGCCCACAGCAGTATACAGCACAAAGCACAGCCCACAGAGAACTATATACAGCCCACAGCAGTATACAGCACAGAGCACAGCCCACAGAGAACTATATACAGCCCACAGCAGTATACAGCACAGAGCACAGCCCACAGAGAACTATATACAGCCCACAGTAGTATACAGCACAGAGCACAGCCCACAGAGAACTATATACAGCCCACAGCAGTATACAGCACAGAGCACAGCCCACAGAGAACTATATACAGCCCACAGCAGTATACAGCACAGAGCACAGCCCACAGAGAACTATATACAGCCCACAGCAGTATACAGCACAGAGCACAGCCCACAGAGAGCTATATACAGCCCACAGCAGTATACAGCACAGAGCACAGCCCACAGAGAACTATATACAGCCCACAGCAGTATACAGCACAGAGCACAGCCCACAGAGAACTATATACAGCCCACAGCAGTATACAGCACAGAGCACAGCCCACAGAGAACTATATACAGCCCACAGCAGTATACAGCACAGAGCACAGCCCACAGAGAGCTATATACAGCCCACAGCAGTATACAGCACAGAGCACAGCCCACAGAGAGCTATATACAGCCCACAGCAGTATACAGCACAGAGCACAGCCCACAGAGAACTATATACAGCCCACAGCAGTATACAGCACAGAGCACAGCCCACAGAGAACTATATACAGCCCACAGCAGTATACAGCACAGAGCACAGCCCACAGAGAACTATATACAGCCCACAGCAGTATACAGCACAGAGCACAGCCCACAGAGAACTATATACAGCCCACAGCAGTATACAGCACAGAGCACAGCCCACAGAGAACTATATACAGCCCACAGCAGTATACAGCACAGAGCACAGCCCACAGAGAACTATATACAGCCCACATCTCTTCTCTTCCTCCCCTCCCCTCCTCCGAGAATGGCCCCACAGTCCAGAAAAAAAAAAAAACTCTCCTCACCTCTCCTCGTGCCCAGCGTTGCTTCCTGGTTCCTGCTCCTGTCTCAGCAGCTGCAGTCTGCCCGGGACACAGCAGGTGCGCGATGATATGACATCATCGCACACCCGCAGTGTCAGAGGCAGAGCGGGGAATGATGGGAGAGGAGCGTCTGTAGACGCTCTCCTCCATCATTGCATTCAACTGTACCGGCGTCTATACGCCGGTATAGTTGAATGCGACGGCGGGGGCGGCGGATTGAGCGGCCCACCACTGGCACCGGCCCTTCTGGCATTTGCCAGAAGTGCCCTATGGCCAGTCCGGCCCTGTTTACATCACACCGAGTAAGATATTACACACCCAAACACCCCTTAAGCATCCAAAAAATAGAATTTTTAATCACAAACTGCTGCATATGATGACATCATACATATACACACGTGGTCAAAATTGTTGGTACCCCTCGTTTAATGACAGAAAATCCCGCAATGGTCACAGAGATAGCTTGAATCTGACAAAATTAATAATAAATAAAAGATCTATGAAAATGAACAAATGGGAAAGTCAGACATTGCTTTTCAACCATGCTTCCTCAGAATTTAAAAAAATAATAAAATGAAATGAAATAGGTCTGGACAGAAATGATGGTACCCCTGAAAATAATGTGACAAAAGGGACATGTTAAATCAAGGTGTGTCCACTAACTCGCATCACAGGTGTCTACAATCTTGGAATCAGTGAGTGGCCTGTATATAGGGCTACAGATACTCACTGTGCTGTTTGGTGACATGGTGTTTATCACACTCCACATGGATCAGAGGAAGCAAAGGAAAGAGTTGTCTCAGGAGATTACAAAGAAAATTATAGACAAACATGTTAAAGGTAAAAGCTATAGGACCATCTCCAAGTAGCTTGATGTTTCTGTGACTACAGTTGCACATATTATTCAGAAATGTAAGATCCATGGGACTGTAACCAACCTCCCTGGACGTGGCCGCAGGACGAAAATTGATGACAAATCAAAGAGACAGATAATACGAATGGCAACAAAAGAGCCCAGAAAAACTTCTAAACAGATTAAAGGTGAACTTCAAGCTCAAGGAACATCAGTGTCAGATCGCACGATCAGTCATTGTATGAGCCAAAGTGGACTTCATGGGAGACAACCAAGGAGGACACCATTGTTGAAAAAAAATCATAAAAAAGCCAGACTGGAATTTTCAAAACTATATGTTCACAAGCCACAAAGCTTCTGGGAGAATGTCCTATGAACAGATAAGACAAAAATTGAACTTTTTGGCAAGGCACATCAGCTCTATGTTCACAGATGGAAAAATGAAGCATATCAAGAAAAGATTATGGAGCGCCCCCACACCGCCGCAGGGCCGAGGGGTACCCGGAGCCGGGCCTCTAGGTCTCAGTCCTGGGGTTGTCACGGTGGCTAGACCCGGTCCGTGGCCCTGTCCGTCAGTGGGGGACGTCCGGTGCAATAAGTGATGTTGTAGCGGTGCAGTTGTGGGGTGCAGGTCGCGGTAAATAACGAGGACACCAGGTTGCAGTCTCTTTACCTCTTTACTGAAGCTCTCTGGGTCCTCAGTCCGGAATACGGCTCACCAGGCTGCGCAAGTCCGGCCGGTCCAATGGCACTTCTAGAGCTCTCCTTGCAGGTGGAAATCGGTGCCTTCCTTCTAGCGCTATGTGTTGCAGTCCTTCCCTGCTGTGCTTACGGAAAGTACCCCACAACTGTTGTGTCTGTTTCTCGTGTTCCCTCACAACAACTTAATTCGCAATGATCTTCCTCGTCCCTCCAGATACTATGGTAGGAACGCACCCGTATGACGGGGAGGCTCGGAGATCTTCCGGGACTCTATCTGCGCCCCTCTCCTGTTGGTACCCCCCTTTGCCTTCCTGGGTGATGCGTGAGACAGTCTGCCTCAAGCTAACTGCCCTGCCGTAGGTCTGAGGTATGGCTTGAAACTCTTTACCTCCTCGGCGTTCCGGCCACCGGTAGTGCGCCTCAGTAAGGTGCTGCCTCTTTCAGCACAACCCTCACTGGTATCTCCTTTTCGCTTGATTTCGTTTCTCACTCAGCACAATCTATCTCGCTTCTAGTTCTTCCTTGGGCACCGCCGCTATGCTGAGCAGGCACGGTCCCTTTACGTTCTTTCCATGCCAAGCCTCTGCCAGGATCCCACCCCTGGCAGAGACCCTACAGTCTCTCCCTTCACAACACCCCCTGCCACAGGGTGTTGCTCCGTTCAATCCCGTCAGCGTTCTCTCTAACTTCCTGCCTGACCCCCAGTTTACCCACTATGGTGGGGAGTGGCCTAATGAATAGCACCCTTAGCTCCCCCCGGAGGCCCAGCTGTGAAATGTATTGGTGACTGTGATACCTGCTCAGAGAACTCCTTCCGTGCCATCGAACGCAGCATGGCCCCCCTTAGTGGCTGAACCATGCTACTGCAACGACCAGGACTCTGGGGCGCTGCACTCCCCCCTGGTTAAACACAGTACTCCGGGACTGGGAAGAAAAACAACAATACAGGTTAGCAAAAAGACATACAATTTTGTTGAGTGCAAATAACAATAAGTATACTTAAGTAGGCTTCCCTTTATGGGAGGTGAGGACACTTGTAACGTTACAAACATGGTCAACATTATAAATTACAGGCTATGCATAACTCCTGTTACCCAACCGGGTATTCTACTTAGTGCAAATTCTGGAACAATAAATTAACATTGCCTTTAAGAAACTCACACTCTTAGTCTATCAAAGGCCTTCCTATAATCACATTATAAGGCATTTCAACTTTACATTCTCCTTCTTGTGAACCTGCAGGACCGCCTGTCCCTACGGCACCAGACCTACTGCCTCTCCTTTCTTCTACAGGACCGCCCTGTTCAGCCAGGGCCTACTGCCTTTCGCTACTATACACAGTATAGACATAACATTCCTTTCGGTTGAAGAACTCTGAGCCAGCTCTACTCGGCTCCTTTAAGGACTCACTCTCTAACCCCTACGGGTTCACTCTCTGTCCTTAGCAATAAAGTAACTTTTCAATGGGGACGCAGGGTTTACCTTCTATCCTCACCCTCATTATTACTTCTCTTACTTTCAACTATGCAGATCTCTATCTCTACCCCTACGGGCTCTCTGCATCTTTTCTTTCTGCAAAACATTATTTAGACATTTCAACAAATTCAACACATATAACTTAGCATGTAAAACAGTTACATTTCTTTTCAAGGCATCATTATGGCATTACTGTTCTGCAACAGTATCTCTCTCAAGTTCAATTTCTCACATCCCCTTTAAGAGGAGACCAAGTCTTTCTAAGGTAGCTCGTCTTCTCAGCCTACCAGTCCATGCAAAGGTTCCGGTATGGTATCTTCGCAAAGTGTCTTTAACTAGAACCAGTAGGAAAGGTATCTTCACAAAGTGTCTTTGGCTCAAACCAATAGGGCAAATATCTTCGCAAAGTGTCTTTGGCTAAAACCAGTATGGAGCACCTTTAAGAAGGTGCAAACTATTTACAAAAGAAAGTTTGAATCATGCACAGTCCATGATTACTGCAGTTCGTGTAACTTTAAAACTTGTATAAACTTCAGGAAAAGAAAAACAAACAAAGAGGATCCCGGGTCAACAGAGGGATCCATTAACCCTGGGCGGGTTTTAGCAGCAACAGGAACAAAAGAACAAACAATAACTATTTACATTTTCCATCCAATGATAGCACTTTCAAAACTTCCCACGAGGCGCCACCCGGCAGGTGGATCCCTGCAGTTCAGGGTTCAGATCCACTCCTACTGCCAGGTACACCCCATGTGTTCGGGTCTGTTGTATGACCAGATCGTGCGCAGCGATGAAGGTCTGGGTTCCCACTGCTCTCTGCGCTGGCTCCTCAGGAGTCTCAACCACCCGAAGAGGCACTCCCTTGGCCACTGCTGTGGTGGCGGTGATCAACCTGCGGGCTCCAGGTTCCGCAGCCAGGCAGGTGGAGGCGACCGGAGTGGCTTCAGATCGATCACACGGTGACACCTTGGCTACAGGGGCTGGCCTCTCCTGCTTGTACACATTCAGAGCAAACCACCCCTTCTCTCCAAAGTGCCGGGTGTAGGTAACGCTGTCCCCCGGGTAGAGGTCCCGATCCGGGTGACCTTCTCTGAGGTGCGACTCCACATCCCGGCGATTGACAAAGACCTCCGCATACAGCCCCGGTTCCTTGATAAAGCCCCAGCCTCCTCGGAGCTTGAAGATGGTGACAATGCCCTGCCTGCGCGGGGCCTGATGGGTGGTGGGGTCCTTGCGGGCCCGATCCTTAACCGCCAAATCTTTTTGATGGTAGGCCTCCCGTTTGGCCTGATGTATTCTCTCTTCCTCTTGCCACCGCTGTTCTAGCTGGGTCTGATATTCTTCCCAGCTTAGGGCCTGTACCATTTCTCCCTTCTGGGTCTCCACCCCGGGGAACCCCATGAGATTGGATCCAGGGTTCACCCAGCGGCACACCGTGCGCTCCGCACTGACCTCACACGGCAAGGGAGTAGGGGTGATAGGGGCTCGCATACGGTGTTCCATGCCCGTGGCTTCCTCCCATGGTAACAGGCGCTGAAGTCTATGGGTCCCCGGGAGAGGCGGTGCTGCTACGGGACCCACTAACACACCCTCGGCTGGTGGGGCAGGACCGGGGGACTCACTCACCGGTACGGATCCACTTTCCGCAACAGGTCCCGCTGGTTCCTCCGATGTCCGGGAACCCGCTGCCGGCACCGCCTGATGCGGGGCCTGGACTCTCACATTCAGTTGGAGGAGCCGGGTATATAAATCCTCCATCTCGGCTCTCAGGAATTTGGTGTTATCCACAGAGGACAGGCTGCTGGGCTCGTCCGGGTAGTCAGGGGAGATTTCCACTTCAACCCCGCTGTCGGGTTCGGAGCTGCTGGCCATAGCGTCCTCCACGTGGGTCGCTTCCTGGTCTTTTTCCCGCTCTCTCCTGCGTGAGCAGTTTCGTTTTCTCTGCCTCCGCCCCCCATTAAGGATCAGGAGGCGGATCTCTGCTGCTGACGGACACGTCCTCACTGCACAGAAATATTTAGACTGGGCGGCCATTATTCTTCGCGCTCTCCAGCTCGTCTACGCCCACTCCACGCCCCTCTTCTCTTCCTGCGCTCTCCTCAGCGCTGCAATGGCGGCGGATTTTGGCGGCAAATGACGCAGCACACAATCTTGCAATAAAGTACAGTCCAAGCACAATAAATCACAGTCTCTAGGCACACATGACCTGATTCTTCAGGCTTAAGTAGATCCTGTTCGTGACGCCAAGTTGGAGCGCCCCCACACCGCCGCAGGGCCGAGGGGTACCCGGAGCCGGGCCTCTAGGTCTCAGTCCTGGGGTTGTCACGGTGGCTAGACCCGGTCCGTGGCCCTGTCCGTCAGTGGGGGACGTCCGGTGCAATAAGTGATGTTGTAGCGGTGCAGTTTTGGGGTGCAGGTCGCGGTAAATAACGAGGACACCAGGTTGCAGTCTCTTTACCTCTTTACTGAAGCTCTCTGGGTCCTCAGTCCGGAATACGGCTCACCAGGCTGCGCAAGTCCGGCCGGTCCAATGGCACTTCCAGAGCTCTCCTTGCAGGTGGAAATCGGTGCCTTCCTTCTAGCGCTATGTGTTGCAGTCCTTCCCTGCTGTGCTTACGGAAAGTACCCCACAACTGTTGTGTCTGTTTCTCGTGTTCCCTCACAACAACTTAATTCGCAATGATCTTCCTCGTCCCTCCAGATACTATGGTAGGAACGCACCCGTATGACGGGGAGGCTCGGAGATCTTCCGGGACTCTATCTGCGCCCCTCTCCTGTTGGTACCCCCCTTTGCCTTCCTGGGTGATGCGTGAGACAGTCCGCCTCAAGCTAACTGCCCTGCCGTAGGTCTGAGGTATGGCTTGAAACTCTTTACCTCCTCGGCGTTCCGGCCACCGGTAGTGCGCCTCAGTAAGGTGCTGCCTCTTTCAGCACAACCCTCACTGGTATCTCCTTTTCGCTTGATTTCGTTTCTCACTCAGCACAATCTATCTCGCTTCTAGTCCTTCCTTGGGCACCGCCGCTATGCTGAGCAGGCACGGTCCCTTTACGTTCTTTCCATGCCAAGCCTCTGCCAGGATCCCACCCCTGGCAGAGACCCTACAGTCTCTCCCTTCACAACACCCCCTGCCACAGGGTGTTGCTCCGTTCAATCCCGTCAGCGTTCTCTCTAACTTCCTGCCTGACCCCCAGTTTACCCACTATGGTGGGGAGTGGCCTAATGAATAGCACCCTTAGCTCCCCCCGGAGGCCCAGCTGTGAAATGTATTGGTGACTGTGATACCTGCTCAGAGAACTCCTTCCGTGCCATCGAACGCAGCATGGCCCCCCTTAGTGGCTGAACCATGCTACTGCAACGACCAGGACTCTGGGGCGCTGCACTTACTGTCCCTACTGTGAAACATGGAGGAGGCTCTGTTATGTTCTGGGGCTGCTTTGCTGCATCTGGAACAGGATGTCTAGAATCTGTGCAGGGTACAATGAAATCTCAAGAATATTAAGGGATTCTAGAGAGAAATGTGCTGCCCAGTGTCAGAAAGCTTGGTCTCAGTCACAGGTCATGGGTCTTGCAGCAGGATAATGAACCAAAACACATAGCTAAAAACACCCAAGAATGGCTAAGAGGAGAATATTGGACTATTCTGAAGTGGCCTTCCATGAGCCCTGACCTAAATTCTATTGAGCATCTTTGGAAAGAGCTGAAACATGCCGTCTGGAAAAGGCAACCTTCAAACATGAGACAACTGGAGCAGTTTGCTCTTGAGGAGTGAGCGAATATACCTGTCGAGAGGTGCAGAAGTCTCATTGACAGTTACAGGAATCGTTTGATTGCAGTGATTGCCTCAAAAGGTTGTGCAACAAAATATTAAGTTAAGGGTACAATCATTTCTGTCCAGACCTATTTCATGTGTTTTATTTTTTTCTAAATTCTGTGGAAGCATGGTTGAAAAGCAACGTCTGACTTTCATTTGTTCATTTTCATAGATTTTTTATTTATTGTTACTTTTGTCAGATTCAAGTTATTTCTGTGACCATTGTGGGTTTTTCTGTCATTAAACGAGGGGCACAAACAATTTTGACCACGTGTGTATATGTATGATGTCATCATATGCAGCAGTTTGTGATTAAAAATTCTATTTTTTGGATGCTTAAGGGGTGTTTGGGCTCTAACAACCTGAGATGGGCCACCATGCACACGTAAGAGTGAAGAAGGATGAGCAAAATTTGGCAGCCAAATTTGACTCCAGGCTTAATGTCATTCAAATTTCTGGTAAAATACATTTATTATGATCTGAATTCTCTCTAAACCCCATAACATAATGAATGGAGTAATTAACTAATATAGATAGATAGATAGATAGATAGATAGATAGATAGATAGATAGATAGATAGATAGATAGATACTGTATATATACACAAACACACAGTGCCTTGTAAAAGTAGTCACCCACTTGGCTTTTTACTTATTTATTTTACATTGCAACCTGTATGTAAATATGTTTGTAATTGGATATGTGTGTGAAACATCAACACTAAATAGTATGTTGGTGACGTGAAGTGAGAAAAATATAAATTTAATTTATGGGAGAAAATAAGCAAAAATTGGCATGTGTATATGTATTCATCTCTTTTGCTATGAAGTTCCTAAAAAATTCTAGTGCAAGGAGTTACCTTCATAAGTCCCATGCTTTATGACAGGACATCTCCCTGTATCTAAGTGTCACACATCAGTCAGTATATACACTTTACCTTTTCTGAAAGGCAACAGAGGCTGCAACACCATTAACAAGCGGCACCACTAATCAAACACCATGAAGACCAAGGAGAACTCCAAACAACGCCATGAAGACCAAGGACAACTCCAAACAATGCCATGAAGACCAAGGAGAACTCCAAACAACGCCATGAAGACCAAGGAGAACTCCAAACAACGCCATGAAGACCAAGGACAACTCCAAACAATGCCATGAAGACCAAGGAGGTCTCCAAACAACACCATGAAGACCAAGGAGATCTCCAAACAAGTCAGGGGTAAAGTTGTTGAGAAGTACAAGTTAGTCTACGTTCACATTTGCGGTGTGCGCCGCAGCGTCGTCGCCGCAACGCACAACGCAACAAAAACGCAATAGAAACGCATTGGTTTTTCGACGCATGCGTTCAACGCATGCGTCGAAAAACGCTGCGTTTTTTGGAAACGCAGTTGCGTTTTGACCAAAAAACGCTGCGTTTTTCGACGCATGCGTTTTCCTACAGTGAGTCATTCTTCATCCCCCCCCCCAAAAAAAAAGTGTGTACACACTAGATAAGGACCACCAATGGCTAGAAGAGGGTTGGTGTAATGTAATTGTGTATATATACCCTGGCAGAGATGAATTCCTCCCATTTTGCTGGTATTCATGATGGAGCGTCCCATGGACAGTATCTACATGGATATGGAGATGGAATTTGCCTTGGCTAATGCCTATGCTGTCGCCTGTTTTCATCAAAGGGAAAGGGAAAAACGGAGATGGAGTCGTCGCCGCTTTTGGATACACCCTATCGTGGAAGTCCGGGAGAGCCGTGGAGCCTACAATTATTTGTTTGGCGAACTCAATGACAACCTGGAGAAATATTTCGAATATACCAGGATGTCTCAAGACAGCTTCCGCTATCTTCTGCGTCGGGTCGAAGGATCCATTAGCAGGCAGGACACGCAGCTCCGGAGAGCTATTTCCGCAGAGGAACGGCTGCTGGTGACTCTACGGTACGTAGCTGTTTGAATGACTGTGATATGTTCTTCCCTTTGTTGTTTTTTATTTTTTATTTTTTTTGGGTTTGGTATGGTCAGTGTACTTTTATAAATTGCAATGTACTTTAATGTAATTTCTTTATCTTCTTGGCAGTTTCCTGGCTACCGGAGAGACCTTGAGATCACTTCATTTTCAATTCAGGATTGGAGTCTCCACTCTTTCCGGAATTATTGCTGAGACATGCCGCGCTTTGTGGGATAATCTCCGGGAGGAATTTTTACCCGTCCCTACAAGTGAAATCTGGGAGGCCAACGCACAGAAATTTGAGCAAGTGTGTTCTTTTCCAAACTGTCAAACTGTATTGGCGCAGTGGATGGAAAGCACATTCGGATTACCAAGCCTGCAAAAAGTGGATCCCTTTCTACAATTATAAAAAATACTTTTCAACTGTGCTCATGGCAATTGCCGGTGCGGACTGCAGGTTTCTCGCAGTGGACATTGGTGCGTTTGGCCGTGCAAATGACTCACGCACATTTAAGGAGTCGGATATGGGCCAAAAATTATATGGAAACAATTTTCATTTCCCACAGCCATGACCTCTTCCCCACACCGAAGGCCCTGCGATGCCATTTGTTGTGGTTGGGGATGAGGCATTTCAAATGTCTGCCAACCTATTGAAACCCTACTCCAGTCGGGGCTTGGACCATACAAAAAGGGTTTTCAATTACAGACTGTCCAGGGCCAGAAGGACTGTGGAGTGCGCCTTTGGCATCCTTGTCTCCAAATGGCGTATATTAGGATCCGCCATTAATCTTAAAATTGAAACAGTGGATGAGGTGGTGAAGGCTTGTGTGGTTCTCCACAATTACATTATGGCCAAAGAGAGACTGAACGTGGAACTCGATGAACCCATAGCCAACCCATTGCCCGATTACCATGATCATCCTCTGAGGACAAGTGTGGAAATTGCGCAGATGAGGGATCGTTTTGCGGCCTATTTTGTTTCAGATGTTGGCCGTGTGTCATGGCAAGATCAAATGGTGTAGTGTTAATGTTACTGTTGGACTGTATTCTGGTTTTAACTACACCAATAAATACCTCTACTGTGACTGTGCTAAAAATATAATATAATAATAAACTAATTCTCCAGTATTATGTGCAATAAATGTCATCCATTTAGGTTGGTTTTGTTAGGTCAACTTTTACATCTACCTATACTTCACAAATGTAATGTGCCTTATCTAAAAAATTGGAACCCTTTTTTTTTTTTTAAATGTTGAACGTTTGGCCAGCAAGGTAAACACTATATCTGACGCCAAACTAACATAGCTCATCATCCCAAGAACACCATCCTCACAGTGACACATGGTGATGACAGCATCATGCTGTGTGATGTTATTCAGCAGCAGGGACAAGCAAAGTGGTCCACGTCTAGGGCAAGATGGATGTTGCAAAGAACAGGGATATTCTTGATCAAAACTGATTTCAGTCTCTCAGTAGTTTGAGACAGGGATGGAGGTTCACCTTCCAACAAGACAATGACCCAAAGCATGCTACTAAAGCAACACTCGAGGGGTTTAAGGGGAAACGTGTAAATGTTCTGGAGTGGTGAGTCACAGCCCAGACCGTAATCTAATGGAGAATCTGTGGTCAGAAGTGAAGATCACTATTCACCAGAGGAAACATCTAAAGTGAACGAGCTGAGGAATGGTAAAAATCCCAATAGCAAAATGTAGAAACCTCATAAAGACTAATACAAAGCGACTTGTAGCTGTAATGGGCTCAAAAGGCGGCTCTACAAAGTACTGACTTTAGGAGGGTGAATAGTTATGCACACTGAAGTTTTCAGTTACTTTGCTTTATTTGTTTGCTTAACAAAAAAAAATGTTAACAGTTGTCAGCATGTTCTTTACATGAACTGATGCAAACCTTTACAGACTTCATATATATGGTATTGTGCACGCCTCACCCGTTTTCGGTCCTGTTGCCTTCACTCTTCCGTTCCATCCTCATGTTAACTCTTTGGAGGCTCTGGTGCTGACTAGGCCGCCAACTTTTATGATATTACAAGAGCCCTGGTAAATGACTTGGCTCCCTATGTTTAGTACATGACATCATGCTGTCACTTTAATGCTCAGGCTCCCTATGTTCAGTACATGACATCATGCTGTAACTTTAATGCTCAAAGTAAATATGAAGATGGAAGATAAGCCTGGCATCGGAGGCAGGGAGTAGTGTTATGATTTTTTTCATTTTATTAAACCCCTTCCAAACTGAATGAAACATTTAGCAAAATTTGCTGAAACTGAAAAAATAAATTAAAGCCCCTGTGAATCCAAATTCTTGTGAAACGCAAAACAAATTCAATTTACTTAGACACACTTTGCTAATCTCTACTAGATTTATTCAGTGTTGTGGTGTCATTTCATTTATAGGGTCCATGCCTGGGGGATTGTGGCCACGAGGAGCTAAGCCCCCATGATAGCCTGCGCACCACAGTCAGTGCAGATGGTAAGCGCATGTTATTTGTATGAGGTTTCCTTTCCATGATTTCTCATACAGCAGAATGATTGTTACCAACGGAGATAAAGACATTTAGTTTGTAAAGTTTTAGCCCCATCAAGAACTAAACAAGTGAGAATTTTTGCTCATTGCAGAAGTCGCTCCGCACATATCTCCATCTGTCTGCAGCAAGGAACACTTCAGTTGTGAAAATGAAGGATAATTACCTCTTCACAGCACGGAGGCGATCCTTACGTCAATGCCCTGCCACTTAATCAGCAAAGCAGCGAGCTCATCGGCCCTGGTAACCCCACATCACACAATCTAGCTGCTACATGGAGAGAGTTAAACCGCTAAAATCACAAAAGGAAATAAAACGAGAAAATATTTTATGTATCAGATTTCCTAGAATACTCCTATTTCATTCTAGAGACAACTATGACTAATGCAGGAGCAACCCACAAATCACACGATACAAACGCTAATATAATTGTTATTCCTCGAGGCAAGCATCAGAATAAAGCATATTTCATATCCATCTACAATAATCTAATACTGTACCTATGTACAAGAACATAACTCTTATAATACTGTCCCCTATGTATAAGAATATAACTACCGTACTATAATACTGCCCCTTTGTACAAGAATATAACTACTATAATACTGCCCCCTATGTACAAGAATATAACTACTATAATACTGCCACTATATACAAGAATATAACTACTATAATACTGCCCCTATGTACAAGAATATAACTCTTATAATACTGTGCCCTATGTATAAGAATATAACTACTATAATACTGCCCCTCTGTACAAGAATATAACTACTATAATACTGCCCCCTGTGTACAAGAATATAACTACTATAATACTGTTCCCTATGTACAAGAATATGACTACTATAATACTGCCACTGTATACAAGAATATAACTTCTATAATACGGTCCCCTATGTACAAGAATATAACTACTATAATACTGCCCCTACGTACAAGAATATAACTACAATAATACTGTCCCCTATGTACAAGAATATGACTACTAAAATACTGCCACTGTGTACAAGAATATAACTTCTATAATACGGTCCCCTATGTACAAGAATATAACTACTATGATATTGCCCCTCTGTACAAGAATATAACTACTATAATACTGCCCCCTATGTACAAGAATATAACTACTATAATACTGTCCCCTATGTACAAGAATATGACTACTATAATACTGCCACTGTGTACAAGAATATAACTTCTATAATACGGTCCCCTATGTACAAGAATATAACTACTATGATATTGCCCCTCTGTACAAGAATATAACTACTATAATACTGCCCCTATGTACAAGAATATAACTACTATAATACTGTCCCCTATGTACAAGAATATGACTACTATAATATTGCCACTGTGTACAAGAATATAACTTCTATAATACGGTCCCCTATGTACAAGAATATAGCTATTATAATACTGCCCCAATATACAAGAATATAACTACTATAATACTGCCACTATATAGGAGAATATAACCACTATAATGCTGCTCCTATGTACAAGAATATAACTACTATAATACTGCCCCTCTGGACAAGAATATGACTACTATAATACTGCCACTATATAGGAGAATATAACCACTATAATACTGCCCCCTATGTACAAGAATATAACTACTATAATACTGCCCCTCTGGACAAGAATATGACTACTATAATACTGCTCCCTATGGACAAGAATATGACTACTATAATACTGCCCCTATGTACAAGAATATAACTACTATAATACTGCTCCTATGTACAAGATTATAACTATTATAATACTGCCCCTCTGGACAAAAATATAACTAATATAATACTGCCCCTATGTACAAAAATATAACTACTATAATACTGCTCCTATGTACAAGAATATTACTACTATAATACTGCCCCTCTGTACAATAATATAACTACTAGAATACTGCCATTCTGTACAAGAATATAACTACTATAATACTGCCCCTATATGCAAGAATCTAACTACTATAATACTGCCGCTATGTACAAGAATATCACTACTATAATACTGCCCCATATACAAGAATATAACTACTATAATACTGCCCCTCTGTACAAGAATATAACTATTATAATACTGCCCCTATATACAAGAATATAACTACTATAATACTGTCCCCTATGTACAAGAATATAACTACTATCATACTGCCCTATGTACAAGAATATAACTACTATCATACTGCCCCTATGTACAAGAATATAGCTACTATAATACTGCCCCTAAACACAAGATTATAACTACTATAATACTGCCACTATGTAGGAGAATATAACTACTATAATACTGCTCCTATGTACAAGAATATAACTACTATAATACTGCCCCACTGGACAAAAATATAAATACTATAATACTGTTCCCTATGTACAAGAATATAACTACTATAATACTGCCCCTATGTACAAGAATATAACTACTATAATACTGCCTCTATGTACAAGAATATAACTACTATCATACTGCCCCTATGTACAAGAATATAGCTACTATAATACTGCTCCTATGTACAAGAATATAACTACTATAATACTGCCACTCTGGACAAGAATATAACTACTATAATACTGTTCCCTATGTACAAGAATATAACAGCTATAATACTGCCCCTATGTACAAGAATATAACTACTATAATACTGCCCGCATATACAAGAATATAACTACTATAATACTGCTCCTACGTACAAGAATATAACTACTATAATACTGCCAAATATGTACAAGAATATAACTAATATATTGCTGCTCCTATGTACATGAATATAACTACTATAATACTGCTCCTATGTACAAGAATATAACTACTATAATACTGCCTCCTATCTACGAGAATGTAACTACTATAATACTGCCCCTATATACAAGAATATAACTACTATAATACTACTCCTATGTACATGAATATAACTACTATAATACTGCCCCTATATACAGGAATATAACTACTATAATACTGCCCTCTATGTACAAGAATATAACTACTATAATACTGACCCCTATGTACAAGAATATAACAACTATAATACTACTCCTATGTACATGAATATAACTACTATAATACTGCTCCTATGTACAAGAATATAACTAATATATTGCTGCTCCTATATACATGAATATAACTACTATAATACTGCTCCTCACTGGCATTTGTAGCATTCTACAAAAAACAAGAATTAAATGGGAAATAGTCAGCAGATCCATGCCAGTCTCACCAGGGGCGGCAGGTTCCCTCGTTGCATACAACACCTGATGTACAGTACACGCTCAATTTCCCACAATGAATTACATCCTGAGCAGTAGGAGATGGGACGTTGAAGAATATCCAGTGGCTGCAGCTCTGGATGTGACTGGTGTAGAGACATGATATACCTTGGTGGGAGATAACCAGCATCAGGTTCACACTCTCACTGAATATTACATGTGAAATGAGGGGGTGTCCTCTAACCGCACAATATTATAGTGGGGAAGGGGACGGTGTCTCTCAGTAATCTCAGCGCCATTCACATCCGCTAATTGCTACACCTTATAGCACTGACACAAAAAGCCTCTGATTTTGCTTCTCTTCTCCATGTCGCTGGAATTATCTGTATTCTTTGGTGATTTCCCTGATTCAGTTGGGGGTGTAGAGAACGTTGCTCTTAGAAGATGCACAGACAGCTAATTCACCCTTGTGGTCTGAGCATTACTTGCTGCACGATAATCAAGGATATCATTACTTTTGTGTCTGGACAGATGGAAAACAAATGCAGCATTTCATAGCTGAGGGTTTGTAACAATTGCATCCAGTCTAGGCAATTTTCAGTTCGCTTAAATAGGAGTGACATATTCAACAATCTTTGCATAAATCAGTGTTAAAAGAGAATGTAAGAAACTTTGTAATATAATCAGAGAATGCTGCTTCTCCACTTATGAGCCACTTCTTCCCATCCCCAATGCACTAATCATACATTGGGAAAAAGGAAAAACTGCTAAAATTCATATTTGCTTAGGTCAAGATGAACAACAGTGAGGTGACTTCTTACACCTCCTACTATATTCTATGGAGTGGAAAGGGGAGGAAGAGTGAAGAATAAGTAGAGGGAGACAGATGATTGTGCTGCTGCTTCCTAACTTAATTGCTGGATTCACATATACACTGCTTAGTACTGCTGACTGTAAAATGTCCTTCATGATTGTGATTAATATTGAGTATTTTGCCATATTCCAGAGCTAGATTCACATTTACACAGCTCAGTACTGCTGTTTAATAGCCACCTTAACTGCTGCTGCTTCTGAACATGTGCTACATAAGAGACAGGAAAGCAGGAGTCCCTCATGTCTGTGTGTGCTGTGTATAGCAGACATCATTGCAGGTAGTATGCACCCACTCACTCAAAGATAACTGAAAATTAAATATTCAGAGTCAGCAGAGGGAAAACTGGTGAAAAATGCAGGATATAAATCATAGAATGGCCAAATGACCAAACTCACAATAGCTTATAGAAAGCTCTCCTGTCCGGTAGTTTGCCACAATGTGTCAGGGCAGGGAGAATGTATCAGTCTGGATATTTAACTCACAGAGGACAATCTGGGTTGGCTACAATAGTTCCAAATCCTGAACTGTAAGCAGAACAAGACAAATACCAGGAAGATGCAGCTGTGAAGGGTTAATATATAAATCTACAGATTATAGAGGGATTTCTCTTCTCTACGCTGTGGGCTGGGTGGTCTCTAAGGCTTGTCAGGAAAATGACATGTGACAGTAGACATGGGGGCATTACTGAGCGATCCCCAGCGGGATAACATCATGGTTAATGCCCAAAGAAGAGCTCTGCTAGAACCCACAAGTATGCAAGTCACATTAAACTGCTGTAATGGCTCCTGTGCTGCCTGCCTTATGTGTTTGTATTAAAGATTTTGCAGCTGTGGACTCGATGGAGGGCTTCAAAAGGAGATTATCACAACTACCGCCTCACCCCCTTACAGAAAGATGTATAATTTCCCTGAAATTACTTTCTGTAGTCTAGTTATCTAGTTTATGAAACTGTCACAGGTTTACCACGACAGAAAAGAGCCAGGAGACCGCATCATCTGATTTCTTCTACTCCTGCACTGTTTAGAAGCACTTCACCTTTGTATTAAACGGTGCAGGTTTATTTCAGCATTGCAGGGGTTAATCTGCTAGTTGAGATCTCCTGGAAGCTTTACTGCATTAAGGCTCTCAGCTGTGCACTGATAGCCGCTCCCATCTCCTATATAATCTTGGTCCTGGCTAGCACTCATTGTCAGAGTAGCTTATGCTGCATGGCTGGAGGTTGTTGGTGGTTATTATAGGAGAAGGCATTTGGTGGATGTATCTGTGACTGTTGCTAGGTTTTGGGTGTGTGATAATTCCTTTTATTCTTCCTCTTTGGTTTAACCCCATCCTCCACTCATTCATCTGTTGCATGTATGTGTATATTTGTATGATTGGTATTTTCCTTTATCCCTGTTTGTATTACCTTGTTAGTCTGGTTGGTGTATTGCAGTACAATACTACTCCTCTCTTCTCTGGGTGGGGGAGGGGTACAGACTGAGGGCGGATTCAGGAGCTGAGGCAAGGTATGTGGCCCCGGCATCTTCACCATCAGAAGTAATCCCGAGAACAGGGCGAGCTAGGGTGCCCTTAGCATTAGGGACAGGGAAGGAGCCCCTGGTCCTGGGACACCCCACAACAGTCGTGACAGAAACCTTGCATGCAATGACTATCCCAGACCCTTCTAAATTATATAGTGTTTGGCAGACCACCCCATATTTTTACGATGCTGTCTAATTTCTTTAATGATCGCAATGTATGAAAAAATGTCTGTGTGTATGATGCAACCCCTGTGCCTGTAAAGTATAATGTGCTTGGCGGGTATTCATCCTGGAAGAGGCCAAGGGTCTATGTGCAGAAAACCGCCCCTCATTCTAGGTATGGTCAGAGAATATAAGTAGGCAACTACAGATATATTGTAACCACCAAGCTCAGTGCCACTAACCAGTGTGTAACCATCAAGTGTGTTACTGCCGAACTGGACCAGAGACGTTTAATAATATATGGATTATATAGGCAGGAGACAGATAACACATGAATTATACAGGCAGGAGACAGATAACATGGATTATAAAGGCAGGAGACAGATAAGACATGGACTATACAGGCAGGAGACAGATAACATGGACTATACAGGCAGGATACAGATAACACATGGATTATACAGGCAGGACACATATAACACTTGGATTATACAGGCAGGAGACAGATAACATATGGATTATACAGGCAGGAGACAGATAACACATGGATTATACAGGCAGGAGACAGATTTCACATGGATTATACAGGCAGGACACAGATAACACATGGATTATACAGGCCGGAGACAGATAACTGTCATGTATGTACCTGTATGTCATCTCCTCCTCTATATAGTATATACCTGTGTGTCATCTCTCCTGTATATAGTATATATCTGTGTGCCATCTCCTCCTGTATATAGTATATACCTGTGTGTCATCTCCCCTGTAAATAGTATATACCTGTGTGTCATCTCCTCCTGTATATAGTATATAGCTGTATGTCATCTCCTCCTGTATTAGCCCTCGTTCACACGTTATTTGGTCAGTATTTTTACCTCAGTATTTGTAAGCTAAAATGGCAGCCTGATAAATCCCCAGCCAACAGTAAGCCCACCCCCTGGCAGTATATATTAGCTCACACATACACATAATAGACTGGTCATGTGACTGACAGCTGCCGGATTCCTATATGGTACATTTGTTGCTCTTGTAGTTTGTCTGCTTATTAATCAGATTTTTATTTTTGAAGGATAATACCAGACTTGTGTGTGTTTTAGGGCGAGTTTCGTGTGTCAAGTTGTGTGTGTTGAGTTGCGTGTGGCGACATGCATGTAGGGACTTTTGTGAGATGAGTTTTGTGTGGCGACATGCATGTAGCAACTTTTTGTGTGTCGAGTTGCATGTGACAGGTTAGTGTAGCAAGTTGTGTGCAGCAAGTTTTGCGCATGGCGAGTTTTGCGCGTGGCGAGTTTTATGTGTGGTGCCTTTTGAGTATGTGCAAGTTTTGTGTGAGGCAACTTTTGCATGTGTTGCAACTTTTGTGCATGTGGCAATTTTTCTGCGTGTGGCAATTTTTCTGCATGTGCAAGTTTTGCGTGTGGCGAGTTTTCCATGAGGTGAGTTTTGCACGTGTGGCGAGTTTTGCATGTGGAGAGTTTTGCACGTGGCGAGTTTTGAGCGGCGACTTTTGTGTTTCTACTTTTATGTGGCGAGGTTGGTGTATGTGTGGTGAAATGTGCGCTGAGGGTGGTATATGTGTTCGAGCACGTGGTAGTGTGTGGCGCATTTTGTGTGTGTGTTCATATCCCCGTGGTGGTGTGGTGATTATCCCATGTTGGGGCCCCACCTTAGCAACTGTACAGTATATACTCTTTGGCGCCATCGCTGTCATTCTTTAAGTCCCCCTTGTTCACATCTGGCAGCTGTTAATTTGCCTCCAACACTTTTCCTTTCATTTTTTCCCCATTATGTAGATAGGGGCAAAATTGTTTGGTGAATTGGAAAGCGCGGGGTTAAAATTTCACCTCACAACATAGCTTTGATGCTCTCAGGGTCCAGACGTGTGACTGTGCAAAATTTTGTGCCTGTAGCTGCGACGCCTCCAACACTTTTCCTTTCACTTTTTCCCCATTATGTAGATAGGGGCAAAATTGTTTGGTGAATTGGAAAGCGCGGGGTTAAAATTTCACCTCACAACATAGCCTATGACGCTCTCGGGGTCCAGACGTGTGACTGTGCAAAATTTTGTGGCTGTAGCTGCGACGGTTCAGATGCCAATCCCGGACATACATACATACATACACACACACATACACACATTCAGCTTTATATATTAGATTCCTGAGTGACTGCGGCGTGGTGTATATTTTCCTTTATCCTTGTCTGTGCTAACTGTGGGTATTGGTGTATTACCTCTTCACTGGGTGGTGTGCGGAGGTTTCAGCCTAGGGTTGAAACAGGAGACAGGGTGAGGTTCGAGGCCTGGACATGCACACCATCAGTGTAAACTCCAGGTAGAGGGTCAGTCAGGATTTCCCTAGTCTGAGGGAAATTGCAGGGGCCGGGGTTATTAGCTCTCGCTCACCTAGTTCCCCCGTGACATTATAATCGGCCCAACAACAACAAAAAAAAAAGAAAAAAAAAAGGGGTTTCTTTTTTTTTCTTTTGTCATGGATCCCATGACTTCCATAACCCGCCAGTTGGAGGCGCTGTCCCTACAGGTCACTGAGTTGAGGGGGGCAGTTCAGCAACAGGGACTAGCAGTATCTAATGTGCAAGCTGGAGCGACAGGAAGAGTTGCTGAGCCTAAATTCCCTTTGCCTGAAAAATTTGCTGGGGAACGCAGTAAATTTGTTTCTTTTCGTGAAGCTTGCAAACTATATTTCCGTATGCGCCCGATCTCCTCGGGTAATGAGGCTCAGCGTGTGGGCCTGGTGTTGTCATTGTTAAGCTGGGATCCCCAAGCATGGGCGCATCCTTTGCCATCTGATTCTGCTGCATTTGACTCTGTGGAGAGTTTTTTTTCCTCTCTTGGAAAAATCTACGATGAACCTGACAGAATGGCTCTAGCAGAATCTAAGATACGCACTATACGCCAGGGGAAGCGTGTTGCAGAGGATTACTGTTCTGAATTTCGCCGCTGGGCGATCGATACACAATGGAATGATCCAGCATTGCGGAGTCAGTTTATTCATGGGGTTTCTGGAAGGGTTAAAAAAGCTCTTCTGATGTACGAGACTCCTGCTTCTCTAGATTCCGCTATGAGTCTGGTTGTCCGCATTGATCGCCGTTTGCGTCAGGGGGAGCATGAGACACCGCCTATGGGAGAGGGTTTAGGTTCACGTGAGGTTGCTGCAGGTGAGCCCACGGAGCCTATGCAAATCGCAGGGGCGTCACATGTGATGCGTCGAGCCCCTGAGCTCAGGAAGCAGGGAGCCTGTTTTTACTGTGGTAAAACTGGTCATTTTATTAACATCTGTCCTCTGCTGTCTAAGAAAAACGCAACGGCGGAAAACTTCTAAGCTCAGAGGGTGTGGAAGAGACCAATCTGAGCTTATGTATATCCTCCATGGTGGTTTCTCAATGCATGCTCCCTGCTAAGGTTTTTATCGCTGGCAGTGAGCTGCCAATTACTGTTTTTGTGGATAGTGGTTCAGCCACAAATCTTATTGATGAGGAGTTTGCGCGCACAGCAGGTTTTAGGATTGAAAAGCTGTCTCATCCTATCCGCGTGGTCACCATCAATGCAGCTTCTCTCCCTCAGGGGGAGATTACTGAATTTGTGGCTGAGGTGAAACTCCACATTGGGGTTCTACATTCCGAGCGGGTTACATGTAAGGTGCTCAGGAATCTTCCTGCTCAGGTGGTTTTGGGTTTTCCTTGGTTGTCCATGCACAACCCGGTATTTGACTGGAAAACTCAGGACATAATTCAGTGGAGCGATTTCTGCCAGGAGAATTGCCTGGCCACATGTGTGGCTGCGGTGACTTCAAGCGTTCCGGAGTCACTTCTGGATTTTGTGGATGTGTTCTCTGAAAAGGGTTGTTCAGAGTTGCCGCCACATCGTCCCTATGACTGTTCTATCAGGTTTAAACCAGGGGCCAAGTTGCCTAAAGCAAGGATGTTTAACATCTCCGGTCCGGAGAGACAAGCGTTAAAAGATTATATTGCTGAAAGCTTGAGCAAAGGGCACATCAGGCCGTCATCCTCGCCGGTGGCAGCAGGGTTCTTCTTCGTGAAGAAGAAAGATGGCGGATTACGCCCGTGTTTGGATTTCAGGGAGTTGAACCAGATTACGGTTCGTGATCCATACCCGATGCCACTGATACCAGATTTGTTCAACCAGGTGGCGGGTGCTAAGTGGTTTACCAAGCTTGACCTTAGGGGGGCGTACAACCTCATAAGAGTCCATCAAGGTGATGAGTGGAAGACGGCTTTTAATACCCCTGAGGGTCATTTTGAAAATTTGGTGATGCCTTTTGGGTTGACTAACGCACCTGCAGTGTTCCAACATTTCATCAATGATGTGTTCTCGCATGTTTTGGGGAAATTCGTTATCGTGTACCTAGATGACATCCTCATATATTCTTGCGACCGTGATGCTCATTTAAATCATGTCAGGCAGGTGTTACAGCTTCTCAGAGAGAATAAGCTGTATGCTAAACTTGAGAAATGTGTATTTTCTGTTCAAGAGTTGCCTTTCTTGGGTTATATTGTGTCTGCTTCTGGTTTTAAAATGGACGCCGCTAAGGTGCAAGCGGTGCTGCATTGGGAACGTCCTGATAACCTGAAGGCACTTCAGCGGTTCCTTGGGTTTTCTAACTACTATAGGAAATTTATCAAGGATTTTTCCATCATTGCTAAACCGCTAACTGACATGACTAAAAAGTGTACCAATTTCTCCGTTTGGCCTGAGGCTGCTGTGCGCGCATTTGTAGTCCTTAAGAACAGTTTTGTTTCAGCCCCCATTCTTGTGCAGCCAGATATATCAAAACCCTTTGTTGTGGAAGTCGATGCGTCTGAGGTTGGTGTGGGGGCGGTACTATCTCAAGGCTCATCTTTGAGTGATTTGCGTCCGTGCGCCTATTTCTCCAAGAAACTGTCGTCCGCCGAACGTAACTACGATATCGGCAACAGGGAGTTGTTGGCAATCAAGTTGGCCTTTGAGGAATGTTGACACTTCTTGGAGGGGTCGGTACATCAGGTTACTGTTATTACCGATCATAAGAATCTGCTGTATTTGGAGTCAGCCAAGCGTCTGTCCCCCAGGCAGGCTCGCTGGGCATTGTTTTTCACGCTGTTCAATTTTGTTGTCACTTACAGACCGGGGTCTAAAAATACTAAGGCGGATGCTCTGTCCAGGTGTTTTCCAGGGGGTGAACCTCGGGAAGATCCAGTACCCATCCTCCAAAAGGGTGTTGTGGTTTCGGCTCTCACTACCGAGGTTGAGGCTGAGATTGCCGAGGCTCAGGAGGAGGTACCATCTGAGCTTCCCATCAACAAATCTTTTGTACCGCTTCATCTCCGCTTAAAGGTTTTGGCGGAGCATCATGATGCTGTCCTGGCTGGCCACCCAGGGGTTAGAGGTACCTTGGAGTTGGTGTCACGTCGGTTTTGGTGGCCCAAGATCCGACAGGACGTGGTCTCATACGTGTCAGCTTGTACCACGTGCGCTAGGGCTAAGACGCCCCGCTCCCTGTTGTGAATTGACTTTTTGGCTCCCTCTTGTGGTCACTAGTGGTATGACTCTGGGATTGTCTTTCTTCAGTTTGGAACTCACCTGGGTCGTTAGTCCAGGGGTGTTGCTATATTAACTTCCTGGATCCTTAGTCCAGTGCCTGGCATCGTTGTAATCAGATCCTTCTGTTTCTCCTGTCTGCTGTCCTGGCTCTTGCAAAATTAAGTTAAGTCCTGCTTCTTTGTTTTTTCAGTTATTTGCTTTGCTCCTATTTTTGTCCAGCTTGTACTAAATGTGATTTCTGACCTTGCTGGAAGCTCTAGGGGGCTGGTGTTCTCCCCCCGGCCGTTAGTCGGTTCGGGGGTTCTTGAATATCCAGCGTGGATATTTTAATAGGGTTTTTGCTGACCATATAAGTCATCTTACTATATTCTGCTATTAGCTAGTGGGCCTCTCTTTGCTAAATTCCTAGCTCATGCTTATGTTTGTCTTTTCCTCTTACCTCACCGTTATTATTTGTTGGGGGCTTGTATCCAACTTTTGGGGTCTTTTCTCTGGAGGCAAGAAAGGTCTTTCTTTTCCCTTCTAGGGTTAGTTAGTTCTCCGGCTGGCGCGAGACGTCTAGAACCAACGTAGGCACGTTCCCCGGCTGCTTCTATTTGTGGTGCTAGGATTAGATATATGGTCAGCCCAGTTACCACTGCCCTATGAGCTGGTTTTTTGTGTTTGCAGACTTGGTATTTATGCCTGAGACCCTCTGCCATTGGGGTCATAACAGCTCCCGTCCTGTTGGCACACTACTTCCTCTTGAAGTACCTAGTAAGCCATGGACGGAAATCTCCATGGATTTCATCACTGATTTGCCCTCCTCAGCTGGGAACACGGTCATCTTGGTGATTGTTGATCGGTTTTCTAAAATGTCGCACTTTGTGTCTTTGCCTTCGTTGCCTAACGCTAAGACTCTGGCTCAGGTATTTGTGCAGGAGGTGGTCAGACTTCATGGGGTTCCGTCTGACATCGTGTCTGATAGGGGGTCTCATTTTGTGGCAAAATTTTGGAAAGCATTTTGCTCACGGCTGGGGATCAAATTGTCTCATTCTTCGGCGTTCCATCCTCAGTCAAATGGTCAGACTGAGCGTATGAACCAAAATTCGGAACAGTACCTACGCTGCTTTGTCTCTGATAACCAGGAGGAGTGGTCTACCTTTCTTCCTTTGGCTGAGTTTGCCATCAATAATCACCGCCAGGAGTCGTCTGGGGAGTCTCCGTTTTTTTGTGTTTACGGGCTACATCCTCAATTTTGTACCTTGAGTCAGAGGGGCTCTTCCGGCGTTCCGGAGGAGGATCAGCTAGGAGCACAATTGTCATCAGTCTGGAGGAGAGTTAAACAGCGCCTGTTGAGTGTGGGTGCTAGGTACAAACGTGTGGCTGACAGTAGGCATGTGCCAGGTCCAGACCTGAGTGTGGATGACTGGGTGTGGTTATCCACAAAAAACATAAGACTCAAAATACCGTCCCTTAAATTGGGTCCACGGTTTATTGGTCCATTTAGGGTCACCGCAGTCATTAACCCAGTAGCGTACCGATTGGAGCTCCCTACGGTGTATAAGATACACAATGTGTTCCACAGGTCTCTTCTAAAGAAGGTGGTGGGTTCTGTGGACGCAGCGCCTATGCCACCTCCAGTCTTGGTGGATGGTAATTTGGAGTTTGAAGTCTCCAAGGTGGTTGACTCTCGTGTAGTGCGCCGCACTTTACAGTACTTGGTACACTGGCGTGGTTATGGGCCTGAGGAGAGGTCCTGGGTACCAGCCTCGGATATTCATGCGGATCGGCTGGTCAGGTTTTTTCATCGTCGCCATCCAGACAAGCCGGGTCCTATAAGCCGTGAGGGCCCTGGGGTCCCTCGTAGAAGGCGGGGTACTGTCATGTCGGACGCTGTTCAGACCAGGTCGTTTGACAGACAGCAGTAATTCCGCTTTTGACCACTATTTGCTCATTGGCGTCGGCTAGATTTTATCTAGCCGTTCCGGGGTTAATTTACCTGATCCTCGGATTGGAAGCTGGGCTATGCCCATTGCCTTTAAATAGTTCTCCTGATCATTGGGCGTCGCCGATTATAGCTTCTGTCTTGTGCGTTGTTATCTCGGTCTGGAGTGGAGAGCTGGTTGTTGGAGATTCGTTGCTGGTGGTGTATTTTCCTTAGTCTTATTTACTCCTTCCTATATTTGTATTTATTTTGCTCTGCACATTTATAGTGTATTCCTGAGTGACTGCGGCGTGGTGTATATTTTCCTTTATCCTTGTCTGTGCTAACTGTGGGTATTGGTGTATTACCTCTTCACTGGGTGGTGTGCGGAGGTTTCAGCCTAGGGTTGAAACAGGAGACAGGGTGAGGTTCGAGGCCTGGACATGCACACCATCAGTGTAAACTCCAGGTAGAGGGTCAGTCAGGATTTCCCTAGTCTGAGGGAAATTGCAGGGGCCCGGGTTATTAGCTCTCGCTCACCTAGTTCCCCCGTGACAATAACACATGGTGCAGCGTGGTGTTAGGGAGATGGAGCAATTCATTTTTCTTCAAGTGCCTCCTTATTGTGCATCTTGAAACAGCCACATCGCTAGTTTTCAGAGAGTCCAGTATTTTAGCTGATGTTATTTGTGGGTTTTTCTTTGCATCCCGAACAATTTTTCTGGCAGTTGTGGATGACATTTTTGTTGGTCTACCCAACTTTGGTTTTGTTTTTACAGAGCCCCTGATTTTTCATTTGTTAATCACAGTTTGAAAGCAGCTGACTAGCATTATCAATTCCTTGGATATCTTTTCGTATCCCTTTCCTGTTTTATACAGTTCAACTACCTTTTCCCGTAGATCCCTTGACAATTCTTTTGCTTTCCCCATGACTCACAATCCAGAAACGTCAGTGGCTGGATGAAAGATGCAAGAGTCTGTCTGGATCCCAGAAACTCACTCAGCTTTTATGCACACACACTGATTACGAGCAAACAGGTCACAGGTGAGGATATTGCCTTTAGTAGCCATTCAAACCCATTTGTGTCAACTTCTGTGCATATTATCATAACCAGAATATGTAAACTTTTGATCAGGGTCAATTGGATGTTTTGGGTTGTCACTATGACTTAAAAAAAGAAAAACACAGTAGTGTGACGATAAATGGCTTCACCCAACCACTAACCATGAGTGGAGAAAAAGTTTTCGTGTTGTCATTCATATTCTCTGAAAAAAGGCCAAGAAAGCAAAAATTCTCCTGGGGTATGTAAACTTTTGAGCACAACTGTATGTATGTTTTTAAGTAATGTTTCAATAAAATCTATTTTTATTAAGTAGAATGGATTCTGGGTTCTCCGTTTTTATATGTTTGATTAGTTGCATTTTGGGGGGGCACAGCTGATACCATTAGTGTATATATACTAGGATGTTAAATTGGAATGTTTTCAAAATTCCATTTATATCGCAGTCAGAACTGCATGAATGCATCTCTGTGCAATGATAAATGAGATCTGGCGAGTTCAGCTCCACCACATCCCACTATGTACATAGAGCATGAAATCATATAATTATGTACTTGGCTGAATAAGCAACAATATAGCAAAAAGTAAATGTAGCAAGAATGAGAGAGTTTTGCCAAAATATTAACACCCCCCAGGTCTGCACAACATTTAACTTTTTTCACAAAGATTTTCCTTGAGACCCAATTTTTTTTACTTTCACAAGGGTAACAGGAGAAGATGGACCATACAATTTGTTGTGAAATTTTCCCTGAATATGTCTGATACCCCATGGGTGGGGAAAAACCACTGTTTGGGCACACAACAGGGCTTGGAAGGGAAGGAAAACAATTTGACTTTTTGAAGGTAACATTTGTTGGCATAATTAACAAACGCCATGTCATGTTTGGAGAGCCTAAACAGTGGAATGCCCCACAAGTGACACCATTTCGGAAACTAGACCCCTCAGGAAACTTATCTAGATGTGCGTTGAGCACCTTGAAACCCCAGGTGCTTCACAGAAGTTTATAACGTTGAGCTGTGAAAATAAAAAAAATCACATTTTTCCAACAGAAATGTTTATTAGCTCCAAATTTAGCATTTTCATAAGGGTAACAGGAGAAACTGCACCAAACAATACCCAATGAGTACAGGAAAACTATTGTTTGGGTGCACAGCAGGGCTTTGAAGGGAAGGAGCGCCATTTGACTTTTTGAATGCAAAATTTGCTGGAATAATTAGAGGACGCCATGTCGCATTTGGAGAGCCCCTGATGTGCCTTAACAGTGGAAACCCCAAACAAGTGACTAGAGTTGAGCAAATTTGTTCGGGTTCCCTCTTATTCGTCAAGCTATAGCGCTTACCGAATAAGCTGCAGAGGGAACCCGGCTTCCTGGATCGTGCTGGCCGATCAGCTGATCGGCGCCGCAGCTGCATGTGTCGTGGCTGTGTCACATGCATGTGCTGTGACAGCGACACAACCGCAACACATGCAGCTGTGGCGCTGATCAGCCGGCGCAATCCAGGGGTTAAAGTGGCCTAGGCCAGATTATACCCCGGGTATATTCTGGCCTAGCCCAAACTATACCCCGCGGTATAAATTGGACTAGTCCAGTTTATACCCCTCTGGGCCAGATTATACCCCGGGTATATTCTGGCCTAGCCCAAACTATACCTCGGGGTACAAATTGGACTAGTCCAGTTTATACCCCTCCAGGTCAGAATATACCCCAGCTGCTGTAGATCAGATTTTTCAGGCTTTTGAGAACCATTGAGTGACATTCTTAATAACGGGGCCTCAGGCAGCACACAGAGCCCCAAGGCAGCACACAGGGGCACCAGGCAGCACACAGGGGCCCCAGGAAGCGCACTGGGCCCCAGGCAGCACACAGGGGCCACAGGGAGCGCATGGGGTCCCAGGCAGAGCACAGGGGCCACAGGGAGCACATGGGGTCCCAGGCAGAGCACAGGGGCCACAGGCAGCGCACGGGGCCCCAAGCAGCGCACAGGGGCCCCAAGCAGCGCACAGGGGCCCCAGGCAGCGCAAAGGGGCCCAAGGCAGTGCAGAAGGGCCCCAGGCAACGTACAGAGCCCCAGGCAGTGCACAGGGCCCCAAACAGAACACAGGGCCCCATGCAGCCCACAGGGCTCCAGGCAGCACATGGGGCCCCAGGCAGCAAACAGGGGCCCCAGGCAGCGCACAGGGCCCCAGGCAGCACACAGGGGCCCCAGGCAGCGCACAGGGACCCATGCAGCACACGAGGTCCCAGGTAGCACACGAGTCAGTTTTCATGTGGTGGATGACTTTAGCTCTGAGAAGGGAGTAGTTGTCCTCTGTTCCTGTCAGGAAATAGCTGATGGCCCGAAAATAGCAGTTCCCATTACCTTTGGTTTTATATGTACGCCGTGGTTGTCCAAGATCTCTTGTGCCTCCAAAGTACACAACCCTATTAAATGTAAGGTCAAGAGTGGTGGTAAGATACTTCCTTCCTGAACTTGGTAGTGGGTTGAAAGTCTTGGTTTGCTGGTGTTTCTGTGTGGCAGAGTCACTGGGACAGTCATCAGGGGACTGGGATGGTAGAGAAGTCTCTTCATCCTGGTAAATCTTAAGGTTGCTGGCATGGTAGTTGTTGCTTAGTATCTTGCCAGTCTTATTGTTCTTACGTTTTACTCGTCCCTTTGGTTAAGGATTCCACAACTAAGTAGGGTCCAACCCAGCGTCGTGCCATGTTTGAATCCATGCGATGAATACGACATTGATTCTTGATATAAACAATGGTGCCAGCAGTGATTTCTTTTTGCTCTTGTGTCGGCGATCAAAGGCACACTTTTGGTGTTCCTGAGCAGAATGGATGTTGGTACCTACAGTTGAGAGGATCCTGTTATGAATGGTTGTGAGTGTATTTAGCACTTCAGGGTTGGCATTATCTGAAAGAGACATAACATCCACAGTGTCATTTGCTGATGGATTGAGGTCAATAGGAAGCTTAGCCTTTCGTCCATACATGACCTCAAATGGAGTGCACTTGGTTGAGGCATGCACAGATGTGTGATAGGCAAACAAAACACCAGGGATGAACTGGTCCCAGTTGGTTCCTTGGTCATTGACAAGCTTGCAAAGAGATTCTTTGAGTGTTCGATTGTCACGTTCCCGCTGGCCATTTGTTTGTCGGTGGTAGGCAGATGAAATGCGGTGATCTGTTTTAAAATGATCCATCAGGTTGTCGATGATCGAGTTCACAAACTCTCTTCCCTGGTCGCTAATCAGAGTGTCCATACAGCCTAAGCGGAAAATAATGCTGTACAAAAATTTTGCTACTGACATGGCACTCTTGTCTGGAACAGCTGTTGCTTCAGTCCACTTCGTGAAATGATCAGTAACAGCAACTATATATTTGTTGCCGTTTGATGTTTCCTGAAGAGGACCGATCATATAAATCCCAACTAAGCTCCATACTTTTCCAGGCACTGGTATACTGTTGAGTGATGGAGCTTCTTTGCTGATTTTGGGACATGTGACAAAACATTTTTGACAGGCTTTGACATGTTGGTAAACATCATTCTTCATTCCCTTCCAGTAATAACGGTCAGAAATTTTGGCAAATGTTTTATCTCTGCCAAAATGGCCACCAGAAGTTGGGTTGTTGTGACAGGCCTTCAGGATATTTGGCAGTCGGCTTTTAGTGAGAACCTCCTTTTTTCCATAGTAAATTATCCCTTTTTCTGCTCGATATGGCTTAGATGTGTGTCTAAACTGGGACTTGGCATTTTAACGTTTCTCTGGAGGTAGATCGTAGATCCACTGGGGGTACTTTTGTTCTGTTGCAGTGTAGAATCTCAAAAGCTGATCATATAGTTGGTCTTCCATTGTTATCAAAATTGGAAAACTTTTTTTTTTTGATGGAGGTGTTCCAAGTTCACTTTATATACCTTATCAGGATAGAATAGGAACTCACACTGGAGAACTGAAGGTGCATATCATAGAGAGCAGGGAGAAACATACATAACAAGTTACAACTAGTGTTGAGCATTCCGATACCGCAAGTATCGGGTATCGGCCAATACTTGCGGTATCGGAATTCCGATACCGAGATCCGATACTTTTGTGGTATCGGGAATCGGTATCAGGATTAATATCAATGTGTAAAAGAAAGAATTAAAATAAAAAATAGGGATATACTCACCTCTCCGGCGACCCCTGGACTTTACCGCCGTAACCGGGAGCCGTTGTACCTAAGAATGCGCGCTTGAAGGGCCTTAGATGACGTCACGGCGCTCTGATTGGTCCGTAGCGGTCGCATGACCGCTACGCGACCAATCACAAAGCCGTGACATCACCTAAGGTCTTTCAAGCGCTTGAAAGACCTTAGGTGACGTCATGGCTTTGTGATTGGTCGCGTAGCGGTCACGCGACCAATCAGAAGCTGCGGACGTCTTCTAAGGTATTTCAAGCGCTTGAAAGACCTTAGGTGACGTCACGGCTTTGTGATTGGTCGTGTAGCGGTCACGCGACCGCTACGGACCAATCAGAGCGCCGTGACGTCATCTAAGGCCCTTCAAGCGCGCATTCTTAGGTACAACGGCTCCCGGTTACGGCGGTAAAGTCCAGGGCGCGTCAGAGGGTGAGTATATCCCTATTTTTTATTTTAATTCTTTCTTTTACACATTGATATGGATCCCAGGGCCTGAAGGAGAGTTTCCTCTCCTTCAGACCCTGGGAACCATACAGGATACCGTCCGATACTTGGTGTCCCATTGACTTGTATTGGTATCGGGTATCGGTATCGGATTAGATCCGATACTTTGCCGGTATCGGCCGATACTTTCCGATACCGATACTTTCAAGTATCGGACGGTATCGCTCAACACTAGTTACAACACATAACATTAACTATGCACTGATGGAACTGCAGCATCTACTGTCAGTTCAATGTAATGCCTCCAACACATGCTATAAGTCTAGTCCACCCATTCCCTTGCACTAGATTTGCTGCTGATTTTCAACAGGGAAAAAATCAGCAGTCAATCTGCATCAAAATCCGCATCCCAACGATGTGGATTTTTTTTGCAGAAGCACAGCAGATTTCTCAGTGTCACGTGGAAGAGGGAAATCTGCTGCAGACTGCATGAAAATCTGACAAAAGCCGCATGAAACGGTATATGGTTTGTGTATGTGCATCTATATACAGTGGGGCAAAAAAGTATTTAGTCAGTCAGCAATAGTGCAAGTTCCACCACTTAAAAAGATGAGAGGCGTCTGTAATTTACATCATAGGTAGACCTCAACTATGGGAGACAAACTGAGAAAAAAAAATCCAGAAAATCACATTGTCTGTTTTTTTATCATTTTATTTGCATATTATGGTGGAAAATAAGTATTTGGTCAGAAACAAACAATCAAGATTTCTGGCTCTCACAGACCTGTAACTTCTTCTTTAAGAGTCTCCTCTTTCCTCCACTCATTACCTGTAGTAATGGCACCTGTTTAAACTTGTTATCAGTATAAAAAGACACCTGTGCACACCCTCAAACAGTCTGACTCCAAACTCCACTATGGTGAAGACCAAAGAGCTGTCAAAGGACACCAGAAACAAAATTGTAGCCCTGCACCAGGCTGGGAAGACTGAATCTGCAATAGCCAACCAGCTTGGAGTGAAGAAATCAACAGTGGGAGCAATAATTAGAAAATGGAAGACATTCAAGACCACTGATAATCTCCCTTGATCTGGGGCTCCACGCAAAATCCCACCCCGTGGGGTCAGAATGATCACAAGAACGGTGAGCAAAAATCCCAGAAGCACGCGGGGGGACCTAGTGAATGAACTGCAGAGAGCTGGGACCAATGTAACAAGGCCTACCATAAGTAACACACTATGCCACCATGGACTCAGATCCTGCAGTGCCAGACGTGTCCCACTGCTTAAGCCAGTACATGTCCGGGCCCGTCTGAAGTTTGCTAGAGAGCATTTGGATGATCCAGAGGAGTTTTGGGAGAATGTCCTATGGTCTGATGAAACCAAACTGGAACTGTTTGGTAGAAATGCGGCGCCCCCGCACCGCCGCAGGGCCGAGGGGTACCCGGAGCCGGGCCTCTAGTTCTCAGTCTCGGGGTTGTCACGGTGGCTAGACCCGGTCCGTGGCCCTGTCCGTCAGTGGGGGACGTCCGGTGTAATAGGTGGTAGTAATGGTAGCGATGGAGCGGTACGGTTGTGGGGTGTAAGTCGCGGTAAATAACGAGGACACCAGGTTGCAGTCTCTTTACCTCTTTACTGGAGATCTCTGAGTCCTCAGTCCAGAACACGGTTCACCAGGCTACGCAAGTCCGGCCGGTCCAATGGCACCTCCAGAGTTCTCCTCTCAGGTGGAAATCTGTGCCTTCCTTCTAGCGCTATGTGTTGTAGTCCTTCCCTGCTGTGCTCACGGAAAGTAACCCCACAACGGTTGTGTCTGTTTCTTAAGTTCCCTCACAACTCGATTTGATGTTCCTCTGTAATCCACCCCTTCCCTGTATTCAGGTTGGAATGGCACCCGTTTGTCAGGTAGGCCTGGAGTTCTTCCGGGACCCTAGAGTCGCCCCTCTCCCGCAATTGCCCCCCAAGACTTCATAGGTGATATGTGGTAGACAGCCCGCCTGAGACCGACTGTCCTGCCGCTGTTTGGAGTATGGCTTGAAGCTGTATTCTAATCCACTCCCTCGGCGTTCCGGCCACCGGTATTGCGCCTCAGCAGGGTGCTGCCTCTTTCAACAAAACCCCTGCTGGTATTCTCCTTCTGCTTGATCTCGTTTCTCACTCAGCACAATCTATCTCGCTTCTAGTCCTTTCTGGAGTCCCGCCGCTTCCAGGAGCCTGCGCGGACCCGTTACATTCTTTCAATGCCAAGCCTCTGCCAGGATCCCACCCCTGGCAGAGACCCTACAGTCTCTCCCTTCACAACACCCCCTGCCACAGGGTGTTGCTCCGTTCAATCCCGTCAGCGTTCTCCTCTAACTTCCTGCCTGACCCCCAGTTTACCCACTATGGTGGGGAGTGGCCTAATGAATAGCACCCTTAGCTCCCCCCGGAGGCCCTGCTGTGAAACATATTGGTGTCTGTGATACCTGATTGGAGGAACTCCTTCAGTGCCATCGAACGTACCATGGCTCCCCTTAGTGGCAGAGCCACAGTACTGCAACGACCAGAACTCTGGGGCGCTGCACTCCCCCCTGGTTAAACACAGTACTCCGGGACTGGGAAGAAAAACAACAATACAGATTAGCAAAAAGACATACAATTTTGTTGAGTGCAAAACGATAAGTATACTTGAACAGGCTTCCCTTTATGGGAGGTGAGGACACTTTTAACGTTACAAACATGGTCAACATTATAAATTACAGGCTATGCATAACTCCTGTTACCCAACCGGGTACTCTACTTAGTGCAAATTCTGGAACAATAAATTAACATTGCCTTTAAGAAACATACACTCTTAGTTTACCAAAGGCCTTCCTATAATCACATTACAGGGTAAGGTAACTTCACATTCTCCTACTTTGAACCTGCAGGACCGCCTGTCCCTATGGCACCAGACCTACTGCCTCTCCTTTCTTTTACAGGACCGCCCCGTTCAGCCAGGGCCTACTGCCTTTCGCTACTATACATAGTATAGACATAACATTCCTTTCGTTTAAAGAACTCTGAGCCCGCTCTACTCGGCTCCTTTAAGGACTCACTCTCTAACCCCTACGGGTTCGCCTTCTGTCCTTAGTAACAAAGTAACTTTCTATGGGGACGCAGGGTTGACCTTCTATCCTCACCTTCATCATTACTTCCTTACTTTCAGCTATGCAGATCTCTATCTCTACCCCTACGGGCTCTCTGCATCTTTTCTTTCTGCAAAACATTATTTAGATTTCACATTTCAACAAATTCAACACATATAACTTAGCATGTAAAACAGTTACATTTCTTTTTCAAGCTTCATTATCACATTACTGTTCTGCAACAGTATCTTTCTCAAGTTCAATTTCACACATCCCCTTTAAGAGGGGACCAAGTCTTTCGGAGGTAGCTCGTCTTCTCAGCCTACCAGCCCACGCAAAGGTTCCGGTATGGTATCTTCGCAAAGTGTCTTTAACTAGAACCGGTAGGAAAGGTATCTTCACAAAGTGTCTTTGGCTCAAACCAATAGGGCAAATATCTTCGCAAAGTGTCTTTGGCTAAAACCAGTAGGGAGCACCTTTAAGAAGGTGCAAACTATTTACAAAAGAAAGTTCGAATCATGCACAGTCCATGATTTCTGCAGTTTGTGTAACTTTAAAACTTCAAGAAAAAGAAAAACAAACAAAGGGGATCCCGGGTCAACAAAGGGATCCATTAACCCTAGACAGGTTTAGCAGCAACTCAAAAGAACAAACAGTAACTATTTACATTTTCATGGTATCGAGGTTTATTCTTCTTCTGGTGGCTTGGGTTCTGGGGCCCCGGTCACTGCAACGCCAGCATCCGCGGTTCGAACATGCAGATGAACCCGACTGGCCAATTCCGGGGCTGCTACTAGGCGTACCGTTGTGATGGTGACAAGTTCGGGTGCCCCCGGGACCAGGTCTGGGGCTGCAGGTGCCGCAGGTCCAGACATACACCGCCGAACATTCCGTGCATACCACCCAAGTGGGTTCAAGTGGCGGCTGTAGGTCACAGGATCCCCCTTCTGTAACGGTTCTCCGCTTCGGCCACAACAGGGAGCCCTTACGTTACAATGCGCAACGAAAACATCAGTATCCAGTCCCGGCTCGTGTATGAGGCCCCACCCCCTTTTTACATGGTAGGCCAACACAGTGCCCCGCCTTACCGCGTCTCTGTCATCCCATGCCGGGGGGGGTTGTTGTACTTTCGATGGGCCCATCGACTCAGCTCCTTTCCGTCCTTTCCACTGCAGAATCAAGCACCGTCTACATTGCTCCCATGCAAGCACCGCAAGGGTGGACCCGTTCTCCCGGGATCCATCTGCTCCAAACCAGGGGGTGTCCCACCGAAGAACTACTCCATCTAAGCTCACATCCACGGGCTCCCCCACTCCAGTCGACAGCGGTGGCACCATCCTCCCCAGGTCATCGGGGGATAGCACCATTAGCCCTGCCGAGATAAGTCGCTCCCTACTGAGACGGAGGTGGGTCATGGAATCGGGCTCGTGAAGGGGAGCAGGGACGTCGGCCATACCTGCGCCTAATGTGGTTCCATCGGTGTCGCTCCGGTCCATTAACAAGGGTGCTGGAGTCGGCTGCAGCCCGGACTGCGGCTCCTCCAATAGGATTCTCGGATTCGGCTCCGCTTGCTGTAGTTCCTCCTCCTCTAACTCCGAAGTCAGGATTGGTGGACGTAGCCCCGCTGTCGGGTCCGCAGGCTTCCGGTCCATCGTTGGTGAAGAAGGGCAGGCCGGAACTGCTCCTTCCTCGCTCAGGCACTCGCTGTTCATCATCGCTGCCCGATAGTCGGTGGCAGTGCATGCACCTAACTCCGCCATTTCTCCGAGGTCGGGCTTCTTCGTCACCAGCCTCTCGCCGTTGCATATCAAGGGGTGTTTCTCTTCTGCTTTGGGGCAGGTCATTCCTCTGCAGCCAGAAGTGCAGGGGGCGGTAGCCATTTCTCGCGCCACACTGGGAGTCTCCGCCCATAACACGCCCTCCTTCCCCTTGGGTGTAGCAATGGCGGCGCCTTTTGGCGGGAACTTTTGGCGGCTAATGGCGCAGCACAGTCTTACAATAAAGTACAGTCCAAGCACAACAAATCACAGTCTCTAGGCACACATGACCTGATTCTTCAGGCTTAAGTAGATCCTGTTCGTGACGCCAAGTCTGCGGCGCCCCCGCACCGCCGCAGGGCCGAGGGGTACCCGGAGCCGGGCCTCTAGTTCTCAGTCTCGGGGTTGTCACGGTGGCTAGACCCGGTCCGTGGCCCTGTCCGTCAGTGGGGGACGTCCGGTGTAATAGGTGGTAGTAATGGTAGCGATGGAGCGGTACGGTTGTGGGGTGTAAGTCGCGGTAAATAACGATGACACCAGGTTGCAGTCTCTTTACCTCTTTACTGGAGATCTCTGAGTCCTCAGTCCAGAACACGGTTCACCAGGCTACGCAAGTCCGGCCGGTCCAATGGCACCTCCAGAGTTCTCCTCTCAGGTGGAAATCTGTGCCTTCCTTCTAGCGCTATGTGTTGTAGTCCTTCCCTGCTGTGCTCACGGAAAGTAACCCCACAACGGTTGTGTCTGTTTCTTAAGTTCCCTCACAACTCGATTTGATGTTCCTCTGTAATCCACCCCTTCCCTGTATTCAGGTTGGAATGGCACCCGTTTGTCAGGTAGGCCTGGAGTTCTTCCGGGACCCTAGAGTCGCCCCTCTCCCGCAATTGCCCCCCAAGACTTCATAGGTGATATGTGGTAGACAGCCCGCCTGAGACCGACTGTCCTGCCGCTGTTTGGAGTATGGCTTGAAGCTGTATTCTAATCCACTCCCTCGGCGTTCCGGCCACCGGTATTGCGCCTCAGCAGGGTGCTGCCTCTTTCAACAAAACCCCTGCTGGTATTCTCCTTCTGCTTGATCTCGTTTCTCACTCAGCACAATCTATCTCGCTTCTAGTCCTTTCTGGAGTCCCGCCGCTTCCAGGAGCCTGCGCGGACCCGTTACGTTCTTTCAATGCCAAGCCTCTGCCAGGATCCCACCCCTGGCAGAGACCCTACAGTCTCTCCCTTCACAACACCCCCTGCCACAGGGTGTTGCTCCGTTCAATCCCGTCAGCGTTCTCCTCTAACTTCCTGCCTGACCCCCAGTTTACCCACTATGGTGGGGAGTGGCCTAATGAATAGCACCCTTAGCTCCCCCCGGAGGCCCTGCTGTGAAACATATTGGTGTCTGTGATACCTGATTGGAGGAACTCCTTCAGTGCCATCGAACGTACCATGGCTCCCCTTAGTGGCAGAGCCACAGTACTGCAACGACCAGAACTCTGGGGCGCTGCACTAACACAACTTGTCGGGTTTGGAGGAAAAAGAATACTGAGTTGCATCCATCAAACACCATACCTACTGTAAAGCATGGTGGTGGAAACATCATGCTTTGGGGCTGTTTCTCTGCAAAGGGGCCAGGACGACTGATCCGGGTACATGAAAGAATGAATGGGGCCATGTATCGTGAGATTTTGAGTGCAAACCTCCTTCCATCAGCAAGGGCATTGAAGATGAAACGTGGCTGGGTCTTTCAACATGACAATGATCCAAAACACACCGCCAGGGCAACGAAGGAGTGGCTTCGTAAGAAGCATGTCAAGGTCCTGGAGTGGCCTAGGCAGTCTCCAGATCTCAACCCTATAGAAAACCTTTGGAGGGAGTTGAAAGTCCGTGTTGCCAAGCGAAAAGCCAAAAACATCACTGCTCTAGAGGAGATCTGCTTGGAGGAATGGGCCAACATACCAACAACAGTGTGTGGCAACCTTGTGAAGACTTACAGAAAACGTTTGACCTCTGTCATTGCCAACAAAGGATATATTACAAAGTATTGAGATGAAATTTTGTTTCTGACCAAATACTTATTTTCCACCATAATATGCAAATAAAATGATAAAAAAACAGACAATGTGATTTTCTGGATTTTTTTTTCTCAGTTTGTCTCCCATAGTTGAGGTCTACCTATGATGTAAATTACAGACGCCTCTCATCTTTTTAAGTGGTGGAACTTGCACTATTGCTGACTGACTAAATACTTTTTTGCCCCACTGTATATACTGTAGCACTACAGCAACAAAAACACACTAATATTCTGCCCTAGAGGAGTATAGACCATGGGTATATTATACCTAGGCCAGATTATACTCCTCCGGGCCAGAATATACCCCTGCTACTGTAGATCAGATTTTTCACGCTTATGAGAACCATTGAGTGATGTACTCAAGAACGGGGCCCCAGACATCGCACAGGGGCCCCAGACATCGCACATCGCACAGGGGCCCTAGACATCTTAGGCTAGTTTCACATTTGCGCACGGCTGTGTACGCTCTTAGTGAAGCCCCGCCCACTGCTGCGCCCGCCAGTTAAGCCCCGCCCAGGTACGCATGCAGCCGCTGGCACTGTATGTGAGGGGAGATATGTGTCACGGAGATTGCTTTCCTCCGTGATTTAGAAATCCATAAGTTTCTTTTCAGCATGATATGTGCTGAAGGAGTTATGCAGCAATGTTATGGGCGAGTTTTTAGGTGAGTAGGTGTAAGATGTGAGGACGAGACACCCACTCACCATATATCCACCTCAAGGGTGTGGCTGGGGAAATGTTCAGCCAGTTTTTTTCCTCTGTCTATGTTGTGCAGAGGCAAGGAAGCCTCAATGCTAACGCTCCTCTGAGAGCTGCCATATGTGTGGGCCCAGAAGTGCTGGGCAGGACTGTTTATGAACTTTTTATTTCCTTTTGAGCCAGAAAGGCTGTTTTTTGTTACCAATTTGGGTTTATGATACTATAAACCACCCAGAGACTTTAACTCCATGTGTGCCTGTGTCTACCTCGAGGAGTAGCTAAGTAAGCTGACCTTCCACAATGGATACCACGGTGCAAGCACTCAGCGCAGAACGCAGGATAAATGTGCGTCGAGCCGTACTGCGATCTTTGGGAGACAGAATGAACAAATCAACAGCAGGATTAGAATTGGCTTTATTCATTTTTTACAACGTTCCTCGTGTGGTATAAATGATTAGGCGACTTTATTCTTTGGGTCGGTGCAATTACAGCAATACCAGATTTATATCTGGTTTTAAGGTTTTACTGCTGTCACACACTAAAAGATGCTTTTCATTGCAAAAACTAGTTTTTGCATCCCCATATTTAGACCACTATAATTTTTCCATATTTTGATCGATAGAGTCATATGAGGTTTGTTTTTTGTGTGACGAGCTGACATTTTTGTTGGTACCAATTTCAGGCTCATTACATTTTTTAATCACTTTCTATTCAGATTTTTAGGAGGTAGAATAAACAAAAACCAGCAATTCAGGAATTGTTTTTTGGAGATTTTTTTATGGTGTTCTATGTGTGGTAAAATTGATAAAGCAGCTTTATTTTTCATGTCAGTATGATTACAGCGATACCACAGTTATATAGCTTTTTATGTTTTGGCACTTTTCCACAATAAAAACTATTTTATAGAATTTGTAAAGAGGCTAATGGCCATGTAATCAATGGGAGGTATGTGTCACAGTGATGGCTGCTCCCTGTGATGTAACCCAGAGTATTTTTCTTTAGTGCACGTAAGCACTAAGATGTTGTTTAGTGCACCTGGGTCAGGGTTGCGGGTTGCTACCCACATACCTCACCTGTGGGTGTGGTTACAGCCTACATAATGGAGGCTGTTATTCGGCATAGGCCTATGTCTTGGGAGGTAGAAGACCTCCTGTGTATGTGGCTCCAGACCGAGCCTGCATGCTGGACATTGCCGCAGCCTGAGTGCCCACAGGCCTGAGGGAACCAAGAGCCTTAGCTAAGGGCATTGTATCTTTTTTTGTCTTCTCCAAAGGGTGTTTACTAGGGTTGAGCGAAACGGATCGTTCATTTTCATAAGTCGCCGACTTTTGGCAAAGTCGGCGTCTCATGAAACCGAGCCGATCCCTGTGTGGGGTCTGCCATGCGGTACGCGACTTTCGCGCCAAAGTCGCATTTCAATGACGCTAAAAGCGCCATTTCTCAGCCAATGAAGGTGGACGCAGAGTGTGGGCAGCGTTATGTGTTGTGAATTTGGATTCTGGGCTCCCCCGGTGGCCGCTTGTGGAATTGGACTTGTCATCCTCTTTCCTGTTTCACCTGGTTCCATCAGTAGTGGGTGTCGCTATTTAAGCTCATTTCTCTGGTGGGTTCTTGCCGGTCAACAATGTTATCTGATGCCTCTCAGTGCTTGTTCCTGCTTCTAGACAACTACTAGATAAGTTGGACTTTTGTCCATGTTTTGTTTTGCCTATTTGTTCCAGTTCACAGCTGAAGTTTTGTTACTGTGTCTGGAAAGCTCTCGTTGATCAGGGATTGCTACTCTGGCGTTATGAGTTAATGCCAGAGTTTAAGGTAATCTCTGGATGGTGTTTTGTTAGTGTTTTTCTGCTGACCATGAAAGTATACTATCTGTCTTCTGCTATCTAGTAAGCGGACCTCAAATTTGCTAAGACTATTTTCCTGCTGCGTTTGTTGTTTCATCTGAACTCACCGTCATTATATGTGGGGGGCTACTGTCTTCTTTGGAATATTTCTCTAGAGGTGAGCCAGGTCTTATATTTCCCTCTGCTAGCTATTTAGGTCTTAGGCCAGAGCTGGGCATCTAGCGATAAATAGGAAATGCTACCTGGCTATTTCTAGTTGCGCGGCAGGCTTAGTTCATGGTCAGTATAGTTCCATCTTCCGAGAGCTTGTCCCTCTATAGGCTTGCTATGATCTCTGCCTGCAGAGATCATGACAGTTTGACCGGCCCATAAAGTGTTAAAGACCCAGGTTGAGAAAGGAGAGTTATAAGAAGTCTGCTGGAATTTTTTTTTTTTTTTTTCCTCCAGTCTGCCTTGCTGCAGTCTTTTTTTCTCTCTCTCCTCCTAATCTCTGTATGGCTCTGTGTGCACCTGACAATAATGGATCTCCAGAGTGTAACTGCGGGTTTGAATAATCTCATCATGAAAGTACAAAATTTACAAGATTTTGTGGTACATGCTCCGGTATCTGAGCCGAGAATTCCTTTGCCGGAGTTCTTCACAGGGAATAGAGCTAGCTTCCAGAATTTCCGAAATAATTGTAAGCTTTATTTGTCCCTGAAGTCTCGTTCAGCTGGAGACCCTGCTCAGCAGGTTAGGATTGTGATTTCCTTGCTCAGGGGTGACCCTCAAGATTGGGCCTTCTCATTGCCAGCAGGGGATCCTGCGTTACGCGATGTGGATGCGTTTTTTCTGGCCTTGGGCTTGCTTTATGAGGAACCTCATTTGGAACTTCAGGCAGAAAAAACTTTGATGGCACTATCTCAGGGGCAAGACGAAGCTGAAGTTTTCTGCCAAAAATTCCGTAAATGGTCTGTGCTTACTCAGTGGAATGAGTGCGCCTTGGCGGCAACTTTCAGAGAAGGTCTCTCTGATGCCGTTAAGGATGTTATGGTGGGGTTCCCTGTGCCTGCAGGTCTGAATGAGTCCATGACAATGGCTATTCAGATTGATAGGCGTCTGCGGGAGCGCAAACCGGTGCACCATCTGGCGGTGTCTATGGAAAAGACGCCAGAAAGTATGCAGTGTGATAGAATTCTGTCCAGGAGCGAGCGACAGAATTTTAGACGGAAGAATGGATTGTGTTTCTATTGTGGGGATTCTACTCATGTTATATCAGCATGCTCTAGGCGTACAAAGAAGCTTGATAAGTCTGTTTCCATTGGCACCATTCAGTCTAAGTTTATTTTGTCTGTAACCCTGATTTGCTCTTTGTCATCCATTGCCACGGACGCCTATGTTGACTCTGGCGCCGCTCTGAGTCTTATGGATTGGTCCTTTGCCAATCGTTGTGGTTTTGATTTAGAGCCTTTGGAGACTCTTATTCCTCTGAAGGGGATTGACTCCACCCCATTGGCTAATAATAAACCACAATACTGGACACAAGTAACCATGCGTATCAATCCGGATCACCAGGAGATTATTCGTTTCCTGGTGCTGTATAATTTACATGACGATTTGGTACTGGGATTGCCATGGTTGCAGTCTCACAACCCAGTCTTGGACTGGAGAGCAATGTCTGTGTTGAGCTGGGGATGTAAGGGTATTCATGGGGACTTACCTTTGGTTTCTATTTCGTCGTCCATTCCCTCTGAAGTCCCTGAGTTCCTCTCTGATTATCAAGACGTCTTTGACGAACCCAAGCTTGGGTCGTTACCTCCGCACCGTGAGTGCGATTGTGCCATAGATTTGATACCGGGTTGTAAATATCCAAAGGGTCGTTTGTTTAATCTGTCTGTGCCGGAACATGCTGCTATGCGGGAATATATAAAGGAGTCTTTGGAAAAGGGACATATTCGTCCATCTTCTTCTCCCTTGGGAGCTGGGTTTTTCTTTGTCTCAAAAAAAGACGGCTCTTTGAGACCATGTATTGATTATCGGCTTCTGAATAAGATCACTGTTAAGTATCAATACCCATTGCCATTGCTTACTGATTTGTTTGCTCGTATAGAGGGTGCTAAGTGGTTCTCTAAAATTGATCTTCGTGGGGCGTATAATTTGGTGCGGATCAGGCAGGGGGATGAGTGGAAGACCGCATTTAATACGCCCGAGGGCCACTTTGAGTATTTGGTCATGCCTTTTGGTCTTTCTAATGCCCCTTCAGTTTTCCAGTCTTTTATGCATGATATTTTCCGCGATTTTCTGGATAAATTTATGATAATATATCTGGATGATATTCTGATTTTTTCTGATGACTGGGACTCTCATGTCCAGCAGGTCAGGAGAGTTTTTCAGGTTCTGCGGTCTAATTCTTTATGTGTGAAGGGGTCTAAGTGCGTTTTTGGGGTCCAGAAAATTTCCTTTTTGGGGTATATTTTTTCTCCCTCTTCCATTGAGATGGATCCCGTCAAGGTGCAAGCTATTTGTGACTGGACTCAGCCCTCCTCTCTTAAGGGTCTTCAGAGATTTTTGGGCTTTGCCAACTTTTACCGCCGATTTATTGCTGGTTTTTCGGATGTCGTTAAACCACTGACTGATTTGACCAGACAAGGCGCTGATGTTGCTAATTGGTCCCCTCATGCTGTAGAGGCCTTTCAGGAGCTTAAGCGCCGTTTTGCCTCTGCCCCTGTGTTGCGTCAGCCTGATGTGAATCTGCCTTTTCAGGTTGAGGTTGACGCTTCGGAGATCGGAGCTGGGGCAGTGTTGTCGCAGAAAGGTTCCGACTGCTCCGTCATTAGGCCTTGTGCCTTCTTTTCTCGCAAATTTTCGCCCGCAGAGCGGAATTATGATGTTGGGAATCGGGAGCTTTTGGCCATGAAGTGGGCGTTTGAGGAGTGGCGCCATTGGCTCGAGGGGGCTAGGCATCAGGTGGTGGTATTGACTGACCACAAAAATTTGATTTATCTTGAGACTGCCAGACGCCTGAATCCTAGACAGGCGCGCTGGTCTTTATTTTTTTCTCGCTTTAATTTTGTGGTGTCATACCTACCGGGTTCTAAGAATGTTAAGGCAGATGCCCTTTCTAGGAGTTTTGACCCGGACTCTCCTGGTAATTCTGAACCCACAGGTATCCTTTGGGAGGGAGTAATTTTGTCGGCCGTTTCTCCTGATCTGCGGCGGTCCTTGCAAGAGTTTCAGGCGGATAGACCGGATCGTTGTCCGCCTGATAGACTGTTTGTTCCGGATGATTGGACCAGCAGAGTCATCTCTGAGGTACATTCTTCTGCATTGGCAGGTCATCCCGGAATTTTTGGTACCAGGGATTTGGTGGCAAGATCCTTCTGGTGGCCTTCCCTGTCACGAGATGTGCGAGTCTTTGTGCAGTCATGTGACGTTTGTGCTCGGGCCAAGTCTTGTAGTTCTCGGGCTAGCGGACTGCTGTTGCCCTTGCCTATTCCTAAGAGGCCTTGGACACACATCTCGATGGATTTTATTTCAGATCTGCCTGTTTCCCAGAAGATGTCTGTCATCTGGGTGGTCTGTGACCGTTTCTCTAAAATGGTCCATTTGGTTCCTCTGCCCAAGTTGCCTTCTTCTTCTGAGTTGGTTCCTCTGTTTTTTCAGAATGTTGTCCGATTGCACGGTATTCCTGAGAATATTGTTTCTGACAGAGGTACCCAATTTGTGTCTAGATTTTGGCGGGCATTCTGTGCTAGGATGGGCATAGATTTGTCTTTTTCATCTGCTTTTCACCCTCAGACTAATGGCCAGACCGAGCGGACTAATCAGACCCTTGAGACATATCTGAGGTGTTTTGTCTCTGCTGACCAGGATGATTGGGTTGCTTTTTTGCCATTGGCAGAGTTTGCCCTCAATAATCGGGCCAGCTCTTCCACCTTGGTGTCCCCGTTTTTCTGTAATTCGGGGTTTCACCCTCGATTTTCCTCCGGTCAGGTGGAATCCTCGGATTGTCCTGGAGTGGATGCGGTGGTGGAGAGATTGCATCACATCTGGGGGCAGGTTATGGACAATTTGAAGTTGTCCCAGGAGAGGACTCAGCGTTTTGCCAACCGTCATCGTCGTGTTGGTTCTCGGCTTTGTGTTGGAGATTTGGTGTGGTTGTCTTCTCGTTTTGTCCCTATGAGGGTCTCTTCTCCTAAGTTTAAACCTCGGTTCATCGGCCCTTATAGAATATTGGAGATTCTTAATCCTGTTTCTTTCCGTTTGGACCTCCCTGCGTCCTTTTCCATTCATAACGTTTTTCATCGGTCGTTATTGCGCAGGTATGAGGTACCTGTTGTACCTTCGGTTGAGCCTCCTGCTCCGGTGTTGGTTGAGGGTGAGTTGGAGTACGTTGTGGAGAAAATTTTGGACTCTCGTGTTTCCAGACGGAGACTCCAGTATCTGGTCAACTGGAAGGGTTACGGCCAGGAGGATAATTCTTGGGTCAATGCATCTGATGTTCATGCTTCTGATCTTGTTCGTGCCTTCCATAGGGCTCATCCTGGTCGCCCTGGTGGATCTGGTGAGGGTTCGGTGCCCCCTCCTTGAGGGGGGGGTACTGTTGTGAATTTGGATTCTGGGCTCCCCCGGTGGCCGCTTGTGGAATTGGACTTGTCATCCTCTTTCCTGTTTCACCTGGTTCCATCAGTAGTGGGTGTCGCTATTTAAGCTCATTTCTCTGGTGGGTTCTTGCCGGTCAACAATGTTATCTGATGCCTCTCAGTGCTTGTTCCTGCTTCTAGACAACTACTAGATAAGTTGGACTTTTGTCCATGTTTTGTTTTGCCTATTTGTTCCAGTTCACAGCTGAAGTTTTGTTACTGTGTCTGGAAAGCTCTCGTTGATCAGGGATTGCTACTCTGGCGTTATGAGTTAATGCCAGAGTTTAAGGTAATCTCTGGATGGTGTTTTGTTAGTGTTTTTCTGCTGACCATGAAAGTATACTATCTGTCTTCTGCTATCTAGTAAGCGGACCTCAAATTTGCTAAGACTATTTTCCTGCTGCGTTTGTTGTTTCATCTGAACTCACCGTCATTATATGTGGGGGGCTACTGTCTTCTTTGGAATATTTCTCTAGAGGTGAGCCAGGTCTTATATTTCCCTCTGCTAGCTATTTAGGTCTTAGGCCAGAGCTGGGCATCTAGCGATAAATAGGAAATGCTACCTGGCTATTTCTAGTTGCGCGGCAGGCTTAGTTCATGGTCAGTATAGTTCCATCTTCCGAGAGCTTGTCCCTCTATAGGCTTGCTATGATCTCTGCCTGCAGAGATCATGACAGTTATGACATAGTTCTCAGTCCCCACCATCTTAGAGAAGGGCATTGCAGTGATTGGCTTGCTTTCTGCGGCGTCACAGGGGCTATAAAGGGGCATTCCCCCGCCGACCGCCATCTTACTGCTGCTGACCTGAGCGTAGGGAGAGGTTGCTGCAGCTTCTTCGGAAGCAGGGATAGTGATAGGCAGGGTACATAAAGCTACAAACCGCTTGTGCTGTAGCGATTTCCACTGTCCAACACCACCTTTTGATTGCAGGGACAGTGGAAGCTACATTTTTTTTTCCTCAGCGCTGTAGCTCATTGGGCTGCACTAGAAGCCTCCCTGACCCTGATAGCTGCGTTGCTGTGCCTCTGTGTACGCCGCTGTGCAAACCAACTGCTTTTTTCAAAGCACAAATCCTGTTTTTCCTTCCTTTCTGCACAGCTATCTTGTGTGTTTGTCCACACTTTTGTGTGCAGCAGTCCTTTTTATAGCTGCCTGCCATACTTTTCTGAGATAACTGCAGGGAGATAAATATTGGCAAGTCTGCCTCCGTGCCATTGCTGTGTGTGGTATCTGTCTCTCATTGTGTGGCACCGAAAACACTGTGTAATACTTGGCCATTTTTTTTTTTTGGGGTACATTCTCCCTTCTCCAAAAAAAATTAGTGGGAGATAAATATTGGCAAGTCTGCCTCCGTGCCATTGCTGTGTGTGGTATCTGTCTCTCATTGTGTGCCACCGAAAACACTGTGTAATACTTGGCCATTTTATTTTTTTTTTGCTAAATTCTCCCTTTTCCCAAAAAAAAATTAGTGGAAGATAAATATTGGCAAGTCTGCCTCCGTGCCATTGCTGTGTGTGGCATCTGTCTGTCATTGTGTGGCACCGAAAACACTGTGTAATACTTGGCCATTTTTTTTTTTGGGGGGGGTACATTCTCCCTTTTCCCAAAAAAAAATTAGTGGGAGATAAATATTGGCAAGTCTGCCTCCGTGCCATTGCTGTGTGTGGCATCTGTCTGTCATTGTGTGGCACCGAAAACACTGTGTAATACTTGGCCATTTTTTTTTTTTTTTTGCTAAATTCTCCCTTTTCCCTCAAAAAAAATTAGTGGGAGATAAATATTGGCAAGTCTGCCTCCGTGCCATTGCTGTGTGTGGCATCTGTCTGTCATTGTGTGGCACCGAAAACACTGTGTAATACTTGGCCATTTTTTTTTTTGGGGGGGGTACATTCTCCCTTTTCCCAAAAAAAAATTAGTGGGAGATAAATATTGGCAAGTCTGCCTCCGTGCCATTGCTGTGTGTGGCATCTGTCTGTCATTGTGTGGCACCGAAAACACTGTGTAATACTTGGCCATTTTTTTTTTTGGGGGGGGGGGGTACATTCTCCCTTTTCCCAAAAAAAAATTAGTGGGAGATAAATATTGGCAAGTCTGCCTCCGTGCCATTGCTGTGTGTGGCATCTGTCTGTCATTGTGTGGCACCGAAAACACTGTGTAATACTTGGCCATTTTTTTTTTTTGCTAAATTCTCCCTTTTCCCCCAAACAAATTAGTGGGAGATAAATATTGGCAAGTCTGCCTCCGTGCCATTGCTGTGTGTGGCATCTGTCTGTCATTGTGTGGCACCGAAAACACTGTGTAATACTTGGCCATTTTTTTTTGGGGGGGGGGTACATTCTCCCTTTTCCAAAAAAAAAATTAGTGGGAGATAAATATTGGCAAGTCTGCCTCCGTGCCATTGCTGTGTGTGGCATCTGTCTGTCATTGTGTGGCACCGAAAACACTGTGTAATACTTGGCCATTTTTTTTTTTGGGGGGGGGGGGTACATTCTCCCTTTTCCAAAAAAAAAATTAGTGGGAGATAAATATTGGCAAGTCTGCCTCCGTGCCATTGCTGTGTGTGGCATCTGTCTGTCATTGTGTGCCACCGAAAACACTGTGTAATACTTGGCCATTTTTTTTTTTTTTGGCTAAATTCTCCCTTTTCCCCAAAAAAAATTAGTGGGAGATAAATATTGGCAAGTCTGCCTCCGTGCCATTGCTGTGTGTGGCATCTGTCTGTCATTGTGTGGCACCGAAAACACTGTGTAATACTTGGCCATTTTTTTTTGGGGGGGGGTACATTCTCCCTTTTCCAAAAAAAGGCAAGTCTGCCTCCGTGCCATTGCTGTGTGTGGCATCTGTCTGTCATTGTGTGGCACCGAAAACACTGTGTAATACTTGGCCATTTTTTTTTTGGGTGGGGGTACATTCTCCCTTTTCCCCCAAAAAAATTAGTGGGAGATAAATATTGGCAAGTCTGCCTCCATGCCATTGCTGTGTGTGGCATCTGTCTGTCATTGTGTGGCACCGAAAACACTGTGTATTACTTGGCCATTTTTTTTTTTTAGGGTAAATTCTCCCAGAAAAAAAAAAAAAAATAGTGGGAGATTAAGATTGGCATTTCTGCTTGAGTGCTGGTCCTGTGTGTGCCATCTGTCTCAAATTATTGGGGCACAGAAAACCTAGTGTGTAACATTGGGCCTGATTTTCCTGTCAGTGTCAGGCACCTATAAAGGTATATATAAATCCTACAGAAGTTTGAGTTCACCTGATAAGTTGTTTTACAGTAACAAATAGCGTTACTTTGGTTACGTTTTGCAAACAATGAGGAAGTCTAGTGGAAGAGGTCGTGGCCGTGGGCGGTCATTGTCAGCTGGTAATGATGGTAGTGGTGGTGGAGCATCAGGTGGTCGTGGTAAAAGCAGTACAGCACCTAAGTCTCGAGTTGTTGAGCCAGGTTCGTTGTCTGGCTACACAAGGCCTCGAACGTTCTCTTTTCTGGAAGTAGGAAAACCACTTTTGAAGCCGGAGCAGGAGGAACAAGTATTGGCTTTCATTGCTGACTCTGCCTCTAACTCTTTCGCCTCCTCCTCGGAAAGTGCCAAATGTCAGAGCAGTGCATCGTCAGTGGATGCTCCCGGTCAGGAACAAGTCGCTTCCTTGTGTCCTTCACTAAAAACAACAGTGAAAGATGCGTCAGTCGACACAACAGGTTACTCCATGGAGCTCTTTACACATACCGTTCCTGGGTTACACAGTGAAACAGTTAACAGGCTATGCCCATTAGAAGTTGAATCGGACATGGAGTGCACAGATGCACAGCCACAGCCAGATTACTATGCTGTTCCTTTGACTCAGACCAGAACATTGCCCTCGCAGTGTACTGAGGCAGAATCAAAACCAGCGGAGACTATGGTGCTCCGTCACGAACGCAATACCACCGGCTTACACGGTGACACAGACGAAGTTGCACACAACATAGAAGAGGAGGTCATAGATGACCCAGTTGTGGACCCCGATTGGCAGCCATTGGGGGAACAGGGTGCAGGCGGCAGTAGTTCTGAAGCGGAGGAGGAGGAGCCGCAGCAGGCATCAACATCACAACAGGTTCCATCTACCGGGCCCGTATCTGGCCAAAAACGCGTGGCAAAACCTAAACCAGTTGGAGGACAGCGTGGCCATCCGGTTAAAGAAGCTCAGTCTGCAATGCCTGAAAAGGTATCCGATAGTAGAAAGAGTGCAGTCTGGCATTTTTTTAACAACATCCAAATGATCAGCGCAAAATCATCTGTCAAAAATGTTCAACTACCTTAAGCAGAGGTCAGAATCTTAAAAGTCTAAATACAAGTTGCATGCATAGACATTTATCCACCATGCATTTGCAAGCCTGGACTAACTACCAAACGTCCCTAAAGGTTGCAGCACCCTCGGCCAATGAAGCTAGTCAGCAACGCTACATCCCTTCCCTCCCTGTAAGCCGACCATTTCCCACACCACCTGCAGTATCTGTGCAGCTTTCGTCGCCAGGCCAAAGCAGTCAGGGAATCACCAGGTTAGTAGTAGGAAACACTGCATGTAGGGCACCGGCAAGAATACCATCTCCAACCCTCTCTCACTCACCCATGTCCACCGGCACCACCTCTAGTTCCACGATCTCCAGCTCTCCAGTCCAGCTCACCCTACATGAGACTCTTGTTAGGAAAAGGAAGTACTCATCCTCGCATCCGCGTACACAGGGTTTGAACGCCCACATTGCTAGACTAATCTCATTAGAAATGATGCCCTACCGGTTAGTTGAAAGCGAAGCTTTCAAAGCGCTGATGGACTACGCTGTACCACGCTACGAGCTACCCAGTCGGCACTTCTTTTCTAGAAAAGCCATCCCAGCCCTCCAACAGCATGTTAAAGACCGCATCGTCCATGCACTCAGGCAGTCTGTGACTACAAAGGTGCACCTGACAACAGATGCATGGACCAGTAGGCATGGCCAGGGACGCTACGTGTCCATCACGGCACACTGGGTGAATGTGGTGGATGCAGGCTCCACAGGGGACAGCAATATTGGGACAGTTCTGCCTAGCCCACGGTCAAGGAAAGAGTTGGCTGTAGGCGTTCGCCCCCCCTCCTCCTCTTCCTCCTCCTCCTGCAGAAGCGAGAGCTCGTCCACAGACCGCAGTCGCACATCCACTCCATCCGCAGCTGCCACTGTTGCACACCAGGTGTGCCATTATGGGACAGCTAGTGGCAAGCGTCAGCAGGCTGTATTGGCAATGAAGTGTTTGGGCGACAACAGACACACCGCGGAAGTTCTGTCCGAGTTCTTGCAGAAAGAAACTCAGTCATGGCTGGGCACTGTACATCTTGAGGCAGGCAAGGTAGTGAGTGATAACGGAAGGAATTTCATGGCTGCCATAGCCCTTTCCCAACTGAAACACATTCCTTGCCTGGCTCACACCTTAAACCTGGTGGTGCAGTGCTTCCTGAAAAGTTATCCGGGGTTACCCGACCTGCTCCTCAAAGTGCGCAGACTTTGCTCGCATATCCGCCGTTCGCCTGTACACTCCAGCCGTATGCAGAACTATCAGCGTTCTTTGAACCTTCCTCAGCATCGCCTAATCATCGACGTTGCAACAAGGTGGAACTCCACACTGCACATGCTTCAGAGAGTGTGCGAACAGAGGCGTGCTGTTATGTATTTGTGGGAGGATACACGGGCAGGCAATTGGATGGCAGACATGGAGTTGTCAGGTGTGCAGTGGTCGAAGCTACAAGACCTGTGTCAAGTCCTTCAGTGTTTTGAGGAATGCACACGGCTGGTTAGTGCAGACAACGCAATAATAAGCATGAGCATCCCCCTAATGCGTCTGCTGATGCAAAGTTTGACGCACATAAAGGAGCAGGCGTCTGCAGCCGAGGAAGAGGAAAGCCTTGATGACAGTCAGCCATTGTCTGGTCAGGGCCGTGTAGAGGACGCGGTAGCGGGCGAAGAGGAGGAGGAGGACGAGGAGGATGATGGGGATGAGTACTTTTTTACTGAGGAAGCTTCTCCTGGGCCAACAGAAATTAGTGGCGTTGCAAGGCCGGGTTCTGTTTTTGTAAGGGAGACAAGTGACGTAGATTTGCCTGTAACTGCCCCTCAAACCAGCACAACCGCAGATTTGCCAACTGGAACTTTGGCCCACATGGCGGATTATGCCTTACGTATCCTCAAAAAGGACCCACGCATTATTAAAATGATGAGCGATGACGATTACTGGTTGGCCTGCATCCTTGACCCTCGCTCTAAAGGCAAATTGCAAAATATTATGCCACATGAGAACCTCGAACAAATATTAGCAACCAAACAAGCTACTCTTGTAGACCGTTTGATTCAGGCATTCCCAGCACACATCGCCGGTGATGGTTCTCAGTCTCACACGAGCTGCAGGGGGCTACAGGGCAGAGGTGTTAGAGGTGCACAGATCAGAAGTGGCGTTGGACAGAGGGGTTTTCTGACCAGGTTGTGGAGTGATTTCGCAATGACCGCAGACAGGACAGGTACTGCAGCATCTATTCAAAGTGACAGGAGACAACATTTGTCCAGTATGGTTACTAACTATTTTTCAGCCCTTATTGATGTTCTTCCTCAACCGTAATTCCCATTTGATTACTGGGCATCCAAATTAGACTCCTGGCCTGAATTGGCAGAATATGCGTTGCAGGAGCTTGCTTGCCCAGCAGCTAGTGTGCTATCAGAAAGAGTATTCAGTGCTGCTGGTTCAATATTAACCGAAAAAAGGACTCGTCTGGCTACCCAAAATGTGGATGATCTCACCTTCATTAAAATGAACCACTCCTGGATTTCAAATTATTTTGCCCCACCTTTCCCGGCTGACACCTAGCTTTCCTATAAAAAGGTCTTGCTTGTGGACTGGTCTTACTGAGTGTTAAAATCTCTTAATTTGCAGCAGCTGTTTGACCAGCATACGACATGTTTACACATCCCCCAATGGTAAAACTCCCCCCACGGGGCCGTTGTCTCACTCTCGACACTTGGCGCAAGCACCCGTTAGTTACAGTGCTGTTTGTCAGAAGAGGTGGGTGTGCTCGCTTTTGGTCGACGGCACTGCCACTGGGTCCCTCATAGTACAATGTAGTGTCTCTGGCGGTGGTGGTGCGCACCCAACGTCAGACACACCGTTGGAACATGAGGGGCCCTGGGGCGGTACCGCCGGCCACAAGAGAGTCCCCCCCCCCAGCTGAAACTGTGCTCTACCACGTGCCAAATTATCTCGCACAGCTCCACCAATGTTTAGTCTATGCGCTGACATCATTCAATGTCTGGCACTGACAATCAATACCAATTTGTTGACATCTATGATGATAGTTACAGTAGTCTGGGTCAGTGTCCTGTATTGACACCAGTAAATACTAATTTACTGCCAAATTACTTTGTCATAAACTCTGCAGATGAGCCCACCCCTGTACCTAAGCATGCCACCCTTTTTTTTATTTATAGTTGTTTTGCGAGACATTAACATCTATTTATTTTTTGGGAGTACTAACTGTGTCAGACACTTCTTGCAATACTCCTCCACTGACCACAATGCTGCCTGCCTGTGTATCCATGTAACCGATTTTAAACTGCCATGCCTGCCTATTGTTTGTTATTTTAGGCCTTTGATAGCCTGTCTGCGGCCCCTACTTGCAATACTCCTCCACTAACCACAATGCTGCCTGCCTGTGTATCCATGTAACCGATTTTAAACTGCCATGCCTGCCTATTGTTTGTTATTTTAGGCCTTTGATAGCCTGTCTGCGGCCCCTACTTGCAATACTCCTCCACTGACCACAATGCTGCCTGGAGTGCCTGCCTGTGTATCCATGTAACCGATTTAAAACTGCCATGCCTGCCTATTGTTTGTTATTTTAGGCCTTTGATAGCCTGTCTGCGGCCCCTACTTGCAATACTCCTCCACTGACCACAATGCTCCCTGCCTGTGTATCCATGTAACCGATTTAAAACTGCCATGCCTGCCTATTGTTTGTTATTTTAGGCCTTTGTTAGCCTGTCTGCGGCCCCTACTTGCAATACTCCTCCACTGACCACACCAATGCTGCCCGTGTACCCCTGGAACCTATTTAAAAGTTCATAGAGCCTAGTTATATATTTTATTTACTATTAATAAGGCCATGATGGACTACGCTGTACCACGCTACAAGCTAACCAGTCAACACTTCTTTTGCGAGAAAAGCCATCCCAACCCTCCACCAGCATGTAAAAGACCACATTGTCCATGCACTCTGGCAATCTGTGAGTACAAAGGTGCACCTGACAACAGACGCATGGACCTGTAGGCATGGCCACGGAAGATTACGTGTCCATTAAGGCGCAATGGGTTAATGTGGTGGATGCATGGTCCACAGGGGACAGCCTACTAAGTCTGTCTGCAGTCACTAATTCAAATTGTCCTCCACTGTCTAAATCGGAGCTTCCACCTTCTGGCTTTCGGCCTATAGTATCAGAAATTAAACTGCATTTGGCCTTCAACTTTGGTTACGGCCTACTAACGGTGTCTGCCCTTCCCTGGTGTTTGTCCTCAACTGAATAAAGCTGAGCTTCAACCTTCTGGCTCTCATTAAGTGCTGTGTTTTTAAAAATTGGTGGTTAGGGCCTACTAATGGTGTCTGCCCCTCCCTGGTGTTTGCCCTCAACTGAATAAAGCTGAGCTTCCACCTTCTGGCTTTCGGCCTATAGTATCAGATATTAAACTGCATTTGGCCTTCAACTTTGGTTACGGCCTACTAACGGTGTCTGCCCCTCCCTGGTGTTTGTCCTCAACTGAATAAAGCTGAGCTTCAACCTTCTGGCTCTCATTAAGTGCTGTGTTTTTAAAAATTGGTGGTTAGGGCCTACTAACGGTGTCTGCCCCTCCCTGGTGTTTGCCCTCAACTGAATAAAGCTGAGCTTCAGTCTTAGGCTTTTGGCCTAAAGTATCAGATATTAAACTGCATTTGGCCTATTAGTGTGTTTGGGCCCTTAAAACAGTGTCTGCTGCTCCTGGGATTGCTACTCCACTGAACAAAGCAATGCCGCCTGTTTAGTCCTGTTACCAATTTTGAACTGCATGTAGCCTACTTTATTCTTTGGCCCTATATCTGTTTCCTCCTCATCCTGCCCATTGCCCAGCCACTGCTAGATGAGTCTGATGGTACATTGACCTAGACCACTACATTCCCCTTGCACTCTACACAGCCAGAATCTGACCCTGCTGAAAGTAAGGTTCCCCTTCCCGCATGTTATACCACCTTACACAGGGACAAAGAGGAAGGTGCAGATGAAAGTGCAGGTTCCTTCATCAGGTGGGGGGGCATACTCGTTGGCGACGTCACTGGCACAGGGCCCCTCAGAGTACGCAAAAGTGTCGCTGCTGGTGGGAGGCGCCCCCGCCGTGCAAACACACCGCTGTACTTTGAGGGGCCCTGTGCCAGTGCCAATGCGAACAAGTGTGCCCCCCTGCTTGCTCAGGATCACAGCACTTGCAACGTTGAAATACTTACCTCTCCCTGCTCCACCGCCGTGACATAGTCCACGATTCCTGGGCCCACTAAAACCTTGAACCAGCCCTACCCCCCACAAATTTGCCAAATGACCCCCAAGTTCCATTGAACAACTATTATTATAAAGTTAATTAAGATTGACAAGCTTGAGAAACAAGAATGGATGTTTTTGGCATTAAAATGGGCACTGTAGGTGTTTTCCTGGCCTCCACTCACTGCCGACTATGCTTCCCCATTGACTTGCATTGGGTTTCGTGTTTCGGTCGATCCCCGACTTTTAGTGATAATCGGCCGACTGCACTCGACTCGACTCTGGACAAAGTCGGGTTTCACAAAACCCGACTCGATCTTTAAAAAATGAAAGTCGCTCAACCCTAGTGTTTACTTTTTGTTATTGCTGTGGGGTTTATGAAGCAAATAAACCCCATGGGCTTCCTTAAAGAAACATGCCTCCTGTCTTCCTCCAGCTGCACCTGAGTGAGTACGATCCCTACAAATTAATAATTATTTTTGCATCACTTTATTCTGAGAGCTATAATTTTTTTATTTTTCCGCTGATTGAGCTGAATGTCGGCTTGTTTTTTTGTAGGATAAGATGATGTTTTCAGCTATATCATTTTTATTTACATTCATATTTTTGATAGCATTTTATTGCACTTGTTGTTCAGCGGTATGATGTTTTTTCCTTGTTTTTTATTTATTTTACATACATATACAGTACAGACCAAAAGTTTGGACACACCTTCTCATTTAAAGATTTTTCTGTATTTTCATGAATATGAAAATTGTACATTCACATTGAAGGCATCAAAACTATGAATTAACACGTGGAATTATATACTTAACAAAAAAGTGTGAAACAACTGAAAACATGTCTTATATTCTAGGTTCTTCAAAGTAGCCACATTTTGCTTTGATGACTGCTTTGCACACTCTTGGCATTCTCTTGATGGTTTAGGTTAAGGAAATAAGTTGGCATCAATGCAAAAATATTGATCAGATAATGGACACAGAATGGTCAGATTTTGGCAAGACAAAAGTTTTGTCGCCTGCTCATATAATGCACCCAATCCTAGTTTACATCCTCACCTGTGCTCAGTAAATGATCGGTTAATTAGTGTGTGTGTATAAAAAGAAACCCAGCACCCCAGACCTTCACTTGAACTGCAACTTGAGCTCTGACAACATGCCAAAAATCCACCCTGCGACCAAAGCCTGGATTATCAAGAGGCTGAAGACCAGATCCACTGCAGAGGTGGCTGGCACCTTTAATGTGTCTCAGCGTCAAGTACAAAGAATTAAAAAAAGATTTGAAGAGACTGGAGATGTGTTTGACAAGCCCAGGGCCGGCAGACCCCACAAGACAACTGCTCAAGAAGAACGTTTGTTGGTTAGAAAATCCAAAGCAAGCCCCTCTTCCATTGCAGCGGTGCTCCAACAGGCCTGGTCACCTAAAGTCCCTGTGTCAACTAGAACAGTTTGTAGGATTCTGTCTCAAAATGGCCTCAATGGTCGAATCAGTGCCCAGAAGCCAGCACTAAACAAAAGGCAAATCAAAAACCGTGTGGCATTTGCAAAGTCCCACAGCCTGCTAAAGAGATGGACGCTGGAAAACTGGCAGAAGGTGGATTTCTCTGATGAATCTTCTGCAGAATTACACCACAATCACTGCAAATACTGCAGGAGACCTACTAGAGCCAGTATGGATCCAAAATACACCCATAAAACAGTTACATTTGGTGGTTGAAAGATCATGGTCTGGGGTTACATTCAATATGGGGGTGTGTGAAACATTTGCAAGGTGGAAGGCAATATCAATAGCCTAAAATATCAAGAAGTATTAGCTACCTCTTATATTCCAAATCATAAAAGGGTCAAATTATGCAGCAGGATGGTGCTCCATCTCATACATCCATCTCTACAACAGTGTTCCTCCAGGCAAAAAAGATCAAGGTGCTCAAGGACTGGCCAGCCCAGTCACCAGACATGAACATCATTTAGCATGTTTTGGGTAGGATGAAAGAGGAAGCTTGGAGGACAAAACCAAAGAATCTGTCACAGGGAGACTAGGTGGGCAAGAGCTAATAACCTGGGCCCCTGCAATTTCCCTCAGACTAGGGAAATCCTGACTGACCCTCTACCTAGAGTTTACACTGATGGTGTGCATGTCTAGGCCTCGACCCTCGCCCTGTCTCCTGTTTCAACCCTAGGCTGAAACCACCGCACACCACCCAGTGAAAAGATCATACACCAATACCCACAGTTAGAACAGACAAGGATAACAGAAAATATACACCACGCCGCAGTCACTCAGGAATACACTATAAATGCACAGGGCAAAATAAATACAAATATAGGAAGGAGTAAATAAGACAAAGGGAAATACACCACCAGCAACGATACTCCAACTACTAGCTCACCACTCCAGACCGAGATAACAACGCACAAGACAGAAGCTATAATCGGCGACGCCCAATGTTCAGGAGAACTACAGTATTTAAAGGCAATGGGCATGGCCCAGCTTCCAATCCGAGCATAAGGTAAATTAACCCCGGACCAGCTAGATAAAATCTAGCCGACGCCAATGAGCACATAGTGGTCAAAAGCGGAATTACCGCTGTCTGTCGAACGACCTGGTCTGAACAGCGTCCGACATGACAGAATCTAGATGAACTGTGGAAGACATGTAAGACTGCATTCCTTGCTATTCCTGATGACTTCATTAATAAATTGTATGAATCATTGTTGAACCGTATGGATGCAGTACTTCAAGCTTATGGAAGTTACACAAAATATTAAATATGACTCTAATAGCACCACAACGTCATTCACCAATACTATGCAACATATATTTGTATTTTAAGTTAATTATTTGTTTGAATATCACATTACTTTCTGTGGGCGACAAAACTTTTGTCCTGCCAAAATCTGACTATTCTGTGTCCATTAACTGATCAATATTTCTGCATTGATGCCAATTTATTTACTTAACCTAAACCACATTTTGGAGGGTTTCAGCTTTCAAAAGAATAATTTATACAACCAATGGATGAATTTAAAGTCAGGTTATAAGCTTTTATTTACATAACATAAATAAGCAACATAACTTCTGTCAGGGAGTGTACATCAGCTTAAGGCCCCGTCTCACATAGCGAGATCGCTAGCGAGATCGCTGCTGAGTCACAAGTTTTGTGACGCAACAGCGACCTCAGTAGCGATCTCGCTATGTTTGACACGTACCAGCGACCCGGCCCCTGCTGTGAGATCGCTGGTCGTGTCGGAATGGCCTGGACCTTTTTTTGGTCGTTGAGGTCCCGCTGACATCGCTGAATCGGTGTGTGTGACACGGATTCAGCGATGTCTTCACTGGTAACCAGGGTAAACATTGGGTTACTAAGCGCAGGGCCGCGCTTAGTAACCCGATGTTTACCCTGGTTACCATCGTAAATGTAAAAAAAAAAAACAGTACATACTCACATTCCGGTGTCCGTCAGGTCCCTTGCCGTCCGCTTCCCGCACTGACTGACTGCCGGCCGTAAAGTGAAAGCAGATCACAGCGGTGACGTCACCGCTCTGCTGTTAGGGCCGGCGCTCAGTCAGTGCAGGAAGCGGACACCGGGGGACGCGAAGGTGAGTATGTAGTGTATGTTATTTTACACTGGTAACCAGGGTAAACATCGGGTTACTAAGCGCGGCCCTGCGCTTAGCAACCCGATGTTTACCCTGGTTACCCGGGGACCTCGGCATCGTTGGTCGCTGGAGAGCGGTCTGTGTGACAGCTCCCCAGCGACCACACAGCGACTAAACAGCGACGCTGTAGCGATCGGCATCGTTGTCTGTATCGCTGCAGCGTCGCTTAGTGTGACGGGACCTTTAGAATCTATCTTTAAATTTGCTATCTTGCTTTCTGCATATAAGCTAAGCCATAAGACTTCTAAATTAGTCTTTTCATTTAAAGATATAAACTTCAGTTGACTTAACTTAGAATAAGAATTAATTAAATCCATTTTTATTACCTTGAAATATCTCAGCTTGCAGTTCCTTTGTTGGACAACCCTGGGCTGTGGTCATCAGCACGTCTATCTTCAGTACGTCTGGCACAAGTAGTACTTTTAGTACTTGTCAATCCATCTGGCACCTGTTAGTCTCACTCAAAGGTTCTGTCTGATCCTTGTGACTTGAAGTATCGTAGTGGAAATCCTGAAAACTTGCACAATTGACGTGTAGGCTACGTTCACATTTGCGGTCAGCGCCGCAGCGTCGGGCGCCGCAGCGGCGCCGCATGCGTCATGCGCCCCTATATTTAACATGGGGGCGCATGGACATGCGTTGTGCTGCGTTTTGCGCCGCATGGCCGCAAGCGTTGGACGCAAGAAACGCATCAAGTTGCATTTTTTTTGCGTCCAACTTTCGGCCAAAAACGACGCATGCGGCGCAAAACGCAGCGTTTTAGCGTGCGTTTTGCCGCGTTTTTGTTTGCGTTGTGCGCTGCGGTGCCGACGCTGCGGCGCACAACGCAAATGTGAACGTAGCCTTAGCGAAGCTCTTCTCTCTTCCCCCGTGTGCAAGTAGAAGGAAATCTATGAAAAATAGCACAAAAAATCAGGTATGGCTGGCTCTCCAAATGTTAAATATGCTTATTTCGTATATTTATTTAATCAGGACTCTTTACCAGATGCCTCATAAAAAATATAGTGGTTTATTGGATTGTCCACCAAAAAAAACATGAATGCAGCAAAACTTAAAATGGGTGAAATAGTTAAAAAGAGATTGTCCATATCAAAGTTTGTTCCCCATCTTTCCTGAGATTCTGAATGGTAAATGGCATCTGTCTCTGTCATAGAGTATGGTAGAAGTCATCATTGTTAACTCACATACCAGCTGTTCATTCCATCTGGGTGGAGTCTGAAGTCTGTAGAGAGTGAAGGAGAAGGCCCAAATTACCGCCCCCACCCTCCTATGAGCCATGATTATATATGTCCCATAGAGCATGTGTTCTCTCTATATGGTGTTAACCTTTACTCTGTGCTAAATATACCGGAATAGCAAATGTAATGTCAGCGAAACCTTCCATAAGGCTCAGTACAGAATTGAGTATAATAATAATTCAATAATTAATAATTAATATTTAACAGCTAGGTCTTTTCATTTTGTCCTCGCAGACATTCCCTATGATCATCCAGCCTAGGTAGAAGTGTTGAGCAAATGGTGCGTTGTGAGGACCTTTGATTTGCTGACGTACCTTGTGTAAATGGAGGATGTCTCTCCCAATTAGAATCAGGATTTATGCATTGTAATTGAGAACTGGAATCTTGCTGGCTATAGTGTTGTGAATTCCATTTCTCGGACTCCCTCCTGTGGTCATGAATGGTACTTTGGTTAGTTCTGCTCTTGGACTCCCTCTGGTGGCTTTGAGCGGAACTTCTGGTCTCTGAGGTTTGCTTTCTCAGCTGCCCTCGTTTGTTGTTATGCTGGCTTCCCTATTTAACTCTACTCAGATCGTTACTTCATGCCAGCTGTCAATGTTTCAGTATTGGTTCAGATCTCTCTTGGACTTCTCTGAGGACCTGTCTACTCCAGCAGAAGCTAAGTCCCTGCTAGTTCATTTGTTGTTACTGCTGCCTGAATAGTTTTCTTAGTACTGCTAATTTCTAGTCCAGCTTGCTATCATGATATTTCCTTGCTAGCTGGAAGCTCTGGGGGTGCAGTGTTGCACCTCCACACCGTGAGTCGGTGTGGGGGTCTTTTTGCATACTCTGTGTGTTTTTTGTAGTTTTTTGTGCTGACCGCAAAGTTTCCTTTTCTATCCTCTGACTATTTAGTGAAGTCTGGCCTCCTTTGCTAAAACCTGTTTCATTCCTGTGTTTGTGACTTTCCTCTTAACTCACAGTCAATATATGTGGGGGGCTGCCTTTGCCTTTGGGGAATTTCTCTGAGGCAAGAGTAGGCTTCCATTTCTATCTTTAGGGGTAGTTAGCTCTTAGGCTGTGAAGAGGCGTCTAGGGAGAGTTAGGTACGCTCCACGGCTATTTCTAGTGTGTGTGATAGGAGTAGGGTTTGCGGTCAGCAGAGTTCCCACTTTCCCAGAGTTTGTTCCGATTACTAGTTTACTCATCAGGTCATTCCGGGTGCTCCTAACCACCAGGTTCATAACAGTACAGCTGGCCAACAAAGTGTTAATGCATCTCAAAAGAGGGATAAGAGAAGTTCTGAACCCATTTTTTTTTCTTTGCAGTGTGTTTTGTCTCTCTTTTCCCCTTAATCTATGGGTGGTTCAGGACTCAGGTGTAGATATGGATATTCAAGGTCTGTCCTCTTGTGTGGATCAACTCGCTGCAAGGGTCCAAAGCATTCAAGATTTGTAGTTCAGAATCCGATGTTAGAGCCTAGAATTCCAATTCCTGATTTGTTTTCTGGGGATAGATCTAAGTTTCTGAATTTCAAAAATAATTGTAGACTGTTTCTTGCTTTGAAACCCCGCTCCTCTGGTGACCCCATTCAGCAAGTAAAAATTATTATTTCTTTGTTACGTGGCGACCCTCAAGACTGGGCATTCTCCCTTGCGCCAGGAGATCCTGCATTGCTTAATGTAGATGCGTTTTTTCTGGCGCTTGGATTGCTTTATGACGAACTGAATTCAGTGGATCAGGCAGAGAAAACCTTGCTGGCTTTGTGTCAGGGTCAGGATGAAGCGGAGGTATATTGTCAGAAATTTAGAAAGTGGTCTGTGCTTACTCAATGGAATGAGTGTGCCCTGGCAGCAATTTTTAGAAAGGGTCTCTCTGAGGCCCTTAAGGATGTTATGGTGGGTTTCCCCACGCCTGCTGGTCTGAATGAATCAATGTCCTTGGCCATTCAAATTGATCAGCGTTTGCGCTAGCGCAAAGTTGTGCACCATTTGGCGGTGTCCTCTGAGCAGAGGCCTGAGCTTATGCAATGTGATAGAACTTTGACCAGAACTGAACGGCAAGAACACAGACGTCAGAATCGGCTGTGTTTTTACTGTGGTGACCCTACTCTGTTATGATCCTGGTGGTAGGATCTCAAACTGACCTGACAAATATACCCTGAGTATATAGGACAAGTTCTGGGGATGTGGAAGCTATACTGACCGCAATCCTGATCCTATCCAAACACACTAAAGGCAGCTGTGGAACGTTACCTGAAAACCTAGACGTCTCGTCACAGCCTGAGAAACTGACTACCCCTAGAGAGAAAGCAAAGACCTCACTTGCCTCAGAGAAATGTACCCCAAAGTTTTAGATAGCCCCCCACAAATAATAACGGTGAGTCAAGGGGAAAACACAAACGTAGAGATGAAACAGATTTAGCAAATGAGGCCCGCTAATACTAGATAGGCAGAAAATAGATAGGTGTCTGTGCGGTCAGTACAAAAACTATCAAAAGTAAACCACGCAGAGAATACAAGAACCCCCACACCGACTCACGATGTGAGGGGCGCACTCTGCAGCCCAGAACTAACCAGCAAGCAAAAAATCACATAAAAGCAAGCTGGGCTGAACTCATAATATAATGAGAAACGTTTTCAAGGAAATAATGAGAAACTGAACAAGCAAACTTAGCTTCTCATAGCAGGAGACTGGTCACAAGGAATATTCAGGAGAGCACAGGATCAGGACTGAATACACCGACAGCAGGCGACAAGTAAAGGTCCAGGTGAGTTAAATAGGCCCAGCCTAGCAGGAGATGAAACAGCTGAGCCCAGCCAAGACCAGCCATATCGCTAAAGGCCACCAGAGGGAGCCCAAGACCAAACTCACACAGTACCACTCATGACCACAGGAGGGAGCCCGAGAACGGAATTCACAACAGTACCCCCCCCTTGAGGAGGGGTCACCGAACCCTCAACAGAGCTCCCAGGCCGATCAGGACGAACCAAATGAAAGGCACAAACCAAATCGGCCGCATGGACATCGGAGGCGACAACCCAGGAATTATCCTCCTGACCATAACCCTTCCATTTCACTAAGTACTGAAGCCTCCGTCTCGAAATACGAGAATCCAAGATCTTCTCCACCACATATTCCAACTCCCCCTCGACCAAGACCGGAGCAGGAGGATCAACAGAAGGGACCACAGGCACCACATATCTCCGCAACAATGACCTATGGAACACATTATGAATGGCAAACGATGTTGGGAGGTCCAAACGAAAAGACACAGGGTTGAGGATTTCCAAAATCTTATAAGGACCGATGAAACGAGGCTTGAACTTAGGAGAGGAAACCTTCATCGGGACATAACGAGAAGACAACCATACCAAATCCCCCACACGAAGTCGGGGACCCACACAGTGACGGCGGTTAGCAAAGCGCTGAGCCTTCTCTTCGGACAAAGTCAAATTGTCCACCACATGGTTCCAAATCTGCTGCAACCTATCCACCACAGAATCCACCCCAGGACAGTCAGAAGACTCAACCTGACCCGAGGAGAAACGTGGATGAAAACCAGAATTGCAAAAGAAAGGTGAAACCAAAGTAGCAGAACTAGCCCGATTATTGAGGGCGAACTCAGCCAATGGCAAAAAGGTCACCCAATCATCCTGGTCAGCAGAAACAAAACATCTCAAATAAGTTTCCAAGGTCTGATTAGTTCGTTCAGTTTGACCATTCGTCTGAGGATGGAAGGCTGACGAAAAAGACAATTCAATGCCCATCTTAGCACAAAAGGATCGCCAAAATCTGGACACAAACTGGGATCCTCTGTCGGACACAATGTTCTCCGGAATACCATGTAAACGAACCACATTCTGAAAAACAATGGCACCAAATCGGAGGAGGAAGGCAACTTAGGCAAGGGTACCAAATGGACCATTTTGGAAAAACGATCACAAACCACCCAGATGACAGACATCTTCTGAGAGACAGGAAGTTCCGAAATAAAATCCATGGAAATATGCGTCCAAGGCCTCTTCGGGACAGGCAAAGGCAAAAGCAATCCACTGGCATGAGAACACGAAGGCTTGGCCCGAGCACAAATCCCACAGGACTGCACAAAGGAACGCACATCCCGCGACAAGGAAGGCCACCAAAAGGATCTCGCCACCAAATCCCTGGTACCAAAAATCCCAGGATGACCCGCCAACACCGAAGAATGAACCTCGGAAATAACTCTACTGGTCCAAACAGTCTCTCCGGTGGACAACGGTCAGGTCTATTGGCCTGAAACTCCTGCAACACCCGTCGCAGATCAGGAGAGATAGCAGACAAAATCACCCCCTCTTTGAGAACACCAGTCGGTTCAGAAACTTCCGGGGAGTCAGGTACAAAACTCCTAGAAAGGGCATCAGCCTTCACATTTTTCGAACCCGGAAGATATGAAACCACGAAATTGAAACGAGAGAAAAACAGCGACCATCGAGCCTGTCTCGGATTCAACCGTTTGGCAGACTCGAGATAAGTCAAATTCTTGTGATCCGTCAAGACCACCACACGATGCTTGGCTCCCTCAAGCCAATGTCGCCACTCCTCAAATGCCCACTTCATTGCCAACAACTCTCGATTACCAACATCATAATTCCGCTCGGCAGGCGAAAACTTTCTTGAAAAGAAAGCACATGGTCTCATCACAGAGCCATCAAAGCTTCTCTGCGACAAAACAGCCCCTGCTCCAATCTCTGAAGCATCAACCTCAACCTGAAAGGGAAGAGAGACATCGGGCTGGCGCAAGACAGGAGCCGAAGAAAACCGACGTTTCAACTCCTGAAAGGCCTCCACGGCCGCAGGAGACCAATTCGTCACATCAGAACCCTTCTTGGTCAAATCTGTCAAAGGCTTCACCACACTAGAAAAATTAGTGATGAAGCGACGGTAAAAATTAGCAAAACCCAAGAACTTCTGAAGACTCTTCACAGATGTAGGTTGAGTCCAGTCATGAATAGCCTGGACCTTGACTGGATCCATCTCGATAGTAGAAGGAGAAAAAATAAAGCCCAAAAAGGAAACCTTCTGGACTCCGAAGAGACATTTAGAGCCCTTCACAAACAAGGCATTGGCACGCAGGACCTGAAATACCATCCTGACCTGCTTCACATGAGACTCCCAATCATCAGAAAAGACCAAAATATCAACCAGGTACACAAACATAAATCTATCCAGGTACTCTCGGAAGATATCGTGCATGAAGGACTGAAACACAGAGGGGGCATTAGAAAGCCCAAAAGGCATCACCAAGTACTCAAAATGGCCTTCGGGCGTATTAAATGCTGTTTTCCATTCATCGCCCTGCTTTATGCGCACAAGATTATACACTCCACGAAGATTTATCTTGGTGAACCAACTGGCCCCCCTAATCCGGGCAAACAGATCGGACAACAGTGGCAAGGGATACTGAAATTTGACCGTGATGTTATTTAGAAGGCGATAATCTATACAGGGTCTCAGAGAACCATCCTTCTTGGCCACAAAAAAGAACCCCGCACCCAAAGGGGACGAGGACGGGCGAATATGTCCCTTCTCCAAGGACTCCTTCATATAACTCCGCATAGCGGTATGTTCTGGTACAGACAAATTAAAAAGTCGTCCCTTAGGGAACTTACTACCAGGAATCAGATTTATTTCACAATCACAATCCCTATGAGGAGGTAGGGCACTGGATTTGGGCTCATCAAATACATCCTGGTAGTCCGACAAAAATTCAGGGACTTCAGAAGGAGTAGAAGAAGCAATTGACACCAAAGGAGCATCGCCATGAATCCCCTGGCACCCCCAACTTGACACAGACATTGCTTTCCAATCCAGGACTGGATTATGAGCCTGCAGCCATGGCAGACCCAACACGACAACATCATGCAAATTATGTAGCACCAGAAAGCGAATTACCTCCTGATGTACAGGAGCCATGCACATGGTCAATTGAGTCCAGTACTGAGGTTTATTCTTGGCCAATGGTGTAGCATCAATTCCCTTTAGCGGAATAGGGAATTGTAAAGGCTCCAAGATAAAACCACAGCGCCTGGCAAATGACAAATCCATCAAATTCAGGGCAGCACCTGAATCCACAAAAGCCATAACTGGGTAGGATGACAGAGAGCAAATCAAAGTAACAGACAAAATGAATTTAGGTTGTACAGTACCAATGGTGACAAACTTGGCAACCCTTTTTGTGCGCTTAGAGCATGCTGAGATAACATGAGCAGAATCACCACAGTAAAAGCACAACCCATTCTGACGTCTGTGGTTTTGCCGTTCAACTCTGGTCAGAATCCTGTCACATTGCATAGGCTCAGGTTTCTGCTCAGAAAATACCGCCAGAGGGTGCACAGGTTTGCGCTCCCGCAAATGCCTATCAATCTGAATGGCCAAAGACATTGACTCATTCAGACCCGCCGGCGTGGGGAACCCCACCATAACATCTTTAAGGGCTTCAGAAAGACCCTTTCTGAAAATCGCCGCCAGGGCGCACTCATTCCACTGAGTGAGCATTGACCGCTTCCTAAACTTCTGACAATAAACCTCTGCTTCATCCCGACCCTGAGAGAGAGCCAGCAAAACCTTCTCTGCTTGGTCTACCAGATTTGGTTCCTCATAAAGCACTCCAAGCGCCAGAAAAAACGCATCAACATTTAGCAGTGCAGGATCTCCTGGCGCCAAAGAGAATGCCCAATCTTGAGGGTCACCCCGCAACAAAGAAATAACAATTTTGACTTGCTGAACAGAGTCGCCAGATGAGCGAGGTCTCAGAGAAAGAAATAACTTACAATTATTCTTAAAGTTCAAAAACCTAGATCTATCTCCGGAGAACAGCTCAGGAATAGGTATTTTAGGCTCTGACATAGGACTGCGGATTACATAATCCTGAATGCCCTGTACCCTTGGAGTGAGATGATCCACACTAGAAGACAGACTCTGAATGTCCATATTAGTAGCTGCATACAGAACCACCCAGAGATTAAGGGGAGGAGAGAGGCAAAACACAGTGCAGAGGAAAAAAAAAAAATGACCTTAAGATTTCTCTTCTCCCTCTTTAGCTGCATTAACACTTTCGGGCCTGCTGTACTGTTATGATCCTGGTGGTAGGATCTCAAACTGACCTGACAAATATACCCTAAGTATATAGGACAAGTTCTGGGGATGTGGAAGCTATACTGACCGCAATCCTGATCCTATCCAAACACACTAAAGGCAGCTGTGGAATGTTACCTGAAAACCTAGACGTCTCGTCACAGCCTGAGAAACTGACTACCCCTAGAGAGAAAGCAAAGACCTCACTTGCCTCAGAGAAATGTACCCCAAAGTTTTAGATAGCCCCCCACAAATAATAACGGTGAGTCAAGGGGAAAACACAAACGTAGAGATGAAACAGATTTAGCAAATGAGGCCCGCTAATACTAGATAGGCAGAAAATAGATAGGTGTCTGTGCGGTCAGTACAAAAACTATCAAAAGTAAACCACGCAGAGAATACAAGAACCCCCACACCGACTCACGATGTGAGGGGCGCACTCTGCACCCCAGAACTAACCAGCAAGCAAAAAATCACATAAAAGCAAGCTGGGCTGAACTCATAATATAATGAGAAACGTTTTCAAGGAAATAATGAGAAACTGAACAAGCAAACTTAGCTTCTCATAGCAGGAGACTGGTCACAAGGAATATTCAGGAGAGCACAGGATCAGGACTGAATACACCGACAGCAGGCGACAAGTAAAGGTCCAGGTGAGTTAAATAGGCCCAGCCTAGCAGGAGATGAAACAGCTGAGCCCAGCCAAGACCAGTCATATCGCTAAAGGCCACCAGAGGGAGCCCAAGACCAAACTCACACAGTACCACTCATGACCACAGGAGGGAGCCCGAGAATGGAATTCACAACACTACTCATGCTATCTCTGATTGTCCTAAGCGCACTAAGCGGTTCGCTAGGTCTGTCACCATTGCTACTGTACAGCCTAAATTTCTTTTGTCTGTTACTTTGATTTGCTCTCTGTCGTCCTACTCGGTTATGGCATTTGTGGATTCGGGCGCTGCCCTGAATTTGATGGACTTGGAGTTTGCCAGGCGTTGTGGTTTTTTCCTGGAGCCTTTGCAGTATCCTATTCCATTAAGGGGAATTGATGCTACACCTTTGGCCAGGAATAAACCTCAGTACTGGACTCAGTTGACCATGTGCATGGCTCCTGCACATCAGGAAGATATTCGCTTTTTGGTGTTGCATAATTTGCATGATGTGGTCGTGTTGGGTTTGCCATGGCTACAGGTTCATAATCCAGTATTGGATTGGAAATCTATGTCTGTGTCTAGTTGGGGTTGTCAAGGGGTACATGGCGATGTTCCGATGATGTCAATTTCTTCATCCACTCCTTCTGATGTCCCTGAGTTTCTGTCGGATTACCGGGATGTATTTGATGAGCCCAAATCCAGTATCCTACCCCCTCATAGGGATTGTGATTGTGCTATAAATTTGATCCCTGGTAGTAAGTTTCCTAAGGGCCGACTTTTCAATTTATCCGTGCCAGAACACGCCGCTATGCGGAGTTATATAAAGGAGTCCTTGGAGAAAGGGCATATTCGGCCGTCTTCATCACCGTTGGGAGCAGGGTTGTTTTTTGTGGCCAAGAAGGATGGTTCTCTGAGACCCTGTATAGACTACCGCCTTCTCAATAAAATTACGGTCAAATTTCAGTACCCTTTGCCTCTGCTGTCTGATTTGTTTGCTTGGATTAAGGGGGCTAGTTGGTTCACCAAGATAGATCTTCGAGGGGCGTATAACCTTGTGCGTATTAAACAGGGCGATGAATGGAAAACAGCATTTAATACGCCCGAGGGCCATTTTGAGTACCTGGTGATGCCATTCGGGCTTTCTAACGCTCCATCTGTGTTTCAGTCCTTTATGCATGACATCTTCCGAAAATATCTGGATAGATTCATGATTGTATATTTGGATGATATTTTGGTCTTTTCGGATGATTGGGAGTCTCATGTGAAGTAGGTCAGAATGGTATTCCAGGTCCTTCGTGCTAATTCCTTGTTTGTGAAGGGGTCTAAATGTCTCTTCGGAGTTCAGAAGGTTTCCTTTTTGGGCTTCATTTTTTCCCCTTCTACTATCGAGATGGATCCTGTTAAAGTTCAGGCCATTTATAATTGGACTCAACCTACATCTGTGAAGAGTCTTCAGAAATTCCTGGACTTTGCTAATTTTTACCGTCGCTTCATCGCTAATTTTTCTAGTGTGGTTAAGCCTTTGACTGATTTGACAAAGAAAGGTGCTGATGTGGTGAATTGGTCCTCTGCGGCCGTGGAGGCTTTTCAGGAGCTGAAACGTCGTTTTTCTTCGGCCCCCGTGTTGCGTCAGCCAGATGTTTCGCTCCCTTTTCAGGTTGAGGTTGATGCTTCTGAGATTGGAGCTGGGGCTGTTTTGTCTCAAAGAAGTTCTGATGGCTCTGTGATGAAGCCATGTGCCTTCTTTTCTAGAATGTTTTCGCCTGCTGAGCGTAATTATGATGTTGGCAATCGGGAGTTGCTGGCTATGAAGTGGGCATTCGAGGAGTGGCGACATTGGCTTGAGGGAACCAAGCACCGCGTGGTGGTCTTGACGGATCACAAGAATTTGACTTATCTCGAGTCTGCCAAACGGTTGAATCCTAGACAGGCTCGATGGTCACTGTTTTTCTCCCGTTTCGATTTTGTGGTCTCATACCTTCCGGGTTCTAAGAATGTGAAGGCTGATGCCCTTTCTAGGAGTTTTGTGCCTGATGCTCCGGGAGTCCCTGAGCCGGCTGGTATTCTCAAAAAGGGGGTAATTCTGTCTGCCATCTCCCCTGATTTGCGGCGGGTGTTGCAGGAGTTTCAGGCTGATAGACCTGACCGTTGTCCAGCGGAGAAACTGTTTGTCCCTGATAGGTGGACTAGCAGAGTTATTTCTGAGGTTCATTGCTCGGTGTTGGCTGGTCATCCTGGGATTTTTGGTACCAGGGATTTGGTGGCTAGTTCCTTTTGGTGGCTTTCCTTGTCACGGGATGTGCGTTCTTTTGTGCAGTCTTGTGGGACTTGTGCTCGGGCCAAGCCCTGCTGTTCTCGTGCCAGTGGGTTGCTTTTGCCCTTGCCGGTCCCGAAAAGGCCCTGGACGCATGTTTCCATGGATTTTATTTCAGATCTTCCTGTCTCTCAAAGGATGTCTGTCATCTGGGTGGTTTGTGATCGCTTTTCTAAGATGGTCCATTTGGTACCCTTGCCTAAATTACCTTCCTCCTCTGATTTGGTACCATTATTCTTTCAGCATGTGGTTCGTTTGCATGGCATTCCGGAGAACATTGTGTCGGACAGAGGGTCCCAGTTTGTCTCTAGGTTTTGGCGGTCCTTTTGTGCTAAGATGGGCATTGATTTGTCTTTTTCTTCGGCTTTCCATCCTCAGACAAATGGCCAAACCGAACGAACCAACCAGACTTTGGAAACCTATCTGAGATGCTTTGTTTCTGCTGATCAGGATGATTGGGTGACCTTTTTGCCATTGGCTGAGTTCGCCCTTAATAATCGGGCTAGTTCGGCTACTTTGGTTTCGCCTTTTTTTTGCAATTCTGGTTTTCATCCTCGTTTTTCTTTGGGGCAGGTTGAGCCTTCTGACTGTCCTGGTGTGGATTCTGTGGTGGACAGATTGCAGCAAATTTGGACTCACGTGGTGGACAATCTGACGTTGTCCCAGGAGAAGGCTCAACGTTTCGCTAACCGCCGTCGTTGTGTTGGTCCTCGACTTCGTGTTGGGGATTTGGTTTGGTTATCTTCTCGTTATGTTCCTATGAAGGTTTCTTCTCCTAAGTTTAAGCCTCATTTCATTGGTCCTTATAAGATTTCTGAAATTCTCAACCCTGTGTCATTTCGTTTGGTCCTTCCAGCTTCCTTTGCCATCCATAATGTGTTCCATAGGTCGTTGTTGCGGAGGTATGTGGCGCCTATGGTTCCCTCCGTTGATCCTCCTGCTCTGGTGTTGGTTGAGGGGGAGTTGGAGTATGTGGTGGAAAAAAATTTGGATTCTCGTATTTCGAGACGGAAGCTCCAGTACCTGGTTAAGTGGAAGGGCTATGGTGAGGAGGATAATTCCTGGGTTGTTGTCTCCGATGTCCATGCTGCCGATTTAGTTTGTGCCTTTCATTTGGCTCGTCCTGATCGGCCTGGGGGCCCTGGTGAGGGTTCGGTGACCCCTCCTCAAGGGGGGGGTACTGTTGTGAGTTCCATTTCTCGGACTCCCTCCTGTGGTCATGAATGGTACTTTGGTTAGTTCTGCTCTTGGACTCCCTCTGGTGGCTTTGAGCGGAACTGCTGATCTCTGAGTTTGCTTTCTCAGCTGCCCTCGTTTGTTGTTATGCTGGCTTCCCTATTTAACTCTACTCAGATCGTTACTTCATGCCAGCTGTCAATGTTTCAGTATTGGTTCAGATCTCTCTTGGACTTCTCTGAGGACCTGTCTACTCCAGCAGAAGCTAAGTCCCTGCTAGTTCATTTGTTGTTACTGCTGCCTGAATATATTTCTTAGTACTGCTAATTTCTAGTCCAGCTTGCTATCATGATATTTCCTTGCTAGCTGGAAGCTCTGGGGGTGCAGTGTTGCACCTCCACACCGTGAGTTGGTGTGGGGGTCTTTTTGCATACTCTGTGTGGTTTTTGTAGTTTTTTGTGCTGACCGCATAGTTTCCTTTTCTATCCTCTGACTATTTAGTGAAGTCTGGCCTCCTTTGCTAAAACCTGTTTCATTCCTGTGTTTGTGACTTTCCTCTTAACTCACAGTCAATATATGTGGGGGGCTGCCTTTGCCTTTGGGGAATTTCTCTGAGGCAAGAGTAGGCTTCCATTTCTATCTTTAGGCGTAGTTAGCTATTAGGCTGTGAAGAGGCGTCTAGGGAGAGTTAGGTACGCTCCACGGCTATTTCTAGTGTGTGTGATAGGAGTAGGGTTTGCGGTCAGCAGAGTTCCCACTTTCCCAGAGTTTGTTCCGATTACTAGTTTACTCATCAGGTCATTCCGGGTGCTCCTAACCACCAGGTTCATAACACTATAGTCTTCAGGTGAGGGTAATCAAGAGTGGCTTCCAGCGTTGGGATATCTTCCTTGTTAGACGGTATCTGATTCCACTCAACAAGTGTGGGTAGAGGTATTTCTACGGCATTTTCAAGAGACGTTACCATGAGACCACTGGCCCTTCTTCTGAAGACTTCTGAGATGTCACTGCAGGTGCCTACGGTGTAGGGATAGGCGCTTCCCTTTACATTGAACAGATCAAAGAGTTCTGACCTTGCTAGTGATCGATTGCTCTGATCGTCCAGCATGCTATACACCTTCACAGCCTTCTCTGGGGTATACCTTTACGAGGTGAATCTTTGCATAAGACTTGTCCCAAATACCTTCTCCGCAGACTTCTGTGCATAAAGAAGATACTGTGAGATGACTTGCTGCTTGGCCTGTACTTTCCCTGTCATGGCTTGTGGTGGGAGAAGGCGTAGGTGTAGGGTTAAGCTGGGATGGATGGAACACTTGTACGTGGTCCTCGCTATCACACCCCATACACTTGATTGTAACCTTACAGTCCTTAGCAAGGTGTTCGGTAGAAGCACAACATCTGAAGCATACTCAAAACTTCTTTAGAAGTTCCTTGCGTTCTTGGAGGGGTTTCTTTCTGAAGCCGATACATTTATTCAGCGGATGTGGCTTCTTATGGATGGGACACTGATGTGTTGTGAATTTGGATTCTGGGCTCCCCCGGTGGCCGCTTGTGGAATTGCACTTGTCATCCTCTTTCCTGTTTCACCTGGTTCCATCAGTAGTGGGTGTCGCTATTTAAGCTCATTTCTCTGGTGGTTTCTTGCCGGTCAACAATGTTATCTGATGCCTCTCAGTGCTTGTTCCTGCTTCTAGACAACTACTAGATAAGTTGGAATTTTGTCCATGTTTTGTTTTGCCTATTTGTTCCAGTTCACAGCTGAGGTTTTGTTACTGTGTCTGGAAAGCTCTCGTTGATCAGGGATTGCTACTCTGGCGTTATGAGTTAATGCCAGAGTTTAAGGTAATCTCTGGATGGTGTTTTGTTAGTGTTTTTCTGCTGACCATGAAAGTATACTATCTGTCTTCTGCTATCTAGTAAGCGGACCTCAAATTTGCTAAGACTATTTTCCTGCTGCGTTTGTTGTTTCATCTGAACTCACCGTCATTATATGTGGGGGGCTACTGTCTTCTTTGGAATATTTCTCTAGAGGTGAGCCAGGTCTTATATTTCCCTCTGCTAGCTATTTAGGTCTTAGGCCAGAGCTGGGCATCTAGCGATATATAGGAAATGCTACCTGGCTATTTCTAGTTGCGCGGCAGGCTTAGTTCATGGTCAGTATAGTTCCATCTTCCGAGAGCTTGTCCCTCTATAGGCTTGCTATGATCTCTGCCTGCAGAGATCATGACAGTTTGACCGGCCCCTAAAGTGTTAAAGACCCAGGTTGAGAAAGGAGAGTTATAAGAAGTCTGCTGGAATTTTTTTTTTTTTTTTTTTTTTTCCTCCAGTCTGCCTTGCTGCAGTCTTTTTTCTCTCTCTCCTCCTAATCTCTGTATGGCTCTGTGTGCACCTGACAATAATGGATCTCCAGAGTGTAACTGCGGGTTTGAATAATCTCATCACGAAAGTACAAAATTTACAAGATTTTGTGGTACATGCTCCGGTATCTGAGCCGAGAATTCCTTTGCCGGAGTTCTTCACAGGGAATAGAGTTAGCTTCCAGAATTTCCGAAATAATTGTAAGCTTTATTTGTCCCTGAAGTCTCGTTCAGCTGGAGACCCTGCTCAGCAGGTTAGGATTGTGATTTCCTTGCTCAGGGGTGACCCTCAAGATTGGGCCTTCTCATTGCCAGCAGGGGATCCTGCGTTACGCGATGTGGATGCGTTTTTTCTGGCCTTGGGCTTGCTTTATGAGGAACCTCATTTGGAACTTCAGGCAGAAAAAACTTTGATGGCACTATCTCAGGGGCAAGACGAAGCTGAAGTTTTCTGCCAAAAATTCCGTAAATGGTCTGTGCTTACTCAGTGGAATGAGTGCGCCTTGGCGGCAACTTTCAGAGAAGGTCTCTCTGATGCCGTTAAGGATGTTATGGTGGGGTTCCCTGTGCCTGCAGGTCTGAATGAGTCCATGACAATGGCTATTCAGATTGATAGGCGTCTGCGGGAGCGCAAACCGGTGCACCATCTGGCGGTGTCTATGGAAAAGACGCCAGAAAGTATGCAGTGTGATAGAATTCTGTCCAGGAGCGAGCGACAGAATTTTAGACGGAAGAATGGATTGTGTTTCTATTGTGGGGATTCTACTCATGTTATATCAGCATGCTCTAGGCGTACAAAGAAGCTTGATAAGTCTGTTTCCATTGGCACCATTCAGTCTAAGTTTATTTTGTCTGTAACCCTGATTTGCTCTTTGTCATCCATTGCCACGGACGCCTATGTTGACTCTGGCGCCGCTCTGAGTCTTATGGATTGGTCCTTTGCCAATCGTTGTGGTTTTGATTTAGAGCCTTTGGAGACTCTTATTCCTCTGAAGGGGATTGACTCCACCCCATTGGCTAATAATAAACCACAATACTGGACACAAGTAACCATGCGTATCAATCCGGATCACCAGGAGATTATTCGTTTCCTGGTGCTGTATAATTTACATGACGATTTGGTACTGGGATTGCCATGGTTGCAGTCTCACAACCCAGTCTTGGACTGGAGAGCAATGTCTGTGTTGAGCTGGGGATGTAAGGGTATTCATGGGGACTTACCTTTGGTTTCTATTTCGTCGTCCATTCCCTCTGAAGTCCCTGAGTTCCTCTCTGATTATCAAGACGTCTTTGACGAACCCAAGCTTGGGTCGTTACCTCCGCACCGTGAGTGCGATTGTGCCATAGATTTGATACCGGGTTGTAAATATCCAAAGGGTCGTTTGTTTAATCTGTCTGTGCCGGAACATGCTGCTATGCGGGAATATATAAAGGAGTCTTTGGAAAAGGGACATATTCGTCCATCTTCTTCTCCCTTGGGAGCTGGGTTTTTCTTTGTCTCAAAAAAAGACGGCTCTTTGAGACCATGTATTGATTATCGGCTTCTGAATAAGATCACTGTTAAGTATCAATACCCATTGCCATTGCTTACTGATTTGTTTGCTCGTATAGAGGGTGCTAAGTGGTTCTCTAAAATTGATCTTCGTGGGGCGTATAATTTGGTGCGGATCAGGCAGGGGGATGAGTGGAAGACCGCATTTAATACGCCCGAGGGCCACTTTGAGTATTTGGTCATGCCTTTTGGTCTTTCTAATGCCCCTTCAGTTTTCCAGTCTTTTATGCATGATATTTTCCGCGATTTTCTGGATAAATTTATGATAATATATCTGGATGATGTTCTGATTTTTTCTGATGACTGGGACTCTCATGTCCAGCAGGTCAGGAGAGTTTTTCAGGTTCTGCGGTCTAATTCTTTATGTGTGAAGGGGTCTAAGTGCGTTTTTGGGGTCCACAAAATTTCCTTTTTGGGGTATATTTTTTCTCCCTCTTCCATTGAGATGGATCCCGTCAAGGTGCAAGCTATTTGTGACTGGACTCAGCCCTCCTCTCTTAAGGGTCTTCAGAGATTTTTAGGCTTTGCCAACTTTTACCGCCGATTTATTGCTGGTTTTTCGGATGTCGTTAAACCACTGACTGATTTGACCAGACAAGGCGCTGATGTTGCTAATTGGTCCCCTCATGCTGTAGAGGCCTTTCAGGAGCTTAAGCACCGTTTTGCCTCTGCCCCTGTGTTGCGTCAGCCTGATGTGAATCTGCCTTTTCAGGTTGAGGTTGACGCTTCGGAGATCGGAGCTGGGGCAGTGTTGTCGCAGAAAGGTTCCGACTGCTCCGTCATTAGGCCTTGTGCCTTCTTTTCTCGCAAATTTTCGCCCGCAGAGCGGAATTATGATGTTGGGAATCGGGAGCTTTTGGCCATGAAGTGGGCGTTTGAGGAGTGGCGCCATTGGCTCGAGGGGGCTAGGCATCAGGTGGTGGTATTGACTGACCACAAAAATTTGATTTATCTTGAGACTGCCAGACGCCTGAATCCTAGACAGGCGCGCTGGTCTTTATTTTTTTCTCGCTTTAATTTTGTGGTGTCATACCTACCGGGTTCTAAGAATGTTAAGGCAGATGCCCTTTCTAGGAGTTTTGACCCGGACTCTCCTGGTAATTCTGAACCCACAGGTATCCTTAGGGAGGGAGTAATTTTGTCGGCCGTTTCTCCTGATCTGCGGCGGTCCTTGCAAGAGTTTCAGGCGGATAAACCGGATCGTTGTCCGCCTGATAGACTGTTTGTTCCGGATGATTGGACCAGCAGAGTCATCTCTGAGGTACATTCTTCTGCATTGGCAGGTCATCCCGGAATTTTTGGTACCAGGGATTTGGTGGCAAGATCCTTCTGGTGGCCTTCCCTGTCACGAGATGTGCGAGTCTTTGTGCAGTCATGTGACGTTTGTGCTCGGGCCAAGTCTTGTAGTTCTCGGGCTAGCGGACTGCTGTTGCCCTTGCCTATTCCTAAGAGGCCTTGGACACACATCTCGATGGATTTTATTTCAGATCTGCCTGTTTCCCAGAAGATGTCTGTCATCTGGGTGGTCTGTGACCGTTTCTCTAAAATGGTCCATTTGGTTCCTCTGCCCAAGTTGCCTTCTTCTTCTGAGTTGGTTCCTCTGTTTTTTCAGAATGTTGTCCGATTGCACGGTATTCCTGAGAATATTGTTTCTGACAGAGGTACCCAATTTGTGTCTAGATTTTGGCGGGCATTCTGTGCTAGGATGGGCATAGATTTGTCTTTTTCATCTGCTTTTCACCCTCAGACTAATGGCCAGACCGAGCGGACTAATCAGACCCTGGAGACATATCTGAGGTGTTTTGTCTCTGCTGACCAGGATGATTGGGTTGCTTTTTTGCCATTAGCAGAGTTCGCCCTCAATAATCGGGCCAGCTCTTCCACCTTGGTGTCCCCGTTTTTCTGTAATTCGGGGTTTCACCCTCGATTTTCCTCCGGTCAGGTGGAATCCTCGGATTGTCCTGGAGTGGATGCGGTGGTGGAGAGATTGCATCACATCTGGGGGCAGGTTATGGACAATTTGAAGTTGTCCCAGGAGAAGACTCAGCGTTTTGCCAACCGTCATCGTCGTGTTGGTTCTCGGCTTTGTGTTGGAGATTTGGTGTGGTTGTCTTCTCGTTTTGTCCCTATGAGGGTCTCTTCTCCTAAGTTTAAACCTCGGTTTATCGGCCCTTATAGAATATTGGAGATTCTTAATCCTGTTTCTTTCCGTTTGGACCTCCCTGCGTCCTTTTCCATTCATAACGTTTTTCATCGGTCGTTATTGCGCAGGTATGAGGTACCTGTTGTACCTTCAGTTGAGCCTCCTGCTCCGGTGTTGGTTGAGGGTGAGTTGGAGTACGTTGTGGAGAAAATTTTGGACTCTCGTGTTTCCAGACGGAGACTCCAGTATCTGGTCAACTGGAAGGGTTACGGCCAGGAGGATAATTCTTGGGTCAATGCATCTGATGTTCATGCTTCTGATCTTGTTCGTGCCTTCCATAGGGCTCATCCTGGTCGCCCTGGTGGATCTGGTGAGGGTTCGGTGCCCCCTCCTTGAGGGGGGGGTACTGTTGTGAATTTGGATTCTGGGCTCCCCCGGTGGCCGCTTGTGGAATTGCACTTGTCATCCTCTTTCCTGTTTCACCTGGTTCCATCAGTAGTGGGTGTCGCTATTTAAGCTCATTTCTCTGGTGGTTTCTTGCCGGTCAACAATGTTATCTGATGCCTCTCAGTGCTTGTTCCTGCTTCTAGACAACTACTAGATAAGTTGGAATTTTGTCCATGTTTTGTTTTGCCTATTTGTTCCAGTTCACAGCTGAGGTTTTGTTACTGTGTCTGGAAAGCTCTCGTTGATCAGGGATTGCTACTCTGGCGTTATGAGTTAATGCCAGAGTTTAAGGTAATCTCTGGATGGTGTTTTGTTAGTGTTTTTCTGCTGACCATGAAAGTATACTATCTGTCTTCTGCTATCTAGTAAGCGGACCTCAAATTTGCTAAGACTATTTTCCTGCTGCGTTTGTTGTTTCATCTGAACTCACCGTCATTATATGTGGGGGGCTACTGTCTTCTTTGGAATATTTCTCTAGAGGTGAGCCAGGTCTTATATTTCCCTCTGCTAGCTATTTAGGTCTTAGGCCAGAGCTGGGCATCTAGCGATATATAGGAAATGCTACCTGGCTATTTCTAGTTGCGCGGCAGGCTTAGTTCATGGTCAGTATAGTTCCATCTTCCGAGAGCTTGTCCCTCTATAGGCTTGCTATGATCTCTGCCTGCAGAGATCATGACACTGATGGTTTGGATTCTCAACTCTTTCACCCTTGTCGTCCTGGTCAGGAACTGATGCTGGTGTGGTGTCAGTCTTTTTTACCAATACTGGGCCTCTACATTTTTTGTCAATTTGATGACGGCTATCATATTTGGGAGCGGCTGAAGCTGTGCCAGTGTGTTCTCCACAGGTGAAGCTTGGGTCGACCTTATGCTCTGCAAGGTCTTTGATGAACTCACAGAAGTAGGAGAACGGAGGAAAGGATACCTGGTGTTCCTTTTTGTATCTTATCCCTAGCATAGTTCACCTTTCTTGCACTTTATATGGCAGCTTGGCGACTATTGGTTTCACACCACGTGTGGTGTCCAGGTGACTGAGGCCAGGTAGATGTGTGTCTGTCTTGCGGGGTATTTTAGGAAAATCCTGTAATTGTTTGAGCAGTGCTTCTTCTATAGCTTCAGGACTGCCGAAACCTTGCTCTGGTCTGTCCCATGTGGTCGTGAGACCAGCCGCTGGATCGCTGATATAAACGGATCTGAGTCTCTTGATTTGCTCTGTGGATCGTGGTCCCAGCCACCTGATCAGCAGATCCAACGCTTCAGCAGCAGTAATGCTGAGGTCCCTAGTTGCAGTTTTAAAGGCACACTTCCACTCTCTGTAGTTTTCGAGTTGGTCTTCGAACCTTGTGAGACCGGTCTTGGCGAGTTCTCGGCAAATCATGTACCTCGCAAAGTCGGACATGTCTGTTCTTTTTGACTTTGGGAGCACACTTGCTGGCTGAGTAGTGCTGTTAACTTTGGTTGTAGTTTCTTGGTTCAGGAACATGGGAAGGTATAAGGCATAAGCATTTAACCTAGCAACCGGTTTTGTGTATACAGTCTCTGTCATATGCAAGGCTGGAGCCATGCAGTTGCCAAAGGTATAGTGACTTGCCGTCATGTTAGGTTGCATGTAGACGTCAGCATATGGAGTTTGCTGAGGTGCAGTGTTTGGCTGTGTGTTGGCGCGTGAATGAGATTCAGGTTTAGACATTGGTTGCTCATTGGACTGACCTTGAAATCTGCGAGCTGCAGGCGGATCAGCGTCTTGGTGCCTTGGAGAAGTGTCTGAACTGACAGGCATGTTAGTGATGATCGATGGTTCTTTGTTTTGGATTAGTACATAGACTCTTGTGTGCTTAAGGGGGTCTTTTGTATCGATCTCACACATGCTGATACTGTCCCCTTGACTCCCACTTAGAGCTTGTTCAAAGACCTTTAACCTTGCCATGGCTGTCACATGTTGGCATTCCTTCTCTAGGACTTCTATTTCCGCCTTCTTGCGTACAGATTCAGCTTCCATGTCTGCCTTCTGGCGTGCAGATTCAGCTTCCATCTCTGCTTTCCATTGGGAGAAGACGGCTTGCACTTTCGTAGTTTCTGCTTCGGCATGCGCTTTTATAAGCTGTTCACTCAGGGTGGAGAATTTTGATGCACTTGATCTGGATGAGTGTTTTGAGTACTTAGCGGACCTGGATTTGCGAGATGACACTTCTGACATCTACGCGATTTTTGCTTCTGTTTTATTCACGATGTCACACACAGTGCAGTCTAATTCAGAATTGAGTTTTTGAAAGCTCTGAAGTTCCTTTAAAGACTCTGGTGTGTTTAGTCTCAGGAAGACAGAGGTATATTTCTCACAAGAGTCCTTGAAAGACTGGTATGCTGAGTACAATCGTTCCAGGGCTCCCTCTGGTGGTAACTCATTAGCACCAAGCCTAGATAAGACAGTCATTTGATTCTGCACCCTTTCCCATAGGGAAGTTACACTGGAAAGTAATTCACATTTCTAGATTGTCTTTGACCTTCCATGTAGGTTTAGTCAAGCGTTTGGATCTTTCACTGAAGGCTGTGTCATTTTCTTGCTGTTGTAAATCAGGCAGAGAATTAGAGATCCTTCCTGTAGTTGCCATTATACAAAGAATGCAAAGGTGGGGGCTGTTCTGCTCCAGCTGCAGAGGAACTCATATACAATGTTGCAATTTATAAGCAGCACAGGCAGTGTCTGCAGACTCTATGAAGCTGCTGTATCTTCACAATTAGATTTATAGATGTTCCTTTCACTGGATTGTAAGCTGTATACTGTTCTTGGTGGCATGCCACTCCATTATTCTGACTCATTAAGGCAGCATGAATCTCTAAATCCTTAGCCACCAATCCCTTAGATAACTGTATGAGTGTTGTACTCACATGCCAGGCATCCTCAGATAGTGCCAACTCAGCTGTACTGACTTGTAGTAAGAGTCGAGGAGAAACAGAGTTGATATTCTCTGAAATCTTGTATTAAGTACAATGCAGCAGGTGGAAAGAGTAATCCCAAACAGAAGTATACATGTGCATCCAAAGATGGCTACAGCAAACTGATACTGAAGAAGGGGGGAGGTGCAAGGGCTAACATCATCAACTACAGAAGGGAAGAAGGGACACACTTCAAAAAACAGAACTTCTCCCTAGCAACAGCAGAATTAAATGTATAACACAGAAAATACACATTCATGGAACACAACACTTGTCCTCTAGCCACTGCCTATTATCCTCATCCATACTATCATAATGGGAGGATTCTGAGGAAGTGGCGCTTTCCTCCCTGTGGATCCTCCTGACCTCCTCATCCAACTCATCATCCTTAGGGACCTCAGCAGCAACACCGGTGTCCAAGACGGGCTGCCCCAGTAATCTGGAACTCGCCCAGCTCCCTCTCCTGTCTGCGCTTGTCTAGATGCCTCAGCTGGGCAGGCCTCTTTTTATTGCTTTTCCACCTTGGCCCCTCAGCTCCCCCACCCCTGCTAGTCGTTACCCCATGAGAATAAGCCTCACGGCTTTCTCCCATCTTGAACTTCAAAAAACTGACCGTCACATCCAAACATAGACTAAGTTTGAACAGGTGCTGAACCCAGAGTCACCAACTCACACACTCTCAAACAAAAAAGGCAGCACACTGTAGCACCATAGCATGCAAATATGAAAATTGAATTGCATTACTGCATTAGAAATATGAAAAATTTTAAAAATTTTAAAAATAAAATATGAAAATTGAGAAAGTTTAGCACATAAATTGGCCAATTCATGTGTACCTGGAAGCCACTATAAAGCATTTCCAGGGTCTAAACAATGCCAGTCCTCTCTGAGAATAAAGTCTTCATCTGAATGGGAACCTAATGTGTGTCCTCTCTTAGACTTTTTTCATATTTTTCATATTTCTAATGCAGTAATGCAATTCAATTTTCATATTTGCATGCTATGGCGCTACAGTGTGCTGCCTTTTTGTTTCTCCTAGCTTGGTCATGACTGCATTAGCGAAGGAGTGAGGACAATAGCTGAATGGGTAACCTAACTCACCACACAGGTGGCACCTAATCTCCACACAAGATGCAGCAAGATGGCCGATATCCCCACACAATGCACATTTCTGCACAGTGCAGTTTGCACTGAAGTGTGTGGTGTCGCCACACCTGTGACAGAGTTTTGGTTGCCCCTTGTAGAAGACCAGGATATGATCCCTGCCCAGGAAGGCAGATGATGGTATCTGGGCCACCATACCACCTGAGCGCTTAAGTTTTACCATAAACGTCCAGGCTCTCGACCAGATACCAAACTCGTTACAGTTTTTCTTTGGCATCTGCACCACCTCTCCAAAGCGGCCAAGCCATATCATGATGTCATAACAAGAAAGCGACTCATTACAAGTCATCACGGTCACTTTATTGACTTGGTTTTGGCGAGACACCGCCTGAATGGCAAAGTCTCGCCAACCGGACTCATTTTTTGCCAACTCATAATTCAACCAGAAGAGCTCAAGCCCCTTTAGTCGAACAAAGCTGACATCAAACTCAGGCGTGGAATAGGGATGTAACAAGTCATAGATGTCAATCGCCTTGAAGCCCATCTTTAGCAGAAGCTCCACAACCTTAAGGTACCGTCACATTAAGCGACGCTGCAGCGATAGCGACAGCGATGCCGATCGCTGCAGCGTCGCTGTTTGGTCGCTGGAGAGCTGTCACACAGACCGCTCTCCAGCGACCAACGATGCTGAGGTCCCCGGGTAACCAGGGTAAGCATCGGGTTGCTAAGTGCATGGCCGCGCTTAGTAACCCGATGTTTACCCTGGTTACCAGCGTAAAAGTTAAAAAAACAAACAGTACATACTCACCAGCGCGTCCCCCAGCCTCTGCTTCCTGACACTGACTGAGCTCCGGCCCTAACAGCACAGCGGTGACGTCACCGCTGTGCTTTCACTTTCAGTTTAGGGCCGGCGCTCAGTCAGTGTCAGGAAGCAGAGGCTGGGGGACGCGCTGGTGAGTATGTGCTGTTTGTTTTTTTAACTTTTATGCTGGTAACCAGGGTAAACATCGGGTTACTAAGCGCGGCCCTGCGCTTAGTAACCCGATGTTTACCCTGGTTACCAGTGTAAAATATCGCTGGTATCCTTGCTTTTGCTGTCAAACACGGCGATACACGGCGACCTAGCGACCAAATAAAGTGCAGACCTTCTAGCAGCGACCAGCAATTTCACAGCGGGATCCAGATCGCTGCTGCGTGTCAAATACAGCGATATCGCTATCCAGGTCGCTGCAACGTCACGGATCGCTGGCGATATCGCCTAGTGTGACGGTACCTTTAGACTTTGGAGGACACGCATCACTGCCCCTCCACCGAAGATGGACTACATTTCTACGCACACTACCCGGCCCGGCTTTTGGGAGGGACCACACTGCATTCCCCATTTTTTGCTCTCGGATGGCCCCGAGGCCATGCCTCTCTATCCAGAAGGATAGATCAACCCTCTACCATAAGTGATCTCTCCCCCTTGTTTAGAGCCTCCAGGAGACGCCACTGCAACATGCCGTCCCCAGAGACCGGAGACGAGGAGGATGCCCTATTTCAAGTGACAGCGGCATAATTACTAACGGGTGCTATCACCCCCGGGGGGGGGGGGGGGGGGGGTTGTAACCGGACCAGTGACCACATCAACACCAACAGTATTACTATTACCCACCTCCATAACCCCTTCACCCTCCATCAAGCCAGCAACCACACCACTAGAGAAAGAATTTTCCTCATTCATACCCACCATCACATTCACTCCTGCTGGACAAGTGACAACAGGGGGTGACATTTTGACCTCCGTATCATCAGGCACAGGGGGCTCAGTCCTCCTCCACAGAACTGGAGGCGACCTCACCCCTGGTCTTATGTGCGCCCTCCACATGATCAGTTACCGATTTCAAGCTTAGGCCTCTTTACCTCGGCCCGGAGGGTCTTGCTTGCATCTTCATACTCACGGAGGTGGCTCACAACTCGTAGCCATAGGTGGACAGACTCCCGGGTTCTCTGCAGCTCCTAACTTTCCTCAGTGAGTTCGGTCTCACCTCCGTGAGCACTCAGCTTTCCTCCGGAAGGACCGCCATCTTGCACGCTAGCAGGCTTCACCTCCATGTTGGAAGCCTTGCGGCTCCTCTGGGTTTCTGGTTTCTTCTGCCCCCCCTCCCACTGGCCTGGTCCGGGGCACAGTAGCCTGGGACTTGGCTCCTTCACTCATCCCAGGAAACCTACTTCCTCCCTGGGTAGGAGAGAGAGCAGGCCACCGTTGGAGAGGTGTTGGTTCTCAGGAGCTCAGGAGCAACAGCAGGATCAGCAGCGAACACACCCTCAATTACAAGAGCGAGCAACAGCTGAGCAGAGCTGCACTCACTATTCTCCTGGTGCAGTCACTGTGTACATGCATTACATTACTTATCCTGTACTGATTGAGTTAAATCCTGTATTATACTATAGAGCTGTGCTCAATATTCTGCTGGTGCAGTCACTGTATACATACATTACATTACTTATTCTGGACTGTTTCTGATATGTAAAAATCTATTAAGATTTGAATGGCAACTCCACAAGTGGAGGAGGATCCAGCTCTGAAGATTTCAGCTCTGGAGCTGCAGATTGGTGAGTGCAGCTGACAACACTGACGGTTTTGTTACTTGTGCTTAGACTTGTCACTAATTTATTAGCCATTCTCGTTATAATTTCTGCCATCCACACAAGTTAGTTCGCAATTCTACTGTACTTGTGGCTAATTTTTGAGCGTTTAACAAGATTCTGACAGAGTAAATGGTAAATGTTTTCAGAATTAATTTGCTTCTTGAGTTTAGTGGGGCGTGGAGATGAAAGTGGAAAGTGGAAAGTGGTGGGCGCAGCGGGTCCGGCTCATTAGCGTGTGATATATGGAGAATGTGTAATTATTGGTGTTTTTGATCCCGTATCTCGGATTTCTTATCCTCGGGAGTTGTTTGGAGCCGCTGCTAAATGTCACATTCTCTACTGTGCAAAAACCATAATAGCCGACGCCACCACATTCTGTGCCCACGTCTAAGCTCATTGCTGTACTGTGCATAGCTCTGTAGGTCTCGGCATTATCTAGGTTTCGGCAGGATGGTATCTGCTAATATGACAGTATTGTCGCCCCATTATCTCGGGTATTGGTTCCCTAACTTCAAATCTATCCAGTTATATAGATAGCATCATGCAGTTACATGTTATCCAATTGAGGAGCTACATTAAGGATTCTGCACATGCAATTAAACTCATTAGAAATATAAAATGGAAAGATAGTTATATATTTGTTACAGTTGATGTGTGCTCCCTATATACAAATATCAAACATGAAATTGGACTTGCAAGTATGAAATCATTTATGGATACAGATCCGAGATTATTGGATAAACAAAAACAGTTTTTAATGTCAGGAATGGAGTTCATTTTAAAAAATAATTATTTTACTTTTTTGGGTGAACTGTACCACCAGACACGTGGTGCAGCGATGGGATCTCGGGTAGCGCCTACATATGCTAATTTATTTATGGGTCACTTTGAGAATTCTTTTATCTATAATAGTGGTTTTATTGATTGCATTGTTTTTTATGGACGTTATATTGATGATCTTGTTTTTATTTGGGACACAACTTTTAAACCTCCAGAATATTTAATGTCAGAGCTCAATAACAACCCCTGGGGTCTTGGTTTTACTTCTGTTTTTAACAAAACTGCCATTGACTATCTAGATGTGACATTTTTCATTGTGGATGGAAAGATTCATACAAAAAACTTTTTTAAAAAAGTAGATAGTAACAGCTATGTCCATTACAATAGCAACCATCTTGACAAATGGCTCTGTAACATTCCAAAAAGCCAGTTTATGCGTATTAGGAAAAATTGTTCTTCTGATAGTGATTTTAAGGACCAATCTGAGATTTAAAAAAATAAGTTTTTAGCACAAAAATACCCCAGAGAGTTGGTGAATAGAGCACTTGAGCATGTTTATAAAAATTTCAATCAAGATTTGTTACTAAAAAAAGAAAAAGCTGACCCTGCAGCCAGCCCAGAAGAATACACCTGCAGTTTTGTAACCACATTCAGCACAGACCACAAATTCATTAAAAAATCCATCAATGAGTTGTGGCACATAGTAAGAGAGGATAAGATACTAGGTAAGCTGGTGCCACAACATCCTAAAATTATTTTTAGGAGAGCACCCAGCTTGAAAAATAAATTGGCACCTAGCAGACTCCCTGATATTTAAAAAAAATCACCTTCTTTACTAAAACCAGGTATATTCAAATGCTCTCACAAGAAATGTTTGTGCTGTGGTATCATAGCACATACCAGTGCAGCATTTAAACACTCCTCTTTTCCTCACCCTTTTCCAATCAGTCACCATTTCACCTGCACCACCTCCTATGTTATTTACATTATTACTTGTCCATGCAACAAGATATATGTTGGTAGGACTACACAACCACTTCACCTCCGTATGAATTCTCATCGACACAACATTAAAATAGGTTATCTCAAACATGGTCTTTCCAAACACTTCAGCATTTCACATAACAGCAATCCTTCACTATTTCATGTTCACCCCATTGATCACATTCCTGCACATGTCCCTAATCGCACACAGTCACTTAATAAGAAAGAGGTTTTTTGGATATATACCTTGAATTCTCTGGAGCCAGAAGGGCTAAATGTAATATCAGACCTATTGTGACTGAATAAATTCTCTAATTGAAGTGTGGTTCCTATCATTAAGCCTCACTCCAAATAACAATTTTTCTTTGTGTCCCATGGGATGGTTCTAGTACCACTCATGTTGTAACAATTTTAATATTTTTATAACTATATATAATTTATAATAAATATAACACCATGTAATTTTTTAAGTAATTTTTTAAGTAATTTTTTAAGTAATTTTTTAAGTAATTTATAACGGCATATATTGTTCGTTTTGCAATATTTTGCTTTTTTGCCCATAAGAACATTTTAGATTTTTTCATCTCCACAAGAGAAATTGATAAGGAACTTACCAGTATTCTGTGGTGCAAGGACTAGAATAGCTTAAACAATATAATTCTATACAGAGTTCCCCGGTTCGAACACCCAGTAGGTTACTTATATTTTTTTCAGGGCCTATTTACATTTTTAAATGTTATATTTTAAATTTATTTTTTATTTATATCAAATAATGTTCCTAGGTTATAAATAATAAAGAATAATGTTTTTATATGTTATTAAATGTGTCTTATTAGGTGTTTATGTATCATTGTACAAGGGCCTTGGGGCCCCTCCCCTTCCTTTTTGTATAAATATACCCCATATTTGTGTTTTGTACTATATGCCCTGAAGAAGAGAGCAAGATAGCTCTTGAAACGCGTAGGCTTCAATAAACCACCTTAAATCTACCTCGTGTGCGCGGTCTTCAGTTCGCCTAAGACTATTACCTCCAGCATCCCTTTGGATTCTTGTGGAGACCTGCTGCTACGATTATGCCTTCTTGGGAGTTGTGACCCAGTTTCACAACACCAATAGGTGAGCACATTCCCTACAAAGGACTGTATGTGTGTTTTTTAAACAGTGTGACACATTGGGGGCGCCTTGTTTTTTCTCTTTTTTCAATATGACAGTAAAGGCTCATTCCCACTTGCGATGAAATCGGATGAATGCAATCCGATAAAAAAAATCAGATTGCATCCGGACCAATGTTATTCTATCATTGTGTGTTATTTTCCAGCTCGGATCGGATCACGATCGAACTGTAAAAAAGTTGCAGCATGCTGCGATTATAATCTGAAATTGGATCGCATCCCACAATATAAGTCAATTGGCGCGAGAAAAAAAAATCACACACCACTCAGCCAATGGGAGTGTTGTCCGATATTTATGGAGCGCCCCCACGTGTAAGGACAATGGGATACTCGGTACCGGGTCTATCTCCCTTGGTTCTGGGGATGTCACGGTGGCCCGACCCGGTCCGTGGCCCTTCTGAGGGGCGTCCACTTAAAGGAGTAGTTGTTTGTACGGTGTTTCGTGATGCCACCTTTGGTATTCGGTCAGGGTGACCGACGCTGCTAGGGGTCCGCTGGGGTGATGGAATGGCAGCTAGATGATATACCTTCCCACAGGTGAAGTATGTCCCCAGGGCTTCCCAGTTGTATAGGTGGTGATGATGGACGTCGGAAGGCGCAATGAATAACGAGGACACAAAAGTTGCAGTCTCTTTAACTTTTACTGAAGACTTCAGAGTCCACAGTCCAGAGTACCGTTCACAGGGCAGGCAGAGTCCAGCCGGTCCAAAGGCACATCCAGAGTTCCCTTATCCAGGTGGAAATCAGTAGCCTTCCTACTAGCGCCTGTGTGTTGTAGTACCTCCCTGCTGAGCACCACGGGATAGTCCTCACAACTTTCGTGGATGTTTCTGATGTTCTCTCTCTCTCTGTCCCCCAGATGATATGGATAGGACAACCCGTATGACGGGGTATGCCTGGAGCTATTTTATAGGGACCCTAGAGACGCCCCTCTCCCACAATTTTCCTCCGTGTCTTCATAGGTATTAAGGTCGGGCAGCCAACTTGGAATTGACTGTCCTGCCGGTCTCTGAAGTAATGCGTAGAGTCAATTACTCCCTCGGTGTTCCGACCACTGGCTACGCGCCTCAGAAGGAGGCTGCCGATCTTGGGGCAGAACCCCTCCCGGTATTATCTCCTTGTGCTGTGACTTCATTTCTCACTCTCCACAATATACTTCGCTTCGTGTCCTTTCTTAGGATGCTGCCGCAATGAAGTGCAGGCGCAGCTCCGTAACGTTCTATCTCGTGCTTGGCCTCTGTCAGGATCCCACCCCTGACAGGGACCCTCTGTCTGCAGCTCAGATGTTCCTCCTTTCCCCCTGTCTGCTTGACAGGTCCTCTCTGGGTCAAACCCAGGTAGCTTCTCACTGACTTCCTATACAACCCACCAGTTTTACCCGTGTGTGAGGAGTGGCCTAGTAGATAGAACCTTTGCTCTCCCTGGTGGACTGGAATGTGAAGTGTAGTTTGTGACTGTGATACCTGGTCAGGTGAACGCCTTTAGTACCATCAGACGTAACATCACTCCCCCGGGTGGAAGAGCGACATTACTGCAACGACCAGGACTCTGGGGCGCTGCACTTACACACCGATTTTTACACACCGATCGCATTTGAAAAGCCAGCAATTCAGGTGCCACGTACAGTAATATCACAGAGTGACAGGTTAGAATAGGATAGATATATACACATAGAATACATAAATACAGTGCCTTGCGAAAGTATTCGGCCCCTTGAAACTTTTCAACCTTTTCCCACATATCGTACTTCAAGCATAAAGATACCAAATGTAAACTTTTGGTGAGGAATCAACAACAAGTGGAAAACAATTGTGAAGTTGAACGAAATTTATTGGTTATTTTACATTTTTGTGGAAATTCAAAAACTGAAAAGTGGGGTGTACAATATTATTCGGCCCCTTTAACTTAATACTTTGTTGCGCCACCTTTTGCTGCGATTACAGCTGCAAGTCGCTTGGGGTATGTCTCTATCAGTTTTGTACATCGAGAGACTGAAATTCTTGCCCATTCTTCCTTGGCAAACAGCTCGAGCTCAGTGAGGTTTGATGGAGATCGTTTGTGAACAGCAGTTTTCAGCTCTTTCCACAGATTCTCAATTGGATTGAGGTCTGGACTTTGACTTGGCCATTCTAACACCTGGATACGTTTATTTGTGAACCATTCCATTGTAGATTTTGCTTTATGTTTGGCATCATTGTCTTGTTGAAAGACAAATCTCCATCCCAGTCTCAGGTCTTTTGCAGACTCCAACAGGTTTTCTTCAAGAATGGTCCTGTATTTGGCTCCATCCATTTTCCCATCAATTTTAACCATCTTCCCTGTCCCTGCTGAAGAAAAGCAGGCCCAAATCATGATGCTGCCACCACCATGTTTGATAGTGGGGAAGGTGTGCTCAGGGTGATGAGCTGTGTTGCCTCTACGCCAAACATATCATTTGGCATTGTTGCTAAAAAGTTCGATTTTGGTTTCATCTGACCAGAGCACCTTCTTCCACATGTTTGGTGTGTCTCCCAGGTAGCTTGTTGCAAACTTTAAACCACACTTTTTTGGATATCTTTGAGAAATGGCTTTCTTCTCGCCACTCTTCCATAAAGGCCAGATTTGTGCAGTGTACGACTGATTGTTGTCCTATGGACAGACTGTCCCACCTCAGCTGTAGATCTCTGCAGTTCATCCAGAGTGATCATGGGCCTCTTGGATGCATCTCTGATCAGTCTTCTCCTTATTTAAGCTGAAAGTTTAGAGGGACGGCCGGGTTTTGGTAGATTTGCGTGGTATGATACTCCTTCCATTTCAATATGATCGTTTGCACAGTGCTCCATAGAGTTCATAGATCATTATTTAATAATCTCTTGACAAATTCTTAATCTTGGCTCGTGGGACTTTCGCATAAGCAAAATGTGATGTAAAACTTTTAATGTGAACATTTTGAGTAGAAGATGGGATGTTTAAAGTTTTGGAAATCATTTTGTATTCAAATTCGGCTTTAAACTTCTCCACAACAGTATCACGGACCTGCCTGTTGTGTTCCTTGGTCTTCATGATGCTCTCTGTGCTTCAAACAGCACCCTGAGACTATCACAGAGCAGGTGCATTTATACGCAGACTTGAGTACACACAGGTGGATTATATTAATCATCATTAAGCATTTAGGAAACATTGGATCATTCAGAGATCCACAATGAACTTCTGGAGTGAGTTTGCTGCACTGAAAGTAAAGGGGACGAATAATATTGCATGTCCCACTTTTCAGTTTTGGAATTTCCACAAAAATTTAAAATAACCAATAAATTTCGTTCAACTTCACAATTGTGTTCCACTTGTTGTTGATTCTTCACCAAAAAGTTACATTTGGTATCTTTATGATTGAAGCATGATATGTGGGAAAAGGTTGAAAAGTTCCAGGGGGCCGAATACTTTCGCAAGGCACTGTATATAGATGTCAGTGACACATATATATATATACATGTGTCGGGGTCGTAACGACAATATACCCTCATTCACCAGTCATTCCAAATTAAACTATAAGCATGTGGAACCGGGTAAAAATGAGTCAGACAGGTAGCTGGTTCAATCTCAGTGCATGCTCGTGCATCCACACACATGTGTGTAACGGTCACAGCAACTGAGTTTATTTTACAATACACAGTACTAAAAAGGAATGCAATAGGCGGGGTTTATGCAGTATACATCTAGTGTCCAGTCTCTCTCTCCGATTCGTCAGAACGTCTCCCGGTGGTTACTTCTTTCTTCACATTCCTGAGTTATCTTTTCAGGAGAAATGAAACTTAACCCTTCAGATTCTAAACTGAAGTGAAGAATGAACACTGGCAGCCATCTTTAATACAGTTACATTTGCATTAGCAAGGGAAAACTTATTGTTTCACAGTATAAGATATATAAAAGTACAAAAGGTATATAAGAAAGTATATTTTCACCTTGACAATCCCCCCTAAACACTAAGTTTTTCCCTTAAAGAAAGATCCTTCGAGACTGTCCATGTGATGGGAAAAGGGGAGGTGGATTTCTTCATCCAGACGCCTCAGAAACTCTCCCCTAGCGAGAGGCCTCCAGGCAGCTGAACCCTTCACTAACCTCACATGGAGTTCTCCCACTGTCCCTAAACTAAATCTCTTAGCATCATCTGAGAATGGGAGGTTTTGTCTATTCTCTTGAGAGGAATATACTTCGGGATCTCCCCTGGATCAGTACCATTGTACTCTGGTGGATCTATTTCTTGATTGAGGAAGGTGCCAGTCGGAGTTGCTTTGGCAATAACCTTTTTATACAAGGGAATAACACAACAGAGGATTATCGATTCAATTATAAGGAGGGCAATTAGTACTAAACAAACTTATTGAAGGAATCCCTTGATCCCACCTAACCAATTGGAGAAGAAAGATGTGTCCACTCCAGCATACATGACACGTCGTCTTATTGTCCTAATTTGTTCAACTTCTTTAGAAACCTTCAGGTCTTTCGGATCTACATTTCGCCATTCAGGTCTGGCTGTCTATATTTCATCTTGTAAGTCTTTGGTCATACCGTCAATGAATGTATTTACCAATACTCTAACATCAAGTGGGTTTATGGGACTGTACTCCATGTCTTCCCATTTCAGCTGTAACCATCCAAAGTATAGCTCTACACTCTCTCCTTTTGTCACATTTGTAGAAAATCTTAATTTGCGTCCTAGCACGTCACCCGCTTTTGTGCTCACTAACTACCTAGGCCTTATACGTCCATCATATTGTCTTTATCTGAAAAATGGGAAAGTTTGGTTCTCAGGGTCAGCCAATTGTTTTTGCGTAGCTAGCTAGTCAGAGGGCCTCCAGGGATAATACTCCTGTATCTGTCTTACCCTACCTGATGTGGTTGGTTCTCTGGTGGTGGGGGCGTGACATGACATGCTGGTCTACAGCTCCTTCCCAAAAGGATTACTGTCAGCCTACTCCTAAAAGTTAATGTCCCCACTATCCACCAACCACAATCCTGTGTCAGCTTCTTATGTCACTATATGTGATCTTGTCTGGACAGGATTCAGTGTAATTCTCTTAGGTCGGGTTGCAGCACTGGTCATACAAGTGTTAGGGCCCAAGTCCTCAACTATATCCTGAAAGGCATCACAGCTATAATTAACAAATCTTTGCTCTCTGTAATATACATATTATTGATCCATTCAACATTTTTATTAATCTGCACCTATGGGATTATAGAAACAATGCCGGCATAAATCTTGTTCTGGGCTTTAAACTGGTCAGGCACCCCCCTTGGCACTCCAATGGCATCAATATATACTAGTGCAGAGGTCCCCAACCTTTTTTGCACCAGGGACCGGCTTTAAGCAAGACCAGTTTCCCATGGCCCGGGGGGGGTGGGGCAGGGGCGGGGCTTTGGTCATATGGGGGTGGGGTTATGGAGGGATGGAGCTTAGTGCATACTTATCATATAATTATGACATTTATAATGAGAATGTGATTCAACTTACCATAGGTTCAGAATGAGTGGGAGCACCATGCTTGTTTCCCTGGTGCTCTGCATCATTATTGCCCCATAGCTGTGCCATACAGTGCTCTGCACCGTTTATTATTGCCCCATAGCTGTGCCATATAGTGCTCTGCACCGTTCATAATTGCCCCATAGCTGTGCCATATAGTGCTCTGCACCATTATTGCCCCATAGCTGTGCCATATAGTGCTCTGCACCATTATTGCCCCATAGCTGTGCCATATAATGCTCTGCACCATTATTGCCCCATAGCTGTGCCATACAGTGCTATGCACCATTATTGCCCCATAGCTGTGCCATACAGTGCTCTGCACCATTATTGCCCCATAGCTGTGCCATACAGTGCTCTGCACCATTATTGCCCCATAGCTGTGCCATACAGTGCTCTGCACCATTATTGCCCCATAGCTGTGCCATACAGTGCTCTGCACCATTATTGCCCCATAGCTGTGCCATATAGTGCTCTGCACCATTATTGCCCCATAGCTGTGCCATACAGTGCTCTGCACCATTATTGCCCCATAGCTGTGCCATATAGTGCTTTGCACCATTATTGCCCCATAGCTGTGCCATACAGTGCTCTGCACCATTATTGCCCCATAGCTGTGCCATACAGTGCTCTGCACCATTATTGCCCCATAGCTGTGCCATATAGTGCTCTGCACCATTATTGCCCCATAGCTGTGCCATACAGTGCTCTGCACCATTATTGCCCCATAGCTGTGCCATACAGTGCTCTGCACCATTATTGCCCCATAGCTGTGCCATACAGTGCTCTGCACCATTATTGCCACATAGCTGTGCCATACAGTGCTCTGCATTGTCCATTATTGCCCCATAGCTGTGCTGCTGCTGCAATAAAAATAATAAATGACATACTCACCTCTCTTGCAGCTCCTCAGCGTCCGGTCCCGGCGTCTCTCCGCACTGACTGATCAGGCAGAGGGCGCCGCGCACACTATATGCGTCATCGTGCCCTCTGACCTGCACAGTCAGTGAGGAGAGACGCCGGGAAGATGGAGACAGCGCCCGGCGTGTGGAACGCGGACAGGTGACTATGTAATACTTACCTGCTCCCGGCGTCTCGCTCCTTCCCCCGGACAGCTGGTCTTCGGTGCCGCAGCCTCTTCCTCTATCAGCGGTCACCGGCACCGCTGATTAGAGAAATGAATTATGCGGCTCCGCCCCTATGGGAGGTGAAGCAGCCTATTCATTTCTCTAATGAGCGGTCCCACGTGACCGCTGTACAGGGGAAGAGCTGCTGCACCCGGAGACCGTGGGACGGGCAGGGGGAGCTTCAGGATCGCCGGGACTAGGTAAGTATGCCTCAGCGCCCTCTCCCCCTCACCCGCCGACCGTGACTCGAGTATAAGCCGAGGGGGCACTTTCAGCCCAAAGATTTGGGCTGAAAATCTCGGCTTATTCTCGAGTATATACGGTAGCTGTCAGCGGCGCCGCGGACCGGCTGAAAACCCCCAACGGCCCGGTCCTGGTCCGCGGACCGGCGGTTGGGGACCTCAGTACTAGTGGATCTTCTTCATAACTCATGTGGAGCTGATCGAGACTTCTCCTCTTTCTGGTAGGTTCATCAGATATCTTTGGATCCCAAGGTAAAATCTTGAACTGCATGGCTAGTTTAACAAAGGTGCATTGACCTGTCCAGGCATTAGGCAACCTAGGACGGAGCTTACCATTTCCACATAACCAATAAATGTCATACATATATTGTGTATGTTTAATTAGCAAGTCAGTATCTAAGGAACTGTTCTCCTTGCAGAAACCTGTCTCGAAGATGCCTACTGGTGTACCTGTGGTGTCGTGGGAATTATAGCAGGTGTAATTGTCAGCTAATACGGTTACTTCTCCTGGGACCTTTAGTTTGGGTTCCTTATGAATTAGTGGGACATAATCTGGGCAATCAGTGGGCTTCAAACCTTTCAACAGATTCATGACACAGGCAGTGGTGTTGTCATCAGGAAAAAGCAATGCATGTGTGTAGAGATGTGTATTCGCAGCAGCACAAGCAATACATCCTACAGAGATATTCTGGACTCTTGCATTGTATCTCACCCATTCTAACCATAGGTTTTTCCTTGGGGCTGTTTGTGTTTCTATGGAGAAAACCTCTTGCCAACTGAGACCTGGAATGGGTATCACTTCATTAACTACATTTTGCAAACACTCACCTGGGCCTGCTTTAGCTGTACTGGTAACAGGGGTCATGGTTGGTCTGAAGCTAATATCCTGGAGCTGTACATGGCCTAAATACATATAGGGTCCAGCACTAAATACATAATTATAATGCCTTCCTAGTACAAACGTCTGCAGATCAGCAGATTGGGGGTTTTCAAGATTCAGGAGGAGGGGGTGACAGTTTCTTCCCCATTTACAGCCTCTAGGTGGTTGCGGAAGGGCTGTTAGATGCATTCTCCCACGAAGACTCCTACCCGTCCCATCCTTAGGGAACGTGGCTTCGCTAGGTTTATATCCCCAATCATCTCCCGTATTCCAGGCAGCATCTGACCAATAATAACAGTTATTGTTGTCATTTCTGGTAACACACATATAAAACTGGATGATTCCCTCTACCACCCGTTCAGTCTCGAGGCACTTGACTACATAACAGAAATCAAATCGCCAGATATTCACCAGGGCTGTCAGGTTTACCCAGAGTATAGTGGGACCTTAGTATTCTTATTTACATTAGGGGCCGAAGAGGTAGGGGCGAGGATGGCCCCCATTTCCAGGACCAAAAAACAGCAACATTTCCCTTCAGTCACTACTGTGACTAAACACTGGTTCGGTCTCTTTTACAGTGTGAGGCGTGGATCCAAGTGCTCTTTCCTTCAAGTTTTACTGCAGTGGGGGTGACCGGGATCACCGTGTGAAGTCCTTCAAATCTCGGCTGGAGACAATCTCTGCGCACAAACTTTTTCACATACACCAGGTCTCCTGGCACAAAGGGATGGTGTCCAGGAACCTTGTCTGAGTCTGGAAGAGAACTGAAGACAGTTAAATGCACTTTGGCAAGGTGTCCATCTAAGGCCTGCACATAACTAGTCAAGTCCTGGTACTTGGGTTGCAACTGTTGTGGAAAGAAACATTCAAGACTGGGGCTCCTGCCAAACAGAATCTCATACGGTGACAGTCCTGTCTTCCTGTTTGGGGTATATCTTACTGAAAACAAAGCTAGAGGAAGGCATTTTGTCCATGGTTTACCAGTCTCTGCCATTGCCTTCTGGATTTTAAGCTTAAGAATTCCATTTAGTCTCTCCACTTTTCCACTGTTCTGCGGATGGAGTATGCAATGCTTGACTTACCCCCAGTGCTGCCATTACCTCTGACATGATCTCTCCAGTAAAATGGGAACTCCGATCGCTTTCAATGACTTCAGGAACTCCATACCTGCATATGATCTCAGCCATCAGTTTCTTCGCCGTTGTCTTAGCCGTAGCTTTGGCAACTGGTTAGGCTTCTGGCCAACCTGAAAATAAATCAATGCAGACCAACACATACTCATACGTCCCTACCCTAGACAACTGAATATAATTAATCTGCAGTCTCTGGAATGGGTAAAGGGGCCGGGGAGTGTGTTTGGATGGAGTTTTCACTGTCCTACCCTGATTATGTGTGACACATATCATGCAGCTCTGTACCTGCCTTTCTGCGCAGGTGGAAAACCCGGGGGCAATCCATTGTTTCTGTAGGGTGTCACACATGGCCGTCTTCGAGTGGTGCACATTCTCGTGCAGAACCTGTGCCATCATTGGGTACAGTACCTGTGGTAGGCAGACCTTTTCACCCCTCCCCCATAGTCCAGTGACGGTATCAGAGCAAGCCCCTATCTTTTGCCACCTATTTTTCTCCTCCTTACTTGCCTGTTCTTGTAACCGGGCTGAGATGTCTTTCAACACAAGTGGAGATGGTGGGGTGTCTAGGTGATGTACTTGAGAGGCTACAGGAGTGCTTGCTGTTTTCTTGGCAGCCTGGTCTGCCAGTGCGTTACCCTTTGTCCGTCAATCAGTGCCTTTGGTATGTGCCTTTACCTTTATGATGCCTGCTTGAGTGGGAAACTGTAGTGCATTCATAAGTTGCTGGACTGCCTCAGCATGTTTAAAGGGGTGGCCATTTGCTGTCAGGAAAGCCCTGGCTCTCCAGATAGGCCCATAACCGTGTGCAATGCCAAAAGCATACCTAGAATCAGTGTAGATATTTACAGTCTTACCTTCTGCTAGTTTGCACGCTTCTGTAAGCGCCTTGAGCTCTGCTTCTTGTGCAGACATATGAGCTGGCATTGACTCTGCCTTGATTACCTCATGTTCTGAGACCACAGCATATCTGGTACAGAAGCATCCTCGGTCATCTTGGTGACCGGATCCATCTACAAAAAGCTCAAAATCAGCATTAGAATAGGCACACTAGAGACCAGCCGTTTCCTGAGACATCAATTCTAGACAATCATATGATGATCTTGTTCCTCTGGATCCATTCTAGAAAGAAAAAGAGTGTCCTTGCTCATGTCACCTACTCCTCCCCCCTTTGGATCCATAGGAACTAGGAGAAGAGTAGCGGGGTTCAGGACAGTGCACCTTTTCAAAGTCACATTAGTAGGCATGAGAATAGCACACTAAAGTCGCAGCTGTCCAGCCATGGACATGTGGCTAGGTTGTACCTGATTAAGGATACTATATACATCGTGTGGGGTGTGGACCATCAGTGGGTAATCCAAAACAATATCTGAAGATTTGTGTAGCAACAGCTGGACAGACAACACAGCCCGAACACAGGAGGGACTTCCTCTTGCCACCCTATCCAGGCGGCCGCTGTAATAAGCAACAGGTCTGTTTGTCTCCATAAAACTGAATCAGCACACCTGTAGCATGTCCTGCATAGGTGAGCTCTGTCTGCAAGGCAGTCTGCAATACTGTACGGCAGTGCTCGGGTGTCTTGTAATCATATACGGGGCCTGCAGTGTGTAACACTATATCACAGGGCAAATTCCCTCTTTGGGTGGACATAGCGTCTCCTGGATACAAGGGGCCATAAGTGGCAAGGTAGGCCTGACACTCTTGGGCTATGACTGGGCCAAACCACCTCTATGTGACAGGGTAGAATTAGTTGGGTTCACTATGGCTCCTACCTGGTGGGTAAGTATGTCCCCATACCCCACTGAGAAAAGAACCTGGGAACCCTGAGGTGTGATATAGTAGCGTGAATGCTAAAAAATAGGAAAATGTGAAATAGGTGAAATGTGAAATAGCATACTGGCTTATGAACTTAATGAACAAACACATGAGATTTTTAGCACAAGATTTGCAAACGTTGTGAGCCCATTCACCAAAACGTCAAGGTAATCTCAGATCGAATGGGTAACTACACTGACTGTCTGGTGTGAACACTTACCTATGGTATCTGAGCTGAATGCCTAATGTGAACACTTACTCGTGGCTAATGACAGGGTAAAGCCTACTAATATAGGAGGCTCAGAACCAATAGTGTTGAGATGTAATTAAAACATGGAGAAGGGCGGGACGTTCAAGTCAGAAAAGAGTATATAATAAAATAGATAAACTGACCGAACAATATATATATATATAAATAGTTTGTAGCCAAAAAAAAGTCAAATACAAAATAGATTAATGGCCAAACTCGTCTGTGCTAAAAAATAGGAAAATGTGAAATATGTGAAATGTGAAATAGCATACTGGCTTATGAACTTAATGAACAAACACATGAGATTTTTAGCACAAGATTTGCAAACGTTGTGAGCCCATTCACCAAAACGTCAAGGTAATCTCAGATCGAATGGGTAACTACACTGACTGTCTGGTGTGAACACTTACCTATGGTATCTGAGCTGAATGCCTAATGTGAACACTTACTCGTGGCTAATGACAGGGTAAAGCCTACTAATATAGGAGGCTCAGAACCAATAGTGTTGAGATGTAATTAAAACATGGAGAAGGGCGGGACGTTCAAGTCAGAAAAGAGTATATAATAAAATAGATAAACTGACTGAACAATATATATATATATATAAATAGTTTGTAGCCAAAAAAAGTCAAATACAAAATAGATTAATGGCCAAACTCGTCTGTGCTTAAAAATAGGAAAATGTGAAATGTGAAATAGCATACTGGCTTATAAACTTAATGAACAAACACATGAGATTTTTAGCACAAGATTTGCAAATGTTGTGAGCCCATTCACCAAAACGTCAAGGTAATCTCAGATCGAATGGGTAACTACACTGACTGTCTGGTGTGAACACTTACCTATGGTATCTGAGCTGAATGCCTAATGTGAACACTTACTCGTGGCTAATGACAGGGTAAAGCCTACTAATATAGGAGGCTCAGAACCAATAGTGTTGAGATGTAATTAAAACATGGAGAAGGGCGGGACGTTCAAGTCAGAAAAGAGTATATAATAAAATAGATAAACTGACCGAACAATATATATATATATATAAATAGTTTGTAGCCAAAAAAAGTCAAATACAAAATAGATTAATGGCCAAACTCGTCTGTGCTAAAAAATAGGAAAATGTGAAATATGTGAAATGTGAAATAGCATACTGGCTTATGAACTTAATGAACAAACACATGAGATTTTTAGCACAAGATTTGCAAACGTTGTGAGCCCATTCACCAAAACGTCAAGGTAATCTCAGATCGAATGGGTAACTACACTGACTGTCTGGTGTGAACACTTACCTATGGTATCTGAGCTGAATGCCTAATGTGAACACTTACTCGTGGCTAATGACAGGGTAAAGCCTACTAATATAGGAGGCTCAGAACCAATAGTGTTGAGATGTAATTAAAACATGGAGAAGGGCGGGACGTTCAAGTCAGAAAAGAGTATATAATAAAATAGATAAACTGACCGAACAATATATATATATATATATATATAAATAGTTTGTAGCCAAAAAAAGTCAAATACAAAATAGATTAATGGCCAAACTCGTCTGTGCTAAAAAATAGGAAAATGTGAAATATGTGAAATGTGAAATAGCATACTGGCTTATGAACTTAATGAACAAACACATGAGATTTTTAGCACAAGATTTGCAAACGTTGTGAGCCCATTCACCAAAACGTCAAGGTAATCTCAGATCGAATGGGTAACTACACTGACTGTCTGGTGTGAACACTTACCTATGGTATCTGAGCTGAATGCCTAATGTCAACACTTACTCGTGGCTAATGACAGGGTAAAGCCTACTAATATAGGAGGCTCAGAACCAATAGTGTTGAGATGTAATTAAAACATGGAGAAGGGCGGGACGTTCAAGTCAGAAAAGAGTATATAATAAAATAGATAAACTGACTGAACAATATATATATATATATATAAATAGTTTGTAGCCAAAAAAAGTCAAATACAAAATAGATTAATGGCCAAACTCGTCTGTGCTTAAAAATAGGAAAATGTGAAATGTGAAATAGCATACTGGCTTATAAACTTAATGAACAAACACATGAGATTTTTAGCACAAGATTTGCAAATGTTGTGAGCCCATTCACCAAAACGTCAAGGTAATCTCAGATCGAATGGGTAACTACACTGACTGTCTGGTGTGAACACTTACCTATGGTATCTGAGCTGAATGCCTAATGTGAACACTTACTCGTGGCTAATGACAGGGTAAAGCCTACTAATATAGGAGGCTCAGAACCAATAGTGTTGAGATGTAATTAAAACATGGAGAAGGGCGGGACGTTCAAGTCAGAAAAGAGTATATAATAAAATAGATAAACTGACCGAACAATATATATATATATATATAAATAGTTTGTAGCCAAAAAAAGTCAAATACAAAATAGATTAATGGCCAAACTCGTCTGTGCTAAAAAATAGGAAAATGTGAAATATGTGAAATGTGAAATAGCATACTGGCTTATGAACTTAATGAACAAACACATGAGATTTTTAGCACAAGATTTGCAAACGTTGTGAGCCCATTCACCAAAACGTCAAGGTAATCTCAGATCGAATGGGTAACTACACTGACTGTCTGGTGTGAACACTTACCTATGGTATCTGAGCTGAATGCCTAATGTGAACACTTACTCGTGGCTAATGACAGGGTAAAGCCTACTAATATAGGAGGCTCAGAACCAATAGTGTTGAGATGTAATTAAAACATGGAGAAGGGCGGGACGTTCAAGTCAGAAAAGAGTATATAATAAAATAGATAAACTGACCGAACAATATATATATATATATATATATATATATATATATATAAATAGTTTGTAGCCAAAAAAAGTCAAATACAAAATAGATTAATGGCCAAACTCGTCTGTGCTAAAAAATAGGAAAATGTGAAATATGTGAAATGTGAAATAGCATACTGGCTTATGAACTTAATGAACAAACACATGAGATTTTTAGCACAAGATTTGCAAACGTTGTGAGCCCATTCACCAAAACGTCAAGGTAATCTCAGATCGAATGGGTAACTACACTGACTGTCTGGTGTGAACACTTACCTATGGTATCTGAGCTGAATGCCTAATGTGAACACTTACTCGTGGCTAATGACAGGGTAAAGCCTACTAATATAGGAGGCTCAGAACCAATAGTGTTGAGATGTAATTAAAACATGGAGAAGGGCGGGACGTTCAAGTCAGAAAAGAGTATATAATAAAATAGATAAACTGACCGAACAATATATATATATATATATATATATATATATATATATATAAATAGTTTGTAGCCAAAAAAAGTCAAATACAAAATAGATTAATGGCCAAACTCGTCTGTGCTAAAAAATAGGAAAATGTGAAATATGTGAAATGTGAAATAGCATACTGGCTTATGAACTTAATGAACAAACACATGAGATTTTTAGCACAAGATTTGCAAACGTTGTGAGCCCATTCACCAAAACGTCAAGGTAATCTCAGATCGAATGGGTAACTACACTGACTGTCTGGTGTGAACACTTACCTATGGTATCTGAGCTGAATGCCTAATGTGAACACTTACTCGTGGCTAATGACAGGGTAAAGCCTACTAATATAGCCATTAGCCACGAGTAAGTGTTCACATTAGGCATTCAGCTCAGATACCATAGGTAAGTGTTCACACCAGACAGTCAGTGTAGTTACCCATTCGATCTGAGATTACCTTGACGTTTTGGTGAATGGGCTCACAACGTTTGCAAATCTTGTGCTAAAAATCTCATGTGTTTGTTCATTAAGTTCATAAGCCAGTATGCTATTTCACATTTCACATATTTTACATTTTCCTATTTTTTAGCACAGACGAGTTTGGCCATTAATCTATTTTGTATTTGACTTTTTTTGGCTACAAACTATTTATATATATATATATATATATATATATATATATATATATATATATATATATTGTTCGGTCAGTTTATCTATTTTATTATATACTCTTTTCTGACTTGAACGTCCCGCCCTTCTCCATGTTTTAATTACATCTCAACACTATTGGTTCTGAGCCTCCTATATTAGTAGGCTTTACCCTGTCATTAGCCACGAGTAAGTGTTCACATTAGGCATTCAGCTCAGATACCATAGGTAAGTGTTCACACCAGACAGTCAGTGTAGTTACCCATTCGATCTGAGATTACCTTGACGTTTTGGTGAATGGGCTCACAACGTTTGCAAATCTTGTGCTAAAAATCTCATGTGTTTGTTCATTAAGTTCATAAGCCAGTATGCTATTTCACATTTCACATATTTCACATTTTCCTATTTTTTAGCACAGACGAGTTTGGCCATTAATCTATTTTGTATTTGACTTTTTTTGGCTACAAACTATTTATATATATATATATTGTTCGGTCAGTTTATCTATTTTATTATATACTCTTTTCTGACTTGAACGTCCCGCCCTTCTCCATGTTTTAATTACATCTCAACACTATTGGTTCTGAGCCTCCTATATTAGTAGGCTTTACCCTGTCATTAGCCACGAGTAAGTGTTCACATTAGGCATTCAGCTCAGATACCATAGGTAAGTGTTCACACCAGACAGTCAGTGTAGTTACCCATTCGATCTGAGATTACCTTGACGTTTTGGTGAATGGGCTCACAACGTTTGCAAATCTTGTGCTAAAAATCTCATGTGTTTGTTCATTAAGTTCATAAGCCAGTATGCTATTTCACATTTCACATATTTCACATTTTCCTATTTTTTAGCACAGACGAGTTTGGCCATTAATCTATTTTGTATTTGACTTTTTTTGGCTACAAACTATTTATATATATATATATATATATATATATATATTGTTCGGTCAGTTTATCTATTTTATTATATACTCTTTTCTGACTTGAACGTCCCGCCCTTCTCCATGTTTTAATTACATCTCAACACTATTGGTTCTGAGCCTCCTATATTAGTAGGCTTTACCCTGTCATTAGCCACGAGTAAGTGTTCACATTAGGCATTCAGCTCAGATACCATAGGTAAGTGTTCACACCAGACAGTCAGTGTAGTTACCCATTCGATCTGAGATTACCTTGACGTTTTGGTGAATGGGCTCACAACGTTTGCAAATCTTGTGCTAAAAATCTCATGTGTTTGTTCATTAAGTTCATAAGCCAGTATGCTATTTCACATTTCACATATTTCACATTTTCCTATTTTTTAGCACAGACGAGTTTGGCCATTAATCTATTTTGTATTTGACTTTTTTTGGCTACAAACTATTTATATATATATATATTGTTCGGTCAGTTTATCTATTTTATAGTAGCGTGAATGACAAGGAAACCAAACTTCAGATTCCTGGAAAGTCTGGCCTTGTAAGTGTGAAGGTTTCACGGGAAGAGGAGATGTAGGAGCCTTTCCGGGCTGGGGGGTCTGCCATTTACACCGATTAAAACAAACTCTTAATCTGAAAATTGACATAACTAAGCTAGGGAGGGACCATATTATCCAACAGGGAGCCCCCCCTGTTGATCTTCAATTTGCTATATATAAGCAGGTAAATCTTTTACCAATCTTTCAATTACTTACAAGTTTTTCTCTAAGACTAGGCACAGGTCTATTTCACTTCCAATTTCATACAGTACTTATTGCTTTAAACATAAATCTCTCAGCGTGTACTAAACCAAGGACAGAGAAAACTTAGAATGCAATACATGGCCCCCCTTCTCTCTAGCCCACAGCACCGAGGGGAGAAATTTCAAGCAGGTCGCGCAGGGATTCACTCACCCCCTCCCATCTAGTAACACGGAGATAAGAAAAATCACTGCATTCCACAGCACACAAGGGAAAATACAAAAGCCCAGCTCTTTGCCCCCCTTTCTCTAAGTTCGTAGCACAGATGAGGAAAGAGGAGAAATCTCACAGTGGTCCGCTCCCTCCTCCCCTACACTACACAGCACTGATACAAGGCTCCGTATCTTCTACACAGTCACAAATTGCAGCAGTTTTCAGACTTAATTTCTACAAAACTTTCCTATGATCCTCCGTGGTCTGGGCGGAGCCCCAAGGACGGCCCGTACACGCACACACGGCAGGTTTCCACCCAGATTGGATTCTGCACAACACAAACAGGACACACCCATGCTTCTGGAGAGCTCGTCCCGCCATTACAGGGCGGTGGCTGGGACTGCATTTTCATCATCAGTGGCACGGCGGCCATTTTACAATCTGTAAAATCACAGTGCAAAGGCATTTTATAACCAAACACGGGTTCTACATTGTCTGATCCTCCCTCTCCATCAACCTATTTTCATCCTTCATTCTTCAAGCTTCGCGTAACTCGCAGATGAGCTTGCGCTTGTTCTAACAATCCTTTATCTTTCAACATGCCCCTTTTATTTTCTATGAGATTGGGCCACATAGCCGGCTGCAATCTCCCTGACGAGGGCAATCCTACATGCTTATACAATCTCTCAACATTCTTGACTGCCTTCTTTCCCTCCCGTGACTCTACTATTGCCTTGACTTCCACAGCATCCTCATCTAACTTGTGGGGCACAGACTTTTTCTGCTTTAAGAGATGTAGCATGACTCTTACAGAATACTATGGTTTTCTGCAGTAAACCACTGGCAGCAATCGTCAACACTGGTGTTCTATATATATATAGTACGGAGCCTCACGTTCGACGTACTAGGAAAAGAGCCTCACGCTCAATGTTTCCTGTCTGTCCCTAACCTGAACAACAGTGATTACAGACTATCCTGCCACGATATTCTAAACCGTTGGGAGGCAGCCTCCTAATGAGACCCCTCCACAAAAATTCTGGTGGTCCCGTACGGAGCGTCTTAATTACCTGTTTCTGGTGGTCCCGTTCCGGGACGTCTTAATTACCTATTTCTGGTGGTTCCGTATGAGGCGTCTTAATTACCTGTTTCTGGTGGTCCCGTTCCGGGACGTCTTAATTACCTATTTCTGGTGGTTCCGTACGGGGCGTCTTAATTACCTATTTGTACTCAAAATTCTGGTGGTCCCCCACTTGGGACGTCTTAATTACCGGTTAGTACAATATCACAGAGGCTGCGTCTCCTATCCCTTTCTCTAAGCCGCCCCACACTCTACAACTAGCTCAATCTTTCACTCCACTTCACTACTAGACTACGAGACTACTACTCCCCGGACATTACAATGGGGCCGCGGATGCGTTGAAAAACTGCATCCGCTGCCCCCGTAGTGCTACTTAACACACTGTCCGTCGGTACGTCGGGCCGACGGTTTGCGACTGCCCTTACCGACGGACTAGTGTGAAAGTAGCCTCACTGAGGCTCTCTGCTCCCTCAGACCTGTGGGCACACAGGCTGGGGCAAAGTCCAGCATGCAGGCTTGCTCTGGAGCCACACACACAGGAGGCCTTCTACCTCCCAAGACACAGCCCTGTGCCAAATAATAGCCTCCATTATGTAGGCTGTAAGCACACCCACAGGTGAGGTATGTGGGTAGCCAGACCCGCCCATGTCTCATAGCTACCTGCAACTCAGACCCAGATGCACTAAACAACATGTTAGTGCTTACATGCACTAAAGAAAAATACTCCAGGTTACATCACAGGGAGCAGTCATCCCTGTGACACATACCTCCCATTGATTACACAGCCATTAGCCTCCTTACAATATATAGATGTCACTGACACACATATATATATATATATGTACATATATTGCATATACAGATAGCAAATTTTCCACTGCGCTCGCATTGATGTCAGAAAGGTAAAGTAAGTTCATTGGCTGTGAACTCGCAGGACCTGTTTGACGGCACCGTGAGCAGGAGAACTTTCTCACGCTCGCGGTACCCTCAGACAGGGAATGGGAATTCACAGGAAGACACTGAGCACACGCTGCTCATTGTCTCTGCTGGATGACAGGCTTTATGGTCGCATCATTCATTCATGCAGCCTCCATCTAGATGTAGGACTAATGGATTAAATGCATCTCTGTGGAAAGGTGAGGAATATTGTTTGCTTTTTTAACTCTTTTGCAGATGACGAGGGCATCAGTGGAATGGGTGAGGTCGAAAGTATGGTTTAATTAAGATTTATTAAATTAGTCTGTGTCATTCTTTCAGTTAAAGGACTTTATTCTGGGTGTCTGTGTTTTCATACAATGTGACTATGGAGTTAGTAATGGGGTTGTCTTATTGACACCCCTCCATTGCTAACCTCAGGGCTTGATGTCATCTGACAATACAAAGGTGAAATCAACGCCCCCAACTATCACCCCACGTGCCACCGCTACAAGGCAATTGGGAAGAGCAAGGCTAAGTGCCAGAATTGGTGCATCTTAGAGATGTGCCTTTTCTGGAGTGGCTGATAGCTGATGGTTGTAGCCTTGGGGGGGCAGTATCTATGGCCCCTTCCTAGGCTATTAATATCAGCCAGCAGCTGTCTGCATAGCCTTTGCTGGTTATTGATTATAGGGGGACCCTACGTCATTTATTTTTGGGCCCCCATTTTAATAGCCAGTAAAGGCACATTTTACAGCTGTGCGCTGATATTAATAGCCTCGGAAGCTTCATGGGTATTACCCCCTTCCCGGGCTATAAACATTGGCCCCCAGACATTGGCTTTACCTCTGCTAGTTAAGAAAATTAAGGGGAAGCCCAGACCAATTTTTTCAGAAAAATAATCTTTCATTAATTAAATGCATGTACAGTAAGCTGCACACACATTGTACTAGTTGTATTTGTCACAGACATCTGTATATCTACCTATTCTATTTGTATTTACTATATGTACTCCATCTCTACTATTCTGCCGGCTCCTGCTGTGATTTTACAGTACACGGCTGCTGAATTGCTGGCTTTTCTTCTATCTATGTAATGTATATACATATATGTGTATGTCACTGACATCTATATATATATATATATATATATATATATATATATATATATGTATTCTTTGTGTATATATCTATTCTATTATAACCTGTCACGCTGTAATTTTACTGTAAGATAAATTGCCGGCTTTTATTCAATTTTGGGGGGGAAAATGGGGGTGCGTCTTATAATGCGGATATACTTTACCGGCCGCGGTGGAGCAGGGTCGCTGCTGCAGGAGGCAAGAGTGGAGCGTTGCTGCAGGCCCCAGGCTGGGACGAGGGGGTGTTCGGATGTGCACCGCTGTGGGAGTACAGTGGTGCGGAGGTTCTGCAAACACTTTGTGAAAGCCCAGAGCCCCCCGCACTTACACGGTTTACTATGTGGTGGATTTCAGCGCTGAGATATCATCTCCCAAGATCTTGTTGCCGAGATCTTCATCTGCGCATGCGCCGCCCCCGGCAGCCATTTTCCTGTAGTCCACCGCATAGTAAACCATGTAAGTGCGGGGACTCTGGGCTTTCACAAAATGTCGGCAGAGCCCCCACACCACCGAACACCCACAGCGGCGCACATCCAAACACGCCCTTATCTCAGCCTGCGGCCTGCAGCAATGCTCCACTCTTGCTTCCTCCTGTAGCGACCCTGGGACCCCTTCTCCGCAGCCACCACCCCGGAAAGCAATAAGACGCATGGATTATAAGAAGCACCACCATTTTATTAAAAAAAGGTTTTTTTCCTATTTTTCTCCTCAAAATTTGGGGGGCGTCTTATAATCCGCAAAATACGGTATCTATCTATCTATCTATCCATTATACTTATATGTTTTGAAGAATATTTCCTTTGAAAATTACGTGTAAATGACATAGAGAATTTCTCTATGTAAAAGCTCATGTTAAAATCGTATTGCAATCAGATAGCAATCGCACTGCAATCGGATGTAAATCGGAGCTAGGTGTGAAAAATCGGATTGTACTGGCATGAAAAACGCATGACACTCGTACAACTTTGCAGGAAGAAAATCGGACCAATTTTAAAATCGCTAGTGTGACTCCGGCCTAAAAGGAAAAGTTTAGGAGAGTTTATGAGGCCGCAGTGGACTCAGAGGATAGTGTTGTGAATTGACTTTTTGGCTCCCTCTTGTGGTCACTAGTGGTATGACTCTGGGATTGTCTTTCTTCAGTTTGGAACTCACCTGGGTCGTTAGTCCAGGGGTGTCGCTATATTAACTTCCTGGATCCTTAGTCCAGTGCCTGGCATCGTTGTAATCAGATCCTTCTGTTGCTCCTGTCTGCTGGTCCTGGCTCTTGCAAAATTAAGCTAAGTCTTGCTTCTTTGTTTTTTGAGTTATTTGCTTTGCTCCTATTTTTGTCCAGCTTGTACTAAATGTGATTTCTGACCTTGCTGGAAGCTCTAGGGGGCTGGTGTTCTCCCCCCGGCCGTTAGTCGGTTCGGGGGTTCTTGAATGTCCAGCGTGGATATTTTAATAGAGTTTTTGCTGACCATATAAGTCATCTTACTATATTCTGCTATTAGCTAGTGGGCCTCTCTTTGCTAAATACCTAGCTCATGCTTATGTTTGTCTTTTCCTCTTACCTCACCGTTATTATTTGTTGGGGGCTTGTATCCAACTTTTGGGGTCTTTTCTCTGGAGGCAAGAAAGGTCTTTCTTTTCCCTTCTAGGGTTAGTTAGTTCTCCGGCTGGCGCGAGACGTCTAGAACCAACGTAGGCACGTTCCCCGGCTGCTTCTATTTGTGGTGCTAGGATTAGATATATGGTCAGCCCAGTTACCACTGCCCTATGAGCTGGTTTTTTGTGTTTGCAGACTTGGTATTATTTCCTGAGACCCTCTGCCATTGGGGTCATAACAATAGAGGGCAGTGCCCCAAGAAATCACCATATTCTGAACGATGGTTGGCAGAGAAGGCAGCTACTGGTACAACTATGTGCCAAAGTATGACTATACAGAGGGCACTAAAGGGTCAACTTTATCAGGGGTGGACACAGACAGCCTGGGGCCTCTGTGCAGGAAATGTGTCTGTCTGGGCCCCCCTCCTTTTAAGGCGCAAAGCTATATATATATATATATATATATATATACAGTATATATATATATATATATATATAGCCACACACACATACATGTTATGTACGGTGTCGCAGGAGAGGAGCTATAAAATTCTGACGAGGTGATGCAGGTTTCCCTCCATAGTTCATGCTGTGTTCCCTACGACCACTGATACATGTTGGAGGTGCTTAAAAGAGATAGGCACCTACATACACATTTGGTGGGACTGTCCCCCCATTAATGATTTGTGGCTAGCTGTTTTTGAACTATTTGAACTACATCATAAGTTGTCAATCTCTCAGATCCAACCCTTAGCAAGTCTAGATTTGTTGTCCCTATGTGACTTATCGATATCTAGGTTCAAGAGGGGTCTACTCAGACACTTCCTTACTGCTGTTAGGAACTTAATCCCTCGTTTTTGGAAACAGGAGAAATTTCCCTCACATGCTGAGTTTGTGGCAGAACTCAATGATATTTACAGAATGGAACAAATGATAAGTCAGATCTCAGGAAACACAGATAAAACATACAATACTTGGGCCCCCTGGATCGTATTTAGGGAGACACCTGAATTAGATCTTTGGCTTCTAAGAACCCGATGATTCATATATTCGCACGTTTCTGGATGTTTTTGTCAATATATCTCCTAGACGTTGGGGAGGTATGACAGCTACATTCCCTTCCACGTATATCCCTTCCTTCCTCCCAATCCTCTTTCCCCCTTTCTTCCCTTTTCTCCTTCCCTTCTTCTTCTCTACTTTCTCTGTTTGTCCTCTTTCTTTTTTAGACTCGATTTAGAGCGCCCCCACGTGTAAGGGCAATGGGGTACTCGGTACCGGGTCCTTCTCTGTACTGGGGATGTCACGGTGGCCCGACCTGGTCCGTGGCCCTTTAACGGACGTCCAATTAAAGGTGAAGTTTGTACGGTGTTCGTGACGCCACCTGTGGTATTCGGTCAGGATGACCGACGCTGCTAGGGGTCCGCTGGGGTGATGGAATGGCAGCTAGATGGTATACCTTCCCACAGGTGAAGTGTGTCCCCAGGGCTTCCCAGATGTGTAGATGGTGATAGTGGACGACGTAAGGCGCAGTGAATAACGAGGACACAAAGGTTGCAGTCTCTTTACCTTTTACTGAAGACGTCAGCGTCCACAGTCCAGAGCACAGATCACAGAGCTGGCAGAGTTTGGCCAGTCCGAAAGCACATCCAGAGCTGCCTTGTGCAGGTGGAAATCAGTAGCCTTCCTACTAGCGCCTGTGTGTTGTAGTACCTCCCTGCTGAGCACCACGGGATAGTCCTCACAACTCTTGTAGATGTTTCTGATGTTCTCTCTCTGTCCCCCAGATGGTATGGATAATACAACCTGTATGACGGGTAGGCCTGGAGCTTATTTATAGGGACCCTAGAGACGCCCCTCTCCCACAATTTGCCTCCGTGTCTTCTTAGGTATTAAGGTCGGGCAACCAACTTGGAATTGACTGTCCTGCCGGTCTCTGAAGTAATGCGTAGAGTCAATTACTCTCTCGGTGTTCCGGCCACCGGCTACGCGCATCGGAAGGAGGCTGCCGATCTTGGGGCCGGTCTCCTCCCGGTATTATCTCCTTGTGCTGTGACCTCGTTTCTCACTCTCCACAATACAATCCGCTTCGTGTCCTTTCTTAGGATGCTGCCGCAATGGGTGCAGGCGCAGCTCCGTAACGTTCTATCTCATGCTTGGCCTCTGTCAGGATCCCACCCCTGACAGAGACCCTCTGTCTGCAGCTCAGATGTTCCTCCTTCTCCCCCTGTCTGCCTGACAGGTCCTCTCTGGGTCAAACCCAGGCAGCTTCTGACTCACTTCCTATCCAACCCACCAGTTTTACCCGTGTGTGAGGAATGGCCTAGTAGATAGAACCTTTGCTCCCCCTGGTGGACTGGAGTGTGAAGTGTAGTGTGTGACTGTGATACCTGGCAAGGTGAACTCCTTTAGTACCATCAGACGTAATATCACTCCCCCTGGTGGAAGAGCGACATTACTGCAACGACCAGGACTCTTGGGCACTGCAAATTTATTTTATCTCTTTTGAATAATTATCGCAACACTGATAGAAGGTGTTATTAAATATCTTTATTGTTCTTTTACTTTTAATACTTCATAATATTATTATAACTAGCAATATCATTTGAAAGAATACAAACTCATGCAGATTTGTGGAGATGTTGTATTATAATACCTGATCAGCCTGTAAAATTATCTAATAATTTGCTGATTTATCTGATTGTACTCTTGTACTTTATGTTTCAATAAACTTGATTTATACAAAAGTTGGGAGGTATGCTCAACGGTCCAACTTCTGGCGGCAGCGGGTGGTCTCCGGTTTTACCCACTGAGCCCCTAGTCCATAAGCCTGTACAAAGTGAGGGAAGCTGCAGGTGTCCCTGTATCAAGAGTGAGCTGATGCGCGCTAGCCAGCAGAGTGAACAGCACCTCAGTGTCCTGTAACCGGCCCACACTTCTTCGTATGATCGCTGCCCGACATTTATCAGGGCACCCGGCGCTCTCTGCTGTCACTGTCACGCTGGAGCATTCGGATAAGCTCGGTCGCGGCACGTCTCAGCTCTGCTACGCTGGGTGCTGAGCGCCCTGCACACACTGCCGCACTCTCCCTGACGGCAGGAAACTGCCTGCTACTTCGCGCACAATTTCCTCACCGCTTGGCTTAGCCACGCCCCTCTCCCCGAGTCACAGGGCCTGTCTGGTCCCCTATATTTCCCCCGGGCAACATGGGACGCAGCCTCAGCAGTTCCAGACCTGGTATGATGCAGGCACCAGCCGCTCGGTCTTCCTCCTTACAAGGACTCACTGTCCTCTGCGCCAATTAGTGTGACATACAGTTAATCACAAGGACTACAAGGAATGTCAATGGATGCGACAAATCCCGCCCAGACCGCGGTGACACCTTTGGCGCACTTTGGACGGTTTATATAATACACACTATTAGTAAATCTTCCCCATTATCCAGGTCTGAAGACTCAAGAACTGCACAATATCCAGGAAAGGATGAAGGAAAGCTCCTTGGCGTATGTATGTACGGTCGCATCATTCCTCTGTGCTGCTGTGAGGATGATTCCCATATAATAGTATGCAGGTGTTGAGTATGTTACCACGGAACAGACAGACCAACAGTTGAGGGGTTTATTAACAGGAATCAGGATCTCCTCGCAGGGAGAAAGCAGTAGAATATAACTAACAATATAACAATGCAAAAATATGGGAGTCAAACAGTGTAACAGAAGTAACCAGAATTTCTTGAGAAAAACACTTATCAGTCTGATGAGGACTTGCTTGAAGGGTCGTCTTCTCCAACGTAGGTGCCGAGAAACAGAGGCACTTGTCGTCCCTCTGTTGTCCGTGGGCTGAGTAGTCTCTAGGAACCCGCTGCCTGGGGTTTCGGGAGTTAATGTGATATACACAGGCTCTGAGTCTTTAGCTTTTACAGCACAGCCTATCCCGGGAAAACGATAGTCAGTCTATTATTAAGTCTCTCACCAGGAATCAGGGGCTCTGCACTGATACTGTGGGTACCAGGGGTCACAATCTCTGCACTGATACCGTGGGTACCAGGGGGTCACAGTCTCTGCACTGGCCAATTTCTCTGCACGGGTGTCAAGGCGCCCCTCTCCAGTCACAGCAGAGTCCGCTTTCATGTACTCACAAGATGCAGTCTTTCTGGGCAATCTCCCTGTGTTTGTCCTCTGACCGGGAGCTCTCTCTCTCTCCCGAAGCGCAGCTTTACCCTGCTCTGACCGCTGCTCATTCTGCTCTGACCGCTCCGCGCGTGCCTTTCCTGCTCTCTGCCTGGCTTCCTTCCTGTCCCGGTCTCTAAGTCTGCCCCCTGGGGAACCAGTAGCACAGCTCAATGGTTCCAGGCACGGAGCAGAGAAGGTAACCACCCCCGGACTCTTCTTGTGCTTCGCCTCCTTACACCCATACATCATGATGCTGCCACTGTTACACGACCGGACAGATCATCAGGATCAGCACACCATTCTCCTGAAATACCCTGTGCTGCTTCTTCGATTATGTAAATAGCCTGGTGCTTCACATAAGGCCATGTTCACACGTTCAGTATTTGGTCAGTATTTGATGTCAGTATTTAAAAGCCAAAACCAGGAGTGGGTGATAATACAGAAGCGGTGACGGGTTTCGATCTACTTCTCCTCTGATTGATCGTCTCCTGGTTTTGGCTTATAAATACTGATGTAAAATACTGACCAAATACTGAACATGTGAAAATGGCATTCGATCAGCACTCCTATCCTAAAACACTCTGTGCTGCTGAGGACCTTGCTCCAGGAGTCGCTTATCTCTCAGTCTGTGACTTCATAGAAAATCAGCATATTAATCTCCTGAAATATTCTGTGATGCTATTAGCCCCTCCTGTCTCTATTATGTACCCCAGGTTGTGACCTCTCACAAGATCAGCACACTCCTCCCCTTAAATACTCTGTGCTGCTGGAGGACCCTTTTCTTTTCTTCCTGCCTTCTCCAATTGTGTATGGAAATCGTCTGTTCTACAGCCAGACAAAACAGGAGGATTGTTCATCCCTTCTGTCATCCGTGTGTCTGATCTGCACACATGCAATATAATAAACAGTAAAAGCGCTGCAGAATATGATAGCGCTATATAAAAAATAAAGATGATTATTATAAGGACAAATACAGTTTCCCATCTTTATAATTGTAACATATCTGTCATAAACGCACGACGTGCAGAAGTGACCTGCGGCCCCTGTGTGATCGTGCAGATGTGACCCTCAGCCCCGCGTGTGATCGTGCAGAGGTGACCTGCAGCCCTGTGTGTGATCGTGCAGATGTGACTTGCGGCCCCTATGTGATCGTGCAGAGGTGACCCATGGCCCCTTGTGTGATCGTGCAGAGGTGACCTGCGGCCCCGTGTGTGATCGTGCAGAGGTGACCTGCGGCCCCGTGTGTGATCGTGCAGAGGTGACCTGCGGCCCCGTGTGTGATCGTGCAGAGGTGACCTGCGGCCCCGTGTGTGATCGTGCAGAGGTGACTGGCGGCCCCGTGTGTGATCGTGCAGAGGTGACCCTCAGCCCCTCGTGTGATCGTGCAGAGGTGACCCGGGCCCCGCGTGTGATCGCGCAGAGGTGACCTGCAGCCCTGTGTGTGATCGCGCGGAGGTGACCCTCAGCTCCATGTGTGATCATGCAGAGGTGACGCTCAGCCCCTCGAGTGATCGTGCAGAGGTAACCTGTGGCCCCCTGTGTGATCGTACAGAGGTGACCCATGGCCCCTCGTGTGATCGTGCAGAGGTGACCCGCGGCCCCACTTGTGATCGTGCAGAGGTGACCCTCAGCCCCGCGTGTGATCATGCAGAGGTGACCTGTGGCCCCCTCTGTGATCGTACAGAGGTGACCCATGGCCCCTCATGTGATCGTTTGGAGGTGACTGGCGGCCCCGTGTGTGATCCGCTTCATAGCAGACAGTGACTTACCGTATAATGAGCACTTCTGATGCAGAATATGTAACACCTTGATCATCATCAGTCTGGTGTAAAAGCCTTCATGTGAACTAGCACATTAACAAATGTAGTTTACAATTACAAAAATGTTGTATTGAAAAATATAAATAAATCAGTGTAACGTCAGTTATATGGACAGAAAGCAGACATTTACCTGAATGAGCATTAATACATCTCCTACTATAACCTGGGCACTTCCTGTATATAATTATATATATACAGCTGGTATAACCTAGGCACCTCCTGTATATAATTATATATGTACAGCTGGTATAACCTGGGCACCTCCTGTATATAATTATATATGTACAGCTGGCATAACCTGGGCACTTCCTGTATATAATTATATACTGTATATACAGCTGGTATAACCTAGGCACCTCCTGTATATAATTATATATGTACAGCTGGTATAACCTAGGCACCTCCTGTATATAATTATATATGTACAGCTGGTATAACCTGGGCATCTCCTGTTTATAATTATATATGTACAGCTGGTATAACCTGGGCACGTCCTGTATATAATTATATGTACAACTGGTATAACCTGGGCATCTCCTGTATATAATTATATATGTACAACTGGTATAACCTGGGCATCTCCTGTATATAATTATACAGTATATGTACAGCTGATATAACCTGGCATCTCCTGTATATAATTATATATGTACAGCTGGTATAACCTGGGCATCTCCTGTATATAATTATATACATACAGCTGGTATAACCTGGGCATCCTCTGTATATAATTATATATGGACAGCTGGTATAACCTGGTGTAATAATTGTAGGGGATAACTCAGGAGACTCTTTGCGTGGAACAAGACAACTACAGGACACAGTTGATTCAAATAGGTGCAGAGAGAAACACTTGTCCACAACACTTGGTGCAAATAATAAACGCAGCTCAGCAGTCTATAGGAAACTTCAGAGCAAAATGCAAACAAGCAGAAAGTCTATGAAGCCCAGTTATTCTTGAGGATACTTGACACGAATAAATCCTTGTCTTAGTCCAGGCACAGATAGATATGCTTATAAGGCAGTTCAAATCATATCTTAGCTCAACCAGGGAGGCCTGGTTAATAGTCTCAGGTTAATGCAAAGCAGCAGCAGCTTACATGTCCAGCAAATGCAGATGGAAGTAAACCCGAGCAGCAGATGAAGGAGGATTACTGGAAACTGGTGTATGCAGCAGGAACTCAGAGCAGAGTAGCAGGATAACCCCACAGGTTCACAGGAGCAGGTATATAGCCAGGGAGTAATCAGAGATCAGGAGCTGGATGCAAGGCAGAATACTCTAGCACAGACTGAAGGCTGGGGTGGAGTTTTATAGCAGGAAGACACAGTGCACATGAGACCAAAGACGCCATCTTGGAAAAGGGCAGTCATGCACAAAAGGTAAAAAATGTTCAGAGTCCTGACACCTGGACATCTCCTGTATATAATTATATATGTACAGCTGGTATAACCTGGGCATCCTCTGTATATAATTATATATGTACAGCTGGTATAACCGGGGCATCTCCTGTATATAATTATATATGTACACCTGGTATAACCTGTGCATCCTCTGTATATAATTATATATGTACAGCCGGTGTAACCTGAGTATCTCCTATATATTATTATATATGTACAGCTGGTATAACCTGAGCATCTTTTATATATAATTATATATGTACAGCTGGTATAACCTGGGCATCTCCTGTATATAATTATATATGTACAGGTGGTATAACCTGGACATCTCCTGTATATAATTATATATGTACACCTGGTATAACCTGGGCATCCTCTGTATATAATTATATATGTACAGCCGGTGTAACCTGAGTATCTCCTATATATTATTATATATGTACAGCTGGTATAACCTGAGCATCTTTTATATATAATTATATATGTACAGCTGGTATAACCTGGGCATCTCCTGTATATAATTATATATGTACAGGTGGTATAACCTGGACACCTCCTGTATATAGTTATATATGTACAGCTGCTATAACCTGGGCACGTCCTGTATATAATTATATGTACAACTGGTAAAACCTGGGCACCTCCTGTATATAATTATATATGTACAGCTGGTATAACCTAGGCACCTCCTGTATATAATTATATATGTACAGCTGGCATAACCTGGGCACTTTCTGTATATAATTATATACTGTATGTACAGCTGGTATAACCTAGGCACCTCCTGTATATAATTATATATGTACAGCTAGTATAACCTAGGCACCTCCTGTATATAATTATATATGTACAGCTGGTATAACCTGGGCATCTCCTGTATATAATTATATATGTACAGCTGGTATACCCTAGGCACCTCCTGTATATAGTTATATATGTACAGCTGCTATAACCTGGGCACGTCCTGTATATAATTATATGTACAACTGGTAAAACCTGGGCACCTCCTGTATATAATTATATATGTACAGCTGGTATAACCTGGGCATCTCCTGTATGTAATTATATATGTACATCTGGTATAACCTGGGTATCTCCTGTATATAATTATATATGTACAGCTGCTATAACCTAGGCATCTCCTGTATATAATTATATATGTACAGCTGGTGTAACCTTAGCATCTCCTATATATAATTATGCTTATACAGCTGGTATAACCTGGGCATCTCCTGTATTATATATATATATATATATATATATATATATATATATATATATATATATATATATAACTGGTATAACCTGGGCATCTCCTGTATATACGGTAATTATATACGTACAGCTGGTATAACCTGGGCATCCTCTGTATAGAATTATATATGTACAGCTGGTATAACCTAGGCATCTCCTGTATATCATTATATATGCACAGCTGCTATAACCTGAGCATCTCTTGTATATAATTATATATGTACAGCTGGTATAACCTGGGCATCTCCTGTATATAATTATATATGTACAACTGGTATAACCTGGGCATCTCCTGTATATAATTATATATGTACAGCTGGTATAACCTGGCATCTCCTGTATATAATTATATATGTACAGCTGGTATAACCTGGGCATCCTCTGTATATAATTATATATGTACAACTGGTATAACCTGGGCATCTCCTGTATATAATTATATACGTACAGCTGGTATAACCTGGGCATCCTCTGTATATAATTATATATGTACAGCTGGTATAACCTGGACATCTCCTGTATATAATTATATATGTACAGCTGGTATAACCTGGGCATCTCCTGTATATAATTATATATGTACACCTGGTATAACCTGGGCATCTCCTGTATATAATTATATATGTACACCAGGTATAACCTGTGCATCCTCTGTATATAATTATATATGTACAGCTGGTATAACCTGTGCATCCTCTGTATATAATTATATATGTACAGCTGGTATAACCTGGGCATCTCCTGTATATAATTATATATGTACACCTGGTATAACCTGTGCATCCTCTGTATATAATTATATATGTACAGCTACTATCACCTGAACATCTCCTGTATTTAATGATACATGCACAGCTGGTATAACCTGGGCGTCTTCGGTCACTCTCTTCTGGGAATGGTGTCAGGCTGAGGACAGTGGCGAGAAGACCCCGCGGTGACATCCGGCGCATGTACAAGATTTACTGCTGTAATAAAGCTGCAAATATAAAATCAAAGCGAACAGAATAAAGTACAGAAAGTCTTGGGTTCTGAGTGCAATGAAGACGAGATATTTTCTGAACTCACATCGAATACAGATGGAATTTGAAGAGAAGTTTCCAGCAGAATATTTGCCCCGTGGGACGATATGAGGGCGACTTGTAGAGGACAGGAGGTCACGGCCATTGCTGGGGGCCACGGCTGTTATAGCCCGACAACACATGTACAGCCAGACCAGATACGTTGTGGTGCCGTGGTGGCCACCTCCATTATAATGCTCCCCTGTCAGTAAATTATAAGCCTGTTATTATAGGAAGATAAACCCGATATATGAAGAGCCATCTCCCCGAGTTATAACAGCACCTGGGCGCTGCTCATACTCTGCACTTCTCTCCGTATAATCGTCCGTTTCCTTGGTGACTCACGGTTTTAACATCCTCCGCTGACAGTATACAATTATTTGTGTTACCAGATATTTCTTAATAAAGTCTCCGAGTATCTGGAGGAGAAAACACACAGAAGGTGATAATATAATATATCACCCCACAATTCCACAGTCTGCAGATCACAAAGGTCTGCAAAGAAATAAGCTGCTGTATCTAAGCCTATCCTGTGTGTTACTGTTTGCTGAGCCATTTATTTAATCCTATCCTGTGTGTTACTGTCTGCTGAACTGTGTATCTAATCCTATCCTGGGTGATACTGTCTGATGAGTTGTGTATCTAATCCTACCCTGTGTGATACTGTCTGATGAGCCGTGTATCTAATCCTGTCCTATGTGATACTGTTTGCTGAGCTGTGCATCTAATCCTATCCTGTGTGATACTGTCTGCTGAGCTGTTTATCTATTCCTCTCCTGTGTGATGCCGTCTGCTGAGCTTTTTATCTAATCCTATCCTGTGTGATACTGTCTGCTGAGCTTGTGTATCTAATCCTATCCTATGTGATACTGTCTGCTGAGCTGTGTATCTAATCCTATCCTGTGTAATAGTGACTGCTGAGCTGTGTATCTAATCCTCTCCTGTATCATACAGCCTGCTGAGCAGTGTATCTAATCTTATCCTGTGTGATACTGTCTGCTGAGCTGTGTATCTAATCCTCTCTTGTGTGATACTGTATGCTCAGCTGTATATCTAATCCTCTCCTGTATCATTCTGCCTGCTGAACCGTGTATCTAATCCTAACATGTCATACTATATGCTAAGGCGTGTATCTAATCCTATCCTGTGTGATACTGTCTGCTGAGCTGTACCTAATCTTATCATGTGTGATACTGTCTGCTGAGCTGTATCTTTTCATGGTATAGGACATGGTTCATGTCCTTCTCTCACAGGGTTAATATTGCTGGCCTCTCTTTGGATCTGGGAGGGATATTTATACACACTCCAGACTAGGATTCCCTGTCAGCTATACTTTCGTTTAGGCCGGAGACACACTGGTGCGAGAGACGGCCGAGTCTCGCTGGTTAAAAGCAAGCTGTGGCACCTGCACTCCGGAGCGGAGCGTGCGGCTCTATAGCAATACATGGAGCTGCACGCTCCGCTCCGGAATGCAGGTGCCACAGCTTGCTTTTAACCAGCGAGACTCGGCCGTCTCTCGCACCAGTGTGTCTCCGGCCTTAGTCTGTGTGTCTGACCCTTTGAATGTGTGCTCGGTTTGCAATTGCTTGTTTGTTTTGCTGGCTTTCTGACCTTTGGCTTCGTTTTCTGACTATCCCTCAATCTCACCCCTTGGTTACCTCATTATCTCTTGGTTTTGATCTTGGCACGTTTAACTACTCTCCAATGAATATTGTCTTCTCTGCACCCCGGTGTCTGGTGCCGCCCTCGACCACTTCCTTCCCTGTCACATGGTTCAGGTCCTGTTTGCTACCTGGTGAGTTCCCCGCTGCTCTCTCCTCAGCTCCCTTGCTGCGGTGTGCAGCTCTCCCCGCAGCAATAATACCCGGGAGTCATGACATTATAGCTGACCTTACAGTCTTTCCCTGGTGGTGGAGTGTTAGTATACTATGGATCCAGTACAGGCTCTCACGGGGCAGGTTAGTGGGCTCTCCCAGCTTATGCAGAAGCTGTCCATGGAGCAGCAAGTCTTGGTTTGCTCGCATCAACAGGTGCAGAGAGATGTGGCAGATGCTCTACAGGGGTCTGCTCCATCGGGGTTCTGGGAGAGGGGCCCCACTGATGTATCCCTAGTGGACCCCGAGCCATCGGTAAAGGAGGGATGCAAGTTGTTTTTTGAATTGTGTCCCCGGGCCTCTGGAAATGAAAGGCAGAGGGTGGGGGTCGTAATGTCCTTGTTAAGGGGGGCTCCACAGGTATGGGCTTTCTCTCTCTCTTCCTCTGGTCCTGAACGTATGTCTGTGAACCTGTTCTTTGAGGCTCTGGGGCACATTTATGATGAGCCTGATAGAGTGCATCTGGCAGAGGATATGGTGATGAGTGTGACACAGAGGCACTCCGCTGAATGGCTCTGCTCAGAGTTTAGGCGTTGGGCAGCCGAAGTATCTTTGAACGACCCCACCCTGAGGGAGTTGTTCCTCAGAGGCCTGTCTGACCATCTATAGGACGCTCTGGCATTAAATCCTCCTCCTAATACCCTGGAGGACGCCATGACACAAGCGGTCCGCATGGATCGGAGACTCCGTGCTAGAGGAGTGATGCAACAAGAGACTCCCTTGTACTCCAAATTGTGTGACGCTGAACCCATACCTGAGCCCATGGAGATTGGGTCTATCTCGGTAAAGGAGAGAAGGCACCGTAGAGACAACCTACTATGCTTTTACTGTGTCGCCTCTGGACATTGGAAAAGGGACTGTCCCTCCTGCCCTTCTTCAGTGAACCTGTCGGAAAACGACTGAGTCTTGTCCAGGCTCCAAGATACATTTTTCCTCGCTTGCTAAAATTGTGCTCCAGGTGGAATTGGAACTTGCTGGCGGTCCTGTCATGACCACCGCCTTTGTTGACTGCGGTTCCTCCATTAATCTGATTGATGCCCAAGTTGTGACACTTAATAAGATAGGGACAGTCAGGCTGAAAGATCCTGTTAAAATTGTGGCTGTTGATTCATCTCCTCTTACCCAGGATGGAATTTGTTTCATGACTGATGTCTTTTATCTGAAAGTGGGTTCCACTCACGTGGAAAAATTAAGTTGTTTTGTAATGAATAATCTGCCTGCAGGACTGGTACTGGGGATGCCTTGGCTGCAACGCCACAATCCTGTCATTGATTGGGTGACGGGGGAGATCACTCAATGGGGATGTAAGGATAATGGTCCATGTTGTAACCTGGGACCTTTTGTCAACTCTGTAAAATCTGTATCTGTGTCGTCTGTTGGTCTGCAGGGTATTCCCGAATACCTTAAGGATTTCTAAGACGTGTTCTCCGAAAGCGAGGCTGAGGCACTTCCGCCACATTGACCTTTTGATTGTGCCATTGATTTTGTCCCAGGAGCCAAATTACCCAAGGTTCAACTGTTTAATTTATCCGGGCCTGAGCACCAAGCCATGAAAGAGTACATCTCAGAGAGCCTCTGCAAGGGGTGTATTCGGCCTTCTGTCTCACCCGTGGCAGCAGGGTTTTTCTTTGCAAACTAAAAGGATGATGGTTTGCGACCGTGCCTAGATGGGGGCCAAATGGATCTCTAAGCTTGATTTACGGGGGGCTTATAACCTTATAAGGATCCGGGAGGGGGATGAATGGAATACAGTATTCCTGATGACCAAGGGACTGTTTGAAAACCTGGTAATACCTTTCGGTCTCACTAACACCCCTGCTGTTTTCCAGAATTTGATTAATGTTATTTTTTCTGATCTGATTGGGCATTATGTATTCATCTACCTGGATGACATTCTGATATATTCAGAGGAGAGTCAGTGTCATTTACATCATCTGCGTATGGTTCTTATGAGACTCAGAGAGAGAACCACTTATACGCTAAACTGGAGAAATGCTCGTTCTTTGTGCAGGAACTGTCTTTTCTGGGATTAATCATATCAGGGAAGGAGTTCCGTATGGATTCTGGGAAGGTTCAGGCCATTTACGGATTGGGTGCAGCCTCATGACCTGAAGGGGTTGCAGCGATTACTGGGCTTCGCTAACTTCTATAGGAAGTATATTAAAGGGTTTTCACGAGTGGGGAAACCCTTGACGGACCTCGCTCTCAAAGGGGCAGATGTAAAAAAATTCCTTCCTGACATTGAAGAAATGTTTTACTTCAGCCCTTGTGTTGGTACAACCCGATCCTTTGAGACCTTTTATTGTAGAGGTAAACGCTTATGAGGTGGGGGTGGGGGCAGTGTTATCCCAGGGCCCTCCCACCCTCACTAACCTGAAACCCTACGCCTTTTTCTCTAAAAAATTGTCTTCGGCTGAGAGAAATTATGATGTTGGCAACAGGGAATTGTTGGCGGTTAAATTGGCTTTTGAAGAATGGAGGCATTTTTTGGAGGGGGCTGTTCATCCCATTACGGTCATCACTGATCATAAAAATTTGACCTATATCGAGTCTGCTAAGAGATTGACCCCCAGACAGGCTCGGTGGGCACTTTTTTTTCTCAATTTCATTTTAGCATTACGTTTCGACAAGGGTCTAAAAATGTAAAGGCGGATGCCTTATCCCGAAGTTTTGATTCTGTGTCCCCCCAGAACCTCCTTCCTCCATTCTTCAACTGGGAGTGGTTGTGGCAGAAGTCTCATCTGAGTTATAGAGAGAGATTCTGGAAACACAAGCACGAGCTCCCTGGAATAACCCCCCGGTAAATTGTTTGTACCAGAACATGTACTCATGCAGGAGTTTCATGAAACTGTGTTAAGTGCACACCCTGGGATTGCAGCTAACCTGGGAGCAGTGGCTAGAGGTTTTTGGTGGCCCTCTATGGCTGCTGATATCAAAATGTTTGTGAACACTTGTGGGGTATGTGCTCGCTCTAACTGCTCTCAGGTCCGGCCGGCCGGGGAATTGGTGCCTTTGCCAAACCCGGATAAGCCATGGACACATCTGTCCATGGACTTTATCACTAATCTTCCTCCTTGCAAGGGCAACTCAGTGGTATGGGTGGTGGTTGATAGGTTTTCTAAACAAGCCCATCTTGTACTGTTACCCTCTGCTGAAACCTTGGCCCACTTATTTGCACATAGTTCGGTTGCATGGGGTAGCGGTGAATGTGGGGTCGGAAGGGTTTGTGCAATTTGTGGCCAGGTTTTGCAGATCAGTTTGTAAGAAGTTGGGGGTCACATTATCATTCTCCTCTCCTTGTCAACCGGAATGTAACGGACAAACTGAACACACGAATCAATCGTTGGAGCAAATTCTGAGATGCCTGGCCTTGTCCAGACAGGAAGACTGGTGTGAGGTATTACCCATGGCAGAATTTGCGTTCAATTGTCGTATTAATCAGTCTACTGGAAAGTCTCCCTTTCAGGTTAATTATGGGTTTATCCCGCAGTTTGGGGAATTTCCCCGCATGAATTCAGGTTGTCCTGGTGCTATGGTATAACATTTGATAACCCTTTGGAGGGAGTTCCAGGGGAACATCTCTAAAATCCAGAAAATGTACAAACGATTTGCGGACAGGAGGAGGGGGTCAGCTCCGGTGTTGGCAGTGGGGGAGAAAGTGTGGTTGTCCACCGGTAACATCAAACTTAACATACCCTCTATGAAACTGGGCCCCAGGTTTATAGGTCCATACAAGATTGTTGAGGTGATCAACCCTGTGGCCTGTAGATTACAGTTGCCCACCTCCTTCAAAATATCTAATGTCTTCCACAGGTCCCTATTAAAACCTGTGGGGACGGTTAGAGAAGATTCCTCATCCAATGTTCCACCAGTGTTGGTAGAGGGTCAGCTGGAGTACGAGGTAGGGCACATCATTGATTCACGGTGGGTGCGCCGAAGGCTTCAGTACTTAATACATTGGAAGGGATATTCCCTTGAGGATCGGTCATGGGTTCTGGCCAGTTCTGTGCATGCTGATCGACTGGTGCAGGCTTTTCATGCCAGATACCCTTAGAAGCCTGGGGGTCCAGTGGCCCCCCTGTTAAGAGGGGGGTACTGTCATGGTATAGGACATCGTTCATGTCCCCTGCTCTCACAAGGTTAATATTGCTGGCCTCTCTTTGGATCTTGGAGGGGTATTTATACACACTCAGCTCAGCACACAGTATCACAAAATAGGATTAGATACACAGCTCAGAACACAGTATCATACAGGTTGGGATTAGTGATGAGCGATTGTACTCGTTGCTCAGGTTTTCCCGAGCACGCTCGGGTGATCTCTGAGTATTTGTTAGTGTTCGGAGATTAAGTTTTCATCGCCGCAGCTGAATGATTTACAGCTATTAGCCAGGCTGAGTACATGTGGGGGTTGCCTGGTTGCTAGGGAATCCCCCCATGTAATCAAGCTGGCTAATAGCTGTAAATCATTCAGCTGCCGCTATGAAAACTAAATCTCCAAACACTAACAAATATTCGGAGATCACCCGAGCGTGCTGGACACGCTGGGGCAGAAATGCTGGACACACATGGGGGCAGAGATGCTGGACACATGGGGGCAGAGATGCTGGACACACGGGGCAGAGATGCTGGACACACTGGGGGCAGAAATGCTGGACACATGGGGGTCAGAAATTCTGGACACACTGGGGATGCTGGACACACTGGGGCAGAATGCTGGACACACTGGGGCAGAGATGCTGGACACACGGGGCAGAGATGCTGGACACATGGGGCAGAGATGCTGGACACATGGGGGCAGAGATGCTGGACACACGGGGCAGAGATGCTGGACACACGGGGCAGAGATGCTGGACACACGGGGCAGAGATGCTGGACACATGGGGCAGAGATGCTGGACACACGGGGCAGAGATGCTGGACACACGGGGCAGAGATGCTGGACACACGGGGCAGAGATGCTGGACACACGGGGCAGAGATGCTGGACACATGGGGCAGAGATGCTGGACACACTGGGGCAGAGATGCTGGACACACGGGGGCAGAGATGCTGGACACACTGGGGCAGAGATGCTGGACACACGGGGCAGAGATGCTGGACACACGGAGGCAGAGATGCTGGACACACTGGGCAGAGATGCTGGACACACGGGGCAGAGATGCTGGACACACTGGGGCAGAGATGCTGGACACACGGGGCAGAGATGCTGGACACACTGGGGCAGAGATGCTGGACATTGGGGGCAGAGATGCTGGACACACTGGGGGCAGAGATGCTGGACACACTGGGTGCAGAATGCTGGACACACTGGGGGCAGAATGCTGGACACACTGGGGACAGAAATGCTGGAGACACTGGGGGCAGACATGCTGGAGGCACTGGGGCAGAATGGAGATCCGGGCATGATTGGAGACACGGGGCAGAATGAAAGACATGGGGGCATGATTGGAGACACTGGGGGCAGGATTGGAGACAGATCGTGCTGGATCATGTGGCAGGATGGATACTATAGAGATCATATGGGGCAGGATGGGGAAGTCATATGGGGCAGGATGGGGAGATCATATGGGGCGATCATATGGGGCAGGATGGGGAGATCATATGGGGCAGGATGGGGAGATCATATGGCTGGAGCCAGGAATGAGACACACGGGGGCCAGTATGCGGGATATTATTACCATAGGGGCTAATTAAGGGATATTATTACTGCAGTGACGTATTTAATTTTTTGAGTATACTGTTTTAAATGGGGGGGCTGTCCTGTTACTGTGTAAAGTGATACTATGTCGCCTATTTTTCTTCATGTGGTGTAATGTAGAAGTTGGGAAAAATTAAGTAATATGTTCTGCAAGCGGAGCTCGAGATAACTGTGTTATTTCCTGCAGAGACAAGTCCTGGCTGGAAGAAGTGACGGCGGTCTGTGCTGGATGAAAGTTGAAAGATGAATGACTTCACCTAGAGACGTCACTGGTGAGTTAGTGTGTTACCTATACACTGACACGATACACTGTATACTATATACAGAGGTCCTGTTTATAATGTCACCAGTGATCACTGTTTTACCTATACATTATATACAGAGCTCCTGTGTATAATATCACCAGTGATCACTGTATTACCTGTACACAGACACTGCATACTAAGTACAGATCTCCTGTGTATAATGGCACTTATGGTGATGGTATTGTGTTTTTTTTTATTACTGATCAGTATTGTAGTATTCGGTCACTTTGTGGTGGTAATATGTGGTCTGGTCATGGTGTAGCGGTATTTGTTCCTTGTATGTGATATTATTCGGTCACTGGTGGTAATATGTGGTCTGGTAATGGTGCAGTGGTATTTGTCCCTTGTATGTGCTATTTGGTCACTAGGTGGTAATAATATGGTGTCTGGTCATGGTGTTGTGGTATTTGTTCCTTGTATGTGATGTTATTCGATCACTGTGGCGCTAATATGTGGTCTTGACATGATGTAGCAGTATTTGTTCTTTGTATGTGATATTATTGTTGATTTTAAAAATTGAAAAATAAATAAAAATATACCTAAATTGTATTGCATATTTTAACAAATATTTAATAGGTTACAGCAGAGTAGGGCCAGGCCAAAAGTGTCTACCGTGTTATGGCCAAAAATCTTTTGGCCAAAACAAAAGCTGACGGCTATATGTGTGATCTAGTGATGGGAACTGTTAACGTGTGATAAGTGAGAAGTGGAGTTTTTCCAAGAAAGAGCGGTGGGACTGTGGACAGTTCGAGGGGTGGAGCGTGGAGGCAGGGCTGGGGTGGAGCCTGGGTGGAGTCTCAAGGGGGCCAAAAAAAATTTGCTAGTATGGGGCCCTGAAATTTCTAGTGGCAGCCCTGAGTGTCAGTGCGAACTATCTGTCCACATGTGAGTGAAATTAAACACTATGGCAGGAGACCCTGGAGGACCCCACTGCTGACACAGAGACCTAATAAAGCTAGACTGCAGTTTGCCAAAATGTACGAGTAACCAGAATCCTTCCGTGAAAGCATCTTCTGGACCTATGAGACCAAGATAGAGCTTTTCGATAAAGCTTTTTGAAGAATATTGGAGATAAAATGTAATGCCAATCATTTGTATCCTATCTGGCATGGGATGATAAAACCACCTTCAGAGTGCAACTGTATGAGAACACCTAGCTCAGCCGGTGGGTCAAGCTTCATGAGTCAGCTCAAAACAGGACAAAGGCTAGTTACAATATAGAATCATGCTGAAGTTGCCAAGGAATATTCTAGAAATATGATTCTATAAGGAGTTATGAAAATACTATACATCCTAGCCGTACATCGTGTATATTTCCAAGATCCCCAGAACATGGCCAACGCCCGGCAGGGTCTTGATCCGTTCTAGCATCCAGGGGTATGGCGATACATAGAAAAGCTAGTAGAAACCGGATAGCAAAGCTGTGTTTGTTTTTAACAAGTAGCAGGGGCCCAGCCAAATCTAATGGCGCCAAAATCGCTGCACTAGGACCGTCTTTTAAGGAATTATGACCCATCTTATGTTTTGGAGTTTTTAACTGCAGAGGCAAGGGGATGGTATTTAGGTTCAGCCCAGATGGCAAGAGGGGAGTGACCCAAAGGAGATAAAAGCTAGTGTAAAGCCAAGTGGTCTCCCTCGCTGGTATGCTTGCTGGTCACTTCATAAGTGTTGGCCGCGTCGAGTAATGTGCTCAGAAGGGACCAAGGAGACAGCTGGCAGCCAATGCATTTTATGGTCCAGCACACACGGTCGAACATCAACCGGTAATTGACATATATTTTGCTTATATCTTTTGTCCTACTATCTCTATTTGCATATCTGACCATTTTATATGTACCGTATATACTCGAGTATAAGCCGAGTTTTTCAGCACTTTTTTTTGTGCTGAAAACGCCCCCCTTGGCTTATACTCGAGTCATTGGTCAGAAGACAGTAGGGGAGGGAGGGCAGCGGACCAGCGGGTCACAGGAGGCAGGAGCCAGTGGCTGTGGCTAAAGCCTGTGCCCGCTGCAAAAGAGAAATGAATATTCACTGCCCTGGCAGTGAATGTTCTTTTCTCTTTTAATTTGCACAGTGCTTCCAGCAGTTGTCAGGCAATCATGTGTATGCACTACTTTAGAGTGATGAATATTCACCTCTCTCCACTCCCATAGGCGTGGAGTGAATATTCATTACCTTAATAAGTGGAGACATGTGATTGCCCGACCTTTGGAGCTGCTGGCACCGGAAAAAGGTGCAAAGAGGACACGCAGGGAAGGTAAGTAGGATGCTTTCTTTTTTAGGCTTTTCTCATAGCAGCCATGCATACAAGGATAGGGATGAGGAGCCATGCATGCAAAGTAAGACAGGCCCTTAAGGGTTTTCAGAAAGGAAAAAGCCAGAGGGATAACAGGCGGCCTGTGACATTCGGGTCATTGGAGAACTTAGGATTACAATTAGAAGCGGTTTGCAGGTCACGTTTCGAGATAAGGCTGTTTAGGTTGGCGTTTTCATTGGCTTTTTTCAGGGCAATGAGGATAGAGGAATTGGTAGCACCAGGCAGCGCTAAGGTTGGGGGCATTTTAGCCGGAGACATCATGGCTACTCAGAAGGGGTTAGAATTTTGGATCAGAAGGTCGAAAACAGATCAGGTGGGGAAAAGAAAAAAGGTACTATTAGGAAACGTAAAAGGTTCTGTCATGTGCCCTTTGAGATGTTTGGAGGGATTCATAGTCTCCAGGCCTCGGCAGAGTGTATCGTTGATATGACATGAGGACTGGTCGTTCTTCTCTAAGTATCAGTTTATTAGAGTGTTCCAGAAATGCTTGGAGGGGCGGGCGTTGAACCAGGTAATAATGCGGGCCATTCTTTCCGCATCGGAGAAGTGACTGAGGCAGCGGTGGGAGGATTGAGCTCTGAAATTGCAAGGAGGTGTAACGAGTGAAAGCGGAGGCACAGGTGTTGCAGTACACATTCATTTATTTCAGTTTTGAGGAACCATGAACCGAGATAACTGCAGGGGGCGTAACTATGCGAGCCCCAGACACCCATAGTAAAACCCCTCGAACAGGGTCAGAATGGAATACCCAGGGGACGCAGGTGCTACCTACAGACAGGGCCTGTTTTTTGTGGAAGCTGGCCCAGCGGTGCAGATATTCAGGCAGGGATAACAGATACAGTAGTAGTAGTCAGATTACTGGTAGCGTAAGCAAGGGACGGAGCAGGCTCAGGCAATACTGTCGTGGTCCTTGGTCCGGGTTAGTGGAATGGCTGAACCGGGTAGCAGTAGTAGACGCAGTGCAGGAATCGTTCCAGGTTCTGAGTAACGAGTCACCAGTAATCTGAGGAGACAAACAGTATTAGCCATATACAAGGAGGACTCAGGCAAGGCACAGCAAGGCTCAGAGCCAATGAAACACTAAACTGGAAATTAGCAACAGGAATCACTTGTTGCTCCGGCGCCCTCCCAATGGCAGAGAGGCCAGAAATAACACACACCATAACATGACTGGTTAATAGCATATTTTAAAAAAATGCGTGCTGTCTCTTTTAAGAGACCGGGAGCGCGCCCGCGCCCTCAGCACCATATCTGGGGAAGTGCTGGCCGCGTGCCAGGAAGCAGGAGGAAGGCCAGAGACTGTGGCAGAGAGCAGAGAGAGCGCGGGAGCCGAGATGGGGGCCACACGAAGGAACGGGTACAGGCACGGGCGTAACAGTATCTCCCTCATTACGCATCCTCTTTTTTTAAGCCTGCATAAAATCTCTTCAGAAGACGAGGAGCATGGATGTTTTCTTTAGGCTCCCATGACCTCTCCTCAGGACGAAAGCCCTTCCAATCCACCAAGAAGTAGGTCTTACCCCTTACTCTCTTTGTGGCCAAAATATTTTCTACCTCAAAGACATCCTGCTCACTGATGGGATCAGGAGTGGTACCCGGGTTTTCAAAGAAGGAACTCAAGACTACTGGTTTGAGGAGAGAAGCATTGAAAGAGTTAGGCACACGAAAAGAAGCGGGTAATTTCAGTTTGTACAAAACTGCATTAATTTGTCTCAAGACTTCAAAGGGACCAATGAAGCGGGGACCCAATTTGTAGAAAGGAATCATCAAACGGATGTATTTGGAGGAGAGCCATACCTTATCTCCGGGCCGGTAGACTGGAGCATCCAGATGTCTTTTGTCCGCATGTTTTTTCATACATTGAGAAGCCTTTTCCAGAGTGGACTTGGTATCATGCCATACTTTAGAGAACTCCTCCGCACAGGTATCAGCAGCAGGAACACCTGAGGGCCCAGAGATGGGAAGAGGGTTTCCAGGTTGCAGTCCAAACACAATCTGGAAGGGAGACCTCCCAGAGGATTCACTTACTTGATTATTGTAAGAAAACTCTGCCCATGGTAGTAACTTGACCCAGTCATCATGGTGCGCATTGACGAAATGACGCAGGAAGCCGGACAAGATCTGGTTGGTTCTCTCCACTTGCCCATTGGATTGAGGATGATAGGCAGAAGAAAAGTCCTGTTCTACTTTCATTAGGTTACAAAGCGCTCTCCAGAACTTCGAAGTGAACTGGACACCCCTGTCGGACACAATGTGGAGATGAAATCCATGGAAATGGAAAATGTGCTGTATGAAGTGTTCAGCAAGCTCAGGAGAAGACGGAAGCCCAGGCAGAGAAATGAAGTGAGCCATCTTCGAAAAACGATCCACCACAACCTAGATAGTAGTACAGCTATAAGAGCTAGGGAGCTCCGTAATAAAGTCCATCGCGATGTGTTGCCTGGGAGCTGATGGAATGGAAAGTGGCAGAAGCTGCCCAGATGGCAAGCATTTCGCAGTTTTGTTACAGGCACACAAAGGACAGGCTGTAACATACTCCAGGATATCTTTGCCCACGGTAGTCCACCAGTAATAATGGGAGATTAATTGCAAAGTCTTTTTCTGACAGCATGACCACCCAATTTGGAAGAATGACCCCACCGAAGGACACGATTTCTGTTCAAGGTGGACACCAGAGTTTTTCCTGGAGGAGGGCGGGTGAGATTGACAGAGGCTACTGGCACTAACCTGGATGGTTCAATGATATGTTGAGGTTCTTCCTCGAAGTTGGGTGGCAGGAAGTCTCTGGAAAGGGAATCAACCTTGACATTCTTGTCGGCTGGACGGAAATGAAGACCAAAATTAAGTTGAGCAAAAAACAAGGACCACCTGACCTGGCGAGGATTTAACCTCTATGCAGACTGGAGATTAGCAAGGTTTTTATGATCAGTGAAAATGACAACTTGGTGAACTGCTCCCTCGAGAAGATGTCGCCATTCTTGCAAGGCCAACTTAATTGCCAACAACTCCCGATCTCCAACTGAATAATTTCTTTCGGAAGTGGAAAAAACCTTAGATAAAAAAACACATGAAACCATACGACTGGTAGATGATTTCTGAGAGAGTACCGCTCCAGCGCCTATGGAGGAGGCATCTACCTCGAGAAATAATTGTTTATCAGAGTCTGGTCGATGGAGAATGGGATCGGAAGAGAAGGCTTCTTTCAAAGAAGTAAAGGCATCCTCCGCCTCCGGGGTCCAACTTCTGGGATTCCCATCTTTCTGGGTTAAGGTCGAGATAGGAGCCACACGGATGGAAAAATGTGGAACAAATTGACGATAATAATTAGCAAATCCCAGGAACCGTTGTATTGCTTTAAGACCTGATGGATGAGGCCATTTGAGGATGGTAGATAGTTTCTCGGGATCCATCTTTAGACCAGTGGACAAAACTATATAAGCGAGAAAAGGTAGGGAAGATTTCTCAAAGACAAATTTTTCAAATTTAGCATACAATCTGGTCTCCCTGAGCCTTTGTAGGACCTGGCGGACATGCTTCCGATGGGTTGTTAGGTCTTCAGAGTAAATCAAGATGCCATCCAGGTAGACAACAACACATGAATAGAGGAGATCTCTAAAAATGTCATTCACAAATTCCTGAAAGACTGCGGGTGCATTACTGAGACCAAATGGCATTACCAGGTATTCGTAGTGTCCATCTCGGGTATTGATGGCTGTTTTCCACTCGTCTCCTTCACATGTACGAATCAAGTTGTAGACCCCTCTGAGATCAAGTTTTGAGAAGATCTTGGCCCCTTGGAGATGATCAAACAGCTCTGAAATAAGTGGTAACGGGTACCTATTCTTTACCGTGATCTGGTTCAATCCCCTGTAATCGATGCAGGGCCGTAAGGATCCGTCCTTTTTCTTAAAGAAGAAAAATCCTGCCCCTGCTGGAGAAGATGATTTGCAGATAAAACCTCTAGTCAGATTCTCCTGGATATATTCCGACATGGCCTGGGTCTCTGCATAGGAAAGAGGATAGATTCACCCACGATGGGGAGATGTTCCGTGAAGCGATCTATGTAACAGTCATACGACCTGTGTGGAGGTAGTCTCTCAGCTTTTTCCCGAAGACGCCAGAGAAGGCCCAGTAAGAGGATGGTAACCCTGGTAGGGCAGCTTGTTGAACAGAAGGAGCAAATGGACGAATCGAGGAGATGCAATGATCAGAACAGTAATTTCCCCAGTGCAGGACCTCTCCAGCTCTCCAATTCAGAACGGGTTCATGGACTCGGAACCAAGGTAAACCTAGAAGCAAAGGATGAGACAAACCGGACAAAACATAAAGACAGATTCTTTCAGAATGCGTTAGATCTACCCGGAGTTCCACTGGCACAGTCTGGAACCGAACGGGCTCGGTCAAGGGTTTGCCATCCACGGAAGTCACTCGTAGCTGATTAGGGAGAAGCTGAAATGGAATCTGATAGCGATCCACAACCTCTTGTTGGATAAAATTTCTGGTGGATCCGGAATACAAGTGACAAAGTTCTGAAAATTTTACAGTGCCGAAGGACACAGAAACAGTCATTTGCAGAGATGGAGAGAGATGCACCTTACCTAGGGTGGCCTCTCCTACTGACCCTAAGCTCTGGAGTTTTCCGACCTCAGTGGACAGGAGCAGATCTGATGCTCAGAACTCATAAAACAGAGGATCCCCTCTCTCCCATAATGGGTTTAGCCAGGCGAGAGCTTCTCCAGCAAGGTGAGACATAATAAGCCCACCTTGGCCCGTTAAGAAGCAAACATATGCCGCAGGAGTTCAAAGTGCAGTGTGCATTGATTTTTGAACCCCTGACACTGAGCGGGATTGCCATCGAGCCTAAAGGGAGCCGCAAAGCGAAGACCTTTACCTGCCATACAACAGGGAACCTGGAAGCCGATGTTCGAGACGGGACTAGACGAGGATAATGCTGAATCCACTCGAATAGACAAGTTGCGTAGATAAGTCATGAATTTGTCCTGCTGATCTTTCAGGCGAGTAACCTCTTGACACAATTCTGCATCCGGAGGTGCGTGGGACCCAGCGGGTTCCATGGCTGGAGCAATCTGTAACTAATGAAAGCAGAGGCACAGGTGTTGCAGTGCACATTCGTTTATTTCAATTTTGTGGAACCACGAACTGAGATAACTGCAGGGGGCGTAACTATGCTAGCCCCAGAAACCCGTCGTAAAACCCCTCGAACAGGGTCAGAATGGAATGCCCAGGGGACGCTGTTGCTACCTACAGACAGGGCGAGGTCATGTGGAAGCTGGCCCAGTGGTGCAGGTATTCAGGCAGGGATAACAGATAGAGTAGTAGTAGTCGGATTACTGGTAGCGTAAGCAAGGGACGGAGCTGGCTCAGGCAATACTGTCGTGGTCCTGGGTCCGGGTTAGTAGAAAGGCTAGTCCGGGTAGCAGTAATAGAGGCAGTGCAGGAGTCACCAGTAGTCTGAGGAGACAAACAGTATTAGCCGTATACAAGGAGGACTCAGGCAAGGCACAGCAGGGCTCAGAGCAAACGGAACACTAAACCGGAAATTATCAACAGGAATCACTTGTTGCTCCGGCACCCTCCCAGTGGCAGGGGGGTCAGAAATAACACACAGCATAACATGATTGGGTAAGAGCATATTTTTAAAAATGTGCACTCTCTTTAAGAGACCAGAAGTGAGCGTGCGCCCTCAGCACCATACCCGGGGAAGTGCTGGTCACGTGCCAGGAAGCAGGAGGAAGGCCAGAGACCGCAGCAGGGTGCTGGGGAGCAGAAAGAGCACGGGAGCCCCGACGGGGGCCCCGCAGAGGTACGGGCGCGGGCGCAGGCACGGGCGTAACAGGAGGATTGGCCGGTGGGAGTCGCAACGATACAGGTCCTACGTACAACCTCATGGATATGAGGGAGCCAATCCTTCTAGCGAAGAGAATATCTCACTAACTTATGTTTGGTTTTGTTACAGGACAAGTTCCAATCCTAATATGGATTCTAGGACATTTTTATGTTTTCTGAGGAGCATGGCGAGCAGACTGATGGACAGGAGACAGTTAGGTTATGCAAGGGAAGTGGCGTTAATTAGGTGGCTGGAGTATAGGGGTTTTACATGGGGCCGGGTACTTTACGAGTTTCATCGGCGGTGTACCTCTATGGAGCCCCAGATATAGTAGTCCTACATGTGGGGTCAATGATCTGGGATCCAGCTCTGGAAAGGGATTGATTGTCAAAATCAAAAAGGATCTAAGGCAGCTGGTGTTGACGTTCCTAAATATTAAAGTGGTGTGGTCCGACATGGTACCTAGAAAAAAATGGCGGGGGCATGATCAGTTCAAAGGATTAATAAGGCCCATATTAAGGTCAACAAAGAGGTATCCAAATTTGTTGCGCGGAATGGGGGAGTGGCAATACGCCATGCAGGGCTAGATTCTACGGAGAAAGATTATTGGCTGGCAGATGGGGTGCACCTGAACGCAGTGGGGACAGATTTGTGGATATGGGGGTTGCAGGAGGAAATACAGAGGGCCACAGCACTGCTGGTTGGTGGGGTCTCGAGCACTTGAGGGGGTCAAAGTGCTCTCGGTGTGGCGCTGGTGAATCCTCGAAGCTGGCAAAAATTGTGAAATTGGGGATTCTTGCATTTCAGGGATCCCCTTCATTGGATGGTTATGTGTTCGTGGTGGTCTGGTGAGACTTGGGTGATACCCAGTGATGGAAGTCGGGGTCACACTGGTATGAGATGCGGGGGCACCCGACTTCTGTTGTCAGGTGCATGGTAATGATGTTTTGGGTACCCGACGATGGAAGTTAGGCACATGTTACCGTTGTGGAGGCAACCTCTTCCCTCGGTTCACAGTGCTTCCGAGCCTGGAAAAACACGGCTGGAAGTGAGGCTGGGAGGGAAGGGGCAATACCAAGGAAAAAAATCACCAGACCAGACTGTGGTAGCTTTGAGGACCCCAACAAGTGTCTTTAATTATTAATAAAATTGGCTGCTGTGGCCATTCTTATCCAAAGACTAGTGTTGAGCGATACCGTCCGATACTTGAAAGTATCGGTATCGGAAAGTATCGGCCGATACCGGCAAAGTATCGGATCTAATCCGATACCGATACCCGATACCAATACAAGTCAATGGGACTCAAGTATCGGACGGTATCCCTGATGGTTCCCAGGGTCTGAAGGAGAGGAAACTCTCCTTCAGGCCCTGGGATCCATATTAATGTGTAAAATAAAGAATTAAAATAAAAAATATTGCTATACTCACCTCTCCGACGCAGCCTGCACCTTAACGAGGAAACCGGCAGCCTTGTTTGCTTAAAATGCGCGCGTTTACTGCCTTCCGTGACGTCACGGCTTCTGATTGGTCGCGTGCCGCCCATGTGACCGCGACGCGACCAATCACAACAAGCCGTGACGTAATTTTCAGGTCCTGAATGCCTAGAATTAGACATTCAGGACCTGAAAATAACGTCACGGCTTGTGATTGGTCGCGTCGCGTCACATGGGCGGCACGCGACCAATCACAAGCCGTGACGTAATTTTCAGGTCCTGAATGCCTAGAATTAGGCATTCAGGACCTGAAAATTACATCACGGCTTGTTGTGATTGGTCGCGTCGCGGTCACATGGGCGGCACGCGACCAATCAGAAGCCGTGACGTCACGGAAGGCAGTAAACGCGCGCATTTTAAGCAAACAAGGCTGCCGGTTTCCTCGGTAGGGTGTAGGCTGCGTCGGAGAGGTGAGTATAGCAATATTTTTTATTTTAATTCTTTATTTTACACATTATATCGATCCCGATACCGATTCCCGATACAACAAAAGTATCGGATCTCGGTATCGGAATTCCGATACCGCTAAGTATCGGCCGATACCCGATACTTGCGGTATCGGAATGCTCAACACTACCAAAGACTAATGGTTGTGGCCTGTCCTTCATTCGGAAAAAGGAGGAGGGAACGCCAGGAAAAAGGGGAGGTGTGTTGGGGGAGGAGTGGGGGGAAGTCACAGGAAATCGACCTCTCCAGAGTCAACTAGCCACCGGACACGACACGGAGGGTTTGTGGGAGGCGGGCATGATACTGACAGGGAGGAAGTGACGAGATGGGGAAAATTGGGAAAAAGCTCAGAGGGGTGACAGGGGAGGTGGACAAAAGGCAAACCGGGGGGGGACGGGTAGAAAGTGACATAGGCAGAGGTGGGTTTTTTTTGCAACAAAAGGATGCGTTGAGGGCGATTTGCCCTCTTTGACCAAGGACGTCCAGACAGCAAGTCCCACCCACCCGAGGAGCAGAAGAACTACCGGGTCACAGTGGAGATCATCAGCGGCATTAATGATACCATTTACACATGGAGTTATTCTGGCAGTTACCTTCTAAGCCCAGGGGAAGGGTAATTCGTCAGCCATGGTTCCCTTAAGGTTTCCCAACAGGAAGTTTTTCCTCTCCTGAAGGCTGTCGGATGACTTTTCGTGAGCTGAAGGTTCTGTGACATTGAATTCATTAATATTTTGAGCGTTGGTGGGTCCTCGAAGCAGGTAAAAATTGTGGAATTGGGGATTCTTACATTGCAGGGATCCCCTTCATTGGATTGTTATGTGTTGGCGGTGGTTTGGTGAGATTTGGGTGATACCCGGCGATGGAAGTCGGGGTCACACTGGTATGAGATGCGGGGGTACCCGATGATGGAAGTCCGGTGCATGGTAACAATGTTTTGGGTACCCGACGACGGAAGTCGGGTACATTTTACTGGTGTGGAGCAGAGGTGTCAAACTGCATTCCTCGAGGGCCGCCAACAGGTCATGTTTTCAGGATTTTCTTAGCATTCCACAAGGTGCTGGAATCATTCTGTGCAGGTGATTAAATTATCACCTGTGCAATACAAGGAAATCCTGAAAACATGACCTGTTGGCGGCCCTCGAGGAATGCAGTTTGACACCTCTGGTGTGGAGGCAACCTCTTCACTCGGTTCACTGTACTTCTCAGCCTGGAAAAATGTGGCTGGAAGTAAGGCTGGGAGGGAAGGGGCAATGCCAAGGAAAAGAATCAGCAGACTAGACTGTGATAGCTTCGAGGACCCCACCAAGTGTCTTTAATTATCAATAAAATTGGCTGCTGTGGCCATTCTTATCCAAAGACTAATGGTTGTAGCCTGTCCTTCATTCGGGAAAAAAGGGATGCCGGGAAAAGGGGGAGGTGTGTTGGGGGGAGGAGTGGGGGAGGAGTCACGGGAAGTCAACCTTTCCAGAGTCAAGTAGCCACCAGACGAGACACGGAGGGTTTGAGGGAGGCGAGCATGACACTGACGGGGAGGAAGTGACGAGATGGGGAAAATTGGGAAAAAGCAGGGGGATGATGGGGGGAGGTGGACGAGAGGCGAGTCAGGGGTGGGTAGGAAGTGACATAGGCAGAGCTGGGTTTTTTTGCAACGAAAGGATGCGGTGAGGACCAAGGACATCCGGAGCCATGCAGACAAGGATGGGGAAGAGGAGCCATGCATGCAAGGATAGGGATAAGTAGCCCTGCAGATAAGGATAAGGATAAGGAGCCATGAGACAAGGATGGGGATAAGGAGCCATGCAGATGTAAGGTACTAGCAGGAACCTGGGATGCAGTGACGAGCAGGAGGCAGAGCAAGAGTTAACAGACTTTATATATATATAAATATCTCAACAGTAAATACTCCCCGCAGGAAGTAAGGGGGTGTAAATATACAGGTCCACAATGTGTGTATAGCAATAAAGTAACTACAACGGGTGAAATAACGGGTTAACTTATCAGTCTCTGGTTCCTGGACGATGGTGGCTGGAAAATCCCACGATGGCACCATAGTGGCGCGTGAAGTCTCTTAGCCAGTCCTGAAGGAGAGTGTAGCACTGTCTTTGTATGGCGACGAAGCGTCCTGTTCTTCTTTCTTGTGGTCTTGTGGTCCTGGAACGAGGTGCTGAATGGGGAAAGGTCTGCTGCACTACTAAAGATGTACAAAGTCCCGAACTGGAGGCCGCAGTCTCACCACTACGAATCGCGTGCAACGCCGGATCAGCGCTACCAAGAGGGACAGAAGATGCCAGATGTCCCGACCAGTTAGTGCTGTTAAGGTCGGAGAGTAATGGGGAATTGGTCTCGGGGAATGCACAGTCTGTATGCGCGGGGGATGGAGTGCGACAATCCGGTCTGTGAATTGGTGCCGGTCATCGGAAAGGGAGTCAACCTTCTCCTGTAGAGCATGCTGAGTACCTGCCAAAAGCCCTGTTTCCATGCACACAGTCCCTTTTATGTCACACCCGCCCCCAACAGTCAGGTGCAAAGGTCTACTCCGTTCAGAAAGTGCTTCCCCCAGCAACAATGGTGACAGTCCCGACAGTTCCAGCCCAGACACGCAAGAGAGACCACTATTCTGGTCCATCTTCCTACACAGACAAGGATGGGGATAAGGAGCCATGCAGACCAGGATAGGGATGAGGAGCCATACATACAAGGATGAGGATAAGGAGTCATGCAGACAAGGATAGGGATAAGAAGCCATGCAGATAAGGATGGGGATAAGGAGCCATGCAGACCAGGATAGGGATGAGGGGACAATGCATACCCGGCTTATAATCAAGTCAATAAGCAAATTAGGTACCTCGGCTTATACTCGGGATGGCGTATATACGGTATAACCATCGTGTATATAGTGGATTGTCTAGTGTGCCCTTAAGGTGATTAAATATATTATTTGACCTCAGGCTGCTCTTTAATCTCGATCCTCAAGTTTGTATACTTGGTTTAACTTTCCATGCTGCCGGGGCTGGTTTGTGGCCCAATATAATCCCATTAACGGACCAAGCTTTTATCTGACGAAGAACTGGTGGCAGTCATACCGGGCTGGCAGGGCTCTGTTTCACTGGTGCTAGTGAAAAAGGCTTCTCAGCCTGTCAGGGTGTAAGCGAGTGTGATGTCACATCAGTAATGGCGTGGGTCACATCCTCTCAGTCCCTGTGCCTCCCTGGCCCCTTGTGGAAAGGGCAAGTCTGTGTAAAACTATACCAAGCCTACGTGTCCCCAGGGGGTGCGGTACATCACGTTGGTGAAAGTGGGGAGAACGCATTACATGATCCTTGATCCTGCTGATGTAATAGTGACATCAGGCGGGGTGATGAGGTGCGGGTTCATCACATGTGGCAGCGGTGGGATTCTGCGTGTTCTCTCTGGTGTCATCCTACACACCATCATTCTGCTGAATGAAGCCTACAAAGAAAACAACACAGTGCCTACAGATATGGTGGAGGTTCACAGATGATTAGGGGTTGTTTTGTTGCATGTGACACTGGGTGCCTTGACCGTGTGCACCATGAAATCTGAAGACTACCAAAGATTTTGGGTGGCAATGTAGTGACCAGTGTCAGGAAGCTGGGTTTGAGTCCTAGGTCATGGGTCTTCCAGCAGGACAATGACCCCAAACACACTTCAAGAAGCCCCCAAAAATGGATGGAAACAAAGTGCTGGAGAGTTCTGAATTGGCAGCAAACCTCTAGATCTAAATCCCATTGATCATCTGTGGAGAGATCTGACGATTGCTGTTGGTAGAAGGCGCCATCACATATGAGAGACCTGGAGAAGTTTGTAAGGCCGGCGTCACACTGGCATATTGCATCCGATGCGAGATGCAAATGACACTCGGCTCCTGCTCGCAGCAGAGCAGGAGCCGAGTGTCATGCATCTGTGCTCCGATTCTCTCGCACAGGGAGAATCGGAGCACAGCTGCAGAGGAGGCGGAGAAATGAATTTCTCCATCTCCTCTATTCCTGGGGTCCGCTTATAACGCACATCACTCGGATGATATCCAAGTGATATGCGTTGTCTCACTCGCACCCATAGGCTTATATGGGTGTGAGGAGCAGAGAGTTTTCCTCGGTCCGAGACAATCGCAGCTTGCTGCGATTGTCTCGGACAGAGGAAAACGACCGACAAAAAGTCGGCTGGTGGGAGCTGCCCCATAGCTTAACATTGGTCTGAGTGCAATGCGATATTTTATCGCATTGCACTCGGCCGTTTAAAACGCCAGTGTGACGCCGGCCTAAGAAGAGTCATCCAAGATCCCAGCTGAGAGGAGTAAGAAGCTTGTGGATGGTTATAGGAGGCGATTGACTGCAGTTGTTTATTCCAAAGGGTGCAACCAAATATTAGATTGAGGGTGCCAACAATTTTGTCCAGCCCATTTTTGGGGTTTTGTGTGAAATTTTGTCTAGTTTTCATTTTGTTTTCTCTGCTTTTTTGTGTTGTTCCAATACACATAAAGGAAATAAACATGTGTATAACAAAATGTGCAATAATTTCCTGTGAGAAATACTTCATTTTCTGCAACAATTTTAAGGATGTCAACACTTTCGGCCACGACTGTATTTTTATGCAGCTGGAATCTGCCTTGGCTTCTGGGGGTCTTGTCTAGGCGGGGTTTTCTGCATTTTGTGCCACCTCTTGTGTGGGGAGGTATGGGGTGGCATTAATGATAATTTAGACCAGGAAGAACATCTCTGTGATTGGAGAAGTTGTCAAGAGTATAGAATATTATCCTGTATACATGTCATGGTGTATGATCATTTAAAGGGACGGTACACACTTCCATCAATAGGCTGGATCCTGCAGCTAATGAGCTCTCTCTTAACATTTCCCAAGTCTTCTTGTCATTTTCTCGACTCCTCCGCAGACATCTCATCTGCAATAACCAAAACAGTTTTTCTTCCAACAGAACTTTCTTTAAATTTTTCCATTAATCTAGAATATTAGTTTAATTATAAAGTACAAAGTCAAAATTAGCAGCTGGCGCGAGAAAAATCCTCATTATTTCAGTAAATGAGAGCCATTTTACAGGATTCTAATTGTTCAGAGAATGAAGGCGTCTAATCTGTATCCTCCGCAAACACAGTGTCATAGTGACTGATAGCAGCAGTGAGGGGATGTCACAGCAGAAACGTAAAGGCCCCGTCTCACATAGCGATTTACCAACGATCACGACCAGCGATACGACCTGGCCGTGATCGTTGGTAAGTCGTTGTGTGGTCGCTGGGGAGCTGACACACAGCTCTCTCCAGCTGAGCTCACTCAGAGCAGGAAGCAGACGGCAAGGGACCTGACGGCCATCAGATGGTGAGTATGTACTGTTTGTTTTTTTTTACATTTACGCTGGTAACCAGGGTAAACATCGGGTTACTAAGCGCGGCCCTGCGCTTAGTAACCCGATGTTTACCCTGGTTACCAGTGAAGACATCGCTGAATCCGTGTCACACACATCGATTCAGCGATGTCAGCGGGATCTCAACGACCAAAAAAAGGTCCAGGCCATTCCGACACGACCAGCGATCTCGCAGCAGGGGCCTGGTCGCTGGTACGTGTCACACATAGCGAGATCGCTACTGAGGTCGCTGTTGCGTCACAAAACTTGTGACTCAGCAGCGATCTCGCTAGCGATCTCGCTATGTGAGACGGGGCCTTAAGTCAGGCTGAATGATTTATTGAGCACTAGAATGCAGCAGCAACACTGATGTTCTCAGCCTGTGCCAGTGATTGCACTGGTTGCCCATACACTAGAGTCCAATATAAACTTGTCACTGTCAGGCGCAAACCTCTCCACAATCTCCTCAACTCTACATCTCCCTCATCTCTACTACCCTTCCTGTCCTCTGCACAGTTCAGCCCCTCTCCATATCTCCTCCTCTCCACCTACCTGTCCTTTCCACAGTTCTGCACTGCCCTACATCTCCTCATCTCTATCTACCACTCTCTGTCCTTTGCATACTTCTGCACAACCATACACCTTCTCATCTCTACCATGCTACTGTCCTTTCCACCTTGCTGTACCGCCCTACATCTCCTGTTCATCTGTCTACCACCCTACCCGTCCTCTCTTCAGTGCTGCACCGCCCTACATCTTACCTCTGTCTGCCACCTACCCATCCTTTGCACAGTGCTGCATCGCCATACATCTCCTCATCTCTGTCAATCATCCTACCCATCCTCTTCACAGTGCTGCTCCACCATACATCTCCTCCTATCTGTTTACTACCCTACTGTACACTCTAGAGTCCTGCATCACCCTACATCTTCTAATCTCTGTCTACCAGCCTACCCATCCTCTCCAAAGTGCTGCAATACCCTACATCTCCCTAATCGCTGTCGACCCCCTACCCATCCTCTCCATTCCATTAATGACCTAAAACTGATATAACAAAGAGAAGGAGAACACAGCACATCCATCTAGTAAAAAGCAATCTTTATTTAGTGTCCATTAAAAACCGGATCCAAAGGGGTAAAATTTTGAACTCCCCCTTTTGGATCCTGTTTTTAATGGACTCTCAATAAAGATTGCTTTCTACTGGATGGATTTGCTGTGTGGTCCTGCACTTTGTTGCTTCTCAGCTGCACTCTGCCAGCTGGATCCAGGCACTATCCCGGCAATCATTTAGTGCATTTGTTCTATGAATGTGGTGAGCTCCTACTCACCCCCTCTTTCTGAAGGTAACGGTCAACAAGAACAAGGGTTAACAGAGGGATTTAATGTAACAGCGTTACTCCAGGAAGGGAGAGGATAAATGGAGGGGAGGTTGAACAGGCTAAACTGGGTAAACTTAGGGGCAACGGTTGTAATATTGGGTTGGGGAGAGTTCAAAGGCGTTAAACGCACCAGTCTAGCGTAGATGAGAAGCAGTCTCTGTGACAATGGCGGAGGCGTCCCAGCTTGTACACTTGAAGGGTCCATAGTCGTCCAGGTCCGGAAGAGGTCCTGGGTCCCGTTACCGTCGATAATCCTGAGATGTTCGGTCGCGGGTCCTGGAACCAAGAAGGGAACCACTGGAGAGGTGACAGTCCTTTCTTTTAAGTGCCGGCACAGCACTGCAGCACGTGGGAGCAGATATGTCAGGCCGCTGTCTTAGGTCTGAGGCCCGGTGATCCTGTCTTAAGGTGCACCCCTTGCGTTCGGGTCATGAAGAGTAGTCATTTCTGCTCAGTGGCGTGACAGGAGTGGGAACTGTCAGGGATACCGGGAAGCGTCTCTGTCTATAGTCTCCGATAAGTTTCCAGTATAGCTCGGGCTTGAGCCTACTTTGTCCTGAAAGAAAAGCGAAATGTTCCAGCTCCTTCTTAATAAAATGATTCCTTTAATCCATGTACATTAAATACAAAAAGCTCCTCAGACATCACCATATCACATGCGAGGAAAGCGATGCGATTCGACCGTTGCTGCCGACTTTATCAAAGCTACTCCACTATAGAATCAACAAACATTAAAAAGGATCTGACACCAATCAAATGTCAGGGTCCTGTCACATGATCGAAGGTCCTAATGCAAATTCAAACACATATAAATCTCACGAACAATGGAAAAAACTGTGAATCAATATGCAAAAACAGAAAAAGACAAATACATTACTTGTATACAGCACAATATTGCTTTGCAAGCTTTGGAATTTCATCTCAATAATTCTATCTGTTATTCTCAGGATCTTATTAGTTTCATTTTACAAGTCACATCATTTTTGTTAACTCACAAGTTTTTTTCTTTTGACCGTGAATTTTATTTACAATGCATGGGAGTGGTGATGGGAGCTAAGTGTTTACCTTCATTAGCAAATTTAGTTATGGCCATGTGAGAATATTATTTTCTTTTCTCATCAACTAATCAATTTTCTTCTTTTATTTTTTGGCAGATATATTGACGATACCTTGATCATATGGAAAGAAGATGTATCTGCCATACAGGGTTTTGTTTATTAAATTAACAGTAATTATTACAACATAAAATTTACTCACATTCACGGTAAATGTAAAATTTCATTTTTGGATCTGGAATTAACGGGTATACCCAATCAATTAATCTCTACCAGAACTTACTCTAAACCATTGACGGGCAAAACAATTTTGCATGCCAGTAGCAGCCATCCCAAGCATACAGTGAAATCGATCCCCGTTGGAAAATTCACTAGGTTAAAACGGAATTGCAATAACAATAATGATTTAAAGGATGATTTAGTGAAATCTTGCAGCAAATTTAACGAAAGAGGATATCCCAACTGGATGCTAAACAGAGCCCTTAATGTAGTTTCAACCAAAAACCAGGGGGATCTCATTTCACCACGGGCTTATTGCTTTAATGAAAAGAAAAAGGAATCTTTTGACAAGCCATCTGTATGTTTACAATATAGCCCTCAGTTAAATGAAATAAAAAATATTAATAGATTTATCCCGATTTTATATGAAGATCCTACCTTGGCAACTGTTTTGCAAGAGGGCTGTAATATTGTGGCAAGGAGGGCACCCACTTTGGGGAATATTTTATCCCCTAGTATGTTCAATTCCAATAAGCAGCAAGAAACATGGTTGAGCTGCAAAGGCAGTTTTAAATGTGGTGCATCCAACTGCAGTACTTGCAAACAAATAGTTATTACAAAGTCATTTAATAATTACAATGATACCAACACATTTAGGATACAGGATTTTATTAATTGTAATACACGTTTTGTTGTTTATAAAATTGACTGTAATATATGCAACAAAGCGTATGTGGGATGCACATCTAGGAAATTAAAAACATGCATAAGTGAACACCTATAAGACATTTCTAATATCAAAAATAATAATCGTAATGTATCCTCTGCAGCGAAACATTTCATAGATCATTACTCACGGGATATTAATTCCTTGAGGATAACAGGTTTGGAGAAAAAAAACGCCTCGCGGTGGTGATATTAGGAGGATTTTACTGACCCCTGAAGCATACTGGATTTTTTTTTAAACCAATAAATTTTTATTGAAAGATTGTATATCAAACAACATTTCAAAAAGAAACATCAGGAGGGGGAGAGGAGTAAGGGAGGGGGAGAGAACAAGGAAAGGAGGGCAACAAAAACCCCAGTACATAATACAATAGGACCATAATGTAGACAAAGCAAAACACATAAAATCCACAATAATAGAGTCAGTCATGACGAGCGACAATAGTAGACGCGAGGCCTTGCATAAAACTTTAAACTTTAAATGAAAAACAAAATTTTAAATTAAAATGCTAGATGAGGGCAAGTGCCGACTGAGATATGTGTGTGGAGGAGATCCATGGGTCCCACCACGAAAGAACCCTGGACCTCCGCGATAGATCCTGCGCCATAATCACCTCATAACAGAAATGCAGTTCAATTTTCGCAATCAACTCGGTTCTGGAGGGGAGGGCCGGGGACTTCCAGTACTTTGCAATACATTGTCTGGCGGCCACAAGAACATTAGAGATTACGGGCCGGAGAGAGGAGGGGAGGTCGATGAGAGAAATACCCAGAACCGCAAGCTGCCCACTCAGCAGAAGGGGGAGACACGTCAGCTCAGTAATCAGTGCCTCCACCTCACGCCAAAAAGCCCGAACCCGCGGACATGACCACCAGACATGGGAAGCCGACCCCACAGCACCACAACCCTTCCAACAGAGGGGGGAGGAAGATGGGGAGAACCTCGCCAGACGGGACGGAGTAATATACCAATGTAATTGTATCTTTTTTACCTGTTCCAAGTGGCCAATGCATGAAGAGAACTTAGCGGGATGTATCATTGCAAACCGCCAGTCCTCCAAGGAAGCCTCAAAACCCAACGAGGACTCCCAGGAGGTCATGAATTGAAATTTGTCAGCAACGCCACAGGATAGGAGGGCTTTGTAAATAATGGAAATGCCATGGGACAGTATAGTGGAAGGTCTAAAAAATCTATGGACCAAGTCCTCTGTCAAAGGCGGGGGGGCCCCGAATGAGGGACGAGACTTGAGGAAACTACGGAGTTGGAAGTATTGAAAAAAGTCAGAGGCGGTCAGGGAGAACCTCCCCGAAAGCACCTCAAATGACAGAAGGCCATCTGAGCCGAATAGGTCCGCCACCCGAAGCACCCCGCGCCTCCTCCAAGAGGAGAGAGATATGTGTCCAATGGCATATTCCAGAGCCCTTAGAGAGACATGATCATGCATGAACCCCAGTAGAGAGGGAATGAGCAGCGACCACAGTTTTGTAGCAGTCCTGACAGAGCGGAGACACCTGCCCACAAGGGGAATCCGGAGAAACTGGAGTTCCAAGAGCAATTTTAACGAATTTTGGGGGGCAAAGTGAGATTCGATAAGAAACCAGGGTAGACGTGAACCCCCTTCCCACCATATTTTAAGGGGCTCAAGGATCGCCGCTTTATAATAAGATTGAACCGCCGGGACACCCAGACCTCCCATTGAGTACGGTAAACACATAATCCGACGCTTGACCCTATGCGGTTTCTTGTTCCAAACGAACCTATCAATCAGCGATTGGAAAGCAGAGATAAATTTCGAGGGAATAAAAAGGGGAAGGCAACGGAAGAGGTACATAATTTTAGGTAGAAATAACATTTTCGCAGTTTGAATACGAGCCATCCATGATAGAGTCGCACTCGATAACTGATCCATACCTCTTCTGACCTCTGTAAGGGTTTCCTCACAGTTCGCACGGACTATGTTGTCTAACCTAGTTATCTTGATGCCCAAGTATGTGAATCCCAGGGGGGCCCAAATGAACGCATATTTCGATTGAATCTGGACCTGAAGGGAGGTTGGAAGAAACAAAGGGAAAATAGTGGATTTTGTCAAATTAAGCTTATAATACGAAACCGCTGAAAATTCAGTAAGAATAGAAGTAATGGCGTTCAACGAGGTTAGGGGTGAAGTGCAAGTTAATACTACATCGTCGGCATAAAGACCGATTTTATGTTCCGACCCCCCCACCACAATTCCCTTTATATCCGACGACTGTCTAACTCTCGCGGCCAGGGGTTCCATAACCAAAGCGAAGATAATCGGTGAAAGGGGGCAGCCCTGACGCGTACCATTACGAATAGGGAACGTCCGAGAGCTAAAACCCGCCGAGCGAACCGACGCACAGGGGTTGGAGTACAACGCCATAACAGCTCTAGCAATCTGTCCAGTAAGCCCAAATTTCCCCAAAGTGAGTTCAATATAGTCCCAGTGTACCCTGTCGAACGCTTTTTCAGCATCAAGTGACAGGAATACACTGGGAATGCCCCCCTCCTCCACCACATCCAAAAGGTCTATCAGGCGTCTAGTGCCATCCCTGGTCTGCCTACCCGGGACGAACCCAACTTGATCTGGGTGAACAAGACTAGGGAGAACTGCAAATAGTCTGTTGGCCCAAATCTTGGCATAGATCTTCACATCACAGTTTAGCAGTGCTATCGGGCGGAAATTCCCCGGAGATGTTGGAGGTTTCCCTGGCTTGGGGAGAGTCGCAATGGAAGCCTCCAAACCCTCAGCCCTAATACTACCCGCCGACATCCAACCATTGAAAAGCCGCAGGAGGAAAGGGGAGAGAACAGAAAAGAACTGTGCGTAGTAGAGAAAGGAAAAACCATCTGGTCCAGGAGAGGAACCTTTATTAGCCTCTCTAATAATTTGTGATAGTTCAGACTCAACAATGGGGGAGTTTAGGAATGCGAGCTGCTCCTGGGTAACCGAGGGGAGATTAGCCCCATCCAAGAACGCCAAAATTGACTCCCGCGAAGGCTGGGGAATCCCTAGGTCAGACCCGAGGTCGTAGAGCGAGGAGTAATAGGAGGCAAACTCCTCAGCAATCTGAATCGGGTTCCTCACCTGGGAGCCGTCAGTCCTAAGTAAGAATGGGATCTTAGACTGAGCTTCTCTCCTCCTTACACGTCTGGCCAGGAGAGCGCCCGCTCGGTCCCCCATTGCGTAGAACTTCGCTCTAGATTTCCTCAGGTTCCTCTCAGCTCTATGGAGCAGAAGGTTACGGACATGTATACGGGCCCTAGAAAGGTCAGAAAGAAGGGCTGGGGTAGGAGATAGTTTATGAGCAGACTCCAGACGAGATAAATCCTCCAGAGCCGAGTGTAGGACCGCATTATACTTCCTCTTAGCCCTGGCAGCCAGTTTAATGAAGTGGCCCCTAATTACCGCCTTGTGCGCAAACCAGAGGGTGTCATCCGCTATATCAGGAGTGTCATTGTAGGCGAAAAATTCACCCAGAGCCGCCTCTATGCATTGGGAGTTGGTTTGGTCAGCAAGGAAATGGGCGTTAAGACGCCAATGTCCGGGGGGTCTAATGGCCAGGGGGTCCTTCAGGGTGAGGGACACCGGAGCATGGTCCGACCAAGTAATGCCTCCAATATCTGCTGAAATACAATGAGGGAGAGCCACGTCATTCACCAGCACAAAATCAATCCTGCTATAGGAACCGTGCCTGGGAGACAAAAACGTGTAGTCTCTCTCGCCGCAATGCAGATATCTCCAAATATCATGAAGGTTGAAAGAATTAATTAAGGGCCCCGCTTCACATCTTGAAAGCGAGGAGGCAGAACAGTCCAAATCCTTAGACATTGGGACATTGAAGTCGCCAGCAATCAACTGGTGACCATGTTGGATATCGTGAAGGGTTTGAAAAACCCCCTCCAGGAACCTAAGCTGCCCCACATTAGGGCCGTAGATCGAGGCAATGGTATAGGGTACATTGTTAATGAGACATAACACCACAATAAACCTACCCAGCGGGTCTGCAATGGAACGGACCAATTGAAAGGAATTGGACCTACTAAAGAAAATGGCTACTCCCGCCTTTTTAGACGGGGCGTTAGCAAAAAACTGGTGCGGATATAAGCCTGAGTGCATTCTCTGGTTGTCACATTCCAGCAAATGCGTTTCCTGAAGGCACAAAATATCATGGCGGGATTTACCTAATTGGCGCCACACAACAGACCTCTTGCCCGGGGAGTTAAGACCATTAACATTAATTGAAAATAGCGAGATACTCATAATGAGAACATAAAAACAATTTGATAAACATCAAATACTGACAATCTGTGAATAAAAGAAAACACAATATGGTCAATGAATTAAAGCATATATGCGAGCAGACCGGGGGGAGGGGGGAAGGGAAAGGGAGGACACAAACAAGACATACAACAAGCAACAAATAAACTAGCGGACTGGAGTCCATTCAGGAAAACCCTGAGTCCAAAAAGGTGAGGATCCAAAAAACAATTCACCTATGGGGCACAAGAAAGCTGTAGAGAACCTCAAAAGAGGACTCAATACAGCAGCAAAACCAAGAAAAAATAAAAAGAAAAAAAAACCAGAGTACAACCGTGTGGGAAAATAGCCAGGAGCCACAAAAGCCGTGAAATCAGACCTCCTCCCAATCAGGAACAATGCGGGCCCTGGGGCCATTGTTACCTCCAGTCTTGGTAAAGGATGCAGAAACCGGAGAATCAGGAGTCGCGAGTCCCCATTTGGAGAGAGCGGAGGCCGCGTGGGCCGGAATTAAGCAGGTAGTAATCGAACCATCTTTACGGATGAGAAGCTTGGTAGGAAATCCCCAGCGGTACTGGATACCTTTCTCTCTGAGGATGGTGGTGTAGGGACCAAAGGACCTCCGAAGCGCCAAAGTACCTGGGGAGAGATCTGGAAAAACAGCAATGCGCGCGAACTTATCAGGAAGCGCTGGATTTTTCCGTAGAGCCTGTAGAAATTCTTCCTTTATTTCGTAGAAGTGTATTCGTGCTAACACATCTCTTGGGACGGAGGGACCCAGGCCAGACGGTTTAGGGATCCTGTGTATACGATCAATTATGACCTTCTCAGGGGCAAGTTGAGGAAGAGCTGCAGCCACAAATTCCTGCAGGAAGAGTTTCAAATCTCCTGACAAGATAGATTCATCAATGCCCCTGAGTTTGACGTTGTTTCTCCTGGACCTATCTTCCAGATCCAGGGCTTTAGATTGGATTTTAGAAGCCATGGTTTGCAGGGCCTCATGAGCGTCCCAGAGGTCATTGTGTGAAGAGACCAGCTCCGCCATCTTACGCTCCAGACGGTCTGTGCGGTTACCCAGTTCCGCCACTTCCCCTTTAAGCTCAGCCAACATATTGCGCATATCCTCTTGAATGGAAGCTCTGAGGTCTCCAAGAAGGTTTTTGAGGAGAGCAGCAGTCACCGGACCATCAGCCGAATCCGACGCCGCAGCGCCTGAACGCGACGCCTCTCCGCCAGATTTGAACGCTGCAGCGTTGGACTTCGGCGCCGCACCACCCGATTGCGACGCCTGAGCGTTACGTTGCGCAGAGCGGGAAGACCTGGGAGGGGACGGCGCCATCTTGGCTGTCGGCGGGAGCTGCGGGGCAGCGGCAAAGAAATCAGGAATTCTCCTTGAGGGGTCCCGGGCGCCTGCTTTCGCTTTCCCCATGCACTCACCACTGCAGCAGGGATCAGCGGCGATATCGTGGAGGCTAAGAATACAGCAGAGAAGGTAGATAAGTGCCGTTTTAGGGATCCTGGCTGAGAAGCTCCCACTCTGTGCGACCTACTCCATCAGCAGTTAGGCCACGCCCCCGCATACTGGATTTTTAACCTAGGAACTAGATTCCCTGACGGATTGAATAGAAAAACAAAATTATGTTTCATTGTTAACAAAGCATGAATAATTATGGTTCATTTATTTTAATGTATGTCTTTTACTGTTTTTGCATATTAATTCACAGTTTTTTCAATTGTTCATGATTTATATGTGTTTGAATTTGCATTAGCACCTTCTATCATGTGACAGGACTCTGACATTTGATTGGTGTCAGATCCTTTTTAATGCTTGTTGATTCTATGGTGGAGTAGCTTTGATAAAGACTGCAGCAACGGTCGAAACGCGTCGCTTTCCTCACGTGTGATATGGTGATGTCCGAGGAGCTTTTTGAATTTTAATGTACATGGATTAAAGGAATTAATTAAGAAGGAGCTGGAACATTTCGCTCTTCTTTCATATGATTGCGTCTCATCAGGACGGAGTTCCGTGCGCCTTCTGAAGATCGGTGAGCTGGCTTTTCTCTCCTTTTTTTCTTCCTACTTTGTCCTGACTGAACAGCGAGGGAGGACTCACCGTCGACGTCCGTGCACTACAGCTTCTCGCTGCCACACTGCTGGTTCCCACGCACTGTCGCGCTTTTATATCCTCCACACCCCCTGGTCTCAAGTTCAAAGGTCTGTCCAGAGAACTAGGCTTACCCCCCTGCAACTTGGGTGACAGCACTGATGGTTTCGGACTCGTCCCAGATAAGGCACACCAGGGTCGGCTCTACTCCTTACATTTCCACGGAAGACCAATATACTTTTTAATCCAAACCTCACACTTCCGTCTCTAGGACCTCTCTAGTAATGTGCCAGTTCTCTGGAATGCTCTACCTCAGACAATTCACTAAATTTCCTGTATCTACAATTTCAAGCATGTTCTGAAAAATATTTCTATTAACTGGCCTGTAATCTCACTTCACTAATCTAACTATTCAATGTTCTCTCCTCCTAAATTTCTTAAACAAATATGATCCCTTGTTTCCCTTGTCTCCACATCCACACAGATTGTAAACTTGCAAGCAGAAACCTCACTCATCTTGTTAATTGTTAAATTATGTATTGCTGCGTAACATCATATATTGTCTGTATGTGTAGCTCCTAAATTATAAAGTGCTACCAAATATGTTGGCGCCATAGAAATAAAAATTATTATTATTAAAATGGTTGTCAATGACTTGTTGAGCTGGACAATAAGTGTCAATGAATTTTTGGACAAGAGAATGATTGCTGACAGATTCTTGAACAGTAGAATGGTTGTCAAAGATTTCTCGATTAGTGGAACAGTGTTATGATCCGGTGACCTTGGAGCCGCATGAGAGACTTTCTCAGGAGTAGGTGGTACCTGTACTGACCGCAAACCCTAAACTAACACCGCAACTAGAAGTAGCCGTGGGATGTACCTAACACGTCCTAGACACCTCGACACAGCCGGAGGACTAAATACCCCTATAGATGGAAATGGAAATTCTATCTTGCCTCAGAGCAGAACCCCAGAGGATAGGCAGCCCCCCACAAATATTGACTGTGAGTATAAGAGGAAAAACACACGCAGGCAGAAAAACAGGATTTAGCAAAAGAGGCACTTCTAGCTAAACAGAAAAAGATAGGACAGAATTCTAAGCGGTCAGTATTAAAATCCTAAAAATATCCACAGCAGATAATACAAATATACTACATCTAACTAAAGACATAGAAAGTATATCTGCATCTCCTGAGAATCCAGCATGACTGAAAAATCCAAACAAAGTCTAAGCTGGACAAAAACACAATGAATTGCACTGAATTGCAAAGCACACTGCATGTGTGCACAGAGACAAAAAAACAGACACTTATCTTAGCTGAATTGGCAGCAGGGCATGAGGAGCCAGAGAGAGATGCAATCCCTCCAAGTACAATGGACAACTGGCATGGACTCATGGATCCTGCACACCTAAATACCTAATAGAGCTGCAATCAGCAGAAACACCTGCCCGGATTACAACCCCAAGACAACTGCACTACTGTTGTGAATTCCGTTCTTGGGCTCCCTCCGGTGGTTGTAAATGGCACTTTTGTGAATTCTGCCCTTGGGCTCCCTCCGGTGGTTTTGAGTGGAACTGCTGCTCCTTGGGTTTAGCATTAGCAGCTGTTTCCACTGATCGTCTCTCCTGGCTCTGCTATTTAGCCTGGCTCTAGTCTTCAGCCAGTGCCAGCTGTCAATGTTTATTGGTTGGATTCAGATCTCTCCTTGGATTTCTCTGATAGCCTGTCCATTTCAGCAAAGATAAGTCATTGCTTGTTCTTTTGGTTGTCCACTTGCTGTGGACTTTATCGTTCAGCTCATGTTATGTTTTTTCTTGTCCAGCTTGTCAGTATGATATATTCAGCTTAGCTGGAAGCTCTGGGGAAGCAGATTTGCCCCTCCACACCGTGAGTCGGTGTGGAGATTATTTTTGTAAACTCTGCGTGGATTTTTTAGCTTTTAATACTGACCGCACAGTATCCTTTTCTGTTCTGTCTATCTAGGTAGTTTTGGCCTCCTTTGTTAAATCCTGTTTTCATTCTGTGTATGTCATTTCCCTCTCCACTCACAGTCAATATTTGTGGGGGGCTATCTTTCCTTTGGGGATATTCTCTGAGGCAAGATAGCTTTCTGTTTCCATCTTTAGGGGTAGTTAGTTCTCAGGCTGTGACGAGGTGTCTAGGGAGTGACAGGAACATCCCACGGCTACTTCTAGTGTTGGTGTTAGGATCAGGAACTGCGGTCAGTACAGATACCACCTCCTCAGAGCTTGTCCCATGTTGCTCCTTAACCACCAGGTCATAACAGTACAGCTGGCCAGCAGTGTGTTGAATGCATCTCAAAAGAGGGGAAAAAAAAGTTCTGAGCCATTTTTTTTTTCTTTGCAGCCTGTTTTGTCTTTTTTTTTCCCCTTACCTCTGGGTGGCTCAGTGGTTAGGTGCTAGCATGGATATTCAGGGATTGACGTCTCGTGTGGATCAACTTGCTGCTAGAGTACAGGGTATTTCGGATTATATCACTCAGACTCCTGTTTTAGAGCCTAGAATTCCTACTCCTGATTTGTTTTTTGGGGATAGATCCAAATTTTTGAACTTCAAAAATAACTGCAGTTTGTTTTTTGCTTTGAGACCCCGTTCCTCTGGTGACCCCATTCAGCAGGTGAAGATTGTAATTTCTCTGCTGCGTGGAGACCCTCAGGACTGGGCATTCTCCCTTGAGTCAGGGGATCCTGCATTGTTCAATGTAGACGCATTTTTTCAAGCGCTCGGATTGCTGTATGATGAACCTAATTCTGTGGATCAGGCAGAAAAAACCTTGCTGGCTCTGTGTCAGGGTCAGGAAGCGGCAGAAGTATACTGCCAGAAATTTAGAAAGTGGTCTGTACTCACTAAATGGAATGAGTATGCCCTGGCAGCAATCTTCAGAAAGGGTCTTTCTGAAGCCCTTAAGGATGTTATGGTGGGGTTCCCCACGCCTGCTGGTTTGAACGAATCAATGTCTCTAGCCATTCAGATTGATCGGCGCCTGCGCGAGCGCAAGGTGGTGCACCATATGGCAGTGTCCTCTGAGCAGAGTCCTGAGCCTATGCAATGTGATAGGATTTTGACTAGAGCAGAACGGCAGGAATTCAGACGTCAGAATAGGCTTTGTTTTTACTGTGGTGATTCTGCTCATGCTATTTCTGAGTGCCCTAAGTGTACTAAGAGGGTCGCTAGGTCTGTTACCATTAGTACTGTACAGCCTAAATTTCTCTTGTCTGTTACCCTGATTTGCTCATTATCGTCCTTTTCTGTTAAGGCATTTGTAGATTCAGGTGCTGCCCTGAACTTAATGGACTTAGAGTTCGCCAGACGCTGTGGTTTTTCCTTGCAGCCTTTGCAGAGCCCTATTCCCTTAAGGGGGATTGATGCTACACCATTGGCCAAGAATAAACCTCAGTACTGGACACAGTTGACCATGTACATGGCTCCAGCACATCAGGAAGATTGTCATTTTCTGGTGTTACATAATTTGCATGATGTTGTTGTGCTGGGTTTTCCATGGTTACAGGTACATAATCCGGTGCTGGATTGGAAATCTATGTCTGTGACTAGTTGGGGTTGTCAAGGGATACATAGTGATGTTCCTTTAATGTCAATTTCCTCTTCCCCCTCTTCTGAAGTTCCTGAGTTTTTGTCGGATTTCCAGGATGTATTTGATGAGCCCAAGTCCAGCTCCCTTCCTCCTCATAGGGACTGCGATTGTGCTATTAACTTGACTCCTGGCTGTAAGTTCCCTAAGGGCCGACTTTTCAATCTGTCTGTGCCACAGCATGCAGCCATGCGGAGTTATGTAAAGGAGTCTTTGGAGAAGGGGCATATTCGCCCGTCTTCGTCACCGTTGGGAGCTGGATTCTTCTTTGTTGCCAAGAAGGATGGCTCCTTGAGACCCTGTATAGATTATCGCCTTCTCAATAAGATCACGGTCAAATTCCAATACCCTTTACCTTTGCTTTCTGACTTGTTTACTCGGATTAAGGGGGCTAGTTGGTTTACTAAGATTGACCTTCGAGGGGCGTATAATCTTGTTCGTATTAAACAGGGTGACGAATGGAAAATGGCATTTAATATGCCCAAAGGCCATTTTGAATACCATGTGTGTTGTGAATTCCGTTCTTGGGCTCCCTCCGGTGGTTGTAAATGGCACTTTTGTGAATTCTGCCCTTGGGCTCCCTCCGGTGGTTTTGAGTGGAACTGCTGCTCCTTGGGTTTAGCATTAGCAGCTGCTTCCACTGATCGTCTCTCCTGGCTCTGCTATTTAGCCTGGCTCTAGTCTTCAGCCAGTGCCAGCTGTCAATGTTTCTTGGTTGGATTCAGATCTCTCCTTGGATTTCTCTGATAGCCTGCTTCAGCAAAGATAAGTCATTGCTTGTTCTTTTGGTTGTCCACTTGCTGTGGACTTAATCGTTCAGCTCATGTTATGTTTTTTCTTGTCCAGCTTGTCAGTATGATATATTCAGCTTAGCTGGAAGCTCTGGGGAAAGCAGATTTGCCCCTCCACACCGTGAGTCGGTGTGGAGATTATTTTTGTAAACTCTGTGTGGATTTTTAGCTTTTAATACTGACCGCACAGTATCCTTTTCTATCCTGTCTATTTAGTTAGAATTGGCCTCCTTTGCTAAATCCTGTTTTCATTCTGTGTATGTCATTTCCCTCTCCACTCACAGTCAATATTTGTGGGGGGCTATCTTTCCTTTGGGGATATTCTCTGAGGCAAGATAGCTTTCTGTTTCCATCTTTAGGGGTAGTTAGTTCTCAGGCTGTGACGAGGTGTCTAGGGAGTGACAGGAACATCCCACGGCTACTTCTAGTGTTGGTGTTAGGATTAGGAACTGCGGTCAGTACAGATACCACCTCCTCAGAGCTTGTCCCATGTTGCTCCTTAACCACCAGGTCATAACACTTGTGATGCCATTCGGGCTCTCTAATGCTCCATCTGTGTTTCAGTCCTTTATGCATGATATCTTCCGGAATTATCTTGATAAATTCATGATTGTATATTTGGATGATATTTTGTTTTTTTCCGATGATTGGGAGTCTCATGTGAAACAGGTCAGGATGGTATTTCAGATCCTTCGTGCTAATGTTTTGTTTGTGAAGGGCTCTAAGTGCCTTTTTGGAGTTCAGAAGGTTTCTTTTTTGGGTTTCATTTTTTCTCCCTCGGCTATAGAAATGGATCCTGTTAAGGTCCAGGCCATTCATGATTGGATTCAACCCACATCTGTGAAGAGCCTTCAGAAATTTTTGGGCTTTGCTAATTTTTATCGCCGTTTCATTGCTAACTTTTCCAGTGTGGTTAAGCCCCTGACCGATATGACGAAGAAAGGCGCTGATGTGATGAATTGGTCCTCTGCGGCTGTTGAGGCCTTTCAGGAGGGACCATCAAGCCTGTCTAGGATTCAGCTGTTTGGCAGATTCGAGGTAAATCAGATTTTTATGATCGGTCAAGACCACAATACGGTGCTTGGCTTCCTCAAGCCAATGTCGCCATTCCTCAAATGCCCACTTCATAGCCAACAACTCCCGATTGCCGACATCATAATTGCGTTCAGCAGGCGAAAACTTATGGGAAAAGAAGGTACACGGTTTCATCAAGGAACCATCAGAATTCCTCTGAGACAAAACGGCCCCTGCCCCAATCTCAGAAGCGTCAACCTCAACCTGAAACGGAAGAGAAACATCTGGCTGACGCAACACCGGGGCAGAAGTAAATCGGCGTTTAAGCTCCTGAAAGGCAGAGACAGCCACAGGGGACCAATTCGTTACATCAGCGCCTTTCTTCGTCAAATCGGTCAGGGGTTTAACCACACTGGAGAAGTTAGCAATGAAACGGCGATAAAAATTAGCAAAGCCCAAAAATTTCTGAAGGCTCTTCACAGATGTGGGCTGAATCCAATCATGAATGGCCTGAACCTTAACCGGATCCATCTCTGTAGATGAGGGAGAAAATATGAAGCCCAAAAAAGAAACCTTCTGCACTCCAAAGAGACACTTAGACCCCTTCACAAACAAAGCATTATCACGAAGGATCTGAAATACCATCCTGACCTGTTTCACATGAGACTCCCAACCATCGGAAAAAATTAAGATGTCATCCAAATGTACAATCATGAATTTATCAAGATAATTCCGGAAGATATCATGCATGAAGGACTGAAAAAAAGATGGAGGATTAGAGAGCCCGAATGGCATCACAAGGTATTCAAAATGGCCTTCGGGCGTATTAAACGCAGTTTTCCATTCGTCACCCTGCTTAATACGAACAAGATTATATGCCCCCCGAAGGTCAATTTTAGTAAACCAACTAGCCCCCTTAATCCTGGCAAACAAATCAGAAAGCAAAGGTAAAGGGTATTGAAACTTGACCGTGATCTTATTCAAGAGGCGATAATCAATACAGGGTCTCAAGGAGCCATCCTTCTTAGCAACAAAAAAAATCCTGCTCCCAACGGTGAAGAAGATGGCCGAATATGCCCTTTCTCCAAATACTCCTTAACATAACTCCACATGGCGGTATGTTCTGGCACAGACAGGTTGAAAAGTCGGCCCTTAGGAAACTTACAGCCTGGAATCAAGTCAATAGCACAATCACAGTCCCTATGCGGTGGAAGGGAACTGGACCTGGGCTCATCGAATACATCCTGAAAATCAGACAAAAACTCTAGATCTTCAGAAGAGGAGGAAGAGGAGATTGACATCACAGGAACGTCATTATGAACCCCCTGACAACCCCAACTAGTCACAGACATAGACTTCCAATCCAACACAGGATTATGTATCTGCAACCATGGAAAACCCAGCACAATAGCATCATGCAAATTATGCAACACCAGAAAACGACAATCTTCCTGATGGGCTGGCGCCATGCACATGGTCACCTGTGTCCAAAACTGGGGTTTATTTTTAGCCAAAGGTGTAGCATCAATGCCCCTTAAAGGAATATGTAGCGCCCCACTGCCGCAGGGCCGAGTCGTACCTGGTACCGGGCCTCTGAGTCTCTGCTCTGGGGTTGTCACGGTGGCGAGGCCCCGGTCCGTGACCCTGCCGAAGGGCGCACAGTATCTGATAGATGTAGATGGTGGTGGTGGTGCGGTGCAGTAAATAACGAGGACACCAGGTTGCAGTCTCTTTACCTCTTTACTGAAGATCTCTGGGTCCTCAGTCCGGAATACGGTTCACCAGGCTACGCAAGTCCGGCCGGCCCAATGGCACCTCCAGAGTTCTCTTTGCAGGTGGAAATCTGTGCCTTCCCGCTAGCGCTATGTGTTGTGGTCCTCCCCTGCTGTGCTTACGGGATAGTACCCCACAACTGTTGTGTCTGTTTCTGATGTTCCCTCACAACTCGTTCGGATGATGTTCTTCTCCTCTGTCCCTCCCTGATGTTCTGGTTAGGACGGCACCCGTATGACGAGTAGGCTCGGAGCTCTTCCGGGACCCTAGAGTCGCCCCTCTCCTAGTGCGCCCCCCATGTCTTCATAGGTGATGTATGTGAGACAGCCCGCCTGAGACTGTCCTGCCGTTGGTTTGAAGTATTGCTTGGAGCTAGATATATAAATACTTCCTCGGCGTTCCGGCCGCCGGTTGTGCGCCTCAGTAGGATGTTGCCTCGGTCTTACAGCACGACTCCTACTGGTATTTCTCCTCTTGCTTTGATCTCGTTTCTCACTCAGCACAATATATCTCGCTTCTGTTCCTTTCTTAGGGCACCGCCGCTATGCTGAGCAGGCACGGTCCCGTGACGTTCTTTCTTGTAGCCAGGCCTCTGTCGGGGTCCCAAACCTGACAGGGACCCTACCGAATCTTCCCCCACAACACCCTCTGCCACCAGGTGTTGCCTGGTTCCAACCCAGTCAGCTTTCTGACTAACTTCCTGCCTGACCCCCAGTTTACCCACACGGTGAGGAGTGGCCTAATAAATAGCACCCTTAGCTCCCCCTGGAGGCCCGACTGTGAAATGTATTGGTGTATGTGATACCTGGTCAGATGAACTCCTTCAGTGCCATCAGACGTACCATAGCCCCCCTTAGCGGCGGAGCCACAGTACTGCAACGACCAGGACTCTGGGGCGCTGCACTCCCCCCCGGTTAAATCCAGTACTCCGGGACTGGGAAGAAAACAATACATGTCAGCAAAAAGACATACAATTTCTGTGAGTGCAATAACAATAAGCATATTTGAACAGAGCTTCCCTTTAGGGAGGTGAGGACACTTAAACGTTACAAACGTGGTTAAATATTATAGCAACATGCTATAACTAACTTTCCTTTACCCAACCGGGTATTCTACTAAGTGCAAAATTGTTGAACAATAATTTAACATTGCCTTTAAGGATGTACACTCTAAATCCACTAAAGACCTTCTTATAACACATTATAAGGCAATTAACTTCATACTCCTTCTTTAAATCTGCAGGACCGCCTGTCCGAGATGCTCCAGACCTACTGCCTCTCCTTTCTTTACAGGACCGCCCTTTTCAGCCCGGGCCTACTGTCCTTCCACTACTATACACAGTATAGAACATAACATTTACTTTCAGTTTGAAATCACTGAGCCATCCCTACATGAATCCTAAGAGGACTCACTGATTAACCCCATACGGGTTCACTTTCTGTCCTCATTTTTCTTTCAACATTATTGAACCTTTCTTACAATTAACTAGTTAGTTACATTTAACTCTTACATATCAGCATTATTACTTTCTCTTTTCAAGACATTATTGCCACCCAACTGTCTTAAGGCAATGCGGTTCATCAGCGCAATACGTGAACATCCCCTTTAAGAGGGGATCAAGTCTCTATGAGGTAGCACATCTTCTCAAGCTACCAGTCCGTACTCAGCAAAGGCTCCGGTGCGGTATCTTCGCAAAGAGTCTTTCTTTAAGTAAAACCAGTAGGGGGCACCTTTAAGAAGGTGCAAACTATTTACAAGCAGTTCGTATCATGCACTGTTCATGATCCCAGCAGTTCTTGATAATGGAAGGAAAAGGTAGAAAAACAAAACCAAACAACAGAAACAATAGGGATCCCGGGCCAACAAAGGGATCCCTTTAAGAGTTAACCCTGGACGGGTTTAGCAGCAACATAACAGGAAACAAACAGTTAGAAGAACTATGTACATTTTCAGAGTTTTAAGATCTTACTCTTTTGATGCCGAAGGTGGTTTTTGATCCCCGGCCGATGCAGCACCTGTGCTGGTAGTTGGTCTCTCAGATGCCATCAGATCAGCCGGTGTCTGGATTTGAAGGCTAATCCTGCTCGCAAGTTCAGTAGCCGCTACAAGGCGTACGGTGGTGATAGTAACAAGATCTGGCAAATCGGGATCAGTCATGATCGGGGCAACAGGTGACGCTCCCTCAGGCTCACACCGGCGAACGTTCCGAGCGCACCATCCTTGTGCATTCCGGTGGCGAGTGTAGGTCACCTGATCCCCCCTTTGCAATGGGTCACCATCTCGACTGCAGCAGGGAGTTTTGACGTTATAACTAGTAACAAAGACATCAGTTGGTAGTCCCGGTTCCTGTATGGAGCCCCATCCCCTCTTCGGGTGGTAGGCCAGCACAGTTCCCCGCTTTACCACGTCTTTCCTGCCGTGCGCAGACTTTCTACATTGTGTATCATGTTGTTCAGTCTCGTCTCGATCTTTCCAGTGTTGGATTAGACATTGCTTATACTGTTCCCAGGTAAGTACCGCAAGGGTGAGGCTCTCCCCCGGAGCTCCATACGGCTCGTTCCAGGGGGTGTCCCACCGGAGGATCACCCCGTCCGGGCCTACATCTATGGGTTCCCCCATCTTGGTCGGTAGTGGAGGTACCAGCTTCCCCATCGCGTCGGGGGTGAGGACTACCCGCTCCACTGAGAGGAAACGGTTATTGTTGCTGGGGTGAGGAGCGGTCACCGGAGCGGGATCGGTCAGGGGAGCCGGATCGGTCGGGAGAGCAGAATCGGCCGGGGGAGTAGGGGTGCCTTCCATACCTGCGCCTGATGTGATTCCACCGATGTCGATCTGTTCCATTGACGAGGACACTGGAATCGGCTGCAGCCCGGACCGTGGCTCTTCCGGAGTCACCTCTTGATGTGGCTCCACCCTCCATGGTTCCGTGACTGGGATAGGTAGGCTCGGCTCCTCCACTGGCGGCTCCAAGGAGTTCAGGTCTTTCACCGGCGGTGGACGCGAGTCCGCCTCTGATGGGTGAGGGCAGGTCGGGATCACCTCGCCATTGCTTGGGCACTTGCTGCTCATCGTCGCTGTCGGGCATCCGGCGGCAACGCATACACCTGGCTCCGCCATTTCTCCGAGGTCGGGCTCCTTCTTCACCTTGTTCCCGCCGTTGCAAATCAGGGGGCGGTTCTCCTCTGCTGCTGGGTAGGTCGTCCTCTCGCAGCAGGAGTCGGAGGGGGCGGTCGCCACTCCTGGCGCCGCTTTGGTAGTCTCCTCCCATGGCACGCCCTTCTTCTTCCTCTGCGCTCCCTGTGACACTGCAATGGCGGCGACTTTTGGCGGGAACTTTTGGCGGTAAATGGCAACACACAGTCTTTGCAATAAAGTACAGTCCCAGCACAGTGAATCACAGTTCCAAGGCACACATGACCTGATTCTTCAGGCTTAAGTAGATCCTGTTCGTGACGCCAAAATTGTAGCGCCCCACTGCCGCAGGGCCGAGGGGTACCCGGTACCGGGCCTCTGAGTCTCTGCTCTGGGGTTGTCACGGTGGCGAGGCCCCGGTCCGTGACCCTGCCGAAGGGCGCACAGTATCTGATAGATGTAGATGGTGGTGGTGGTGCGGTGCAGTAAATAACGAGGACACCAGGTTGCAGTCTCTTTACCTCTTTACTGAAGATCTCTGGGTCCTCAGTCCGGAATACGGTTCACCAGGCTACGCAAGTCCGGCCGGCCCAATGGCACCTCCAGAGTTCTCTTTGCAGGTGGAAATCTGTGCCTTCCCGCTAGCGCTATGTGTTGTGGTCCTCCCCTGCTGTGCTTACGGGATAGTACCCCACAACTGTTGTGTCTGTTTCTGGTGTTCCCTCACAACTCGTTCGGATGATGTTCTTCTCCTCCGTCCCTCCCTGATGTTCTGGTTAGGACGGCACCCGTATGACGAGTAGGCTCGGAGCTCTTCCGGGACCCTAGAGTCGCCCCTCTCCTAGTGCGCCCCCCATGTCTTCATAGGTGATGTATGTGAGACAGCCCGCCTGAGACTGACTGTCCTGCCGTTGGTTTGAAGTATTGCTTGGAGCTAGATATATAAATACTTCCTCGGCGTTCCGGCCGCCGGTTGTGCGCCTCAGTAGGATGTTGCCTCGGTCTTACAGCACGACTCCTACTGGTATTTCTCCTCTTGCTTTGATCTCGTTTCTCACTCAGCACAATATATCTCGCTTCTGTTCCTTTCTTAGGGCACCGCCGCTATGCTGAGCAGGCACGGTCCCGTGACGTTCTTTCTTGTAGCCAGGCCTCTGTCGGGGTCCCAAACCTGACAGGGACCCTACCGAATCTTCCCCCACAACACCCTCTGCCACCAGGTGTTGCCTGGTTCCAACCCAGTCAGCTTTCTGACTAACTTCCTGCCTGACCCCCAGTTTACCCACACGGTGAGGAGTGGCCTAATAAATAGCACCCTTAGCTCCCCCTGGAGGCCCGACTGTGAAATGTATTGGTGTATGTGATACCTGGTCAGATGAACTCCTTCAGTGCCATCAGACGTACCATAGCCCCCCCTTAGCGGCGGAGCCACAGTACTGCAATGACCAGGACTCTGGGGCGCTGCACTCCCCCCCGCTTAAATCCAGTACTCCGGGACTGGGAAGAAAACAATACATGTCAGCAAAAAGACATACAATTTCTGTGAGTGCAATAACAATAAGCATATTTGAACAGAGCTTCCCTTTATGGGAGGTGAGGACACTTAAACGTTACAAACATGGTTAAATATTATAGCAACATGCTATAACTAACTTTCCTTTACCCAACCGGGTATTCTACTAAGTGCAAAATTGTTGAACAATAATTTAACATTGCCTTTAAGGATGTACACTCTAAATCCACTAAAGACCTTCTTATAACACATTATAAGGCAATTAACTTCATACTCCTTCTTTAAATCTGCAGGACCGCCTGTCCGAGATGCTCCAGACCTACTGCCTCTCCTTTCTTTACAGGACCGCCCTTTTCAGCCCGGGCCTACTGTCCTTCCACTACTATACACAGTATAGAACATAACATTTACTTTCAGTTTGAAATCACTGAGCCATCCCTACATGAATCCTAAGAGGACTCACTGATTAACCCCATACGGGTTCACTTTCTGTCCTCATTTTTCTTTCAACATTATTGAACCTTTCTTACAATTAACTAGTTAGTTACATTTAACTCTTACATATCAGCATTATTACTTTCTCTTTTCAAGACATTATTGCCACCCAACTGTCTTAAGGCAATGCGGTTCATCAGCGCAATACGTGAACATCCCCTTTAAGAGGGGATCAAGTCTCTATGAGGTAGCACATCTTCTCAAGCTACCAGTCCGTACTCAGCAAAGGCTCCGGTGCGGTATCTTCGCAAAGAGTCTTTCTTTAAGTAAAACCAGTAGGGGGCACCTTTAAGAAGGTGCAAACTATTTACAAGCAGTTCGTATCATGCACTGTTCATGATCCCAGCAGTTCTTGATAATGGAAGGAAAAGGTAGAAAAACAAAACCAAACAACAGAAACAATAGGGATCCCGGGCCAACAAAGGGATCCCTTTAAGAGTTAACCCTGGACGGGTTTAGCAGCAACATAACAGGAAACAAACAGTTAGAAGAACTATGTACATTTTCAGAGTTTTAAGATCTTACTCTTTTGATGCCGAAGGTGGTTTTTGATCCCCGGCCGATGCAGCACCTGTGCTGGTAGTTGGTCTCTCAGATGCCATCAGATCAGCCGGTGTCTGGATTTGAAGGCTAATCCTGCTCGCAAGTTCAGTAGCCGCTACAAGGCGTACGGTGGTGATAGTAACAAGATCTGGCAAATCGGGATCAGTCATGATCGGGGCAACAGGTGACGCTCCCTCAGGCTCACACCGGCGAACGTTCCGAGCGCACCATCCTTGTGCATTCCGGTGGCGAGTGTAGGTCACCTGATCCCCCCTTTGCAATGGGTCACCATCTCGACTGCAGCAGGGAGTTTTGACGTTATAACTAGTAACAAAGACATCAGTTGGTAGTCCCGGTTCCTGTATGGAGCCCCATCCCCTCTTCGGGTGGTAGGCCAGCACAGTTCCCCGCTTTACCACGTCTTTCCTGCCGTGCGCAGACTTTCTACGTTGTGTATCATGTTGTTCAGTCTCGTCTCGATCTTTCCAGTGTTGGATTAGACATTGCTTATACTGTTCCCAGGTAAGTACCGCAAGGGTGAGGCTCTCCCCCAGAGCTCCATACGGCTCGTTCCAGGGGGTGTCCCACCGGAGGATCACCCCGTCCGGGCCTACATCTATGGGTTCCCCCATCTTGGTCGGTAGTGGAGGTACCAGCTTCCCCATCGCGTCGGGGGTGAGGACTACCCGCTCCACTGAGAGGAAACGGTTATTGTTGCTGGGGTGAGGAGCGGTCACCGGAGCGGGATCGGTCAGGGGAGCCGGATCGGTCGGGAGAGCAGAATCGGCCGGGGGAGTAGGGGTGCCTTCCATACCTGCGCCTGATGTGATTCCACCGATGTCGATCTGTTCCATTGATGAGGACACTGGAATCGGCTGCAGCCCGGACCGTGGCTCTTCCGGAGTCACCTCTTGATGTGGCTCCACCCTCCATGGTTCCGTGACTGGGATAGGTAGGCTCGGCTCCTCCACTGGCGGCTCCAAGGAGTTCAGGTCTTTCACCGGCGGTGGACGCGAGTCCGCCTCTGATGGGTGAGGGCAGGTCGGGATCACCTCGCCGTTGCTTGGGCACTTGCTGCTCATCGTCGCTGTCGGGCATCCGGCGGCAACGCATACACCTGGCTCCGCCATTTCTCCGAGGTCGGGCTCCTTCTTCACCTTGTTCCCGCCGTTGCAAATCAGGGGGCGGTTCTCCTCTGCTGCTGGGTAGGTCGTCCTCTCGCAGCAGGAGTCGGAGGGGGCGGTCGCCACTCCTGGCGCCGCTTTGGTAGTCTCCTCCCATGGCACGCCCTTCTTCTTCCTCTGCGCTCCCTGTGACACTGCAATGGCGGCGACTTTTGGCGGAAACTTTTGGCGGTAAATGGCAACACACAGTCTTTGCAATAAAGTACAGTCCCAGCACAGTGAATCACAGTTCCAAGGCACACGTGACCTGATTCTTCAGGCTTAAGTAGATCCTGTTCGTGACGCCAAAATTGTAGCGCCCCACTGCCGCAGGGCCGAGGGGTACCCGGTACCGGGCCTCTGAGTCTCTGCTCTGGGGTTGTCACGGTGGCGAGGCCCCGGTCCGTGACCCTGCCGAAGGGCGCACAGTATCTGATAGATGTAGATGGTGGTGGTGGTGCGGTGCAGTAAATAACGAGGACACCAGGTTGCAGTCTCTTTACCTCTTTACTGAAGATCTCTGGGTCCTCAGTCCGGAATACGGTTCACCAGGCTACGCAAGTCCGGCCGGCCCAATGGCACCTCCAGAGTTCTCTTTGCAGGTGGAAATCTGTCCCTTCCCGCTAGCGCTATGTGTTGTGGTCCTCCCCTGCTGTGCTTACGGGATAGTACCCCACAACTGTTGTGTCTGTTTCTGATGTTCCCTCACAACTCGTTCGGATGATGTTCTTCTCCTCCGTCCCTCCCTGATGTTCTGGTTAGGACGGCACCCGTATGACGAGTAGGCTCGGAGCTCTTCCGGGACCCTAGAGTCGCCTCTCTCCTAGTGCGCCCCCCATGTCTTCATAGGTGATGTATGTGAGACAGCCCGCCTGAGACTGACTGTCCTGCCGTTGGTTTGAAGTATTGCTTGGAGCTAGATATATAAATACTTCCTCGGCGTTCCGGCCGCCGGTTGTGCGCCTCAGTAGGATGTTGCCTCGGTCTTACAGCACGACTCCTACTGGTATTTCTCCTCTTGCTTTGATCTCGTTTCTCACTCAGCACAATATATCTCGCTTCTGTTCCTTTCTTAGGGCACCGCCGCTATGCTGAGCAGGCACGGTCCCGTGACGTTCTTTCTTGTAGCCAGGCCTCTGTCGGGGTCCCAAACCTGACAGGGACCCTACCGAATCTTCCCCCACAACACCCTCTGCCACCAGGTGTTGCCTGGTTCCAACCCAGTCAGCTTTCTGACTAACTTCCTGCCTGACCCCCAGTTTACCCACACGGTGAGGAGTGGCCTAATAAATAGCACCCTTAGCTCCCCCTGGAGGCCCGACTGTGAAATGTATTGGTGTATGTGATACCTGGTCAGATGAACTCCTTCAGTGCCATCAGACGTACCATAGCCCTCCTTAGCGGCGGAGCCACAGTACTGCAATGACCAGGACTCTGGGGCGCTGCAAATAGGGTTCTGCAAAGACTGCAAGGGGAAACCACAACGCCTGGCAAATTCAAACTCCATTAAATTCAAAGCGGCGCCCGAGTCCACAAACGCCATGACAGAAAATGACGACAATGAGCAGATCAAGGTCACAGATAACAGAAATTTAGGTTGTACAGTTCCGATGGTAACTGAACTAGCGATTCTCTTTGTACGCTTTGGGCAGACTGAAATGACATGAGAAGCATCGCCACAATAAAAACACAACCTATTCTGACGTCTGAATCCTTGTTGTTCCGTTCTAGACAGAATCCTATCACACTGCATAGGCTGAGGCATCTGCTCTGAGGACAACGCCACAGCGCGCACAGTTCTGCGCTCCCGCAAGCGCCGATCAATCTGAATGGCCAGAGACATAGAATCACTCAGACCAACAGGTGTGGGAAACCCCACCATAACATCTTTAACAGATTCAGAAAGACCCTTTCTGAAAATTGCCACCAAAGCATCCTCATTCCATTTAGTCAGCACAGACCATTATCTAAATTTCTGACAATACAATTCTGACGCTTCTTGACCCTGAGACAGGGCCAACAAGGTCTTCTCCGCATGATCCACAGAATTTGGTTCATCATATAATAATCCAAGAGCCTGAAAAAAGGCATCTACATTATGCAAGGCCGGATTCCCAGATTCCAGGGAAAATGCCCAATCCTGAGGGTCGCCACACAGCAGGGAGATGACAATTTTAACCTGCTGAATGGGATCACCAGAGGAACGAGGCTTCAGAGCAAAAAACAGTTTACAATTGTTTTTAAAACTCAATAATTTGGACCTGTCCCCAAAAAACAAATCAGGAGTAGGAATCCTAGGCTCTAAAAGCGGAGTCTGAACAATATAATCAGAAATGCCCTGTACCCTAGCAGCAAGCTGGTCTGAACGAGAAACTAATCCCTGAACATCCATGCTAGCACAAGACTCCTCAGTCACCCAGAGGAAAAGAGGGAAGAAAAGACAAAGCAGGCTACAGAAAAAAAATGGCTCTTTCTTCCCTTCTTCTGAGATGCATATAACTCATTGTTGGCCAGTTGTACTGTTATGATCCGGTGACCTTGGAGCCGCATGAGAGACTTTCTCAGGAGTAGGTGGTACCTGCACTGACCATAAACCCTAAACTAACACCGCAACTAGAAGTAGCCGTGGGATGTACCTAACACGTCCTAGACACCTCGACACAGCCGGAGGACTAAATACCCCTATAGATGGAAATGGGAATTCTATCTTGCCTCAGAGCAGAACCCCAGAGGATAGGCAGCCCCCCACAAATATTGTGGAGCGCAAGGATGAGGGGTGTGGGGAGAACCCCAGCGTATCGCTGTCCTGCGGCAGCTTTATCAGGAGTAGTGTGTCGATAGACACAAATAAGCAGGATATAAAGCGAGCCTAATAAGGGAGAAGTGCTGACCGGTGTGCAGAGTCCACACAATCAATAAAGCATAGGGAGGCGTATACATTAAGAAGTGTAACTGGTGACAATGGAGCCGCTGACCCAGAAGTAGGCGTGTCCCACAATCAGCCGCTAGGGTAAACATGCCCATGCGAGCACAGCAGCTCAAAGTGGTAAGATGGCAACTATATGTGCCCATACTTATGTAGCACAACCATATGTGCCCATACTTCTATAGTACAACCAAATGTGCCCATACTTCTATAGTACAACCATACAGTTCTTGCAAAAATTAAGAGACCACTGCACAGTTTTATAAAAATCAGCTTCTCTATATGTCTGACAGCCATTCCATTCCAGTGTCAGTTGGATTCTCATTCTACTTAATGTGCTTCTGATCAGGTGATCACCTGAACCAAATCTTATTTAACGAAGGAAAGTATAAAAACCCTGCTGTGGTGTTCACAATCCTCTTGCAATAGGACAAGCTGGATGGCAAAACAAGTGCTAGTAATATCCCAAAAGTAATAGGAATGAAAAAATAACTTTTAACCATGCCAAACGAGTTGAAAATAAAAGTCTTGAATGAGGAAAAGAAGGGCTCAATTCTGGATTTACTAGCAGAGGGATACAGTGAGCATCATGTTGTCTGCATCCTTAAAATTTCTAAGACGGCAGTCTATTACAACAAGGTCAAGCAGCAGACATTGGTGACAACAAAGCTACAGACCGGCAGAAGGCGAAAATGACTCTCCACTGACCGGGATGACCGTCATCTTATTCGAATGTCTCTCAGCAACCACAGGATGACATCAAGTGGCCTAGAAAAGTAATGACAAATGGCAGCTGGGGTGAAGTGCACGGCAAGAACAGTTTGTAACAGGCTCCTAGAGGCAGGGCTCAAGTCATGTAAAGGTAGAAAAAAGCCTTTCATCAATGAGAAGCAAAGGAGAGCCAGGCTGAAGTTTGCCAAAGACCATAAGGATTGTACCGAAGAGGACTGGAGTAAGGTAAGCTTCTCTAATTAGTCTAATTTTCAGCTTTGCCCAACACCTGGTCGTCTAATGGTTAGACGGAGACCTAGAGAAGCGTACAGGCCACAGTGTCTTGCACCCACTGTGAAATTTGGTGGAGGATCGGTGCTGATCTGGGGATGCTTCAGCAAGGTAGGAATTGGGCAGGTTAATTATTATTATTATTTATTTATGTAGCACCATTGATTCCATGGTGCTGTACATGAGAAGGGGTTACATACAAATTACAGATATCACTTACAGTAAACAAATTAACAATTACAGACTGATACAGAGGGGAGAGGACCCTGCCCTTGCGGGCTTACATTCTACAGGATGGTAGGGAAGGAGACAGTAGGTTGAGGGTTGCAGCAGCTCTGGTGTTGATGAGGCGGTAGCTCCGGTAGTGGTGAGGAGGCAATGGGGTCAGTGCAGGCTGTAAGCTTTCCTGAAGAGGTGGGTTTTCAGGTTCCGTTTGAAGGATCCGAAGGTGGTTGATAGTCAGAAGTGTTGGGGCAAAGAATTCCAGAGGATGGGGGATATTCGGGAGAAGTCTTAGAGGCGGTTGGGTGAGGAGCGAATAAGTGTGAATGAGAGAAGGAGGTCTTGGGAGGACCGGAGATTATGTGAGGGAAGATATCGGGGGATTAGTTCAGAGACGTATTGAGGAGACAGGTGATAGATAGCCTTGTAGGTCAGTATTAGTAATTTGAACTGGATATTCTGAGGGAATGGGAGCCAGTGAAGAGATTTGCAGAGGGGAGAAGCAGAGGAGTAGCAAGGAGAGAGATGAATTATTCGGGCAGCAGAGTTAAGGATGGACTAGAGAGGTGCAAGGGTGTTAGCAGGGAGGCCACAGAAAAGGATGTTGCAGAAGTCGAGGCGGAAGATGATGAGGGCATGCACAAGCATTTTAGCAGATTGAGGGTTGAGGAAAGGAAGGATTCTGGAGATATTTTTGAGCTGGAGGTGACAGGAGGTGGAAAGAGCTTGGATGTGCGGTTTGAAGGATAGGGCAGAGTCAATGGTTACTCAGAGGCAGTGGACTTCCCGTACGGGGGAAAGCGTGATGTCGTTAATTGCGATAGATAGATCAAGTAAGGAAGATCTATGAGATAGAGGAAAGATGATAAGTTCAGATTTGTCCACATTGAGTTGAGGAAGCGAGAGGAGAAGGAGGATATGGCTGATAGACCCTCCGGGATTCTGGACAGCAGAGAGATGATGTCTGGGCCAGAGAGGTAGATCTGAGTGTCATCTGCATAAAGGTGGTACTGGAATCCATGGGACTCTATGAGTTGTCCCAGGCCAAGTGTCCTAGAACAGATCCTTGGGGGACTCCAACAGACAGAGGGTGGGATGAGGAGGTAGTGTGGGAGTGAGACACTGAATGTGTGGTTGGAGAGGTATGAGGAGATCCAGGATAGGGCGAGGTCTTTGATGCCAAAGGAAGAGAGGATCTGTAGTAGGAGGCAGTGATCAACTGAGTCGAAAGCAGAGGACACGTTTAGGAGGAGGAGTATAGAGCAGAGGTGTCAAACTGCATTCCTCGAGGGCCGCCAACAGGTCATGTTTTCAGGATTTCCTTGTATTGCACAGGTGATAATTTAATCACCTGCATAGAATGATTCCAGCTCCTTGTGAAATGCTAAGGAAATCCTGAAAACATGACCTGTTGGCGGCCCTCGAGGAATGCAGTTTGACACCTCTGGTATAGAGTATTGTCGGTTAGCTTTGGCTGTAAGTATGTCGTTAGTAATTTTGGTCAGGGATGTCTCAGTTGAGTGATGGGGCAGAAACCAGATTGTAGATTGTCAAAAAGCAAGTTAGATGAGAGGTGGGAGTAAAGTTCACCCTGGACGTGCTGTTCCAGGAGTTTGGAAGCGAATGGGAGCAGCGAAATTGGTCGATAGCTGGACATAGCAGTTGGATCGACGGTTGGTGTTGTGAATTCTGCTCTTGGGCTCCCTCCGGTGGTTGTAAGTAGCACTTTTGTGAATTCTGCTCTTGGGCTCCCTCCGGTGGTTTTAAGTGGTACTGCTGCTCCTTGGATTTAGCAGTCAGCAGCTGCTTCCACTGATTGTCTTTCTGGCTTGGCTATTTAATCTGGTTCTATCCTTCAGCCTGTGCCAGTTGTCAATGGTTCCTGCTTGGATTCACATCTCTGCTTGGATTTCCCTGATATTCTGACCTGTTCAGCAAAGATAAGTCCTTGCTTGGTTCTTTTGCAGTTCACTTGTTGTGGACTTAATCGTTCTGCACTTTCTATGTTTTTTCTTGTCCAGCTTGTCAGTATGGATTTATTCAGTTAAGCTGGAAGCTCTGGGAAGCAGATTTACCCTCCACACCTTTAGTCAGGTGTGGAGATTTTTGTAAACTCTGTGGTGGATTTTTCTAGTTTTTAATACTGACCGCACAGTATTCCGTCCTGTTCTATCTAGCTAGACTGGCCTCCTTTGCTACATCCTGGTTTCATTCTGCGTATGTCATTTCCCTCTCCACTCACAGTCAATATTTGTGGGGGGCTGCCTATCCTTTGGGAATTTTCTCTGAGGCAAGATAGCTTTCCTGTTTCTATCTCTAGGGGTAGTTAGTCCTCCGGCTGTGACGAGGTGTCTAGGGAGTGACAGGAACATTCCACGGCTACTTCTAGTGTTGTGTTAAGCTCAGGAACTGTGGTCAGTACAGGTACCTCCTCCAGAGCACGTCCCATGTTGCTCCTAAACCACCAGTTCATAACAGTACAACTGGCCAAAAATGAATTAAATGCATCTCAAAAGAAGGAAAAAAAAGTTCTGAGCCATTTTTTTTTCTGCAGTCTGTTTTGTCTTTTTTTTCCTCTTAATCTCTGGGTGGTTCAGGATTTTGGCGCTTGCATGGATGTTCAGGGTTTGTTTTCTCGTGTGGATCAACTTGCTGCAAGGGTACAGAGTATCCAAGATTATGTTGTCCAGACTCCGGCTTTAGAGCCTAAAATTCCTACTCCTGATTTGTTTTTTGGGGACAGATCCAAGTTTTTGAACTTTAAAAATAACTGCAAATTGTTTTTTGCTTTGAAACCCCGTTCCTCTGGTGATCCCATTCAGCAGGTTAAAATTGTCATCTCTGCTGCGTGGTGACCCTCAGGACTGGGCATTCTCCCTTGAATCAGGGGATCCGGCATTGCTTAATATAGAACCATTTTTTCAAGCGCTCGGATTATTGTATGACGAACCTAATTCTGTGGATCATGCAGAAAAAACCTTGTTGGCCCTATGTCAGGGTCAGAAAGCGGCAGAATTATACTGCCAGAAATTTAGAAAATGGTCTGTGCTCACTAAATGGAATGAGGATGCTCTGGCAGCAATTTTCAGAAAGGGTATTTCTGAAGCCCTTAAAGATGTTATGGTGGGCTTCCCCACGCCTGCTGGTTTGAGCGAATCTATGTCTCTAGCCATTCAGATTGATCGGCGCCTGCGCGAGCGCAAAGTTGTGCACCATATGGCAGTGTCTTCCGAGCGGAGTCCTGAGCCTATGCAATGTGATAGGATTTTGACTAGAGCAGAGCGGCAGGGATTCAGACGTCAGAATAGGCTGTGTTTTTATTGTGGTGATTCTGCTCAAGTTATTTCTGATTGCCCTAAGCGTACTAAGAGGGTCGCTAGGTCTGTTACCATCAGTACTGTACAGCCTAAATTTCTCTTATCTGTGACCCTGATTTGCTCATTATCGTCCTTTTCTGTCATGGCATTTGTGGATTCAGGTGCTGCCCTGAACTTAATGGACTTGGAATTCGCCAGGCGCTGTGGTTTTTCCTTGCAGCCTTTGTAGAGTCCTATTCCTTTGAGGGGCATTGATGCTACACCGTTGGCCAAGAATAAACCTCAGTATTGGACTCAGCTGACCATGTGCATGGCTCCAACACATCAGGAAGATTGCCGTTTTCTGGTGTTGCATAACTTGCATGATGTTGTTGTACTGGGTTTTCCATGGTTACAGGAACATAATCCGGTGCTGGATTGGAAATCTATGTCTGTGACTAGTTGGGGTTGTCAAGGGGTTCATAGTGACGTTCCTTTGATGTCAATTTCCTCTTCCCCCTCTTCTGAAGTCCCTGAGTTTTTGTCGGATTTCCAGGATGTATTTGATGAGCCCAAGTCCAGTTCCCTTCCTCCACATAGGGACTGTGATTGTGCTATTAACTTGATTCCTGGCTGTAAGTTCCCTAAGGGCCGACTTTTCAATCTGTCTGTGCCAGAGCATGCCGCCATGCGGAGTTATGTCAAGGAGTCATTGGAGAAGGGGCATATTCAGCCGTCTTCATCACCATTGGGAGCGGGATTCTTTTTTGTTGCCAAGAAGGATGGCTCCTTGAGACCCTGTATTGATTATCGCCTTCTTAATAAGATCACGGTCAAATTCCAATACCCTTTACCTTTGCTTTCTGATTTGTTTGCTCGGATTAAGGGGGCCAGTTGGTTTACTAAGATTGACCTTCGAGGGGCATATAATCTTGTTCGTATTAAACAGGGTGACGAATGGAAAACGGCATTTAATACGCCCAAATGCCATTTTGAATACCTTGTGATGCCTTTCGGGCTTTCTAATGCTCCTTCTGTATTTCAGTCTTTCATGCATGATATTTTCCGCAATTATCTTGATAAATTCATGATTGTATATTTGGATGATATTTTGATTTTTTGCGATGATTGGGAGTCTCATGTGAAGCAGGTCAGGATGGTATTCCAGATCCTTCGTGATAATGCTTTATTTGTGAAGGGGTCTAAGTGCCTATTTGGAGTTCAGAAGGTCTCTTTTTTGGGTTTTATTTTTTCTCCCTCGTCTATAGAAATGGATCCTGTTAAGGTCCAAGCCATTCATGACTGGATTCAACCCACATCGGTGAAGAGCCTTCAGAAATTTTTGGGCTTTGCTAATTTTTATCGCCGTTTCATTGCCAACTTTTCCAGTGTGGTTAAACCCCTGACCGAATTGACGAAGAAAGGCGCTGATGTGACGAATTGGTCCTCTGCGGCTGTTGAGGCCTTTCAGGAGCTTAAACGCCGATTTACTTCTGCCCCTGTGTTGCGTCAGCTGGATGTATCTCTTCCTTTTCAGGTTGAGGTTGACTCTTCTGAGATTGGGGCAGGGGCCGTTTTGTCTCAGAGGAATTCTGATGGTTCTTTGATGAAGCCGTGTGCTTTTTTTTCCAGAAAGTTTTTGCCTGCGGAGCGCAATTATGACGTTGGCAATCGGGAGTTGTTGGCTATGAAGTGGGCATTTGAGGAGTGGCGACATTGGCTTGAGGGAGCCAAGCACCGCGTTGTGGTCTTGACCGATCATAAGAATCTGAATTACCTCGAGTCGGCCAAGCGGCTGAACCCTAGACAGGCTCGATGGTCCCTGTTTTTCTCCCGTTTTGATTTTGTGGTCTCGTATCTTCCGGGATCTAAGAATGTTAAGGCTGATGCCCTCTCCAGGAGCTTTTTGCCTGATTCTCCTGGAGTCCTTGAGCCGGTTGGCATTCTTAAAGAAGGGGTGATTCTTTCTGCCATCTCCCCTGATTTACGGCGGGTGCTTCAGGAATTTCAGGCTGATAAACCTGACCGCTGTCCAGTGGGGAAGCTGTTTGTTCCTGATAGATGGACTAGTAAGGTAATTTCTGAGGTTCATTGTTCAGTGTTGGCTGGTCATCCTGGGATTTTTGGTACCAGAGATTTGGTTGCTAGGTCCTTTTGGTGGCCTTCCTTGTCGCGGGATGTGCGTTCTTTTGTGCAGTCCTGTGGGACTTGTGCCCGGGCCAAGCCTTGCTGTTCCCGCGCTAGTGGGTTGCTTTTGCCCTTGCCGGTCCCTGAGAGGCCCTGGACGCACATTTCCATGGATTTTATTTCGGATCTTCCTGTTTCCCAGAAGATGTCTGTTATCTGGGTGGTTTGTGACCGGTTCTCTAAAATGGTCCATTTGGTACCTTTGCCTAAATTGCCTTCCTCCTCTGATTTGGTTCCATTGTTTTTTCAGCATGTGGTTCGCTTGCATGGCATTCCGGAGAATATTGTGTCTGACAGAGGTTCCCAGTTTGTTTCTAGGTTTTGGCGGGCCTTTTGTGCTAGGATGGGCACTGATTTGTCTTTTTCTTCGGCGTTTCATCCTCAGACAAATGGCCAAACTGAGCGAACTAATCAGACCTTGGAAACCTATTTGAGATGCTTTTGTGTCTGCTGATCAGTATGATTGGATGGCATTCTTGCCGTTGGCTGAGTTTGCCCTTAATAATCGGGCTAGTTCGGCTACTTTGGTTTCGCCTTTCTTTTGTGATTTTGGTTTTCATCCTCGTTTTTCTTCGGGGCAGGTGGAGCCTTCTGATTGTCCTGGTGTGGATTTTGTGGTGGACAGGTTACAGCAGATTTGGACTCATGTGGTAGACAATTTGACGTTGTCTCAGGAAAAGGCTCAGCGTTTTGCTAACCGCCGTCGGTGTGTTGGTCCCCGGCTTCGGGTGGGGGATTTAGTCTGGTTATCTTCTCGTCATGTTCCTATGAAGGTTTCCTCCCCTAAGTTAAAGCCTCGGTTTATTGGTCCATATAAGATTTCTGAGATTATCAATCCGGTGTCTTTTCGTTTAGCCCTTCCAGCCTCTTTTGCCATCCATAATGTTTTCCATAGATCTTTGTTGCGGAGATATGTGGTGCCCGTTGTTCCCTCGGTTGATCCTCCTGCTCCAGTGTTGGTTGAGGGGGAGTTGGAATATGTGGTTGAGAAAATTTTGGATTCTCGTTTTTCGAGGCTGAGGCTTCAGTATCTTGCCAAGTGGAAGGGTTATGGCCAGGAGGATAATTCTTGGGTTGTTGCCTCCGATGTCCATTCCGCCGATTTGGTTCGTGCTTTTCACTTGGCTCGTCCTGATCGGCCCGGGGGCTCTGGTGTGGTTTCGGTGTCCCCTCCTCAAGGGGGGGTACTGTTGTGAATTCCGCTCTTGGGCTCCCTCCGGTGGTTGTAAGTGGCACTTTTGTGAATTCTGCTCTTGGGCTCCCTCCGGTGGTTTTAAGTGGTACTGCTGCTCCTTTGATTTAGCAGTCAGCAGCTGCTTCCACTGATTGTCTTTCTGGCTCGGCTATTTAACCTGGTTCTATCCTTCAGCCTGTGCCAGTTGTCAATGGTTCCTGCTTGGATTCACATCTCTGCTTGTATTTCCCTGATATTCTGACCTGTTCAGCAAAGATAAGTCCTTGCTTGGTTCTTTTGCAGTTCACTTGTTGTGGACTTAATCGTTCTGCACTTTATCGTTCTGCACTTTCTATGCTTTTTCTTGTCCAGCTTGTCAGTATGGATTTATTCAGTTAAGCTGGAAGCTCTAGGAAGCAGATTTACCCTCCACACGTTTAGTCAGGTGTGGAGATTTTTGTAAACTCTGTGGTGGATTTTTCTAGTTTTTAATACTGACCGCACAGTATTCCGTCCTGTTCTATCTATCTAGCTAGACTGGCCTCCTTTGCTACATCCTGGTTTCATTCTGCGTATGTCATTTCCCTCTCCACTCACAGTCAATATTTGTGGGGGGCTGCCTATCCTTTGGGAATTTTCTCTGAGGCAAGATAGCTTTCCTGTTTCTATCTCTAGGGGTAGTTAGTCCTCCGGCTGTGACGAGGTGTCTAGGGAGTGACAGGAACATCCCACGGCTACTTCTAGTGTTGTGTTAAGCTCAGGAACTGCGGTCAGTACAGGTACCACCTCCTCCAGAGCACGTTTCATGTTGCTCCTAAACCACCAGTTCATAACAGGTTGGCTTTTTAAGGATAGGCGTGATTGTGGCATGTTTGACAGCAGAAGGGAAGGTACCAGAAGTTAGTGATAGGTTGAAGAGGTGGGTTAGGGATGGGATAAGAGCGGCGGTGAGGTTGGGGAGGAGGTGGGATGGAATGGGGTCGAGCGCACAGGTGGTGAGGTGCGATTTGGAGAGGAGACAATTAAGCTCCCCTTCAGTGATGTTGGATAGGGAGGTTATGGGGTTTGGGCATTGGTCTGGTATACAAAGGTGTGGTGGTTGAACAATGAAGACTTGCCTTGTTTGGTCGATCTTATTTTTAAAGTGTGTGGCAAAGTTGGAGGGGGCAGTGGTGGGCAGTGGAGGGAGTCAAAAGTTTTGAATAACTGTTTGGGGTTGTAGAATAGGGAAGATGCGAGGGTTGTGAAGTAGGCCTGTTTAGCAGAGGTAAGGGCAGATTTGAAAGCAAATGTGGCCTGTTTGAATGCAGTGAAGTCATCTTGCAAATTTGTTTTCTTCCAACGCCACTCTGCAACCCGGGACACTTGCCGGAACTTTTTAGTGGTGTTATTGCGCCAGGGTCGTCTGTTGATACATCGCACTCTGCCATGAACAAGAGAGTCGACCATGTCAATAGCTGATGTGAGAGTGGCATTGTAGAAAGCAGTATAACTGTCTGTATCGTGGAGTGAGGATATAGATGCCAGTGGTAGAATAGAGTCAGAGAGCATGTGGGTGTCTAAGTGTGCAAGGTTTCTGCATGGGTGCACATGTTGCTGGACATGGGTGACAGGTGAGGAGGACAGGGATGAGAAAGTGAGTAGATGGTGGTCGGATAGAGGGAGAGGGGAGGTGGTGAAGTTAGATAGAGAGCAGAGACGTGTGAAGACCAGGTCTAAGGACCACTGAGCAAGTCCAAAAGATGAAGTAAGGACCAGGAGTTTGGAGGCTGTTGACTGAAGGGTATCAGTGGGGATGTTGAAGTCACCCATGATGATAGTGGGAATGTCAGTGGAAAGAAAGTGAATAAGCCAGGTAGAGAATTGGTCAATAAAGGCAGTGGCCAGGCCCAGGGGTTGGTATATGACGGCCACTTGGAGGTTGGAGGGAGAGTAGATGCAGACAGAGTGGACTTCAAAAGAGGGGAGGATAAGGGAGGGTAGAGGTGGGATTGGTTTAAAGGTGCAGTTAGAAGAAAGGAGAAGACACACTCCTCCACCGTGTCGATTGCCGGGGCGAGGGGTGTGGGTGAAATGGAGGCCGCCATAACACAGCGCAGCAGGGAAGATGGTGTCAGAGGGTGTTAGCCATGTTTCTGTGAGGCCGAGGAAGGCAAAATTGCAAGAGACAGAAAGGTCATGAATTACATGAAGCTTATTTCAGACTGAGCGGGCATTCCAGAGTGCTCCAGAGAGAGGGAGAAAGGGGCTGGGCATCAAGGGCATGGGTTTTATATTGGAAGGATTGCGGTAGTTCATATTAGATAGGGAGTGGTAGAAGGGGGTAATAATGGGGGTCCAGGATTGGAAGATATATCGCCAGCAGTGAGGAGAAGCAGAGAAAGGGAGAGCAGGTGGGAGGAGAGTGGGCGGCTTGTTTTATGTTTTATTAGGACAGATTTGAGCTTGATGAACAGGTCAGCAAAGGAGGTCAGGTGGGGAGCTAAGAGGAATGGGGAGGTGATTATTTGGTTAGAGGGTGCTGGGGTTTGGGGATAGCGAAGGAGAGTGAGGATTAATGGAGCAAACACTGTAAGGGCATATGTAAACATGGTGAAGGAGTAAAATGGGTTAATAGAAAAGTTAGCTCCAAGTAATAGGAAGTGCTTACTCAGCAGACATACCCAAAAGATATACACTATGTTCCAAATTATTATGCAAATGACATTTTTCTCAGATTTTCCTAAATGGTCAGTGCAAATGACAGTCAGTCTAATAAAAGTCATCACCCGTTAGAGTATACATCGAATTTTATTGAAGAAACCTCCCAATGATAACAGTATAATCTCCAAAATGAATAAAAACTCAAAATGCACTGTTCAAAATTAATACGCACAGTAGTATTTCTAAACATTTGATATGTTTTAAAGAACTGAAAATGCTCATTTGTGGAATTTGCAGCATTAGGAGGTCACATTCACTGAACAAAAAAGCTATTTAACTCCAAAATATCCTAACAGGCCAAGTTACATGTTAACATAGGAGCCCTTCATTGATATCACCTTCACAATTCTTGCATCCATTGAACTTGTGAGTTTATGGAGAGTTTCTGCTTGTATTTCTTTGCATGAAGTCAGAATAGCCTCCCAGAGCTGCTGTTTTGATGTGAACTGCCTCCCACCCTCATAGATCTTTTGTTTGATGATACTCCAAAGGTTCTCTATAGGGTTGAGGTCAGGGGAAGATGGTGGCCACACCATGAGTTTATCTCCTTTTATGCCCATAGCAGCCAATTACTCAGAGGTATTCATTGTCATGCATGAAGATGATTTTGTTCCTGAAGGCACGTTTCTGCTTTTTAGACCATGGAAGAAAGTTGTCAGTCAGAAACTCTATGTACTTTGCTGAGGTCATTTTCACACCTTCAGGAACCTTAAAGGGCCCTACCAGCTGGTTCCTCATGATTCCAGCCCAAAACATGACTCCTCCACCTCCTTCCTGACATCACAGCCTTGTTGGGACATGGTGGCCATCCACCAACCATCCACTACTCCATCCATCTGGACCGTCCAGAGTTCCTCGACACTCATCAGTAAACAAGACTGTTTGGAAATTAGTCTTCATGTATGTCTGGGTCCACTGCAACCGTTTCTGCTTGTGAACACTGTTTAGGGGTGGCCGAATAATAGGTTTATGAACCACAGCAAGCCTTTGAAGGATCCTACACCTTGAGGTTCGAGGGACTACAGACGCACCAGCAGCTTCAAATAACTGTTTGCTGCTTTGTAATGGTATTTTGGCAGCTGCTCTCTTAATCCAATGAATTTGTCTGCCAGAAAACTTCCTCATTATGCCTTTATTTGCATGAACTCTGTCTGTGCTCTGTTTCAGTCACAAATCTCATCAGAGTATGATGATCACTCTTAAGTTTTCGTGAGATATCTAATTTTTTCATACCTTGTCCAAGGCATTGCACTATTTAACGCTTTTCAGCAGCAGAGAGATCCTTTTTATTTCCCATATTGCTTGAAACCTGTGACCTGCATAATAATGTGGAACATCATTTTTGAGTAGTTTTCCTTTAATTAGAATCACCTGGAAAACTAATTATCACATGTGTTTAAGATTGATTTCAGTGATTCATTGAGCCCTGAGACACAATACCATCCACGAGTTTATTTGAAAAACAAAACAATTAAATCTTTAAGACACTTAAATCCAATTTGCATAATAATTTGGAACACAGTGTATAGTGTGGAGTCCTAACTCCTGCTGTGACTTACTGCCATTTAAATAACTGCAGCTTCACGATACTTTAGCTGCAGTGATACTTTTGCAGCAGGCAGACACGTGCCTGACCCCACACGCGTGCACCCCTTAGAATGCTACTAAATTTATTTAGACTAAGTAGAGGATCAGGTGAGAGGGATAGTGGGAGCTGATTTGGGATAAATTTAAGGTACCTTCACACTAAACGACTTTGCAGCGATAACGACAGCGATCCGTGACGTTGCAGCGTCCTGGATAGCGATATCGTTGTGTTTGACACGCAGCAGCGATCTGGATCCTGCTGTGATATCGCTGGTCGTTGCTGAAAGTTCAGAACTTTATTTGGTCGTCAGATCGGCGTGTATCGTTGTGTTTGACAGCAAAAGCAACGATGCCAGCGATGTTTTACAATGGTAACCAGGGTAAATATCAGGTTACTAAGCGCAGGGCCGCGCTTAGTAACCCGATATTTACCCTGGTTACCATTGTAAAAGTAAAAAAAAAAACAGTACATACTCACCCTCTGATGTCTGTCACGTCCCCCGGCGTCCGCACTGCTGCTCAGAGCTTCCTGCACTGAGTGTGTCAGTGCCGGCCGGAAAGCAAAGCACAGCGGTGACGTCACCGCTGTGCCCTGCTACTGCCGGCGCTTACACAGTGCAGGGAAGCGGACGCCGGGGGACGCGAATGTAAGTATGTAGTGTTTGTTTTTTTACATTTACACTGGTAACCAGGGTAAACATCGGGTTACTAAGCGCGGCCCTGCGCTTAGCAACCCGATGTTTACCCTGGTTACCCGGGGACTTCGGCATCGTTGGTCGCTGGAGAGCTGTCTGTGTGACAGCTCTCCAGCGACCACACAGCGACGCTGCAGTGATCGGCATCGTTGTCGATATCGCTGCAGCGTCGCTTAGTGTGAAGGTACCTTAACAATTGGCTGGCACACCAGGGAAGGTTAGATGATCAAAGGCACTGGGCCTGGCTACATCCATATGCTGTAACACCTTGCACCAGATAACATCTCTTGTGACCCCAGCATGGATATACAGCAGTAAGTATTGAATACAATGCAAAAAATGAATTTAGCAAACATTCAGCAGGCACTGTTATATACCACTAGACTGTGGCCCGATTCTAATGCATCGGGTATTCTAGAATATGCATGATGTCCCCGTAGTATATGGACAATGATGATTCCAGAATTTGCGGCAGACTGTGCCCGTCGCTGATTGGTCGAGGCAACCTTTATGACATCATCGTCGCCATGGCAACCATTATGACATCTACGTCGATACTGTGCCCGTCGCTGATTGGTCGAGGCGAATTTGCGGCAGACTGTGCCCGTCGCTGATTGGTCGAGGCAACCTTTATGACATCATCGTCGCCATGCTGTGCCCGTCGCTGATTGGTCGAGGCATCCTTTATGACATCATCGTCGCCATGCTGTGCCCGTCGCTGACTGGTCGAGGCCTGGCGGCCTCGACCAATCAGAGACGCGGGATTTCCAGGACAGACAGACAGACAGACAGACAGAAAAACCCTTAGACAATTATATATATAGATTAAAGGAAATGTTGCAGGATGATAAGCAGCAGATAACAGCAAGCAGAGATTGTACCATTAAAGGAAATGTTGCAGGATGATAAGCAGCAGATGACAGCAAGCAGAGATTGTACCATTAAAGGAAATGTTGCAGGATGATAAGCAGCAGATGACTGCAAGCAGAGATTGTACCTGTGTGAAGAGAGGAGATGGATGTTAATTCCCGGCCATTGAAATAAGTGCAGCTTCATGATACTTTAGCTTCAGTTATACCTTTGCTGCAGTGAGACGCATGCTAGACCCCACACGCATGCACCCCTTGATCTTTACGAAGGATGTATGAATCAAGCCACATACAAGGATATCCTGGAAAAACAGTTGATTCCTCCTCTTCAGGCAATGTTCCCCAACTCTGAGGACTGTTTTTTCCAGCAGGACAATGTGCCATGCCACACAGCTAGGTTAATCAATGTGTGGATGAAGGTGTCACGATAATGGGTATATGCCATGTTTGAGTGTCACCCTAAAAGTTCAATGAATTCCAGACACACGCTATGGGTCTTTCTGACCTCCTCTTGCTACTCTACCTGTGTGTAAGTCCTAAACCCCTCATTTCACCTCTCCCGCAAGAATTTATATGGCTCTATGCTGTGGCAGACAAGTCTCCCTACCCTACTCATTCCCCCCTCCCACCTGGTACTGGTTAAAACTGGTATAGAAAGCCTGAGCTTCTATTGTTCTTTCAAGGTTATATATATTGACACCGATCAGGGCTAGAGATATAAGAATTATATATTCCGGATGTCCATAGAGGGATCTACAACTCCCTATAATCACTAGAAGCTAAAACCCAGCGAGTGCAAAGTGCGGGTTTCTCCGTAAGCGGGTCATGTAAGTACTCCGTGTTTACACTTAAAAGAATCGCCCCAACGTGGTGCACCTCTTGATCCTGTGTCTTTCATATATGAGATTCCTACAGTGAGCTAGGTAGAAAAATGGTTGCCATAACACTAAGTAAAAGGGAAGTTTTCAGCCTCCAAGTAAGGTCACCACAGGGGGAGTGCCTTGGATTTAGGCTAGGAAATAAGTGAGAGAAGCAAGCAGTCTTCAGGTGTCTTTGTCCGGGGTCTAGCTGCTATACAGATGTGCTATGCATCTAGATGTGTCCCATCCTCCACAGCACACGGTCGGCCATGAGATAAGATGACATAACGAAATGTAAGTGTTTATTTTCAACCTTAATCCCATTTTACTTGTAATTGTATTGTAAATATGATATTTGTCTTCTTTATAATATCTTTTTATACCTCTGTAAACACTGCCTACCTTTTTTAGAGAAAAATATAAAATTACTAGCTTGTCTCTCCTTGCTCTATAACGTGCAGTCGCGTTCTCTGAAGTGAATTATGCTACTAATTTGGGATGGCTCTGCACCCGTTAATAATTACGAAATCAGAGCTGGTGGCAGCAGAATTTGTCCTGTGCAATTGGGAGTCTTTGAAGCAACCGGCGGCGTAGATAATTATTATACCCACCTGAGTGGGAGTAGTCATATCGCCCTCGCTGCAGCATGGCCAATAGCTATTACATAGCAGGCAGCCTTTCTGGCAACTAATTACCCTAGGTGCAGTACCCTGATTGACCTGAGGGTAAAGGAGGCGCCAGAGAGCTGCAAGTTCCAAACCGGAATTGGGAAGTGGGATATAGATAAATCCCCTTCAGAAAGAACCAGGGGCAACCAAACAACCCCGGTTCCTGACAAATTGGTGTGAATAGTGGGGATGATAAAGGCATCATCCCCGGGAACAGTGACATATTGTTGGCAGCACAGTGGGATTCCCGACAGAAGGACCACCACATCAAATCCCTGTCATGGCCAGACCAATCTCCAGACCTAAACCCCATTCAAAACCTCTGGAATGTAATCAAGAGTAAGATAGATAGTCACAAGCCATCAAACAAAGAAGAACTGCTTACATTTTTGTACCAGGAGTGGGATAAGGTCACCCAAAAGCAGTGTGAAAGACTGGTGGTAAGCATGCCAAGACGCATGAAAGCTGTGATTAAAAATCATGGTTATTCCACAAAATATTGATTTCTGAACTCTTTGAGTTAAAACATTAGTATTGTTGTTTCTAAATGATTATGAACCTGTTTTCTTAGCGTTCTTTGAGGTCAGCAAGCACTGCATTTTTTTGTTATTTTGACCATTTCTCATTTTCTGAAAATAAATGCAAAATTTATTGCTTGAAACTTCGGAGACATGTTGTCAGTAGTTTATAGAATAAAAGATCAATTTACATTTTACTCAAAAATATACCTATAAAGAGAAAAATCAGACAAACTGAAAATGTTGCAGTGGTCTATTAAAGGGAACCTGTCACCTGAATTTGGCGGGACCGGTTTTCGGTCATATGGGCGGGGTTTTCGGGTGTTTGATTCACCCTTTCCTTACCCGCAGGCTGCATGCTGGCCGCAATATTGGATTGAAGTTCATTCTCTGTCCTCCGTAGTACACGCCTGCGTAAGGAAATCTTGCCTTGCGCACGCGCAGTATGCTTTGCCCAACTGCGGGCAAAGCCCAAAAGCATTAGTGCGCATGCGCCGTCGCCCTATGTCCCGGAAGTATTTAGCTGTGTTCCGGGACATAGTGCGCCGGCGCATGCGCACTAATGCTTTTTTACTTTGCCCGCCGAAGGGCTAGGGGTAGTCGGTACCGGGTCCTTCGGTTCTCAAGGGGGATGTCACTGTGGCTGACCCGGTCCGTGGCCCTTGGGACGTCCGTGTATAAGGGAAATGTCTTTAAAGGGATATGTTCGTGACGCCACCTGTGGTATTCGGTCAGGGTGACCGACGCTGCTTTAAGGGGTCCGCTGGGGTGATGTTATGGCAGCTAGATGGTATACCTTCCCACAGGTGAATTGTATCCCCAGGGCTTCCTGGTGTGTAGATGGTGAATGATGAATGGCGTAGTGAAGAACGAGGACACAAGATTGCAGTCTGTTTACCTTTTTACTGAAGGCTTCAGCATCCACAGTCCAGAGCACAGATCACAGGGCAGGCAGAGTCCGGCCGGTTTGGAGGCAAATACAGAGTCCCCTTGTCCAGGTAGAAATCAGTAGCCTTCCTCTAGCACCGTGGTGTTGTAGTGCCTTACTGCTAAGCTTCTCATAAGGTCCTCACAGATGTTGTAGATGTTATGTCTCTCTCTCTGTCCCTCAGATGGATATGACAAACCCGTATGACCGGTGGCTTGAGGCGTTTTACAGGGACTCTATCATGCCCCAGCCTCTAAGTGGTGCCACCTTGCCTCCTGAGTATAGGGGCGGATCAGTAATGTGAAATTAGCTGTCCTGCCGGTCTCTGGAGCAAGGCATAAAGGACTGTTGCTCCCTCGGTGTTCCGGCTTTCGGGGTCCTGTGCCTCAGAAGGAGGCAGCATGTGTAGGGCAGAACTCCTCCTGGTTTCCACTCCTTTGCTATGACTTCTTCACCCTCTCTACAATACAGTTCTCTTTTCGTGTCTCTTTCTTAGGAACTGCCGCACTTAGGGCAGGTACAGCTCCATGTCCTTCTGTCTCAGCCTCTGACAGGCTCCCTCCCCTGTCAGGGATCAACTACCTGAGAAAAGCTCAGCCAGCAACTGCCTAACTTCCTCCCCAGGCAACCAGTTTTACCTAAGTGTGAAGAGTGCTCTAATAAATAGGAGCATAGCTCCCCCTGGTGGCCTGGAGAGCGAAATGTGTTGCATGTTTGCAGGGCCGGACTGGGACTAAAATTCAGCCCTGGCATTTGAAGGTACACAGGCCCACTTGTCGCCTGGTGACTGTATAATATCTTTGTACACTTGTAGGTTACAAGAAGCGAGGGGAGTGTAACACGACTATATAACATATAATCACAGCTGTATCCAGCATTACAGCACAGCCCCCATAGAATGTAATGCAGCCAGCCCCCATAGAATTATACAGCACAGTCACCATACAATGTAATACATCACAGCCCCCATTGAATGTAATGCAGCCAGCCCCCATAGAATGTAATACAGCACAGCCCCCATAGAATGTAATACAGCACAGCCCCCATAGAATGTAATACAGCCAGCCCCCATAGAATGTAATGCAGCCAGCCCCCATAGAATTATACAGCACAGTCACCATACAATGTAATACAGCACAGCCCCCATAGAATGTAATGCAGCCAGCCCCCATAGAATGTAATACAGCACAGCCCCCATAGAATGTAATACAGCACAGCCCCCATAGAATGTAATACAGCCAGCCCCCATAGAATGTAATACAGCACAGCCCCATAGAATGTAACCCAGCACAGCCCCCATAGAATGTAACGCAGCACAGCCCCCATAGAATGTAATGCAGCACAGCTCCATAGAATGTAATGCAGCCCCCCCAAAAGCCCCACAATCCAGTTATCACTCATATATATATATATATACATATAATTTAAAAAAAAACACTCTACTCACCTCTCCTCGTGCCCCGCGCTGCTCCTGGCTCCGGTCTCAGCAGCTGCAGTCTGCCCGCCCGACACACAGCAGGTGAGCGATGATATGACGTCATCGCACACCCGCAGTGTCAGAGGCAGAGTGGGGAATGATGGGAGAGGGAGCGACAGCAGACGCTCTCTCCTCCATCATTGCATTCAACTGTACCGGCGTCTATGACGCCGGTATAGTTGAATGCGGGGCAGGGACTGTGCAGACAGCGGGGGGGAGTGCGCCGACAGCGGGGAGAGTGTGCCGACAGTGGGGGGAGTGCGCCGACAGTGGGGAGAGTATGCTGACAGTGGGGGGAGTGTGCCAACAGCGGGGGGAGTGTGCCGACAGCGGCACACTCGAGCGGCCCACTACTACCACCAGCCCTTCTGGCATTTGCCAGAACTGCCCGATGGCCATTCCGGCCCTGCATGTTTGTGATACCTGAATTCGGTTGTTCTTCTTTGCCTCCAAACGTAACATCACTTCCCCCTAGAGGAAAATGACATTACTGCAACGACCAGGACACTGGGGCACTGCAGCAGCATCGTGCTATGGGGGTGTTTTTCAGCTGCAGGGACAGGACGACTGGTTGTCATTGAAGGAAACATGAATGCGGCCAAGTACAGAGATATCCTGGATGAAAAGTTTCAGAGCGCTCTGGACCTCAGACTTGGCTGAAGGTTCACCTTCCAAGAAGACAATGACCCTAAACACACAGCTAAAATAACAAAGGAGTGGCTTCAGAACAATTCTGTGACCATTCTTGACTGGCCCAGCCAGAGCTCTGACATAAACCCAATTGAGCATTTCTGGAGAGACCTGAAAATGGCTGTCCACCAACGTTCACCATCCAACCTGACGGAACTGGAGAGGATCTGCAAGGAAGAATGGCAGAGGATCCCCAAATCCAGGTGTGAAAAACTTGCATCATTCCCAAGAAGACTCATGGCTGTACTAGCTCAAAATGGTGCTTCTACTCAATACTGAGCAAAGGGTCTGAAACTTATGACCATGTGATATTTCAGTTTTCCTTTTTTAATAAATTTGCAAAAATTTCTACATTTTTTTTTTTTCAGTCAAGATGGGGTGCAGAGTGTACATTAATGAGAATAAATGAACTTTTTTCAATTTGCCAAATGGCGACAATGAAGCAAAGAGCGAAAAATGTAAAGGGGTCTGAATACTTTTCGTACCCACTGTAACTCTGAAACGCTTCAACGGATCCCACTGATTCTGAGAATGTTTTCTCATGATATATTGTACTATATGATAGTGGTAAAATTTATTTGATATGACTTGCGTTTATTTGTTAAAAAAAAAAAGAAATTTGGCGAAATTTTTTTAAAATTTCTCAATTTTCAAACTTTTAATTTTTATGCCCTTAAATCAGAGAGTCCTATCACACAAAATAGTTAATAAATAACATTTCCCACATGTCTACGTTACATCAGCACAATTTTGGAAACTTAATTTTTTTTTTGAAAGGACGTTATAAGGGTTAAAAGTTGACCAGCGATTTCTCAGTTTTACAACAAAATTTGCAAAACCATTTTTTTAGGGACCACCTCACATTTGAAGTGACTTTGAGGGGCCTATATAACAGAAAACAGCCAAAAATGACACTATTCTAAAAACTGCACCCCTCAAGGTGCTCAGAACTACATTCCAGAAGTTTAATTACCATTCGGGTGCTTCACATGAATTTTTGGAATGTGCGGGAAAAAAATGTACTTTCTTTCATGAGAATTTTCCTTTAGACCTATTTTTTTTTACTTTCACAACGGTTAGGCTGCGTTTCCACGATCAGGATGGCCGGCGGTATCGCCGGAACGGCAAAGCCGCTCGGCGCTAAGCCCCGCCCCCTTTCTGGGACGCGATGATGCCGGATGTGTACTGTACACATCCGGGATCATCGCACCCCACGCCATAGGGCCCTGTGATATTACCTGCGGCGACGCAGCGTCGCCGCAGGTAACACGGACATGCTGCGATCTGAAAAGACGCGCAGCATGTCCGGAGTCGCAGGCCCGCCGCGTGCGGGTTTCCACGCATAGTGGACACGGGAATTCAAAAAATCTCCTCCAGTATGCTGGAACATCTGGACGCGTCAAACACGCAGCGTTTACTTACCGTCGTCACTCACCCTTACAGGAGAAAATGGACCATACAATGTGTTGTGCATTTTCTCCTGAGCATGCCGACACCCATATGTGGGGAAAATCTACTGTTTTGGCACGGAAGGGAAGGAGCGCAATTTCACTTTTTGAATGTAAAATTTGCTGGCATAATTAGCAGTTGCCATGTCGCATTTGGAGAGCCCCTGATGTCAGGGCCGGCGTCAGCACCCGGCGCACCCGGGCAAGTGCCGGGGCCCTGGCGACACAGGGGGGCCCACTCACGCTGTCATAGATGCATGGCACAAGCATCTTCTCACTCGTCACTCAGCCAGGCAGGCAGGCACATAGGGGTTAAGTGTTATGACCCCAATGGCAGAGGGTCTCAGGAATCAATACCAAGTCTGCAAACACAAAAAACCAGCTCATAGGGCAGTGGTAACTGGGCTGACCATATATCTAATCCTAGCACCACAAATAGAAGTAGCCGGGGAACGTGCCTACGTTGGTTCTAGACGTCTCGCGCCAGCCGGAGAACTAACTAACCCTAGAAGGGAAAAGAAAGACCTTTCTTGCCTCCAGAGAAAAGACCCCAAAAGTTGGATACAAGCCCCCAACAAATAATAACGGTGAGGTAAGAGGAAAAGAAAAACATAAGAATGAGCTAGGTATTTAGCAAAGAGAGGCCCACTAGCTAATAGCAGAATATAGTAAGATGACTTATATGGTCAGCAAAAACCCTGTTAAAATATCCACGCTGGATATTCAAGAACCCCCGAACCGTCTAACGGCCGGGGGGAGAACACCAGCCCCCTAGAGCTTCCAGCAAGGTCAGAAATCACATTTAGTACAAGCTGGACAAAAATAGTAGCAAAGCAAGTAACTCAAAAAGTAACTCAAAAAACAAAGAAGCAAGACTTAGCTTAATTTTGCAAGAGCCAGGACCAGCAGACAGGAGCAACAGAAGGATCTGATTACAACGATGCCAGGCACTGGACTAAGGATCCAGGAAGTTAATATAGCGACACCTCTGGACTAACGACCCAGGTGAGTGCCAAACAGAAAAAAGACAATCCCAGAGTCATACCACTAGTGACCACAAGAGGGAGCCAAAAAGTCTAATTCACAACAGTACCCCCCCCTTAAGGAGGGGTCACCGAACCCTCACCAAGACCACCAGGGCGATCAGGATGAGCAGCGTGAAAGGCACGAACTAAATCGGCCGCATGCACATCAGAGGCAACCACCCAGGAATTATCCTCCTGACCATAGCCCTTCCACTTGACCAGATACTGAAGCCTCCGCCTGGAGAGACGAGAATCCAAGATCTTCTCCACCACGTACTCCAACTCGCCCTCAACCAACACCGGAGCAGGAGGCTCAGCAGAAGGAACCACAGGTACAACGTACCGCCGCAACAAAGACCTATGGAACACGTTGTGAATGGCAAACGACACAGGAAGATCCAAGCGAAAGGACACAGGATTAAGGATTTCCAATATCTTGTAAGGACCGATGAAGCGAGGCTTAAATTTAGGAGAGGAGACCTTCATAGGAACAAATCGAGAAGACAGCCATACCAAATCCCCAACACGAAGTCGGGGACCCACACCGCGGCGGCGGTTGGCAAAACGCTGAGCCTTCTCTTGTGACAACTTCAAGTTGTCCACCACATGATTCCAGATCTGCTGCAACCTATCCACCACAGAATCCACCCCAGGACAGTCAGAAGGCTCCACATGTCCCGAGGAAAAACGAGGATGGAAACCAGAGTTGCAGAAAAATGGCGAAACCAATGTAGCGGAACTAGCCCGATTATTAAGGGCAAACTCAGCCAACGGCAAGAAGGTCACCCAATCATCCTGATCCGCAGAAACAAAACACCTCAAATAAGCCTCCAGAGTCTGATTAGTTCGCTCCGTTTGTCCATTAGTCTGAGGATGAAAGGCAGACGAAAACGACAACTCAATGCCCATCCTAGCACAAAAGGATCGCCAGAACCTGGAAACAAACTGGGATCCTCTGTCAGACACAATATTCTCAGGAATGCCGTGTAAACGAACCACATTCTGAAAGAACACAGGAACCAGATCGGAAGAGGAAGGCAGCTTAGGCAAAGGCACCAAATGGACCATCTTAGAAAAGCGATCACATACCACCCAGATGACAGACATGCCCTGAGACACCGGGAGATCTGAAATGAAATCCATGGAAATGTGTGTCCAAGGCCTCTTCGGGACAGGCAAGGGCAAGAGCAACCCGCTGGCACGCGAACAGCAAGGTTTAGCTCGAGCACAAGTCCCACAGGACTGCACAAACGACTGCACATCCCGTGACAAGGAAGGCCACCAAAAGGACCTAGCCACCAGATCTCTGGTGCCAAAAATTCCCGGATGCCCTGCCAACACCGAGGAATGAACCTCGGAAATGACTCTGCTGGTCCACTTATCAGGAACAAACAGTCTGTCAGGTGGACAAGAGTCAGGTCTACCAGCCTGAAATCTCTGCAACACACGTCGCAAATCCGGAGAAATGGCTGACAAGATAACTCCCTCTTTAAGAATACCAACTGGTTCTGCGACTCCCGGAGAGTCAGGCACAAAGCTCCTTGAAAGAGCATCAGCCTTCACATTCTTCGAACCTGGTAAATACGAGACCACAAAGTCAAAACGGGAGAAAAACAATGACCAGCGGGCCTGTCTAGGATTCAGGCGTTTAGCAGACTCGAGATACATCAGATTTTTGTGATCAGTCAAGACCACCACACGATGCTTAGCACCCTCGAGCCAATGACGCCACTCCTCAAATGCCCACTTCATGGCCAACAACTCCCGATTGCCAACATCATAATTCCGCTCAGCAGGCGAAAACTTCCTCGAGAAAAAGGCACAAGGTCTCATCACAGAGCAACCAGGGCCTCTCTGCGACAAAACGGCCCCTGCCCCAATCTCAGAAGCATCCACTTCAACCTGAAAGGGAAGTGAGACATCAGGCTGGCACAAAACAGGCGCCGAAGTAAACCGGTGCTTCAACTCCTGGAAAGCCTCCACGGCTGCAGGAGCCCAGTTAGCAACATCAGAACCTTTCTTGGTCATATCCGTCAAAGGTTTAGCAATGCTAGAAAAATTAGCAATAAAACGACGGTAGAAGTTAGCAAAACCCAAGAACTTCTGAAGACTCTTAACTGACGTGGGTTGAGTCCAATCATGAATAGCACGGACCTTGACTGGGTCCATCTCCACCGCAGAAGGGGAAAAAATAAACCCCAAAAAGGGAACCTTCTGTACTCCAAAGAGACACTTTGAGCCCTTAACAAATAAAGCATTCTCACGCAAAACCTGAAACACCATCCTGACCTGCTCTACATGCGAGTCCCAGTCATCAGAAAAAACCAGAATATCATCCAGATAAACGATCATAAATTTATCCAGATACTTCCGGAAAATATCATGCATAAAGGACTGAAACACTGAAGGAGCATTAGAGAGCCCAAAAGGCATCACCAAGTACTCAAAATGACCTTCGGGCGTATTAAACGCGGTTTTCCATTCATCTCCTCGCTTAATGCGCACAAGGTTGTACGCACCATGAAGATCTATCTTGGTGAACCACTTGGCACCTTTAATTCGGGCAAACAAGTCTGACAACAGAGGCAAAGGATACTGAAATTTAACAGTGATTTTATTCAAAAGCCGATAGTCAATACAAGGTCTCAAAGATCCGTCCTTCTTGGCCACAAAAAAAAAATCCCGCACCAAGAGGGGAAGAGGAAGGACGGATATGCCCCTTCTCCAGAGATTCCTTGATATACGAACGCATTGCGGTATGCTCAGGTACAGACAGATTAAATAGTCTTCCCTTAGGAAATTTGCTACCTGGAATCAAATCTATGGCACAGTCACAGTCCCTATGAGGAGGCAGAACACTGGACCTGGACTCGCTGAACACATCCTGATAATTAGACAAATACTCAGGAACTTCCGAAGGAGTAGAGGAAGCAATAGACACCGGCAGGGAATCACCATGAATACCCTGACAGCCCCAACTTGATACAGACATTGCCTTCCAATCCAAGACTGGATTATGAGTCTGTAACCATGGCAAACCCAAAACGACCAAATCATGCATTTTATGCAGAACAAGAAAACGAATCACCTCCCGATGTTCAGGAGTCATGCACATGGTTACCTGTGTCCAAAACTGCGGTTTATTTTCCGCCAATGGCGTAGCATCAATACCCCTCAGAGGGATAGGATTAACCAACGGCTCAAGAACAAAACCACAGCGCTTGGCAAATGACAGATCCATAAGACTCAGGGCAGCACCTGAATCCACAAACGCCATAACAGGGTAAGAGGACAATGAGCAAATTAAAGTCACAGACAAAATAAATTTAGGTTGCAAATTACCAATGGCGACAGGACTAACAACCCTTGTTAGGCGTTTAGAGCATGCTGATATAACATGTGTAGAATCACCACAGTAAAAACACAACCCATTCTGACGTCTATGATTTTTCCGCTCATTTCTGGTCTGAATTCTATCACATTGCATCAAATCAGGTGTTTGTTTAGACAACACTACCAGAGGATTAGCGGTTTTCCGCTCCCGCAAACGCCGGTCAATTTGAATAGCCAGCGCCATGGAATCATTCAGACTTGTAGGAATGGAGAAACCCACCATCACATTCTTAATGGCTTCAGAAAGGCCATTTCTGAAGTTTGCGGCCAGAGCACACTCATTCCACTGAGTAAGCACGGACCATTTCCGAAATTTTTGGCAATACACTTCAGCTTCATCCTGGCCCTGAGAAATAGCCAGCAAGGCTTTTTCTGCCTGAACCTCAAGATTGGGTTCCTCGTAAAGCAATCCGAGCGCCAGAAAAAACGCATCAATATTTGCCAATGCCGGATCTCCTGGCGCTAGCGAGAAAGCCCAATCCTGAGGGTCGCCCCGTAAAAAAGAGATAACAATTTTAACTTGCTGAACTAAGTCTCCAGATGAACGGGGTCTCAGAGATAGAAACAATTTACAATTATCCCTGAAATTCCTAAACTTAAATCGGTCTCCAGAAAACAGTTCAGGAATAGGTATTTTAGGTTCAGACATAGGACTACTGGTAACAAAATCTTGTATGCTTTGCACACGAGCAGCAAGCTGGTCCACACTTGTAATCAAGGTCTGGACATTCATGTCTGCAGCAAGCTCAAGCCACTCAGAGGTAAAGGGGAGGAAGAGAGGAAAAAAAAAAAAAATTCAGAATTTCCTTTCTTATATCCCACTTCTGCAATGCATAAACATTCAATGTTGGCCTGGCATACTGTTATGACCCCAATGGCAGAGGGTCTCAGGAATCAATACCAAGTCTGCAAACACAAAAAAGCAGCTCATAGGGCAGTGGTAACTGGGCTGACCATATATCTAATCCTAGCACCACAAATAGAAGTAGCCGGGGAACGTGCCTACGTTGGTTCTAGACGTCTCGCGCCAGCCGGAGAACTAACTAACCCTAGAAGGGAAAAGAAAGACCTTTCTTGCCTCCAGAGAAAAGACCCCAAAAGTTGGATACAAGCCCCCAACAAATAATAACGGTGAGGTAAGAGGAAAAGACAAACATAAGAATGAGCTAGGTATTTAGCAAAGAGAGGCCCACTAGCTAATAGCAGAATATAGTAAGATGACTTATATGGTCAGCAAAAACCCTATTAAAATATCCACGCTGGATATTCAAGAACCCCCGAACCGTCTAACGGCCGGGGGGAGAACACCAGCCCCCTAGAGCTTCCAGCAAGGTCAGAAATCACATTTAGTACAAGCTGGACAAAAATAGTAGCAAAGCAAGTAACTCAAAAAACAAAGAAGCAAGACTTAGCTTAATTTTGCAAGAGCCAGGACCAGCAGACAGGAGCAACAGAAGGATCTGATTACAACGATGCCAGGCACTGGACTAAGGATCCAGGAAGTTAATATAGCGACACCCCTGGACTAACGACCCAGGTGAGTGCCAAACAGAAAAAAGACAATCCCAGAGTCATACCACTAGTGACCACAAGAGGGAGCCAAAAAGTCTAATTCACAACATTAAGAGAACGTAGCCAGCCGTGACTGTGGGCGGAGAGAGCACGTTCTCCTGCTCTGCTCTCCGCCCCTGGCTGGCTACAGTGAGTGCATGCAGCCTGCTCTCCGCCCCTGGCTGGCTACAGTGAGTGCATGTGTGCCCCGCTCCGCAGCCCTCCGCAGCCCTCCGCAGCCGTCCTGTGTACCCCCACCCTGCCTGTGTGCCTGCCAGGCTCTGCAGCCATCCTGTGTACCCCCACCCTGCCTGTGTGCCTGCCAGGCTCTGCAGCCGTCCTGTGTATCCCCACCCTGCCTGTGTGCCTGCCAGGCTCCGCAGCCGTCCTGTGTACCCCCACCCTGCCTGTGTGCCTGCCAGGCTCCGCAGCCGTCCTGTGTGCCCCCACCCTGCCTGTGTGCCTGCCAGGCTCCGCAGCCGTCCTGTGTGCCCCCACCCTGCCTGTGTGCCTGCCAGGCTCCGCAGCCATCCTGTGTGCCCCCACCCTGCCTGTGTGCCTGCCAGGCTCCGCAGCCGTCCTGTGTGCCCCCACCCTGCCTGTGTGCCTGCCAGGCTCTGCAGCCGTCCTGTGTACCCCCACCCTGCCTGTGTGCCTGCCAGGCTCCGCAGCTGTCCTGTGTACCCCACTCTGCCTGTGTGCCCCGCTCCGCAGCCATCCTGTGTACCCCCACCCTGCCTGTGTGCCCCGCTCTGCAGTCGTCTTGTGTAACCAACTCTGCCTGTGTGCCCCACTCCGCAGCCGTCCTGTGTACCCCCACCCTGCCTGTGTGCCCTGCTCTGCATCCGTCCTGTACCCCCACCCTGCCTGTGTGCCCCGCTCTGCAGTCGTCCTGTGTACCCCACTCTGCCTGTGTGCCCCGCTCCGCAGCCGTCCTGTGTACCCCCACCCTGCCTGTGTGCCCTGCTCTGCAGCCGTCCTGTGTACCCCAGTGCCCCCATAATAGAGTAGCACCCCCATAATAGAGTAGCACATAACTGAACCCCATGAGACATAAGACACATTCATGTACACACGGCAATACAGAGCGAGCGGCTCCTGCGTGCTGAACTTATCAGGCAGATTCCGGAGGAGCGCCTACCGGCGCCTGAGTGATTCTGAGTGCAATGGTATCCCTGTATTCTGGGGTTCTGGGTGAGCTGGGCGGCTGCAGGTTGCAGCTGAGATGCTGAAGTACTGAATATACACTGTACAGTACCACTCCTCCTGTATATATATACACTGCACAGCACCTCTCCTGTATATATACACTGTACAGCACCTTTCCTCCTGTATATATACACTGCACAGCACCTCTCCCCCTGTATATATACACTGCACAGTACCACTCCTCCTGTCCTGTATATACACTGCACAGTACCACTCCTCCTCTCCTGTATATATACACTGCACAGTACCACTCCTCCTGTCCTGTATATACACTGCACAGTACCACTCCTCCTCTCCTGTATATATACACTGCACAGTACCACTCCCCCTGTCCTGTATATATACACTGCACAGTACCACTCCTCCTGTCCTGTATATATACAATGCACAGTACCATTCCTCCTCTCCTGTATATATACACTGCACAGTACCATTCCTCCTCTCCTGTATATGTACACTGCACAGTACCACTCCTCCTGTCCTGTGTATATACACTGCACAGTACCACTTCTCCTGTCCTGTATATATACACTGCACAGTACCACTCCTCCTGTCCTGTATATATACATTGCACAGTACCACTTCTCCTCTCCTGTATATATACACTGCACAGTACCACTCCTCCTGTCCTGTATATATATATATACTGCACAGTACCACTCCTCCTGTCCTGTATATATATATACTGCACAGTACCACTCCTCCTGTCCTGTATATATACACTGCACAGTACCACTCCTCCTCTCCTGTATATATACACTGTACAGTACCACTCCTCCTGTCCTGTATATACACTGCACAGTACCATTCCTCCTGTCCTGTATATATACACTGCACAGTACCACTCCTCCTGTATATATACACTGCACAGTACCACTCCTCCTGTCCTGTATATATACACTGCACAGTACCACTTCTCCTGTCCTGTATATATACACTGCACAGTACCACTCCTCCTGTCCTGTATATATACACTGCACAGTACCACTTCTCCTGTCCTGTATATATACACTGCACAGTACCACTCCTCCTGTCCTGTATATATACACTGCACAGTACCACTCCTCCTGTATATATACACTGCACAGTACCACTCCTCCTGTATATATGCATCGCACAGTACCACTCCTCCTGTCCTGTATATATATAGAATGCACAGTACCACTTCTCCTGTCCTGTATATATACACTGCACAGTACCACTCCTCCTGTCCTGTATATATACACTGCACAGTACTACTCCTCCTGTCCTGTATATATACACTGCACAGTACCACTCCTCCTGTCCTGTATATATACACTGCACAGTACCACTCCTCCTGTCCTGTATATATACACTGCACAGTACCACTTCTCCTGTCCTGTATATATACACTGCACAGTACTACTCCTCCTGTCCTGTATATATACACTGCACAGTACCACTCCTCCTGTCCTGTATATATACACTGCACAGTACCACTCCTCCTGTCCTGTATATATACACTGCACAGTACCACTCCTCCTGTCCTGTATATATACACTGCACAGTACCACTTCTCCTGTCCTGTATATATACACTGCACAGTACCACTCCTCCTGTCCTGTATATATACACTGCACAGTACTACTCCTCCTGTCCTGTATATATACACTGCACAGTACCACTCCTCCTGTCCTGTATATATACACTGCACAGTACCACTCCTCCTGTCCTGTGTATATACACTGCACAGTACCACTCCTCCTGTCCTGTATATATACACTGCACAGTACCACTCCTCCTGTCCTGTGTATATACACTGCACAGTACCACTCCTCCTGTCCTGTATATATACACTGCACAGTACCACTCCTCCTGTCCTGTATATACACTGCACAGTACCACTCCTCCTGTCCTGTATATATACACTGCACAGTACCACTCCTCCTGTCCTGTATATATACACTGCACAGTACCACTCCTCCTGTCCTGTATATATACACTGCACAGTACCACTTCTCCTGTCCTGTATATATGCAGCGCCCCAGAGTCCTGGTCGTTGCAGTAACGTCGCTCTGCCGCTAAGGGGAGTGATGGTACGTCTGATTGCACTAAAGGAGTTCACCTGACCAAGTAACACTCACACTACACTTCACACTCCGGCCACCAGGGGGGGGGTTCTATCTAGTAGGCCACTCCTCACACTCTGGTAAAACTGGGGGTTGGACAGGAAGACAGGGAGAAGTAACTGGGAAGAGCTAGAGAGAGGACCTGTCAGGGATGGGATCCTGACAGATGCCTAAGAAAGGACAAGAAGCGAGGCTTATTGTGCTGAGTGAGAAAAGCAGGAATACAGCAAAGAGGCGATAGGACCAGAAGGAGTTGTGCTGTAAGACCGAGGCAACATCCTTCTGAGGCGCAAACAGTCGGTGGCCGGAACGCCGAGAAAGTAAGAGACTTTAAGTATTACTTCAAACCACGGCCGGACAGCCAATTATAGGTTGGCTGTCTCACTTAAACACCTAAGCAGACAACGGAGGCAGCTGCGGGAGAGGGGCGACTCTAGAGTCCCGGAAGAACTCCAGGCCTACCCCGTCATATGGGTGCGTCCTGCCATATCATCTGGGGGACGGAGAGAACGAAAATCAGAGACAGACAGAATAAGTTGTGAGGATGATCCCGGGGTGCTCAGCAGGGAAGGACTACAACACACAGGCGCTAGAAGGTAGACGCTGATTCCCACCTGTTAAAGGGGACTCCTGATGTGCCTTCGGACCGGCCGGTCTCAGACAGCCCAGTTAACAGTGCCCTGGATTGGACACCTCGAGACCTTCAGTAAAGAGGTAAAGAGACTGCAACCTGGTGTCCTCGTTATTTACTGTGACCAGCACTACCACCACCATCCACACCTTTCATTGGGCGCCCCTCAGCAGGGTCACGGACCGGGTCTAGCCACCGTGACAACCCCAGAGCAGAGACTCAGAGGCCCGGTACCGGGTACCCCTCGGCCCTGCGGCAGTGGGGGCGCTACATATATACACTGTACAGTACCACTCCTCCTGTCCTGTATATACACTGCACAGTACCACTCCTCCTGTCCTGTATATACACTGCACAGTACCGCTCCTCCTGTCCTGTATATACACCGCACAGTACCACTCCTCCTGTCCTGTATATACACTGCACAGTACCACTCCTCCTGTCCTGTATATATACACTGTACAGTACCACTCCTCCTGTCCTGTATATATACACTGCACAGCACCACTCCTCCTGTCCTGTATATATACACTGCACAGTACCACTCCTCCTGTCCTGTATATATACACTGCACAGTACCACTCCTCCTGTCCTGTATATACACTGCACAGTACCACTCCTCCTGTCCTGTATATATACACTGCACAGTACCACTCCTCCTGTCCTGTATATATACACTGTACAGTACCACTCCTCCTGTCCTGTATATATACACTGCACAGTACCGCTCCTCCTGTCCTGTATATACACTGCACAGTACCACTCCTCCTGTCCTGTATATATACACTGCACCGTACCGCTCCTCCTGTCCTGTATATATACACTGCACAGTACCACTCCTCCTGTATATATACACTGCACAGTACCACTCCTCCTGTCCTGTATATACACACACTGCACAGTACCACTCCTCCTGTCCTGTATATACACCGCACAGTACCACTCCTCCTGTCCTGTATATATACACTGCACAGTACCGCTCCTCCTGTCCTGTATATACACCGCACAGTACCACTCCTCCTGTCCTGTATATATACACTGCACAGTACCACTCCCCCTCTCCTGTATATATACTGCACAGTACCACTCCTCCTGTCCTGTATATATACACTGCACAGTACCACTCCTCCTGTCCTGTATATATACACTGCACCGTACCGCTCCTCCTGTCCTGTATATATACACTGCACAGTACCACTCCTCCTGTCCTGTATATATACACTGCACAGTACCACTCCTCCTGTATATATACACTGCACAGTACCACTCCTCCAGTCCTGTATATATACACTGTACAGTACCACTCCTCCTGTCCTGTATATATACACTGCACAGTACCACTCCTCCTGTCCTGTATATATACGCTGCACAGCACCACTCCTCCTGTCCTGTATATATACTCTGCACAGTACCACTTCTCCTGTCCTGTATATATACACTGCACAGTACCACTCCTCCTGTCCTGTATATATACACTGCACAGTACCACTCCTCCTGTCCTGTATATATACACTGCACAGTACCACTCCTCCTGTCCTGTATATACACTGCACAGTACCACTCCTCCTGTATATATACACTGCACAGTACCACTCCTCCTGTATATATACACTGCACAGTACCACTCCTCCTGTATATATACACTGCACAGTACCACTCCTCCAGTCCTGTATATATACACTGTACAGTACCACTCCTCCAGTCCTGTATATATACACTGCACAGTACCACTCCTCCTGTCCTGTATATATACACTGCACAGTACCACTCCTCCTGTATATATACACTGCACAGTACCACTTCTCCTGTCCTGTATATATACACTGCACAGTACCACTCCTCCTGTCCTGTATATATACACTGCACAGTACCACTCCTCCTGTCCTGTATATATACACTGCACAGTACCACTCCTCCTGTCCTGTATATATACACTGCACAGTACCACTCCTCCTGTCCTGTATATATACACTGCACAGTACCACTCCTCCTGTCCTGTATATATACACTGTACAGTACCACTCCTCCTGTCCTGTATATATACACTGCACAGTACCACTCCTCCTGTCCTGTATATATACACTGCACAATACCACTCCTCCTGTCCTGTATATATACACTGCACAGTACCACTCCTCCTGTCCTGTATATATATATACTGTACAGTACCACTCCTCCTGTCCTGTATATATACACTGCACAGTACCACTCCTCCTGTCCTGTATATACACTGCACAGTACCACTCCTCCTGTATATATACACTGCACAGTACCACTCATCCTGTCCTGTATATATACACTGCAGAATTTACAATAGCTGTCAGTCATGTAAGAAGTGAAATCTGGCATTGTACTATACATTTCTCTGCCGTATCTGTGCATCATAAATCGGGGTATGTGTTAAAGGGGGGGCCCACTGAGACTCTTTCGCCCGGGGCCCTCAAAAACTTGGAGCCGGCCCTGCCTGATGTGCCTAAACAGTGGAAATCCCCAATAAGTGACACCATTTTGGAAACTAGACCCCTTAGGGAACTCATCTAGATGTGTATTGAGTACTTTGAACCCCCAGGTGCATGACAGAAGTTTATAACGTTAAGCCGTGAAAATAAAAAATCACATTTTTCCCAGATAAATCTATTTTAGCTCAAAATTTTGCATTTTCATAAGGGGACAAGACAAATTTCTCCATAAAATTTGTTGAGCAATTTCTCCTGAGTGTGCAGATACCCAATATGTGGAGGAAAACAACTGTCTGGGTTCACAGCAGGGCTTGGAAGGGAAGGAGCGCCATTTGAGTTTTTGGATGTAAAATATGCTGGAATAATTAGCAGAGGCCATGTCGCAGTTGGAGAGTCCCTGATGTGCCTAAACAGCGGAAACCCCCCACAAGTGACACCATTTTGGAAACTAGACCCCTTTGGGACCTTATCTAGATGTGTATTGAGCACCATGAACCCCCAAGTGCTTCACAGAAGTTTATAACGTTAAGCCGTGAAAATACAAAAAATATTTTTAGCTACAAATTTTTATTTTCCCAAGGAAAAAAAGGAGAAAATGGACCACAAAGTTTGTTGTGCAATTTCTCCTCAGTTCACAGATACCTCATATGTGGTCGAAAACTACTTTTGAGGCACAGTGCAAAACTCAGAAGGGAAGTAGCGCCACATTACAATGTAGATTTTGCTGCACTTGTTTGAGGGTGCCATGTTACATTGACAAACAAATAAAGCTCACCGAACAGCTACTGCAGGTGCATGGAACTCCGGGTTGATTAACGTAGTCACATGTGAGAAAAGAAAAAAACTTGTTCCAGCTCCATATTCATAAAATTCAGACTTGATACTTTATTGATCCGTTAAAAGCAGTAGATGTATTCAGTGTCGGACTGGGGTGCCTAGGGCCCACCAGTGAACCGACTCCAGGGGCCCACTCTAAATTTCAATGCCCAGGCTAGGTACACCTTTGTGTTGTAGTATTTTTTAGGAGGCTCAGTAGTAAGTTTCATCATATTCACTAGAACAGGTACAACATGCTGCACATTTGTTTCTCCTAAAAAGATGGACACTCTAAGGGTATGTTTCCACGGTCAGGAAACGCTGCATGTTTGACGTAGAGCCGCAGCATCAAACACGCAGTGTCCAGATGTTACAGCATAATGTAGGGGATTTCATGAAATCCAGTCTACACTATGTGTTAAAAGATGCAGGCGGCAGACCCGCGTAAACGGACATACGGCACGTCTTTCCAGAACACAGCATGTCTGTTTACAATGCGGCAACGCTACGTCGCCGCTCCGTACATTTACCATAGACAATCATTAGATGCGGTAAAACCGCATCTAATGATTAGTCACATGCGTAATAACTGCGTAAACGCAGCTTACTACGCATGTCTACTAATTTAAATAAGGTCTTACCTGTCACACTGCAGGAAGTCCGCATCCTCTGTAGTTCTCGCGATAACTTAGCTTACCTGAGAACTGCTGTGCACGTGACTGGGGTTATCTCCGGTCACTAGTCTGGTTCTCACGGTCAGCTGATCAGCTGATTGTGAGAACACTCCAGTGTATGTCATCGCTGGAGAGTTATCTCCAACGTTCATCTACAGGCTCTGCTGTATTTGGATGTCAGGCATCCAGATGTAGCAGGCCGACTCCTCGTGGGACACTCGTTATTAAGGACTACGTCTGATCAGGGAGTATACTGTTGGTTTATTTATTTTTTTCAGAAGATCGATGGCTTCGCTTGGATTACCAGTATAATAAAGATGACATAATGTCACCTTACAAAGGTGACATTAACTCCTTATTACCCCATATGCCACCACTACAGGGCAGTGGGAAGAGAGAGGCTAAATATTGGAATTGGTGCAACTTACAGGTGCGCCATTTCTGGGGCGGCTGGGAGCTGGAATATATCCATGCTATATCAGCCCGCAGCTGTCTACGCAGCCTTTCTGGCTATAAATTATTGTTGGACCCCTCGTCATTTTTTGGGGGATCCCCCTATTATAATAGCCAGTAAAGGCTAAATATTCAGGTGTTGTTCATAGTCTGGGAAGCTTCATGGGTATAAACCCATTCCCAGGCTACAAACATCGGTCCCCCAGTCGCTGGCTTTCCCTCTGTGGTGCAGAAAATTGCACGGGAGCCCATGCCATTTTTTTTTTTAATTTTTTTTAAAATTAAACAGATATTGCATTTAAGGCCGGGGTCACACTTGCGGGAAACTCGCACGAGTCTCGCACCTCAATACCCGGCACAGCCGCCGGCACTCGGACCGGAGCTTTCTGGTACATAGAAATACATGCAGCCGCACACTCCGGTCCGAGTGTCGGGTATTGAGGTGCGAGACTCGTGCGAGTTTCTTGCAAGTGTGACCCTGGCCTAATGCAGATTTTGTGTGTGTGTGTGTGTGTGTGTGTGTTTTTATTTAAGGCCGGGATCACACATGCGAGAAACTCGGACGAGTCTCGCATCTTAATACCCGGCACTGCTGCCGGCACTCGGGAGCGGAGCGTGCAGCTGCATAGAAATACATCTAACCGCACACTCCACTCCTGAGTGCCGGCGGCAATGCCGGATATTAAGATACGAGACTCGTCCGAGTTTCTCGCATGTGTTATCCCGGGACTTAAGCTGCCGTCACACTAGCAGTATTTGGTCAGTATTTTACATGAGTACTTGTAGCCAAAACCAGAAGTGGAACAAAGAGAGGAAAAGTATAATAGAAACATTTGCACCACTTCTGGATTTATCACCCTCTCCTGGTTTTACAAATAAATACTGACCAAATACTGCTAGTGTGACGGCAGCCTAACTCTTTATGTTCTGTCCACCGCCATGTTTGTCTATTTTTGACTGATCCATTTCTTTAAGACTATGGTCACACTATCAGTATTTTACGTCAGTATTTGGCAGCCAAAACCAAGAGTGGGTGAAAAATACTGAAGTGGTGACGTGTTTCTATAAGGCTCAGTTCACAGTGGCCATTTTTGCTGTGTTTTTTTTTCTGCAGCAAAACCCAAATGCTTGGCAGGAAAGAAGCTGTGGCAAAAACGCAGGTTTTGCTGCAATTTTGGTGTGTTTTTTTCCATTCAATTGCTAAAAGAAGGGATATGCTCTACATCCAAAAAACAAGCAAAGCACAAAATACTGATAAAAAATAAACCAATGTGTGTGCATGAGATTTCTGAAATCTCATAGGCTTTGCTGGTACTGTAAAACGCAGCTGAAAATTAGCATAAAAAATGCATTAAAAACACAGCAAAAACGCCCAGTGTGAACGTAGTCAAAGGCCGGGGTCACACTAGACCGTAAAACAGACGAGTGCTATGCGATAAAAAATCGCATAGCACTCGGCCCAATGTTAATCTATGGTGCAGCTCCCATCATCCGATATTTTCTCCGCTGTATTCAGGATCCGAGTAAAATCGCAGCATGCTGCGATTGTCAGTGTATCTCGGCCGAGACTCGCCAATGCAAGTCTATGGGTGCGAGAAAAAATCGGATTACACACGGACCATGCGTGTGCAGTGTTAGAGAAAAGCCGGTAATTCAATTGCCGGCTTTTCATTTCTCCTTCCCAAACCCGACATGATATGAGACATGGATTACATACAGTAAACCATCTCATATCCCTTTTTTTTTGTATATTCCACACTACTAATGTTAGTAGTGTGTACGTGCAAAATTTTGGTGCTGTGGCTTGTAAAATAAAGGGTTAAATGGCGGAAAAAATTGGCATGGGCTCCCGCGCAATTTTCTCCGCCAGAGTGGTAAAGCCAGTGACTGAGGGCAGATATTAATAGCCTACAGAGGGTCCATGGTTATTGGCCCCCCCTTTCTACAAACATCTGCCCCAGCCACCCCAGAAAAGGCACATCTGGAAGATGCGCCTATTCTGGCACTTGGCCACTCTCTTCCCACTCCCGTGTAGCGGTGGGATATGGGGTAATGAAGGTTTAATGTCATCTTGCTATTGTAAGGTGACATTAAGCCAGATTAATAATGGAGAGGCGTCAATTATGACACCTATCCATTATTAATCCAATAGTACGAAATAGTTAAAAAAACACACACACATTATTTAAAAGTATTTTAATGAAATAAAGACACAGGGTGTTGTAATATTTTATTTGACTCTTAATCCACCTGAAGACCCTTGTCACCTGAAACAAAGTTTCAAAAAAACAAACAACAATATTCCATACCTTCCGTCGTTCTGTCCCACGTTGTAAATCCATCTGAAAGGGTTAACTAATTTTACAAGCAGAAGCCTGTTGATGCAGCCGCTTCTGCCTGTAAAAACCCGGGGAATGAATGGAAAGCAGGGTGACCTGTAGTTACCTTGAGTCGCGGTGAGGCGCCCCCTGCTGGATGTCCTCATATGAACTCGAGCGTGGGAAAAATTCCAAGGCTCCAGTTCATGAGGACATCCAGTCTGGTGACATTAACCCTTCATTACCCCATATCCCACCGCTACACGGGAGTGGGAAGAGAGTGGCCAAGTGCCAGAATAGGCACATCTTCCAGATGTGCCTTTTCTGGGGTGGCTGGGGGCAGCTGTTTGTAGCCAGGGGGGCCAATAACCATGGACCCTCTCTAGGCTATTAATATCTGCCCTCAGTCACTGGCTTTACCACTCTGGCGGAGAAAATTGCGCGGGAGCCCACGCCAATTTTTTCCGCCATTTAACCCTTTATTTTACAAGCTACAGCGCCAAAATTTTGCACATACACATTACTAACATTAGTAGTGTGGAATATGCAAAAAAAAAAGGGATATGAGATGGTTTACTTTATATTTTGTTTGAATGCAGATTGCACATTTTCTGTTAGTACAATAAACCTCATTTCAAGGCAGAAACATTACTGTGTCCAACAGTTATTAGATATATAAAACTGAAATTGCTGTTGCAAAAAAAAACAATTTTTATAAAACATTAAGCTTAAGATTAATAGGGGTACCCAAACTTTTTCATATAACTGTATATATATATATATATATATATATATATATATATATATATACTGTATATATGTTTTAACGAACATTTGAGCACATAAATCCATTAGATGTCGGTTTTGCAAGCCTGCGAGAAAATATCGCAGTACGGATGCCATACGGATGTCACACGGATAATTTGATGCGAGGAAATCGCATCCTCGCACTGCACACGGATCACTGTTTTGGCAACATTTGGGCGATTCTCGTCTGTGTAAAACGGACCGTATTTTTATACGTTGTGTGTGTCCCCGGCCTTATACTTTCCCTCTGACTGTTCCTCTCCTGATTTTGGCTTACAAACACTGAGGCAAAATACTGACCAAATACTGATTGCGTGATTGTAGCCTTAGTTTAAACTTTTAGCAAAAGCCGACACTCATTAAGCTAAGTGTCCTTATTTCCTCATCGCCGTTTTAAAACGGCAATCAGGAACAAGGCTGTAGCACCCCCCAGAGTTGGAAAATCTCGGGGGTCTCGGCTACCAGGGGTGGTCGAGACCCCGGAGAGCATGATCAGGGCCGGATTTTCCGCTCTCTGATCATGTGATTGCCGTTATCGCCCCCCGAGATCTGCCAGCCAGTACCCTGCAACAATAGGAACCTTTTTCCTATTGTTTCCTTTTGATCACGATTAGAGAGCACTCAATGCAAACTGGAGGAGAGGTGGCATTTTTTTACTATTATGTTTTTCCTATAAATAACATTATAAATACATTAATTGTTCATTCTGCATATAAAAATGCCAGGTATCTTTTTAAAGGGTGCATGTGTTTTGGCATTTTGTTGTGGCGCTTTTTAATGTCTGACTATAACTAAAAATGCCACATGTACACACACATTCACATAAATGCAATGCAGACATACACACTGTACTTATATATAGTGTATATATGTGATTTGTGTATGCACCATATATACTCACAGAAATAAGATAGGATTTCGGGCAGCAAGTGCCATGAAGAAGATGGGGGCCCCCTGTCACCATCACAGGGGAGCAGTGGGGGGAGGGCAGAAAGGGTAGAGGGGGCAGGGAAAGTGCAGCTTTTGTTGGGATGGAGGACAGCAGAGAGTCAGGACAGAGACATAAACAGAAAGCTCCAGTACTCACTTCAGGCCACTGTGTTCCTCTGGAGCCTCCCCTCCCCCTCCTGCCCGTGCCGACGACAGAGCTAAGCGCTTGGCTTGGGGCAGGGCAGGAGCCGCAGACACCACTTCCAGTAGCACTTTCTTCACTGCTAGCAGTAGCTTCAGCAGTGACTGCACAGCTCTCCTGGCCACATGCTGCAGCAGTGTCGCCGATCGGGCTGGTGGGCGGGGCTCAGTGCTGTCGGGCTCCAGGAGCAGTATAAGGAGTGCAGGCAGGGCCGGACTGGGACTAAAATTCAGCCCTGGCATTTGAAGTTACACAGGCCCACTTGTCACATGGTGACTGTATAATATCTTTGTACACTTGTAGGCAGGGCCGGTTTTAGGCAAAGTGGGGCCCTAGGCAAAGTTTAAAATGGGGCCCCAAATGCTAACATATTGCACATCACACAGAAGCCTTTCTGTTGTATTTACGTGCGCTGAGTTCAGGCCGCTAAACGAGTTTGATCGACAATACTGAAGTTGTTCAACGCTTGTTTCCCGGCATCTTTCCACCAGCTGAGGAATAATGATGAGACAGAACGATCACTAATAGATCACCATACAGTATCATGTTTTCAGCAGCACATCTACAGTTTACACTGGCAATGTGCTGCTGACAACAAGGCTTTTTGTTCCAGCAAAAACAATCCGAATATGCAGCATTTTACTTGTTTAGTAAAATACACCCCATAGTCCTCCATATATTATAATGTGCTCCATAGTCCTCCATATAGTATAATACACTCCCTATAGTCCTCCATATATTAAAATACACTGCTCAGTCCTCCACATAGTATAATACACTCCTCATAGTCCTCCATATAGCATAATACAATCCTCATAGTCCTCCATATAGCATAATACAATCCTCATAGTGCTCCATATAGTATAATGCACCGCCACAGTCATCCATGTAGTACAATTCACTTCCCATAGTATAATGCACCCCATAGTTCTTCATATAGTATAACGTATTCCCCATAGTCCTCGATACAGTATAATGCAGCCCACATATAGTATAATGCAGCCACCCCAGAGTATAATGCAGCCACCCCAGAGTATAATGCAGCCACCCCAGAGTATAATGCAGCCACCCCAGAGTATAATGCAGCCACCCCACAGAGTATAATGCAGCCACCCCAGAGTATGTAACCCCCATAGAATATAATACAGCCCACCTCCCCATAATATATAATGTAGCCCCCCCATAGAATATAATGCAGCCCCCCATAGTATATAACGCAGCCTCCCCCATAGAATATAATATACCCCCACAATAGTATATAACACAGCCACATAGTACATAACATGGCCTCCCCCATAGAATATAATATACTCCCCACAGTATATAGCAAAGCCCGCATATTATATAGCACAAACCGCATAGTATACAGCACAGCCTGCATACTATAGCACAGCTCGCGTAGTAGATAACACAGCCCACACAGCAGTATTCAGCACAGACCACACAGTAGTATACAGCACAGACCACACACTAGTATACAGCACAGCCCACGTAGAAGTATACAGCACAGTCCACACAGTAGTATACAGCACAGCCCACAGAGTAATATATACAGCACAGCCCACAAAGTAATATATACAGCACAGCCCACAAAGTAATATATACAGCACAGCCCACAGAGAACTATATACAGCACAGCCCACAGAGAACTATATACAGCACAGCCCACAGAGAACTATATAAAGCACAGCCCAGAGTACTATATACAGCACAGCCCAGAGTACTATATAAAGCACAGCCCAGAGAGTACTATATACAGCACAGCCCAGAGAGTACTATATACAGCACAGCCCAGAGAGTACTATATACAGCACAGCCCAGAGAGTACTATATACAGCACAGCCCACAGAGTACTATATACAGCACAGCCCACAGAGTACTATATACAGCACAGCCCACAGAGTACTATATACAGCACAGCCCACAGAGTACTATATACAGCACAGCCCACAGAGAACTATATACAGCACACAGTAGTATACAGCACAGAGCACAGCCCACAGAGAACTATATACAGCCCACAGCAGTATACAGCACAGAGCACAGCCCACAGAGAACTATATATAGCACAGAGCACACAGTAGTATACAGCACAGAGCACAGCCCACAGAGAGCTATATACAGCCCACAGCAGTATACAGCACAGAGCACAGCCCACAGAGAACTATATACAGCCCACAGCAGTATACAGCACAGAGCACAGCCCACAGAGAACTATATATAGCACAGAGCACACAGTAGTATACAGCACAGAGCACAGCCCACAGAGAGCTATATGCAGCCCACAGCAGTATACAGCACAGAGCACAGCCCACAGAGAGCTATATACAGCCCACAGTGGTATACAGCACAGAGCACAGCCCACAGAGAACTATATACAGCCCACAGTAGTATACAGCACAGAGCACAGCCCACAGAGAACTATATACAGCCCACAGCAGTATACAGCACAGAGCACAGCCCACAGAGAACTATATACAGCCCACAGCAGTATACAGCACAGAGCACAGCCCACAGAGAACTATATATAGCACAGAGCACACAGTAGTATACAGCACAGAGCACAGCCCACAGAGAGCTATATACAGCCCACAGTAGTATACAGCACAGAGCACAGCCCACAGAGAACTATATACAGCCCACAGCAGTATACAGCACAGAGCACAGCCCACAGAGAACTATATACAGCCCACAGCAGTATACAGCACAGAGCACAGCCCACAGAGAACTATATATAGCACAGAGCACACAGTAGTATACAGCACAGAGCACAGCCCACAGAGAGCTATATACAGCCCACAGCAGTATACAGCACAGAGCACAGCCCACAGAGAACTATATACAGCCCACAATAGTATACAGCACAGAGCACAGCCCACAGAGAACTATATACAGCCCACAGCAGTATACAGCACAGAGCACAGCCCACAGAGAACTATATATAGCACAGAGCACACAGTAGTATACAGCACAGAGCACAGCCCACAGAGAACTATATACAGCCCACAGTAGTATACAGCACAGAGCACAGCCCACAGAGAGCTATATACAGCCCACAGTGGTATACAGCACAGAGCACAGCCCACAGAGAACTATATACAGCCCACAGTAGTATACAGCACAGAGCACAGCCCACAGAGAACTATATACAGCCCACAGCAGTATACAGCACAGAGCACAGCCCACAGAGAACTATATACAGCCCACAGCAGTATACAGCACAGAGCACAGCCCACAGAGAACTATATATAGCACAGAGCACACAGTAGTATACAGAACAGAACACAGCCCACAGAGAGCTATATACAGCCCACAGCAGTATACAGCACAGCCCACAGAGAACTATATACAGCCCACAGTAGTATACAGCACAGAGCACAGCCCACAGAGAACTATATACAGCCCACAGCAGTATACAGCAGAGCACAGCCCACAGAGAACTATATACAGCCCACAGCAGTATACAGCACAGAGCACAGCCCACAGAGAACTATATACAGCCCACAGCAGTATACAGCACAGAGCACAGCCCACAGAGAACTATATATAGCACAGAGCACACAGTAGTATACAGCACAGAGCACAGCCCACAGAGAGCTATATACAGCCCACAGCAGTATACAGCACAGAGCACAGCCCACAGAGAACTATATACAGCCCACAGTAGTATACAGCACAGAGCACAGCCCAGAGAACTATATACAGCCCACAGCAGTATACAGCACAGAGCACAGCCCACAGAGAACTATATACAGCCCACAGCAGTATACAGCACAGAGCACAGCCCACAGAGAACTATATACAGCCCACAGCAGTATACAGCACAGAGCACAGCCCACAGAGAACTATATACAGCCCACAGCAGTATACAGCACAGAGCACAGCCCACAGAGAACTATATATAGCACAGAGCACACAGTAGTATACAGCACAGAGCACAGCCCACAGAGAGCTATATACAGCCCACAGCAGTATACAGCACAGAGCACAGCCCACAGAGAACTATATACAGCCCACAATAGTATACAGCACAGAGCACAGCCCACAGAGAACTATATACAGCCCACAGCAGTATACAGCACAGAGCACAGCCCACAGAGAACTATATACAGCCCACAGCAGTATACAGCACAGAGCACAGCCCACAGAGAACTATATACAGCCCACAGTAGTATACAGCACAGAGCACAGCCCACAGAGAACTATATACAGCCCACAGCAGTATACAGCACAGAGCACAGCCCACAGAGAACTATATACAGCCCACAGCAGTATACAGCACACAGCACAGCCCACAGAGAACTATATACAGCCCACAGCAGTATACAGCACAGAGCACAGCCCACAGAGAACTATATACAGCCCACAGCAGTATACAGCACAGAGCACAGCCCACAGAGAACTATATACAGCCCACAGAGAACTATATACAGCCCACAGCAGTATACAGCACAGAGCACAGCCCACAGAGAACTATATACAGCCCACAGAGAACTATATACAGCCCACAGCAGTATACAGCACAGAGCACAGCCCACAGAGAACTATATACAGCCCACAGTAGTATACAGCACAGAGCACAGCCCACAGAGAACTATATACAGCCCACAGCAGTATACAGCACAGAGCACAGCCCACAGAGAACTATATACAGCCCACAGCAGTATACAGCACAGAGCACAGCCCACAGAGAACTATATACAGCCCACAGTAGTATACAGCACAGAGCACAGCCCACAGAGAACTATATACAGCCCACAGCAGTATACAGCACAGAGCACAGCCCACAGAGAACTATATACAGCCCACAGCAGTATACAGCACAGAGCACAGCCCACAGAGAACTATATACAGCCCACAGCAGTATACAGCACAGAGCACAGCCCACAGAGAACTATATACAGCCCACAGCAGTATACAGCACAGAGCACAGCCCACAGAGAGCTATATACAGCCCACAGCAGTATACAGCACAGAGCACAGCCCACAGAGAACTATATACAGCCCACAGCAGTATACAGCACAGAGCACAGCCCACAGAGAACTATATACAGCACACAGTAGTATACAGCACAGAGCACAGCCCACAGAGAACTATATACAGCCCACAGCAGTATACAGCACAGAGCACAGCCCACAGAGAACTATATACAGCCCACATCTCTTCTCTTCCTCCCCTCACCTCCTCCGAGAATGGCCCCACAGTCCAGAAAAAAAAAAAACTCTCCTCACCTCTCCTCGTGCCCAGCGTTGCTTCCTGGTTCCTGCTCCTGTCTCAGCAGCTGCAGTCTGCCCGGGACACAGCAGGTGCGCGATGATATGACATCATCGCGCACCCGCAGTGTCAGAGGCAGAGCGGGGAATGATGGGAGAGGAGCGTCTGTAGACGCTCTCCTCCATCATTGCATTCAACTGTACCGGCGTCTATACGCCGGTATAGTTGAATAGCGACGGCGGGGGCGGCGGATTGAGCGGCCCACCACTGGCACCGGCCCTTCTGGCATTTGCCAGAAGTGCCCTATGGCCAGTCCGGCCCTGAGTGCAGGTCAGTGAAATGTCCGCACCCTGCTCCTATGCTGCAGTCTGAGGCAATGATCCCCACCATTATGCCAGGCAATGCAGGGGTTCAGCTTTTCTCTCTTCTGAAGGGCGAGGCGGAGCTTAAATCGGGCATGCAGCGATGCTCAGAAGAGAGAGACTGTCAGAGTCAGGGATCCACCGATTCCCCGGTGGGCCAGTCCGAGCCTGGATGTATTGCTCTCCAAAGACAAAGATCTTCAGTGATCGAAACGTGTCACTCTTTTTCCCATTGTGCATTTGGAGAGCTATACATCTACTTCTTTTAAAGGATCAATAAAGTATCAAGTCTAAATTTTACGAATATGGAGCTGGAACAAGTTTTTTTCTTTTCTGCCATATTACATTGGCAGAACCCCTGAGGTGCCAGAACAGCAGAACCCCCAATAAGTGACCCCATTTTACCAATTAAACCTCTCAATTCATCAAGGGGTGCAGTGATCATACACTGCTCAAAAAAATAAAGGGAACACGTAAACAACAGAATATAACTCCAAGTAAATCAAACTTCTGTGAAATCAAACTGTGCACTCAGGAAGCAACACTGTTTGATAATTTCACATGCTGTTGTGCAAATGGAATAGACAGCCGATGGAAATTATTGGCAATTATCAAGAGACACTCAATAAAGGAGTGGTTCGGCAGGTGGGGACCACAGGCCACATCTCAGTACCAATGCTTTCTGGCTGATGGTCACTTCTGAATGTTGGTTATGCTTTCAAACTCGTGGTAGCATGAGACAGACTCTACAACCCACACAAGTGGCTCAGGTAGTGCAGCTCATCCAGGATGGCACATCAATGCAACCTTTGGCAAGAAGGTTTGCTGTGTCTGTCAGCGTAGTGTCCAGAGGCTGGTGGCGCTACCAGGAGACAGGCCAGTACACCAGGAGACATGGAGGGGGCCGTAGGAGGGCAACAACCCAGCAGCAGGACCGCTACCTCAGCCTCTGTGTAAGGAGGAACAGAAGGAGCACGGCCAGAGCCCTGCAAAATGACCTCCAACAGGCCACAAATGTGCATGTCTACACAAATGGTTAGAAACCAACTCCATGAGGATGGTCTGAGTGCCCGACGTCCACAGATGGGGGTTGTGCTCACAGGCCAACATCATGCAGGACGATTGGCATTTGCCACCGAACACCTGGATTGGCAAATTTGCCACTGGCACCCTGTGCTCTTCACAGATGAAAGCAGGTTCACGCTGAGCACATGTGACAGTCTGAAGATGCCGTGGAGAGCGATCTGCTGCCTGCAACATCCTTCAGCATGAACGGTTTGGCAGTGGGTCAATAATGGTGTGGGGTGGCATTTCTTTGGAGGGCCGCACAGCCCTCCATGTGCTCGCCAGAGGTAGCCTGACTGCTATTAGGTACTGAGATGAGATCCTAAGACCCCTTGTGAGACCATATGCTGGTGCGGTTGGCCCTGGGTTACTCCTAATGAAGGACAATGCCAGACCTCATGTGGCTGGAGTGTGTCAGCAGTTCCTGCAAGATGAAGGCATTGAAGCTATGGACTGGCCAGCCCATTCCCCAGACCTGAATCCGATTGAACACATCTGGGACATCATGTCTCGCACCATCCACCAGCGTCACGTTGCACCACAGACTGTCCAGGAGTTGGCGGATGCCTAGACATTGTAGGGAGGTCATACAAGAACATGGAGGCAACACACACGCAACTGAACATAATTTCCTTGTCTTGAGTCATTTCCACTGAAGTTGGATCAGCCTGTAATTTGATTTTCCACTTTGATTTTGAGTATCACTCCAAATCCAGACCTCCATGGGATATTCATTTCAATTTACATTTATCATTTTTATGTTTTATTTTTATTGTTTAATGTTATCAACATATTCCAATAATAAAGATTTGCATCTGAAATATTTCATTCAGTGATATTTAGGATGTGGCATTTTAGTGTTCCCTTTATTTTTTTGAGCAGTGTATTTAAACCACAGATTTTTACCACCAAGATTGTGTGTTAGCCCCAAGTTTTACATTTTCACACTGGGAAATGGGTAAAAATGGCACCAAAATTTGTCCCACAATTTCTGCTGAATGTAAAAATACCCCATATGTGGACGTACAGTAGTACTTTGCCATATGGTGTGACTCAGGAGGGACGGGGCGCTATTTGCCTCCTGGAGCGCAGATTTTCCAAGACTAGCTTGCAGATTCCATGTAAAGAACCCCTAAGGGCTAGAAAAGCAGAATCCCCCCCCCCCCCCCCCCCCAAAGTGACCCCATTTTGGAAATTATAACTCTTCGGGAATTTATCTACAGATGTAGTGATGATTTTGACTCCATGGGTGTTTTCCAGAAGCAGGCAGCAGTGGATGTTGCTAAGTGAAAATTGTAAACTGCCTCTGTAGTGACCAGTATGCTGTAATGACCAGTATGTTGTAGTGACCAGTACGTTGCAGTCAACAGTACATTATGCCCAGCTCATGCTTCTGACCCATAAGTCAGGTGGGCTCTCATCACTACAGAAATACCAAACATGTGGGCGCTAAATGTGGTTTAGGTACACTGTGGGGCTCAGAAGGGAGGGGGCATTTGGATTTGAGTGAAGAGAATTTGCTGAATTTCTTTTGGGGGGGCGAGCAGCCATTTAGCTTTTCCAGAGCCTTTGTACTACCAGTAACGTGGAAGTCCCCTATATTTCCGTTTACTCTAGGTGTCACTTTTCTAGACCGACCTATAGGCTCAATCGACGAATCACACTCACAGGGTCTTTTCCTTGTGGAGAATGCAACGTATGACCACTCATGGCTTCTACATGGGATACTTTTGTTAATCCCCTAGATTCTAAAAAAACATCCATTGAGGTCCTGCATTATTTGCAAAAGCAAAAATATCATCTATATACTGATTTGTCCAAGTAGAAAGGTGTACCTTGGTCAAACTTCACAAGAACTCAGGAGGACAGCCCAAAAGCACATATCTACCATCAACCTGGCTGCTGCAGATGAGAGAAAAGGTAAAGTGCTCACCCCTGTGGCTGCCCATTTTCTCTCTCTACATCAGGGCAAAACCAATAATATCAGATTTTTAGGGATTCAAAAGACCATTAGCAATGCAAGGGGTGGCTGCAACTGGAAACAACTACTGCAAGCTGAATCCAGATGGATATTGGTGCTTCAGTCTGTGACCCCTACTGGGCTCAACGAGGAATTATTGTTTACGGGCTTCCTGGGCTGAGAGACTCATTGCCATCTTTTCTCACCTTTATTTCTTGGGGGTCCACCTTTTTCCTGTTTTTCCATATGGCTCTGATGACTCCCCTAAAGCACTGTCAATGGTTACTGATTGGTGTTCATACTTTTTCTTAATGCTTAGGTCTGGTTGTCCGTGACACATTGAACCTTTATGGCTTTCACCATGCCTCTGGGGGCCGTAGTCAGGATTACGATGACTGAACTTTTGGATATACTTCTTATGATTTGGTGTACTCCACATTTAGCTGAATTTGTAACCAGGATGATGGACCCAACAAGAGTGGAGCCCCTATCTTACCTTCGTCTTCGGGTCCTATACAAAGGATCAGTTCCGCTGTAATCATATGACCACATATGTCTTTACCTTTCTGAGTCATATACTCCTATATGGACTATCCCCCGCTCTGTGCTGGGCCGTATATAGCATGGAGTCAATGACAGCTTCTGAATGACTTTGGAAATTACCATATGTACCTCTCTATGCAATCCTTTTCAAGCTGTATTGATGGACACATATAGAATTACAATGGACAATGGATTTCTAGGGCATGACAACACAAGATTCACTTAAATAAAATAAACACACAACAACTTAGTTATGGAATATAATGGCCGTGGCGTTTTATTTTGGGTTACCTTTAATAAATTAATCATTCATATAATAATAAATAATAAAACCATCAACTGAATTGAAATATGACCAAGACATCCAATCCACCTGGAAAACCGGGCGATTTTCCCAAACGCCATGCCTTACAAAGGCATGGCCCCCCAAAAAACGCCAGAGCCATTTCTCAATAATTTCTTAAGATCTAAATTAAAGATGTCCAAGCCAATTTCCGACAAATGCACCAAATCTCTCCTGTACATCTCCGGTACAATCTCTTCAAGATCAACGTGCCTAATAGAGAAACCATCGATCAATAACATACATTTTTCTAAATTCCTATTAACTCTTTTCCAAATTTTCTCAAGGAACCGCAAATTAGGTCTGGACCAAAGAAGCCTTGGAATAATTTCTGAAAAAACAAAACATGAACCAAAAAGACTCAGTTTTTAAAATAGAAATGTCCCTTTCATAAATGCTATAAGATCAAGAGTACCAACTTTTCCAATATCGTTGCCACCTAAATGGAAAATTATTAGATACGGATTAGACCATTTTTCTGCCAATTTGCGCATTTCGTGAATAAGGTTTTTCCACATCATGCCCCGCATAGAATGCCAAAAAACATTAATGGAAGAAGTAGAAAAAGAAAGATTCTCCGTGTAAGACCTCACAATGGCTGTCTCCTCAGCCCAAAAAACAAAGGAATGTCCGATGACCAACACCGTAGCGGGACCTATGAAATGAAAATAAATTAATAACTAGATAAATTTGGACAAACATACAATTTAAACCGATTAGGATTTAATTGGCCAATTCTTTTTATATATATATATACAGTATATATATATATATATATATATATATATATATATACACACACACACACACACACACACACACACACACACACACACACACACACACACACACACACACACACACACACACACATACATATATACATATATATATATATATATATATATATATATATATATATATATATACATATATATACACTCACCGGCCACTTTATTAGGTACACCTGTCCAACTTCTTGTTAACACTTAATTTCTAATCAGCCAATCACATGGCGGCAACTCAGTGCATTTAGGCATGTAGACATGGTCAAGACAATCTCCTGCAGTTCAAACCGAGCATCAGTATGGGGAAGAAAGGTGATTTGAGTGCCTTTGAACGTGGCATGGTTGTTGGTGCCAGAAGGGCTGGTCTGAGTATTTCAGAAACTGCTGATCTACTGGGATTTTCACGCACAACCATCTCTAGGGTTTACAGAGAATGGTCCGAAAAAGAAAAAAAATCCAGTGAGCGGCAGTTCTGTGGGCGGAAATGCCTTGTTGATGCCAGAGGTCAGAGGAGAATGGGCAGACTGGTTCGAGCTGATAGAAAGGCAACAGTGACTCAAATCGCCACCCGTTACAACCAAGGTAGGCCTAAGAGCATCTCTGAACGCACAGTGCGTCGAACTTTGAGGCAAATGGGCTACAGCAGCAGAAGACCACACCGGGTACCACTCCTTTCAGCTAAGAACAGGAAACTGAGGCTACAATTTGTACAAGCTCATCGAAATTGGACAGTAGAAGATTGGAAAAACGTTGCTTGGTCTGATGAGTCTCGATTTCTGCTGCGACATTCGGATGGTAGGGTCAGAATTTGGCGTAAACAACATGAAAGCATGGATCCATCCTGCCTTGTATGGAGCATCTTTGGGATGTGCAGCCGACAAATCTGCGGCAACTGTGTGATGCCATCATGTCAATATGGACCAAAATCTCTGAGGAATGCTTCCAGCACCTTGTTGAATCTATGCCACGAAGAATTGAGGCAGTTCTGAAGGCAAAAGGGGGTCCAACCCGTTACTAGCATGGTGTACCTAATAAAGTGGCCGGTGAGTGTATATATGTGATGAAAATTTAAAACCTTCCAAATCGACTGCTTTCAAGCATTGTTTAAGTACCGCGCTAAAGTGAAAAACTGTAGCCAATTCACCATTAAGGTGGATAAAAAAATGGGCCTTCTTTAGCTGGTCTAAGTGCCTTCCACCGTTTTGCGTTTGCTACTGGACAAATTGTTGCGTCAGAAATAGAATTCAGCCGCAAACTAGAACCCCTACCAAACTGGTCCGTCTTGGACTTTCTAATAAACAATATCATATGGGATTCAAAGAAAGTAATATCTTCAAAAAACAAACTTATCACAAACAGAAAAAAGCATCAAACAAATATCCTTCAGCAACCTCAAGGATATTGGGCGATGGCTATCAGGTTTAAAACCTTGCTTTTTAAGGCCTTTTAAAAATTATTTAACGGGGAATAAATCAGTTAAAGGGCTCACACCATGCACTTTTAGAAAAAATGAGACCCCAGCAAGAGATTTCGCTACAGCTGAATACGATGAACCTTTACCAACTAAGTGCTCTGCAAATTTTAAAGCTGAATACGGATGACACTTATAAAAATGATAATTATTAATCTGACAAAAATGTACCCATTGGTGCTAAGCAGCCGAATAATCGGCCAAAGTTCTTTGAGCTAGAGATTGTTTAATAAAATAAGGGATTAAACCTGAACTACATCCCAAAGCTGCGGTGGGCAAAATGTTCCTCTGGTGTCTCCTTCTGGAACTTTCTTCCGGAACTGTAACCACTGATGATGACAAACAAATCTTGCATTACGATTATCAACATTAAGAGAAAAAGAAGCTTTAATACAAATGTTAAACTCCAAGCAAAGCAAGATCAAAGGCCTAATGATCTGAGCAGCCCACTTATTTTTTGACGATAAAGTATTAAGAAAAACCAAGCCTTGATTATTAGAACAAAACAAAATATGCCTGTCCTTTAATAAGAGGGCCCCAGAGACCAATAGACAAGTAAATTGCAAATAAATCTAATAAAACTTGACTCTTAGTCACTTTATTCTAAACCCAACAGTCAGGCCAATCCAATGATACCCAATGGCGAGAAAAACATAGACCAAGACCTGCATTTTCGTCTGTGAAAAAAGATAAATCCAAAGAGTTTGCAAACGGAGCCTGCCAAACCGACTTACCATTAAAATTAGATAAAAAATCCAGCCAGATTTTTAAATCCTCTTTTGTGTCTTTATTTAATCTTATATGGGAGGAAGGAGATGTGTTGTGAGCACTTTGACCCAACAAGTGCTTCACAGAAGATTATAATGCAGAGCCGTAAAAATAAAAAATCATATTTTTTCACAAACATGATCTTTTCGCACCCAATTTTTTATTTTCCCAAGGGTAAGAGAAAAAATTGGACCCCAAAAGTTGTTGTGCAATTTGTCCTGAGTACGCTGATACCCCAAATGTGGGTGTAAACCACTGTTTGGGCGCATGGCAGAGCTCGGAAGGGAAGGAGCGCCATTTGACTTTTCAATGCAAAATTGACTGGAATTGAGATGGGATGCCATGTTGCGTTTGGAGAGCCCTGATGTGCCTAAACATTGAATCCCCCCATAAGTGACACCATTTTGGAAAGTAGACCCCTTAAGGATCTTATCTAGATGTATGGTGAGCACTTTGACCCAACAAGTGCTTCACAGAAGTTTATAATGCAGAGCCGTAAAAATAAAAAATCATATTTTTTCACAAACATGATCTTTTTGCCTCCAATTTTTTATTTTCCCAAGGGTAAGAAAAGAAATTGGACCCCAAAAGTTGTTGTGCAATTTGTCTGAGTACGCTGATACCCGATATGTGGGGGTAAACGACTGGGCGCATGGCAGAGCTCGAAGGGAAGGAGCGCCGTTTGACTTTTCAATGCAAAATTGACAGGAATTGAGATGGGACACAATGTCGCGTTTGGAGAGCCCCTGATGTGCCTAAACATTAAAAACCCCACAAGTGACACCATTTTGGAAAGTAGACCCCCTAAGGAACTTATCTAGATGTGTTTTGAGAGCTTTGAACCCCCAAGTGTTTCACTACAGTTTATAACGCAGAGCCGTGAAAATAAAAATTCTTTTTTTTTACAAAATAGATTTTTAGCCCCCAGTTTTGTATTTTCACAAGGGTAACAGGAAAAATTGGACCCCAAAAGTTGTTGTCCAATTTGTCCTGAGCACGCTGATACCCCATATGTGGGGGGGAACCACCGTTTGGGCGCATGGCAGAGCTCGGAAGGGAAGGAGCGCCATTTGGAATGCAGACTTAGATGCATTGGTCTGCAGGCGTCACGCTGCATTTGCAGAGCCCCTAATGCACCTAAACAGTAGACATCCCCCACAAGTGACCCCATATTGGAAACTAGACCCCCCAAGGAACTTATATAGATGTGTTGTGAGAACTTTGAACCCCCAAGTGTTTCACTACAGTTTATAACGCAGAGCCGTGAAAATAAAAAATCCTTTTTTTCCCACAAAAATGATTTTTAGCCCCCCAAATTTTTATTTTCCCAAGGGTAACAAGAGAACTTGGACCCCAAAAGTTGTTGTCCAATTTGTCCCAAGTACGCTGAAACCCCATATGTTGGGGTAAACCCCTGTTTGGGTGCACGGGAGAGCTCGGAAGGGAAGGGGCACTGTTTTACTTTTTCAATGCAGAATTGGCTGGAATTGAGATTGGATGCCATGTCGCGTTTGGAGAGACCCTGATGTGCCTTAACAGTGGAAACTCCCCAATTCTAACTAAAACCCTAATCTAAACACACTCCTAACCCTAATCCCAACGGTAACCCTAACGACACCCCTAACCCTGACACACCCCTAACTCTAATCCCAAACCTAATCCCAACCGTAAATGTAATTCAAACCCTAACCCTAACTTTAGCCCCAACCCTAACTTTAGCCCCAACCCTAACCCTAACTTTAGCCCCAACCCTAACTTTAGCCCCAACCGTAACCCTAACTTTAGTTCCAACCCTAGCCCCAACCCTAACCCTAGCCCTAACCCCAACCCTAGCCCTAACCCTAGCCCTAACCCTAAACCTAGCTCTAGCCATAACCCTAGCCCTAACCCTAGCCCTAACCCTTTCCCTAATCCTAATGGGAAAATGGAAATAAATAAATTTTTTTAATTTTATTATTTTTCCATAACTAAGGGGGTGATGAAGGGGGGTTTGATTTACTTTTAGAGCATTTTTTATAGCGGATTTTTATGATTGACAGCTGTCACACACTAAAAGACGCTTTTTATAGCAAAAAGGTTTTTGCATCTCCACATTTTGAGACCTATAATTTTTCCATATTTTGGTCCAGAGTTATGTGAGGTCTTGTTTTTTGCGGGACAAGTTGTTGTTTTTATTGGTAACACTTTCAGGCACGTGACATTTTTTGGTCGCTTTTTATTCCGATTTTTGTGAGGCAGAATGACCAAAAATCCAGCTATTCATGAATTTCTTTTGGGGGGGGGGGGCGTTTATACCATTCCGCGCTTGGTAAAATGGATAAAGCAGTTTTATTCTTTGGGTCAGTACGATTACAGCGATACCTCATTTATATCATTTTTTTATGTTTTGGCGCTTTTATACGATAAAAACTATTTTATAGAAAAAATAATTATTTTGGCATCGCTTTATTCTGAAAACTATAACTTTTTAATTTTTTGCTGATGATGCTGTATGGCGGCTCGCTTTTTGCGGGACTAGATGACGTTTTCAGCGGTACCATGGTTATTTATATCTGTCTTTTTGATCACGTGTTATTCCACTTTTTGTTCGGCGGTATGATAATAAAGCGTTGTTTTCTGCCTCGTTTTTTTTTATATTTTTTTTACGGTGTTCACTGAAGGGGTTAACTAGTGGGACAGTTTTATAGGTTGGGTTGTTACGGACGCGGCGATACTAAACATGTGTACTTTTATTGTTGTTTTTTTTTATTTAGATAAAGAAATGTATTTATGGGAATATTTTTTTTTTCTTTATTTAGGAATTTTATTTTTTTTTTTACACATGTGGAAATTTTTTTTTTTACTTTTTTACTTTGTCCCAGGGGAGGACATCACAGATCGCTGATCTGACAGTTTGCACAGCACCCTGTCAGATCAGCGATCTGACTTACAGCGCTCCTGGCTTACCAGCTCCTGCACTGAGCAGGCGCTTGGTAAGCCACCTCCCTGCAGGACCCGGATGCAGCCCTGCGGCCATTTTGGATCCGGGGACTGCAGGGAGAGGAGGTAAGAGATGTCTCAGGGAAGCCCGCAGGGAGCCCCCTCCCTGCGCGATGCTTCCCTATACCGCCGGAACACTGCGATCATGTTTGATCGCAGTGTGCCGAGGGTTAATGTGCCGGGGGCGGTCCGTGACTGCTCTTGGCACATAGTGCTGGATGTCAGCTGCGATAGTCATTCTCGGGGGGGGAGGAGGAGAGATGCGGGCTGTGCTGGACATACCACTGTGCGGGCTGTGCTGGATATACCACTGTGCGGGCTGTGCTGTATATACCACTGTGCGGGCTGTGCTGTATATACCACTGTGCGGGCTGTGCTGTATATACCACTGTGCGGGCTGTGCTGGATATACCACTGTGCAGGCTGTGCTGGATATACCACTGTGCGGGCTGTGCTGTATATACCACTGTGCGGGCTGTGCTGTATATACCACTGTGCGGGCTGTGCTGTATATACCACTGCGGGCTGTGCTGTATATACCACTGTGCGGGCTGTGCTGTATATACCACTGCGTGCTGTGCTGTATATACCACTGTGCGGGCTGTGCTGTATATACCACTGTGCGGGCTGTGCTGTATATACTACTGTGTGGGCTGGGCTGTATATACTACTGTGTGGGCTGTGCTGTATATATTACTGTGTGGGCTGTGCTGTATACTGCTGTGTGGGCTGTGTTATCTACTATGCAGGCTGTGCTATATACTATGCGGGCTTTGCTATATACTATGGGGAGTATATTATCTTCTATGGGGAGGCCATGTTATGTACTATGTGGCTGTGGTATATACTATTGTGGGGGTATATTATATTCTATGGGGGAGATTGGGTTATATACTATGGGGGAGGTTGTGTGATATACTATGGGGGGCTGCATTATATTCTATGGGGGGCTACATTATATATTATGGGGAGGTGGGCTGTATTATAGTCTATGGGTTTACATTATACTCTGTGGGGTGGCTGCATTATACTCTGTGGGGTGGCTGCATTATACTGTGGGGTGGCTGCATTATACTCTGTGGTTGCCGCATTATAATCTGTAGGGTGGTGGCTGCATTATACTGTATCGAGGACTATGGGGAATACGTTATACTATATGAAGAACTATGGGGTGCATTATACTATGGGAAGTGAATTGTACTACATGGATGACTATGGCGGTGCATTATACTATATGGAGCACTATGAGGAGTGTATTATGCTATATGGAGGACTATGAGGAGTGTATTATACTATGTGGAGGACTGAGCAGTGTATTTTAATTTATGGAGGACTATAGGGAGTGTATTATACTATGTGGAAGACTGAGCAGTGTATTTTAATATATGAAGAACTATGGGGTGCATAATACTATGGGAAGTGAATTGTACTACATGGATGACTATGGCGGTGCATTATACTATATGGAGCACTATGAGGAGTGTATTATGCTATATGGAGGACTGAGCAGTGTATTTTAATATATGGAGGACTATAGGGAGTGTATTATACTATATGGAGGACTGTGGAGCACATTATAATATATGGAGGACTATGGGGTGTATTTTACTAAACAAGTAAAATGCTGCATATTCAGATTGTTTTTGCCAGAACAAAAATCATTGTTCTCAACAGCACATCGCCGATGTAAACTGTAGATGTGCTGCTGATAACATGATACTGTATGGGGATCGGTTAGTGATCTGTTAGTAATCGTTCTGTCCCATCATTCTTTCTCAGACGGTGGAAAGAGGCCAGGAAACCAGTGTTGAACAACTTCAGTATTGTCGATCAAACTCATTTAGCTTCCTGAACTCAGCGCTTGTAAATACAACCAAAATGCTTTTGTGTGATGTGCAATATGTTAGCATTTTGGGCCTTATTTTAAACTTTGCCTAGGCGTAGGGCCCCACTTTGCCTTAAACCGGCCCTGCCTACAAGTGTACAAAGATATTATAAAGTCACCATGTGACAAGTGGGCCTGTGTAACTTCAAATGCCAGGGCTGAATTTTAGTCCCAGTCCGTCCCTGGCCCAAACCATGATGCTGCCACCACCATGTTTGACAGTGGGGATGATGAGATCAGGGTGATGAGCTGTGTTGCCTTTACACGAAACATATCGTTTGGCATTGTTGCCAGAAAGTTTGATTTTGGTTTCATCTGACCAGAGCACCTTCTTCCACATGTTTGGTGTGTCTCCCAGGTGGCTTGTTGCAAACTTTAAACAACACTTTTTATGGATATCTTTGAGAAATGGCTTTCTTCTTGCCACTCTTCCTTAAAGGCCAGATTTGTGCAGTGTACGACTGATTGTTGTCCTATGGACAGACTGTCCCACCTCAGCTGTAGATCTCTGCAGTTCATCCAGAGTGATCATGGGCCTCTTGGCTGCATCTCTGATCAGTCTTCTCCTTGATTGAGATGAAAGTTTAGAGGGACGGCCGGGTCTTGGTAGATTTGCAGTGGTATGATACTCCTTCCATTTCAATATGATCGCTTGCACAGTGCTCCTTGGGATGTTTAAAGTTTTGGAAATCATTTTGTATCCAAATCTGGCTTTAAACTTCTCCACAACAGTATCATGGACTTGCCTGTCGTGTTCCTTGGTCTTCATGATGCTCTCTGTGCTTCAAACAGAACCCTGAGACTATCACAGAGCAGGTGCATTTTTTACAGAGACTTGATTACACACGGATGGATTATATTTATCATCATTAGGCATTTAGGACAACATTGGATCATTCAAAACTTCACAATGAACTTCTGGAGTGAGTTTGCTGCACTGAAAGTAAAGGGGCCGAATAATATTGCACGCCCCACTTTTCAGTTTTTGAATTTCCACAAAATTTAAAAATAACCAATAAATTTCGTTCAACTTCACAATTGTGTTCCACTTGTTGTTGATTCTTCACCAAAAATTTAAATTTGGTATCTTTATGTATGAAGCATGATATGTGGGAAAAGGTTGAAAAGTTCCAGGGGGGGGGGGGGTTGAACACTTTCGCAAGGCACTGTAGCTTGGTCTTTCACTATATTATTCCATCATAGGTGCTCCCTAGTTTCTTTATTATACTTCCAGACTGTGATTAAGACGCTAAAGAGACAGATCCAGCAGAAGACCCAGGAGAGGCTGGGCTGCACCGTGCCCTGTGCAGCAGCCTGCAACATGTCTCATGCAATGTACAAGCTCCACCACGGCATGGAGGGACTGAGATGACTGTGAGGAGCAGCCGCACATCATCCATAGAATGATGATATAATCGTGTATATATGAGACTTGTAGAAGCCGGGACAGGGAAATGAGCCCCACTGCCTGCAGTGCAGTTAGACAATTGCCCGGCAATCTCCATATGAAGTGCTCGTCTGTGGACGCGAATACTGATGAGCTGTTTAATGAGGATGAGATTATTGGGTAATTTAGCCTCATCGCTGGTAATTGCGGAATCATTGCGCTCGGCCCACAAGAACCGTCCTTTTTTTGTCTCGCCAGGGAATATATTCAGCCGGGCACTTGAGCTTGATGAGATTTCCAGGGCTTGTTCTGAAGAGGAATGGATGCAGTAAATTGCAGGTTGTGCGATCGTCAGGAATGGACAGAGGTCACAGTAGCCAGAATGATGGGGAGATGATCAGCAGGGGAAGGATTACCATGTGCTTATCACATCTCAGGCTCAGGGCATCTGCAAAGGAAAATCATCATCCTGTATAATAAGGGGGCAGCAGGGACCCTGTGCAAGAACCAAGTGTGGTTCTCATGGACTGACGGGGCCGCTCCACCATGGCAGCAGTACCAGACATGTGCAGGAAACGAGGCCTGTGACTTGGATGTATCTGCCCTGCCTCCTAAGTAACATTGGAAAAATAAGGAGTTAGGAGCCCTCTGGCAGGCACTGTATATGGGGAGTCAGCCTCTGGCAGGCACTGTATATGGGGAGTCAGCCTCTGGCAGGTACTGTATATGGGGAGTCAGTCTCTGGCAGGCACTGTATATGGGGAGTCAGTCTCTGGCAGGTACTGTATATGGGGAGTCAGTCTCTGGCAGGCACTGTATATGGGGAGTCAGTCTCTGGCAGGTACTGTATATGGGGAGTCAGTCTCTGGCAGGTACTGTATATGGGGAGTCAGCCTCTGGCAGGCACTGTATATGGGGAGTCAGCCTCTGGCAGGTACTGTATATGGGGAGTCAGTCTCTGGCAGGTACTGTATATGGGGAGTCAGTCTCTGGCAGGTACTGTATATGGGGAGTCAGTCTCTGACAGGCATTGTATATGGGGAGTCAGTCTCTGGCAGGCACTGTATATGGGGAGTCAGTCTCTGGCAGGCACTGTATATGGGGAGTCAGACTCTGGCAGGTACTGTATATGGGGAGTCAGTCTCTGGCAGGCACTGTATATGGGGAGTCAGTCTCTGGCAGGTACTGTATTTGGGGAGACAGTCTCTGACAGGCATTGTATATGGGGAGTCAGTCTCTGGCAGGTACTGTATTTGGGGAGTCAGTCTCTGGCAGGTACTGTATATGGGGAGTTAGTCTCTGACAGGCATTGTATATGGGGAGTCAGTCTCTGGCAAGTACTGTACATGGGGAGTCAGTCTCTGACATGCACTGTATCTGCAGCGCCCCCACTGCCGCAGGGCCGAGGGGTACCCGGTACCGGGCCTCTGAGTCTCTGCTCTGGGGTTGTCACGGTGGCTAGGCCCCGGTCCGTGACCCTGCCGAGGGGCGCACAGTGTAGAGATGTGGGTGGATGATGTTATTGGTGCGGTGCAGTAAATAACGAGGACACCAGGTTGCAGTCTCTTTACCTCTTTACTGAAGATCTCTGGGTCCTCAGTCCGGAATCCGGATAACCAGGCTGCGCAAGTCCGGCCGGCCCAATGGCACCTCCAGAGTTCTCTTAGCAGGTGGAAATCTGTGCCTTCCTTCTAGCGCTATGTGTTGCGGTCCTTCCCTGCTGTGCTTACAGAAAGTCCCCACAACTGTTGTGTCTGTTTCTTAAGTTCCCTCACAACTCGATTAGATGATGTTCTGCTAATCCTCCGTCCCTCCCTGGTGTTCTGGTTGGGACGGCACCCGTTTGACGGGTAGGCTCGGAGCTCTTCCGGGACCCTAGAGTCGCCCCTCTCCACAAGTTGCCCCCCAAGACTGCATAGGTGATTTAAGTTAGACAGCCCGCCTTAGACTGACTGTCCTGCCGCTGTTTGGAGTATTGCTTGAAGCTGAATGTTATTATACTCCCTCGGCGTTCCGGCCACCGGTAGTGCGCCTCAGTAGGATGTTGCCTCGGTCTTACAGCACGACTCCTACTGGTATTTCTCCTTTTGCTTGATCTCGTTTCTCACTCAGCACAATCTATCTCGCTTCTAATCCTTCCTTGGGCACCGCCGCTATCCTGAGCAGGCACGGTCCCGTTACGTTCGTTCAAGTTGCCAAGCCTCTGTCAGGATCCCACCCCTGACAGAGACCCTACTGTATCTTCCCCCACAACACCCTCTGCCACAAGGTGTTGCCTGGTTCCAACCCAGTCAGCTTTCTGATCTAACTTCCTGCCTGACCCCCAGTTTACCCACAATGGTGGGGAGTGGCCTAGTGAATAGAACCCTTAGCTCCCCCTGGAGGCCCGACTGTGAAATGTATTGGTGTCTGTGATACCTGGTCAGATGAACTCCTTCAGTGCCATCAGACGTACCATAGCTCCCCTTAGTGGCGGAGCCACAGTACTGCAACGACCAGGACTCTGGGGCGCTGCACTCGCCCCTGGTTAAACACAGTACTCCGGGACTGAGAAGAAAACAACAATACAAGTTAGCAAAAAGACATACAGTTTTGTTGAGTGCAATAACAATAAGTATATTTAAACAAAGCTTCCCTTTATGGGAGGTGAGGACACTTGAACGTTACAAATATGATTAAATATCATAGCAACATGCTATAAATAACTTTTCTTACCCAACCGGGTATTCTACTAGTACAAACTCTTGAACAATAACTTAACATCGCCTTTAAGGATGTACACTCTGAATCCGCTAAAGACCTTCTTATAATCACATTATAAGGCAATTTAACTTTTACATTCTCCTTCTTTAAATCTGCAGGACCGCCTGTCCTTACGGCACCAGACCTACTGCCTCTCCTTTCTTACAGGACCGCCCCTTTCAGCCCGAGCCTTCTGTCTTTTCAACTACTATACACAGTATAGAACATAACATTACTTTCAGTTTAAGAGCACCGAGCCATCTCTACATGGCTCCTAGGAGGACTCAGGGTTCACCTTCTGTCCTCGTTGTCTATCAACATTATCAAACATTTTCTATAGAACATCAAACCTTCTTCTAGCTGTCACTTTCTTTCAGGGAACATCATCAGCATTTCTTTACAATTAACTAGTTGGATACATATAACTTTCTCACACAAACATTATCATCACGTTCCCTTTATCAAAACATTATTGCTATCTCTCAGTCTTAAAGCAATACTATTCTCTTAAGTGCAACACATGAACGTCCCCTTTAAGAGGGGACCAAGTCTCTATGAGGTAGCATGTCTTCTCGAGCTACCAGTCCGTACTCAACAAAGGTTCCAGTGTGGTATCTTCACAAAGAGTTCTTTTTGAAGTAAAACCAGTAGGGAGCACCTTTAAGAAGGTGCAAACTATTTACAAGCAGTTTGTATCATGCACTGTTCATGATCCAGCAGTTCTTTTCAACATGGGTGAACAAAAAGCAAAAAGGAAAACAAAAGCAAAAATAAAAGGCAATAGGGATCCCGGGTAAACAAAGGGATCCCTTTAAGAATAACCCTAGTCGGGTTTAAAGCAGCAAAAGCAGGGAAACAAACAGTTAACTATTTACAGTTTCAGGTTTCCGAGGTTTAGTGGGACGGCTTCCAGGGCTGCACCCGGCACTTAACCCTTCCCGGCCTGGGCAAAGTGAGGTCCAGGGTTACACCCAGTGCTGGACAAACGCCGTTAATCCGTCTTTCATGTACGGTTAAATCATGCGCAGCGATGGAGGTCCGCGCAGCTTGAGTAAGGGCATTTGCTGCAGCAGAGGTAGCGGTTGCTGCAAGATCAGTCACTGGAACGGAATCAGCAGCTGTGGCACTAGCAGTCACTGGAGTGGTGTCGGTCGTCAGGGCAGGGTCGTCCTTCATACCTGCTTCAGACGTGGTCCCTCCGGTGCCGGTCTGCTCTGCCTCCGCTGGGATCTGGAACGCTGGTTGCGGGGCCTTGCGCTGCGGCGTTGTCATCTCCGTTTGCAGCATCTCGTTTTCCGGCAGGGCCTTGCCTTCTGGCCTCGGAGCGCTGGAACTTCTTTCCTGCTCCGGACCAGATGAGGCTGCCGACAGATGTCTGGTGAGGCTCCTGATGATGGCCTTCTTCCACCCGGCCTCAGTGCTCAGCTGCGTCCGCCGGGGTCGGTCGCTGAGTTCGTCCACTCCGGCCTGCAGGAATTCAGCATCAGCGGTGGAGGCCTGGTTGCGGTGCCCCTCCGAGTGGCTGGGGGAGTCCTCTGCTCCGACCCCACGCTCCGGCTCCGGGCGGCTCGCCATGGCGTTCTCCATGTCGCTCACTCCTTCTTCCTGGTCCTTTTCCCGCTCTCTCCTTCGTGGGCGGTTTCGCTTTCGTTGTCTCCGCCCCCCATTGAGGATCAGTAGGCGGATCTCGGCTGCTGACGGACACGTCCTCAAGGGGCTGAAATATTTAGACTGGGCGGCCATTGTCTTTCGCGCTCTCCAGCTTGTTCACGCCCACTTCCACGCCCTTCTTCTTCTCCTGCGCTCTCCTCAGCGCTGTAATGGCGGCGGTTTTGGCGCGAACTTTTGGCGGCAAGTGACAATCCACAGTCTTTGCAATAAAGTACAGTCCAAGCACAGTAAATCACAGTTCCAAGGCACACATGACCTGATTCTTCAGGCTTAAGTAGATCCTGTTCGTGACGCCAAGATATTGCAGCGCCCCCACTGCCGCAGGGCCGAGGGGTACCCGGTACCGGGCCTCTGAGTCTCTGCTCTGGGGTTGTCACGGTGGCTAGGCCCCGGTCCGTGACCCTGCCGAGGGGCGCACAGTGTAGAGATGTGGGTGGATGATGTTAGTGGTGCGGTGCAGTAAATAACGAGGACACCGGGTTGCAGTCTCTTTACCTCTTTACTGAAGATCTCTGGGTCCTCAGTCCGGAATCCGGATAACCAGGCTGCGCAAGTCCGGCCGGCCCAATGGCACCTCCAGAGTTCTCTTAGCAGGTGGAAATCTGTGCCTTCCTTCTAGCGCTATGTGTTGCGGTCCTTCCCTGCTGTGCTTACAGAAAGTCCCCACAACTGTTGTGTCTGTTTCTTAAGTTCCCTCACAACTCGATTAGATGATGTTCTGCTAATCCTCCGTCCCTCCCTGGTGTTCTGGTTGGGACGGCACCCGTTTGACGGGTAGGCTCGGAGCTCTTCCGGGACCCTAGAGTCGCCCCTCTCCACAAGTTGCCCCCCAAGACTGCATAGGTGATTTAAGTTAGACAGCCCGCCTTAGACTGACTGTCCTGCCGCTGTTTGGAGTATTGCTTGAAGCTGAATGTTATTATACTCCCTCGGCGTTCCGGCCACCGGTAGTGCGCCTCAGTAGGATGTTGCCTCGGTCTTACAGCACGACTCCTACTGGTATTTCTCCTTTTGCTTGATCTCGTTTCTCACTCAGCACAATCTATCTCGCTTCTAATCCTTCCTTGGGCACCGCCGCTATCCTGAGCAGGCACGGTCCCGTTACGTTCGTTCAAGTTGCCAAGCCTCTGTCAGGATCCCACCCCTGACAGAGACCCTACTGTATCTTCCCCCACAACACCCTCTGCCACAAGGTGTTGCCTGGTTCCAACCCAGTCAGCTTTCTGATCTAACTTCCTGCCTGACCCCCAGTTTACCCACAATGGTGGGGAGTGGCCTAGTGAATAGAACCCTTAGCTCCCCCTGGAGGCCCGACTGTGAAATGTATTGGTGTCTGTGATACCTGGTCAGATGAACTCCTTCAGTGCCATCAGACGTACCATAGCTCCCCTTAGTGGCGGAGCCACAGTACTGCAACGACCAGGACTCTGGGGCGCTGCATATCCATGGGGAGTCAGTATCTGACAGGCACTATGTATGGGGAGTCAGACTCTGGCAGGTACTGTATTTGGGAGTCAGTCTCTGGCAGGTATTGTATATGGGGAGCCAGTCTCTGGCATCCACTGTATATGGCGAGTCAGTATCTGACAGGCACTATATATGGGGAGTCAGTCTCTGGCAGGCACTATATATGGGGAGTCAGTCAATGGCAGGTACTGTATATGGGGAGTCAGTCTCTGACAGGCATTGTGTATGGGGAGTCAGTCTCTGGCAAGTACTGTATATGGGGAGTCAGCCTCTGGCAGGTACCGTACTGTATATGGGGAGTCAGTCTCTGGCAGGCACTGTATATGGGGAGTCAGTCTCTGGCAGGCACTGTATATGGGGAGTCAGTCTGGCAGGCACTTTGTCAGGACTCTGAACATTTTTTATTACCATTTGTGCATTACTGCCCTTTTCCAAGATGGCGTCTTTGGTCTCATGTGCACTGTGTCTTCCTGCTACAAAACTCCACCCCAGTCTTCAGTCTGTGCTAGAGTATTCTGCCTTGCATCCAGCTCCTGACCTCTGATGACTCCCTGGCTTTGCACCTGCTCCTGTGAACCTGTGTGGAGATCCTGCTACTCAGCTCTGAGTTCCTGCTGCATACACCAGTTCCAGTAATCCTCCTTCATCTGCTGCTCGTGTTTACTTCCATCTGCATTTGCTGGACATGTAAGCTGTTTCTGCTCTGCAAGAACCTGAGACTACTACCCAGGCCTCCCTGGTTGAGCTAAGATATTATTTGAACTGCCTTATAAGCATATCCATCTGTGTTTTGGACTAAGCAAGGACTTATTCGTGTCAAGTATCCACAAGAATAATTGTGCTTCATAGACTTTCTGCATGATTGAGTTTTTTCTCTGAAGTTTCCTATAGACTGCTAAGCTGCATTTAATATTTACACCAAGTGTTGTGGACTTGAGTTTCTCTCTGCACCTGTTTGAATCACCGTGTGATAATATAGACTTTACCACTTATAAAACTGTGTCCTGTAGTTGTCTTGTTCCACGCAAAGAGTCTCCTGAGTTATCCCCTATAATTATTACAGGATACTCTAGCCTAAAAAAAAAAGGAGACTGCTGGAACAATGACTGCAGAAAGCAGACTAGATCAGGTGTTTTCCATAATTAGATCACTGCAGAAAGATGTGGAAGGTCTGCAAAAGAAGTTTGGAAGCTTTGAACACAATCAACAAGTGTTTGGACAGACTTTGCAGGACTTACACACCCGCATGGCAGCCCAGGAAAACAAACTTGCTGGCATAGAGTCCCAGTATGGACGGGCTTGTCAGGACATAAGCACGCAAATAGCTGCACAAGCGACTTTTCCCTCTGGGCAACCGCCACCAGCTAGCCCACCTAAGTTGCCCCCATTCAGATTTAATGGTGATCGCGACAAATTTCGTGGCTTTGTGAATCAATGTGTGCTATATTTTGATGTGCATGCTGACCGTTTTCCTAATGATAGATCCAAAATATTGTGTGTAATAATGCTGCTGACCGCACGAGCGCTCACCTGGGCGAATCTGATGATTGAGTCTCGTGACCCACGGTTAAATAACTTGGATGATTTCTTGGCCACTATGGCATTAATGTTTGATGACCCTAATCGCCGTGCAACCGCTGAATCCGCTTTATTGTCTTTACGCCAGGCTAAACGTTCTGTTATTGAGTATGCTACTGAATTCAGGAGATTAGCGGTAGATACCAATTGGGACAGTTATGCACAATTACCTATTTTTAAAAGGGGTCTGTCTAGTATTGTAAAAGATGAACTAGCTCGCTCTGAGTCACCACAAGAGCTAGAGACATTTATACAGCATTGTGTGTGCATTGACATTCGCCTTACTGAGCGTAGGCAGAAGTTTGCTGCATATAACCGTATTTCTAACTTTTCCCTTCCTTCCAAAGAGCCTGTAGGTAAAACATCTCGGGAGGTGGAGGAGGTGCCCATGCAAATTGATTCCGTTCAGAGGTGCGAGATCAATGAGCGCCGGGAGCATCGCCTTCGTGAAAGTCTATGTTTCTACTGCGGCCAGTCTGACCACTTCTTGATCAATTGTCCTAAGTGTCCTAGATGGCCTAACAAGGTGCTAGCAGCAGTAGAGGAGTATGACAACTGTGATGATGAATCTGACATCTCTGAATGTAGCCTGCCTTTAAACGTTGTATTCCATTCACTTTCTATGACTTCACCCCCCAAGGAGCTTAAGGAAAAGAACTCACTGTTCTCTCCCTATTAAGATCCTGTGTTCAGGACAGTGGATTTCCAGTGCTGCTATGATTGACTCTGGTGCAGGTGGCAATTTCATGGATATCGCATTTGCCAAGGAGCATGGTATTGAAATTCAGCAAAGAGCCTCTCCAATTACCATGGAAACAGTGGATGGGTCACCTTTAATCTCTGGGCCTGTGGATCAGGAGACCGTACCCCTTGAAATTTTGTTGGAGCCTAATCATCCGGAGCAACTTTCTTTCTTGCTAATTTATTCTCCTCATTTTCCTGTGATTTTAGGAATTCCTTGGTTGCGTTCTCAGAACCCAATTATCAACTGGGAGACCAAGGAGATTATCTTTCCAACAAGGAGCAACTCAGCGTTAACAGAAGCTGTCCCTGAGTCCACGGCTACGGAACCACATGTACAGATATTTTCTTTACCTCCAGCATATAAAGAGTTCTCTGACATCTGTGACAAGAAGAATGCAGATCAGCTTCCTCCACACAGGCATTATGACTGTCCAATTGAGTTGCTTCCTGGGGCAGCTATTCTTTTGGTAACGTATACCCTTTAGCGGCACCTGAGCTTCAAGCCTTAAAGGAGTATATTGATGAAAATCTGGCCAAAGGCTTCATACGTCCTTCTTCTTCACCAGCAGGGGCACCTATCTTTTTTGTAAAGAAGAAGGATGGGACCCTGAGTGTTGTGAACTCTGTGTTCAGGCTCCCTCTTGTGGTCACTGGTGGTATGGTGTGACTTTTGCTTTGGGCTCCCCCTGGTGGCTTTGCCTGTTATCCTGCTGGTCTCTGGCTATCAGCTGGTTCGTTATCCTCTGGGAGGTTCCTATATAGCTCTGTTTTACTTCCACTTGTTGCCGGCTGTCGATGTAATCAGTGCTACTCAGATTCCTTCTGACTACCTTGCTCCCAGTCCATCCAGGATAAGCTAAGTTTTGTTTGCTCATTTTTTGATCAGCAGTGTTTATCATGTTTTCTGTTCCAGCTTGCTAAAATATAATTCCCTCGCTTGCTGGTTGCTCTAGTGGGCTGAGTTTCTCCCCACACACCGTTAGTTGGTGCGTGGGTTCTTGAAATCTCAGGATGGATATTTTGTAAGGGTTTTTTATTGATCGCATAGACCCCTGCTCTATTTTCTGCTTTCTAGTACTAGTGGGCCTCTTTTGCTGAATCTGATTTCATCCCTATGTATGTGCCTTCTTCTTACTTCACCGTTAATATTTGTTGGGGGCTTCTATATCTTTGGGGATTATTTCTCTGGAGGCAAGCTAGGTCTTTCTTTCTCTTTAGGGGTAGCTAGTTCCTCAGGCTGGCTCGAGACGTCTAGGAATTTTTTAGGCACGTTCACCGGCTACCTCTAGTTGTTTTGGATAGGTTCAGATTTGCGATCAGTCCAGTTACCATCTCCCTAGAGCTCGTCCTTAGTTTAATCACTTGCTGATCTATTTGTGATCCTCAGCCACTAGGGATCATAACAGTACAGCCGGCCAGCAAAGTGTTAATTGCATGGCAGAAGCAGGAGAAAAGAAGCCTTGAGAATTTTTTTTTTTTTCGTGTTGTTGCCGTGTGTCTAGCTGCTGTGCTAGCTTCTCTCCTCCTCTTAATCTTGGTGTGGCTCTGAGTTCAGCTGCTGACATGGATGTCCAGAGCTTGGCTTCCAGTCTGGATCATCTTGCTGCTAGAGTTCAGAGTATTCAGGATTTTGTTGTTCACAGTCCTATGTCTGAGCCTAGGATACCTATTCCGGAGTTGTTTTCTGGAGATAGATCTAGGTTCCTAAATTTTAAGAACAATTGTAAGTTGTTTCTTTCTTTGAAACCTCGTTCCTCTGGTGATGCCGTTCAGCAAGTTAGGATTATTATTTCCTTTTTGCGTGATGACCCTCAAGATTGGGCCTTCGCATTGGCGCCAGGGGATCCTGCATTGCTCAGTGTGGATGCATTTTTTCTGGCCCTTGGATTGCTCTATGAGGAACCTAATCTTGAGAACCAGGCTGAAAAAGCGTTATTGGCCCTCTCGCAGGGGCAAGATGAAGCAGAGGTGTACTGCCAGAAATTTCGGAAATGGTCGGTGCTTACTCAGTGGAATGAGTGTGCCCTGGCTGCAAATTTCAGAGAAGGTCTTTCTGAAGCCATTAAGAATGTCATGGTGGGGTTCCCTACGCCTGCAGGTCTGAATGAGTCAATGACTCTGGCCATTCAGATTGATCGGCGGTTGCAGGAGCGCAAACCTGTGCACCATTTGGCGGTGTCTTCTGAACAGACACCTGAATCTATGCAATGTGACAGAATTCTGACCAGAAGTGAACGGCAAAATTATAGACGGCAAAATGGGTTGTGCTTTTACTGTGGTGACTCAGCTCATGTTATCTCAGCATGCTCTAAGCGCAAAAAAAAAAGGTTGATAAATCTGTCACCATTGGTACTTTAGAGCCTAAGTTCATTTTGTCTGTTACCCTGATTTGTTCCCTGTCATCTTACCCGGTTAATGCCTTTGTAGATTCAGGTACTGCCCTGAGTCTGATGGATTGGTCATTTGCCAGGCGCTGTGGTTTTGATTTGGAGCCTTTAAAATTCCCTATTCCACTAAGGGGAATTGACTCTACGCCATTGGCTACGAATAGACCTCAGTACTGGACACAAGTGACCATGTGCATGACTCCTGTTCATCAGGAGGTGATTCGCTTTCTTGTATTGCATAATTTGCATGATGTTGTCGTGTTGGGTCTACCATGGTTGCAGACTCATAATCCAGTCCTGGATTGGAAAGCTATGTCTGTGTCAAGTTGGGGTTGTCAGGGAATTCATGGTGACGCTCCTGTGGTGTCAATTGCTTCGTCCACTCCTTCTGAAGTCCCTACATTTTTGTCAGACTACCAGGATGTATTTGAGGAGCCCAAACTCAATTCTCTACCTCCTCATAGGGACTGTGATTGTGCTATAAATTTGATTCCTGGTAGTAAGTTTCCTAAGGGACGACTTTTCAATTTATCTGTGCCGGAGCATGCTGCCATGCGGAGTTATATAAAGGAGTCTTTGGAGAAGGGACATATTCGCCCGTCCTCTTCCCCTCTTGGTGCGGGATTCTTTTTTGTGGCTAAGAAGGATGGTTCCCTGAGACCTTGTATTGATTATCGCCTTTTGAATAAAATCACGGTCAAATTTCAGTATCCTTTGCCATTGTTAACTGATTTGTTTGCTCGCATTAGGGGGTCTAGTTGGTTCACCAAGATAGATCTTCGTGGTGCGTATAACCTTGTGCGTATAAAACAGGGTGATGAATGGAAAACTGCATTTAATACGCCTGAAGGCCATTTGGAGTACCTGGTGATGCCTTTTGGACTTTCTAATGCTCCTTCAGTCTTTCAGTCCTTTATGCACGACATCTTCCGTGAATATCTGGATAAGTTTATGATTGTGTATCTGGATGATATTCTGTTTTTTTCGGATGATTGGGAGTCTCATGTTAGGCTACGTTCACATTTGCGGCCAGCGCCGCAGCGTCGGGCGCCGCAGCGGCGCCGCATGCGTCATGCGCCCCTATATTTAACATGGGGGCGCATGGACATGCGGCGCACTTGCGTTTTGCGCCGCATGCGTCGCTGCGGCGCCCGCGTCGGGGCGCAGAGGACGCAGCAAGTTGCATTTTTGCTGCGTCCAAATTCAATGAAAAAAACGACGCATGCGGCGCAAAACGCAGCGTTGTGCATGCGTTTTGATGCGTTTTTGTTTGCGTTGTGCGCTGCGGCGCCGACGCTGCGGCGCACAACGCAAATGTGAACGTAGCCTAAAGCAGGTCAGGATGGTCTTTCAGGTCCTGCGTTACAATGCTTTATTTGTGAAGGGCTCAAAATGTCTTATTGGAGTACAGAAGATTTCTTTTTTGGGTTTCATTTTTTCTCCTTCTACTATTGAGATGGACCCAGTCAAGGTTCAGGCTATTCATGACTGGACGCAGCCTACATCGGTTAAGAGTCTTCAGAAGTTCTTGGGTTTTGCTAATTTTTACCGTCGCTTCATAGCTAATTTTTCTGGTGTTGTTAAGCCTTTGACGGATTTGACCAAGAAAGGTTCTGATGTCACTAATTGGTCCTCTGCGGCTGTGGTGGCCTTTCGGGAGCTGAAGCGCCGGTTTTCTTCGGCTCCGGTCTTATGTCAGCCAGATGTCTCACTTCCCTTCCAGGTGGAGGTTGATGCTTCCGAGATTGGAACGGGGGCTGTTTTGTCGCAGAGAAGCTCCGATGACTCTGTGATGAAGCCATGTGCTTTCTTTTCAAGAAAGTTTTCGCCTGCCGAGCGGAATTATGATGTCGGTAATCGGGAGTTGTTGGCTATGAAGTGGGCATTTGAGGAGTGGCGACATTGGCTCGAGGGAGCTAAGCATCGTGTGGTGGTCTTGACTGATCACAAGAATTTGATTTATCTCGAGTCGGCCAAGCGGCTGAATCCCAGACAGGCTCGTTGGTCGTTGTTTTTCTCTCGTTTTGATTTCGTGGTTTCGTACCTGCCTGGTTCGAAGAATGTGAAGGCTGATGCTCTTTCTAGGAGTTTTGTGCCTGACTCTCCTGGAGATTCAGTGCCGGCTGGTATTCTTAGAGAAGGGGTGATTTTGTCTGCCATCTCCCCATATTTGCGACGTGTGCTGCAAGAGTTTCAGGCGGATAGACCTGATCGCTGTCCACCGGAGAGACTGTTTGTCCCAGATAGATGGACCAACAGAGTCATCTCCGAGGTTCATTCTTCGTTGTTGGCGGGCCATCCTGGAATATTTGGTACCAGAGACTTGGTGGCCAGGTCTTTTTGGTGGCCTTCCTTGTCGCGGGATGTGCGTTCCTTTGTGCAGTCTTGTGGAATTTGTGCTCGGGCTAAGCCTTGCTGTTCTCGAGCCAGTGGTTTGCTGTTACCTTTGCCTGTCCCGAAGAGGCCTTGGACGCACATTTCCATGGATTTTATTTCAGATCTCCCTGTCTCTCAGAGAATGTCTGTCATCTGGGTGGTGTGTGATCGTTTTTCTAAGATGGTCCATTTGGTGCCCTTGCCTAAGTTGCCTTCCTCCTCTGAGTTGGTTCCACTGTTTTTTCAAAATGTGGTTCGTTTGCACGGGATTCCTGAGAACATTGTTTCTGACAGAGGATCCCAGTTTGTGTCTAGATTTTGGCGGACCTTTTGTGCTAAATTGGGCATTGATTTGTCTTTTTCGTCGGCCTTCCATCCTCAGACGAATGGCCAAACCGAGCGAACTAATCAGACCTTGGAGACTTATTTAAGATGTTTTGTTTCTGCTGATCAGGACGACTGGGTTACTTTTTTGCCGTTGGCCGAGTTTGCCCTTAATAATCGGGCTAGTTCTGCTACTTTGGTTTCTCCTTTCTTTTGTAATTCGGGGTTTCATCCTCGTTTTTCCTCGGGTCAGGTGGAGCCTTCTGACTGTCCTGGAGTGGATGTTGTGGTTGATAGCTTGTATCAGATTTGGAATCATGTGGTGGACAATTTGAAGCTGTCTCAAGAGAAGGCTCAGCTCTTTGCCAACCGCCGTTGCTGTGTGGGTCCCCGACTTTGCGTTGGGGACTTGGTGTGGTTGTCTTCTCGCTTCGTTCCTATGAAGGTCTCCTCTCCTAAGTTCAAGCCTCGGTTTATCGGTCCTTATAAGATTTTGGAAATCCTTAACCCTGTGTCATTTCGTTTGGACCTCCCAGCATCGTTTGCTATTCATAATGTGTTTCATCGGTCATTGTTGCGGAGGTATGTGGTGCCTGTGGTTCCTCCGGTTGAGCCTCCTGCCCCGGTGCTGGTTGAGGGAGAATTTGAATACGTGGTGGAGAAGATCTTGGATTCTCGTATTTCTAGACGGAGGCTCCAGTATTTGGTTAAATGGAAGGACTATGGTCAGGAGGATAATTCTTGGGTTGTCGCCTCTGATGTTCATGCAGCCGATTTGGTTCGTGCCTTCCATGTGGCTCATCCTGATCGCCCTGGTGGTTTTCATGAGGGTTCGGTGACCCCTCCTCAAGGGGGGGGTACTGTTGTGAACTCTGTGTTCAGGCTTCCTCTTGTGGTCACTGGTGGTATGGTGTGACTTTTGCTTTGGGCTCCCCCTGGTGGCTTTGCCTGTTATCCTGCTGGTCTCTGGCTATCAGCTGGTTCGTTATCCTCTGGGAGGTTCCTATATAGCTCTGTTTTACTTCCACTTGTTGCCGGCTGTCGATGTAATCAGTGCTACTCAGATTCCTTCTGACTACCTTGCTCCCAGTCCATCCAGGATAAGCTAAGTTTTGTTTGCTCATTTTTTGATCAGCAGTGTTTATCATGTTTTCTGTTCCAGCTTGCTAAAATATAATTCCCTCGCTTGCTGGTTGCTCTAGTGGGCTGAGTTTCTCCCCACACACCGTTAGTTGGTGCGTGGGTTCTTGAAATCTCAGGATGGATATTTTGTAAGGCTTTTTTATTGATCGCATAGACCCCTGCTCTATTTTCTGCTTTCTAGTACTAGTGGGCCTCTTTTGCTGAATCTGATTTCATCCCTATGTATGTGCCTTCTTCTTACTTCACCGTTAATATTTGTTGGGGGCTTCTATATCTTTGGGGATTATTTCTCTGGAGGCAAGCGAGGTCTTTCTTTCTCTTTAGGGGTAGCTAGTTCCTCAGGCTGGCTCGAGACGTCTAGGAATTTTTTAGGCACGTTCACCGGCTACCTCTAGTTGTTTTGGATTGGTTCAGATTTGCGATCAGTCCAGTTACCATCTCCCTAGAGCTCGTCCTTAGTTTAATCACTTGCTGATCTATTTGTGATCCTCAGCCACTAGGGATCATAACACCTGAGACCCTGTGACTATCGGGAACTCAATAAGGTAACCGTATGAAACCGTTACCCTTTGCCTCTGATTCCCGAATTACTGGAAAGAGTCCGCCATGCTAAGGTGTTCTCTAAACTGGATCTTCGTGGGGCTTATAATTTGGTGCATATTCGTCCAGGGGATGAGTGGAAGACAGCATTCAGATGCCGGTATGGACACTTTGAATCTCTTGTGATGCCCTTCGGGCTTTGTAACGCCCCTGCAATGTTTCAACACCTTGCTAATGACATTTTCAGAGATTTGTTGGACCAGTTTGTAGTGATCTATTTGGACGATATACTAATCTTTTCTGACTCTCTACAGGAACATGAAGAACATGTCAAAACTGTCTTAAGACGTCTGAAAGAGAACCATTTGTATATTAAGCCGGAGAAATGCGAGTTTCATCGTTCTGAGATACAGTTCTTAGGTTATATCATCTCTCCCCAGGGGCTGAACATGGAATCTGGTAAGATTCAGGCTATCCTTGACAGGCCGGTACCCAAGAACGTTAAGGTGGTCCAACGTTTTATTGGTTTTGCAAATTTCTACAGACGCTTCATTCGAAATTTTTCTGATATTGTCCGTCCCATTACTTCCTTGACAAAGAAGGAAAAGCCCTTTAAGTGGTCATCACAGGCTCAAGAAGCTTTTGATCAGCTTAAGATCTGTTTCACATCAGCACCGTTGTTGATACACCCAGATCCAACACTTTCTTTCATTGTGGAGGTGGACGCTTCTTGTAATGCTTTAGGGGCTATTCTCTCCCAAAGAACTGGAGAGAAGGGTCTGCTACATCCTTGTGCTTTCTTTTCCCATAGACTAACCTCAGCAGAGAAGAATTACGACATGGGAGACAAGGAATTGCTGGCTATTATTGCGGCTTTCAAAGAATGGAGGCATCATCTGCAAGGAGCTGCACAACAGATCATAGTGCTAACTGACCATCGCAATTTAGAGTTCCTTAGATCCGCTAGATGTCTTTCTCCTCGTCGGGCTCGTTGGAACTTATTTTTAAATCAATTTAACTTTGTTATCTCGTACCGTCCAGGTTCTCGTAATGGGAAGGCTGATGCTTTATCCCGAATCTATGCTGCGGATTCCGTACCTGGAGCCCCGTCCAAGACCATTCTATCTGATGCCAATTTCATCGGAGTTATCCACGATCAGGACTTGTGGAAGGAGTGCAGTGAGGCCAATGATGGTGATGTATTTCTGGCCAACCCACCTGTGGATATTAATCTTGTCTTTAAGGGTGGCATGTGGTTCAGAGATCGACGTATCTACGTCCCTGAGGTCATCCGTCTGCAGATCCTCAAGTTGGTACATGACTCCAAGTTGGCTGGTCACAGGGGGGGTACAGAAGACACAAGAGTTCTTGAGCCGATTCTTCTGGTGGCGAACTTGCCTGAAGGATACCAAGGACTATGTTCTCTCTTGCGAGGTATGTGCTCGTTACAAGACTCCTCATGTGGCACCTACGGGTCTTCTACAACCATTACCTGTTCCGTCCCGCCCTTGGGGGTCTATGTCAATGGACTTTATTGTGGAGCTGCCTACATCGGGGGGCATGAATACAATCATGGTGGTAGTTGATCGCCTGACTAAAGCTGCTCATTTTGTTCCGTGCACCGGCCTCCCCTCAGCTAAAGATATAGTGAACTTGGTTATACAGAATGTCTTTCGGTTGCATGGGGTGCCGGATGAGATCATCTCTGACCGTGGAGTGCAGTTCACTTCAAGATTCTGGAAGGGGTTTTGCTCTGCACTCAATATTAACGTCTGTCTCTCTTCCGCTTACCATCCCCAGACAAATGGTCAGACTGAGCGTACCAACCAGACGCTGGAACAATATCTAAGATGCTATGTCAGCCATCTCCAGGATGATTGGTTGGAGTTGCTGCCGTAAGCCGAATTTTCATATAACAATTCTCAGAGTGCCTCGACTAAATTTACACCTTTCTTTGCCAATCTGGGTTATCATCCGTGTATCTTACCTAGGTCTCCAATTAATTCTCCGGTTCCTGCAGTGGAGGAAAGGCTGACTGCGATGAGGCAAAATCTGGAGGTTCTGAAGGAATCCCTGACCACAGCTCAAGAACGTTATAAGAGATCGGCTGATAGATTCCGTAAACCTGCACCCATGTTCAAGGTAAGAGATTCCGTGTGGTTAGCAACTAAGAATCTGAAGTTAAACGTTCCTTCACAAAAACTTGGACAGAAATTCACTGGCCCTTTCAAGATCAATGGTATTGTGAGCTCTGTGGCCTGCCGGCTGAAGCTGCCTAGGGCTATGAAGGTACACCCAGTTTTTCATGTATCTTTACTAAAGCCTGTATCTCCTAATACCTTCCAGGGACGTGTTGTGCCACCTCCGCAGCCTGTGGTGATTGATGGGCAAGAACAATTTGTGGTGGAGGAAATTGTTGATTCCAGGATTCGCAGGAATCGGCTCCAATATCTGATAAGATGGCAGGGATATCCCCCTGAGGAAGACTCTTGGGAACCTGTGGAAAACATCAATGCCCAACAGAAGATTTCTCTTTTTCATCAGAGATTCCCTGAGAAACCAGGTCCAGGATCGTCCTGAGGCCGCTTCTAAGGAGGGAATAATGTCAGGACTCTGAACATTTTTTATTACCTTTTGTGCATTACTGCCCTTTTCCAAGATGGCGTCTTTGGTCTCATGTGCACTGTGTCTTCCTGCTATAAAACTCCACCCCAGCCTTCAGTCTGTGCTAGAGTATTCTGCCTTGCATCCAGCTCCTGACCTCTGATGACTCCCTGGCTTTGCACCTGCTCCTGTGAACCTGTGTGGAGATCCTGCTACTCAGCTCTGAGTTCCTGCTGCATACACCAGTTCCAGTAATCCTCCTTCATCTGCTGCTCGTGTTTACTTCCATCTGCATTTGCTGGACATGTAAGCTGTTTCTGCTCTGCAAGAACCTGAGACTATTACCCAGGCCTCCCTGGTTGAGCTACGATATTATTTGAACTGCCTTATAAGCATATCTATCTGTGTTTTGGACTAAGCAAGGACTTATTCGTGTCAAGTATCCTCAAGAATAATTGTGCTTCATAGACTTTCTGCGTGATTCCATTTTCCTCTGAAGTTTCCTCTAGACTGCTAAGCTGCATTTAATATTTACTCCAAGTGTTGTGGACTTGAGTTTCTCTCTGCACCTGTTTGAATCACCGTGTGATAATATAGACTTTACCACTTATAAAACTGTGTCCTGTAGTTGTCTTGTTCCACGCAAAGAGTCTCCTGAGTTATCCCCTATAATTATTACACACTGTATATGGGGAGTCAGACTCTGGCAGGCACTGTATATGGGGAGTCAGTCTCTGGCAGGCACTGTATATGGGGAGTCAGTCTCTGGCAGGCACTGTATATGGGGAGTCAGTCTCTGGCAGGCACTGTATCCATGGGGAGTCAGTATCTGACAGGCACTGTATATGGGGAGTCAGTCTCTGGCAGGCACTGTATATGGAGAGTCAGTCTCTAGCAGGCACTGTTGGTGTGGAGTCAGTCTCTGGCATGCACTGTATCCATGGGGAGTCAGTATCTGACAGGCACTATGTATGGGGAGTCAGACTCTGGCAGGTACTGTATTTGGGAGTCAGTCTCTGACAGGCACTGTATATGGGGAGTCAGACTCTGGCAGGCACTGTTGGTGTGGAGTCAGTCTCTGGCATGCACTGTATCCATGGGGAGTCAGTCTCTGACATGCACTGTATCCATGGGGAGTCAGTATCTGACAGACACTATGTATGGGGAGTCAGACTCTGGCAGGTACTGTATTTGGGAGTCAGTCTCTGGCAGGCACTGTATATGGGGAGTCAGTCTCTGGCAGGCACTGTATATGGAGAGTCAGTCTCTGGCAGGTACTGTATATGGGGAGTCAGCCTCTGGCAGGCACTGTTGGTGTGGAGTCAGTCTCTGGCATGCACTGTATCCATGGGGAGTCAGTCTCTGACATGCACTGTATCCATGGGGAGTCAGTATCTGACAGGCACTATATATAGGGAGTCAGACTCTGTCAGATACCCTATTTGGGAGTCAGTCTCTGGCAGGTACTGTATATGGGAGTCAGTCTCTGACAGGCACTGTATATGGGAGTCAGTCTCCAGCAGGCACTGTATCCATGGGGAGTCAGTATCTGACAGGCACTATGTATGGGGAGTAAGACTCCGGCAGGTACTGTATTTGGGGTCAGTCTCTGGCAGGTACTGTATATGGGAGTCATTCTCTGACAGGCACTGTATATGGGGAGTCAGTCTCTGGCAAATACTGTATATTGGGAGTCAGTCTCTGGCAGGCACTGTATATGGAGAGTCAGTCTCTGGCAGGCACTGTATATGGGGAGTCAGACTGGCAGGCACTGTACATGGGGAGTCAGTCTCTGGCAGGCACTGTACATGGGGAGTCAGTCTCTGACAGGTACTGTACATGGGGAGTCAGTCTCTGGCAGGCACTGTATATGGGGAGTCAGTCTCTGGCAGGCACTGTATATGGGGAGTCAGTCTCTGGCAGGCACTGTATATGGGGAGTCAGTCTCTGGCAGGCACTGTATATGGGGAGTCAGTCTCTGACAGGCACTGTACATGGGGAGTCAGTCTCTGGCAGGCACTGTATATGGGGAGTTAGTCTCTGGCAGGCACGGTATATGGGGAGTCAGTCTCTGGCAGGCACTGTATATGTGGAGTTAGTATTTGACAGGCACTGCATATGGGGAGTCAGTCTCTGGCAGGCACTGTATATGGGGAGTCAGTCTCTGGCAGGCACTGTATATGGGGAGTCAGACTCTGGCAGGCACTGTATATGGGGAGTTAGTATTTGACAGGCACTGTATATGGGGAGTCAATCTCTGGCAGGCACTGTGCATAGAGGGTCACTCACCTTCAGTCACTGAATATGAGGGTTAGTCTCTGGTATGCACAAAATACAAGGGCATTCACTGACTGGCAAGGCATATTGGAACACACTCTTGTAGGCACTGTAAATGGGGGAACTCTCCTGCATGCATTGCATATGGAAATAATTTCTGGCATATATTGTATATTGGGAGTCAGTCTCTAGTAAGCACTGTATATAGGAGCGCTTACCTGAAGGCACTGTATATGGGGGTAAGCCTCAGGTAAGCAATGCATATTGGGGCACTCTCCTGTAGGCAGAATGGCAGAACTCTACTGTATGCAAATTATATGGGGGACATTCTCTGTTAGCCACTGCATATGGGGACAATCTCCTGCAGGCACTATTTATGAGGGCACTCACTTTCAGGCACTGTATATGAAAGCAATCTCTGGCAGGCACTGTCCATGGAGGCACCCTCCTTCAGGCAACGTTAGTGGGTGCACTCTCCTGCAGACACTGTATATGGGGTTCCTCTCTGTCAAACAATGAATATGGGGGCATTCTCCTGCAGTCAATGTAAATGGGGCGAATGTAGGCACTGTACATGGGGTTGCCCTCCTGCAGGCATTGTATATTGCGAGCACACTCAGGCTCATGTGGGGCAATCTCGGGCAGTCACTGTATATGAGGGGCCTTTCCTGCAGGTACTGTGTATGGGGCTCAGTCTCTCGCAGGTGTCATGAGTCTGGACAGGATGGTGCCGCCTCCATTCTGTTCAAGTCAGGGTTAATTTTAGTCCACCTCTCTTTGTTTCTGGGGCTGCTATTTAATGTTGGCAGTTCCTGGATTGTGTGTCGGTGATACTTCCGTATACTCGGCTTGTGGTTGCGGACCCAGGTTCTCGTCCGTAATTACAGCAATGGGATGTACTGCCCCCTCCAAAAAAATCACAGAAGTTCATAATCACTGCACTCGTACTATGAGGGAGGCTTGATTCAAGTGAAAAGGTTTATTGAAACAAGAATATTGTGGTAGAGCGATAGGCAATGTTTCGGCCAACCCGTGGCCTTGATCACAATATCGCTGAAGCAAATAAGAGAAAAAACAACAATAATAAATAACTATATACAAACAAGAAAAAAACATACAAGCAAGAATTGTTTACATATGTACAATCTAGAAAACATGTCAAGACAATAGCCGAAGTGGAATTACAGGGACTGCCTGTACATATCGGTACGATCCACATGTTGTAAGGACGAAAAATGGAGCAAGAGGTTTTTTGAGATGCACAATACATGGTACAGTAATATTTATAGCGAGACGGTAAAAAAACAGTGTAGCATACCCTTGTGTGAAGTTCTTCCTTATAATATATCTATGGTGCTGCTAAAGGTATCAGCCAGATAAATAGAAATATGCGGTCCTGCAGAGGATAATAGAACATAAATGAGCCATACAATTGTAGATACAAGAAGGTTGAGCCAAGGTTTTAATCCCTTAGGCCGGTTTCACACGTCAGTGGCTCCGGTATGTGTGGTGTCAGTTTTCTCACGTACCGGAGACACTGAAACACGTAGACACATTAAAATCAATGTGTCTCTGCACATGTCAGCGTGTTTTCACGGACCGTGTGTCCGTGTGCAAAACACGGAGACATGTCAGTGTTCGTGGGAGCGCACAGATCACACGGACCCATTAAAGTCAATGGGTCCGTGTAAAACACGTACCGCACACGGATGCTGTCCGTGTGCAGTCCGTGTGCCGTGCAGGAGACAGCGCTACAGTAAGTGCTGTCCCCCTAGCTTGTGGTGCTGAAGCCGCCATTCATTTCTTCTCTCCAGCAGCGTTCGCTGGAGAGAAGGAATGAAAAATCATTGTTTTTTAATTTTTTTTGTGTTTAAAATAAAGATCCTTGTCACCACCCCCCTCCCACCCCCTGTGCGCCCGCCCGCTGGAAATAAAATACTCACCCGGCTCCCTCGATGCTTCCTCGCAGCGCCGCAGATTCTTCCTGTATGAGCGGTCACGTGGTGCCGCTCATTACAGTGATGTATATGCGGCTCCACCTCCCATAGGAGTGGGCTTGCTGAGACATAGTAAAACACAATAGATATACATTCATGTATACATATAGATATAAATTCATGGTAGGAGTCCAAACTAATAAGGAAATAAAGAAAATAGAAAACAGGATGGGGGGAATAAATTAAATGGAATAAATGGAAGCGGGAAACAAATGGAAAAAATAATCATAAATGAAATGAATGGGAAAGATTAATGGATGGAAAAAATAAATGGAACAAAACTGAAAAAATTGAAAAAATCATAAATAGTAAAAAATATATAAAAAATGTATGAAAAAATAAATGAAAAAAATAATATTATTTTTTTTAATTTATTTTTTCATCAATTTTTTATTTTTAAGCCGACTCCTAAATGACACTGTAGGATTGTACAGCAAATCAACTTATCCACACTCAACAGCGCTGCACTTGGTGTCTGCTGTTCTGAGCGGCTGCTCTGCTCCCCCATTGTCTGTAAGCACTGCGCATGCGCGGACACGTCCTAGACACAACATGGCTGTGTCTTACTTTAATCCATTCGGCGCAGACTGCACAGGCGCGGGCGCGTCCACTCTTAACACATGCTGCGCATGCGCGGGCACCATCATACGGCTCACTGCCCTGTTTGCCACACATACTGCGCAAGCGCTGGCGTCTTACACCACATCCGGTGTTGCGACTGGCCGGGCTCTATATAGCGCTACTATGGCATTCATTGCCAGCCTCCCCTCTGCATAGACAAGGTCCGTGTCTGCATTTCCCACTTGGCCACCAACGCTGGCCCCTGCCACTATGATCGCTACCAGCAGATGACGGATGTGAGATACCACCATTCACCAGATAAGTTACCAATGTGGATAACTCTGCTACATTCTATCTTCATGCTGTCCTTCTCTCCTACAGCTGAGTTCATTGTCACTTTATCTCTGCTCGACAAACCATACAAGAATATTATAGTTGAGCCTTGGCTGTTGCTGCACACTGGCAGGTAGTACACTTGTCACTCAATTACTCACCATGGACCTATCAGACAACTTACCCACTTTGCTTACATCTATTTTTTTACAGCTATACTTATATACACTGTCCAACCCCACATTACGGCGGCAATACGTTCGGCTGTAGCAACATAAACAATAAGTTGGCAAGTATACTATAGCGTTTTGACTCCACCCATTGGTGATATATTATGACCTCTTGATGAGACACAATAGGGGTTTATCCTGTCTGTTCACATCTCTTATTATTGAGGGCATATCATTTCTGTCTATAGACCTATTTGTCTACATGTCAGGTCATACTGTAAGTTGTTAAACCACTGGTGGTATTGGGCCCTCAGACACATGTACACAAATGCCTGCCCGTCCCACCTCATTTAAGGGATTAAAACCTTGGCTCAACCTTCTTGTATCTACAATTGTATGGCTCATTTATGTTCTAATATCCTCTGCAGGACCGCATATTTCTATTTATCTGGCTGATACCATTAGCAGCACCATAGATATATTATAAGGAAGAACTTCACACAAGGGTATGCTACACTGTTTTTTTACCGTCTCGCTATAAATATTTCTGTACCATGTATTGTGCATCTCAAAAAACCCCTCGCTCCATTTTTCGTCCTTACAACATGTGGATCGTACCGATATGTACTGGCAGTCCCTGTAATTCTACTTCGGCTATTGTCTTGACATGTTTTCTAGATTGTACATATGTAAATTATTCTTGCTTGTATGTTTTTTTCTTGTTTGTATATAGTTATTTATTATTGTTGTTTTTTCTCTTATTTGTTCCAGTGATATTGTGATCAAAGCCACGGGTTGGCCGAAACATTGCCTATCGCTCTACCACAATATTTTTGTTTCAATAAACCTTTTCACTTGAATCAAGCCTCCCTCATAGTACGAGTACAGTGATTATGAACTTCTGTGATTGATGGGACCATTGGTTCCTTTCACTTGCACCGTCACATCCTTAACAGTCGAGTGCTAGCCTTCTATACTCTCCCCCTCCAAAAAAAGTCTCCATTCCTCAAAGGCCAACTTAATCGCAAGAAGTTCCCGATTAACCACGTCACAAGTTCTCTCCGCCGAGGAGAACATCCTGGAAAAAAAAGGCACATTGTCTCAAATTTGTCAAAGTGGCGGGCCCCTGGAACAACACCACCCCCACCTCCGAGGCGTCAGCCTCCACCACTAAAGGTTCAGATGGATCAGGCTGAATAAGAACCGAGGCAGTCATAAAACATTTTTTGAGACTGTGAAACGCCGCTACCGCTGAGGCAGACCAGTTCTTAAAGTCAGCCCCCTTCTGTGTCAAGTCAGTGAGGGGCTAGACCACCTGAGAGAATCCTTTAATAAACCTCCGGTAGTATTTGGCAAATCCCAAGAAAGTGGTGGCTATTGACTCAACCCCATTCACCAAGAATGGGATCTGCTTTGTTACTAAAGAGTTCGTCCTTAAGGTGGGGTCTGTTCATTTGGAGCATATAGCCTGTCTTGTTCTGGACAACCTCCCTGCTGGTTAGGTTTTGAGGTTTCCTTGGCTGCAATGTCATAATCCAGTCTGTTGTGAACTCTATTTCTGGGCTCCCTCTAGTGGTCACAAGCGGTACTGTGTAGTGTTGTCCTTCTGCAGGTTGGCTTCATCAGCTGGTTCGTTATCCTTGGTTGGTTTTCTATTTAGCCCACCTGGATACTCAGTTCCTTGCCTGCTATCAATGTATTCAGTGCTCTTCAGATTCCGTGTGTTTACCTTGCTCCCAGTCTCTCCAAGACAAGCTAAGTTTTTGTTTGATCATTTTTTGATTATCAGTGTTCATTATGTTTTTAGTCCAGCTCGCTAAAATGTGATTTCTTCGCTTGCTGGTTGCTCTAGGGGACTGAGTTTCTCCCCCCACACCGTTAGTTGGTGTGGGGGTTCTTGAAATCTCAGAGTGGATATTTTGTAAGGGTTTTTTACTGACTGCATAGATTCCCTTTTCCATTTTCTGCTATCTAGTATTAGTGGGCCTCATTTGCTGAATCTGCTTTCACCCCTGTGTATGTGCCTTCCTCTTACCTCACCGTTATTATTTGTTGGGGGCTTCTATATCTTTGGGGATTATTTCTCTGGAGGCAAGAGAGGTCTTTCTTTCTGTCTAGGGGTAGTTAGTTCCTTAGGCTGGCTCGAGACGTCTAGGAATTCAGGCACGTTCACCGGCTACTTCTAGTGTGTTTGGTTAGGTTCAGATTTGCGGTCAGTCCAGCTTGCCACCTCCCTAGAGCTTGTCCTATGTTTGTTACTTAGCTGGAGTAATTTGTGATCCTCAACCACTAAGGATCATAACACCAGTCATTGACTGGGAGGCCCGGGAGATTGTTAAATGGGAATCCAACTGTGAAAACAAATGTCTGAATTCTGTGTCTGTGTCGTCCGTCGGTCTGGAGGGTATTCCGGAATACCTGAAGGACTTCGAGGACGTGTTCTCCGAAAGTTAGGCACCGTCCTTTTGGTTGTGCCATTGACCTGATTCCTGGGGCTAAATTGCCAAAAGCCCGATTGTTTAACCTTTCTGGACCCGAGTGGGTCGCCATGAAGGAGTATATATCGGAGAGTCTCCGCAAGGGGCATATTCGCTCTTCCGTGTCTCCTGTTGCTGCAGGGGTTTTTTTTGTAAATAAAAACACAGTGGTCTCTGCCCATGCCTTGACTTTCGGGAACTAAATAAGATTACTGTATAGAACTAGGGTAACAGTAACAGTAACTAGGGTAACATCACGACCCCCAGGAAGAAGCGACAAGCGAAACGTGCATCGGGGTTTTTTCCTCCCAGCAACTCCTACCACGCAGGTAACAGGCAGCATGGCGGTATTGCCCTTATACTTGAACACTTTATTATGGCTATGAGATATACAGTATATAATTGAAGCACTCGCACCTTAGTATAAAATATCCCCAGCCCTAGCAGGTGACTTTCCTCCCTTTACTCCTTAGCTATTATGCATTTGGATATGTTTATAGGTGATGCACTTGCACTTTAGTACTAGTAATCTCTTGGGTTGATTTTTCTTTCATCATACTGGTATTCATTACAATCCAGGGCCTGCTGTTGCACCTGTGGTCAATATATACTTAGAAATCATAGCATATTTTGATCTGATCTACTTGAGATCTATATTTTTTTCTTGATGTTGTATGTGATTGATATTACTATTTATTTTTTATTGTGTGAGTTGTTCGGAGCTCACTCTGCCTTGTTTAATCCCTTTATGTACACCATTGATCCTTAATTTTAACTCATCATTAATAAAATATTTTAGTTTTACCTTGGTATTGTACTTCCCTTTTCTTTTGATAAATAAGATTACTGTATAGAACTAGGGTAACAGACAGCAAATACAGTGGAGTTGGGGCCTGAAATGCCCAAATTTGTAGCCTTTTTTTATACAGCATTTTGGGGTAAAAAATAAAAGTTGGAGTGACACCTGAGGTGTAACTGGCGCTGCCTAGGGGGCGCTATCAGGGGGGCACGAATAAACATAGTGAGTGCAGAAACAAGTCACGCTGAACTCAAGGACCTTACTCTAATGCAGTGACCACAGGATGTTATGGTTCTCAATGGCAAGAGAACATAGCCCAGCAAACATAAGAACTAGCTCTTGGAAGGATGGAAACTAAACTGACCATGAACTAAACCTGCCGCACAACTAACAGTAGCTGGGTAGCGTAGTCTGCGTTTTATCCCTAGACGCCCAGCGCCGGCCGGAGGACTAACTAATCCTGGCAGAGGAAAATATAGTCCTGGCTCACCTCTAGAGAAATTTCCCCGAAAGGCAGACAGAGGCCCCCACAAATATTGGAGGTGATTTTAGATGAAATGACAAACGTAGTATGAAAATAGGTTTAGCAAAATTGAGGTCCGCTTACTAGATAGCAGGAAGACAGAAAGGGCACTTTCATGGTCAGCTGAAAACCCTATCAAAATACCATCCTGAAATTACTTTAAGACTCTAGTATTAACTCATAACATCAGAGTGGCAATTTCAGATCACAAGAGCTTTCCAGACACAGAAACGAAACTACAGCTGTGAACTGGAACAAAATGCAAAAACAAACAAGGACTAAGTCCAACTTAGCTGGGAGTTGTCTAGCAGCAGGAACATGCACAGAAAGGCTTCTGATTACAATGTTGACCGGCATGGAAGTGACAGAGGAGCAAGGCTAAATAGCGACTCCCACATCCTGATGGAAACAGGTGAACAGAGAGGATGATGCACACCAGTTCAATTCCACCAGTGGCCACCGGGGGAGCCCAAAATCCAATTTCACAACAGTACCCCCCCCTCAAGGAGGGGGCACCGAACCCTCACCAGAACCACCAGGGCGATCAGGATGAGCCCTATGAAAGGCACGGACCAAATCGGAGGCATGAACATCAGAGGCAGTCACCCAAGAATTATCCTCCTGACCGTATCCCTTCCATTTGACCAGATACTGGAGTTTCCGTCTGGAAACACGGGAGTCCAATATTTTTTCCACAACGTACTCCAACTCGCCCTCAACCAACACCGGAGCAGGAGGCTCAACGGAAGGCACAACCGGTACCTCATACCTGCGCAATAATGACCAATGAAAAACATTATGAATAGAAAAAGATGCAGGGAGGTCCAAACGGAAGGACACAGGGTTAAGAATCTCCAATATCTTGTACGGGCCGATGAACCGAGGCTTAAACTTGGGAGAAGAAACCCTCATAGGGACAAAACGAGAAGACAACCACACCAAGTCCCCAACACAAAGCCGAGGACCAACCCGACGCCGGCGGTTGGCAAAAAGCTGAGTCTTCTCCTGGGACAACTTCAAATTGTCCACTACCTGCCCCCAAATCTGATGCAACCTCTCCACCACAGCATCCACTCCAGGACAATCCGAAGATTCCACCTGACCAGAAGAAAATCGAGGATGAAACCCCGAATTACAGAAAAAGGGAGACACCAAGGTGGCAGAGCTGGCCCGATTATTGAGGGCAAACTCCGCTAAAGGCAAAAAAGCAACCCAATCATCCTGATCTGCAGACACAAAACACCTCAAATATGTCTCCAAGGTCTGATTCGTCCGCTCGGTCTGGCCATTAGTCTGAGGATGGAAAGCAGACGAGAAAGACAAATCTATGCCCATCCTAGCACAGAATGCTCGCCAAAATCTAGACACGAATTGGGTACCTCTGTCAGAAACGATATTCTCCGGAAAACCATGCAAACGGACCACATTTTGAAAAAACAGAGGAACCAACTCGGAAGAAGAAGGCAACTTAGGCAGGGGAACCAAATGGACCATCTTAGAGAAACGATCACACACCACCCAGATGACAGACATCTTCTGAGAAACAGGAAGATCCGAAATAAAATCCATCGAGATGTGCGTCCAGGGCCTCTTCGGGATAGGCAAGGGCAACAACAATCCACTAGCCCGAGAACAACAAGGCTTGGCCCGAGCACAAACGTCACAAGACTGCACGAAGCCTCGCACATCTCGAGACAGGGAAGGCCACCAGAAGGACCTTGCCACCAAATCCCTGGTACCAAAGATTCCAGGATGACCTGCCAACGCAGAAGAATGAACCTCAGAAATGACTCTACTGGTCCAATCATCAGGAACAAACAGTCTACCAGGTGGGCAACGATCAGGTCTATCCGCCTGAAACTCCTGCAAGGCCCGCCGCAGGTCTGGAGAAACGGCAGACAATATCACTCCATCCTTAAGGATACCTGTAGGTTCAGAATTACCAGGGGAGTCAGGCTCAAAACTCCTAGAAAGGGCATCCGCCTTAACATTCTTAGAACCCGGCAGGTAGGACACCACAAAATTAAACCGAGAGAAAAACAACGACCAGCGCGCCTGTCTAGGATTCAGGCGTCTGGCGGACTCAAGATAAATTAGATTTTTGTGGTCAGTCAATACCACCACCTGATGTCTAGCCCCCTCAAGCCAATGACGCCACTCCTCAAAAGCCCACTTCATGGCCAAAAGCTCCCGATTCCCAACATAATTCCGCTCGGCGGGCGAAAATTTACGCGAGAAAAAAGCACAAGGTCTCATCACGGAGCAATCGGAACTTCTCTGCGACAAAACCGCACCAGCTCCGATTTCAGAAGCGTCGACCTCAACCTGAAAAGGAAGAGCAACATCAGGCTGACGCAACACAGGGGCGGAAGAAAAGCGGCGCTTAAGCTCCCGAAAGGCCTCCACAGCAGCAGGGGACCAATCAGCAACATCAGCACCCTTCTTAGTCAAATCAGTCAATGGTTTAACAACATCAGAAAAACCAGCAATAAATCGACGATAAAAGTTAGCAAAGCCCAAAAATTTCTGAAGACTCTTAAGAGAAGAGGGTTGCGTCCAATCACAAATAGCCTGAACCTTGACAGGATCCATCTCGATGGAAGAGGGGGAAAATATATATCCCAAAAAGGAAATCTTTTGAACCCCAAAAACGCACTTAGAACCCTTCACACACAAGGAATTAGACCGCAAAACCTGAAAAACCCTCCTGACCTGCTGGACATGAGAGTCCCAGTCATCCGAAAAAATCAAAATATCATCCAGATACACAATCATAAATTTATCCAAATAATCACGGAAAATGTCATGCATAAAGGACTGAAAGACTGAAGGGGCATTTGAAAGACCAAAAGGCATCACCAAATACTCAAAGTGGCCCTCGGGCGTATTAAATGCGGTTTTCCACTCATCCCCCTGCTTAATTCGCACCAAATTATACGCCCCACGAAGATCTATCTTAGAGAACCACTTGGCCCCCTTTATGCGAGCAAACAAATCAGTCAGCAGTGGCAACGGATATTGATATTTAACCGTGATTTTATTCAAAAGCCGATAATCAATGCACGGCCTCAAAGAGCCATCTTTCTTAGCCACAAAGAAAAAACCGGCTCCTAAGGGAGATGACGAAGGACGAATATGTCCCTTTTCCAAGGACTCCTTTATATATTCTCGCATAGCAGCATGTTCAGGCACAGACAGATTAAATAAACGACCCTTAGGGTATTTACTACCCGGAATCAAATCTATGGCACAATCGCACTCCCGGTGCGGAGGTAATGAACCAAGCTTAGGTTCTTCAAAAACGTCACGATATTCAGTCAAGAATTCAGGAATCTCAGAGGGAATAGATGATGAAATGGAAACCACAGGTACGTCCCCATGCGTCCCCTTACATCCCCAGCTTAACACAGACATAGCTTTCCAGTCAAGGACTGGGTTATGAGATTGCAGCCATGGCAATCCAAGCACCAACACATCATGTAGGTTATACAGCACAAGAAAGCGAATAATCTCCTGGTGATCCGGATTAATCCGCATAGTTACTTGTGTCCAGTATTGTGGTTTATTGCTAGCCAATGGGGTGGAGTCAATCCCCTTCAGGGGTATAGGAGTTTCAAGAGGCTCCAAATCATACCCACAGCGTTTGGCAAAGGACCAATCCATAAGACTCAAAGCGGCGCCAGAGTCGACATAGGCATCCGCGGTAATAGATGATAAAGAACAAATCAGGGTCACAGATAGAATAAACTTAGACTGTAAAGTGCCAATTGAAACAGACTTATCAAGCTTCTTAGTACGCTTAGAGCATGCTGATATAACATGAGTTGAATCACCGCAATAGAAGCACAACCCATTTTTTCGTCTAAAATTCTGCCGTTCACTTCTGGACAGAATTCTATCACATTGCATATTCTCTGTCGTCTTCTCAGTAGACACCGCCAAATGGTGCACAGGTTTGCGCTCCCGCAGACGCCTATCGATCTGGATAGCCATTGTCATGGACTCATTCAGACCCGCAGGCACAGGGAACCCCACCATAACATCCTTAATGGCATCAGAGAGACCCTCTCTGAAATTCGCCGCCAGGGCGCACTCATTCCACTGAGTAAGCACAGCCCATTTACGGAATTTCTGGCAGTATATTTCAGCTTCGTCTTGCCCCTGAGATAGGGACATCAAGGCCTTTTCCGCCTGAAGTTCTAACTGAGGTTCCTCATAAAGCAACCCCAAGGCCAGAAAAAACGCATCCACATTGAGCAACGCAGGATCCCCTGGAGCCAATGCAAAAGCCCAATCCTGAGGGTCGCCCCGGAGCAAAGAAATCACAATCCTGACCTGCTGAGCAGGATCTCCAGCAGAGCGAGATTTCAGGGACAAAAACAACTTGCAATTATTTTTGAAATTTTGAAAGCAAGATCTATTCCCCGAGAAAAATTCAGGCAAAGGAATTCTAGGTTCAGATATAGGAACATGAACAACAAAATCTTGTAAGTTTTGAACTTTCGTGGTGAGATTATTCAAACCTGCAGCTAAACTCTGAATATCCATTTTAAACAGGTGAACACAGAGCCATTCCAGGATTAGAAGGAGAGAGAGAGAAAGGCTGCAATATAGGCAGACTTGCAAGAGATTCAATTACAAGCACACTCAGAACTGAGAAAAAAAAAAAAAAAAATCTTCAGCAGACTTCTCTTTTCTCTCCTTTCTCTGTCAATTAATTTAACCCTTTTAGGCCGGTCAAACTGTTATGGTTCTCAATGGCAAGAGAACATAGCCCAGCAAACATAAGAACTAGCTCTTGGAAGGATGGAAACTAAACTGACCATGAACTAAACCTGCCGCACAACTAACAGTAGCCGGGTAGCGTAGCCTGCGTTTTATCCCTAGACGCCCAGCGCCGGCCGGAGGACTAACTAATCCTGGCAGAGGAAAATATAGTCCTGGCTCACCTCTAGAGAAATTTCCCCGAAAGGCAGACAGAGGCCCCCACAAATATTGGAGGTGATTTTAGATGAAATGACAAACGTAGTATGAAAATAGGTTTAGCAAAATTGAGGTCCGCTTACTAGATAGCAGGAAGACAGAAAGGGCACTTTCATGGTCAGCTGAAAACCCTATCAAAATACCATCCTGAAATTACTTTAAGACTCTAGTATTAACTCATAACATCAGAGTGGCAATTTCAGATCACAAGAGCTTTCCAGACACAGAAACGAAACTACAGCTGTGAACTGGAACAAAATGCAAAAACAAACAAGGACTAAGTCCAACTTAGCTGGGAGTTGTCTAGCAGCAGGAACATGCACAGAAAGGCTTCTGATTACAATGTTGACCGGCATGGAAGTGACAGAGGAGCAAGGCTAAATAGCGACTCCCACATCCTGATGGAAACAGGTGAACAGAGAGGATGATGCACACCAGTTCAATTCCACCAGTGGCCACCGGGGGAGCCCAAAATCCAATTTCACAACAACAGGACCTGGCACAGAGCAGTCACGTGACCAGGGGGTGGAGCCACAGCATGTGAGTGTAGGGAATGACACCGAACACACAGTGTGCAGGGCACAGACAGAAAACACAATCAAATAGCGCTGAGGGTCAATCCCAGGAGGGAGTGAAGTACCTCAGGGTACTGTCACACATTGAAATTTCCATCGCTACGACGTTACGATTCTTGACGTTCTAGCGATATCGTTACGATATCGCTGTGTCTGACACGCTACTGCGATCAGACACCCTGCTGAGAATCGTACGTCGTAGCAGATCGTTTGGAACTTTCTTTCGTCGCTTGATCACCCGCTGACATCGCTGGATCGTTGTGTGTGACAGCGATCCAGCGATGTCTTCGCTTATAACCAGGGTAAACATCGGGTAACTAAGCGCAGGGCCGCGCTTAGTAACCCGATGTTTACCCTGGTTACAAGCGTAAACGTAAAAAAACAAACCGTACATGCTCACCCGTCGGTGTCCTTCAGGTCCCTTGGCGTCTGCTTCCTGCTCTGAGTGCCGGCCGGAAAGTGAGAGCAGATCACAGCGGTGCTGCGATCTGCTCTCACTGTACGGCTGCACTCAGAGCAGGAAGCAGACGGCAAGGGACCTGAAGGACACCGACGGGTGAGTATGTACTGTTTGTTTTTTTACATTTACGCTGGTAACCAGGGTAAACATCGGGTTACTAAGCGCGGCCCTGCGCTTAGTTACCCGATGTTTACCCTGGTTACCCGGGGACTTCGGCATCGCTCCAGCGCCGTGATTGCAACGTGTGTGACCGCAGTCTACGACGCTGGAGCGATGATTATACGACGCTGCGACGTCACGAATCGTGCCGTCGCAGCGATGAAAATTTCAATGTGTGACGGTACCCTTAGGTAGGGATAAGACAAAGAGCAAACAGGGACAAGCCAAGGGGTCTGATAACCAGGAGAGACAGAGCAGTACAAAGCAGAATGCAAAGATGGAAGTCAGAGAACAAAATCGAGTCATACACAGCAAGGCACACTAGCACAGAGGCACAACGTTTACGGACGAGAACCTGGGTCAGCAACCACAAGCCGAATATACAGAAGTATCACACACAATCTAGGAACTGCCAACATTAAATAGCTGCCCCAGAACCAAAGAGATGAGGACTAAAGTTAACCCTGACCTGACCAGGATGGAGGCGGCACCATCCTATACAGAGTTATGACAGCAGGCCTGTAATGAATTCAAATGCTGTATAACAGTGTTGTCATGCTTGGACACGGGTAAGTCCGACGGACGACACTGCATACAATTACAACAGGATGGAAACTGCGAGAGGAAGGCCCTAAATGTAGGGAGCATGGAATGAGACACCTCCTAACACCAACCTGTGCCTGTCCCTAAACTCCTCTAATGCCCTGTGCGGGTCCTTCCCTCCGCCACCGTCATGTGCCTGGTCCCTGATTGTCATCTCAGTATACCCTGGATAGTGCAGTGCCGGCAAGGACGCTAGCCTCACCACTGCAGATGGTAACACACGGGAAGAGACAAACACGGGACAGACATAGAAAAAAGGGACAAAATACTCAGCTTCAGGCTCTGCTGCCAAGCTCCACAGCAGTATAGAAAACAGCACCAGGAATCTGAACTCCACACCTGCAGCACCACTGACACAAGAGAGCTCCTTACTCCAGGCTGGTCTGCAAAGAATAACTGCATTACCTACGATCAGCTGATGCATCACGTGACTATTTAAATGAAGGTGGGAGTGGTTACTAACCAACATCATTTAACCAGCCTAAAAGAAGCTGCCAGCAAGAAACTGACATTAACTCTGGAGCGCCCCGACAGGGCAGCGGGGTACTCGGTACCGGGTCCGGTCTTAAAGAGGATGTCACGGTGGCTGCGACCCGGTCCGTGGCCCTGGGCGTCCAATTAAAGGGGAAAGGTCTTTTAAGGGGAATTGTAGTAAAGTCTATCGTGACGCCACCTGTGGTGTTCAGTCAATAGTGGGACCGACACTACATTAAAGGGGTCCTCTGGGGATGTTGTCGCAGCAATGATGGTAACGCTTCCCACAGGTGAAGCGGGGTCCCCAGGGGTCCTAAGGTGTATGGTGACAATGGTGTAGGCCCGTAAAATGAGTAAAGGACACAAGTTGTAAGTCTTTACCTGGTTTACTGTAGTTGGCAGGCCACAGTCCAGGGTACCAGGCACGGGTGGTGATTGTCCGGCTGGCTCAGAGGCAATGTGAGAATCTCCTTCCCAGTTGAGGTCTGAGAGCCTTTCCAACTAGCGCTTGCTGTATATGAAGTCCCTGCTGCCTGAAACTTCCTGCAGAGTACTCTATTCCCCTTGTCCTGAGACAGGTACCTGCATGATGGGCAGCTTGAGCCTTTTTACAGGGAATCTATCATGCCCCGGGCTTCTCAGGTGCTGCTGCATCTCAGGCGTGGTGTGGGCCAATTACATACAGTTTTCGGCCCTCCGGTTCTGCTCTGTGTCCTAGAGTCCCACAAAAGCCTCGGGCTCCCGATACCCGGCTACTGTGCTTTGGCTCTGAGGGTGTCTTTCTGCTGTTCCCCTCTAGCCCTTTCTCTCTCCTCTGCTCATTTCCTCTGTAGCTCCACCACATACAACAACCCTTCAGGTTCTCTCTCTTCCAGAGGCTGCAGCTCCCTCGTAGCTGCCAGGCCTCTCTGTCTGCAGTCAGTTCCAGACTTCCTTCTTCTTCAGTGTCTCTGAAAAACTAACTAGCTCCTCCTCCAGGTCTGGATACATATAGCTTAGGGAAGCTCCCCTGAATCCGGGTCCTGAGCTCCCCCTTCTGGCCTGGATTTGGAATATGTTGTGTGTGGGTGCCTTACCTGGTGAAGAGAACTCCATTGCCTCTGAGCATGATATTACTCTCCCCCTTGAAGGGAAGGCAACAACACTGTAGCAACCGTTACCTGGGGTGCTACAACTCTTCCTGTACCAAAAGAAAAAAACATTTAAAGGACGCATTATCCCACTAGTATTCACCTCCGTAGTCACCTGATCTTCAAGGTCATGGCAAACGCAGGCCGATTGTGATGGCAATAACGTAGGCTTCGGAGGCGCAAAAAATCTGAGCCCCGACTTGCAGAATATGTTATGTACCTGCATTACTGGCGGTAACTTCAACTGGAAGATCCTAGGGCTGAGAAAAGCCAACACCCGATACAGCTTGATGACTATAGAACTCCAAGTCTCAGATGAGTACTTCTACCTAATGTTTTTAGTGGACACCCACATGTACTCATTCACCCACAGGTCCGGACCTGAATGTTTATTACCACACATACGTTTACCACAAGATGGTACTCTCCTTGAGGGACACAAAACAGAGGTGTCCCCCCATGTCACCAAACTCGTACCCTCAGGATACTGACTCATACCCTCAGAATACTCAGAGGAAACCACCACCCTCCCTGACCACTCTTCCAGGGAGAACACCGAGACTCAGAGTTTACCTGAAGTGTGGGCAGAGTTTTGCCTCTATTCCCTGGTAGCACCCTAGCTGCCACCCCTGGAGAAGAAGAGGTAGATTTAAGAAGGACGGCAGAGATCGTAGCTCCCAGGCAACAGATTTTACAAAACTAGCCCCAACTAATTACTTCCCTGGACCGCAAATCAATCACCAGATTGTGTTTCTTCAGCCAGGGAAGGCCTAAGATGATGGAAGTATGCAGACCCTCCAAAAAGTAGCACAACAGGAACTCTTCATCAAGAGACCCTTTGCACAAGTTCACATTATATAAAACTTCGGTCAAACTCTTCTGGCTGAGAGGGACAGAGTAAATTACATGAATAGGAATGGGTCTCGCCAGTGTCCTACCGATCAGACCATGGGTCTGAGCAAAGTGAGAATCCACCAAACTGACTCCCGCTCCACTATCCACAAGAACTGGAATAGTCTCCGTTTTCCCACCAACCACTATTTCTGCCGCAGAGGTAAACGGAGATGTCAAAGTGAAGGAAATGTACACACCCTGGCCTTCTCCCTCCACATGACCAGAGGAATGTGGCTTTTGTGATGTATTATCAATTTTGGCATGAGCTGGACAGGCTTTAATGTAATATCCATAAGACCATAGCAAAAACATGCCCCTGTCCCACTGTGAACCGCAGGCAAACTAGTATGAGAGGAGACTCCCCCCAACTGCATGGGTTTGTCTGTCAGCACCTGTGTGTCCTCCTCCCTAGGAAGAACAACAGGGGGCAGAGTATGTAGAGCGCCTGCTAGAAACGTGGGGTACTCGGGCCGGGTCCGTCGGTATTTAAAGCGGTGGTCACAGTGGCAGTGACCGTGGCCCTGGGTATCTAGTAAAAGGGGGTGAATGAATGTGAAGAATAAAATCTATAAAGGATAATCTGTGACGTCACCTGTGGTATTGGTATAGCTCCCCAAAGGTAGAGCTTAGTCCCCAGGGCTACCGATACAGTTGGTAAGAGGGATGATTGACGGTGGGGTGCAGGACTGAGGGTGCAGGAAATAATTGAAGGACACAGGAATACCAGTTTCCTTTACCTTTTACTGATGAAATGCAGGAACAGTCCAGGGTACAGGTAGTAGGTGGTGATGGGGTGCGGGCAGCCTGGAAACAGCTTGGGATCCACCTAGCCAGGTGGGTTCGGAGGCCTTCCTTCTGCACTGTATACTCTGACCCTTGCTGCCTGAAGCTCTGCACAAGTCCTCTCAGTGTCTGTACTCCCAACCGGTATGGCTGACAGCATGAACCTTTCATGGGCACTGTCTTCTCACTGGCAGCCCCAAGCTTCTGACTTGCTGTGGTACCTGCATGTGTTAGATGGGACAGGAGACTTGCAATCTCCTTCCCTCCAGTTTCAGTGGCTGAGTATACAATTCCCACACCACCACGAACTCCGGTGTCCGGTCTCTTGGCGCTTTCTTCTGTTGTGAGCCCAGTCGCAGCTCCAGACCCCAGGGTCCTCTCACTGTCCCTGCACACACTACTAACCGACTGCCTAACCCAGCCCCCAGGCTAGAATTTTATAGGGAAGCTCCCATGAAACCGGGTTTAGAGCTCCACCTTCTGATCTGGAGTCAGGATGGTGTTGCATGTCAGTATTACCAGTATTGACCAATTAAGTTCCTGGGGGTAACACTGGTCCATTTGTGTTCTCTCCAGACTTGCGCAGTTGCCTCTGTGGGAACCACCCCAACCCTCCTTTGCTTCATTCCCGGGCGTGGCTACGGGACTCTGTTGGTGGGCCTGATCTTCGCCACGCCGGCGGTTTATTTTCTAGGCCAAACCGGGGTAACTATGTACAAGAAAAGGATCCTGACCACACATAGTCTGTGGCCCAATTGTCCTTTAACAGGTTATTATGCATTTTTTTAAAGTTCATACAGTAGTCTCTGTAGGTACTGATGCTTAGTGGTTGCAAACTTATACATTCCAACTTATTTACATTACTAGTACAGTGACATTTTAGTCCCTATACCGGGCTGGGACCTGACCTCTGGTACTACGGGTAGATCTACGCAGGACAGGTATTGATTGTGTCCTGATCGGATTCACTATGCTAGCTACCACTGGTGTAGTGCACTCTCTATTGGCTATGCTACGGTTGACTCTACGTAGCACAGGTATACTTGATTTTCTACGACTACTCCTGCTCACTGTGGGCATGACAGATTCACCGCTTGCAGGGGGTGGATTCTCTTGCTCCGCTGCTGGTGTGGCATCTGCTGCTTGAGTTGCTGGTATTCAGGCTGGTCTTGAGTCGCTTCTCTTTCTGGCACTACTAGCTGGGGAAAGGTCAAAACGGGCACGACTATGGCCTTATTCACTCTTGTCCAATTTGGAGGGAACTCGCCAAGTACTGATCTGATCTTTTTCTCCACTTCTATTGGCTGAGGGATGTCTTGATCTTCAATCCTCTCCTTCAGTCGGTCAGGGCATGGTTTTAGATGATCCCTTGACACTGCCACTGAGGTTTCTCCTCCATATTTACTTATGAGGCACACCTTGGTGTTATCAAAGTCTGAAGGTAAAACGGTGTATGGCTCAACCTCCCACTGATCATCTAGTTTGCGCATTCTCCTCTTTCTTTTGAAACTTGTTCTCCAGATGACAAGGGAACTGCAGGGGCGTGCTGATTATAGTTTTTTTCCTGCCTCTGTCGTGCTTGGGACAGACTCTTCTGTACACATTCTTGCACTTTGCAGTATTGCTGTTGCCGCTCTGTATTCCAGTCTGCATCTGGTGATGTCGTTTCAGGTGTTAGGACTCCCATATCGAAATCAACGGGTAACTTGCCAGGTCTCGCTCTCATCAAGTAGGCCGGAGTGCAGTTGGTCGAGTTCACCGGAATATGATTGTATAGATCTACCAGATCCGGCAACTTCTCTGGCCACAGGTTTCTCTCTTCCAGGGGCAAGGTCTTCAACAGGTCAATTACCACCAGGTTCATTTTCTCACACATGCCATTTGTCTGCGGATAGTATGGCATCGTCCTGATTTTCTTGCATCCGTACAGGTTACAGAACTCCTAGAACACTTCTGCTTCAAAGGCTGGGCCTTGGTCGGTAAGCACTTGTTCACGGTAGCCGTGCGGTCGACAAAAGTGTTCTTGAAACGCTTTGGCTGCTGTCTTAGCTGTTTGGTCCTTGACAGGCACGACTACCAGGAACCTTGAGTAGTGGTCCACTATGGTCAGAGCGTAAGTGTAGCCAGTTCTACTCAGAGTCAACTTGACGTGATCCAAAGCTACAAGTTCAAGCAGCTGCTTCGAGATCGGCTGTAACGGAGCCCTCTGGCTGTTGCGGTCTTTCCTGCGCAGGTTGCATGTGCCACATTCTCGGCACCACCTCTCAATGGCTTTCCTCATGCCAATCCAGCAGAATCTTTCATGGACATAGGACTTCCAGCTTCTTCCACCCGAAGTGTCCTGCTCCATCGTGGTCTGCCTCTAAGACCATTGGTGCATCCCGCTTTGGAACTACTACTTGCCAGACCAGTTCATGTGTGCGCGAGTTGATGTTCCTCCAACACAGCTTTCCCTCATAGATGAACAGCTTGCCCTTCTCTTTCCACAACTGTTGGGTTTCTTGTGGAGCATCTGGACCAGGGTGTGAGTGAGCTTGCATCAACAACTCCTTTACTAGGCGGACTGCCGGGTCATTGTCCTGTGTTTCTGCCCATCTATGGTGGGACAACGGGTTAAGCGTGACCTCTTGCATGACATGGCACTTGTTCCTCACACAATGGGAGCACTGGGCTGCCTCGGGGCGGTGGAAGGCTGGTAATCTCGATCTCCTCTAGCTCTTCCGGGTCTTCTCCCTCGTCTGGTAAATTGGGCATCCTAGACAGTGCATCAGCATTAGCGTTCTTATGCCCCGCTTGGTACATGATGGTAAACTCATAGTTGGACAGCCAGGCCATCCATCGCTGTTCCAATGCATCTAGCTTTGCTGTTTCAAGGTGGGTCAGCGGATTATTGTCCATGTAGATGGTAAACTTCGATGAAGCCAAGTAGTGCTTGAAGCACTCCATTACCGCCCAGACAATGGCGAGGAACTCCAGTTTAAATGAACTGTAGTTGTCGGGGTTCCTTTCAGTGGGACAAAGCTTCCTGCTGGCGTAGGCAATCACTCTCTCTGCCTATCTGCACTTGTGACAGCACGGCTCCTAATCCCATGTTGCTGGCATCAGTGTAAAGTATGAATGGTTAGTCATAGTCAAGATAGGCCAGGACTTCATCTCCTGTGAGATCCAACTTCAACCGAGTGAAGGATTCTTCTAGTCTGTTGCTCCACTTGAACAGAAGACTCTTGTTCTTAGTCTTCTTGGATTGGCCCACTAGGAGATCTTGCAGGGGTGCGGCTATCTTGGTAAAGCCCATGATGAATCTCCAGTAGTAGCCTACCAACCCGAGGAATTGCCGTACTTCATAAATGTTGTTGGATTTTGGCCAGTCCCTGATAACGGTGACTTTGTCAGTGTCTGGTGCCACACCTTCGGCGCTTACCACCTGACCTAGATACTGCACCTTGGGCTTCAGCAGCTGGCATTTGGATGGCTTCAGTTTCAGGCCAAAGCTAGACAGGGCTTTGAACACCTCGGGCAGGTGCTTCAAGTGGTCTTCATAAGTTTTGGAGAAGACAATGATGTCATCCAGGTACAACAGAACTGTTTCATAGTTCTTGTGCCCGATGCAACACTCCATCATCCTCTGGAATGTCCCTAGTGCGTTGCAAAGTCCGAATGGCATATAGTTGAACTCGGAGAGGCCCATTGATGTTGCAAAGGCGGTCTTCCCTTTATCCACCTCTGCCACGGGAACCTGCCAATACCCACTGATGAGATCTAAGGTGGAGAAGCGGATCTCAATGCAGCTAGTGACTCCTAAATTCGAGATAATGGGTAGGCGTCCTTGTGTGTAATGCTATTAATTCGCCTGTAGTCAACACACATTCTCATGGTACCATCTTTCTCTTTAACGAGGACTAACGGAGCTGCCCAGGGTCTGCAACTATCTTTGAGTACCCCAGCCTCCTTCATCTCTCATAACATATCCTTGGCATGTTGATAATGTGCTGGGGGTACAGACCAGAACCTTACTTTAATCGGCGGATTATCTCCAGTGGGCATATGGTGTTGGACCCCTTTTACCTGCCCAAAGTCTATAGGATGTTTGCTAAAGACTCTCTCATATTTCTGGACCATTCGGTGAGCCCCATGCTTTTGGTGCAAAGGAGTGGAGTCAATGCCTACATGTAGCTGTTGACACCAATCCTCCAGCCTCTTTCAGAGCCATTGTCCTCCACCTGGTCGGACGGGACCAAGGGTTCTGCTGCTTGTATAGCATTGTTACTGACAGTGAACAACTTAGCAAGGGTGGCATATCGGGGTAAATGGACCTTTTTCCCCACAATTGAGGATGCATATTGGTACTCTCCCCTTGCGGACATCGACTATCCCTCTGGCTGTCAGGATAGTGGGTCTACTATCAGAGTACACTGGTTCTACCAGGTTCTACCAGGGCCTGGTAATCTTGACCCCTGAGGCTTATTGCCGCTCGACACCAGATTAACATTTCACTCCTGGGGGGTATTGCAATGGGGATTGGATCACTCACTCTGACGCTGCCGACTTCTCCACCAGACAGTTCTACCTGTTGTCTCTGCATCAGGGCTTTGATCTCTTTTTGCAGGACACACTGCTCACTAGAACCAGCAGTTTCAGCTACCTGTTGCAATAAAATAATAACCTTGCCAAGACAGTTTTCTATCACATTAGTACCTAAGGTCATCATTGGGTTACATTCTCGTCGATCAATCTCTACAATTAGCAGACCTTTAAATTCTACTCGCCCCACCTTAATGGTCACCTCTTTATACCCCACTTGTGGCAAAGGCTGACCATTGCTGGCGACTACTGTCAGATCATTATCTGGGCCGCGGGCAATATCAGAGTCAGCCCAGTACTGTTTGTAAAGAATATATGGCATAGTCATCACCTGAGAGAAGGTGTCCAGCAAAGCGTTCATCGGGATGCCTTTAATCACAACTGGGAAGACCAGTCATCCTCCGACGTACTGGGCTCGCCAGCTTTGTGGGCCCGGTCATCCTACTCCTGAGGGTTGGCCCTCTGCCCCAGGGATTGCCTGTTTAAATAGCAGAATCTTGCGATGTGTCCCGCCTTGCTGCAGCGGAGACAAATGGGTTGTCCGTTCTGCTCGTAGCGGTCGTTGTCTCTCCTTTTCGTTGGTGGGATCCTCTTCTGCTGTCGCCACGGGACGTCATCTGGACTGGAAGCCAGCTGGATCTTCTCCTTTGGGAACACTTGCATGGATTGCATGGTTTTGGCTAGTGCAGCTACACTTTTGGTCAGCTCCTGGACCTGGAGATGTAGTTCTGCAGAGGGGTCATTATCTCGGGTCTGCGTGTCGACTTCCACGAGGGTCTGTGGAAGGATGCCGCTTCTTGGTGGTAAGTAATTGCTGGGCGCCTAGGGGGGGCTGTGCAGCTGGAATTTGGTTCATGCAGGACCCGGATGGCCCTATCTTTATAGTGTGCAAAGTCCAGGTCAGGGTTTTGCGGGGCCAGGATGCGCAGCTGTGACCTGTGGGTGCTGGACAGGAGTCCCACAATAAATTGTTCCTTTAATAATCTGTCCCCATCTTGCACGCTGTCAGGGTCAACCTGCTTAATAGCCCACAGTGCCTCCTAGTGGTTAAGGGCATAGTCCCTTATACTGCCCTGCACCCTTTGTTTGCATTGAAAGAATCTCATTTTTATTTCTGCTGTAATGCGGGAGTCAAAGGTGTCCTTCAGCTTGGCCAGGATTTGTTTGACAGTCCCTTTATCAGTGTCCGGCCAGGACTTTACATACTTCTCTCTGGGCCGCACCAGTTAACTGACCAATGAGGATGTTGACTTTTTGCTCCTCAGAAAGGGGGTACACTTTAAACAAACTGCAGAGCCTCTCCTTAAAATCACTCAGGGTGTGTGGTAACCAGGGTGTGTGGTAACCAGGCCGCTCCCGGTATGTACGGCATTGATATCAACATTATGGGGACTGCGGTGATTTCCAGATCTTGCTTTACTCTGGAGGCTGCGGCTGCGTCTGCCGCCGAATTCTACTGTACTATGGGGGCTGCGGCTGCCACTGAATCTTGCGGCACTATGGGGGCTGCGGCTGCGTACGCTGCTAAATCTCCACCTGAGATGGACATGTCCTTTCCCCCATTTAACCTCAGCCAGGCTCTGGGTAGCGTTACCGTAGTCAGCGGCTGCTCCTCCAATGAGATGAAATGCCTTCATGTCGGTTTCCGGTTGGGGCCCCCGGCTTTTTCGCCTGCAGACGGCAGAGCACAGAGCGGGCAATCTCCTGCAGGCACTATATGTGGGGGCATTCTCTGTCACACACTGTGTATTGGGGAAATCTACTGTAGACACTACACATGAGGGCATTTGCAGCACCCCAGGTAGCCGGTTGCTGCAGTGATGTTGCCTTCCCTTCGGGGAGGGTGATGTCATGCTTGGAGGCAAGGGGGATTCTTTCTATCAGGTAAGGCACTCGCATTCAACACATCTGAATCTAGGCCAGGAGGGGTAGCTCAGGACCTGGATTCAGGGGAGATTCCTTAAACTTGATGTATCCTGGTCTGGAGGAGGAGCCAGTGAGTCTTGGTGAGTCTGAGAGAGGAGAGTAGAAGGACGTCAAAAGCAGATGTAGGGCCCGAGCAGCCACGAGGGAGCTGCTGCCCCTGGAAAGAGCAAGAATTAGAAGGAGAGTTGAATTGTGAAGGGGCTGAGAGGGAAGAAGCACAGTGGACGAAAGGGCTCAGTAGGGGAACAGTGGAAGGATGCCCTCAGAGCCAGAGCACAGAAGCCGGGTACAGGGAGCCCGAGGTTGTGTTGTTCTCCAGGACACGCAACAGAACTGGAGGGCATAGTACTATATGTTAATTGCCTGTAACAAGTCTGAGATGAAGCAGTGACCCTAAGAGCCGGCTCATCTAAGAGATCCTATAAACAGGCTCAAATTGCCTATCGGACAGACATCTGTCTTAGGACAGGAGAGGGGACCCTGTCAGCAAGCTTTAAGCTGCAGGGACCTCACCATCTTGTGCAAGTAGGAAAGGCTTACGGACTTCACCTGAAGTGGGACCCCTTATTGTTTCCAAGCCGGCCGGACTACAGCTACCCTACACCTGGTACCCTGGTCTGAGGACTGCTACCATCAGTAAACCAGGTAAAAGACTGCAAACTCTGTGTCCTCCACTTATTCGTCGGCATACACCATCCTTGCAACACACCTTTGGAGCCCTGGGGACCCCGCTTCACCTGTGGGAAGCGTTACCATCTTGCTGCAACATCACCCCAGAGGACCCCTTTAAGCAGCGTCGGTCCCTATTGACCGAGAACCACATGTGGCATCACGAACAATAGACTTTATTCACAATATCCCTTAAAGACCTTTCCCTTTTAATTGGGAGCCCAGGGCCACGGACCGGGTTGCAGCCACCGTGACATCCCCTTTAAGTACCGGACCCGGTACCGCAGGCATGTCAAACTCAGGGTACCCCGAGGGCCACATGAGTAACAAGAGGTTGTTGCGAGGGCCGCACACAGCAGCTAATGTCACACACGTATTGTAACAGCAGTCATGCCGTCATCCAGACACAGTGGATCCCGAAAATATAAGGATCTGCTCCTCCAAAGACCCAGGGCCCCCCTAATACAAGGATCCGCTCTCTCTTCCAGATATACAAGACCCCCATAATGTAGTCATATGCTCCACCAGAGATGCAGGGGACCACATAATACCAGGATCTGTTCCTCCAGAGATTGCGGACCCCTATAATACAAGAATCTGCTCTCCATAGATCAGGACCCTCATATACGGGTTTGCTCTTCCAGAGACCCCCATGATGTAAGGATCTTGTCCTCCAGAAAAACAATAATCCCCATAAGGATCTGATCCTCCAGAGACACAAGGACCCCCATAATACAGGGATCTACTTCTCCGCATACACAGGACCCCTATAATACAAGGCTCTGCTTTTCCATTGTCACAGGGCCCCATGGATCAGATCCTGGTACTATGGGGGTGTCTGTGTCAGACTGGAGGAGCAGATCCTCTTGTATTATGGGGGTCCCTATATTTCTGGAGGTGGAGGATCAGATCCTGGTACTTCCACCTCCAGAAATATAGGGACCCCCATAATACAAGAGGATCTGCTCCTCCAGTCTGACACAGACACCCCCATAGTACAAGGATCTGCTCCTCCAGTCCTACACACCCTCCCCTTATGCAGCAGGCAGGTTTCAGAGTCAGACTTCAGCTCCACCCGGTCCCCGTGGCCGCGGTCTGGAGCACGCCACTTACCACCGGCACCGACGACGTCACCTGGACTCTCCAACCACAAACTGAACACACAGCGAGTGCGAGTGAGACAGTGACGACGAGTCACCGGCGCTGCGGCGCAACGACCGTGAGTGATGACGAATGAACTGAAGCAGCCTGTCACACGCTCAGTGACGTCAGCCGCTGCTGGCGCTTCCCTGATGCGGAAGTGCCAGCGGCGGTCAGCGCCTCTCAGCAGCTGATCACGTAAGCAGGTCATATGCAGGGATATGGGCCAATGAATGAAGAGCCGGAAGTGCTGATCGTGAAGTTTTGAGCATAGGGGAAATAGGGGAAAATATGTGTAAGTGGATTGAGAGCTGGCTCAGGGATAGGAAACAAAGGGTGGTTATTAATGGAGCACATTCGGACTGGGTCGCGGTTAGCAGTGGGGTACCACAGGGGTCAGTATTAGGCCCTCTTCTTTTTAACATATTTATTAATGACCTTGTAGGGGGCATTCAGAGTAGAATTTCAATATTTGCAGATGACACTAAACTCTGCAGGGTAATCAATACAGAGGAGGACAATTTTATATTACAGGATGATTTATGTAAACTAGAAGCTTGGGCTGATAAATGGCAAATGAGCTTTAATGGGGATAAATGTAAGGTCATGCACTTGGGTAGAAGTAATAAGATGTATAACTATGTGCTTAATTCTAAAACTCTGGGCAAAACCGTCAATGAAAAAGACCTGGGTGTATGGGTGGATGACAAACTCATATTCAGTGGCCAGTGTCAGGCAGCTGCTACAAAGGCAAATAAAATAATGGGATGCATTAAAAGAGGAATAGATGCTCATGAGGAGAACATAATTTTACCTCTATACAAGTCACTAGTTCGACCACACTTAGAATACTGTGCACAGTTCTGGTCTCCGGTGTATAAGAAAGATGTAGCTGAACTGGAGCGGGTGCAGAGAAGAGCGACCAAGGTTATTAGAGGACTGGGGGGTCTGCAATACCAAGATAGGTTATTACACTTGGGGCTATTTAGTTTGGAAATACAAAGGCTAAGGGGTGATCTTATGTTAATGTATAAATATATGAGGGGACAGTACAAAGACCTTTCTGATGATCTTTTTAATCATAGACCGGTGATAAGGACAAGGGGGCATCCTCTACGTCTGGAGGAAAAAAGGTTTAAGCATAATAACAGACGCGGGTTCTTTACTGTAAGAGCAGTGAGACTATGGAACTCTCTGCCGTATGATGTTGTAATGAGTGAGTCATTACTTAAATTTAAGAGGGGACTGGATAACTTCCTGGAAAAGTATAATGTTACAGGGTATATATATTAGATTCTTTGATAGGGCGTTGATCCAGGGAACTAGTCTGATTGCCGTATGTGGGGTCGGGAAGGAATTTTTTTCCCCATGGTGGAGCTTACTCTTACCACATGAGGTTTTTTTGCCTTCCCCTGGATCAACATGTTAGGGCATGTTAGCTTAGGCTATGGGTTGAACTAGATGGACTTAAAGTCTTCCTTCAACCTTAATAACTATGTTACTATGTTACTATCTGTGGCTCAGCCTATTTGTGTTTAGACAAAGTTTGAGACTTTTGTGCGGGCCGCAGATATGCCTGTAAAGGGCCGCATGCGGCCCGCGGGATGCGTGTTTGACATGCCTGCGGTACCGAGTACAACGCTGCCCTGGTAGGGCGATCCAACTTGGCGTCACGAACAGGATGGACTGATGCGCCTTAGAGACTGATTTGCTGAGACTGTGCACTATAAATTGCACAAAAAACACCGCAATTATAGTACCATGTGGCTTGCAGGAGGAAATGGGCGCGTTGTCGTGGGTGGCACCTTGAGAAACGTGGCGAAAACTATGGCCGCACCTCATCAGTATTACTATGTCCAAGAAATATTAGAGAGGTCCGCCTCCTGATCTGGGATGGCGGGGAAAAGAAAAGGAACCACCCACGAAGACTGGCGTGGTACAGCAAAACGACAAACGAGGAGGCAGAACCGGTAATCAACATGGCGGAGGGAGGTGAGCGGACCCCAGAGCGTGGAATGGAACAAGAGGACTCTCCCAGCCGAGACCTGTAAGAAGTGCACCCATCACCGATGCTGGATCCTGACCTCCTGTGGAGAGAGAGGTAGAAGAACTCACCTGGCAGCTCGTGCGGACTCAGCTGAGCACTGTGACCGGGTGGAAGAAGGCCATCATCGGTAGCCTTACCGGGCGTCCGTAGGCAGCCTCATCTGGCTCGGAGCAGGAAAGAAGATTCGGCGCTCCAGAGCCAGAAAGAGCGGCACTGCTGAAGAGGGCGGAGGCACCCACCAAAGACCTACAGCCCACGCCTTGGACAACAGCACAGCCGAAAAGTGAGACGCTGCTGAGGAAGATGACAACGACCGCGGCCTGTCCAGCGACCAGCGACTGCAGCTTCAGCAGCGGAGCAGACCGGCCTCGGAGGGACTGCATCTGAAACAGGTATGAAGAACAACCCTGCCTCAGTGACCGACCCCACTCCAGCGACTGCTCCTGCCCCAGCTACTGACCCCGCTCTAGTTATCGATCTTACCGCAACCACCCCTGCGCTAAATGACACCCTGGTGGGCCCCCTACCGACCCCGCCGACACCAAGGCCTGGAAGAGCAGACTGTCGACTGTACTGGGACCAGGGGGACGACAGTTTGTGTCAGATGGCAGCCCTGCTAATTACAACCTGTGGGCCCCGGGTTAACTATACCGAACCTGTGGTGTTTGAAGAGGGACCTGCAGGGGCAGATATGATCGCGCTCCAGGGGGAGATCCCCATGATAACTTGGAGGGAGCATTGTAGACGTTGGGAGGAACAGGTAATACAGCAATTCCTGGCCCAGCAAGCATAAGAGAAAATGGAGAATTTCTGAATGCTAAAGTGACTGTGAATAGTTAAAAAGTTGAAAGTTAATCTGCTGAAAGAGGTAAAAACTGCTGAAGTTTAAAAGTTTGATAAACCTGACCAGATTTCCATTTAAAGGGATCATTTGTTTGAAAAGACATTAAGGCCATGGACAGTGAATAGTCCACAAACTTTCTTATACATAGTTGGTTGGTACATAGTTGGTCCTACTGGTTTTACATAGAACCTTGAAGAAATCTGTTCCAAAGTTGCCTTTAATTGTTGATAGTTTACATAAAGACCTGAAGCAAAAACCACTGGCGCGGCAAAACACTGGGTCTGGATACGCCTTGCAGCCCGCCAAAGCCCTACGTTGGGGGTTGATAACGGGTCCCTCGCATAGTTGCTGCTGTTTAATGTTATTTGATAGACTTGAATATAAATTTGAATAGTACATTTGCACTACCTCAGACTTGAGAAAAGTTAGAAAGTTAGAATTAATTTTGATATGCTAGAGAGTTGTGTAGATTAAATTATGCACTTTTTGTCCAGTTAAAATATTGCATTTTTGAATAAAATATATATATATATGTGATGTAGCATACCTGAAAAGGTAGATGATAGTTATGAGAGAAGTTATGCACTCTAATTGTGAAGATAGTATACCCTTAGAGGGTAACTGCACTGTATTTGAAAGTAATATCAATTGTTTGAAGCGACGGAAGGTGTTAGTCAGAAAACCTAATGATCATTTTCGCACAGTAATTAAAGGAGAATTCTGAGTAGTGATGAGCGAATATACTCATTACTCGAGATTTCTCGAGCACGCTCGGGTGTCCTCCGAGTATTTTTTAGTGCTTGGAGATTTAGTTTTCATCGCCGCAGCTGAATGATTTACATCTGTTAGCCAGCATAAGTACATGTGGTTGCTGCCTGGTTGCTAGGGAATCCCCACATGTAATCAAGCTGGCTAACAAATGTAAATCATTCAGCTGAGGTGAGGAAAACTAAATCTCCGAGCACTAAGAAATACTCTGAGGACACCCGAGCATGCTCGAGAAATCTCGAGTAACGAGTATATTCGCTCATCACTAATTCTGAGTAGTATATCCGCAGGGGTAATAGCTATTTTATAGTAAATATGTTTGCAACTTTAAAAGAAATTAATTCCTCCAATAAAGGGAAGCTAAAGTTCATATTAAATAGTTTATACCTGTTACTATGCATCTCAAAAATTTGTATGTCTTAAAGTAACCTGTTTATATTTCTTTCCTTTTTCCCAGTCCGGGAGTACTGGAGTTAACGCGGGGAGTGCAGCACCCCAGGTAGCCGGTTGCCGCAGTGATGTTGTCTTCCCTTCGGGGAGGGTGATGTCATGCTTGGAGGCAAGGGGGATTCTTTCTATCAGGTAAGGCACTCGCCTTCAACACATCTAAATCTAGGCCAGGAGGGGGAGCTCAGGACCTGGATTCAGGGGAGATTCCTTACACTTGATGTATCCTGGTCTGGAGGGGGAGCCAGTGAGTCTTGGTGAGTCTGAGAGAGGAGAGTAGAAAGACATCTGGAGCAGACGTAGGGGCTGAGCAGCCATGAGGGAGCTGCTATCCCTGGAAAGAGCGAGAATTAGAAGGAGAGTTGAATTGTGAAGGAGCTGAGAGGGAAGAAGCACAGTGGAGGAAAGGGCTCAGGAGGGGAACAGCGGAAGGACACCCTCAGAGCCAGAGCGCAGAAGCCGGGTACAGGGAGCCCGAGGTCGTGTTGTTCTCCAGGACATGCGACAGAACCGGAGGGCATAGTACTATATGTCAATTGCCTGTAACAAGTCTGAGGTGAAACAGTGACCTTAAAAGGCCACTGTCACCCCCCCCCAGCCGTTATAAACTAAAAGAGCCATCTTGTGCAGCAGTAATGCTGCAGTCTAACAAGGTGGCTCTTTTAGTTTTTGATTCATTTATTACCTCAATAAAGCGTTTTAAAAATTGGCCACAAATACCAGATATTGTACCGGGAGGCGGTCCGAATCGTCCTTTATCAATCTCCCAATGGCCGTCACTCTTCTCTTCAGGGGCGATGGTCGCCGCCCCCTGAGCGCTGTTGCTTCTTAAATCCGGCGCCTGCGCTGTGCGTGCCTGCCTGGGGCAGGCGCAGTCTTCATTGTCAGTCACAGCTCAGACGCAGGGTGCCTGACTGCGCCTGTGCGGGCAGTGCGGCCACCCTGTTCCTGAATCCCCGCCCCGCACTGTGTTATTCATTATGCACAGTGCGTGGCTGGGGTTCCTGGGCATGCGCACTGCGCTTGTCAGACGCTCCCCCGGTCCCCCGCCTTCCAGCGTTGTTCTTTGTGGCTGTTCAAAACGTCGGCATTGAAACCTGTATATTCCGGCAATGCTGGAAGGCGGGGGACCGGGGGAGCGTCTGACAAGCGCAGTGCGCATGCCCAGGAACCCCAGCCACGCACTGTGCATAATGAATAACACAGTGCGGGCCCCAGGCAGGCACGCACAGCGCAGGCGCCGGATTTAAGAAGCAACAGCGCGAAGGGGGCGGCGACCATCGCCCCTGAAGAGAAGAGTGACGGCAGTTGGGAGATTGATAGAGGACGATTCGGACCGCCTCCCGGTACAATATCTGGTATTTGTGGCCAATTTTTAAAATGCCTTATTGAGGTAATAAATGAATCAAAAACTAAAAGAGCAACCTTGTTAGACTGCAGCATTACTGCTGCACAAGGTGGCTCTTTTAGTTTATAACGGCTGGGGGGGGGTGACAGTGGCCCTTTAAGAGCTGGGTCATCTAAGAGATACTATAAACAGGCTCAAACTGCCTATCGTACAGACATCTCTCTTAGAACAGGAGAGGGGACCCTGTCAGCAAGCTTTAAGCTGCAGGGACCTCGCCATCTGGCGCAAGTAGGAAAGGCTTACGAACCTCACCTGAAGTGGGACCCCTTATTGTCTTCAAGCCGGCCGGACTACACCTACCCTACACCTGGTACCCTGGACTGAGGACTGCTACCATCAGTAAACCAGGTAAAAGGCTGCACACTCTGAGTCCTCCACTTATTCTTCGGCATACACCATCCTTGCCACACACCTTTGGAGCCCTGGGGACCACGCTTCACCTGTGGGAAGCGTTACCTTCTTGCTGCAACATCACCCCAGAGGACCCCTTTAACCCCTTTCTGCCATTGGACGCACTATTCTGTCCATGTGGGGTGGGCCCTAATTCCCAAGGACGGAATAGTACGTCCAGCACGATCGGCCGCGCTCACGGGGGGACGATAGGCAGCTGACATCCGGCACTATGTGCCAGGAGTGGTCACGGACCGCCCCCGGCACATTAACCCCCGGCACACCGCGATCAAACATGATCGCGGTGTGCCGGCAGTACAGGGAAGCATCGCGCAGGGAGGGGGCTCCCTGCGGGCTTCCCTGAGACCCCCGGAGCAACGCGATGTGATCGCGTTGCTGCGAGGGTTTCCTACCTCCTATCCCTGCAAGCCCCGGATCCAAAATGGCCGCGGGGCTGCATCCGGGTCCTGCAGGGATTACTTCCGGGTGCCGTGCAGGCTGCAGATGAAAGCTGCAGCCTGCACGGCTGTAAGTGAGATCGGTGATCTGACAGAGTGCTGTGCACACTGTCAGATCACCGATCTGTAATGTCCCCCCCTGGGACAAAGTAAAAAAAAAAAAAAAAAAAAAAAAAAATTCCCACATGTGTAAAAAAAAAAAGAAAAAAAAAATCCTAAATAAAGAAAAAAAAAAAAATATTCCCATAAATACATTCCTTTATCTAAATAAAAAAAAAATCAAAAAATAAAAGTACACATATTTAGTATCGCCGCATCCGTAACGACCCCACCTATAAAACTATATCACTAGTTAACCCCTTCAGTGAACACCGTAAAAAAAAAAAAAAACGAGGCTAAAAACAACGCTTTATTCTCATACCGCCAAACAAAAAGTAGAATAACACGCGATCAAAAAGACAGATTTAAATAACCATGGTACCGCTGCAAACGTCATCTTGTCCCGCAAAAAACGAGCCGCCATACAGCATCATCAGCAAAAAAATAAAAAAGTTATAGTCCTCAGAATAAAGCGATGCCAAAATAATTATTTTTTCTATAAAATAGTTTTTATCGTATAAAAGCGCCAAAACATAAAAAAATGATAGAAATGAGGTATCGCTGTAATCGTACTGACCCGAAGAATAAAACTGCTTTATCAATTTTACCAAACGCGGAACGGTATAAACGCCTCCCCCAAAAGAAATTCATGAATAGTTGGTTTTTGGTAATTCTGCCTCACAAAAATCGGAATAAAAAGCGATCAAAAAATCTCCCGTGCCCGAGCATGTTACCAATAAAAACGTCAACTCGTTCCACAAAAAACAAGACCTCACATGACTCTGTGGACTCAAATATGGAAAAATTATAGCTCTCAAAATGTGGTAACGCAAAAAATATTTTTTGCAATAAAAAGCTTCTTTCAGTGTGTGACAGCTGCCAATCATTAAAAATCCGCTAAAAACCCCGCTATAAAAGTAAATCAAACCCCCCTTCATCACCCCCTTAGTTAGGGAAAAATAAAAAAATTTAAAAAATGTATTTATTTCCATTTTACCATTAGGGTTAGGGCTAGGGCTAGGGTTAGGGCTAGGGTTAGGGCTAGGGTTAGGGTTAGGGTTAGGGTTGGGGCTAGGGCTAGGGTTAGGGCTAGGGCTAGGGTTAGGGTTGGGGCTAGGGTTAGGGCTAAGGTTGGGGCTAGGGTTAGGGTTGGGGCTAGGGTTGGGGCTAGGGTTAGGTTGGGGCTAGGGTTAGGGTTGGGGCTAGGGTTAGGGCTAGGGTTAGGGTTAAGGCTACAGTTAGGGTTGGGGCTAAAGTTAGGGTTAGGGTTGGGGCTAAAGTTAGGGTTAGGGTTTGGATTACATCTACGGTTGGGAATAGGGTTGGGATTAGAGTTAGGGGTGTGTCTGGGTTAGAGGTGTGGTTAGGGTTACCGTTGGGATTAGGGTTAGGGGTGTGTTTGGATTAGGGTTTCAGTTATAATTGGGGGGTTTCCACTGTTTAGGCACATCAGGGGCTCTCCAAACGTGACATGGCGTCCGATCTCAATTTCAGCCAATTCTGCGTTGAAAAAGTAAAACAGTGCTTCTTCCCTTCCGAGCTCTCCCGTGCGCCCAAACAGGGGTTTACCCCAACAAATGGGGTATCAGCGTACTCGGAACACATTGGAGAACAACTTTTGGTGTCCAATTTCTCCTGTTACCCTTGGGAAAATACAAAACTGGGGGCTAAAAAATAATTTTGGGGGGAACATTTTTTTTTTTATTTTCACGGCTATGCGTTATAAACTGTAGTGAAACACTTGAGGGTTCAAAACTCTCACAACACATCTAGATGAGTTGCTTAGGGGGTCTACTTTCCAAAATGGTGTCACTTGTGTTTTTTTTTTACTGTTTAGGTACATTAGGGCTCTGCAAACGCAATGTGATGCCTGCAGACCATTCCATCTAAGTCTGCATTCAAAATGGCGCTCCATCCCTTCCGAGTCCTCCCATGCGCCCAAACAGTGGTTCCCCCCCACATATGGGGTATCAGCGTACTCAGGACAAATTGGACAACAACTTTTGGGGTCCAATTTCTCCTGTTACCCTCGGGAAAATACAAAACTGGGGGCTAAAAAATAATTTTTGAGGGATAAAAATGTTTGTTTTATTTTTATGGCTCTGCATTATAAACTTCTGTGAAGCAGTTGGTGGGTCAAAGTGCTCACTACACCTCTAGATAAGTTCCTTAGGGGGTCTACTTTCCAAAATGGTGTCACTTGTGGGGGGGTTTCAATGTTTAGGCACATCAGTGGCTCTCCAAACGCAACATTGGGTCCCATCTCAATTCCTGTCAATTTTGCAGTGAAAAGTCAAACGGCGCTCCTTCCCTTCCGAGCTCTCCCATGCGCCCAAACAGTGGTTTACACCCACATATGGGGTATCATCGTACTCAGGACAAATTGTACAACAACTTTTGGGGTCAAATTTCTTCTCTTACCCTTGGGAAAATAAAAAATTGGGGGTGAAAAGATAATTTTTGTGAAAAAATATGATTTTTTATTTTTACGGTTCTGCATTATAAACTTCTGTGAAGCACTTGGTGGGTCAAAGTGCTCACCACACCTCTAGATAAGTTCCTTAGGGGGTCTACTTTCCAAAATAGTGTCACTTGTGGGGGGTTTCAATGTTTAGGCACATTAGTGGCTCTCCAAACGCAACATGGCGTCCCACCTCAATTCCTGTCAATTTTGCATTGAAAAGTCAAACGGCGCTCCCTCCCTTCCAAGCTCTCCCATGCGCCCAAATAGTGGTTTACCCCCACATATGTGGTATCAGCGTACTCAGGACAAATTGTACAACAACTTTTGGGGTCCAATTTCTCCTGTTACCCTCGGGAAAATACAAAACTGGGGGCTAAAATATAATTTTTGTGGGAAAAAAATGTTTGTTTTATTTTTACGGCTCTGCATTATAAACTTCTGTGAAGCAGTTGGTGGGTCAAAGTGCTCACTACACCTCTAGATAAGTTCCTTAGGGGGTCTACTTTCCAAAATGGTGTCACTTGTGGGGGGGGTTCAATGTTTAGGCACATCAGTGGCTCTCCAAACGCAACATGGGGTCCCATCTCAATTCCTGTCAATTTTGCAGTGAAAAGTCAAACGGCGCTCCTGTTATGACCCCAATGGCAGAGGGTCTCTGCAATAAATACCAAGTCTGCAAACACAAAAAACCAGCTCATAGGGCAGTGGTAACTGGGCTGACCGTATATCTAATCCTAGCACCACAAATAGCAGCAGCCGGGGAACGTGCCTACGTTGGTTCTAGACGTCTCGCGCCAGCCGGAGAACTAACTAACCCTAGAAGGGAAAAGATAGACCTTTCTTGCCTCCAGAGAAAAGACCCCAAAAGTTGGATACAAGCCCCCAACAAATAATAACGGTGAGGTAAGAAGAAAAGACAAACGTAAGAATGAACTAGGTATTTAGCAAAGAGAGGCCCACTGACTAATAGCAGAATATAGTAAGATGACTTATACGGTCAGCAAAAACCCTATCAAAAATATCCACGCTGGATATTCAAGAACCCCCGAACCGTCTAACGGCCCGGGGGGAGAATACCAGCCCCCTAGAGCCTCCAGCAAAATCAGGAATCACATTTAGTACAAGCTGGACAAAAAATAAGAGCAATACAAATAACCAAAAAACAAGGAAGCAGGACTTAGCTTAATTTTGCATGAACCAGGACCAGCAGACAGGAGCAAACAGAAAGGACTGATTACAACGATGACAGGCACCAGACTAAGAATTCAGGAAGTTCATATAGCAACACCCCTGGACTAACGACCCAGGTGGGTGCCAAACTAGGGAAAGACAATCTCAGAGTCATACCACTAGTGACCACAAGAGGGAGCCAAAAAAGTCTAATTCACAACACGCTCCTTCCCTTCCGAGCTCTCCCATGCGCCCAAACAGTGGTTTACACCCACATATGGGGTATCAGCGTACTCAGGACAAATTGTACAACAACTTGTGCAGTCCAATTTCTTCTCTTACCCTTGGGAAAATAAAAAATTGGGGGTGAAAAGATAATTTTTGTGAAAAAATATGATTTTTTATTTTTACGGTTCTGCATTATAAACTTCTGTGAAGCACTTGGTGGGTCAAAGTGCTCACCACACCTCTAGATAAGTTCCTTAGGGGGTCTACTTTCCAAAATGGTGTCACTTGTGGGGGGTTTCAATGTTTAGGCACATCAGGGGCTCTCCAAACGCAACATGGCGTCCCATCTCAATTCCAGTCAATTTTGCATTGAAAAGTCAAATGGCGCTCCTTCGCTTCCGAGCTCTGTCATGCGCCCAAACAGTGGTTTACCCCCACATATGGGGTATCGGCGTACTCAGGACAAATTGTACAACTTCTTTTGGGGTCCATTTTCTCCTGTTACCCTTGGTAAAATAAAACAAATTGGAGCTGAAGTAAATTTTGTGTGAAAAAAAAGTTAAATGCTCATTTTTATTTAAACATTCCAAAAATTCCTGTGAAACACCTTAAGGGTTAATAAACTTCTTGAATGTGGTTTTGAGCACCTTGAGGAGTGCAGTTTTTAGAATGGTGTCACACTTGGGTATTTTCTATCATATAGACCCCTCAAAATGACTTCAAATGAGATGTGGTCCCTAAAAAAAAATGGTGTTGTGAAAATGAGAAATTGCTGGTCAAATTTTAACCCTTATAACTCCCTAACAAAAAAAAATTTTGGTTCCAAAATTGTGCTGATGTAAAGTAGACATGTGGGAAATGTTACTTATTAAGTATTTTGTGTGACATATCACTGTGATTTAATTGCATAAAAATTCAAAGTTGGAAAATTGCAAAATTTTTAAAATTTTCACCAAATTTCCGTTTTTTTCACAAATAAACGCATGTAATATCAAAGAAATTTGACCACTATCATGAAGTACAATATGTCACAAGAAAACAATGTCAGAATCACTGGGATCCGTTGAAGCGTTCCAGAGTTATAACCTCATAAAGGGACAGTGGTCAGAATTGTAAAAATTGTCCCGGTCCATAACGTGCAAACCACCCTTGGGGGTGAAGGGGTTAAGCAGCGTCGGTCCATACTGACCGAGAACCACATGTGGCATCACGAACAATAGACTTTATTCACAATATCCCTTAAAGACCTTTCCCCTTTAATTGGGTGCCCAGGGCCACAGACCGGGACGCAGCCACCATGACATTCAGTACCGGACCCGGTACCGAGTACCCCGCTGCCCTGGTAGGGCGATCCACATTCTCCGGCAGGCATTGTGTATTGGGGCAATCTTCTGCGGGCACTATATATGGGGGCATTCTCCATCAGGCACTGTGTATTGGGGCAATCTCCTGCGGGCACTATATATGGGGGCATTCTCTGTCACACGCTGTGTATTGGGGCAATCTCCTGTGGGCACTACATATGGGGGCATTCTCCATCACATGCTGTGTATTGGGACAATCTCCTGCAGGCACTATATATTGGGGCATTCTACATCACACGCTGTGTATTGGGGCAATCTCCTGCAGGCACTACATATGGGGGCATTCTCCATCACACCCTGTGTATTGGGGCAATCTCCTGCAGGCACTATACAGGGGGGCATTCTCTGTCACACGCTGTGTATTGGGGCAATCTACTGCGGGCACTATATATGGGGGCATTCTCTGTCACACGCTGTGTATTAGGGCAATCTCCTCAGGCCCGTATTTGGGGGGGGGGCAAGGGGCCCAGGCCCTGGGCCACCCACCAAGCGGGGGCCTCCCACCAATATAGGGATAAATATCTCAAAACATGTAAAATACACGTCTCTTTGCTGTGAACCATTTCTAATGATAAGGAACATTTAACAAAAGAGAAACTATTGAAAGTGTAGGGACCTGGCTACGGTCTTACATCTCAGTGGCTGGCGCAGAGCGGCAGAGTCATGGCACCTGACCTGCATTAGCATCCACTGACCTGGCTAGCCTAGCCAGACATCCATAGTGCCCTCCCTGTACCTAATGCTTACCTTATGGCATACGGCAGCCTTCTCCGATCCCAACAGAAGCTTCTAGGCGCTACCTATTCAGCTATATAATCACTCCCTTGGATTAGATCAGATGAGAGTTTGTTCAGCTACCTTCGAAGAAGGAGGCGGAGCCACGATGTTGGCGCGAGAAGAGGATTCTCCACCGCGGAGCGCGGCAGGACTTCACTCTGGATCTTCAGTCACTGAAGATCCAGAGATGAAGTGATTCAATCTTCACAGTGTCGTGGTGGGCGAGTATGATCTCTGTCTGTCTGTCTGTGTGTGTGTGTCTGTCTGTGTTGAGACTACTGAGGTAGCTCTAAGGATATATCTAATTTTGATGGTAATCTGCAGTGGTGAGCGTTCCTTCTCAAAACTCAAATTAGTTGAAAACCGATTAAGGACATCCATGAAGCAGGAAAGACTTGTAAATTTGGCTATCATGAGCATCGAGTCAGATATACTGCGTGAATTGGACTTTAGTAACATCATTAGTGATTTTGCAGCACGAAAATCAAGGAAAGTGCCTGGATTGTAACAAAATGAATGATTTTACCTGAATTTCTCTGCGCAAATGATTTCTGTAAATAAACTTGGATTTGTTTTGACTTTGTGGTTTTGCATTACATATTGCAACACCTTGAAAAATAGGCCTCCCTCCAAAATGGGCCCCGGGCCACCCACCTCTTAAATCCAGCCCTGAATCTCCTGCAGGCACTATACATGTGGGCATTCTCCGTCACACACTGTGTATTGGGGCAATCTTCTGCGGGCACTATATATGGGGGCATTCTCCATCATGCACTGTGTATTGGGGCAATCTCCTGCAGGCACTATACATGGGGGCATTTTCCGTCGCACGCTGTGTATTGGGGCAATCTACTGCGGGCACTATACAGTTATATGAAAAAGTTTGGGCACCTCTATTAGTCTTAAGCATAATGTTTTATAAAAAATTGGGTTTTTTGCAACAGCTATTTCAGTTTCATATATCTAATAACTGTTGGACACAGTAATGTTTCTGCCTTGAAATGAGGTTTATTGTACTAACAGAAAATGTGCAATCTGCCTTCAAACAAAATTTGACAGGTGCATAAATATGGGCAACTCACCAGAAAAGTGACATTAATATTTAGTAGATCCTCCTTTTGCAAAAATAACAGCCTCTAGTCGCTTCCTGTAGCTTTTAATGAGTTCCTGGATCCTGGATGAAGGAATTTTTGACCATTCCTCTTTACAAAACAATTCCAGTTCAGTTAAGTTTGATGGTCGCCGAGCATGGACAGCCCTCTTCAAATTATCCCACAGATGTTCAATGATATTCAGGTCTGGGGACTGGGATGGCCATTCCAGAACAGTGTAATTGTTCCTCTGCATGAATGCCTGAGTAGATTTGGAGCGGTATTTTGGATCATTGTCTTGCTGAAAGATCCATCCCCTGCGTAACTTCAACTTTGTCACTGATTCATGAACATTATTGTCAAGAATCTGCTGATACTGAGAGGAATCCATGCGTCCCTCAACTTTAACAAGATTCCCGGTGCCGGCATTGGCCACACAGCCCCAAAGCATGATGGAACCTCCACCAAATTTTACTGTGGGTAGCAAGTGTCTTTTTTGGAATTCTGTGGTTTTTTTGCCGCCATGCATAACGCCTTTTTGTATGACCAAACAACTCAATCTTGGTTTCATCAGTCCACAGGACCTTCTTCCAAAAAGAAATTGGCTTCTCCAAATGTGCTTTTGCATACCTCAGCCGACTCTGTTGGTGGCGTGCTTGCAGAAACGGCTTCTTTCGCATCATTCTCCCATACAGCTTCTCCTTGTGCAAAGTGCGTTGTATAGTTGACCGATGCACAGTGACACCATCTGCAGCAAATTGATGCTGCAGCTCTCTGGAGGTGGTCTGAGGATTGTCCTTGACTTATCTCACCATTCTTCTTTTCTGCCTTTCTTATGTTTTTCTTGGCCTGCCACTTCTGGCCTTAACAAGAACTGTACCTGTGTTCTTCCATTTCCTTACTATGTTCCTCACAGTGGAAATTGACAGGTTAAATCTCTGAGACAGCTTTTTGTATCCTTCCCCTGAACAACTATGTTGAATAATGTTTGTTTTCAGATCATTTGACAGTTGTTTTGAGGAGCCCATGATGCCACTCTTCAGAGGAGATTCAAACAGGAGAACAACTTGCAAGTGGCCACTTTAAGTAGCTTTTCTCATGATTGCATACACCTGGCTATGAAGTTCAAAGCTCAATGAGGTTACAAAACAAAAAAAGTGCTTTAGTAAGTCAGTAAAAAGTAGGTAGGAGTATTTAAAACAAGAAAATGATAAGGGTGCCCATACTTATGCACCTGTTTTCTGTTAGTACAATAAACCTCATTTCAAGGCAGAAACATTACTGTGTCCAACAGTTATTAGATATATGAAACTGAAATAGCTTTTGTAAAAAAAACAATTTTTTATAAAACATTAAGCTTATGTAGTGCCCCCACTGTCGCAGGGCCGAGGGGTACCCGGTACCGGGTCTCTGAGTCTCTGTTCTGGAGTTGTCACGGTGGCTAGACCCGGTCCGTGACCCTGCTGAGGGGCGCCCAATGAAAGGTGTGGATGGAATGGGATGTCGTTATGGTGGTGGTAGTGCGGTGCTGTGCCGGTCGCGGTAAATAACGAGGACACCAGGTTGCAGTCTCTTTACCTCTTTACTGAAGGCTTCAGGGTCCTCAGTCCGGAATACGGTTAGCCAGGCTGTGCAAGTCCGGCCGGTCCGATGGCACCTCCAGAGTTCCCTTTACAGGTGGAAATCTGTGCCTACCCTCTAGCGCTTGTGTGTTGTGGTCCTCCCCTGCTGTGCTTACGGGATAGTCCCCACAACTGTTGTGTCTGTTTCTCGTGTTCCCTCACAACTCGATTCTGATGTTCTTCCACGTCCCCCAGATCTTATGGTTAGGACGCACCCGTATGACGGGGAGGCTCGGAGCTCTTCCGGGACTCTAGCGTCGCCCCACTCCTGTTGTTACCCCCCTGTGTCTTCCTAGGTCAATTGGGTGAGACAGCCCGCCTATAACTGACTGTCCTGCCGTAGGTTTGAAGTTTGGCCTGGAGCTCTATACTTCCTCGGCGTTCCGTCCACCGGTTATGCGCCGCAGTAGGATGTTGCCTCGTCTTACAGCACGACTCCTACTGGTATTCTCCTTGTTGCGTTGATCTCGTTTCTCACTCAGCACAATAAACCTCGCTTCTTGTCCTTTCTTGGGGTACCGCCGCTATATCGTGCAGGCGCGGTCCCGTAACGTTCTCTCTGGTTGCTAGGCCTCTGTCAGGATCCCACCCCTGACAGGGACCCCTCTGAATCTTCCCCTACAACACCCTCTGCCACAAGGTGTTGCCTGGTTCCAACCCAGTCAGCTTTCTCACTAACTTCCTGCCTAACCCCCAGTTTTACCAGATTGTGAGGAGTGGCCTAATACATAGAACCCTTAGCTCCCCCTGGAGGCCAGACTGTGAAGTGTATTGGTGTCTGTGATACCTGGTCAGATGAACTCCTTCAGTGCCATCAGACGTACCATAGCCCCCCTTAGCGGCGGAGCAACAGTACTGCAACGACCAGGACTCTGGGGCGCTGCACCCCCCCGGTTAAATCCAGTACTCCTGGACTGGGAAGAAAACAACAATACATGTCAGCAAAAAGACATACAATTTTGAAAATGCAAGTACAAGTAAACTTTTTAACATAGCTTCCCTTTATGGGAGGTGAGGACACTTGAACGTTACAAACATGGTTAAATATTTTAAATAACATACTATAAATACTTTTCTTACCCAACCGGGTATTCTACTAAGTGCAAAATTTTTGAACAATAATTTAACATTGCCTTTAAAGACGTACTCGCTGAATCCACTAAAGACCTTCTTATAAAACATTATAAGGCTAATCAACTTTTCTGCATTCTCCTTCTTTACATCTGCAGGACCGCCTGTCCTAACTGCTCCAGGCCTACTGCCTCTCCTTTCTGTTACAGGACCTCCCCTTTCCGCCCGGGCCTACTGCCTTTCTACTACTATACACGGTATAGAACTTATCATCCATCTTTCAGTTCGGATTACTGAGCCATCTCTGCATGTCTCATAGGAGGACTCACTGACTAACCCCGTACGGGTTCACTTTCTGTCCTCATTCTTCTATCAACATCATTAAACATCTCTCACAATTAACTAGTTAGCTACATTTAACTTCTTCTTTCAAAACATTATTGCCATTTAACCATCTTAAGGCAACACTGTTCATAAGTGCAATATGTGAACATTCCCTTTAAGAGGGGACCAAGTCTCTATGAGGTAGTGCAACTTCTCAAGCTGCAAGTCTGTTCCAGTAAGGACTCCGGTGCTGGTTCCAAAACCAGTGTCTTCGCAAAGAGTCCTTTCCTTGTGTAAAACCAGTAGAGAGCACCTTTAAGAAGGTGCAAACTATTTACAAGAAGTTTGTAATCATGCATTGTTCATGATTCAGCAGTTCTTTCAATGATGAATAAACAGGAAACAAAAACAAAAAGCAGAAGAAGGGATCCCGGGTAAACAAAGGGATCCCTTTAAGAGTTAACCCTGATCGGGTTGTAGCAGCAAAAACATCAGAAGGACAAACAGTTAACTATATACATATTCAGAAGATCAGGACATTTACTTGAACCAATCAGGGGGCAGCACCGGCGGAGGCAACCCCTTTGGATATTGCCCGCCGCCTGGTACTGCGTAAGGGGAGGTACTGTCCCATCTGGGGGTCTGCGTACCCACTGTCTTCCGTTCTGGGGCAGCTGGAGCACCGACCACCTGGGAGGACGCCCCCTTGGCCACGACAATGGTTGAGGTGACAATGTTGCAGGTCGTGGTTTTAATGACGGTGTACGTCGGAGTGACCTCGGTGGTCTTGGTGACGATCATGGGCTGACCACGAGGGGGCACCTCTGCCACGGGGGTCAGCTTCACTGGCACCTCAGTCAGGGGTGTCACGGGGCTCTGCTTCTTGTGGACATTCAGGGCGAACCACCCCTTTTCCCCAAAGTGCCTGGTGTAAATAACTTCGTCCCCCCGGGTAGAGATCCCGGTCTGGGTGGCCCTCTCTGAGATGAGACTCCACATCCCGTCGGTTAACAAAGACTTCGGCGTACAGGCCCGGCTCTTTGATAAAGCCCCAGCCTCCGCGGAGCTTGAAGGCGACAACGGTGCCCTGCCTGCGCGGGGCCTGGTGAGCGATGGGGTCCTTGCGGGCCCGGTCCTTAACCGCCAAGTCCTTTTGGTGGTAGGCCTCTAGCCCAACCTGGTACGCCCTTTCTCCCTCCTCCCACTGCTGTTCCAGCTGGACCTGGTATTCCTCCCAGCTCAGGGCCTGTACCATCTCCCCTTTCTGTGTCTTCACCCCGGGGAACCCCATGAGGTCGGGTCCTAGGTTCACCAAGCGGCATACTGTACGCTCCGCATGGACCTCACTCAGCGGGGTAATTGGTGAAATCGGGGCTTTCAGGAAGTGTTCCATACCCGTTGTCTCCTCCCACGGTAACAAGCGCTGGAGTCTATGGGTCCCAGGGAGAGGGGGTGCCGTGACGGGGCCTATCAACAGACCCTCAGCCAGCGGGGCAGGGTCAGCGGACTCACCGGTCGGCGCGTGTCCCTCCTCCTCGGTCGGCTCCGCCAGCGGTATGGTCAATGGGAGCATCGGCTGAGGTTCCGACAGCAACGCAGGGTCCGATGTTAGAAGATCCTCCGCTGGCGTCTCCGTCCGCAGCTGGAGGAGTTGTTCGATCAGGCCCTCCATCTCCATTTGCAGGAGGCCGGTCCCAATTGCGGAGAGCTGGCCACTGGGCTCGTCCGGGTGGCTGGGGAAGTCTTCGGCTTCAACCCCGCATTCCTGGTCTGAGCGACTCATCATGGCGTCCTCCGCATGGGTCGCTTCCTGGTTCTCTTCCCGCTCTCTCCTTCGTGGGCGGTTTCGTTTTCTCTGTCTCCGCCCACCATTGAGAATCAGGAGGCGGATCTCGGCTGCTGACGGACACGTCCTCACAGTGCAGAAATATTTAGACTGGGCGGCCATTGTCTTTCGCGCTTTTCAGCTGGTCCACGCCTACTCCACGCCCTTCTTCTTCTCCTGCGCTCTCCCTAGCGCTGTAATGGCAGCTGGTTTTGGTGTCAAATGGCAATCCACAGTCTTTGCAATAAGTCACAGTCCAAGTATAATAAAGCACAGTTCCAAGGCACACATGACCCGATTCTTCAGGCTTAAGTAGATCCTGTTCGTGACGCCAAGTTGTAGTGCCCCCACTGTCGCAGGGCCGAGGGGTACCCGGTACCGGGTCTCTGTTCTGGAGTTGTCACGGTGGCTAGACCCGGTCCGTGACCCTGCTGAGGGGCGCCCAATGAAAGGTGTGGATGGTATGGGATGTCGTTATGGTGGTGTTAGTGCGGTACTGTGCCGGTCGCGGTAAATAACGAGGACACCAGGTTGCAGTCTCTTTACCTCTTTACTGAAGGCTTCAGGGTCCTCAGTCCGGAATACGGTTAGCCAGGCTGCGCAAGTCCGGCCGGTCCGATGGCACCTCCAGAGTTCCCTTTACAGGTGGAAATCTGTGCCTACCCTCTAGCGCTTGTGTGTTGTGGTCCTCCCCTGCTGTGCTTACGGGATAGACCCCACAACTGTTGTGTCTGTTTCTCGTGTTCCCTCACAACTCGATTCTGATGTTCTTCCACGTCCCCCAGATCTTATGGTTAGGACGCACCCGTATGACGGGGAGGCTCGGAGCTCTTCCGGGACTCTAGCGTCGCCCCACTCCTGTTGTTACCCCCCTGTGTCTTCCTAGGTCAATTGGGTGAGACAGCCCGCCTATAACTGACTGTCCTGCCGTAGGTTTGAAGTTTGGCCTGGAGCTCTATACTTCCTCGGCGTTCCGGCCACCGGTTATGCGCCTCAGTAGGATGTTGCCTCGTCTTACAGCACGACTCCTACTGGTATTCTCCTTGTTGCGTTGATCTCGTTTCTCACTCAGCACAATAAACCTCGCTTCTTGTCCTTTCTTGGGGTACCGCCGCTATATCGTGCAGGCGCGGTCCCGTAACGTTCTCTCTGGTTGCTAGGCCTCTGTCAGGATCCCACCCCTGACAGGGACCCCTCTGAATCTTCCCCTACAACACCCTCTGCCACAAGGTGTTGCCTGGTTCCAACCCAGTCAGCTTTCTCACTAACTTCCTGCCTAACCCCCAGTTTTACCAGATTGTGAGGAGTGGCCTAATACATAGAACCCTTAGCTCCCCCTGGAGGCCAGACTGTGAAGTGTATTGGTGTCTGTGATACCTGGTCAGATGAACTCCTTCAGTGCCATCAGACGTACCATAGCCCCCCTTAGCGGCGGAGCAACAGTACTGCAACGACCAGGACTCTGGGGCGCTGCACTTAAAATTAATAGGGGTGCCCTTTTTCATGTAACTGTTTATGGGGGCATTCTCCGGCAGGCACTATGTATTGGGGCAATCTTCTGCGGGCACTATATATGGGGGCATTCTTCAGCAGGCACTATGTATTGGGTCAATCTACTGCGGACACTATATATGGGGGCATTCTCCAGCAGGCACTTTGTATTGGCGCAATCTACTGCAGGTACTATATGTGGGGGCATTCTTCGTCGCACGCTGTGTATTGCGGCAATCTACTGCAGACACCATATATGGGGGCATTCTCCGTCAGGCACTGTGTATTGGGGCAATCTCCTGCAGGCACTATATCTGGGGCCATTCTCCGCTACACGCTTTGTATTGGGGCAATATACTGCACACACTATACATGGGGGGGGGGCATTCTCCAGCAGGCATTGTGTATTGGGGCAATCTTCTGGGGGCACTATATATGGGAGCATTCTCCGTCAGGCACTGTGTATTGGGGCAATCTACTGCGGGCACTATATGTGGGTGCATTCTCTGTCACATGCTGTGTATTGGGGCAATCTCCTGCAGGCACTATGTATAGGGGCATTCTCCGTCAGGCACTGTGTATTGGGGGAAATCTCCTGCAGGCACTATATGTGGGGGCATTCTCCGCTACACGCTGTGTATTGGGGCAATATACTGCACACACTATACATGGGGGCATTCTCCAGCAGGCACTGTGTATTGGGGCAATCTCCTGCAGGCACTATATGTGGGGGCATTCTCCGTTACATGCTGTGTATTGGGGCAATATACTGCACACACTATACATGGGGGCATTCTCCAGCAGGCACTGTGTATTGGGGCAATCTTCTGCGGGCACTATATATGGTAGCATTCTCCGTCAGGCACTGTGTATTGTGAAATCTCCTGCGGGCACTATGGGGGCATTCTCCGGCAGGCACTGTGTATTGGGAAATCTCCTGCGGGCACTATGGGGGCATTCTCCGGCAGGCACTGTGTATTGGGGCAATCTACTGCGGGCACTATATGTGGGGGCATTCTCTGTCACATGCTGTGTATTGGGGCAATCTCCTGCAGGCACTATATATAGGGGCATTCCCCGTCAGGTGCTGTGTATTGGGGCAACCTCCTGCAGGCACTATATGTGGGGGCATTCTCCGTCACACGCTGTGTATTGGGGCAATCTACTGCACACACTATACATGGGGGCATTCTCCGTCAGGCACTGTGTATTGGGGCAATCTCCTGCAGGCACTATATGTGGGGGCATTCTCCGTTACATGCTGTGTATTGGGGCAATATACTGCACACACTATACATGGGGGCATTCTCCAGCAGGCACTGTGTATTGGGGCAATCTTCTGCGGGCACTATATATGGGAGCATTCTCCGTCAGGCACTGTGTATTGGGAAATATCCTGCGGGCACTATGGGGGCATTCTCCGGCAGGCACTGTGTATTGGGGCAATCTACTGCGGGCACTATATGTTGCACGGGCATTCTCTGTCAGGCACTGTGTATTGAGGCAATCTCCTGCAGGCACTATATGTGGCACGGGCATTCTCTGTCAGGCACTGTGTATTGAGGCAATCTCCTGCAGGCACTATATGTGGCACGGGCATTCTCTCTCAGGCACTGTGTATTGGGGCAATCTCCTGCAGACACTATACATGGGGGCATTCTCTGTCAGGCACTGTGTATTGGGGCAATCTCCTGCAGGCACTATGGGGGCATTCTCCGGCAGGCACTGTTTATTGGGGCAATCTCCTGCAGGCACTATATGTGGGGACATTCTCCATCACACACTGTGTATTGGGGCAATCTCCTGCAGGCACTATATATGGGAGCATTCTCCGTCAGGCACTGTGTATTGGGGCAGTCTCCTGCAGGCACTATATGTGGCACGGGCATTCTCTGTCAGGCACTGTGTATTGGGGCAATCTCCTGCAGACACTATACATGGGGGCATTCTCTGTCAGGCACTGTGTATTGGGGCAATCTCCTGCAGACACTATATGTGGGGGCATTCTCTGTCAGGCACTGTGTATTGGGGCAATCTCCTGCAGACACTATATGTGGGGGCATTCTCTGTCAGGCACTGTGTATTGGGGCAATCTCCTGCGGGCACTATGGGGGCATTCTCCGGCAGGCACTGTGTATTGGGGCAATCTCCTGCAGGCACTATATGTGGGGACATTCTCCGTCACACACTGTGTATTGGGGCAATCTCCTGCAGGCACTATATATGGGAGCATTCTCCGTCAGGCACTGTGTATTGGGGCAATCTCCTGCAGACACTATATGTGGGGGCATTCTCTGTCAGGCACTGTGTATTGGGGCAATCTCCTGCGGGCACTATGGGGGCATTCTCCGGCAGGCACTGTGTATTGGGGCAATCTCCTGCAGGCACTATATGTGGGGACATTCTCCGTCACACACTGTGTATTGGGGCAATGTCCTGCAGGCACTATATATGGGAGCATTCTCCGTCAGGCACTGTGTATTGGGGCAATCTCCTGCAGACACTATATGTGGGGGCATTCTCTGTCAGGCACTGTGTATTGGGGCAATCTCCTGCGGGCACTATGGGGGCATTCTCCGGCAGGCACTGTGTATTGGGGCAATCTCCTGCAGGCACTATATGTGGGGACATTCTCCGTCACACACTGTGTATTGGGGCAATCTCCTGCAGACACTATATGTGGGGGCATTCTCTGTCAGGCACTGTGTATTGGGGCAATCTCCTGCAGGCACTATATGTGGGGACATTCTCCGTCACACACTGTGTATTGGGGCAATCTCCTGCAGGCACTATATATGGGAGCATTCTCCGTCAGGCACTGTGTATTGGGGCAATCTCCTGCAGACACTATATGTGGGGGCATTCTCTGTCAGGCACTGTGTATTGGGGCAATCTCCTGCGGGCACTATGGGGGCATTCTCCGGCAGGCACTGTGTATTGGGGCAGTCTCCTGCAGGCACTATATGTGGGGACATTCTCCGTCACACACTGTGTATTGGGGCAATCTCCTGCAGGCACTATATATGGGAGTATTCTCCGTCAGGCACTGTGTATTGGGGCAATCTCCTGCAGGCACTATATATGGGAGTATTCTCCGTCAGGCACTGTGTATTGGGGCAATCTCCTGCAGGCACTATATATGGGAGTATTCTCCGTCAGGCACTGTGTATTGGGGCAATCTCCTGCAGGCACTATATGTGGCACGGGGATTCTCCATCAGGCGCAGTGTATTGGGGCAATTTTAATCATGCACTGTGAAGACTGGCGCATAAGAACCAGCCATCTTTGGCGGAATCAGTACACAGGGATATTTACGATATCGCTCTCCTCGTTGTTTGGGTCTCCGAGCTTGGTCATCACACATATTCCAGCTGATAACCTCTCCTCACATGATGAGCAGCAATCAGCCATAAGCAAACCTATAATAATCTTGGCTTCAATCAGCAGCTTTCATCTTCAGGCAACGCATGAGGGACTGAGTGACCCCTCACTGCCGTCTCTGCTTCATAGAAGAGGAGTCCATCTCTCCTGCAGAATCTTCAAGAATAAAGACTTAATAAGAAATAATCAAATAGTGGAGAAAACTGACAGTGCTGGACTCCACCGAGACCGACTTATGGAAGACAAAGTCCACCGCTGTCACCCTAATGGTCCACGAGGACAGATGGATGGATGGAGAAATGGATAATAGATAGATAATAGATAGACAGATGATAGATAATAGACAGATAATAGATAGATAATAGATAGAGAGATGACATAATAGATAGATGATAAATAATAGATAGACAGATAATAGATAGATAATAGATAGAGAGATGACAGACAATAGATAATAGATAGATAGATGGATGGATGGATGGATGGATGGATAGATAGAGAGATAGATAGATGGATAGATAATACACAGATATAGATAATATATTCCTTCGCACTTCATGTCATTTTCTATAACTGTCTTTTTAATGTATATAAAAATATCATTGATTTTTTTTAAACTTTCTGTCATTTACAAATCGAATGAATATATGAAACTTTCCCTGACAACCTCCCTCCCGTCTGACAACCAGCTGACGACCAGAGGGGCTGAAACTGCTGTGTAAAATCCCTCAGCTGCCGTCCCTCCGCCGCAGAGATGTCACCTGCTTTATAAAATAAAGCATATTCTGGAATTCATGGTGCTGGTTGTCACGGCAATAAGGAAATCACAAGAGAATGGCAGGTACACGGGTGATGGCCCCCTGGACGGCTGGTGGAGTTTGGCTGCCTTTTCTCGCGGACGTGACATACATTGTATCTCATAAAGGGGGGGCTTTCAAAACGATTCAGCAAATCACTGACCACAGCGCTCAATGGATGTGCATGCAACTGTCACCACTAAGGTCCATGATTGGCTGCAGTGGTCTTGTGGCATGTAAAGCCAACAACGGAGCAACTTGTCGAAAACAAGACTCATCAGTGAAGAATAAAAGATTCTGCAACCTTCTTACACACCTTATCAATTTTTCACAATTTGCAGGGTCTGTTTGCTGGAAACGAATGGGAACATTCTTGTCACCTCACAGCTGAGGTTTTGTTACACTTGCATCCAATCTGGAAAATCATCTATCTGGAGAATTGTAACAAACTAGCAAGAATATTGATTTGTGCAGCTGGAGGATCGTCCTGGCAAAAAAACATTGTGGAAAGCTCTGTAGCATATGTAGAAGTGTCCATGCACTGACAGCAAGCAGAGACCTTGACATTGGAAATGAAATACCAGAGTATCAGAAGGTTGTGGAATTTCTCTTTAGACAATCATTCTGCTACCGCGCATGTCCTGGATGAATCCTTTAAGATCAGAACTTGCAAGTTATCCTCCAATACTTTCCATTATTTATCTAATACTGATCTTCAGATATATTGTGTTGTACTCCATTCACCTCCAGTGCTGCATCCACAATATTTACCTGTACAGAATGACAAATCCTGTATTATACTCCAGAGCTGCACTCACTATTCTGCTGGTGCAGTCACTCTGTGCTTACATTACATTACTGATCCTGAGTTACATCCTGTATTATACCCCAGAGCTGCGCTCACTATTCTGCTGGTGCAGTCACTGTGTACATACATTATATTACTGATCCTGAGTTACATCCTGTATTACACTCCAGAGCTGCACTCACTATTCTGCTGGTGCAGTCACTGTGTACACACATTACATTACTGATCCTGAGTTACATCCTGTATTATACCCCAGAGCTGCACTCAATATTCTGCTGGTGCAGTCACTGTGTACATACATTACATTACTGATCCTGTACTGATCCTGAGTTACATCCTGTATTATACCCCAGAGCTGCACTCACTATTCTGCTGGTGCAGTCACTGTGTACATACATTATATTACTGATATTGAGTTACATCCTGTATTAAACACCAGAGCTGCACTCACTATTCTGCTGGTGCAGTCGCTGTGTACATACATTATATTACTGATCCTGATATACATCCTGTATTATACTCCGGAGCTGCACTCACTATTCTGCAGGTGCAGTCACTGTGTACATACATTACATTACTGATCCTGAGTTACATCCTGTATTATACCCCAGAGCTGCGCTCACTATTCTGCTGGTGCAGTCACTGTGTACATACATTATATTACTGATCCTGAGTTACATCCTGTATTATACTCCAGAGCTGCACTCACTATTCTGCTGGTGCAGTCACTGTGTACATATATTACATTACTGATCCTGAGTTACATCCTGTATTATACCCCAGAGCTGCGCTCACTATTCTGCTGATGCAGTCACTGTGTACATACATTACATTACTGATCCTGAGTTACATCCTGTATTATACCCTAGAGCTGCGCTCACTATTCTGCTGGTGCAGTCACTGTGTACATATATTACATTACTGATCCTGAGTTACATCCTGTATTATACCCCAGAGCTGCGCTCACTATTCTGCTGGTGCAGTCACTGTGTACATACATTACATTACTGATCCTGAGTTATATCCTGTATTATAACCCAGAGCTGCACTCATTATTCTGCTGGTGCAGTCACTGTGTACTGTAAGATGGCCACCGAATGGGTCCTTGAGGGGAGAAATATGTCATCGCGGCTATTAGCTACGGTGATGTGAGATAGGAAGCATGCTCCAGCACATATAGTGCTGAGAGAGTAATTAGGCCATTCCAGGGCCAGGTTTTACGAGCGGTCATTAGAGATGGGTTGGACCGACTGCTCACATATCCCCACCCCAGGGGCGTGGTTTGGCAAATAAAATGGAGGCCAAGTGTCTCATTCACTGTCTTTATATCCTGTGTGTTGGTGTGTGTGCGCTAAGGCCTAAAGAGCCAGACACTATCCTGAGAGGGCAGACCCGCTGTATTGTATGGACTTTTTACTTTATGTTTTCACTTTGTGCCGCAAAAGGCTGTTCTTTTGTTTTGCTATCCTGAGCGGTTTATGCAGTTTAAATATATCTGCCTGGACATTTCAGCAATACTGCTTCCTGTGCCTACCTCAACCATAGCGGGTGAGTACCAACCTCTACAGTACATACGGTACATTACATTACTGATCCTGAGTTACATCCTGTATTATTCTCCAGAGCTGCACTCACTATTCTGTTGGTGCAGTCACTGTGTACATACATTACATTACTGATCCTGAGTTACATTCTGTATTATACCCCAGAGCTGCACTCACTATTCTGCTGGTGCAGTCACTATGTACATACATTACATTACTGATCCTGAGTTACATTCTGTATTATACCCCAGAGCTGCACTCACTATTCTGCTGGTGCAGTCACTGTGTACTTACATTACATTACTGATCCTGTTACATCCTGTTTTATACTCCAGAGCTGCACTCACTAATCTGCTGGTAGAGTCACTATGTACATACATTACATTACTGATCCTGAGTTACATCCTGTTTTATACTCCAGAGCTGCACTCACTATTCTGTTAGTGCCTTAACTGTGTATATACATTACATTACTGATGTATAATGTATATATACAGTGACTGCACCAGGAGAATAGTGAGTGCAGCTCTGGAGTATAATACAAGATGTAACTCAAGATCAGTACAGGATCGGTAATGTAATGTGCACAGTGACTGCACCAGCAGAATAATGAGCGTAGCTCTGGAGTATAATGCAGGTGGTAAATTCAGGATCAGTAATGTAATGTATGTACACAGTGACTGCACCAGCAAATTACTGAGAGCAGCTCTGGAGTATAATACAGGATGTAACTCAGGACTAGTACATGATTGGTAATGTAATGTATGTACACAGTGACGGCACCAGCAGAATAATGAGTGCAGCTCTTGGGTATAGTACAAGATGTAACTCAGGATCAGTAATGTAATGTATGTACGCAGTGACTGCACCAGCAGAATAGTGAGTGCAGATCTGGAGTATAATACAGGAGGTAACTCAGGATCAGTAATGTAATGTATGTACACAGTGACTGCACCAGCAGAATAGTGAGTGCAGCTCTGGGGTATAATACAGGATGTAACTCAGGATCAGTAATGTAATGTATGTACACGGTGACTGCACCAGCAAAATAGTGAGTGCAGCTCTGGGGTATAATACAGGATGTAACTCAGGATCAGTAATGTAATGTATGTACACGGTGACTGCACCAGCAGAATAGTGAGTGCGGCTCTGGGGTATAATACAGGATGTATCTCCGGATCAGTAATGTAATGTATGTACACAGTGACTGCACCAGCAGAATAGTGAGTGCAGCTCTGGAGTATAATACAGGATGTAACTCAGGATCAGTAATGTAATGTATGTACACAGTGACTCCACCAGCAGAATAGTGAGTGCAGCTCTGGAGTATAATACAGGATGTTACTCAGGATCAGTAATGTATGTACACAGTGACGGCACCAGCAGAATAATAAGTGCAGCTCTGGGGTATAATACAGGATGTAACTCAGGACCAGTGCTGTCACATATTCATGAATTCTTTGTCTCACATTCATACTTAGTATCATTGCCATGAAGAACATTCACCTGTCCACACTAGTTTCTGCAAGTCTGTTATTCATAATTGCTAATGCCCCCACTCCTCCTGAAAAGCCATTGTGCCTGGAGCTTGTGCCAATTTGCCGGGGGTAGCCGTTAGCCGTCTCCGACAGCTGTTTCTGCATGATGGCTAAGGAGACCTTATTAGAGGCCAAGAAGTCTTTCATGGAGATCATCTCCCCGGACATTCTCCTGCCGTCAGTCTCGCTCTCGTAGACGCCGTCTGTTTCTATGGATATGTTGCGCCTCGTCCGTACATTTCCCGGCATCACCACATTCCGCTTTGTCCTACATAATTTTCTTTGGCATTTCTGGCAGCAGCGACATTCCAGTTTTTTTAATATCCAGTTGACGCACTGTTTAATGACTATGGAGATGACGTTGAATAAAGAGTAAATGCAGCAGACCCCCATGAAGATGAAGATAAAGTTGCCGCATCGGTAAAGTCCTTGGTTCTCATATTTGGCTTTCTGGCTACTAACCATATCCCCAAATCCTATAGTGCTGAAGGCAACAAAGCAAAAGTAGAGGGAGTCAAAGTATCCCCACCCTTCCATGGGCGAGAACATGGCGGAGGCACAGCAAGATATAATGATGGATGCCAGGCATAATATAAGCATCACATAATAGACTGAGGGCTTCCATCCAGACAGACTGTCCACCTCGGAGGTACCTGAGGCCCGACGCGTTTCGGTGGGAATGCCGTCCTTCCTCCTAAGCTGCCTCTCGTGGCAGGATTTCATTACGTAAGCTATGACCGTAATTAGACGCTCCAAGAAAAGGTTAAAAAACAAGATGGTGGCAGCGCAACCGATCAGGCCATAGAAAATCAGGAAAATCTTGCCGGTAATGGTGGCCGGAGTTGTCATGCCAAACCCTGCAACAGAAGCAGAAAAGATGTCAGGAATTTGATGTCAGCACCACATACAGAACAGAGGAGATGATGTCAGCGCTACATACAGAACAGAGGAGAAGACGTCAGCGCCAAATAGAGAACAGAGGAGATGATGTCAGCGCCACATACAGAACAGAGGAGATGATGTCAGCACCACATACAGAACAGAGGAGATGTCAGCGTCACATAGAGATCAGAGGAGAAGATATCAGCGCCACATACAGAACAGAGAAGATGATGTCAGCGTCACATAGAGATCAGAGAAGAAGATGTCAGCGCCACATACAGAACAGAGATGATGTCAGCACCACATACAGAGGAGATGTCAGCGCCACATGCAGAACAGAGGAGAAGATTTCAGCGCCACATACAGAACAGAGGAGATGATGTCAGCACCACATACAGAACAGAGGAGATGTCAGCGCCACAGACTGAACAGAGGAGATGATGTCAGCGTCACATACAGAACAGAGGAGATGTCAGCGCCACAGACTGAACAGAGGAGATGATGTCAGCGTCACATACAGAACAGAGGAGATGTCAGCGCCACATACAGATCAGAGGAGATGATGCCAGCGCCACAAACAGAACAGAGGAGATGATGCCAGCGTCACATACAGAATAGAGGAGATGATGTCAGCGTCACATACAGAATAGAGGAGATGATGTCAGCACTACATACAGAACAGAGGAGATGTCAGCGCCACATACAGATCAGAGGAGATGATGTCAGCGTCACATACAGAACAGATGTGATGATGTCAGCGCCACATACAGAACAGAGGAGATGATGTCAGCACTACATACAGAACAGAGGAAATGATGTCAGCGTCACAGACCGAACAGAGGAGATGATGTCAGCGTCACATACAGAACAGAGGAGATGTCAGCGCCACATACAGATCAGAGGAGATGATGCCAGCGCCACAAACAGAACAGAGGAGATGATGCCAGCGTCACATACAGAATAGAGGAGATGATGCCAGCGCCACATACAGAACAGAGGAGATGTCAGAGGTGAATTCTTTGTCAAAAAATATCTTTTCAGGAAGTAGGATCAAACAAAATAATGAGGGTTTTGGCCCATTATTGGTGGATCAGATTTAATGATGGGAGTCAGGCCCAATGTTGGGGGGAAAAGAACAAGTGATAGGGGATCAGACTCAATAATGGTGGTCCAAGGCCAATTATGGCAGATCAGATGCAATGATAGTGTTCAGACCCAATGATGGGTGATAAGGTTAAATTACTGGGGTTTTGGTACTATGTTAAGGGATTAAGCATAATCATGGGGTTCAGTTTTAATGATGGCCATTCAGGCCACTGATGGGGGGTTCAGAACAGGTGACCCCAGTTATCACACACTAACCCGCATCACTATCATGTCTATGTAAGAGGTCCAAATATGATTTTGTCTTGACCCCCCTTTAAAAGCACCACATTAACTCTGTGTCCATCCCTGTAGCCAATCAGAAGGTTCTCTACAAGGAGGAGAATGAGGAGAGAGACAATGGCGCACAAAGGACGCTACGGTGAAGTGTCCTTGAATTTCCGGAATCATTAGCTTCTATTCTGTCGTAAATTAGAAAATGAATGAGAATCCAGCAAAAAAACGAAATACAATGTTTAACTCTTTGGTGAAAGGTAACACCTAAAATCTGATTTTGCATCAATCAATCTGACACTTTGACATGAAGGATTTGGTGAACTTCAGAGCCGGATCCTGCAGATGCTCTAGGACCCACGGCTAGATGAGCCTATCAGACTATGGTGGGCTCTACGGGTTCAATGTTTCTTGGAGGTTGTTGATGCCTGTTGGATCCCTGTGTACCAAGAACCATGTGTCGTCTCCAGGGCCGGACTGGCCATCTGGCAATTCTGGCAAATGCCAGAAGTGCCTGTCTGGTTGTGGGCTGCCTTGTCTGCTAAGTTGTTAACAGAATCGCATACCTCCCAACTTGTGAAGATGGGAAAGAGGGACAAAGTTTGCTTCGCGTGCCGCGGCAAATTTTAGGCCACGCCTCTGACCACACCCATTCATAACTAGCCACACCCATATCCATGTCCCAACCACACCCATTTAGCACTGCTGATCACACTGTTTCATAAAGAATAATTATAAACAAAAAAATATGGCCACACAGTGCTCCATACTGTACAATGGCCACACATGCTGCTCCATACTGTATAATGGCCCCACATGATGCTCCATACTGTATATTGGCCCCACATGATGCTCCATACTGTATAATGGCCACACATGATGTTCCATACTGTATGCTGGCCACACCTGATGCTCAATACTGTATAATGGCCCCCCATGATGCTCAATACTGTATAATGGCCACACATGATGCTCCATACTGTATAATGGCCACACAGTGCTCCATACTGTATAATGGCCCCACATGATGCTCCATACTGTATAATGGCCCCACATGATGCTCCATACTGTATAATGGCCACACATGATGCTCCATACTGTACAATGGCCACACATGATGCTCCATACTGTATAATGGCCAAACATGATGCTCAATACTGTATAATGGCCCCACATGATGCTCAATACTGTATAATGGCCCCACATGATGCTCAATACTGTACAATGGCCCCACATGATGCTCCATACTGTATATTGGCTGCACATGATGCTCCATACTGTATAATGGCCACACATGATGCTCCATACTGTATAATGGCCCCACATGATGCTCCATACTGTATAATGGCCACACATGATGCTCAATACTGTATAATGGCCCCCCATGTTGCTCAATACTGTATAATGGCCCCACATGATGCTCCATACTGTATAATGTCCACACAGTGCTCCATACTGTATAATGGCCCCACATGATGCTCCATACTGTATAATGGCCCCACATGATGCTCCATACTGTATAATGGCCAAACATGATGCTCAATACTGTATAATGGCCCCACATGATGCTCAATACTGTATAATGGCCCCACATGATGCTCAATACTGTACAATGGCCCCACATGATGCTCCATACTGTATATTGGCTGCACATGATGCTCCATACTGTATAATGGCCACACATGATGCTCCATACTGTATAATGGCCACACATGATGCTCAATACTGTATAATGGCCCCCCATGTTGCTCAATACTGTATAATGGCCCCACATGATGCTCCATACTGTATAATGTCCACACAGTGCTCCATACTGTATAATGGCCCCACATGATGCTCCATACTGTATAATGGCCCCACATGATGCTCCATACTGTATAATGGCCACACATGATGCTCCATACTGTATAATGGCCACACAGTGCTCCATACTGTATAATGGCCCCACATGATGCTCCATACTGTATAATGGCCACACATGATGCTCAATACTGTATAATGGCCCCCCATGATGCTCAATACTGTATAATGGCCCCACATGATGCTCCATACCGTACAATGGCCCCACATGATGCTCCATACTGTATATTGGCTGTTATGGACCTGGTGGTTAGGTGCACCAGGAATGACCTGATAGTTAAACACGGAATCAGGACGAGCTCTGGGGAAATGGGAACTCTGCTGACCGCAAACCCTACTCCTATCAACACAACTAGAAACAGCCGTGGAGCGTGCCTGACTCTGCCTAGACGCCTCTTCACAGTCTAAGAGCTAACTACCCCTAAAGAAAGGAAACAAAGCCTTACTTGCCTCAGAGAAATTTCCCCAAAGGTAAAAGCAGCCCCCCCACAAGTATTGACTGTGAGATAAGAGGAAATCACAAACACAGGATGAAATGGGTTTTAGCAAAGAGAGGCCAGTCTAACTAAACAGATTGAGGATAGAAAAGGGATCTTTGCGGTCAACACAAAAAGCTACAAAAAACACGCAGAGTGTGCAAAAAATGCCCCTGCACCGACTCACGATGTGGTGGAGCCACTCTGTACCCCCAGAGCTTCCAGCTAGCCAGGTAGTTTCATGATAGCAAGCTGGACAAGAACTTGGCAAGAAAAACCATATGTAACAAATGAACAAGCAGGAACTTAGCTTGTGCTGGAGTAGACAGGTCCTCAGAAAGATCCAGGAGAGATCTGAACCAGTACTAGAACATTGACAGCTGGCATGGAGTAACGATCTGAGTGGAGTTAAATAGAGAATCAGCCTAGCCCCAAACTAGGGCAGCTGGAGAAGGAATCTCAGAACCAGCAGCTCCACTCACAGCCACCAGAGGGAGTCCACGGACATAACTCACCGAAGTACCATTCATGACCACAGGAGGGAGCTCGAGAACGGAATTCACAACAGTACCCCCCCTTGAGGAGTGGTCACCGAACCCTCACCAGAGCCCCCAGGCCGATCAGGACGAGCCAAATGAAAGGCACGAACTAAATCGGCAGCATGGACATCAGAGGCAACAACCCAGGAATTATCCTCCTGACCATAGCCCTTCCATTTGACCAAGTACTGAAGTTTTCGTCTCGAAATACGAGAATCCAAAATCTTCTCCACCACATACTCCAACTCCCCCTCGACCAACACCGGAGCAGGAGGATCAACGGAGGGAACCATAGGCGCCACATATCTCTGCAGCAACGACCTATGGAACACATTATGGATGGCAAAAGAAGCAGGAAGGGCCAAACGAAATGATACAGGATTAAGAATTTCAGAAATCTTATAAGGACCAATGAAACGAGGCTTAAACTTAGGAGAAGAAACCTTCATAGGAACATAACGAGATGATAACCAAACCAAATCCCCAACACGAAGTCGGGGACCAACACGGCGACAGCGGTTAGCGAAACGTTGAGCCTTCTCTTGGGACAAGGTCAAATTGTCCACCACATGAGTCCAAATTTGTTGCAACCTGTCAACCACAGAATCCACACCAGGACAGTCCGAAGGCTCAACCTGCCCTGAAGAAAAACGAGGATGAAAACCAGAATTACAAAAAAAAGGTGAAACCAAAGTAGCCGAACTGGCCCGATTATTAAGGGCGAACTCAGCTAATGGCAAGAAGGGTACCCAATCATCCTGATCCGCAGAAACAAAGCATCTCAGATAAGTTTCCAAAGTCTGATTGGTTCGTTCGGTTTGGCCATTTGTCTGAGGATGGAAAGCCGAAGAAAAAGACAAATTAATGCCCATCTTAGAACAAAAGGACCGCCAAAACCTTGAAACAAACTGGGAACCTCTGTCAGACACGATGTTCTCCGGAATGCCATGCAAACGAACCACATGTTGGAAAAATAATGGAACCAAATCAGAGGAAGAAGGCAATTTAGGCAAGGGTACCAAATGGACCATTTTAGAGAAGCGATCGCAAACCACCCAGATGACCAACATCCTTTGAGAAACAGGAAGATCTGAAATAAAATCCATGGAAACATGCGTCCAAGGCCTTTTCGGGACCGGCAAGGGCAAAAGTAACCCACTGGCACGAGAACAGCAGGGCTTAGCCCGAGCACAAGTCCCACAAGACTGCACAAAAGAACACACATCCCGCGACAAGGAAGGCCACCAAAAGGACCTAGCCACCAAATCTCTGGTACCAAAAATCCCAGGATGACCAGCCAACACCGAACAATGAACCTCAGAGATAACACTATTAGTCCATCTATCAGGGACAAACAGTTTCTCCGCTGGACAACGGTCAGGTCTATCAGCCTGGAACTCCTGCAGCACCCGCCGCAAATCAGGGGAGATGGCAGACAGAACTACCCCCTCTCTGAGAATACCAGCCGGCTCAGGAACCCCAGGAGAATCAGGCACAAAACTCCTTGAAAGGGCATCAGCCTTCACATTCTTAGAACCCGGAAGGTACGAAACCACAGTATTGAAACGGGAGAAAAACAGCGACCAACGAGCCTGTCTAGGATTCAACCGCTTAGCAGACTCGAGATAAGTCAGATTCTTGTGATCTGTCAAGACCACCACGCGATGCTTGGCTCCTTCAAGCCAATGTCGCCACTCCTCGAATGCCCACTTCATAGCCAACAACTCCCGATTGCCAACATCATAATTACGCTCAGCAGGCGAAAACTTTCTTGAAAAGAAAGCACATGGCTTCATTACAGAGCAATCAGAACTTCTCTGAGACAAAACAGCCCCTGCTCCAATTTCAGAAGCATCAGCCTCGACCTGAAAAGGGAGCGAAACATCTGGCTGACACAACACAGGAGCCGAAGAGAAACGACGTTTCAACTCCTGAAAAGCCTCAACGGCCGCAGAGGACCAATTCACCACATCAGCATCCTTCTTGGTCAAATCAGTCAATGGTTTAACAACACTAGAAAAATTAGCGATGAAGCGACGGTAAAAATTGGCAAAGCCCAGAAATTTCTGAAGGCTCTTCACAGATGTAGGCCGAGTCCAATCATAAATAGCTTGGACTTTAACAGGATCCATCTCGATAGTAGAAGGGGAAAAAATTAAGCCCAAAAAGGAAACCTTCTGAACTCCAAAGAGACACTTAGATCCCTTTACAAACAAGGAATTAGCACGAAGGACCTGGAACACCATTCTGACCTGCTTCACATGGGACTCCCAATCATCCGAAAAGACCAAAATATCATCCAAATATATGATCATGAATCTATCCAGATACTTTCGGAAGATGTCATGCATAAAGGACTGAAACACAGAGGGAGCATTAGAAAGGCCGAATGGCATCACCAGGTACTCAAAATGGCCCTCGGGCGTATTAAATGCTGTTTTCCATTCATCGCCCTGTTTAATACGCACGAGATTATACGCCCCTCGAAGGTCTATCTTGGTGAACCAACTAGCCCCCTTAATCCGAGCAAATAAATCAGACAGTAGAGGCAAAGGGTACTGAAATTTGACCGTGCTTTTATTAAGAAGGCGGTAATCTATACAAGGTCTCAGAGAACCATCCTTCTTGGCCACAAAAAAGAACCCTGCTCCCAATGGTGACGACGACGGGTGAATATGCCCTTTCTCCAAGGACTCCTTTATATAACTCCGCATAGCGGCGTGTTCTGGCACAGACAAATTGAAAAATCGTCCCTTAGGGAACTTGCTACCAGGAATCAAATTAATAGCACAATCACAATCCCTATGAGGAGGTAGGGTACTAGACTTGGGCTCATCAAATACATCCCGGTAATCCGACAAAAACTCAGGGACTTCAGAAGGAGTGGAGGAAGAAATTGACAATAATGAAACATCCCCATGTACCCCTTGACACCCCCAACTGGACACCGACATTGATTTCCAATCCAATTCTGGATTATGGACCTGCAGCCATGGCAAACCCAACACGACCACATCATGCAGATTATGCAACACCAAAAAGCGAATATCCTCCTGATGCGCAGGAGCCATGCACATAGTCAACTGGGTCCAGTACTGAGGCTTATTCTTGGCCAAAGGCGTAGCATCAATTCCCCTCAAAGGAATGGGATGCTGCAAGGGCTCCAAGAAAAAACCACAGCGCCTGGCAAACTCCAAGTCCATCAAATTCAAAGCAGCGCCTGAATCCACAAATGCCATAACAGAATAGGATGACAAAGAGCAAATCAGAGTAACGGACAGAAGAAATTTAGGCTGTACAGTACCAATGGTGACGGACCTAGCGAACCGCTTAGTGCGCTTAGGACAATCAGAGATAGCATGAGTGGAGTCACCACAGTAAAAACACAGCCCCTTCTGACGTCTATGTTCTTGCCGTTCAGCTCTGGTCAAAGTCCTATCACATTGCATAGGCTCAAGCCTCTGCTCAGAGGATACCGCCAAATGGTGCACAGTTTTGCGCTCACGTAAGCGCCGATCGATCTGTATGGCCAAGGACATTGATTCATTCAGACCAGCAGGCGTGGGGGGCCCCACCATAACATCCTTAAGGGCTTCAGAAAGACCCTTTCTGAAAATTGCTGCCAGGGCACACTCATTCCACTGAGTAAGCACAGACCACTTTCTGAACTTCTGGCAATATACCTCCGCTTCATCCTGACCCTGACACAAAGCCAGCAAAATTTTCTCTGCCTGATCCACAGAATTCGGTTCATCATAAAGCAAACCCAGCGCCAGAAAAAACGCATCTACATTACGCAATGCAGGATCTCCTGGCGCCAGGGCGAATGCCCAGTCTTGAGGGTCGCCACGCAACAAAGAAATAATGATTCTTACTTGCTGAATAGGGTCACCAGAAGAGCGGGGTTTCAGAGCAAGAAACAGTTTACAATTGTTTTTGAAATTCTGAAATTTAGATCTATCCCCAGAGAACAAATCAGGAATTGGAATTCTAGGCTCCAACATAGGATTCTGAACTACATAATCTTGAATGTTTTGTACCCTTGCAGCGAGTTGATCTACACTAGAGGACAAACCTTGAATGTCCATATCCACACCTAAGTTCTGAACCACCCAGAGTTTAAGGGGAAAAGAAAGGCAAAACACACTGCAGAGAAAAAAAAAAATGGTCTCAGAACTTCTCTTTTCCCTCTATTGAGATGCATTAACACTTTGTGGGCCAGCTGTACTGTTATGGACCTGGTGGTTAGGTGCACCAGGAATGACCTGATAGTTAAACACGGAATCAGGACGAGCTCTGGGGAAATGGGAACTCTGCTGACCGCAAACCCTACTCCTATCAACACAACTAGAAACAGCCGTGGAGCGTGCCTGACTCTGCCTAGACGCCTCTTCACAGCTTAAGAGCTAACTACCCCTAAAGAAAGGAAACAAAGCCTTACTTGCCTCAGATAAATTTCCCCAAAGGTAAAAGCAGCCCCCCCACAAGTATTGACTGTGAGATAAGAGGAAATCACAAACACAGGATGAAATAGGTTTTAGCAAAGAGAGGCCAGTCTAACTAAACAGATTGAGGATAGAAAAGGGATCTTTGCGGTCAACACAAAAAGCTACAAAAACCACGCAGAGTGTGCAAAAAATACCCCCGCACCGACTCACGATGCGGTGGAGCCACTCTGTACCCCCAGAGCTTCCAGCTAGCCAGGTAGTTTCATGATAGCAAGCTGGACAAGAACTTAGCAAGAAAAACCATATGTAACAAATGAACAAGCAGGAACTTAGCTTGTGCTGGAGTAGACAGGTCCTCAGAAAGATCCAGGAGAGATCTGAACCAGTACTAGAACATTGACAGCTGGCATGGAGTAACGATCTGAGTGGAGTTAAATAGAGAATCAGCCTAGCCCCAAACGAGGGCAGCTGGAGAAGGAATCTCAGAACCAGCAGCTCCACTCACAGCCACCAGAGGGAGTCAGCAGACAGAACTCACCGAAGTACCATTCATGACCACAGGAGGGAGCTCGAGAATGGAATTCACAACAATTGGCTGCACATGATGCTCCATACTGTATAATGGCCACACATGATGCTCAATACTGTATAATGGCCCCACATGATGCTCCATACTGTATAATGGCCACACAGTGCTCCATACTGTATAATGGCCCCACATGATGTTCCATACTGTATAATGGCCCCACATGATGCTCCATACTGTATAATGGCCACACATGATGCTCCATACTGTATAATGGCTGCACATGATGCTCCATACTGTATAATGACTGCACATAATGCTCCATACTGTATAATGGCCACACATGATGCTCCATACTGTATAATGGCCACACATGATGCTCCATACTGTATAAAGGCCACACATGATGCTCCATACTGTATAATGGCCACACATGATGCTCCATACTGTATAATGACCACACATGATGCTCTATACTGTATATTGGCAGCACATGATACTTCGTACCATATAATGGCCACACATAGCTACTCCTACACACGCGGCTGCGCTCCGTACACACGCGCTCCGCTCCATACACCTCGTACACGCGGCTCCGCTCCATACACCTTGTACACACGTGCTCCGCTCCGTACACCTCGTACACACATGGCTCTGCTCCGTACACCTCGTACACACACGGCTCCGCTCTGTACACCTCGTACACACACGGCTCCTCTCCATGCACCTCGTACACATTCAGCTCCGCTCCATACACCTCGTACACACGCGGCTCCGCTCTGTACACCTCGTACACACACGGCTCCTCTCCATGCACCTCGTACACATTCAGCTCCGCTCCATACACCTCGTACACACGCGGCTCCGCTCCGTACACCTCGTAGACACGCGGCTCCGCTCCATACAGCTCGTACACACACGCGCTCCGCTCCGTACACCTCGTACACACACGCGCTCCGCTCCATACAGCTCGTACACACACGCGCTCCGCTCCGTACACCTCGTACACACACGGCTCCGCTCCGTACACCTCGTACACACACGGCTCTGCTCTGTACACCTCGTACACACACGCGCTCCGCTCCGTACACCTCGTACACACACGGCTCCGCTCCGTACACCTCGTACATACACGGCTCCGCTCTGTACACCTCGTACACACACGGCTCCTCTCCATACACCTCGTACACACACGCGCTCCGCTCCGTACACCTCATACACACACGCGCTCCGCTCCATACACCTCGTACACACACGGCTCCGCTCCATACACCTCGTACACACACGGCTCCGCTCCGTACACCTCGTACACACATGGCTCCACTCTGTACACCTCGTACACACATGCGCTCCGCTCCATACACCTCGTACACATACGCTCCGCTCCGTACACCTCGTACACACACGGCTCCGCTCCGTACACCTCGTACACACATGCGCTCCGCTCCGTACACCTCGTACACACACACGCGCTCCGCTCCGTACACCTCATACACACACGGCTCCGCTCCGTACACCTCACACACACACTGCTCCTCTCCGTTCACCTCGTACACACACACGCTCCGCTCCATACACTTCGTACACACACGCTCCGCTACATCCACACTGTACACCTCCTGACCCCACACACGGCAGCTTACCTCATCCAGCACCATGGCAAGTTGGCAACCAGCACAGCACCAGTCCTGCAATCCACGAGGTCCCGATCATGTGACCCCCTGACTCCTCCCCCCTGTGACCTCATCACAGGTCCTGTGGCCACGAAGCAGCCAATATCTGGTGTGCTGTGCTCAGGCAGCTCTGCGGGTGCAGGGAAGAGGCTGACCGCAGTGACCGCCTGATATTGCAGCACACCTCCCAACCACTGCGGGACAACTAATGTCCCGCCCGGGATCGCGGGGCTGACTGTCAAAATCGGGACAGTCCCGCTGTATCCGGGGCGGTTGGGAGTATGGAATCGGTGTTCTCCAGACACCCATACTGTTAAGAGTTGTGATGGAGCACAAAGCCGCTGAGTCCATCACTTACTCCAGCAGGCCATCGGTATCATTAGAAATATTGGTCTTCCTTTCCTCCATCCAGGGTAATATTAGTAATATATAAAGCTGAATGTGTGTGTGTGTGTATGTATGTATGTATGTATGTATGTCCGGGATTGGCATCTGAACCGTAGCAGCTACAGCCACAAAATTTTGCACAGTCACACGTCTGGACCCCGAGAGCGTCATAGGCTATGTTGTGAGGTGAAATTTTAACCCCGCGCTTTCCAATTCACCAAACAATTTTGCCCCTATCTACATAATGGGGAAAAAGTGAAAGGAAAAGTGTTGGAGGCGTCGCAGCTACAGGCACAAAATTTTGCACAGTCACACGTCTGGACCCTGAGAGCGTCAAAGCTATATTGTGAGGTGAAATTTTAACCCCGCGCTTTCCAAGTCACCAAACAATTTTGCCCCTATCTACATAATGGGGAAAAAATGAAAGGAAAAGTGTTGGAGGCAAATTAACAGCTGCCAGATGTGAACAAGGGGGACTTAAAGAATGACAGCGATGGCACCAAAGAGTATATACTGTACAGTTGCTAAGGTGGGGCCCCAACATGGGATAATCACACCACCACGGGGATATGAACACACACACAAAATGCGCCACACACTACCACGTGCTCGAACACATATACCACCCTCAGTGCACATTTCACCACACATACACCAACCTCGCCACATAAAAGTAGAAACACAAAAGTCGCCGCTCAAAACTCGCCACGCGCAAAACTCTCCACATGCAAAACTCGCCACACGTGCAAAACTCGCCACACGCAAAACTTGCACACGCAGAAAAATTGCCACACGCAGAAAAATTGCCACATGCACAAAAGTTGCAACACATGCAAAAGTTGCCTCACACAAAACTTGCACATACTCAAAAGGCACCACACATAAAACTCGCCACGCGCAAAACTCGCCATGCGCAAAACTTGCTGCACACAACTTGCTACACTAACCTGTCACATGCAACTCGACACACAAAAAGTTGCTACACGCATGTCGCCACACAAAACTCATCTCACAAAAGTCCCTACATGCATGTCGCCACACGCAACTCAACACACACAACTTGACACACGAAACTCGCCCTAAAACACACACAAGTCTGGTATCCTTCAAAAATAAAAATCTGATTAATAAGCAGACAAACTACAAGAGCAACAAATGTACCATATAGGAATCCGGCAGCTGTCAGTCACATGACCAGTCTATTATGTGTATGTGTGAGCTAATATATACTGCCAGGGGGTGGGCTTACTGTTGGCTGGGGATTTATCAGGCTGCCATTTTAGCTTACAAATACTGAGGTAAAAATACTGACCAAATAACGTGTGAACGAGGGCTAATACAGGAGGAGATGGCATACAGCTATATACTATATACAGGAGATGACACACAGGTATATACTATTTACAGGGGAGATGACACACAGGTATATACTATATACAGGAGGAGATGACACACAGATATATACTATATACAGGAGAGATGACACACAGGTATATACTATATAGAGGAGGAGATGACATACAGGTACATACTACATACAGGAGGAGATGACATACAGGTATATACTATATACAGGAGGAGATGACACACAGGTATATACTATATACAGGAGCAGATTACCTACAGGTATATAGTATATACAGGAGGAGATGACACAGGTATATGCTATGTATAGGAGGAGATGACATACAGGTATATACTATATACAGGAGATGACACACAGATATATACTATATATAGGTGAGATGACACACAGGTATATACTATATACAGGAGATTACATACAGGTATATCTAATATATAAAGCTGAATGTGTGTATGTATGTATGTGTGTATGTCCGGGATTGGCATCTGTACCGTCGCAGCTACAGCCACAAAATTTTGCACAGTCACACGTCTGGACCCCGAGAGCGTCATAGGCTATGTTGTGAGGTGAAATTTTAACCCCGCGCGTTCCAATTCACCAAACAATTTTGCTCCTATCTACATAATGGGGAAAAAGTGAAGGGAAAAGTGTTGGAGGAAAATTGACAGCTGCCAGATGTGAACAATGAGGACTTAAAGAATGAGAGCGATGGCGACAAAGAGTATATACCGTACAGTTGCTAAGGTGGGGCCCCGACATGGGATACTCACCACACACGGGGATATGAACACAAACACAAAATGCGCCACACACTACCACGTGCTTGAACACATATACCACCCTCAGCACACATTTCACCACACACACACACCAACCTCGCCACATAAAAGTCGAAACACAAAAGTCACCACTCAAAACTCGCTACATGCAAAACTCGCCATATGCAAAACTAGGCTCACGCAAAACTCGCCACACGTGCAAAACTCACCTCATGGAAAACTCACCTCATGCAAAACTTGCACACACAGAAAAATTGCCACATGTACAAAAGTTGCACCACATGCAAAAGTTGCCTCACACAAAACTTGCACATACTCAAAATGCACCACACATAAAACTCGCCACGCGCAAAACTCGCCATGCACAAATCTTGCTGCACACAACTTGCTACACTAACCTGTCACATGCAACTCAACACACAAAATGTTGCTACACGCATGTCGCCACACAAAACTCATCTCACAAAAGTCGCTACATGCATGTCGCCACACGCAACTCAACACACACAACTTGACACATAAAACTCGCCCTAAAACACACACAAGTCTGGTATTGTCCTTCAAAAATAAAAATCTGATTAATAAGCAAACTACAAGAGCAACAAATGTACCATATAGGAAATACGGCAGCTGTCAGTCACATGGCCTGTCTATTATGTGTATGTGTGAGCTAATATATACTGCCAGGGGGGAGGGCTTCCTGTTGGCTGGGGATTTATCAGGCTGCCAATAGCAACCAATCACAGCTCAGCTTCTATTTTGCTACAGTTAATTAACCTGAGCTCTGATTGGTTAATATAGGCAACAAAGACATTCTCAGTATAACAAAGCTAATATATGTTGTGAAATGCTTCTATTTGCTTAGTTTTTGCCTTTTAATAATTACATTTCTATCTATTTGTTTTGTGGTTTTTGTGTGCAGAATAAATTTTTGTTAACACATTCTATTTTGCTAACAGCAGTCATTAACCCGGGCGAAGCCGGGTAGTACAGCTAGTTAGTAATATATCCCATCTGGCTCATGGGGACGGGGACAACATGGGCCTGTGGGATTTCCAATGCCAGGGCTGAATTTCAGCCCCAGTCCGTACCTGGTCGTCTCTGATTTTGGGGATCGCAGCGTTCTCCTGTGTTACGTGTTTTATGCAAATCCTAGCATATCTCTGGGGATCTCATGGGAATGTTAATGGCAGCCTAAAAGCCAAAGACACAGAAATCACGGCTGCTCCTCAATATTCACTCTAGCCTATCTCTATTCAACCAGATTTTTAGCTTCACAGAAATGTCATCATCTCATTCCCAAGACGAAGAGAAAGAGGCTCAGACTGCAAGACGGAATATATATTGAAGCTAACAGCAAGAAAGACAGGGATGGCCTCCTTCCACCTTGTAGCTTTAGGCTTATAACCCTTCAAAACACTGGAATAGTCTTTGCTTAAAATACCGTGTTGCTGGGGGCTGTGGCACATCGACTTTGAAGAATACTTCTCTGCTGAAGTACTCTGTGCTGCTCCCTCAGTGGCAGTCTGTGATATTTGTGTGTGTGTAGGGGGGACGAGCGACGATGATTGTGTGCTCCTGTAGCACTTTCATGTACGGATCCTGGTAATCAGAACATCAGACTCGGATCATCAGACAACAACATTTCTGCTTCTTCTTCGATAACTTTTCCATCTAAACATCAATGGTTACCATGGAAACAAACTGCAGATATTAACGCGGGCACCTTGGAGGAAGAGCTGGGCACTCAAGGAGTAGTGCCAAGGACTAACGATCCTGGCAGCACCATCTGCAGAGCAAGTGGGCATTACAGGAGTTTCTGAGGAGGAGGGGGCTCTGTTCATTGTAGCAGAAGGTTTTCTCTGTTACCATTGACTTCCAATAAGCAGAAAATCTCATAACTGCAGCACATGGAATAAAATATTACTGGCTACAAAGTAGCGACTGCTCGCCCTGTGTGTGCCGGACATAATGTTACAATCGCTTTATATATTTACATTTATTGTAAAAATCACTTAAAGGGGTTGTTTCGTCCTCTTTCTTCAGCAGCACAGTGTTCCTCTGGCTCCCGGGGGGCGGTGCGCTCCGGAAGACTGACAGTTCGGACCGGCAGCATGGTCTCGGTGTGAACTGTGCGCTCTGCCATGCTGCACGCAGGTTGCAGAAGTGCAGGGACACCAAACATGGTCGGACTTAGCTTCAGAGTGGCACTTGTACGTGAAAGCTGCCTAGAAGGCCGACCACCTCTGATAGCCTCTGATAGTAACCTGGGCAACGAATAGAGAATTATAGAATTAAAAATTCCTCCATTCTTGAGAATGGAGAAGATTTTTAAGAAGAAGTAAATTGCATGGTTGCAATTGTTGCCTTTAATGAACAAGCGACAACCCCTTTACAGCTCCTCTTACAGTCTGTGCCCAATTATTCATACAACCAAAACAATTCTTCCAGCAATAAATACACTATGATCCTCTTCAAATCCAATAACTCACAACCAATAGAGCAAAAGAAGTAGCAACACGATCAAAATTATAAAAAATAAATATCTTTTATTATAAATATATAGCAGAAAATGAAATAAATTTCTCACAAGAACAATATCACATATAATAAATAACAAGGGGTACCATTCCCCAATAATCATGCAATAATCATAAGCAGTGCATGCTGGCACTGACTGTTACTGAATCATACACACTTTTATAAATAACAGCATGGATATGCATACTATTATCATGATACAGTTGTGGCCAAAAGTATTGGCACCCTTGCAATTCTGTCAGATAATACTGAGTTTCTTCCTGAAAATGATTGCAATCACAAATTCTTTGGTATTATTATCTTCATTTAATTTGTCTTAAATGAAAAAACACAAAAGAGAATGAAGCAAAAAGCAAAACATTGATCATTTCACACAAAACTCCAAAAATGGGCCAGACAAAAGTATTGGCACCCTCAGCCTAATACTTGGTTGCACAACCTTTAGCCAAAATAACTGCGACCAACCGCTTCCGGTAACCATCAATGAGTTTCTTACAATGCTCTGCTGGAATTTTAGACCATTCTTCTTTGGCAAACTGCTCCAGGTCCCTGATATTTGAAGGGTGCCTTCTCCAAACTGCCATTTTTTGATCTCTCCACAGGTATTCTATGGGATTCAGGTCTGGACTCATTGCTGGCCACCTTAGAAGTCTCCAGTGCTTTCTCTCAAACCATTTTCTAGTGCTTTTTGAAGTGTGTTTTGGGTTATTGTCCTGCTGGAAGACCCATGACCTCTGAGGGAGACCCAGCTTTCTCACACTGGGCCCTACATTATGCTGCAAAATTTGTTGGTAGTCTTCAGACTTCATAATGCCATGCACACGGTCAAGCAGTCCAGTGGCAGAGGCAGCAAAGCAACCCCAAAACATCAGGGAACCTCCGCCATGTTTGACTGTAGGGACCGTGTTCTTTTCTTTGAATGCCTCTTTTTTTTCTCCTGTAAACTCTATGTTGATGCCTTTGCCCAAAAAGCTGTACTTTTGTCTCATCTGACCAGAGAACATTCTTCCAAAACGTTTTAGGCTTTTTCAGGTAAGTTTTGGCAAACTCCAGCCTGGCTTTTTTATGTCTTGGGGTAAGAAGTGGGGTCTTCCTGGGTCTCCTACCATACAGTCCCTTTTCATTCAGACGCCGACGGATAGTACGGGTTGACACTGTTGTACCCTTGGACTGCAGGGCAGCTTGAACTTGTTTGGATGTTAGTCGAGGTTCTTTATCCAACTCCGCACAATCTTGCGTTGAAATCTCTTGTCAATTTTTCTTTTCCATCCACATCTAGGGAGGTTAGCCACAGTGCCATGGGCTTTAAACTTCTTGATGACACTGCACACGGTAGACACAGGAACATTCAGGTCTTTGGAGATGGACTTGTAGTCTTGAGATTGCTGATGCTTCCTCACAATTTGGTTTCTCAAGTCCTCAGTTCTTTGGTTTTTTTTCTTTTCTCCATGCTCAATGTGGTACACACAAGGACACAGGACAGAGGTTGAGTCAACTTTAATCCATGTCAACTGGCTGCAAGTGTGATTTAGTTATTGCCAGCACCTGTTAGGTGCCACAGGTAAGTTACAGGTGCTGTTAATTACACAAATTAGAGAAGCATCACATGATTTATCGAACAGTGCCAATACTTTTGTCCACCCCTTTTTATGTTTGGTGTGGAATTACCGTATATACTCGAGTATAAGCCGACCTGAGTATAAGCCGACCCCCCTAATTTTGCCACAAAAAACTGGGAAAACTTATTGACTCGAGTATAAGCCTAGGGTGGAAAATGCAGCAGGTATCGGTGAATTTCAAAATTAAAAATAGATACTCCATACCGTTCATTATGGCCCCATAGATGCTCCACATAAAGCTGTGCCACATATAATGCTCTGCACCGTTCATTATGGCCCCATAGATGCTCCACATAAAGCTGTGCCATATATACAATGCTCTGCACCATTGCCCCATAGATACTCCACATAAAGCTGTGCCATATATACAATGCTCTGCACCGTTGCCCCATAGCTGTGCCATATATATAATGCTCTGCACCGTTGCCCCATAGCTGTGCCATATATATAATGCTCTGCACCGTTGCCCCATAGCTGTGCCATATAGTGCTCTGCACCTTTGCCCCATAGCTGTGCCATATAGTGCTCTGCACCTTTGCCCCATAGCTGTGCCATATAGTGCTCTGCACCGTTGCCCCATAGCTGTGCCATATAGTGCTCTGCACCATTGCCCCATAGCTGTGCCATATAGTGCTCTGCACCGTTGCCCCATAGCTGTGCCATATAGTGCTCTGCACCGTTGCCCCATAGATAGCTGTGCCATATAGTGCTCTGCACCGTTGCCCCTTAGCTGTGCCATATAGTGCTCTGCACCATTGCCCCATAGCTGTGCCATATAGTGCTCTGCACCGTTGCCCCATAGCTGTGCCATATAGTGCTCTGCACCGTTGCCCCTTAGCTGTGCCATATAGTGCTCTGCACCATTGCCCCATAGCTGTGCCATATAGTGCTCTGCACCGTTGCCCCATAGCTGTGCCATATAGTGCTCTGCACCGTTGCCCCATAGCTGTGCCATATAGTGCTCTGCACCGTTGCCCCATAGCTGTGCCATATAGTGCTCTGCACCATTGCCCCATAGCTGTGCCATATATATAGTGCTCTGCACCATTGCCCCATAGCTGTGCCATATATATAGTGCTCTGCACCATTGCCCCATAGCTGTGCCATATAGTGCTCTGCACCGTCCATTATTGCCCCATAGCTGCTGCTGCTGCAATAAAAAAAAAACAAAAAACACATACTCACCTGTCTTGCTTGCAGCTCCTCACGTCCCGTCCCGGCGTCTCTGCACTGACTGATCAGGCAGAGGGCGGCGCGCACACTATATGCGTCATCGCGCCCTCTGCCTGAACAGTCAGAGCGGAGAGACGCCGGGAAGATGGATCCGGCGCCCGGCGTGTGGAACGAGGACAGGTGAATATGCGATACTTACCTGCTCCCGGCGTCCCGCTCCTTCCCCCGGACAGCTGGTCTTCGGTGCCGCAGCCTCTTCCTCTGTCAGCGGTCACCGGCACCGCTGATTAGAGAAATGAATAGGCGGCTCCGCCCCTATGGGACGTGGAGCAGCCTATTCATTTCTCTAATGAGCGGTCCCACGTGACCGCTGAACAGGGGAAGAGCTGCGGCACCCGGAGACCGTGGGACGGGCAGGGGGAGCGACAGGAGCGCCGGAACTAGGTGAGTATATGACAGTCCTCACCCGACGACCCCACCTCCGATCATGACTCGAGTATAAGCCGAGAGGGGCACTTTCAGCCCAAAAATTTGGGCTGAAAATCTCGGCTTATACTCGAGTATATACGGCATATCCAATTTGGCTTTAGGACAATTCTTTTTGTGTTTTTTCATTTAAGATAAATTAAATGAAGATAATAATAACAAACAATTTGTGTTTCCAATCATTTTCAGGAAGAAACTGAGTATTATCTGACAGAATTGCAGGGGTGTCAATACTTTTGGCCACAACTGTATGTGTCGCTAGCAGGTTGTATAGGTCATAGATCTCTATATGCTCTGTCTCTTGTTATGATTGTCCATGATTATTGGGGAATGGTACCCCTTGTTATTTATTATATGTGATATTGTTCTTGTGAGAAATTTATTTCATTTTCTGCTATATATTTATAATAAAAGATATTTATTTTTTATAATTTTGATCGTGTTGCTACTTCATTTGCTCTATTGGTTGTGTGCCCAATTATTGCATGCACCTACAAAAACATGAAATGCATCCGTAGACCCCCAATCACTGGGCGGAGACTGGACTGTACCTTCTCCCACTGCGGGCTGGTTTATGTCGGCATACTTCTGGAACACTCCACTGCGCTATTCTGTGCAGAGACATCCAGTAAAAAGAAATCGGGTGACACATATTTAATATATGAATTCGTCAGGCAATAAACCTCTAACAGACACTGCAGAGCCTGAATGTACCGTGCATCCCCGATACCGTGGCAGACTGATTGCTCATTGTAAGGCTTCTTTCACACTTCCGTTGTTTGGCCACCGTCGCAATGTGTCGTTTTGGAGAAAAAACACATCCTGCAAAGTTGCCCGCAGGATGCGTTTTTTTCCCCATAGACTTGCATTAGCGACGCATTGCGACCTATGGCCATACGGTGCATGTGTCGTCCACTGGATGCGTCAGGTTTTGGCGGTCCGTCGTTGTGAAAAAACGTTCAAGGGAACGTTTTTTCGTACATTGCATCCTGCAATTTGGACTGCGAATGCCTGGGCGGAGATCGCTATCTCCTCCCCGGGACTTTAGAATGAGCAGTGGACGCATTGAAAAACTGCATCCGCTGCTCACGTGTGGCACAATTTCACCAACGTCCGTCGGTACGTTGCGCCGGCGCTTTGTGACGGACGAATACCGACGGAAGTGTGAAAGAAGCCTAAGCGATCCCTGACGAGCCCATCAGCACGCTCCACCAGACTGAGGTGCACAACAGACGAGCAGCGCTGACTGCAGTAATTAGCGGCTGGGAGCGTCTTACTGGCTACCTGTGGTGCTCACGGCTGGATAAAAGCACAAGGTCTTCTTGGTTACATAATAAAGGGAACGTCTCTCTGCTCCCCGATGGTTCTTGCTCTTGTACAGTACGAGTTTCCTTTCATATATGGCCACTGGGAACTGACGAGATGTCAGCAGTCGGATCTTCCTACAAGGTTTTCCTGTGGGATTACAGCGAGCGGCAATGGCATATTGTCAGCATCAAATATCACATGAAGTATTACCATTCATGCCGCCACATTGCGCCACTCACCTACATTCCTCCACTACAATGAATCCATGGCAGGAGAAACCGAAATCTAGAAACATTAGTGAAGTCCTCCGGCTCTGCGTAAAAGAAGGGTCATCACTACACTATTAAAAGTTCTTCAACTTTCTAATTTCTCACCAACTTCTAGATCTCTGATTGCTGTTAGTGAATGAAAGTTTTCTTATTACCACTTAGAGCCCTTTGTACAATGTTTTTTCCTACGTTCAGTGGTCCCATCGGGGCTTCAATCTGAAGACCCAACAAATCGGCATTTGGGGTCATTGACTATAAAGCCACGTTCAGTATTTGGTCAGTATTTTACATCAGTATTTATAAGCCAAAACCAGGAGTGGAACAATCAGAAGAAAAGTATAATAGAAACAAGTCACCTCTTCTGTATTTACTAGATGGTGGCCCGATTCTAACGCATCGGGTATTCTAGAATATGTATGCAGTGCGACGTAATATATAACACAGGCCACGCAGTATATAGCACAGCCACGTAGTATATAGCACAGCCACGTAGTTTATAGCACAGCCACGTAGTATATAGCACAGCGACGTAGTATATAACACAGCCACACAGTATATAACACAGCCCACGCAGTATATAACATAGCCCACGTAGTATATTGCACAGCCACGCAGTATATAACACAGCCCAAGCAGTATAGTAGCACAACGACGTAGTATATAACACAGCCCACGCAGTATATAACATAGCCCATGTAATATATAACACAGCCCACGTAGTATATAGCACAGCCACGTAGTATATAACACAGCCACGCAGTATATAACACAGGCCACGCAGTATATAACATAGCCCACGTAGTATATAACACAGCCCACGTAGTATATTGCACCGCTACGCAGTATATAGCACAGCCCACATAGTATATAGCACACAGACGTAGTATATAACACAGCCCACGCAGTATATAACACAGCCCACATAGTATATAAAACAGCCCACATAGTATATAGCACAGCAACGTAGCATATAACACAGCCACACAGTATATAACACAGGCTACGCAGTATATAGCACAGCCACATAGTATATAACACAGCCACGCAGTATATAACACAGGCTACGCAGTATATAGCACAGCCACGTAGTATATAACACAGCCACGCAGTATATAACACAGGCTACGCAGTATATAGCACAGCCACATAGTATATAACACAGGCCACGCAGTATATAGCACAGCCACGTAGTATATAACATAGCCACGCAGTATATAACACAGGCCATGCAGTATATAACATAGCCCATGTAGTATATAACACAGCCCACGTAGTATATTGCACCGCTACGCAGTATATAGCACAGCCCACATATTATATAGCACAAAGACATAGTATATAACACAGCCCACGAAGTATATAACACAGCCCACATAGTATATAACACAGCCCACGTAGTATATAGCACAGCAACGTAGCATATAACACAGCCACACAGTATATAACAAAGGCTACGCAGTATATAGCACAGCCACGTAGTATATAACACAGCCACGCAGTATATAACACAGGCCACGCAGTATATAGCACAGCCACGTAGTATATAACACAGCCACGCAGTATATAACACAGGCCACGCAGTATATAACATAGCCCACGTAGTATATAACACAGCCCATGTAGTATATTGCACCGCTACGCAGTATATAGCACAGCCCACATAGTGTATAGCACACAGACGTAGTATATAACAGCCCACGCAGTATATAACACAGCACACATAGTATATAACACAACCCACGTAGTATATAGCACAGCAACGTAGCATATAACACAGCCACACAGTATATAACACAGGCTACGCAGTATATAGCACAGCCACATAGTATATAACACAGCCACGCAGTATATAACACAGGTCACGCAGTATATAGCACAGCCACATAGTATATAACACAGCCACGCAGTATATAACACAGGCCACGCAGTATATAACATAGCCCACGTAGTATATAACACAGCCCACATAGTATATTGCACAGCTACGCAGTATATAGCACAGCCCACATAGTATATAGCACAGAGACGTAGTATCTAACACAGCTCACGCAGTATATAACACAGCCCACGTAGTATATAACACAGCCCACATAGTAAATAGCAATGTGGGCACCATATCCCTGTTAAAAAAACAATTAAAATAAAAAATAGTTATATACTCACCCTCCGGCGGCCCCCTGATCCAGCGCAGGCCTTTAGCGATGCTCCTCACGATGCTCCGTTCCCAGTAATGCTTTGCGGCAATAACCCGTGATCATGGAGCGGTCTCGCGAGACCGCCACGTGATCTCGGGTCATTGCTGCAATGCATTCTTGAGACTGGAGCACGAGGAGCGGGAAAGGCTGGCGCGGACGGCGGAAGGTGAGAATATAATTTTTTTTGGTTTTTTTTAACATTATACGTTTTTGCTATTGATACTGCATAGGCAGCATCAATAGTAAAAAGTGAAGAGGTGTTTAACTCCCACCCCAATATCGCAGACTGGACCAATCAGCGACCCGGGATTTCCATTATGGAAGTTACAGACAAACAGAAGGAAGTACCCCTTAGCCAATTATATATATATGTATATATATATATATATATATATTTATTTATTTTATTTTTTTTCTTACAAATAATGATGTGAAATACTGACCCAATACTGATGTGTGAATGTGGCCATATAAGCCTTCCGGAGGTGGACAGCAAGATATTGTCTACTGCATATTGCTATCCAATAGGCGTCTACGAACGAAAAGGGCTCTAAGAGGCAGAAAACTGGTCAATACCGAAGGTTTAGTACAACTGTATCCAGTTTACACAATCCTCTGTGAGCCAACAGAATGAAATCTCAAGTTTGTTACAATGTATCAGTGCAGGTCGTGATAGTTGTTACATTGTATAGGTACACACACATACATATACTGTATGTGACAAAGTCACGGGTAAAGTGCTTGAGGGGAGATATGTGTCACTACGCTTAATGGCATCAGTGATATAAAACCCATAGATTGGGCGGTGAGTGGTTAATCTAATTTACATAATGGGCTGGTTTTTATGTGGACATTCATTGAGCGGGTGGGAGGATATCTATCTTATCTCCACCCCAGGGTGTGGTCTGGGGCTTAAGTAGCTGGACTCCAGAGGCAGCAGGGTTCAGTGTCTGGAGAGGTTTTGTGCTTTGTTTATGCCTGCCCTGAACCATGGGTCTTGCTATCCCCGCTAATACAAGGACTGTGCGTCATGCTACCGTTTTGCTTGGTTGTTTTGCCCTAAGGGACATGGTCATTTTGTGTGTCAGCTTGGTTTATGCTGTATCTAATAAATCAAGTGCAATCCTAAAGCCGCAGTGTTCCCGTTTCTACCTCCATGAGCAGCTGAGTGAACCGATCTACCACTATTTATATATATATATATATATATATATATATATATATATATATATATATATATATACACTGTGTGTGTATATATATATATATATATATATATATATATATATATATATACACAATGCCTACAAGTAGTATTCAACCCCCTGCAGATTTAGCAGGTTTAATAAGATGCAAATAAGTTAGAGCCTTCAAACTTCAAACAAGAGCAGGATTTATTAACAGATGCATAAATCTTACAAACCAAAAAGTTTTGTTGCTCAGTTAAATTTTTATAAATTTTAAACATAAAAGTGTGGGTCAATTATTATTCAACCCCTAGGTTTAATATTTTGTGGAATAACCTTTGTTTGCAATTACAACTAATAATCGTCTTTTATAAGACCTGATCAGGCCGGCACAGGTCTCTGGAGTTATCTTGGCCCACTCCTCCATGCAGATCTTCTCCAAGTTATCTAGGTTCTTTGGGTGTCTCATGTGGACTTTAATCTTGAGCTCCTTCCACAATGTTCAATTGGGTTAAGGTCAGGAGACTGACTAGGCCACTGCAACACCTTGATTTTTTGCCTCTTGAACCAGGCCTTGGTTTTCTTGGCTGTGTGCTTTGGGTCGTTGTCTTGTTGGAAGATGAAATGACGACCCATCTTAAGATCCTTGATGGAGGAGCGGAGGTTCTTGGCTAAAATCTCCAGGTAGGCCGTGCTATCCATCTTCCCATGGATGCGGACCAGATGGCCAGGCCCCTTGGCTGAGAAACAGCCCCACAGCATGATGCTGCCACCACCATGCTTGACTGTAGGGATGGTATTCTTGGGGTCGTATGCAGTGCCATCCAGTCTCCAAACGTCACGTGTGTGGTTGGCACCAAAGATCTCGATCTTGGTCTCATCAGACCAGAGAACCTTCAACCAGTCAGTCTCAGAGTCCTCCAAGTGATCATGAGCAAACTGTAGACGAGCCTTGACATGACGCTTTGAAAGTAAAGGTACCTTACGGGCTCGTCTGGAACGGAGACCATTGCGGTGGAGTACGTTACTTATGGTATTGACTGAAACCAATGTTCCCACTGCCATGAGATCTTCCCGGAGCTCCTTCCTTGTTGTCCTTGGGTTAGCCTTGACTCTTCGGACAAGCCTGGCCTCGGCACGGGAGGAAACTTTCAAAGGCTGTCCAGGCCGTGGAAGGCTAACAGTAGTTCCATAAGCCTTCCACTTCCGGATGATGCTCCCAACAGTGGAGACAGGTAGGCCCAACTCCTTGGAAAGGGTTTTGTACCCCTTGCCAGCCTTGTGACCCTCCACGATCTTGTCTCTGATGGCCTTGGAATGCTCCTTTGTCTTTCCCATGTTGACCATGTATGAGTGCTGTTCACAAGTTTGGGGAGGGTCTTAAATAGTCAGAAAAGGCTGGAAAAAGAGATAATTAATCCAAACATGTGAAGCTCATTGTTCTTTGTGCCTGAACTACTTCTTAATACTTTAGGGGAACCAAACAGAATTCTGGTGGGTTGAGGGGTTGAATTATAAATGACCCTCTGAAAAGACTTTTCACAATTTAAAAAAAAAAATAAACAAAGAAATAACATTCCTTTTTGCTGCAGTGCATTTCACACTTCCAGGCTGATCTACAGTCCAAATGTCACAATGCCAAGTTAATTCCAAATGTGTAAACCTGCTAAATCTGCAGGGGGTTGAATACTACTTGTAGGCACTGTATGTGTGTATATATATATATATATATATATATATATATATATATATATATACACACACACACACTCATACAGTTTGTAACAGTGTATCAGCACCTGTGATGATCGTTTGTTACAATATTTCAGGACTATTCTTCGATAGTTTCAGTGCAGGCAAAATGTATAAGTTTGGTGTCCAGGATGTTTTTGCTCAATGACAGTTGTTTACATTGGATACAGCTGTTGCAGTTTTTCACCCACAAAATGAAGAATATTTTCAATCCTTGACAGCAGTGACCTCAAATTTGTGAACTTTCCTAGAGTCCTGTATAATAAATGAGCATGGATTTTTTTACATTTTTCAGAAATATCTGAGCAGTGACGCTGGCGTAATGGGCGCCGCACATGCACTAGATTTGCATAAGCAGCGATGATGTTGCTAGCCCTCAGTAGCATAGTGTCATGTACCTGCTTCTCAGCATGTGACTGGGGATTGCGCCTGCAAGGGTTAAGGTACCGTTACACTAAACGACTTACCAACGATCACGACCAGCGATACGACTTGGCCGTGATCGTTGGTAAGTCGTTGTGTGGTCGCTGGGGAGCTGTCACACAGACAGCTCTCTCCAGCGACCAACGATCAGGGGAACGACTTCGGCATCGTTGAAACTGTCTTCAACGATGCCGAAGTCCCCCTGCAGCACCCAGGTAACCAGGGTAAACATTGGGTTACTAAGTGCAGGGCCGCGCTTAGTAACCCGATATTTACCCTGGTTACCATTGTAAAAGTAAAAAAAAAAACAAAAAACACTACATACTCACATTCTGATGTCTGTCACGTCCCCCGTCGGCGTCCACAGGGTTAAAACTGCTTTCGGCAGGAGCGCTGCTATGCACGCGCTGCTGCCGAGAGCTTCCCTGCACTGAATGTGTCAGCGCCGGGAGTAACAGCGGTGACGTCACCGCTGTGCTCTGCTTTACGGCCGGCGCTGACACATTCAGTGCAGGGAAGCTCTCGGCAGCAACGCGTGCATTACCAGCCCTCCTGCCGAAAGCAGTTTTAGCCCTGTGGATGCCGGGGGACGTAACAGACATCAGAATGTGAGTATGTACTGTTTTTTTTTAACTTTTACAATGGTAACCAGGGTAAATATCGGGTTACTAAGCGCGGCCCTGCGCTTAGTAACCCGATATTTACCCGGGTTACAAGTGAACACATCGCTGGATCGGCGTCACACACGCCGGTCCAGCGATGACAGCGGGTGATCAGCGACCAAAAAAAGGTCCTGATCATTCCCATCGACCGACGATCTCCCAGCAGGGGCCTGATCGTTGGTCGCTGTCACACATAACGAGATCGTTAGCGGGATCGTTGCTACGTCACCAAAAGCGTGACGTTGCAACGATATCGTTAACGATATCGTTATGTGTGACTCAGCCTTTAATCTATCTCCTCTCACTCAGTCCAGCATTCAGCCTGTGTCCTATTCTGCAATGGGAGCATAAATCGACACCCCAACACAGACCATGCACCCCTCTTCATACACGCTGCCACCACTCACCGAACACACGGGCGATGAGTCCCGGAAATACTACTACTACTGTCTCCCAGTCAGCAGGGTCACACACGCTAAGGCTATGGATTCTTTAGAGCATACAAGGTTCACACTTATTAAAGTTTTAAGCTTTAATAGAAAAGGTACAGTGCTTACAATAAGAGATATAAAATATGGAAATAAAAAGTGACATACCAATATGCAAAACAGTTATAAAAATAAAGGGAGAAAACTTACAGAAATATCTAAACTTTGCAGTCTGGCATTCTGCTCCCTGAGGGGGGGGGGGATGAATAAGGAATGGCTCACATCAGCTTGGCTGCCCCTCAATCTGTGAACAGCTTTATAAGTGTAAAGCCCTAATTTATAGAGTCAACTTGGAGGTCAAATTTCTACACCAGCCTCTCAGGTTAATATTCTAATCCTTGGTTTGTGACAGGATCCTGGCTATTTTACCAATGAATACATTATTTTTCTTTGAACACTATTTGTGTGACCTTTCTCATAGTAAGTAGTGTCAGGCTACAATTGGCGTCTCTCTTCAAAAGAGTCAGAAGGTGTCAAATGTTTCCACTTGTGTGTGTTCAGGACATTCCCCCCTGGGGTGACTGGAGACCCGGAGACTGCCTGTTCAGGATAACATAGGTCATGACCTTTATGAGAGCTGCAGTCTAAGACAGATGTTAATTTTCTGCTGGTCATGCATCCATACATATACATATTTCACTAAACCTCCCTCCTTATGAAAGTGCATGGGGGTTGACTTACAGGTCAGCTCCCGAGTGCATATCTGGTTCCACCCCACCTTGGTGAGATAATCCATCAGCATTGCCGTGATCGACTCCTTTCTTATGTTGAATGGTAAAATCATATTGCTGTAATATCAGGCTCCATCTAAGCAATTTCACATTGTCCCCAACTATTCTGTTGAGCCAACTCAATGAGTTATGATCTGTTATCATGGTGAAGTTGCGCCCATAGAGAGCTGCAGTCTAAGACAGATGTTAATTTACTGCTGGTCATGCATCCATACATATACATATTTCACTACACATAGGAAAAGCGGAGGTTATAAATGCTTATGTTATACAGGGATGTTAGGGAGGGAGTTTAGTCACACTGAATGCTGCTGGATTGGAGGGCACAGGGGGCCTGACAGGTTCCCTTTAAAAGGGTTGAACAAAAATCCCATGTGAAACATTTAGGAATTGCAGCCATTTTTCTGCAAAGTCTCCGCCTTTCAGGGGCTCAAAAGAAAATGGACAAATTGACTTTCCCATAAACAAAAAGTTCATTTTAACCCTTTGTAGAGGATCCTTTTCAGAAATGATGGCCTGAAGTCTGGAAACCATGGCTGTCGTTGGTCTCCTCTGGCATGAGGTTTGCATAAATGACGGCCTGAAGTCTGTAGGCCATGGCCGTCCCCATCGCTGGTCTCCTTCTGTGTCAGGTTTTGCATAAATGACGGGCTGAAGTCTGTAGGCCATGGCCGTCACTATCGCTGGTCTCCTCCGGTGTGAGGCTTTGCCGACTTTATTTCAGTGACTTCAATTCTCGTTTGTTTGTGGCTCTTTCTGCCTTCAGTTTTTTCTTAACCATGTGAAATGAGGCTCGATGGGCTGAGATCTGTTGAGGACTCTGCCACTGCAGAATATTCTCTTCTTTGCTTTCGCAGTATGTTTTGGGTCATTGTCCATCTGTCCTGTGAAGCATTGTCCATCAACCTTGCTGCATTTGGATGAATCAGAGCAGAACGTATCACACTGTACACAGGATTCAACTGGCTTCTGTCTTTAGTCAAATCAATAACCACTAGTGACTTGGTGCCTTTGGTAGCCATGCATGCCTCCACCATGTCTTACAGAGGATGTGGTGTACCGATCATCATAGCAGCTCCAGACTTTCTTCTTCCCATTCTAGGACAAGTTGATCTTAGTTTTGCTTTTCCAGACCTGGGCGGCTTCTTAGATGCTTTTTGGTAAAGTCTAATCTGGCCTTTCTATTTTCAGGCTGATTAGTGGTTTGCACCTTCTGGTGACGCCCTAAATTTGCTCTCATGATGTCTTTTCTTTATGGTGGACTTGCTGAGACACCTATTTCCTGGAGATACCAAAATCCACAATGAAGGACAGCATCCAATCCAGGTGAAGTCTTAAAAAACGTTTCCTTTATTTGCCAAATGCAACGTTTCGACCACAGAGGTCTTTTTCAAGCATAAAATACATTGGTAATGGCGGCCTTATATAGGAAGTGGATTAGCCCCTTAGTGACAGAGCCAATTTGGTACTTAATGACCGAGCCAATTTTTACAATTCTGACCAGTGTCACTTTATGAGGTTATAACTCTGGAACGCTTTATCGGATCCCGCTGATTCTGAGATTGTTTTTTCGTGACATGTTGTACTTCAAGTTAGTGGTAACATTTCTTCGATATTACTTGCGATTATTTATGAAAAAAATGGAAATATGGCGAAAATTTTTAAAATTTTGCAATTTTCAAACTTTGTATTTTTATGCCCTTAAATCAGAGAGATATGTCACAAAAAATAGTTAATAAATAACATTTCTCACATGTCTACTTTACATCAGCACAATTTTGGAAACAATTTTTTTTTTTGTTAGGGAGTTATAAGGGTTAAAAGTTGACCGGCAATTTCTCATTTTTACAACACCATGTTTTTTTTAGGGACCACATCACCTTTGAAGTGATTTTGAGGGGTCTATATGATAGAAAATAACCAAGTGTGACACCATTCTAAAAACTGCACCCCTCAAGCTGCTCAAAACCACATTCAAGACGTTTATTAACCCTTTACGTACTTCACAGGAACTAAAACAATGTGGAAGAAAAAAATTAACATTTTACTTTTTTTTGCAAACATTTTACTTCAGAACCATTTTTTTTAATTTTCACAAGTGTAAAAACAGAAATTTAACCACAAATTTTGTTGTGCAATTTTTCCTGAGTACGCCGATACCCCATATGTGGAGGTAAACCACTGTTTGGGCGCACCGCAGAGCTTGGAAGTGAAGGAGCACCGTTTGACTGTTTCAATGCAGAATTGGCTGGAATTGAGATCGGACGCCATGTCGCGTTTGGAGAGCCCCTAATGTGCCTAAACAGTGGAAACCCCCCACAAGTGACACCATTTTGGAAACTAGACCCCCCAAGGAACTTATCTAGATGTGTGGTGAGCACTTTGAACCCCAAAGTGCTTCACAGAAGTTTATAACGTAGAGCCGTGAAAATAAAAAATCGCATTTGTTTTCACAAAAATGATTTTTTCGCCCACAAATTCTTATTTTCACAAGGGTAACAGGAGAAATTAGACCACAAAAGTTGTTGTGCAATTTCTCCTGAGTACGTCGATACCCCATATGTGGAGGTAAACCACTGTTTGGGCGCACCGCAGAGCTTGGAAGTGAAGGAGCACCGTTTGACTTTTTCAATGCAGAATTGGCTGGAATTGAGATCGGATGCCATGTCGCGTTTGGAGAGTCCCTGATGTGCCTAAACAGTGGAAACCCCCCACAAGTGATACCATTTTGGAAACTAGACCCCCCAAGGAACTTATCTAGATGTGTGGTGAGCACTTTGAACCCCCAAGTGCTTCACAGAAGTTTATAACGTAGAGCCGTGAAAATAAAAAATCTCATTCTTTCTACAAAAATGATCTTTTTGCCCCCAAATTTTTATTTTCACAAGGGTAACAGGAGAAATTAGACCACAAAAGTTGTTGTGCAATTTCTCCTGAGTACGTCGATACCCCATATATGGGGGTAAACCACTGTTTGGGCGCACCGCAGAGCTTGGAAGAGAAGGAGTGTCGTTTTACTTTTTCAATGTAGAATTGGCTGGAATTGAGATCGGACGCCATGTCACGTTTGGAGAGCCGCTGATGTGCCTAAACAGTAGAGACCCCCCACATATGACACCATTTTGGAAACTAGACCCCTTAAGGAACTTATCTAGATGTGTGGTGAGCACTTTAAACCCCCAGGTGCTTCACAGAAGTTTAGAACGTAGAGCCGTGAAAATAAAAAAATCGCATTTTTTCTACAAAAATGATCTTTTTGCCTCCAAATTTTTATTTTACCAAGGGTAACAGGAGAAAATGGACCCCAGAAGCTGTTGTACAATTTGTCTTGAGTACGCCGACACCCCATATGTGGGGGTAAACCACTGTTTGGGCGCATGGCTGAGCTCGGAAGCAAAGGAGCGCCATTTGACTTTTCAATGCAAAATTGACTGGAATTGAGATCGGACGCCATGTCGCGTTTGGAGAGCCCCTGATGTGCCTAAACAGCAGAAACCCCCCAAAAATGACCCCATTTTGGAAACTAGACCCCCCATGGAACTTATCTAGATGTGTAGTGAGAACTTTGAATGCCCAAGTGCATCACAGAAGTTTATAATGCAGAGTCGTGAAAATAAAAAATATATATTTTTTAACAATAAAGATTTTTTAGCCCCCAAGTTTTTATTTTCACAAGGGTAACAAGAGAAATTGGACCCCAAAAGTTGTTGTCCAATTTGTCCTGAGTATGCTGGTACCCCATATGTGGGGGTAAACCACTGTTTGGGCGCATGGCAGAGCTCGGAAGGGAAGGAGTGCCATTTTGGAATGCAGACTTTGATAGAATTGTCTGCGGGCGTTATGTTGCCTTTGCAGACCCCTAATGTAACAAAACAGTAGAAACCCCCAACAAGTGACCCCATTTTGGAAAATAGACCCCCCAAGGAACTTATCTAGATATGTGGTGAGAACTTTGAATGCCCAAGTGCTTCACAGAAGTTTATAATGCAGAGTAGTGAAAATAAAAAATATTTTTTTTCCCACAAAAAAGATTTTTTTAGCCCCCAAATTTTTATTTTCACAAGGGTAACAAGAGAAATTGGACCCCAAAAGTTGTTGTCCAATTTGTCCTGAGTATGCTGGTACCCCATATGTGGGGGTAAACCACTGTTTGGGCGCACGGCAGAGCTCGGAAGGGAAGGAGCGCCATTTTGCAATGCAGACTTTGATAGAATTGTCTGCGGGCGTTATGTTGCGTTTGCAGACCCCTAATGTACCTAAACAGTAGAAACCCCCACAAGTGACCAAATTTTGGAAACTAGACCCCCTAAGGAACTTATCTAGATATGTGGTGAGAACTTTGAAAGCTCAAGTGCTTCACAGAAATTTATAATGCAGAGTAGTGAAAATAAAAAAATATATTTTTTTCCAACAAAAAAGATTTTTAGCCCCCAAGTTTTTATTTTCACAAGGGTAACAGGAGAAATTGGACCCCAAAAGTTGTTGTCCAATTTATCCCGAGTACGCTGATGCCCCATATGTGGGGGTAAACCACTGTTTGGGTGCACGGCAGAGCTCAGAAGGGAGGGAGTACCATTTGACTTTTTTAGCGCAAAATTGGCTGTCGTGTTTGGAGACCCCCTGATGTACCTAAACAGTGGAAACCCCCCAATTCTAACTCCAACCCTAACCCCAACACAGCCCTAACCCTAATCTCAACCCGATCCATAATCCTAATCACAACCCTAACGATAATCACAACCCTAACCCCAAAACAGCCCTAATCTCAACCCTAACCATAACCCTAATCAAAACCCTAAATCCAACACACCCCTAACCCTAATCCCAACCCTAACCCTAATCCCAACCCTAATCCCAAACGTAACACTAATCCCAACCCTAATCCAAACCCTAACCCTAATCCCAACTCTAACCCTAACTTTAGCCCCAACCCTAACTTTAGCCCCAACCCTAACCATAACTTTAGCCCCCGTCGTCACAAAAAAAGTTCAATGTAACCTTTTTTTTGTACGTCGCGTCCGCCATTTCCGCGGATGCGTGGCCGTAACTCTGCCCCCTCCTCCCCAGGACATAGACTGGGCAGCGGATGCGTTGAAAAACTGCATCCGCTGCCCACGTTGTGCACAATTTTCACAACGTGCGTCGGTACATCGGGCCGACGCATTGCGACCGCCCCGTACCGACGCAAGTGTGAAAGAAGCCTTAGGCTACTTTCAGACATAGCGCATTTTTGAGCGCTATTTTGCGGGCGCTTTTCAAAAATGCGCAATGTCATTTTCGTCTGCCGGCAAAGTGAATGAGAAATTCACTTTGCCGTTCAGACACACCGCAAAAAAACGCGGCGCTTTTGTCTGCAAACACGCCGGCGTAAAAAGAATTGACGTGTCAATTCTTTACGCAGCGGCATGTCTGCGTATCCCCCTAGGGCCCCATATTACCTTCCACACACAGCGCCTTTGTCCTGGGTGTCGGCGTCTTTGTACGGAGGGGTTGACACCCAGGACCGGACGTGACGTCGGACAGGAAGAGGGAAGCCCCCGCCCCCCAGTGAAGCAGCATGGAGTCCTTCTGTGTGTGTGTGTGTGCGTGTGTGTGCGTGTGTGTGTCCCCATGCGACGCTAGTGCCACCATTGTGCTAAGTCGCCGTATGGGACTACTACTCCCATCCGGTATTAGGATGGGAGAGTTGTCCCTGTGTCCGGCGACTTAGCACAATTGTAAAGTTACACAAAACACCTACACACAATACACATACATGACACACAGTACATACAACATATAACACAGAGTATATACTCACCAACAGCACACTTGTAGGCGAAGCCCTCGATCCTCCAGGAAAAAATCCAAAAATAATAAACCAAATTCATACTCCCTGTCCGCAGAATCCATAAAACGAGTGTCCCACGCCGATCGGCTGCTCTCCGGCGATACACTGCCAGGAGCGAAGCTCCTAGCAGTGTATCGCGTACTGTTCCGGAGTTCAATGACTCCGGCGTCTCGGTTAACAGCAGTACAGCTGCGTTGAACTTTCCCACGCAGCACTGCCGTTAAGCGAGAGTGCCGGGGTCAATGACCGCCGGTAAACTCGCTCGCGCATGCGCAGTGACACACCGACAGGAACTATGGCTCCTGTCAGTGTGTTGCTGCAGCCGTGGAGAGCAGACATATCTCTGGATGTGTCTGTTCTCCATGGAAAATCTTGATACGTGGCACTTAAATATGTGGCAATTAAATACGTGGCACTTATACGTGATACGTGTCACTTAAATACGTGGCACTGAAATACGTGATACGTGGCACTTTGATACGTGGCACGTGTCACTTAAATACGTGGCACTGAAATATGTGGCACGTGGCACTTTGATACGTGGCACGTGTCTCTTAAATACGTGGCACGTGGCACTGAAAGATGTGGCACTTTGATACGTGGCACGTGGCACTTTGATACGTGGCACTGAAATATGTGGCACGTGGCACTTTGATACGTGGCACGTGGCACTTTGATACGTGGCACGTGGCACTTTGATACGTGGCACGTGCCACTTTGATACGTGGCACTGAAATATGTGGCACGTGGCACTTAAATACGTGGCACGTGGCACTTAAATACGTGGCACGTGGCACTTTGATACGTGGCACTTTGATACGTGGCACTTTGATACGTGGCACGTGGCACTTTGATACGTGGCACGTGGCACTTTGATACGTGGCACGTGGCACTTTGATACGTGGCACTGAAATATGTGGCACGTGGCACTTTGATACGTGGCACGTGTCACTTAAATACGTGGCACGTGGCACTGAAATATGTAGGACACGTCGCACAAAAAAGTTACATGTAGTTTTTTTTGTGTCGACGGTCCGCTGAAGCACGACGCATCCGTCGCACGACGGATGCGACATGTGGCAATCCGTCGCAATGCGTCGCTAATGCAAGCCAATGGAGAAAAAACGCATCCTGCAAGCACTTTTGCAGGATGCGTTTTTTCTCCAACGACGCATTGCGACGGAAGCCAAAAAACGCTAGTGTGAAAGTAGCCTAACCCTAACCCTAGCCCTAACCCTAACCCTAAATTTAGCCCCAACCCTAACCCTAACTCTAACCCTAACTCTAACCCTAACCCTAACCCTAATTTTAGCCCCAACTTGTCTTCTCCTGCCGGCCGGCAGATGGCAGCAGATGGCGGGCGCACTGCGCATGCGCCCGCCATGATGAAAAAGCCGGCTGGCAGGAGAAGACAGAAGAGGACCCAGGGACCCCGGGTGAGTATGATAGGGTCCCCGAATCCCCCTATTTCTCTGTCCTCTGATGTGCGATCACATCAGAGGACAGAGAAATAACTGATCGCTTTTTTTTTTTTTTTTTTTTTGCGGTCGCCGGTAAACTGTTAATTACCGGCGATCGCAAAGCAGGGGTCGGTGCAAATCGACCCCGATCATGTTCTTTGGGGTCTCGGCTACCCCCGGCAGCCGAGACCCCAAAGAACATCCGGGTGCCGGGCGGCGGGCGTACTGCGCGTGCGCCCGCCATTTTTTCCCGGAAAAAAGATGGCGGCGCCCATGGGGAGACACGAGGAGCACCGGGGGAGGTAGGTAAGTATTGGGGGGCTATTGGGGGCCATCGGGGACCACATTTCTCTGTCCTCCGATGTGCGATCACATCGGAGGACAGAGAAATTAAACGGCAAATCGCGTTTTTTTTTTTTTTGTTGCGACCGCCGGTAAACGGTTAATTACCGGCGATCGCAACTCGGGGGTCGGTAAAAAACCCCCGAATCATGTTCTCTGGGGTCTCGGCTACCCTCGGCAACCGAGACCCCAGAGAAAATCCGACTCTGGGGGGCGCTATTCACTTTTTCCACAGCGCCGTTAATTAACGGCGCTGTGGTTTAAGTACCCTTAGCGGCCGCCGTTAAAAGGCGTATCGGCGGTCGTTAAGGGGTTAGCATCCACCAATCACCATACAATGACCACCATCTAATATATACAATTTAAAATCATTTATAAACATATACAAACAGATTACACAATATATACATTAGAGATAATAAAGTATAAACAGAAAATTCTATATAGATACACAAATAACCTGCTTAGTTCCTGTGCAAAAACAAAACAAAACACTAACAAGCGTATTCAAATGTCCATAGTGACCATGTGCCAATCACAACTTGCAACACAACTTACTTGATGTCTCATAGCAAATCAGGTACACCTTACTATACTCATGTCACACATGTGTTAATTCACCCAATGTAATGCCTCCATACGTCCACCAATCATTAGTCGAGTTAGCACTGCCTTCTACCAATCCCTGTACATAGCACATACTTTGTTTACAAAATAAAGGTATACAGCCAATAGATGGGCTGCCTTACTTTAGCGCTCAAATGGGGCACATGTACCTGATCCAATCAGCAGAGCTGTCAAGTCTGTTTGCATTGCAGCTCAGTCTCCAATGCACTCCACTTGTGTGCCGGCATCCAGAGGCTCATAGCTCCACCCACCACAGCGTCATCATCACATGATGCAGCTGGGTGAAGGAAACACAGAGCACTCCTCGCCGCACTTCAGAGCATGCGCAGAGGACCCACAATCACACATCAGTCATGTGACGCCTTTGAGCTATGTCACACTCTCGGGAGAACACCACCTAAATAGCGCAATAAGGAGAGCATCGGCCATCAATCAAACAACACATGTAACCATACACACCAAAGGAAATATCTCACTACATGTCGGCACATTCATCCACTATGGACAAGAAAAGACAAACATAAAGGAACTGGATCTTATCCGCAGAAATAATTATACAATCAGGGAAAGAATAACAGGTGTCACAGATCCCACATTCTATAGCTGTTCGTATAGGCACCGAATGTGCCATCTTCTTGCACCAAGGACAACTAAGTGCATAACCTAAAAATATAAAGAAAAAGGGAAAAGAACAAACAAAAAATTCCATTTAAAACCAATTAAAATCTTTCTTCTACTGAAAAATAGACCACAGAGTAACCACAGGTCTCCTTACGTCACACATATCTGCAGATTATACTCAATATTGAGACCCCCAGGTTGTAATGTACCTAATTTGGAGATCCATTTTAATTCCTTTTGTTTCAGCAATTTGATCCTATCCCCACCTCTCCGCAATGGTGGTACTCCATCAATGACCCTAAATCTCAACTGGCTGACAGTATGTTTATTATCATGAAAATGTTTAGGGACTGGCAAGTCTAACATCTTGGTTCTTTTTTTTTTGGAAAACACAAGAGTACAATAAGAACCAAGATGTTAGACTTGCCAATCCCTAAACATTTTCATGATAATAAACATACTGTCAGCCAGTTGAGATTTAGGGTCATTGATGGAGTACCACCATTGCGGAGAGGTGGGGATAGGATCAAATTGCTGAAACAAAAGGAATTAAAATGGATCTCCAAATTAGGTACATTACAACCTGGGGGTCTCAATATTGAGTATAATCTGCAGATATGTGTGACGTAAGGAGACCTGTGGTTACTCTGTGGTCTATTTTTCAGTAGAAGAAAGATTTTAATTGGTTTTAAATGGAATTTTTTGTTTGTTCTTTTCCCTTTTTCTTTATATTTTTAGGTTATGCACTTAGTTGTCCTTGGTGCAAGAAGATGGCACATTCGGTGCCTATACGAACAGCTATAGAATGTGGGATCTGTGACACCTGTTATTCTTTCCCTGATTGTATAATTATTTCTGCGGATAAGATCCAGTTCCTTTATGTTTGTCTTTTCTTGTCCATAGTGGATGAATGTGCCGACATGTAGTGAGATATTTCCTTTGGTGTGTATGGTTACATGTGTTGTTTGATTGATGGCCGATGCTCTCCTTATTGCGCTATTTAGGTGGTGTTCTCCCGAGAGTGTGACATAGCTCAAAGGCGTCACATGACTGATGTGTGATTGTGGGTCCTCTGCGCATGCTCTGAAGTGCGGCGAGGAGTGCTCTGTGTTTCCTTCACCCAGCTGCATCATGTGATGATGACGCTGTGGTGGGTGGAGCTATGAGCCTCTGGATGCCGGCACACAAGTGGAGTGCATTGGAGACTGAGCTGCAATGCAAACAGACTTGACAGCTCTGCTGATTGGATCAGGTACATGTGCCCCATTTGAGCGCTAAAGTAAGGCAGCCCATCTATTGGCTGTATACCTTTATTTTGTAAACAAAGTATGTGCTATGTACAGGGATTGGTAGAAGGCAGTGCTAACTCGACTAATGATTGGTGGACGTATGGAGGCATTACATTGGGTGAATTAACACATGTGTGACATGAGTATAGTAAGGTGTACCTGATTTGCTATGAGACATCAAGTCAGTTGTGTTGCAAGTTGTGATTGGCACATGGTCACTATGGACATTTGAATACGCTTGTTAGTGTTTTTTTTTTGTTTTTTTTTGCACAGGAACTAAGCAGGTTATTTGTGTATCTATATAGAATTTTCTGTTTACACTTTATTATCTCTAATGTATATATTGTGTAATCTGTGTATGTTTATACATGATTTTAAATTGTATATATTAGATGGTGGTCATTGTGTAAGAGGGTGAACTGTAGTCCCACTGAGAGGGCACTAGGACCCTGTGGTTTTTGCCTGTTGCAGCAGAGAACAGATCCTGCAAGACTCCGAGAGACAATGTGTGCTGGGGGGTGGGGTTTGGTATCTCGTGTGTAAAGTGAAACAAGGAAGTGAGAGGAGAGAGAGAAAGGCGGGAAGGAAGAGCAGAGCTGCTGTGTTATAGCTAAGAGACTGTGAGAGGATTTTACTGCGAGTTTGTTGGAGAAAAAGAAGCTATTGAGAGACTTTGCATTGCTAACGTTTTTCTGGAGAGGAGCTAACCTTATTTTGAAAGACTGAAACTTTACTGCAAATCCACTACGTGTTTGAGAGTCTGTGATTCCCTGTGCATTGATTGGAGAAACAAGTCTGACCGATTGCTGATACAGAGACAGACGGGTTGTCGTGGAAGCATTCCTAGGAGCTACAGAAGAAGAGACAATATCGTGAGGCCACTAACTAAGTCCCCGGCGTTTGGGCTCGGCATCCGCCGATCAGACAAGAGGAGCTTGCTGTAACTTATTGGCGCTGAAGATATAGACTGGGCTGCAGCCTGTGCGGATTCCTACCTGAGAGGAGATCCATCTCAGGATACGGTACCATAAGTTATAGATACCCGGGTATCTCTGCTCTGAGTGTTTAATTGTTACTTAGAAGTGTATCTTATATTAGAGTTGTGTAAGTTATACTCAGTGTGCCATTCCAGGGGCTCCCTTTATAACACTACAATCAATTTACACTTGTTCCTGTTTTAGTTTCCTTGTTATGTAAATTTCTTACTAGTCTGTCGTAGCATACAGTTCTCAGGAGACCTTGGAGTGGCACAGTGATTTCAGCTGATGCTGAGCTGGTGTATCTTTGGGGTGCATTTACTTTAAAATTCTCCATATTACCTTTATTGTTTTGCCTTTGAGTAAATACCGTTGGAGATTTCTGCCTTAGACTCACTGGATCTTATTCGGACCTCTGGTCATTACATTTTTGGCGTAGTCGGCAGGATCCAGTGTTTGTCATGGACGAGGGCGAGGGTAGAAATGACCCCGCTGTATCCGCATCCCCCTCGGGGGTTGGGGTTCCCCTGGCAGCCGCGGCGATTTCGGGAGGGTATGTGCCTGTAGGAGCTTTACTTCAGCACATGACGAAATACGACGGGCACAATATGGCGTTGCAAGATTGGGCTGAGAGAATCCGGAGTATTCTGCGCATGTGTAATTTGACCCCCGCGTTACGCGCTGAGCTGGCCTTAAATGCACTGGAGGGCGATATTAGACGTATGGTGATGGTGCGCCCAGAATCAGAGAGGGATACGTTAGAAAAGATTTTGGAACTGTTAGAGGGGAGTTTGGGGGGCCGAGCGCGTGTGGCCCAGCTTCGGTCCCTATTCTTTAATCGTCCCCAGAGAGAGTGTGAGTCCCTGATGCAGTACTCTAATATCTTGCAAGAGACGCTGAATGAGATGCAGCGACTAGACCAGGGGGCCATGGGAGCGTTCCGGGAGGTAGATCGCTTGCTCCGGGATCAATTCATCACCGGTTTAGCTAATAGACTTCTCCGGGACAAACTGTTGGAAATGGCCCGGGCTGCACCAGAATTATCCTTCTGGCAGATTTACCGAGCTGCAGTGGAAAGGGAAGAGAAATCTGCTCACGTGCCCGAGGGGTCAGTGAACAGTGCCCAGCTGGAGGAAGGTGGGTCATCAGGGTCAGGGGGAGAGGGGTTGGTGAGCGTGGTACAAGCTTTGCGTGCTGAGGTGAAGGAGTTAAAGCTGAAATTGTCTCAACTGACAGTTGATCCCGCCTCTACCCCCTCACGGGGGCCTCCTGCCCCACCCCCTGGAACGGTGACCCCACAGATGGCCAGGTCGTCCTATCAGAATGAGTCAAGCCCTCGTCCACGAGGAGCAATCACCTGCTGGAAGTGTGGGCGCCAGGGACACATCTCTCATTACTGCCGGACGCTTGCAGCCCCAGAAACCCCGTCGCCGGCTTTAAACTTCCGGCCGCTGCCATGAGAGGGCAAGCAGCAGCGGCTTCACCCACACAAAGCCCTCGACGGAATGAGCAAGATTTGTTTGCATGTAGTCCAGTGATAGAAGCAGAATTTGAAGGGCGGAAGATGAGGTGCTTGGTTGACACGGGATCCGAATGTACTATAATGCCACTGGAAATATATGAGAGATACTTCAGTCGACTAGTGATTCCAGAGGATGGCCGAGTGATACGACTGACCGCCGCAAATAATGGTCAACTGTCAGTCAAGGGAATCGTGTGGACGCAACTAAAAATGTTTGGTCAAGAGCTGGGGCAGAAAGGGGTAGTACTGGTGGATCACCCCCCTAGAAGAGGGATGGAAGTGACGCTCGGAATGAACGTGCTGCGAGACTTGAATCACCAGATGTATGCCAGTGAAGGACCCCGATACTGGGCCCGTGCGACAAGACACCGACCCACACAGAGAATTCTACACCGTCTAGTGCTGAGTTGCGACTTGCTGAAAAGTGCGGTCCCAGGCGGCCGGGTGGGCCGGGTCCGAGTGCCATCGAGGGCCCCGATCCTGCTGGGACCAAGACAAGAGGAACTCTTAATGCTGCCTGTGGGAGCTGCACAGAGATTGAATGGGCTTGAAGTGCTACTTGAGCCTGTCCGAGAGGGTTCCTCATTTGCCAAGGTACATGTGGCCCGGTCTCTGGCGATTGTGAAGAATGGACGAGTGCCGGTCCGATACATCAATGTTTTAGATGAAGCTGTTGCAATTCCTGCTGGAACCATACTGGCTGAACTGTTCGTGCCGGCAGAAAAGGTGCCGGAAAATGCAGGATTCGAACTGCGACCAGACCAACAGTCATCCTGGACCTTTGCGGTCGAGGTAGGCCGGACTGAGCCTCCTACGGAGGAATGGAATGGTCATGTGATCATGGAGCAGATGGGAGTGGATCGGGAGAAGCTGACCCCCGTGCAGTTGGAGCAGTTGGAGAGAGTTTTGTGGGAACATCAAGAGACCTTTTCCCGACATGGAGAGGACTTCGGGTGTACCCAGATGATTGAGCATGAGATTCCAATGGGGGATACTCCACCCATTAGAGAAAGATATCGGCAAATTCCTCCAGCGCTTTATCAAGAGGTGAAGAGCATGGTGGCCAATATGCTGGATAACCAAGTGATCCGAGAGAGCCGGAGTCCCTGGGCGGCTCCTGTAGTTTTGGTCCGCAAGAAGGATGGGACACTCCGCTTTTGTGTGGATTATCGAAAATTGAACGCCCACACCGTACGGGACGCATATCCTTTACCCCGTATTGAAGAATCCCTGTCGGCCCTGGGTCGGGCCAAGTATTTCTCAACGTTGGATTTGGCAAGTGGGTACTGGCAGGTCCCAATGGCTGAAAAAGATCGGGCCAAGACAGCGTTTGTCTTGCCAATGGGGCTCTTTGAGTTCAACCGGATGCCTTTTGGCCTCACCACCGCCCCGGGAACCTTCCAACGCCTGATGGAACATTGCTTGGGCGATCTAAATTTTGAATCAGTCCTGATATATCTAGACGACATTGTGGTGTTCGGAATCTCATTTGAAGATCATCTGGAGAAGCTGCGTCAAGTTCTCCGGCGGCTCAAGAGCTACGGCCTGAAAATAAAGCCAAAAAAATGTCAACTGTTACGAAACCAGATTGAATATTTGGGGCATCTGGTGACCCTGGACGGGGTACTACCTCTAGACAGTAAGATCAAGGCGGTACAAGAGTGGCCACCTCCTTGTGACCTGCGAGAAGTGCGGGCCTTCCTGGGCCTAGCAGGATACTATCGGCGGTTTGTGCCTAAATTCTCACAAGTGGTGAGTCCCTTGAATGAACTTTTGAGAGGGACAGCGCTGGGTCCTCGAAATCGCCCCATTCCATGGGGGCCCCTACAGAAAAAGGCATTTGATGAAGTGAAAACCGCCCTAACGAGTGCCCCATTGCTGGCCTACGCCCGGTTTGACACCCCTTTTTTGTTGTATACCGATGGTAGTCTTCATGGGTTGGGGGCAGTACTAGCACAGGTGTAGGACGGCCGAGAGCGAGTGATTTCTTATGGCAGCAGATCTTTAAGAGACTCCGAGCGAAATCCGGCTAACTACAGCTCATTCCGGCTGGAATTGCTGGCCCTGGTGTGGGCAATGACAGAACGCTTCGCCGAGTATCTAACAGGAGCTGAGGTGCTAGTCATGACGGATAACAACCCGCTAGCTCACTTAGAGAATGCAAAACTGGGAGCGTTAGAGCAGCGGTGGGTCGCCAGACTAGCCAAGTTCAATTACCGCATTAAATTTCGCTCTGGTCGAGAAAACGGCAATGCAGATGCATTTGTCAAGAGTGCCCCTTGGGTCATCAGGGGAAGATGTTGACGAACAAATTGAGGACACTGAAACTCCAGCTTTGGGGCAGATACCTATCTTCCAAAGTGTGGTACACTCAAGTGGGGTGGCCACCGGGATGCCCTGTGTCCTGGGTAAAACATCCTCAGATTGGACAAGAGTCCAGGATGAGTGTCCGGACGTTGCACTTGTGCGCCGTTGGGTACAAAACAAGGCCTGGCCCAGTGCAGAGGACAAGGCTCAGTTGTCCATGGAAGGAATTAAACTCCTTCGACAATGGGATAAATTGTGTGTGGAACAAGGTCTTTTGTATCGTAAGGTGTACCTGCCATCGGAGCTGCAGCATCGGTACCAACTGATAATTCCTGTGGGGATGGGTCCAGTGGTCGCTCGTGAGGCGCATGAGAAGGGGGCCCATTTTGGAAGTGAAAAGACACTTCAGTGGTTGCAGCGAGTCCTCTACTGCCCTGAGTTGGGAGGGATGGTGGCCGACGCGTGTCGGCAGTGCCGAATTTGTGGGCTCAACAAAAGCCCTGAGCAGCGGGCTCCCACACAGTCTATTAAGACTTCAGCTCCACTGGAGCTACTCATGATTGACTACGTGTTGATAGGGTACTCTACGTCAGGGTACTCCTATTGCCTGGTGATGACAGATCACTTTACCAAGTATGCTGTAGCGGTGCTGACAAGAGATCAGACGGCCAAGTCGGCGGCTGAGGCAGTGTGCCGACATTTCTTCCAAGTGTTCGGGTGTCCGCAGTGAATACATTCAGATCAAGGGGCCTGCTTTCAGGGGACGCTGATGAAAGAGTTGCACCAGCTCTATGGTATCGAGCAGTCGAGAACAACCCTCAGGGTAACGGGGCGTGTGAGCGTTTTAATCGGACCTTGTTGCAAATGTTGAGGTGCTTAGAGAGTCAGCAACAGACATGCTGGCCTGAGTATCTCCCCGAATTGATGTGGGCTTACAATAACAGGGTGCACAGTACTACTGGTTACTCACCACACATGTTGATGTTTGGTAGACCTGGCCGAGACATTGAGGATTTGAACATGCCAGATCCCTCCTCCGCCCCCCCTCGGACTGCATCCGAGTGGGTACGAGAGCATCGGCGGCGGTTGAGGGTGGTGCATCAGGTGGTGGGTGACCGCCTTCGCCAGGTGGTCCATAGAGACACGCGACCTGTACAAACAGAGCTGTTCTCTCCGGGAGACAGAGTGTTGGTGAGGACAAAACGACGATCAGGAAAGCTGAGTGACCGATGGGAGGCGATACCGTATCTGATAAAAAAACAGGTGAACCCTGAGATTCCAGTGTACGAGGTCGAACCGGTGGGGACAGGGGGGCCAACCCGTAATTTGCATCGTAACATGTTACAACGGTGCTGGTTTGAAGATTCGGCGCCTACTCCCCTAGAGCCAGAGGCCATGTTCCAAGGGGCGGGAACTCTGAATGACCTTGAGTTTGATGGTGTGCTTACCCCTGCGCCTGCTTATTTGCCCCCTGTGACCGATCTGGCCTCGGGTGATGAGAATGTTGGGGATATGGAGGATGTTGTTGAGGAGAGTGCATCAGGTCAACTGCTTGGTCCTGACGCTGTATCACAGGACATCGAGCCGCAGGAGGAGACAACTCCACTTGCGCCCACTAACACGACCACGGAAGAGACTTTAGCTCCCTCTAAGGTTGCACCTGTTGATGTAGGACTCAGGAGAACTACACGATCTATGGCAGGAATACCGCCTCAGCGATATGCTCAAGATGAATTTGAGTGGGAAGGTATGTCGAGGACGCCAACCTCTAGTGGGGTGGCATGTAAGAGGGTGAACTGTAGTCCCACTGAGAGGGCACTAGGACCCTGTGGTTTTTGCCTGTTGCAGCAGAGAACAGATCCTGCAAGACTCCGAGAGACAATGTGTGCTGGGGGGTGGGGTTTGGTATCTCGTGTGTAAAGTGAAACAAGGAAGTGAGAGGAGAGAGAGAAAGGCGGGAAGGAAGAGCAGAGCTGCTGTGTTATAGCTAAGAGACCGTGAGAGGATTTTACTGCGAGTTTGTTGGAGAAAAAGAAGCTATTGAGAGACTTTGCATTGCTAACGTTTTTCTGGAGAGGAGCTAACCTTATTTTGAAAGACTGAAACTTTACTGCAAATCCACTACGTGTTTGAGAGTCTGTGATTCCCTGTGCATTGATTGGAGAAACAAGTCTGACCGATTGCTGATACAGAGACAGACGGGTTGTCGTGGAAGCATTCCTAGGAGCTACAGAAGAAGAGACAATATCGTGAGGCCACTAACTAAGTCCCCGGCGTTTGGGCTCGGCATCCGCCGATCAGACAAGAGGAGCTTGCTGTAACTTATTGGCGCTGAAGATATAGACTGGGCTGCAGCCTGTGCGGATTCCTACCTGAGAGGAGATCCATCTCAGGATACGGTACCATAAGTTATAGATACCCGGGTATCTCTGCTCTGAGTGTTTAATTGTTACTTAGAGGTGTATCTTATATTAGAGTTGTGTAAGTTATACTCAGTGTGCCATTCCAGGGGCTCCCTTTATAACACTACAATCAATTTACACTTGTTCCTGTTTTAGTTTCCTTGTTATGTAAATTTCTTACTAGTCTGTCGTAGCATACAGTTCTCAGGAGACCTTGGAGTGGCACAGTGATTTCAGCTGCTGCTGAGCTGGTGTATCTTGGGGTGCATTTACTTTAAAATTCTCCATATTACCTTTATTGTTTTGCCTTTGAGTAAATACCGTTGGAGATTTCTGCCTTAGTCTTGGTTTGTGACTCATTGGATCTTATTCGGACCTCTGGTCATTACAATTGTATGGTGATTGGTGGATGCTAATCCACTTCCTATATAAGGCCGCCATTACCAATGTATTTTATGCTTGAAAAAGACCTCTGTGGTCGAAACGTTGCATTTGGCAAATAAAGGAAACGTTTTTTAAGACTTCACCTGGATTGGATGCTGTCCTTCATTGTGGATTTTGGTATGTACATTTTCCATGTGGTCCAGTGGAACTAGGACTTGCATCTACAGGTCTGTTGTGCTGTCAGCCACCCCCTATTGATATTTAACCTATTTCCTGGAGAGTCTTCTTCACTTAGTGGATGTTGTGTTTTTCTTCATCATGAAAAGGCTTCTGGGATCATCTACCACTGATGTCTCATGTGGACGTCCAGGCCTTTTAGAGTTCCCAGCTCACCAATAAGTTAGTTTTTTTTTTTGAGGGGGGGACAGAATGTAGCAAACTCATGATTTGGCCACTGCTAACATTTCTGCTATCTCTCTGATGGATTTCTTATTTTTTTTCAGCCTAATGATGGTCTGTTTTCTCTTCCATTGTAAGATCCTTTGATAGCATGTTGTGGGCTCAAAGCAACAGCTTCTAAATGCAAACGCCGCACCTGGAATCAGCTCCAGACCTTTTACCTCTTTCATTAATGATGGAATAGCCCATGCCATAATTGTCCAGTCACTTTTGGTCCCTTGAAAAAGAAGCTGCTACATATTGAGTAGCTGTAATTCCCAAACCTTTCCTCCAATTAGAATGTGAATCCCCTCAAATTAAAGCTGAGAATTGGCACTTTAAACCAAAATTGGTTATTGAACTGGAGCTGAAATATGTTTTAGTAAACAGCTAAAATGCCAAAACTTGTTTAACCCCTTAACGACCGCCGATACGCCTTTTAACGGCGGCCGCTAAGGGTACTTAAACGTTAATTAACGGCGCTGTGGAAAAAGTGAATAGCGCCCCCCAGAGTCGGATTTTCTCTGGGGTCTCGGTTGCCAAGGGTAGCCGAGACCCCAGAGAACATGATTTTTTACCGACCCCCGAGTTGAGATCGCCGGTAATTAACCGTTTACCGGCGGTCGCAACAAAAAAAAAAAACGTGATTTGCCATTTAATTTCTCTGTCCTCCGATGTGATCGCATATCGGAGGACAGAGAAATGGGATCCCCGATAGCCCCCCAATACTCACCTATCTCCACCGGTGCTCCTCGTGGCTCCCGATGGGCGCCGCCATCTTTTTTCGGGGAAAAAATGGCGGGCGCATGCGCAGTGCGCCCGCCGCCCGGCACCCGGAAGATCTTTGGGGTCTCGGCTGCCGGGGGTAGCCAAGACCCCAAAGAACATTATCGGGGTCGGTTTTTACCGACCCCTGTTTTGCGATCGCCGGTAATTAACTGTTTACCGGCGACCGCAAAAAAAAAGCGATGTCATTCTCTGTCCTCTGATGTGATCGCACATCAGAGGACAGAGAAATAGGGGGATTCGGGGACCCTGTTATACTTACCAGTGTCCCTGGGTCCTCCTGCTTCTTCTGCTGGCCGCCGGCTTCTTGCTCCGGTAAGAAAATGGCGGGCCCATGTGCAGTGCACGAGCCATGATCTGCCGGCCGGCAAAGGAAGATTCTTCCACTTGTTTTATTTTGGTCACTGTGAGATCCTATCACAGTGATCAAAATAAAAAAAATAGTAAATAACCCCCCCCCCTTTAACGCTGCGTTTTTCCTGCGGATTTATTGGGGATGTACCGCGGTTTTTGTGCGGATTCCCCTGCGCTTTTACACCTGCGGTTTTCTATTATGGAGCAGGTGTAAAACCGCTGCAGAATCCGCAGAAACAATTGACATGCTGCGGAATGTAAACCGCTGCATTTACGCGTGTTTTTTTCCGCAGCATGGGCACAGCGTTTTATGTTTCCCATAGGTTTACATTGTACTGTAAACTCATGGGAAACTGCTGCGGACCCACAGCTGCGGAAACGCTGCGGATCCGCAGCAAAATCCGCAACGTGTGCACATAGCTTTAGGGTTAGGGCTAGGGATAGCGCTTGGGTTAGAGTTAGGGCTAGGGTTAGAGCTAGGATTAGGGTTAGAGCTAGGGTTAGGGTTAGGGTTGGGGCTAAAGTTAGGGTTAGGGTTGGGGCTAGGTTTAGGGCTAAAGTTAGGGTTTGGGCTAAAGTTAGGGTTAGGGCTAGAGTTGGGGCTAAAGTTAGGGTTAGAGTTGGGATTAGGGTTTGGATTAGGGTTGGCATTAGGGTTACATTTGGGATTAGGGTTAGGTTTGGGATTAGGGTTAAGGCTAGGGTTGGGATTAGGGATAGGGGTGTATTGGGATTAGGGTTAGGTTTTGAGGTTAGGGTTGAGATTAGGATTAGGGGTGTGTTCAGTTTAGGGTTTTGATTAGGGTTATGGTTAGCTTTGGGACAGGCCCGGCGTCAGCAGCCGGCGTACCCGTGCAACTGCCGGGGCCCTGAACAAATGGGGGGCCCACTGGTGGCCAGGACAGGACACCAGGGAGCCCTGGCTGCTCCCCCAGCAGCTTCGGCACCACTTGAGCTCAGCTCACTTAAACAAACATGGTCGCGCACAGTGCACTCTGCAGCTCGCTGTAGTAATGACACGGCCGGGCAGACACACAAGCAAAGTTAAAGGCACAGTGCCGGCCCGACCGCATCATTTAGTAGCAGACACAGCTGCGGAGTGCACTGTGTGCGGCCATGTCTGACTGCCATTAAACAGCACGCGCTTCATAGCCACATGACAGAGCAGCCTGATGAGCGACAAGCCAGGGGGAGGTGAGTGAGGCTTGTGTCTGTCTGTGTATGCATGTGTGATGTGCAGATCTGTGTGTATATCAGTGTGTATGACTGTATACATTTATGTATTTTTGTGTATTTGTCTTCAAATATATGTATGTAAATATCTGCGTTTTGTGTGTGTGTGCATGTCTGCGTATTGTATGTGTATATCTGCGTATTTTACTGTATGTGTGTGCTGTGCATGTCTCCGTATTGTGCTTGTGTACATGTCTGCGTACTGTGTGTGCATGTCTGCGTACTGTGTGTGTGCATGTCTCTGTATTGTGTGTGTGCATGTCTGCGTACTGTGTGTGTGCATGTCTGCGTACTGTGTGTGTGCATGTCTGCGTACAGTGTGTGTGCATGTCTGCGTACTGTGTGTGTGTGCATGTCTGCGTACTGTGTGTGTGTGTGTGTGCATGTCTGCGTACTGTGTGTGTGTGCATGTCTGCATACTGTGTGTGTGTGCATGTCTGCGTACTGTGTGTGTGTGCATGTCTGCGTACTGTGTTATGGACCTGGTGGTTAGGAGCACCCAGAATGACCTGATGAGTAAACTAATAATCGGAACAAGCTCTGGGAAGTGGGAACTCTGTTGACCGCAAACCCTACTCCTAATCGCACACACTAGAAATAGCCGTGGAGCGTACCTAACTCTCCCTAGACGCCTCTTCACAGCCTAAGAGCTAACTACCCCTAAAGATAGAAATAGAAGCCTAACCTTGCCTCAGAGAAATTCCCCAAAGGTAAAAGCAGCTCCCCACATATATTGACTGTGAGTTAAGAGGAAAATCACAAACACAGGAATGAAACAGGTTTTAGCAAAGGGAGGCCAGACTTCACTAAATAGTCAGAGGATAGAAAAGGCAACTATGCGGTCAGCACAAAAGACTACAAAAAACCACGCAAAGCAAACGTAAGCAAAAAGACTTCCCACACCGACTCACGGTGTGGAGGTGCCACTCTGCACCCCAGAGCTTCCAGCTAGCAAGGGAATATCATGATAGCAAGCTGGACAAGAAATTAGCAGTACTAAGAAATATATTCAGGAAGCAGTAACAACAAATAAACTAGCAAAGACTTAGCTTCTGCTGGAGTAGACAGGTCCTCAGAGAAGTCCAAGAGAGATCTGAACCAATACTGAAACATTGACAGCTGGCATCAAGTAACGATCTGAGTGGAGTTAAATAGAGAAGCCAAAATAGCAATAAACGAGAGCAGCTGACAAAGCCAACCTCAGTGACCAGCAGTTCCGCTCAAAGCCACCAGAGGGAGTCCAAGAGCAGAACTAACCAAAGTACCATTCATGACCACAGGAGGGAGTCCGAGAACAGAATTCACAACAGTACCCCCCCTTGAGGAGGGGTCATCGAACCCTCACCAGGGCCCCCAGGCCGATCAGGACGAGCCAAATGAAAGGCACGAACTAAATCGGCAGCGTGGATATCGGAGGCAACAACCCAGGAATTATCCTCCTGACCATAGCCCTTCCACTTAACCAGGTACTGAAGCTTCCGTCTCGAAATACGAGAATCCAAAATTTTTTCCACCACATACTCCAACTCCCCCTCAACCAACACCGGAGCAGGAGGATCAATGGAGGGAACCATAGGCGCCACGTACCTCCGCAACAACGACCTATGGAACACATTATGGATGGCAAAAGAAGCTGGAAGAACCAAACGAAATGACACAGGGTTGAGAATTTCAGAAATCTTATAAGGACCAATGAAATGAGGCTTAAACTTAGGAGAAGAAACCTTCATAGGAACATAACGAGAAGACAACCAAACCAAATCCCCAACACGAAGTCGGGGACCAACACAACGACGGCGGAAAGCCAAACGTTGAGCCTTCTCCTGGGACAACGTCAGATTGTCCACCACGTGAGTCCAAATTTGCTGCAACCTGTCCACCACAGAATCCACACCAGGACAGTCAGAAGGCTCAACCTGCCCCGAAGAAAAACGAGGATGAAAACCAGAATTGCAAAAAAAAGGCGAAACCAAAGTAGCCGAACTAGCCCGATTATTAAGGGTGAACTCAGCCAATGGCAAGAAGGTCACCCAATCATCCTGATCAGCAGAAACAAAGCATCTCAGATAGATTTCCAAAGTCTGTTTGGTTCGTTCGGTTTGGCCATTTGTTTGAGGATGGAAAGCCGAAGAAAAAGACAAATCAATGCCCATCTTAGCACAAAAGGACCGCCAAAACCTAGAGACAAACTGGGAACCTCTGTCCGACACAATGTTCTCCGGAATGCCATGCAAACGAACCACATGTTGAAAAAATAATGGCACCAAATCAGAGGAGGAAGGTAATTTAGGCAAGGGTACCAAATGGACCATCTTAGAAAATGATTACAAACCACCCAGATGACATACATCCTTTGAGAGACAGGAAGATCTGAAATAAAATCCATGGAAACATGCGTCCAAGGCCTCTTCGGGACTGGCAAGGGCAAAAGCAACCCACTGGCACGAGAACAGCAGGGCTTAGCCCGAGCACAAGTCCCACAGGACTGCACAAAAGAACGCACATCCCGTGACAAGGAAGGCCACCAAAAGGACCTAGCCACCAAATCTCTGGTCCCAAAAATCCCAGGATGACCAGCCAACACTGAGCAATGAACCTCAGAAATAACTCTGCTAGTCCATTTATCAGGGACAAATAGTTTCTCCGCTGGACAACGGTCAGGTCTATCAGCCTGAAACTCCTGCAGCACCCGCCGCAAATCAGGGGAGATGGCAGACAGAATTACCCCCTTTGAGAATACCATCCGGCTCAGGGACTCCCGGAGAATCAGGCACAAAACTCCTAGAAAGGGCATCCACCTTCACATTCTTAGAACCTGGAAGGTATGAGACCACAAAATCGAAACGGGAGAAAAACAGCGACCATCGAGCCTTTCTAGGATTCAACCGCTTGGCAGACTCGAGATAAGTCAGATTTTTGTGATCCGTCAAGACCACCACGCGGTGCTTGGCTCCCTCAAGCCAATGTCGCCACTCCTCGAATGCCCACTTCATAGCTAGCAGCTCCCGATTGCCAACATCATAATTACGCTCAGCAGGCGAAAACTTTCTAGAAAAGAAGGCACATGGCTTCATCACAGAGCCATCAGAACTTCTTTGAGACAAAACAGCCCCTGCTCCAATCTCAGAAGCATCAACCTCGACCTGAAAAGGGAGCGAAACATCTGGCTGACGCAACACAGGGGCCGAAGAAAAACGACGTTTAAGCTCCTGAAAAGCCTCAACGGCCGCAGAGGACCAATTCACCACATCAGCACCTTTCTTTGTCAAATCAGTCAAAGGTTTAACCACACAAGAAAAATTAGTGATGAAGCGACGATAAAAATTAGCAAAGCCCAGGAATTTCTGGAGGCTCTTCACAGATGTAGGTTGAGTCCAATCACAAATAGCCTGAACTTTAACAGGGTCCATCTCGATAGTAGAAGGGGAAAAAATGAAGCCCAAAAAGGAAACCTTCTGAACTCCGAAGAGACATTTAGACCCCTTCACAAACAAGGAATTAGCACGAAGGACCTGGAATACCATTCTGACCTGTTTCACATGAGACTCCCAATCATCCGAAAAGACCAAAATATCATCCAAATATACAATCATGAATCTATCCAGATACTTTCGGAAGATGTCATGCATAAAGGACTGAAACACAGATGGAGCATTTGAAAGCCCGAATGGCATTACCAGGTACTCAAAATGGCCCTCGGGCGTATTAAATGCTGTTTTCCATTCATCGCCCTGTTTAATACGCACAAGGTTATACGCCCCTCGAAGATCTATCTTGGTGAACCAACTAGCCCCCTTAATCCGAGCAAACAAATCAGACAGCAGAGGCAAAGCGTACTGAAATTTGACCGTGATCTTATTGAGAAGACGGTAATCTATACAGGGTCTCAGAGAACCATCCTTTTTGGCCACAAAAAAGAACCCTGCTCCCAACGGTGATAAAGACGGGCGAATATGCCCTTTCTCCAAGGACTCCTTTATATAACTCCGCATAGCGGCGTGCTCTGGCACAGATACATTGAAAAGTCGGCCCTTAGGAAACTTACTACCAGGAATCAAATTTATAGCACAATCACAATCCCTATGAGGGTGTAGGACACTGGATTTGGGCTCATCAAATACATCCTGGTAATCCGACAGAAACTCAGGGACTTCAGAAGGAGTGGAAGCAGAAATTGACACCAATGGAACATCACCATGTACCCCTTGACAACCCCAACTAGACACAGACATTGATTTCCAATCCAGTACTGGATTATGAACCTGTAGCCAAGGCAAACCCAACACGACCACATCATGCAAATTATGCAACACCAAAAAGCTAATATCTTCCTGATGTGCAGGAGCCATGCACATGGTCAACTGAGTCCAGTACTGAGGTTTATTCTTGGCCAACGGCGTGGCATCAATTCCCCTTAATAGAATAGGATACTGCAAAGGCTCCAAGAAAAAAACACAGCGCCTGGCAAACTCCAAGTCCATCAAATTCAGGGCAGCGCCTGAATCCACAAATGCCATAACCGAGTAGGATGACAAAGAGCAAATCAGAGTAACAGATAAAAGAAATTTAGGCTGTACAGTACCAATGGTGACAGACCTAGCGAACCGCTTAGTGCGCTTAGGACAATCAGAGATAGCATGAGTGGGGTCACCACAGTAAAAACACAGCCTATTCTGGCGTCTGTGTTCTTGCCGTTCATTTCTGGTCAAAGTTCTATCACATTGCATAAGCTCAGTCCTCTGCTCAGATCAAAAAAACGCATCTACATTAAGCAATGCAGGATCTCCTGGCGCAAGGGAGAATGCCCAGTCTTGAGGGTCGCCACGCAACAAAGAAATAATAATTTTTAGTTGCTGAATGGGGTCACCAGAGGAGCGGGGTTTCAAAGCAAGAAACAGTTTACAATTATTTTTGAAATTCAGAAACTTAGATCTATCCCCAGAAAACAAATCAGGAATTGGAATTCTAGGCTCTAACATCGGATTCTGAACTACATAATCTTGAATGCTTTGTACTCTTGCAGTGAGATGATCCACACAAGAGGACAGACCTTGAATATCCATATCTACACCTGTGTCCTGAACCACCCAGAGATTAAGGGGAAAAGAGAGACAAAACACACTGCAAAGAAAAAAAAATGGGTTCAGAACTTCTCTTATCCCTCTTTTGAGATGCATTAACACTTTGTGGCCAGCTGTACTGTTATGGACCTGGTGGTTAGGAGCACCCGGAATGACCTGATGAGTAAACTAATAATCGGAACAAGCTCTGGGAAGTGGGAACTCTGCTGACCGCAAACCCTACTCCTAATCGCACACACTAGAAATAGCCGTGGAGCGTACCTAACTCTCCCTAGACGCCTCTTCACAGCCTAAGAGCTAACTACCCCTAAAGATAGAAATAGAAGCCTAACCTTGCCTCAGAGAAATTCCCCAAAGCTAAAAGCAGCCCCCCACATATATTGACTGTGAGTTAAGAGGAAAGTCACAAACACAGGAATGAAACAGGTTTTAGCAAAGGGAGGCCAGACTTCACTAAATAGTCAGAGGATAGAAAAGGCAACTATGCGGTCAGCACAAAAGACTACAAAAACCACGCAAAGTAAGCAAAAAGACTCCCCACACCGCCTCACGGTGTGGAGGTGCCACTCTGCACCCCAGAGCTTCCAGCTAGCAAGGGAATATCACGATAGCAAGCTGGACAAGAAATTAGCAGTACTAAGAAATATATTCAGGAAGCAGTAACAACAAATGAACTAGCAAAGACTTAGCTTCTGCTGGAGTAGACAGGTCCTCAGAGAAGTCCAAGAGAGATCTGAACCAATACTAAAATATTGACAGCTGGCATCAAGTAACGATCTGAGTGGAGTTAAATAGAGCAGCCAAAATAGCAATAAACGAGAGCAGCTGACAAAGCCAACCTCAGTGACCAGCAGTTCCGCTCAAAGCCACCAGAGGGAGTCCAAGAGCAGAACTAACCAAAGTACCATTCATGACCACAGGAGGGAGTCCGAGAACAGAATTCACAACAGTACTGTGTGTGTGTGCATGTCTGTGTACTGTGTGTATGTGCATGTCTGCGTACTGTGTGTGTGTGCATGTCTGCGTACTGTGTGTGTGTGTGTGTGTGTGCATGTCTGCGTACTGTGTGTGTGTGCATGTCTGCGTACTGTGTGTGTGCATGTCTGCGTACTGTGTGTGTGCATGTCTGCGTACTGTGTGTGTGCATGCCTGCGTAGTGTGTGTGCGCATGTCTGCGTACTGTGTGTGTGCGCATGTCTGCATACTGTGTGTGCGCATGTCTGCGTACTGTCTGTGCGCATGTCTGCGTACAGTGTGTGCGCATGTCTGCGTACTGTGTGTGCGCATGTCTGCGTACTGTGTGTGCGCATGTCTGCGTACTGTGTGTGCGCATGTCTGCATACTGTGTGTGCGCATGTCTGCGTACTGTGTGTGCGCATGTCTGCGTACTGTGTGTGCGCATGTCTGCGTACTGTGTGCGCATGTCTGCGTACTGTGTGTGCGCATGTCTGCGTACTGTGTGTGCGCATGTCTGCGTAGTGTGTGTGCGCATGTCTGCGTACTGTATGTGTGCATGTCTGCCTACTGTATGTGTGTGCATGCCTGCGTACTGTATGTGTGTGCATGTCTACGTACTGTAAGTGTGTGTATGTCTGAGTACCATATGTGTGTATGTCTGCGTACTTTGTGTGTGCGCATGTATGAGTACTGTATGTGTGTGCATGTCTGCTTATTGTATGCTTGTGCATGTCTGCGCACTGTATGTATGTGTATGTTTGTGTATGTTTTTATGTATGTCTGCGTATTTTGTGTGTGCAGATCTGCCTATGTGAAGGATGAGGGGGAAGGCTAGGCCCTGTGCCCTGTGTAGTATATCTATATTTCTGCTCCGTATCTGTGCATCATGAATCGTGGTATGTGGGCCCACTGAGACTCTTTTGCCCGGGGCCCACAAAAACCTGGAGCCGGCCCTGCTTTGGGATTAGGGTTAGGGGTGTTTTGGGGGTTAGGGTTGTGATTAGGATTATGGATCGGGTTGGGATTAGAATTAGGGGTGTGTTGGGGTTAGGGTTGGAGTTAGAATTGGGGGGGTTCCACTGTTTAGGTACATCAGGGGGTCTCTAAACGCCACAGCCAATTTTGCGCTCAAAAAGTCAAATGGTGCTCCCTCCCTTCTGAGCTCTGCCGTGCGCCCAAACCGTGGTTTACCCCCACATATGGGGCATCAGCGTACTCGGGATAAATTGGACAACAACTTTAGGGAAAATAAAAACTTGGGGGCTAAAAATCATTTTTGTGGAAAAAAAAATATTTTTTATTTTCGTGACTCTGCATTATAAACTTCTGTGAAGCACTTGGGCATTCAAAGTTCTCACCACACATCTAGATAAGTTCCTTGGGGGGTCTAGTTTCCAAAATGGGGTCACTTGTGGGGGGTTTCTACTGTTTAGGTACATCAGGGGCTCTGCAAATGCAACATAATGCCCGCAGACCATTCTATCAAAGTCTGCATTCCAAAACAGCGCTCCTTCCCTTCCGAGCTCTGCCATGCGCCCAAACAGTAGTTTATCCTCCACATATGGGGTATCAGCCTACTCAGCATAAATTGCACAATAAATTTTGAGGTCCAATTTCTCCTGTTACCCTTGTGAAAGTAAAAATTTTGTGGTGAAAAGATCATTTTTGTGGAAAAAATATGATTTTTTTTATTTTCATGGCTCTACATTATAAACTTTTGTGAAGCAGTTGGGGGTTCATAGTGCTCACCACATATCTAGATAAGCTCTTTGGGGGGTCTAGTTTCCAAAATGGGGTCACTTGTGGGGGGTTTCTACTGTTTAGGTACATCAGGAGCTCTGCAAATGCAACATGACACCCGCAGACCATCCCATCAAAGTCTGCATTCCAAGCGGCTCTCCTTACCTTCCGAGCCCTGATGGGTACCCAAACAGTGCCCCCCGCACATATGGGGTATCAGCGTACTCAGGACAAACTGGTCAACAGATTTTGGGGTCCAATGTCTCCTGTTACCCTTGAGAAAATAAAAAATTGCAGGCTAAAAAATCATTTTTGAGGGAAAAAAAAGGATTTTTTATTTTCACGGCTCTACGTTATAAATTTCTGTGAAGCACTCGGGGGTTTAAAGTGCTCACCACACATCTAGATAAGTTCCTTAAGGGGTCTAGTTTCCAAAATGGGGTCACTTGTGGGGTGGGGAGTTTCTACTGTTTAGGCACATCAGGGGCTCTCCAAACGCGACATGGTGTCCGATCTCAATTCCAGCCAATTCTACATTGAAAAAGTAAAACGGCACTCCTTCTCTTCCAAGCTCTGCGGTGCGCCCAAACAGTGGTTTACCCCCACATGTGTGGTATTGACGTACTCAGGAGAAATTGCTCAACAACTTTTGTGGTCTAATTTCTCCTGTTACCCTTGTCAAAATAAAAAACTTTGGGGCAAAAAGATCATTTTTTTCGAAAAAATTCGATTTTTTTTAATTTTCTCGGCTCTACGTTATAAACTTCCGTGAAGCACCTGGGGGTTTAAAGTGCTCACCACACATCTAGATAAGTTCCTTAAGGGGTCTAGTTTCCAAAATGGTGTCATTTGTGGGGGTTTCCACTGTTTAGGCACATCAGGGGCTCTCCAAACGCGACATGGCATCCGATCTCAATTCCAGCCAATTCTACATTGAAAAAGTAAAATGGCACTCCTTCTCTTCCAAGCTTGGCAGTGCGCCCAAACAGTGGTTTACCCCCACATATGGGGTATCGACGTACTCAGGAGAAATTGCACAACTTTTGTGGTCTAATTTCTCCTGTTAACCTTGTGAAAATAAAAATTTGGGGGCAAAAAGATCATTTTTGTAGAAAAAATGCGATTTTTTATTTTCACGGCTCTACGTTATAAACTTCTGTGAAGCACCTGGGGGTTTAAAGTGCTCACCACACATCTAGTTAAGTTCCTTATGGGGTCTAGTTTCCAAAATGGTGTCACTTGTGGGGGGTTTCCACTGTTTAGGCACATCAGGGGCTCTCCAAACGCGACATGGCGTCCGATCTCAATTCCAGCCAATTCTACATTGAAAAAGTAAAACGGCACTCCTTCTCTTCCAAGCTCTGCGGTGCGCCCAAACAGTGGTTTACCCCCACATATGGGGTATCGAAGTACTCAGGAGAAATTGCACAACAACTTTTGTGGTCTAATTTCTCCTGTTACCCTTGTGAAAATAAGAATTTGGGGGCGAAAAGATCATTTTTGTGTAAACAAATGCGATTTTTTATTTTCACGGCTCTACTTTATAAACTTCTGTGAAGCACTTGGGGTTTAAAGTGCTCACCACACATCTAGTTAAGATCCTTAAGGGGTCTAGTTTCCAAAATGGTGTCACTTGTGGAGCGTTTCCACTGTTTAGGCACATCAGGGGCTCTCTAAACATGACATGGCATCCTATCTCAATTCCAGCCAATTCTGCATTGAAAAAGTCAAACGGCGCTCCTTCTCTTCCAAGCTCTGCAGTGCGCCCAAACAGTGGTTTATCCCCACATATGGGGTATCGGCGTATTCAGGAGAAATTGCACAACAAAATGTATTATTAAATTTCTGTTTTTACACTTGTGAAAATAAAAAAATATGGTTCTGAATTAAAATGTTTGCAAAAAAAGTTAAATGTTCATTTTTTCCTTCCACATTGTTTCAGTTCCTGTGAAGCACGTAAAGGGTTAATAAACTTCTTGAATGTGGTTTTGAGCACCTTGAGGGGTGCAGTTTTTAGAATGGTGTCACACTTGGTTATTTTCTATCATATAGACCCCTCAAAATGACTTCAAATGTGATGTGGTCCCTAAAAAAAATGGTGTTGTAAAAATGAGAAATTGCTGGTCAACTTTTAACCTTTATAACTCCCTAACAAAAAAAAATTTGTTTCCAAAATTGTGCTGATGTAAAGTAGACATGTGGGAAATGTTATTTATTAACTATTTTGTGTGACATATCTCTCTGATTTAAGGGCATAAAAATACAAAGTTTGAAAATTGCAAAATTTTTAAAATTTTCGCCATATTTCCATTTTTTTCATAAATAATCGCAAGTAATATCGAAGAAATGTTACCACTAATATGAAGTACAATATGTCACGAAAAAACAATCTCAGAATCAGCGGGATCCAGTTATAACCTCATAAAGTGACAGTGGTCAGAATTGTAAAAATTGGCCCGGTCATTAAGTACCAAATTGGCTCTGTCACTAAGGGGTTAACTGGCCAAATACTTCTGGACCTAATTGTACTTGCCATTCAGTAGTATGGGAAAGCTGGATGATGTCATTAGCAAGCACTGAATGGAGGCCTTATTGGTTGTCACCCACAAAAAGCAAGAAAGCCCTGACAACTGGCATGAGAAGGTTTTTATATTCATATATTCTGGTTTCGCCTCTTTAACTGTCGCTGTACTCGGGAATGTGTGGAGCGCTATCGGGGGTATTGCTCGTGATTGCTCATCTCAGCCCAAATTGTGCCTCTATTATCAGATCTTCTCTTAATCTTTGTTCTGCGCTCGGAGTGATCAGTAGAAAATCATCCTCTGATAATCTTCCCATTTGCAGCTTTTATTCACAATGGTGTTCCCTACGGAATTGCGCTTTGTTACAGGATCGGAGCGTTTTCCACCCAGCGCCTGATATCAATCACTGGCGATGGAACAAGAGATTAGGGCGCTGCTGAATAAGTCCTTCATGTGCTGGCAATATACAGCAGTGCAGATCTCTCTGATATACCCAGGATATGCCGTCTGCCTCTGGGTGTAACTGGAAGGCTTCCATTCACTGACAGTAAGCAGAGATCTGGAAAATGATGAAGAATTGAAAAACAAAGGAGGATTTGCTAAGACTGGAAGACTGGAGAAGCCCCAAATGCATTAGGGTATGTGCACACGATGCGGAATACGCTGCGGATCAGCAGTTTCCCATGAGTTTACATTACAATGTAAGCCTATGGGAAACAAAAAACGCTGTGCACGTGCTGCAGAAAAAAAACGCGCGGAAACGCAGCGGTTTACATTCCGCAGCATGTCACTTCTTTCTGCGGATTCCGCAGCGGTTTTACAGCTGCTCCTATAGAAAACCGCAGTTGTAAAACCACAGTGAAATCCGCAGAAAAACCGTGGTAAAGCCGCGATAAATCTGCAGCAAGAACGCAGTGTTTTTGCCCTGCAGATTTATAAAATCCGCTGCAGAAAAATCCGCAGTGGACCAATATACGTGTGCACATAGCCTCAGGGTGCACATTTTGTTCTACGTTTGGTGCGTCTTCTGTGCATTGGAATGTTATGTTCACTCCGGTGAACCGGTGTAGATTTGCGCTATTTTCACACGACTCTCCAAAGTAAATTTGTCAAGCTGTGCTCCTCTACACCCCACACACTTTCTGGGGCTAAAAGTGGCAAATTATTACACAAATGTCACATAAGTGTCTTTTGTTTCAAATGTTATATCATATATGTTGCCTTTTTTATGTCTTTTTTTTCTCCTGCATGATCCATCTGGGTTAAGAAGTCGAAGAGCCTTTCTTTGAAGTGTCGCCCGGCGTTGCCGGCTGACTCACCAGCCTCCTGACGCAGGACACACGTTTCTGATCCAAGCTGCGATATGCGCAGGATGAATCAGGCAATGAGGTTGGTCAATGCCGCATGTGACAATGTCCGGCCCCCGACGCTGAAGGTGCCCACCGCGGCCTCGGCTTACTCTACAGAGGGATGTCGCGATTCACAGTTTTTGATCGCTTTGTGATTGAGTCGCAGTCAGAATCCGAGATACACACAATTAGTGAGTCTCCAGCGCTCAGTCCAACTCCTGGAAATTACTGTCCCTGGCCCCGGAGCGCTCCGCTAATTAGATTTTCTCTCTGGGAAAAAGCCAATTTTCAGCTGGTGTTGAAGGAAATGGAAGAAGCAGATGGCGGAAACAGCGGCGGAAATCACAAAGAGAACCGGAGGAACGAGGGGAGTAATCCAGACCCGACGTCCGGGACTCAAGTAGGAGGTCGAGTGGTTAAACGAGAACCCTGAAAATTCTTGACTGCAGTTGACCCCAAATATCGCACTCCCCCAATTTACAATCAATGCAGGCCAGGAAGCTGAGATATGGGGAGCTGTTTGCTGAGGGCATCACAATGTGAAGTTACTAGAGCAGTCCCTGGGACATGGAGGGAAAGTCACCCTCTATATAATAATAATAATAATAATCTTTATTTCTATATAGCGCTATCATATTCCGCAGCGCTTTACAGTTTGCACTTATTATCATCGTTGTCTCAGATGGGGCTCACAATCTAAATTCCCAATTAGTATGGCTTTGGAATGTGGGAGGAAACCAGAGAACCCGGAGGAAACCCACACAAACATGGGGAGAACATACAAACTCCTTGCAGATGTTGTCCTTGGTGAGGTTTAAACACAGGACTCCAGCGCTGCTAGGCTGCAGTGCTAACCGCTGTGCCACTGTGCTGCTCTTCCATATCACACAGCCCTCTACATATACCATAGCCCCCTCCAAATCACACACCCACATTCATATCACACAGGCCCCTCCATATCACACAGTCCCTCCATATAACACAGCTCCCTCCATATCAAAAAGCCCCATCCATATCACACAGCTCCCTCCGTATCACACGGCCCTCTCCATATCACACAGCCCCCCATATCACACACCCATCCATATCACAGCCCCCTCCATATCACACAGCTCCATCCATATCACATGGCCCCCTCCATATCACACAGCCCCCTGCATATCACACAGCCCCCTCCATATCTCACAGCCCCCTCCATATCTCACAGCTCCCTCCATATTACACAGCTCCCTCCATATCAAAAAGCCCCCTCCATATCACACAGCCCCCTCGATATCACACAGCCCCCTCCATATAACACTGCCCCATCCATATCACACAGCCCCATCCATATCACACAGCCCTCTCCATATTATACAGCCCCCTCCTTATGACACAGCCCCATCCATATCTCACAGCCCCCTCCATATCACACAGCTCCCTCCATATAACACAGCCCCCTCCTTATGTCACAGCCCCCTCCATATCACACGCCCCCCTCCATGTCACATGGCCCCCTCCTTATAACACAGCTCCCTCTATATCAAAAAGCCCCATCTATATCACACAGCCCCCTTCATATCACACAGCATGATCCATATCATACAGCCCCCTCCATATTATTATTATTATTATTTATTTATTTATTTATATAGCACCATTGATTCCATGGTGCTGTACATGAGAAGGGGTTACATTCAAATTACAGATATTACTTACAGTAAGCAAACTAACAATTACAGACTGATACAGAGGGGCGAGGACCCTGCCCTTGCGGGTTTACATTCTACAGGATGGTGGGGAAGGAGACAATAGGTTGAGGGTTGCAGGAGCTCCGATGTTGGTGAGGCGGTAGCTTCGGTAGTGGTGAGGAGGCAGCGGGGTCAGTGCAGGCTGTAGACTTTCCTGAAGTGGTGGGTTTTCAGGTTCCGTCTGAAGGATCTGAATGTGGTTGATAGTCAGACATGTTGGGGCAAAGAATTCCAGAGGATGGGGGATATTCGGGAGAATTCTTGGAGGTGGTTGGGTGAGGTGCGAATAAGTGTGGAGGAGGGAAGGAGGTCTTGGGAGGACCGGAGATTACGTGAGGGAAGATATCAGGAGATTAGTTCACAGATATATGGAGGAGACAGGTTATGGATGGCTTTGTAGGTTACTATTAGTCATTTGAACTGGATATGCTGAGGGAATGGGAACCAGTGAAGAGATTTGCAGAGGGGGGAAGAGGAGGAGTAGCGAGGAGAGAGATGATTTAGTCGGGCAGCAGAGTTAAGGATGGACTGGAGAGGTGCAACGGTGTTAGCAGGGAGGCCACAGAAAAGGATGTTGCAGTAGTCACGGCGGGAGATGATGAGGGCATGCACAAGCATTTTAGTAGATTGACGGTTAAGGAAAGGACAGATTCTGGAGATATTTTTGAGCTGGAGGTGACAGGAGGTGGAAAGAGCTTGGACGTGCGGTTTGAAGGACAGGGCAGAGTCAAGGGTACTCCGAGGCAGTGGACTTCCGGTATGGGGGAAAGCGTGATGTCGTTAATTGCGATAGATACTGTAGGTCAGGTAAGGAAGAACTATGAGATGGAGGAAAGATGATGAGTTCAGATTTGTCCACATTGAGTTTGAGGAAGCATGAGAAGAAGGAGGATATGGCTGATAGACACTCTGGGATTTTGGACAGCAGAGAGGTGATGTCTGGGCCAGAAAGGTAGATCTGAGTGTCATCAGCATAAAGGTGGTACTGGAATCCATAAGACTCTATGAGTTGTCCCAGGCCAAGTGTATAGATTGAGAAGAGTAGGGGTCCTAGAATAGAGCCTTGGGGGACTCCAACAGAGAGAGGGTGGGATGAGGAGGTAGTGTGGGAGTGGGAGACGCTGAATGTGTGGTTGGAAAGGTATGAAGAGATCCAGGATAGGGCGAGGTCTTTGATGCCAAAGGAGGAGAGGATCTGTAGTAGGAGGCAGTGGTCAACTGTGTCAAAAGCAGAGGACAGGTCTAGAAGGAGGAGTACAGAATATTGTCGGTTAGCTTTAGCTGTAAATAGGTCGTTAGTAATTTTGGTCAAGGTTATCTCAGTTGAGTGATGGGGGCCGAAACCAGATTGTAGATTGTCAAAGAGCAAGTTAGATTAGAGGTCGGAGGAAACTTCAGCGTGGACATACTGCTCCAGGAATTTGGAAGCGAATGGGAGCAGCGATACTGGGCAATAGCTGGACATAGCTGTTGGATCGAGGGTTGGCTTTTTAAGGATAGGCGTGATTGTGGCATGTTTGAAAGTAGAAGGGATGGTGCCAGAAGTTAGTGATAGGTTGAAGAGGTGGGTTAGGGATGGGATAAGAGTGGTGGTGAGGTTGGGGAGGAGGTGGGATGGGATGGGGTCGAGCACACAGGTGGTGAGGTGCGATTTGTAGAGGAGACAATTAAGCGGTAGGAGGGGGTAGTAATGGGAGGTATGAGCTGTGGGGGTCCAGGGTTGGGAGATATGTCGCCAGCAGTGGGGAGGACCAGAGAAAAGGAGAGCAGGTGGGAGAAGAAGAGTGGCCTGCTTGTTTTATGTTCTATTAGGACTGATTTGAGGTTGAGGAACAGGTCAGCAAAGGAGGTCAGGAGGGGAGGTAAGAGGGAAGGGGAGATGATTATTTGGTTAGAGGGTGCTGGGTTTTGTGGATAGCGAAGGAGAGAGAGAATTAGTGGAGCAAACACTGTAAGGGCATATGTAAACATGGTGAAAGAGTAAGGGTACTGTCACACAGAGCAATTTTGATCGCTACGACGGCACGATCCGTGACGTCGCAACGATCGTATGATTATCGCTCCAGCGTCGTAGACTGCGGTCACACGTTGCAATCACGGCGCTGGAGCCATGCCGAAGTCCCCGGGTAACCAGGGTAAACATCGGGTAACTAAGCGCAGGGCCGCGCTTAGTAACCCGATGTTTACCCTGGTTACCAGCGTAAACGTAAAAAAACCAAACAGTACATACTTACATTCCGGTGTCTGTCCCCCGGCGTCTCAGCTTCTCTGCACTGTGTAAGCACAGCGGCCGGAAAGCACAGCGGTGAAGTCACCGCTGTGCTCGCTTTCTGGCTGGCTGGCGCTCACAGTGCAGAGAAGCTGAGACGCCGGAGGACAGACACCGGAATGTGAGTATGTACTGTTTGGTTTTTTTACGTTTACGCTGGTAACCACGGTAAACATCGGGTTACTAAGCGCGGCCCTGCGCTTAGTTACCCGATGTTTACCCTGGTTACAAGCGAACACATCGCTGGATCGCTGTCACACACAACGATCCAGCGATGTCAGCGGGTGATCAAGCGACGAAAGAAAGTTCCAAACGATCTGCTACGACGTACGATTCTCAGCAGGATCCCTGATCGCTGCTGCGTGTCAGACACTGCGATATCGTATGGATATCGCTGGAACGTCACGAATCGTACCGTCGTAGCGATCAAAATGGCACTGTGTGACAGTACCCTAAGATAGTTTAATACAAAAGCTAGATCCAAGTAATGAGAAGTGCTTACTCAGCAGACATACCCAAAAGAGAAAGATATATAGAGTGGGGTCCTGACTAACTGCTGTTGAAATAACTGTGGCGTCTTGATGCTTAGCTGCCATGATGCCTTGCTGCAGGGGTGCACGTGCCTGACCCCACACATGTGCCCCCCTAGAATGCTTCTAAATTTATAGGACTAAGTAGAGGATCAGGTGAGGGGGATTGTGGGACCTTATTTGGGATAAACTAGCAATTGGCCAACACACCAGGGGAGGTTACATGATCAAAGGCACTGGGCCTGGCTACATCCATGCTCTGTAACACCCTGCACCAGATAGTATCTCCTGTGACCTCAGCATGGATGTACAGCAGTAAAAATTTAATACAATGCAACAAATGAATTTAGCAAACATTCAGCAGGCACTGTTATATACCATTAAAGGAATTGTTGCAGAATGATAGGCAGCAGATGACAGCATCACACAAGTCACTCCATATCACATATCTCCTCCATATTACACAGCCCCGTTCATATCACACAGCCCCCTCACCCCTTTCCCACTTATAATACAGCCCCCTAGTACTACACAGGCCTAGCATGAAGTTGTGGGGTCTCCTGCAGTCTGCTGTGCTCTCAGTAGGGATTTACATAGATTTGCATAGGATTTACGTGTCTTTACATCCATATATTATAATTAGGGCAGAAGACGAGCGTCACACTTTCTTAAGGATATGAGATTACGGCTCACCATGCGATATAAGATGTTCTGTGTTCGGGGCATAAGAGGCCATCCCATAATACACCAGATAGAAATATCTGGGGCTTCTGGCAGTTAGCCACATCTTATTCTTCTCCACTACAGTGGTCAGTCCTCTAGGAACCAGGTTGCTCAGGATGAACAGACTGGATTTCCATTGAGTGCAAGGAGTTGTGTGACAGTCAAAATAAAGCAGAAATAAAAAGTACATTTGTCATGTGACCCGGCGTGGTTTGTCTGGAACATTCGAGATATTGAATGTCACAGATAACAAACCGCCCACTTGGTTAAAATCGCGCAAGGAGGATGTGAAGCCGTCATTGTCGCCATTCAGCACAGGCCTTCACAATTAGCGGCTCTGTGTAATTATGTGCGAGGCAGACAAAGGCGCTGTCCTGATTATCGGCAACAAACGCCGCCGCTGATGCAATTTCTCTAAACGTTTCCACCCTGGAATCGAACAAGAGGGTTAACCCCTCAGTCACCACGTTCCTCCTGCCCATAAAATGTATCAAAACACAATGTAAAGGCCACACAAATGCAACAGACCCTCAATGGTCCGGGACGTTTCCAGCATCTGAACGTAATCAGACCGATCCTCTGAAAATGATGGAAAAATGAAACACAAAGGGGGAGTCTGAATTTATCATCAGAGGCATTTTTAAAGCAAGTTTCTTGGTGTTTTGCCTGCAGAATTTGCACCAAATGTATCAAAAGGTGCGAGAAACGGTGCATCAGTGGCAGATTGGAAGTGGGCTAAATTGTGCTAAAAATTTGCATCTGTGATAAAACTACATAAGTGAATTCTCACTTCTCAGTCAAACTGAACCAGACCAGGGATCCGTATTGTGCGGCTTCCATGTTTGTGCAGAGCTGATCAATACATAAGCTGTCCGGTACTATTGATCGCCAGCGCCAAGAGGGATAACCAGGCACTATCTGGTGCTATAGCTCAGTCATTAACTAAATCTGCAGCATTTATAAAGGTCCCTATTACTAAAAAATATCGACAATGGGTCAGCGTGTGACATTTGTGGTTTATCTATTTGTGGAATTGTCTTATGAGCGACTGTCTGATATAAGGTTGTCATCAGAATCACTTCCGACCACAATCAGCAGATAACATGCGCTGTATCCAGCATTCTGCCTGCATGGCTCATATCACAAGGGCCCCAATAATAACATTACACGAGGCAACTGCTTACAATACAATTCCATAATCTACCACGTACAAAATCCACCCACAATAATGATATAACAGAATACAAAGGTGATGCTATCACTAAACTATTATACATGATGTCCGGGGTGTTCCTTGCCTTTTCCTTCTCATAGCAATGGCGGCTGGTACGAGCCTCGTGCTCACGTCCTTGCGGAGACCTTCCACTGTCTGCTTCATATTGGAATAAACAAGAAACATCCGAGATAAGGAAAGAAACAGCAAATGAGACATTTCAAAGTCCCAACACCGCACTAAGATCTGAGTGAGAGCGGTTACTGGCAGATGACAGTCGTCTGAAGAACGGGTGATATACATAATGCAGGCACGAGATACATGTGTCCTCCCCAGGAGCCCCAATATTGTCATATGCGGGGGCGTTACTGCCCAAAAGGCACTACATACGTTATACTACTGATTCTGTATTGTACTCCAGAACTGCACTCACTATTCTGCTGGTGCAATCAGTGTGTACATACATTACATTACTGATCCTGTACTGATCCAGAGTTACATCCTGCATTATACTCCAGAGCTGCACTCACTATTCTGCTGGTGCAGTCACTGTGTACATAGATTGCATTACTGATCCTGAGTTACATCCTGTATTATACTCCAGAGCTGCAGTCACTATTCTGCTGGTGCAGTCACTGTGTACATACAGGTCCTTCTCAAAAAATTAGCATATAGTGTTAAATTTCATTATTTACCATAATGTAATGATTACAATTAAACTTTCATATATTATAGATTCATTATCCACCAACTGAAATTTGTCAGGTCTTTTATTGTTTTAATACTGATGATTTTGGCCTACAACTCCTGATAACCCAAAAAACCTGTCTCAATAAATTAGCATATTTCAACCGTCCAATCAAATAAAAGTGTTTTTTAATAACAAACAAAAAAAACATCAAATAATAATGTTCAGTTATGCACTCAATACTTGGTCGGGAATCCTTTGGCAGAAATGACTGCTTCAATGCGGCCGTGGCATGGAGGCAATCAGCCTGTGACACTGCTGAGATGTTATGGAGGCCCAGGATGCTTCAATAGCGGCCTTAAGCTCATCCAGAGTGTTGGGTCTTGCGTCTCTCAACTTTCTCTTCACAATATCCCACAGATTCTCTATGGGGTTCAGGTCAGGAGAGTTGGCAGGCCAATTGAGCACAGTAATACCATGGTCAGTAAACCATTTACCAGTGGTTTTGGCACTGTGAGCAGGTGCCAGGAAGCATGAAGTGCTCCAAAATCTCCTGATAGCTAGCTGCATTGACCCTGCCCTTGATGAAACACAGTGGACCAACACCAGCAGCTGACATGGCACCCCACACCATCACTGACTGGGTACTTGACACTGGACTTCAGGCATTTTGGCATTTCCTTCTCCCCAGTCTTCCTCCAGACTCTGGCACCTTGATTTCCGAATGACATGCAAAATTTGCTTTCATCAGAAAAAAGTACTTGGGACCACTTAGCAACAGTCCAGTGCTGCTTCTCTGTAGCCCAGGTCAGGCGCTTCTGCCGCTGTTTATGGTTCAAAAGTGGCTTTACCTGGGGAATGCGGCACCTGTAGCCCATTTCCTGCACACGCCTGTGCACGGTGGCTCTGGATGTTTCCACACCAGACTCAGTCCACTGCTTCCTCAGGTTCCCCAAGGTCTGGAATCGGTCCTTCTCCACAATCTTCCTCAGGGTCCGGTCACCTCTTCTCGTTGTACAGCGTTTTCTGCCACATTGTTTCCTTCCAACAGACTTACCATTGAGGTGCCTTGATACAGCACTCTGGGAACAGCCTATTTGTTGAGAAATTTCTTTCTGGGTCTTACCCTCTTGCTTGAGGGTGTCAATGATGGCCTTCTTGACATCTGTCAGGTCGCTAGTCTTACCCATGATGGGGGTTTTGAGTAATGAACCAGGCAGGGAGTTTTTAAAAGCCTCAGGTATCTTTTGCATGTGTTTAGAGTTAATTAGTTGATTCAGAAGATTAGGGTAATAGGTCGTTTAGAGAACCTTTTCTTGATATGCTAATTTATTGAGACAGGTTTTTTGGGTTATCAGGAGTTGTAGGCCAAAATCATCAGTATTAAAACAATAAAAGACCTGACAAATTTCAGTTGGTGGATAATGAATCTATAATATATGAAAGTTTAATTGTAATCATTACATTATGGTAAATAATGAAATTTAACACTATATGCTAATTTTTTGAGAAGGACCTGTACATTACATTACTGATCCTGTACTGATCCAGAGTTACATCCTGTATTATACTCCAGAGCTGCACTCACTATTCTGCTGGTGCAGTCACTGTGTACATAGATTGCATTGCTGATCCTGAGTTACATCCTGTATTATACTCCAGAGCTGCAGTCACTATTCTGCTGGTGCAGTCACTGTGTTCATACATTACTGATCTTGAGTTACATCCTGTATTATACCCCAGAGCTGCACTCGCGATTCTGCTGGTGCAGTCACTGTGTACATACATTACGTTACCGATCCTGTACTGATCCTTAGTTACCTCCTGTATTATACCCCAGAGCTGCACTCACTATTCTGCTGTTGTAGTCAGTGTGTACATACATTACATTACTGATCCTGAGTTACATGCTGTATTATACTGCAGAGCTGCACTCACTATTCTGCTGCTGCAGTCACTGTGTACATACATTACTGATCCTGTGTTACATCATGTACTATACTCCAGAGCAGCACTCGCGATTCTGCTGGTGCAGTCACTGTGTACATACATTACATTACTGATCCTGTACTGATCCTTAGTTACCTCCTGTATTATACCCCAGAGCTGCACTCACTAGTCTGCTGGTGTAGTCAGTGTGTACATACATTACATTACTGATCCTGAGTTACATGCTGTATTATACTGCAGAGCTGCACTCACTATTCTGCTGGTGCATTCACTGTGTACAAACATTTCATTACTGATTCTGAGTTACATCCTGTATTATACCCCAGAGCTGCACTCATTATTCTGCTTGTGAGTCACTGTGTACATACATTACATTACTAATCCTGGGTTACATCCTGTATTATACTCCAGAACTGACTTTTTATAGCTTCAGAGCTGAAATCTCTCTGAATGTTCATTATCAGCACGTCATGGTTTGGTAAATAACAACCAGAATAGTGAGTGCAGCTCTGGAGTACATACATTATACTACTGATTCTGTATTACACTCCAGAGCTGCACTCACTTTTCTGCTGGTGCAGTCAGTGTGTAAATACATTACATTACTGATCCTGAGTTACATCCTGTATTATACTCCAGAGCTGCAGTCACTAGTCTGCTGGTGCAGTCACTGTGTACATACATTACATTACTGATCCTGTACTGATCCTTAGTTACCTCCTGTATTATACCCCAGAGCTGCACTCACTATTTTGCTGGTGTAATCAGTGTGTACATACATAACATTACTGATCCTGAGTAACATGCTGTATTATACTGCAGAGCTTCACTCACTATTCTGCTGCTGCAGTCACTGTGTACATACATTACATTACTGATCCTGAGTTACATCATGTATTATACTCCAGATCTGCACTCACTATTCTGCTGGTGCAGTCACTGTGTACAAACATTTCATTACTGATTCTGAGTTACTGTACATCCTGTATTATACCCCAGAGCTGCACTCATTATTCTGCTTGGGAGTCACTGTGTTCATACATTACATTACTAATCCTGAGTTACATCCTATATTATACTCCAGAGTTGACTTTTTATAGCTTCAGGGCTGAAATCTCTCTGAATGTTCATTATCAGCACATGTCAAGGTTTGGTAAATAACAACCAGAATAGTGAGTGCAGCTCTGTAGTACAGTTGGATATGACAGGATTGCTCCGGCCTCCTCACTTTTCTGGTTTAGCTGTTGTACAACTGTCACTGGGTTATGGCAACAGAGAAGAACCAGAAGACCGCAGCATCTGATTGCTCCTACTCCTGCACTGAAAAGAAGCACTTCACCTTTTTTTTTTAAATGTTTATTCCTTTTGGCACAACAGGGGTTAATTGGTCATGTTGGAAGCTCTGGGAGTCTGAGCTTTCAGTTGAGTTTGGTTAGCCACTCCCATCCCCTATATAATCTTGGCCCTGATTGAAATACATTGTCAGAGCTAGGTTATGCTGCATGGCTTAGGAGGAGAGGTGTTTATATAAGGAGTTTGGAAGAGTTATCTGTGACTGTTGTGTGGGTTTGTAAGTGTGATAATTCCGTCTTCTTACTTTGATTTTTTTCCCCCATCCTCCACTCCCCGATGCATTCCTCTGTTGTATGTAAGTGAATATTTGTATGCCTGGTATTTTCAGTTACCCTTGTTCATCAGGTTGGTGTACTGCGGTGCACGGCAGCTCCCTTCTTCCTTGGGTGGGGGAAGGGAACAGATGGGGGGCGAATTCAGGAGATAAGGCAAGGTTGGAGGCCCCAACATCTTCACCTTCAGAAGTATCCCAGGGAATAGAGCGAGATAGGGCGCCCCCTAGTGTTAGGGACAGGGAAGGAGCCCCTGGTCCCGGGTCACCCGACAGTGGGGAGGTTAGCAACCCTGATGTACTCATCACCTCCGTGGCTAGGACAAAATTTTACTGACAGCTGAGATTCACCTGGGTGAAATTAAAGTAGACGTGTCTGCATTTATGGACAGTGGGGCGGGGTTTAACTTGATCGACACATACTCTGTCCAGACTTAAACCCATAATCACCATTGACTCCGCCCCCTTGAGACAAGGGCATTTTACTCAAGTCGTCCGAGACTTAAGGCCCCGTCTCACACAGCGACGCTGCAGCGATACAGACAACTCTCCAGCGACCAACGATCAGGGGAACGACTTCGGCATCGTTGAAACTGTCTTCAACGATGCCGAAGTCCCCCTGCAGTACCCGGGTAACCAGGGTAAACATCGGGTTACTAAGCGCAGGGCCGCGGTTAGTAACCCGATGTTTACCCTGGTTACCAAAAAAAACAAACACTACATACTCACCATCTGTTGCCCGTCAGGTCCCTTGGCGTCTGCTTCCCGCTCTGACTGTGTGCCGCCGTACAGTGAGAGCAGAGCGCAGCGGTGACGTCACTGCTGTGCTCTCACTTTGCGGCGCTCAGTCAGAGCAGGAAGCAGACGCCAAGGGACCTGACGGGCAACAGATGGTGAGTATGTACTGTTTGTATTTTTTTACATTTACGCTGGTAACCAGGGTAAACATCGGGTTACTAAGCGCGGCCCTGCGCTTAGTAACCCGATGTTTACCCTGGTTACCAGTGAAGACATCGCTGGATCGGTGTCACACACACCGATTCAGCGATGTCAGCGGGACCTCAACGACCAAAAAAAGGTCCAGGCCATTCCGACACGACCAGCGATCTCGCAGCAGGGGCCTGATCGCTGGTACGTGTCACACATAGCGAGATCGCTACTGAGGTCGCTGTTGCGTCACAAAACTTGTGACTCAGCAGCGATCTCGCTAGCGATCTCGCTATGTGAGACGGGGCCTTTAGAACTTCAGGTAGGGGCCATGCACACTGAGGTGTTAGCCCGTTATGTGCTAGAGGGTCTGCCCTCTCCTGTGATTTTTGGACTTCCTTGGCTTACTCTGCACAATCCCATGGTAGATTGGCAGACTCAGGAAATGGTAAAGTGGAGTGAGTATTGTCAAGGACGCTGCTTGGGTACCCGGCTTGCTAGGGTGGCTACCCAGTCTGTGCCAAAATACCTGTCTGACTTTGAGGATGTGTTCTCAGAGCAGGGGTGCCAAGAACTTCCTCCCCATTATCCTTGTGACTGCACCGTTAAGTTTGTTCCTTGCGCCAAGCTGCATAAGAGCAGACTACATAATATCTCTGGTCCAGAGATGCAGGCCATGAAGGACTATATTGTGTAAAGTTTGGCAAAGAGTCATATCAGACCATCCTCATCCCCCATTGCCGCAGGGTTCTTTTTTGAGAAATATTGGGGGTTACGCTCAAGCCTAGATTTCCATTTAGTCAGTTAGATAATGGTTCGGGATCCATATCGGCTCCCTCTCATTCAAGACCTCTTTAATCAGATTGTGTATACTTATTAGTCCTTATATAATAGCACCCTAAGTATAAATAGGTCGCACTCCGTAAACATCACATCAACCCAGAACCAATCAAGGAACAAGGAGTGTATATATAAAATCAGTAAAGTTTATTCATAACAAGTACATAAAATTATTCAAGTATATACTGGTTGCCTCAAGCCAAACTAGAAGACCAGCAGGTAATGACACACCACAGAATATTCCATATTACTTAATTAGTATATATTGCATGACAGGGTTATATGTTCCCACTGGAAAAGCAACCATATTTCATGAATGAACCTAAATTTACCATATGTGCTTGTATCATACAAATGCTCATATTACCATGAAAATTGTTTCCCTAAGTTCCCATATGAAGATCAAAATGAGAAAACTGGCTATGTTTTCCAGGGGTGAGACCCAGCAGGGAACACACGCTATTCAGGTATTTTTGCTACTTTATGCACTTTATAGACGGTGGTTATTTACTAGTCACATAGCCAGTTTTCTCATTTTGATCTTCATGTGGGAACTTAGGGAAACAATCTTCAAGTCCTTGGTGCAAATTTTCATCAGAGAAATTGTAAAATTACATGGGATCGAGACCGATATTGTTTCTGATCCGTGGGTACAGTTTGTTTCCAAGTTTGGGAGGGCAGTTTACACCTGTCTGGGGATCCACCTGTAATTCTCTTCTGCATTTCACCTGCAGTCTAATGGGCAGACTGAACAGGTTAACCGGAATCTGGAGACTCATATGGAGGTGTTTTGTGTCTGAGAATCAGAAGGATTAGGGTACCAACTTACCGCTATCCGAATTCGCAGTAAATAATTGTTGTCATGAGTCTACTGGTAAGTCCCCGTTCTTTGAGGCGTACAAGTTCCATCCTCAGTTCAGATCATTTGAGAAGAACCGTTCTTCTGGAGAGGAGCCAGAAGACCACAGCATCTGAAAAGAAGCACTTCACCTTCTTTTTAAATGGTGTTTATTTCTTTAGGCAGAACAGGGTTTAATCGGCCATGTTGGGAGGTCTGGGTGTCTGAGTTCTCAGCTGAGCTCAGTTAGCCACTCCTATTCCCTTTATAGTCTGGGTCCTAATTGAAACATATTGTCAGAGCTAGCTTAAGCTGCATGGATTGGAGGAGAGGTGTTTTGGTGGTTATATGAGGGGTTATCTGTGACTGTTGCATGGGTTTGTGTTAGGGGTCGAGTTCCCACCTCTGCACAGGGGGAATCTCGGGCCATCTCCGCTGCAGTCTCCCATTCTCCTCCTGCCACAGTGGAGCCTGCTCAGCGGAGACGTCAGTCCCAGTGTCTCGCTCAGTCTGACTCTGTACAAAGAGTTACTGCTGCTTTTCCTGCTTCTGCCATTGAAGTCAGTGCTGGGCTGCGGCGAGCAGACGCTTCTGGGACTAAGTCCTGCTTTTCTCGTTCTGAGCATGCCCAGAGTAAGATCTCTCAGTGGAGATCGAGGGTCACATGATCAGATAGTGCAGCTAAGGCCATTGGTCCTTCAGGAAGGTCCTGTAGGTGCTCACGCTCTGTGGCTGCCTCTCATTGGTCCTTCTAGGAAGGTCCTGTACGTGCTGCAACTATTTAAGGTTCGCATGGCCGCACGGCCATGCGCTAGTATTGTTCTATGTTACGTGCTTTGCGCCAGTGTGGTCATGTGAGTTTGTGTTCAGGGACCCGGCTGAAATAAGCCCCTAGAATGCTGGCACCTACGACGAGATTTTGTGTGAATGTATTCAGGGACCTGGCTGAAATAAGCCCCTAGAATGCTGGCACCTCCGGCGAGGAGTTTTGTGTGCATGCATGACCACTGACTGCTCTGAGTTGGGTAGTTAGCCTGTGCCACTGTGAAGTCAAACAGGGCGCAGTGCTTTGAGTTTCGGCTACTCTGTGAACTAACAGGGTTAGCTCATACTGCCTTAAAGTTCTGCCGTTTGCTAGCAGCAGGTTCTCCTGCACGGTGGACCCCGGGCTGCGAATGCATCAATTATAATAAAACCTCTATATTTACTCGGTGCGTTCCGCTAGCCCTAACATAATACTAGCACCAGGGTCTGGCTAGTAAATGGCGGACATTCAGCAATCCTTGCGGTATATCCAGCAGATGGAGGGTAGGTTGGCGGCTCTCGAGAGCTCAACCTCAGCTGTGGATGTTACCGCAGTTGCTGTACAGGCTGCTAGCGTGGCTGCAGCAACCTTGTCCACTACCACCCCTGTTCCAACATTATCTCACCTCCCGCTGCACGAAAAATTTTCTGGAGATAGCAAATCTTGTAGGGGATTCATGAGTCAGTGCTCTATCTACCTCGAGCTCCTGGCTGCATGTTTTCCCACAGAGCGGGCTAAGGTGGGATTTATTGTGTCTCTTTTGTTGCACAGGGCGTTGGAATGGGCTACGCCGCTGTGGGAGCGTGGCGATCATGTGGTGCAGAGTGCTCCGTTGTTCCTGAGCACTCTGAAACAGGTCTTTTTAGGACCTCGAGTCACCCTTGATACGGCGCTCCAACTGCTGGCACTAACTCAGAGAGTGTCCTTGGTCAGCCATTTTGCCGTCCACTTCCGTACTTTACCTTCTGAGCTGGAGTGGTCGGATAAAGCCCTTATCTCCATATTTTGGAGGGGGCTGGCTGATCACTTGAAGGACGCTCTGGCCACTAGGGAGATTCCTGCCACACTGAAGGAGTTAATAACTGTCTCTACTCGTATTGACCTCCGTTTTAACGAGCGGAGGTTAGAGCGAGCCCAGTGTAGGCAGAGGTTTCGGCTGGCTCCCACCTTCGCCAAACCTCTGGAATCTCCGGTCCTGATTCCTGAGTCACATGAGACCATGGTAGTGTCACGAGCGGGATCTAAGTCCCGGACCGCTTGTGCACTCAAGGTCTGTCATCTTTGCCAGCAGTCAGGACATCTTGCCACCAGATGTCCCCAGCGGTCGAGGAAACGTCAGCGTCTAGTGGTAGTAGGTTGAGGTACACTAGACACGGCGACGTTTGCCTCCAAATTGTCCTTTAAGGGGACAATTATTATAGGCTCATCCTCCCACTCGGTAGAGCTCTGTGTGGATTCGGGGGCGGAGGGCAATTTTATGTCTTCTGCCTTCGCCCAACATCACGCAATACCTCTGGTAATGCTAGCTCAACCAGTAATGGTACGAGTGGTGAATGGGTCGACACTGCCCTCACAGATAACACACCAGACCATCTCTTTTACTCTGTGCATGTCGCCATCCCATCAGGAGATTATATCTCTGCTCGTCATTCCTGAGGGAATTGATGAGGTCCTGTTGGGGATACCCTGGCTACGATACCACTCTCCTCATATCGAGTGGTCCTCAGGCAGAATTTTGGGATGGGGTGAATCTTGTGGGGGTAGGTGTCAGAGGGAGTGCGTTCAGGTTGCTACTACAGAGGTACCCGCAGATCTATCCTCTCTACCCAAGCAATATTGGTCTTATGCGGACGTGTTCTCCAAAAAGGCGGCGGAGACCCTTCCGCCCCATCTCCCCTATGACTGTCCTATGGACCTCTTGCCTGGTGCTGAGCCTCCCCGGGGTCGAGTCTATCCGTTATCTCTCCCGGAGACGGAGGCAATGTCTCAGTACATTCAAGAGAATCTGGCAAGAGGGTTCATCAGGAAGTCTGTGTCACCTGCTGGGGCTGGGTTCTTCTTCGTGCAGAAGAAGAATGGGGAACTGCGTCCATGCATAGATTACAGGGGTCTTAACGCCATCACCGTTAAGAATAAGTATCCTTTGCCCTTGATATCTGAGCTCTTCGATAGGCTTCGGGGAGCAAAGGTATTGACTAAATTAGATCTGCGGGGTGCTTACAACCTGATTCGTATCCGTGAGGGGGACGAATGGAAGACGGCTTTTAACACCAGGGATGGGCACTATGAATATCTGGTGATGCCCTTCGGGCTCTATAATGCCCCAGCCGTTTTCCAAGACTTTGTGAACGACATCTTCCGGGATATGCTCTCTAACTCGGTCGTAGTCTATCTGGATTATATTCTCATCTACTCTCCAGATATTGACTCCCACCGGAGAGATGTTTGCAAAGTCTTCGACCTCCTACGGGCAAACTCCCTCTATGCCAAGTTGGAGAAGTGTATGTTCGAGCAGGAGTCCTTACCTTTCCTGGGCTATATCATCTTCGCCCAGGGATTGGCTATGGATCCTGCCAAACTACAGGCTGTGATGGACTGGCAGGAACCCCATTCTCTTAAAGCGGTGCAGCGCTTTATGGGGTTCATTAATTATTATCGCCAGTTCATTCTGCACTTCTCAACTTTGGTAGCTCCCTTGGTTGCCCTCACCAAGAAGGGAGCAAATCCCAAATTGTGGTCTGAGGAGGTCTCCAAGGCTTTTAACTCCATAAAGTCACACTTCGCTAGCGCTCCCATCCTACATCGCCCCGATGTAGATAAGCCGTTTATCATGGAGGTGGATGCCTCATCTGTTGGTGCTGGAGCAGTCCTCTTCCAAAAGGATGCTCAAGGTCGGAAGCATCCTTGCTTCTTCTTTTCTAAGACCTTCTCACCAGCAGAGAGGAATTATTCCATCGGGGACAGGGAGTTGCTAGCCATGAAGTTGGCTTTCTTTCCAAGTCTTCACAGATCATAAAAATTTGGTGTACCTGCAGACAGCCCAGCGGTTAAATTCTCGCCAGGCCAGATGGTCCTTGTTCTTCTCCCGGTTTCATTTCACTCTCCATTTTCTTTCTGGGGAGAAGAACATTCGTGCCGACGCTCTTTCTCGCTCCGTTGTGTCATCTGTGGAGGAGGAAGAGGAGCCTCGGCTTATTGTCCCCACTGAGAGCCTGAGAACTGTGGCCCCGGTTTCACTAGAGTCTGTGCCTCCGGGCAAAACTTTTGTACCATCCAGTTTGCGACCGGAGGTTCTCTCTTGGGCACATTCGTCCAGGGTGGGTGGACATTTTGGTTCCAAAAGGACATCTGAGTTACTGGCGAGGACATATTGGTGGCCGCATATGGCTCGTGATGTCGCAGACTATGTTCGGGCATGTGTCTCTTGCGCCAAGAACAAGTCCCCTTGGCAACGGCCAGCTGGGTTGCTTTACCCTCTGCCGGTGGCGGACAGGCCCTTGGAGATGGTTGGGATGGACTTTGTGGTGGGCTTACCCAAGTCTCGTAACTGCACCATTATCTGGGTGATCACCGACCATTTTTCCAAAATGGTTCATTTGGTGCCTCTTCCAAGACTACCTTCTGCACGGGCTCTGGCAGCCTTGTTCGTCAAGCATATCTTTCGCTTACACGGCATGCCGGACAAGATTGTCAGTAACCGGGGTACCCAGTTTGCGTCTCGATTCTGGAGGGAGTTTTGTCGTCTACTCAGTATTGAGTTAAATCTATTCTCGGCTTATCATCCTGAGACGAATGGGTTGGTTGAGAGGGCCAATCAGACTCTGGTCACTTATTTACAACATTTTGTTTCGGCTAGGCAGGATGACTGGGCATCCTTGTTACCGTGGGCTGAGTTCGCCCTTAACAACGCTGTAGCTGACTCCACCAGTCAGACTCCTTTCCTCCTTAATTACAGCCAACATCCGCGGGTTCCTGTGCCTATGCCCGTGTCCTCTGCTGACTCCAGGGTGGCAGACTGGGCAGTGGAGGCACGAGACATTTGGGACCGCACTCAGGATGCCATCCGGGCCTCCAAGGACATAATGAGGTCCTTCGCCGATGCACATCGGCGCCCTGCCCCGAGCTTTGCTCCTGGCGACTTAGTGTGGCTCTCCGCTCGTAACATCATGCTGCGTGTTGAGTCCACTAAGTTTGCACCTTGCTACTTGGGTCCCTTCAAGGTCCTCGAACAGGTTAATCCTGTGGTCTATCGTCTAGCCCTTCCTCCATGCCTAGGTATCACCGACACCTTTCATGTGTCCCTCCTTAAGCCCGTATACATGTCCTGGTTTTCTGAGTCCTCTGCCGGGACATCGGGTTCGTCTACGGATGATTACGAGGTGAACGCTATTTTGGGGTGCAAGGTGGTTCGTGGCAAAAAAAATTATTTGGTGGACTGGAAGGGTTACGGTCCTGAGGATAGGTCCTGGGAGCCTGCTAAGCACATTCGGGCTCCGCAGATCATTGCTGCCTTCGAACGTAGCGAGGCCCAAGGTGGGGGGGGCCCTAGGAGGGGGGGTAATGATAGGGGTCGAGTTCCCGCCTCTGCACAGGGGGAATCTCGGGCCATCTCCGCTGCAGTCTCCCATTCTCCTCCTGCCGCAGTGGAGCCTGCTCGGCGGAGACGTCGGTCCCAGCGTCTCGCTCAGTCTGACTCTGTACAAAGAGTTACTGCTGCTTTTCCTGCTTCTGCCATTGAAGTCAGTGCTGGGCAGCGGCGAGCAGACGCTTCTGGGACTAAGTCCTGCTTTTCTCGTTCTGAGCATGCCCAGAGTAAGATCTCTCGGTGGAGATCGAGGGTCACATGATCAGACACTGCAGCTAAGGCCATTGGTCCTTCAGGAAGGTCCTGTAGGTGCTCACGCTCTGTGGCTGCCTCTCATTGGTCCTTCTAGGAAGGTCCTGTACGTGCTGCAACTATTTAAGGTTTGCATGGCCGCACGGCCATGCGCTAGCATTGTTCTATGTCAGTGTTCCCCAACTCCGGTCCTCAAGAGCCACCAACAGGTCATCTTTTGAGGATTTCCTTAGTATTGCACAGGTCATTGAATGCTTGCCTGTCCAGGTGATGCAATTATCACCTGTGCAATACTAAGGAAATCCTCAAAACATGACCTGTTGGTGGCTCTTGAGGACCGGACTCGGGGAACACTGTTCTATGTTATGTGCTTTGCGCCAGTGTGGTCATGTGAGTTTGTGTTCAGGGACCCGGCTGAAATAAGCCCCTAGAATGCTGGCACCTCCGGTGAGATTTTGTGTGAATGTATTCAGGGACCTGGCTGAAATAAGCCCCTAGAATGCTGGCACCTCCGGCGAGGAGTTTTGTGTGCATGCATGACCACTGACTGCTCTCAGTTGGGTAGTTAGCCTGTGCCACTGTGAAGTCAAACAGGGCGCAGTTCTTTGAGTTTCGGCTACTCTGAGAAGTAACAGGGTTAGCTCATACCGCCTTATAGTTCCGCCGTTTGCTAGCAGCAGGTTCTCCTGCACGCTGGACCCCGGGCTGCGAACGCATCAATTATAATAAAACCTCTATATTTACTCGGTGCTTTCCGCTAGCTCTAACAGTTTGTAAGTGTGATAATTCACTTCCCTTCTCTTACTTTGTATTTTTCCCCATCCTCCACTCCCCAATGCATTCTTCTATTACACTGGTCAACGCAATTTTTCCGGCAAAAGGTTTTAAAACATATTTTAAGTAAATTTTGGCTGCTGATTACGAATTTGAACTCCGTTTTTGGCTATCACATCAGGATTTTGAGATATTTTCAATTTTTGATGAAAATTACTACTAATGTTTTATGATAAAAACACATGATTTTCGGTACTACATTACAGAATTAAACTACAAAATATAAAACAAATATATATGGCACACAGATGAATGACAAATGGCAGTTATTTGAATTTTCTTTTCTTGGCTGATCTGTGATGTACAGCTTCTGGGTTGTCTCTCATCAAGCTCCAGCAATAGTCAGCCATCATATTTGAGTCTCACCGGCCTTGATACCGTTCTTCCATTGTTTTAATATCCTGATGAAAACGCTCCCCTTGTTCCTCGCTCACATCCCCAAGGTTCTCTGGAAAAAAGTCCAAATGGCTGTGTTCTGCACCACATTACAAAATGCATTCCAAGCTCTTTCTTCTGTCTCATTCATTGATGTGATAAAATTTTGGTCTCTCATAAGTGTTCTTATTTGAGGTCCATCAAATATTCCAGCCTTTTTCTTCTCTTCACTAAGACCAGGAAAAGTTGAACATATATAGTTAAAGCATTCTCCACTGTGATTGAGAGCTTTGATGAACTGCTTCATCAATCCAAGTTTTATGTGTAAGGGAGGAAAGACAATGTCCTTCCTATCCACTAGAGGATCATGGATGACATTCTTATCGCCAGATGCCAAACTCTGTCACTGAGGCCATTCAGTTTTCACCCAATGCTCTGCTGTAGCTCTACTGTCCCAGTAGCACAGAAAACAAGGGCGTTATCATAACAAATGGGAATTATGCATGTTCAAAGAAAACAAATATATTCTCACATTTATTGGGAGACTAAATGAAAACTAAATTTACCTTAGTGAACAGTATAAACCGGCACTTTTCATACACTACTTATATTTATCATGGAATTCATGAAAATGGGCTATATACCCGTAGCGCAAAAACGTGATGTGATAGAGAAATTATAAGATCAGATTTGAATTCAGCACCCTCACTTTAGTCTAAATCTGTTCTTAAAGTCCATGCCAGAATTTTTTTTTTTTGTAGACCAGTGTTATATGTGAGTGAATATTTGTATGCCTGGTGTTTTCAGTTACCCTTGCTCATGTTGCCTTGTTCATCGGGTTGGTGTACTGCAGTGCACGACAGTTTCCCTCTTCCCTTAGTGGGGTAAGGGAACAGACGGAGGGTTGATTCAGGAGATAAGGCAAGGATGGAGGCTCCAGCATCTTCACCTTCAGAAGTATCACGGAGAATAGGGCGAGCTAAGGCACACCCTAGTGTTAGGGATAGGGGAGGAACCCCTGGACCCGGGTCACCCGACAGCTCAGTCATGACATTAACTATTACTCCGGGCGGTCAAACACTCTAGGAGTTGTAGTGTCACATGAGCTGGAGAGTTGCGGGTCAGATGTGTGGCTGCCTTACTGCTGCGCTCCCACGACTCTGGGGAGGAAATTATCATTTTCATTGTGTTCATTTGGATAAATATTAATTAACAATTATTAGCGTCTGATTTTCCACTGATGGAGACTAATCATAAACAGCTGCTAAACGACAGATCCAGATTCAGCAAAACGATCAGCCACTAAGGAAGGGATGGATGCTGCCAGTGGGACTGCAGGATGCATATGAGGGGGCGGATGCCCTTGAAGTGATATCAGTTATCAGTAACATTCTATCTCTTTAAGTCATTTGGTGATGTGAGACGCTTCACATGTGCATCAATCAGCACGGAGCTTGTGCCCTATGGTGGCAGTGAGGCATGAAGCGCGTGGTACCTGCCGCCTCTGTCCTCCATACAGCCTTTTTATGAATTGGCAAACTGATTCATGTGACAACATAAGAAAGAGGTCATGCAGCAGCACAGGTAGAGGCGTCACAGTGTCGGTCTCTGACTGGAGAGCAGCAGGTGATTTCACGCACAGTGGAGTCTGAATTCTTTGATGGGATCAGTGAACAGGTGTCCAGCCAGAAAATCAATGAGAGGGTGAGAAATTACCAAGCGTCCGCAGCACGCGATTCGCTTCCAGCTCATTTCACACTCAATAACGCATCAGTCCTGTGATTGCAGACAGAAAGCTGATTGTTGTCCTGATATCTCCGATCGGGACATCCTGCGATCGCTGATCCTAAAGAACTGTCCTCAAAGATGAAGGGGGCAGACCTGGCTTCAAAATATGTAACACAGCAACGAAAGCCATGTGAACAGCAGCACGGCTGAGACACCGGAGATTTTCCCGACGCTGGTGGGTGCTATAGCCTTATTTCTCAGTGCCATTAAAAAGCAGAGCTGAGGAATAAGTACCCTTAACTGCCGCCATTAAAAGGTGTATCGGCGGTCATTAATTGGTTAAAAGTTCATAAACCATCAGGGTTACAAAATAAAGCAGCCTCTTCCAGGTACAAAAAGGTGTAACAGCACAAAAAAAAATGGAAAATCACCATATAACACACAGGCTCAGCCATTTAAATGTCCGTCCTCTTCTCTCAGATTTCAGCAGGGTCTGAGCAGCACATACAAGACCTCCTCACCTTGCAAACACACAAAGTGAAACAGCTCCAGCTGCCTTAAATTTCACAGTCCAAGAAGTGGACTGGAGGTAAGTGAGCAGCTGATCCCATCCAGCTCTATCAGCTGCCCACAAAACCTAGAGTCATAATCCAGGCCCATTAAACACCTCTCAGCACTATGTGTGCTGGAGCCTGCTCCTCCGGGTCCTACATCACTGAGGCTTCGCACCTCGGGGACACATACCTCCAGTCCACGATCTGTCCATCTGCCACTTTACATACCCCCCTCTGCCCAAAGCTGGGAGGCTTGGCACCTTCCGCTATCAGACAGTGGACCATCGACAGAGTGTCAGCATTGCCATGCAGTTTCCAGGGCCTATGCACTACATGGAAGCTAAAATCATGAAGTGCTAGGAACCACTCAGGCAATGTTAGCCTTGTTCTCCCTCATGCACATCAGAGCGCATGGTCTCACACTAGCCTGAATATGCTGCCTAAGAGGTAGTACCCTAGAGTATCCAATGCCTACTTGATGGCCAAGCATTCCTTCTCCACTATGGAGTAATTCTTCTCGCAGGATGACAGTTTCCATATTCACCTCTTGTGATAAGACAGCGCCAAAGCTGACATCTGACACGTCCGTCTGGACCACAAACTCCTTAGAGAAATCCAGTGGCAACAGCACTGGCTGTTTACACAGGGCCAGCTTCAGTTCCTGGAAGGACATCTCGGCTTCTGGTGACCACTTAGCCATAGTCGACTTTGTCCCTTTAAGGAGGTCTGTCAAAGGGGCCACTATCATAGCAAAGTTAGGGATAAAAATTGCGGTAGTAGCCCACGATCTCCTGGAACACCCTGACCTGCTTCTTTTTGAGAGGTTGCGACCAACTCTGGATTGCGTCAACTTTATTTCACCACCGCCTTCCACACAGCCCAAGTATTTAGCTTCTTCCACGCCCGTGGCACATTTCTTCAGGTTTATGGAAAACCCTGCCTTTTACAGGGCATCAAGAATTGCATGAACTTTGCTCAGATGGCTCCCTCAATCCTGACTGTAGATCACAATATCATCCAGGTCGGAAGCTGCGTACTTCTTGTGGGAGTTAGATCCGGCCCATGGCTCTCTGGAAGGTAGTCGGAGCACCTTGCAACCCAAACGGCATCCTTGTGTACTGAAAACAACCATCTGGCATTGAGAATGTCATCTTCTTCTAGGCATCTTGGGTCATGGGAATTTGCCAATACCCTTTTTTGAGGTCAAGGGTGGTAATGTATCTGGCCCACTGAGCCTTTTAAACAATTCGTCTACGATGGGCATTGGGTAGGTGTTGAACTTCGAGACTTCATTGAGCTTCCTGTAGTCATTACAGAACCGCCTGGTTTTGGCACCAAGACTAAAGGACTGGACCAGCCACTCTTGGACTCTTCAATGACTACTAAATTCAGCATCCGCTTCATCTCTTTCTAGATCACTTCTCGGCGGGCCTTTAGAATCCGATACCGTATCAGGTTGACGCGAACAAGAGGCTCTGTGAGTACCTCATGCTCTTTGACCTGAGTGAGGCCTGGCAACTCGGAAAACAGGTCTTTATTCTGCTGCAACAGCTCCCTGCTGTTTCTGAGAGCGAGACAAGGTGTCCACCACTTTATCATTTTCCACCATGACTTCGAACTTGGCCACCAGATAAGGAGGCTGCACAGGTTCTATGTCCTGCTGCTGTTTAATCAGGTTGACATAGTAAATCTGATAGGGTTTCCTCTTTCATGGTTGGTGGATTTTATAGTCGACTACAACTTTCTCTACCGCCTCACATGTACCTTGCCAATTGGCTAGGAACTTGCTCTTCACAGTGGGTATCAACACAAGTACTCAATCACCTGGGTTGAACTGTGTCACCATGGCTGACCTATTATACACCCTGGACCGTGCTTCCTGTGCCTTGAGGAGATGCTCCTTCACAATGGGCATCCCAATGGGCATCACAATGGCATTCCTCTCTTGCATCTGGGCAACATTCTCCACCACGCTTCTATATGGTTTGATGACAGTCCCAGACTCGGACGTCCTTCTCCACTGCTTTCCTCAACATAGCCTTCCAGGTTTTGTTAAGGCCATGTGCACACGTTCAGTGTTTTTCGCGTTTTTTTTCGCGTTTTTTCGCTATAAAAACGTGATAAAAACGCGAACAAAACGCTTACATATGCCTCCTATTATTTACAGTGTATTCCGCATTTCTTGTGCAAAAAAATCGCATCGCGGAAAAAAAAGCAACATGTTCATTAAATTTGTGGAATTGCGGGGATTCCGCACACCTAGGAATGCATTGTTCTACTTACTTTCCGCATGGGGCTGTGCACACCGTGCGGGAAGTAAGCAGATCATGTGCGGTTGGTACCCAGGGTGGAGGAGAGGAGACTCTCCTCCACGGACTGGGCACCGTATAATTGGTAAAAAAAAAAGAATTAAAATAAAAAATAGTGATATACTCACCTTCGATGGCCCCGGAGTCTTCCCGCCTCTCAGCGGTGCATGCTGCCGCTTCCATTCCTATAGATGGTGTGTGTGAAGGACCTGCGATGACGTCGCGGTCTTGTGATTGGTCGCGTGACCGCTCATGTGACCGCTCACGTGACCGCGATGTCATCGAAGGTCCTGCACACACACACCATCTATAGGAACGGACGCCGCTGAGGAGATCGGCTGTCTGCAGGTGAGTATAACCATTTTTTAATTTTTTTTTATTATTTTTAAACATTCTATCTTTTACTATTGATGCTGCATAGGCAGCATCTATAGTAAAAAGTTGGTCACACTTGTCAAACACTATGTTTGACAAGTGTGACCAACCTGTCAGTCAGTTTTCCAAGCGATGCTACAGATCGCTTGGAAAACTTTAGCATTCTGCAAGCTAATTTCGCTTGCAAAATGCTAAAAAAACCGCGTAAAAAACGGGAAAAAAACGCAAAAAAAAAAAATGCGGATTTCTTGCAGAAAATTTCCGGTTTTCTTCAGGAAATTTCTGCAAGAAATCCTGACATGTGCACATACCCAAAACCTCTCCACTCCGTCTGTTTGGGGATAGTACAATGATGTACTTAGTTGTGAAATCTGCAGTGTCTTGCACAATTCCCTCATGACCTTCGAGGGGTCCCTTGATCTGTCAGTATCTCCTTCGCAAGACCAGTTGAGAGAAGATATGGAGAAACTCCTAGAGGTACCTTCACACGAAACGACATCGCTAGCGATCCGTGACGTTGCAGCGTCCTGGCTAGCGATATCGTTTCGTTTGACACGCAGCAGCGATCAGGATCCTGCTGTGATGTCGCTGGTCGCTGAATAAAGTCCAGAACTTTATTTGGTCGTCCGATCGCTGTGTATCGTTGTGTTTGAAAGCAAAAGCAACGATACCCAGCGATGTTTTACACTGGTAACCAGGGTAAACATCGGGTTACCAAGCGCAGGGCCGCGCTTAGTAACCCGATGTTTACCCTGGTTACCAGCGTAAAAGTAAAAAAAACAAACAGCACATACTTACATGCGTCCCCCAGCATCTGCTTCCTGACACTTACTGAGCGCCGGCCCTAAAGTGAAAGTGAAAGCACAGCGGTGACGTCACCGCTGTGCTGTTAGGGCCGGAGCTCAGTCAGTGTCAGGAAGCAGACGCCGGGGGACGTATGTAAGTATGTGCTGTTTGTTTTTTTTACTTTTACGCTGGTAACCAGGGTAAACATCGAGTTACTAAGCGCGGCCCTGCGCTTAGCAACCCGATGTTTACCCTGGTTACCCGGGGACCTCGGCATCGTTGGTCGCTGGAGAGCGGTCTGTGTGACAGCTCTCCAGCGATCAAACAGCGACGCTGCAGCGATCAGCATCGTTGTCGCTATCGCTGCAGCGTCGCTTCGTGTGAAGGTACCTTAAGAGATACACTTTGCAGAGGAATTTCTTAGGGGTACTGCCTCTGGGTACCGGTTACCATTATCCAGGACCACCAATATATATTGATGTCCTCTTGTGGAATACTCCAGGGGCCTCACTAAATCCATTGCTATGCATTCAAATGGAACCTCAATGATAGCCAATGGTACTAGGGAACTGCCGAAGTTGCCACCAGGTAGGTTAGCTGGCAGGTGGGGCAGGAACGACAATAGCTCATAATTTATTTTTAGCACCCAGGCCAGTAGAATCTCTGGAGCATGCGCTCCTGGGTCTTATCTACCCCAGGTGACCACCCAACACATGGAAATAAGCCTTGTCTAAATCCCTGCATCTATAGGGCTTTGGCACCAGTAACTGCTCTATCACCTCACCCCTTGGCTTGGTTAGTCTATAAAGCAGATCCCCATTCATTGCAAAATGCGGGAACCGCTTGTCAGCCTTCACTTCCTGAGGTACTCCATTTAGCACTATCACATTTTCAAACACTCCTTTCAGAGTTAAGTCCTTGAGTTGGGCAGTTTCAAAGTTTTCCTTCGGACATCTCTAGCTCAGGGATGTTGGCGTCAGGAGATGCTACCTCACCCTCATTGCCAATAAGAAGAGTACACATGGGAAACTCGCCTGCTATGGCCTGTGGTGGGGTTCCTTTAGGGGCGATCTGGCTGTCGTCCGAGCAGCCAGGCGTCCCCACTTTCCCCCACATGTCCCAGAGTAATTCAAAGTCCCGTACGATTGTTATGGGGTGCAACAAGTCCTTGACGACCCTCACTTCCTGACATGTGGTGCCACAGCCCATACTTACATACACCCAGGACACAGAATAGTTTTTAATATCTCCATGGATACACCGGATGCCCACCACCTTCCCAGGGACCAGCCTATGAGCAAGTGTGGCCCTCATCAGGGTCACCAAACTTCTTGAGTCCAACAGTCCAGTTACTTGCATCCCGTTTACGGACACTGAGCATGTCTGAGGTTCCTCACCAGATGAGGAATCGCGGTGCAGGCGGAGTAGGTAAAATAGGAGCGATGCCGGCATATACTGCAGTCCATTGCCTCACAGGTCATGGGACATCGTGCCACTATATGGCCTGGGCCGTGACATTTCCAGAATATAATGTTGCTAGCAGGGACCTTTGGCATTACTTCCCTGGCCCCTTTTGACCTTGGATGCCCCACCCCCTTTTGGGCCTCCGCCCCCTGTTGGGACCCCAGTATGGAGTGGGCTGCTTTCTCAAGTAACCCTCAACCCCCTGATATCTCTAACCAGACCGACCAGTTCATAGGCGCTCCGAGTCTGTATTGGCCTCGGAAGGGAATGCACATGTAGCGCCCCCACTGCCGCAGGGCCGAAGTGTACCCGGTACCGGGCCTCTGAGTCTCTGCTCTGGGGTCGTCACGGTGGCTAGACCCGGTCCGTGACCCTGCTGAGGGGCGCACAATGAATGATGGTGGTATGGTGCTGATGTTATGGTGCGGTGTAGTGCCGGTCGTGGTCAATAACGAGGACACCAGGTTGCAGTCTCTTTACCTCTTTACTGAAGGCTTCTGAGTCCTCAGTCCGGAATACGGTTAACCGGGCTGCGCAAGTCCGGCCGGTCCGATGGCACCTCCAGAGTTCCCTTTGCAGGTGGAAATCTGTGCCTACCTTCCTGCGCTTGTGTGTTGTGGTCCTCCCCTGCTGTGCTTACGGGATAGTCCCCACAACTGTTGTGTCTGTTCCTCGTGTTCCCTCACAACTCGATTCTGATGTTCTTCTACGTCCCCCAGATCTTATGGTTAGGACGCACCCGTATGACGGGGGAGGCTCGGAGCTCTTCCGGGACTCTAGCGTCGCCCCACTCCTGTTGTTACCCCCCCTGTGTCTTCCTGGGTCAATTGGGTGAGACAGCCCACCTCTAACTGACTGTCCTGCCGTAGGTTTGAAGTATTGCCTGGAGCCTAATACTTCCTCGGCGTTCCGGCCACCGGTTATGCGCCTCAGTAGGATGTTGCCTCGTCTTACAGCACGACTCCTACTGGTATTCTCCTTGTTGCGTTGATCTCGTTTCTCACTCAGCACAATAGACCTCGCTTCTTGTCCTTTCTTGGGGTACCGCCGCTATATCGTGCAGGCGCGGTCCCGTAACGTTCTCTCTGGTTGCTAGGCCTCTGTCAGGATCCCACCCATGACAGGGACCCCTCTGAATCTTCACCTACAACACCCTCTGCCACAAGGTGTTGCCTGGTTCCAACCCAGTCAGCTTTCTGATCTAACTTCCTATCCAACCCCCAGTTTTACCAGACTGTGAGGAGTGGCCTAATACATAGTGCCCTTAGCTCCCCCTGGAGGCCAGACTGTGAAATGTATTGCTGTCTGTGATACCTGGTTAGATGAACTCCTTCAGTGCCATCAGACGTACCATAGCCCCCCTCAGCGGCGGAGCATCAGTACTACAACGACCAGAACTCTGGGGCGCTGCACACAAACCGGTTCATCACCCCACGCTCTGCCATCTGTGCAGTGGTAGAGGACTCTGGCTGCAACCATTTTTGAACCAGGTACAGCAGATCAAATATTTGGGAGCGAAGAGGTTTGTCCCTGTGATACACCCAGTGGTGGACCCGCTGCACCCTGACAGTCATTGTCACTCCCAAGTGTGCCAAAATATCAGTTTTTTGCTTGCCCTACTCCTTGGCATCTTGCAAGGCCAAGTCATAGTAGGCCTTCTGGGGCTCCCCCGTCAATTATGGTGCCAAGACCTCTGCCCATTGATCTGGTGGAAGTTTCTCCCTCTATGTGACCCTTTCAAAGACGGTTAAAAAAGCCTCTATGTCGTCACCCGGGGTCATTTTCTGCAGGGCTCTCCTTACCACCTTCTGGATGGAAAAATCGTCTACTGAACTTTGAGTCGGAGCTGTCGCCATGCCACGAACTGACTCTGTGAGCCAATCAATCTGCTGCTGCTGTTGTCGGTGCTGGTCCCGTTGCTGATGATTCTGGATCTGCTGAGTAAGTAACTTACTCTCTCCTGTTACACTAGATGTTGATGATGTAGCTGTTGATGGTGCAGTTGCTGGTACTGTTGTTGCTGGGCTGCCACCAGGTGTTTCAGCTGGTCCTCCATGCTGTCTGACATCGCTTGCTGGCTTATGGCCGCCTTCACCCAGGACATGCAGCGCCTCTGTAGCAGTCACACGAGATTGCTGGGAACGCTGCCCGCACTTCCAACACCAATTGTGAGGGATCGGATCTGCAGTAGATGCTGGTTCCCACAAAGGATTCACTTCGCTGATTCAAAACAAACAGGAGGTTTATTAAAAGTTCATATACAGTCAGGGTTAACAAAATAAAACAATCTCTTCCAGGTACAAAAAGCATAACAGAACAAAAAATGGAAAATCACCAGTTCATATAACACACGGACTCAGCCGTTTAAATGTCCGTCCTCTTCTCTCAGGCTCCAGAAAGGTCTGAGCAGCACATGCAAGGACTCCTCACCTTGCAAACGCACAGACAAAGCGAGACAGCAACAGCTGCCTTAAATCAGACAATTTAAGACCTGGACTGGAGGTAAGTGAGCAGCCGATCCCACCCAGCTCTATCAGCTGCTTGTAAAACCCAGACCCATAATTCGGGCTCATTAAACACCTCTCTGCACTATGTGTGCTGGAGCCTGCTTCTCCGTGTCCTACATCACTGAGCCTTGGCACCTTGGCGACACATACCTGCCATCCACAATCTGTCCAGCTGCCACCTTACAAGTGAACAGCTTGGGGGCAGATTTTTATAGCCAGGAAAGGAGGTAATAGTCATGGAGCTTCCCAGAATTTTAATATCACTCATAGCTGTATTCTTAGCCTTTACTAGTTATTAAAATGGGGACTCCCCCAAAAACATTACATAGGATGCCCCTATAACTGATAAACAGCAAAAGCAAGGCAGACGGCTATGGGCTGATATCAATAACCTAGGAAGGGGCAATGACTAAAGACATCAGCTCTCGGCCGCCCCAGAAATGCTTAACCTCGTTCTTCCCATTTGCCCTGGTGCGGTGGCAAGTCGGAGTCGGATGATAGTTGGGGGGGGGGGGGGTTATGTAACCTTTATGTTGTCAGGTGACATCAAGCCAGTGGTTAGTAATGGAGAGGTGTCTATGAGGCACCTATCCATTACTAACCCCATTACTAACCCCAAAGTCAAATTGTGAAAAAAATATTGCTTAGAAAAAAAGTCCTTTATTTGAACAAATGACACAGACTCCTTTATTGATGCTAAATTAACAAAAAACACTTAGGCGGGTGCCCACGATCCAAAAGCTATCGTCTATTGAATGCAGGTGAATCCGCATGTGATCACTGAACCATGCGGATTCACCACGTCCTATATATTCTATGGTGGAATTGACATGCTGAGGTCTGGAGAGACGCGCCGCATGTCAGTCTCCACGGGTGAGCCATACGTGTCTATGGAAGCATAGTGGGCATGGGATTTCTTGACATCTCATCCACTATGCTGTAATAGCTGGCCGCTGTGGGTTGGATGAAGCATAAGTATGCAGCGTCAAACCTGCAGAAATTACTGATTGTATGCACATATCCTTATGCTCACTTTATGCCCACTGCACTGAAGTTAATGTCCCCTGTAAAAGGTTTAAGCTAATAAACAACCATATTCCTCACCTCACCTGTCCGACAAGAAGATAATAATCCCATTGTCCCGCAATGCATCTAGCTCTGCTACATTTAGTTGGCAGGCCGCATTGTTGCATGATGCGGCTATACAGCCTGCCATCCAGCAGAAGTAGAGCTGTGCGTGCTTGCTCAGATCAGTACCTCTTGATGACGTGCTAAAGTTGAGCGTAGTTCATCTCCAATTAACTCTTTTCACTTCACTGAAGTCATCGCGAGCATGACAAAGCTCTCACACTCGTGGTGCCATCAGAAAGGTAATCGAACTATGACTTTCGTGCTGATGTCATTGAGTTGAACTGAGTTCACTGGCTATGAACTCCAATGACCTTTCAGACTGCACTCAAAGGATTTAATTGCATATGAACTTCGCTCAACATTAGCACGTCACCTTGAGGCACTGAGCTGAGCAAGCACAAACAGCTCAGTGTCTCTGATTGATGTCAGGCTGTATAGTCACATCATGCAACAATGCAGCCTGCCATCTAGATGCAGCAGAGCTAGACACATCGCTGGACAATTGCATTATTATCATCTCATTGGACAGGTGAGGAGTATGGTTATTATTTGAATTATTTGACAGGGGACACTGGCTTCAGTGGATTGGGCGTAAGGTAAATATAAGGGTTTTTGGTTAATTTAGATTCATTAAAGGAGTCTACGTCATTTGTTCAAATAAAAGACTTTATTCTTGGTGTAATTTTTGTCACAATTTGACTATGAGGTTGGTAATTGAGCAAATTATAGATGCCTTTCTATAACTAACTCCTGGGCTTGATGTCACCTGACAATACAAAGGTGACATCAAACCAAATATTATCATTCCACTTGCCACCACGCCAGGACAAGTGGGAAGAGCGAGCCTAGGCACCAAATTTGGCACATTTCATGGATGCGCTATTTCTGGGGTGGCGGAGAGCTGACCCTTCCTAGCCTATTAATATCAGCCCGCAGCTGTCTTCTTAGCCTTTGCTGGTTACTAATTATAAGATGAATCTACATCATTTTTTGGAGGGGTCCTCATTTTAATAACCAGTAAAGGATAAGTGTACAGCTGTGAGCTGACATTAATAGCCTGGGAAGCTCCATGGGTGTTACCCCCTTCCCAGGCTATAAACATCAGCCACCAGCTGTCTGCTTTCCCTCTGCTGGTTAATAAAATCGTGCGAACCCATGCCATTTTTTTTTTAGACAATAATTTATTCAGTAATAAAATACATGTACAGTAAGCTGCATACATACTGTACTACTTGTATATGTGACATACAGCTCTGGCAAAAATTAAGAAACCACTGCACAGTTTTATAAAAATCAGCTTCTCTACATGTCTCACAGCCATTCCAGTGTCAGTTGAATTCCAACCAGAGTATACCTCATTCTACTTAATGTGCTTCTGATTAGGTGATCACCTGAACCAAATCTTATTTAACAAAAGAAAGTATAAAAAACACTGCTGTGATTTTTCACAATCCTCTTGCAATAGGACAAGCTGGATGGCAAAACAAGTGCTAGTAATATCCCAAAAGTAATAGGAATGAAAAAATAACTTTTAGCCATGGCAAAGGAGTTGAAAAGAAAAGTCTTGAGTGAGGAAAAGAAGGGCTCAATTCTGGCTTTACTAGCAGAGGGGCACAGTGAGTGTCATGTTGCCTCCATCCTTAAAATTTCTAAGACGGCAATCCATTACAACAAGGTCAACCAGCAGACATTGGGGACAACAAAGCTACAGACTGGCAGAGGGCGAAAACGACTCTCCACGGACTGGGATGACCGTCATCTTATTCGAAAGTCACTCAGCAAACGCAGGATCACATCAAGTGATCTACAAAAGAAATGGCAGCTGGGGTGAAGTGCACGGCAAGAACAGTTCGTAACAGGCTCCTAGAGGCAGGACTCAAGTCATGTAAAGCTAGAAAAAAGTTTTTAGTCAATGCAACGCAAAGTAGCCAGTATTTCTGTCATGAAAAGGAAATGATACAAGGTTTTAAAAATATAAATATGAACATTGTGGTGTGTATTTGTATTCAGCCCCCTGAGTGAAAACTTCGTAGGATCACCTTTCACTGTAATTCCTGCTGCAGTCTTTTGGGGTCTGTCTCTACAGCTTTCTCCACTGCAGTCTTTTGGGGTCTGTCTCTCCCACCTTTCTCTGCTGCAGTCTTTTTGTGTCTGTCTCTCCAGCGTTCTCTGCAGTCTTTTGGGGTGTGTCTCTCCAGCTTTCTCTGCAGTTATTTGTGGTCTATCTCTCCAGCTTTCTCTGCTGCAGTCTTTTGGGGTTTATCTCTCCAGCTTTTGCTGCACCCCAGAGTCCTAGTCGTTGCAGTAATGTCATTCTTCCACCAGGGGGAGTGATATTACGTCTGAAGGTAATAAAGGAGTTCATCTTTCCAGGTATCACAAACCATACACCACACTTCACACTCCAATCCACCAGGGGGAGCTATGCTCCTATCTAGTAGGGCACTCCTCACAGAAGGGTAAAACTGGTGGTTTGGATAGAAAGTTAGGCAGACACTGCCTGGGTTCTGACCCAGAGAGTTCCTGTCAGGCAGACAGGGGGAAAGGAGGAACATCTGAGCTGCAGACAGAGGGTCCCTGTCAGGGATGGGATCCTGACAGAGGGCTAGCGAGACAGAAAGCTACGGAGCTGCGCCTGCCCCACGTGCGGCAGCATCCGAAGAAAGGACACGAAGAGAATTGTGTTGTAGAGGGTGAGAAATGAAGTCACAGCACAAGGAGAAAACACCGGGACGAGTTCTGCCCTGTAAAGGCTGCCTCCTTCTGAGGCGTGTAGCCGGTGGCCGGAACACTGAGGGAGTAACTGACTCTACGCATTACTTCAGAGACCGTCAGGACAGTCAATTCCAAGTTGGCTGCTCGACCTTAATACCTAAGAAGACACAGTGGCAAATTGTGGGGGTCGGGGCGTCTCTAGGGTCCCTATAAACAAGCCTCAGGCCATCAGTCATATGGGTTTGTCCTATCCACACCATCTGGGGGACAGAGAGGAAGACATCTAGAACATCTACAAAAGTTGTGAGGACCTTACCGAGTTGCTCAGCAGGGAGGTACTACAACACACAGGCGCTAGTAGGAAGGCTACTGATTTCCACCTGGATAAGGGGACTCTGGATTTGCCTTCGGACCGGCCGGACTCTGCCTACCCTGTGGTCTGTACCCTGGACTGTGGATGCTGAAGCCTATATGTATATGTACAGTATATGTAAAGAGACTGCAACCTTGTGTCCTCGTTATTTCCTGCGCCTTGCAACGTTCACCATCACCATCTACACTTCTGGGAAGCCCTGGAGAAACACTTCACCTGTGGGAAGGTATACCATCTGGCTGCCATAACATCACCCCAGCGGACCCCTTACAGCAGCGTCGGTCACCCTGACCGAATACCACAGGCGGCGTCACGAACACTTCCCCTTTTAATACGGACGTCTCTAGGGCCACGGACCGGGTCAGCCACCGTGACATCCCCATCGAGAACCGAAGGGCCCAGTACCGAGTTCCCCTAGCCCTGGGGGGCGATCCACTTTCTCTGCTGCAGTCTTTTAGGGTCTGTCTCTCCACCTTTCTCTGATGCAGTATTTTGGGGTCTGTCTCTCCAACTTTCACCACTGCAGTCTTTTGGGGTCTGTCTCTCCCACCTTTCTCTGCTGCAGTCTTTTTGGGTCTGTCTCTCCAGCTTTCTCTGCAGTCTTTTGGGGTCTGTCTCTCCAGCTTTCTCTGCAGTTTTTTGAGGTCTGTCTCTCCAGCTTTCTGTGCTGCAGTCTTTTGGGGTCTATCTCTCCAGCTTTCTCTGCTGCAGACTTTTAGGGTCTGTCTCTCCACCTTTCTCTGATGCAGTCTTTTGGGGTCTGTCTCTCCCACATTTCTCTGCTGCAGTCTTTTAGGGTCTGTCTCTCCCAGCTTTCTCTGCAGTCTTTTGTGTTCTGTCTCTTCCAGCTTTGCACATCTAAAGGTGACATTTTTCACCTTTCTCTTTGCACACTCGCTCTCGCTCAGTGACACTGGATGGAGATACTGTATCTGTGATTAGCAATTTTCACGTTTTGCCACAGATTCTCTGGGATTAGGGTCTGGACGGTGACTGGGTCGTACACACACATGATTATGCTCTGATCTAAACCCTCCATTGTGGCTCCGGCAGGATGATTAGGGTATGTGCATACGTTGCGGATTTGGCTGCGGATCCGCAGCGAATTTGACCCTGCGGATCCGCAGTTTTCCATGCGGTGTATAGTACCATGTAAACCTATGGAAAACGAAATCTGCAGTGCACATGCTGCGGAGAATTCTTCATAAAAACACTACGGTTTATTTTTCGCAGTGTTTGACACCTATTCGTTAATAGGAATCCGCTGGTGTAAAAACGCAGGTAAAATCTGCACAAAAACTGCACTAAATCCGCAGGTAAAACACAGGGCGGAAAAATCCGCAATGGAATCCGCAACGTGTGCACATAACCTTAGGGTTGTTGTCCTGCTGGAAGGTGAACCTACACCCCAGTCTCAAGTCTTCTGCAGCCTCTAACACGTTTTTCTCCATGATTGCCCTTTATTTAGCTCTATCCATCTTCCCATCACCTCTGACTAGCACCCTGCCCCTGCTGAAGAAAAGCCTCCCCAGAGTAGGATGCTGCGACCAGGGCTGCCACTAGGAATTTTGGGGCCCCATACTGGCAACATTTTTTGGGCCCCCTTGAAACTCCACCCAGGCTCCACCTCAGCTCCACCTCCACCCCTCGAACTGTCCACAGTCCCACCGCTCTCTCTTGAAAAACTTCCACTTCTCACCAATCACATATTAACAGTTCCCATCACCAGATCACACATATAGCCATCAGCTTTTGTTTTGGCCAAAAGATATTTTAAGCCGCCAAAACGACAAGGTAGACTCTTTTGGCCAAGCTCTACTCTACTCTAACCTATTAAACATTTTTTAAAATATCCAATACAATTTAGGTATATTTTTATTCTTTTTTTTTTAAATGACCAATAATATCACATACAAGGGACAAATACCACCGCACCATGACTAGACACCATATTACCACCACATATAGACCTATAATATCACATACAAGGAACAAAGACAGCCACATCATGTCCAGACCACATATTACCACCACAGTGACTGAATAATACCACATACAAGGAATAAATACCACCACACCATGACCAGACAACATATTACCACCACAGTGCCCAAATAATACCACATACAAGGAACAAATACAACCGCACCATGTCCAGACCACATATTACCACCACATAGTGACCAAATAATACCACATACAAGGAACAAATGCCACAGCACCATGACCAGACCACATATTACCACCACATAGTGACCAAATAATAGCACATACAAGGAACAAATAACGCCACACATGGCCGGACAACATATTACCACCACATAGTGACTGAATACTACAATACTGATCATTAATAAAAAAAAAACCACAATACTAATATCACTATAAGTGCCATTATATACAGGAGACCTGTACTTGGTATGCAGTGTCTGTGTACAGGTAATACAGTGATTACCGGTGACATTATACACAGGAGCTCAGTATATAGTGTCAGTGTAAAGGTAATACAGTGATCACAGGACCGCTGTATATAGCATACAGTGTATAGTGTCAGTGTACAGGTAACACACTGACTCACCAGTGACATCTCTAGGTGAAGTCCTTCATCTTTGCTTTTCATTTTCATCCAGCACAGACCGCCATCACTTCTTCCAGCCAGGGCTCGTCTCTGCAGGAAATAACACAGTTATCTAGAGCTCCGCTTGCAGAACACATTACTTAATTTTTTTCCCAAATTCTAAACTACATCAGATGAAGGAAAAAATGCAACAGTGTCGCTCTGCACAGTAACAGGACCGTCTCCCCCATTTAAAGCAGTATCCTCAAAAAATAAAATAAATACATCACTGCAGTAATAATATCCCTTAATTATCCCCTATGGTAATACTATCCCCCATCCCGGCCCCGGTGTGTCTCATTCCTGGCTCCAGCCATATGTTTTTCCATCCTGCGCTTATGAGTATCCATGTATCCATTCTGCCCACATGTGATGTCCCATCCTGCCCCATCTGTCCCATGATCCTGCCCCATGATCCTGCCATATCTGTCCCATGATCCTACCCCATCTGTCTCCATCGTATCCATCTTGCCCCATGATCCTGCCCCATCTGTCTCCATCCTGCACCATGTCTCCATCCTGCACCATGATCCTGCTCCATCTGTCTCCATCCTGCCCCATCTGTCTCCATCCTGCCCTGTCTTCCATCCTGCCCCATCTGTCTCCATCCTGCCCCGTGTCTCCATTCTTCCCCGTGTCTCCATACTTCCCTCTGTGTCTCCATTCTGCCCCCATATCTCCATTCTGCCCCGTGTCTCCATTCTTCCCCCGTCTCCATACTTCCCTCTGTGTCTCCATCCTGCCCGTGTCTCTATTCTGCCCCATGTCTTCATTCTTCCCTGTGTCTCCTGTCATGATTCCCAATGGCAGGGAATTTGTCAACATAACACGGGCAAAAACAGGACGAGCTCTAGGGTGATGGAACCTGAGCTGACCGCGATCCTGAACCTCAACACTCAACTAACAGTAGCCGGGGGACGTTCCTGGGGGGCCCCTAGACGTCTCGCGCCAGCCGGAGATCTAGCTTCCCCTATCAGAAGAATAACAGACCTCACTTGCCTCCAGAGAAATATTCCCACAGAGATAGCAGCCTCCCACATATAATGACGGTGAAATGAGAGGAAGGCACAAACGTAGTTATGAAAACAGATTCAGCAAAATGAGGCCCGCTTAAGCTAGATAGCAGAGGATACAAAAGGTGAACTGCGCGGTCAGCTGAAAAACCCTTCAAAATAACATCCTGAAATTACTTGAACTCATGTGCCAACTCATGGTACATGAGTGGTAATTTCAGCCCACTAGAGCAACCAGCAGCAGAGAATTACATATCTGCCAGCTGGACTAAAAAACATGAAAGCAATCATGAAACAGGGAAATACAGACTTAGCTTGTCTTGAAGGCCTAGGAGCAGGTAACAGAGACACACACTGATACATTGATAGCCGGCAAGGGAATGACAGGAAAGCCAGGTTAAATAGGAAACACCCAGCCACTGATGGACAGGTGGAAACCAGAGACCGCAACCCACCAAAGTCACCCAGTACCAGTTGTAACCACCAGAGGGAGCCCAAAAACAGAATCCACAACAGTACCCCCCCCTTGAGGAGGGGTCACCGAACCCTCACGAGAACCCCCAGGGCGATCAGGATGAGCTCTATGGAAGGCGCGGACCAAATCAGTCGCATGAACATCAGAGGCGACCACCCAGGAATTATCCTCCTGACCATAACCCTTCCACTTAACCAAATACTGGAGTTTACGTCTGGAAACACTAGAATCCAAGATCTTCTCAACAACATACTCCAATTCTCCCTCCACCAGCACCGGAGCAGGAGGCTCAACCGAAGGAACAACGGGCACCTCATACCTCCGCAATAACGACCGATGGAACACATTATGAATAGCAAACGATGCTGGGAGATCCAAACGAAAAGATACAGGGTTAAGAATCTCCAAGATCTTATAAGGACCGATGAACCGAGGCTTAAACTTGGGAGAAGAGACCTTCATAGGGACAAAACGAGAAGACAACCACACCAAGTCCCCAACACGAAGTCGGGGACCCACGCGGCGACGACGATTAGCAAACTGCTGAGCCTTCTCCTGAGACAACTTCAAATTGTCCACCACCTGATTCCAAATCTGATGTAACCTATCCACCACCACGTCCACTCCAGGACAATCCGAAGGCTCCACCTGACCAGAGGAAAAACGAGGATGAAACCCCGAATTACAAAAGAAAGGAGAAACCAAAGTAGCAGAACTAGCCCGATTATTAAGGGCAAATTCGGCCAGTGGCAAAAAGGCAACCGAGTCATCTTGATCAGCAGAAACAAAACACCTTAAATAAGTTTCCAAGGTCTGATTAGTTCGCTCCGTCTGGCCATTCGTCTGAGGATGGAATGCAGACGAGAAAGACAAATTAATGCCCATCTTAGCACAAAACGTCCGCCAAAATCTAGACACAAACTGGGATCCCCTGTCCGAAACGATATTCTCCGGAATCCCATGCAAACGAACCACGTTCTGAAAAAACAAAGGGACCAACTCAGAGGAGGAAGGCAACTTAGGCAAGGGTACCAAATGAACCATCTTAGAAAAGCGGTCACACACAACCCAGATAACGGACATTTTCTGTGAGACAGGGAGATCTGAAATAAAATCCATGGAAATGTGCGTCCAAGGCCTCTTCGGAATAGGCAAGGATAACAACAACCCACTGGCCCGAGAACAGCAAGACTTAGCCCGAGCACACACTTCACAAGACTGCACAAAGGTACGCACATCCCTTGACAAGGAAGGCCACCAAAAAGACCTGGCCACCAAGTCTCTAGTACCAAATATTCCAGGATGACCAGCCAACACAGAAGAATGGACCTCGGAGATGACTCTACTGGTCCAATCATCCGGAACAAACAGTCTTTCTGGTGGACACCGATCAGGTTTATCCGCCTGAAACTCCTGCAATGCACGTCGCAAGTCTGGGGAGACGGCGGACAATATTACCCCATCCCTAAGGATGCCAGTAGGCCCAGAGTCTCCAGGAGAGTCAGGCACAAAACTCCTGGAAAGAGCATCTGCCTTCACATTCTTTGAACCTGGCAAGTATGAAACCACAAAATTGAAACGAGAAAAAAACAACGACCAACGAGCCTGTCTAGGATTCAAACGCCTGGCAGACTCAAGGTAAATCAGATTTTTGTGATCAGTCAAGACCACCACACGATGTCTAGCACCCTCAAGCCAATGACGCCACTCCTCAAATGCCCACTTCATGGCCAAAAGCTCCCGATTACCCACATCATAATTGCGCTCGGCGGGCGAGAATTTTCTAGAAAAGAACGCACATGGCTTCATCACCGAGCCATCGGAACTTCTCTGTGACAAAACCGCCCCCGCTCCAATCTCGGAAGCATCAACCTCAACTTGAAAAGGAAGTGAAACATCTGGTTGACACAACACAGGAGCAGAAGAAAACCGGCGCTTAAGTTCCTGAAAGGCCTCCACAGCCGCAGGAGACCAATTAGCAACATCAGCACCCTTTTTAGTCAAATCAGTCAAAGGTTTAACAACACTGGAAAAATTAGAAATGAACCGACGATAAAAATTAGCAAAACCCAAGAACTTCTGAAGACTCTTAACAGATGTAGGTTGTGTCCAGTCACAAATCGCCTGAACCTTGACGGGATCCATCTCAATAGTAGAAGGAGAAAAAATGTACCCCAAAAAAGAAATCTTCTGGACTCCGAAGAGACATTTTGAGCCCTTCACAAACAGAGAATTGGCCCGCAGGACTTGAAACACCTTCCTGACCTGTAGAACATGAGACTCCCAGTCATCAGAAAACACCAAAATATCATCCAAATACACAATCATAAACTTATCCAGATATTCACGGAAAATATTGTGCATAAAGGACTGAAAGACTGAAGGAGCATTAGAAAGTCCAAAAGGCATTACCAAATACTCAAAATGGCCCTCAGGCGTATTAAATGCGGTTTTCCACTCATCACCCTGCTTTATCCGCACAAGATTATACGCACCGCGAAGATCTATCTTAGTGAACCACCTAGCCCCCTTAATGCGAGCAAACAAATCAGTCAATAATGGCAATGGATACTGATATTTGACTGTAATCTTATTCAGAAGGCGATAATCTATACAAGGCCTCAGGGAACCATCTTTTTTAGCCACGAAAAAAAAACCTGCTCCCAGAGGGGACGAAGATGGACGAATATGTCCCTTTTCCAAGGACTCCTTAATATAATTCCGCATAGCAGTATGCTCTGGCACTGACAGATTAAATAAACGACCCTTAGGGAACTTACTGCCAGGAATTAATTCTATAGCACAGTCACAATCCCTATGAGGAGGGAGCGAATTGAGCTTAGGCTCCTCAAAAACATCCCGATAGTCAGACAAAAACGCAGGGACCTCAGAAGGAGTAGATGAAGCAATTGAAATCAGAGGTGCATAATCATGAACCCCCTGACATCCCCAGCTTAACACAGACATTGTTTTCCAATCCAGGACTGGATTATGAGTTTGTAACCATGGCAGACCAAGCACTAGTACATCATGTAAATTATACAGTACAAGGAAGCGAATCACCTCCTGATGAACGGGAGTCATGCGCATGGTCACTTGTGTCCAGTACTGCGGTTTATTCATAGCCAATGGTGTAGAGTCAATTCCCTTCAAAGGAATAGGAACTTCCAGAGGCTCCAGACTAAAACCGCAGTGTTTGGCAAAAGACCAATCCATAAGACTCAGGGCAGCGCCCGAATCCACATAGGCATCGACGGAAATGGATGACAGTGAACAAATCAGAGTTACAGACAAAATGAACTTAGACTGCAGAGTACTAACGGCAAAAGATTTATCAACCTTTTTTGTGCGTTTAGAGCATGCTGATATAACATGAGCTGAATCACCACAATAAAAACACAATCCATTTTTCCGCCTATAATTTTGCCGTTCACTTCTGGACTGAATTCTATCACATTGCATAGTCTCAGGTGCCTGTTCAGAAGACACCGCCAACTGGTGCACAGGTTTGCGCTCCCGTAAACGCCGATCAATCTGAATGGCCATAGTCATAGACTCATTCAGACCTGTAGGCGCAGGGAACCCCACCATAATATCCTTAATGGCCTCAGAAAGACCATCTCTGAAGTTTGCAGCCAGGGCGCACTCATTCCACTGAGTAAGCACCGACCATTTCCAAAATTTTTGACAATATACTTCCGCTTCATCATGCCCCTGAGAGAGGGCCAATAAAGCCTTTTCAGCCTGAATCTCCAGGTTAGGTTCCTCATAGAGCAATCCCAGTGCCAGAAAAAACGCATCCACACTGAGCAATGCAGGATCCCCTGGTGCCAATGCAAATGCCCAATTCTGAGGGTCGCCCAGCAGGAAAGATATTACAATCTTGACCTGCTGAGCAGGGTCTCCAGAGGAGCGAGATTTCAAAGAAAGAAACAATTTGCAATTGTTCCTGAAATTCAGGAAGGTAGATCTATCTCCAGAAAAAAACTCTGGAATAGGAATTCTAGGTTCAGACATAGGAGTGTGAACAACAAAATCCTGTATATTTTGAACTTTTACAGCAAGATTATTCAGGCTGGAAGCCAAACTCTGGACATCCATGTTAAACAGCTAAGGTCAGAGCCATTCAAGGGTTAAGAGGAGGTAAGAAGCAGCTAGACAGCAATTAAGGGCTAGGCAGCAAAACTCTGAGGGGAAAAAAAAAAAAAATTTCCCTTCAACACTTCTTTTTCTCCTGCTTCAGCCCAAACAATTAACACTTTGTGGGCCGGCTATACTGTCATGATTCCCAATGGCAGGGAATTTGTCAACATAACACGGGCAAAAACAGGACGAGCTCTAGGGTGATGGAACCTGAGCTGACCGCGATCCTGAACCTCAACACTCAACTAACAGTAGCCGGGGGACGTTCCTGGGGGGCCCCTAGACGTCTCGCGCCAGCCGGAGATCTAGCTTCCCCTATCAGAAGAATAACAGACCTCACTTGCCTCCAGAGAAATATTCCCACAGAGATAGCAGCCTCCCACATATAATGACGGTGAAATGAGAGGAAGGCACAAACGCAGTTATGAAAACAGATTCAGCAAAATGAGGCCCGCTTAAGCTAGATAGCAGAGGATACAAAAGGTGAACTGCGCGGTCAGCTGAAAAACCCTTCAAAATACCATCCTGAAATTACTTGAACTCATGTGCCAACTCATGGTACATGAGTGGTAATTTCAGCCCACTAGAGCAACCAGCAGCAGAGAATTACATATCAGCCAGCTGGACTAAAAAACATGAAAGCAATCATGAAACAGGGAAATACAGACTTAGCTTGTCTTGAAGGCCTAGGAGCAGGTAACAGAGACACACACTGATACATTGATAGCCGGCAAGGGAATGACAGGAAAGCCAGGTTAAATAGGAAACACCCAGCCACTGATGGACAGGTGGAAACCAGAGACCGCAACCCACCAAAGTCACCCAGTACCAGTTGTAACCACCAGAGGGAGCCCAAAAACAGAATCCACAACAGTCTCCGTACTTACCTCTGTCTCCATTCTGCCCCCTTGTCTCCATCCTGCCCGTGTCTCCATTCTGCCCCCGTGTCTCCGTTCTGCCCTCGTGTCTCCATTCTGCCCCCGTGTCTCCATACTTCCCTCTGTGTCTCCATTCTGCCCCCTTGTCTCCATCCTGCTCCTTTGTCTCCATTCTGCCCCTTTGTCTCCATTCTTCCCCGTGTCTCCATTCTGCCCCGTGTCTCCATACTTCCCTCTGTGTCTCCATCCTGCCCCCGTGTCTCCATTCTTCCCTGTGTCTCCATACTTCCCTCTGTAATTATTCTGCCCTCTTGTCTCCATCCTGCCCCTTTGTCTCCATTCTACCCCCGTGTCTCCATTTTACCCACGTGTCTCCATTCTTCCCACGTGTCTCCATTCTTCCCCTTTTGTCTCCATTCTGCCCCCGTGTCTCCATACTTCCCTCAGTGTCTCCATTCAGCCCCGGTGTCTCCATTCTGCCCCGTGTCTCCATTCTTCCGCCGTGTCTCCATCCATTCTTCCAACGTGTCTCCTTTCTGCCCCTTTTGTCTCCATTCTGCCCCTTTTGTCTCCATTCTGCCTCGTGACTCCATACTTCCCTCTGTGTCTCCATTTTGACCCCTTGTCTCCATCCTGCTCCTTTGTTTCCATTCTGCCCCTTTGTCTCCATTCTTCCCCGGTGTCTCCATTCTGCCCCGTGTCTCCATTCTTCCCCCGTATCTCCATCCTGTCCCCGTGTCTCAATTCTGCCCCCGTGTCTCCATTCTTCCCCTGTGTCTCCTCCATTATTCCCTCTGTCTCCATTTAGCCCCCTTGTCTCCATCCAGCCCCTTTGTCTCCATTCTGCCCCGTGTCACCATTCTGCCCTCGTGTCTCCATTCTGCCCCGTGTCTCCATACTTCCCTCTGTGTCTCCATCCTGCCCGTGTCTCCATACTTCCCTCAGTGTCTCCATTCAGCCCCGTTGTCTCAATTCTGCCCCGTGTCTCCATTCTTCCCCCGTGTCTCCATGCTTCCCTCTGTCTCCATCCTGCCCCATGTCTCCATTCTGCCCCGTGTCTCCATACTGCCCCCGTGTCTCCATACTGCACCCGTGTCTCCATACTGCCCCCGTGTCTCCATACTTCCCTCAGTGTCTCCATTCAGCCTCGCTGTCTCCATTCTGCCCCGTGTCTCCATTCTTCCCCGTGTCTCCATACTTCCCTCTGTGTCTCCATTCTGCCCCATGTCTCCATTCTGCCCCGTCTCTCCATTCTTCCCCCGTGTCTCCATACTTCCCTCAGTGTCTCCATTCAGCCTCGCTGTCTCCATTCTGCCCCGTGTCTCCATTCTTCCCCGTGTCTCCATACTTCCCTTTGTGTCTCCATTCTGCCCCCATGTCTCCATTCTGCAACCGTGTCTCCATTCTTCCCCTGTGTCTCCTCCATTCTTCCCTCTGTCTCCATTCAACCCCCTTGTCTCCATCCTACCCCTTTGTCTCCATTCTACCCCCGTGTCTCCATTCTTCCCACGTGTCTCCATTCTGCCCCTTTTGTCTCCATTCTGCCTCGTGTCTCCATACTTCCCTCTGTGTCTCCATTCTGCCCCCTTGTCTCCATCCTGCTCCTTTGTCTCCATTCTGCCCCTTTGTCTCCATTCTTCCCCTTGTCTCCATTCTGCCCCGTGTCTCCATTCTGCCCCAATGTCTCCATTCTGGCCCCATGTCTCCATTCTGCCCCGTGTCTCCTCCATTCTTCCCTCTGTCTCCATTCTGCCTCCTTGTCTCCATCCAGCCCCTTTGTCTCCATTCTGCCCCGTGTCTCCATTCTGCCCCCATGTCTCCATTCTGGCCCCATGTCTCCATTCTGCCCCGTGTCTCCTCCATTCTTCCCTCTGTCTCCATTCTGCCCCCTTGTCTCCATCCTGCCCCTTTGTCTCCATTCTGTCCTCGTGTCTCCATTCTGCCCCCGTGTCTCTATTCTTCCCCCGTGTCTCCATTCTGCCCCCGTGTCGCCATACTGCCCCCCGTGTCTCCATACTTCCCTCTGTGTCTCCATTCTGCCCCCTTGTCTCTATCCTGCCCCTTTGTCTCCATTCTGCCCCGGTGTCTCCATTCTGCCCCGGTGTCTCCATTCTGCCCCCTGTGTCTCCATTCTTCCCCGGTGTCTCCATTCTTCCCCGTGTCTCCATTCTTCCCCGGTGTCTCCATTCTGCCCCGTGTCTCCATTCTGCCCCTTTGTCTCCATTCTGCCCCCGTGTCTCCATCCTGCCTCCGTGTCTCCACTCTGCCCGTGTCTCCATTCTGCCCCTGTGTCTCCATTCTGCCCCCGTGTCTCCATCCTGCCCCCTTGTCTCCATTCTGCCCCCATGTCTCCATTCTGCCCCCATGTCTCCATTCTGCCGTGTCTCCCATCCTGCCCCGTGTCTCCATACTGCCCCATTGTCTCCATTCTGCCCCGTGTCTTTCTGCCCCGTCTCCATTCTGCCCCTTTGTCTCCATCCTGCCCTGTCTCCATACTGCCCCTTTGTCTCCATTCTGCCCCATCTCCACTCTACCCGTGTCTCCATCCTGCCCCCCGTCTCCACTCTGCCCCTGTGTCTCCATTCTGCCCCCGTGTCTCCATCCTGCCCCCTTGTTTCCATTCTGCCCCCTTGTCTCCATCCTGCCCCTTGTCTCCATTAAGCGCTGGGCAGGATGGAGACACATAGCCCATGTGTCTCCATCCTGCCGGTGAATTACATTGCGGCTTGCCACTTTCAACAATAATAAAAACAAAAAAATCTCTCCTTATCTATCTGGCCGCGCTCTTGCGACGAAGATCTCTCCCGGCGTGTCAAGCGCGCACTCGCCGGCGAATGACAATGACGATTGGCTGGCGGCTTTAACTATTGACTTCTGGGCCCGCACGTGTCTCGGACGCAGGTTCAGCTAATGCATCTGCAGAATCCTGTCGATGCGGGCCCCCTCTGCCCACTGGGCCCCATACGCTAGTCAGGGCAGTAATGGCCTGATGGCGGCCCTGGCTGCCACTACTGCAGCGCCCCAGAGTCCTGGTCGTTGCAGTAATGTCGCTCTTCCACCAGGGGGAGTGATGTTACGTCTGATGGTACTAAAGGAGTTCACCTGACCAGATATCACAGTCACACACTACACTTCACACTCCAGTCCACCAGGGGGAGCAAAGGTTCTATTTACTAGGCCACTCCTCACACACGGGTAAAACTGGTGGGTTGGATAGGAAGTCAGACAGAAACTACCTGGGTTTGACCCAGAGAGGACCTGTCAGGCAGACAGGGGGAGGAGGAACATCTGAGCTGCAGACAGAGGGTCTCTGTCAGGGGTGGGATCCTGACAGAGGCCAAGCACGAGATAGAACGTTACGGAACTGCGCCTGCACCGCATTGCGGCAGCATCCTAAGAAAGGACACGAAGCGAAGTATATTGTGGAGAGTGAGAAACGAGATCACAGCACAAGGAGATAACACCAGGAGGAGTCCTGCCTTAAGATTGGCAACATCCTTCTGAGGCGCGTAGCCGGTGGCCGGAACACCGAGGGAGTACTGACTCCATTACTCCAAACAACGGCAGGACAGTCAATTCCAAGTTGGCTGCCCAACCTTAATACCTATGAAGACAATGGAGGCAAATTGTGGGAGAGGGGAGAGGAGCGTCTCTAGGGTCCCTATAAAATAGCTCCAGGCCTACCCCGTCATACGGGTTGTCCTATCCATATCATCTGGGGGACAGAGAGAGGGAGAACATCAGAAACATCCACGAAAGTTGTGAGGACTATACCGTGGTGCTCAGCAGGGAGGTACTACAACACACAGGCGCTAGTAGGAAGGCTACTGATTTCCACCTGCAAAGGGAGCTCTGTATGTGCCTTCGGACCGGCCGGTCTCAGACAGCCCTGTGAACGGTACTCTGGACTGTGGACGCTGAAGTCTTCAGTAAAAGGTAAAGAGACTGCAACCTTTGTGTCCTCGTTATTCATTGCGCCTTACGACGTCCACCATCACCACCTACACATCTGGGAAGCCCTGGGGATATACTTCACCTGTGGGAAGGTACACCATCTAGCTGCCATTCCATCACCCCAGCGGACGCCTAGCAGCGTCGGTCACCCTGACCGAATACCACAGGTGGCGTCACGAACACCGTACAAACAACTACACCTTTAATTGGGCGCCCCTTAGAAGGGCCACGGACCGGGTCGGGCCACTGTGACATCCCCAGAACCGAGAAAGACAGACCCGGTACCGAGTACCCCACTGCCCTGCGCCTGGGGGCGATCCACTACCACGTGTGAAGATGGGGATGGTGTTTTCAAGATGATGTGCCATGTTAATTTTCCATCACACCAAGCGTTTTGCATTTACAAAAAAAAGTTCTCCTTTGGTCTTATTTGACCGCTCACTGTGCTCCCTACATGTTTTTTTGCAAACGGAAAACGTGAATTCTTACGGCTTTCATAAATATATTTCTTCTTGCTGCTCTTCCATAAAGGCCAGATTTTTGAAGTTTTCAACTAAGGCCTCATACCCATTTGCGAGAAAAATGGACGAGTGCAATCCGATAAAACAAACGGATTGCACTTTGACCAATGTTATTCAATGAGTTACATCTCATCTGCGATTTTTTTTTCAGCTGAAATCGGACTGAGAAAAAAATTGCAGCATGCTGCAATTTGCTGCGTTTCTCGGACAAGACTCGCCAATGCAAGTGAATGGATGCAAGAAAAAAAACACAGCACTCGCACCATGCGAGTGCTGTCCTTTTTTTATGCACCGGTGTCCTTTGAAAAGCCGGTTATTCATGTGCCGCATGCATTAAAATCACACTGACAGGTTAGAATAGAATAGATAGAATAGAATTATACACAAAGAACACATATATACAGCTCTGGCAAAAATTTAGAAACTACTGCAAAATGTTCAGTTTGTCTGATTTTTCTCTTTATAGGTATATTTTTGAGTAAAATGTAAATTGCTCTTTTATTCTATAAACTACTGACAACATGTCTCCGAAGTTCCAAGCAATACATTTTGTATTTATTTTCTGAAAATGAGAAATGGTCAAAATAACAAAAAAATCCATTGCTTGCAGACCTCAAATAATGTAAAAAAACAAGTTTGTCATCATTCAGAAACAACAATACTAATGTTGTAACTCAGGAAGAGTTCACAAACCAATATTTTGAGGAATAACCATGATTTTTAATCACAGCTTTCATGCATCCTGGCATGCTTTCCACCAGTCTTTCACACTGCTTTTGGTTGACCTTATACCACTCCTGGTACAAAAGTTTAAGCAGTTCTTCTTTGTTTGATGGCTTGTGACTATCCATCTTCCTCTTGATTACATTCCAGAGGTTTTCTATGGGGTCCAGGTCTGGAGATTGGGCTGCCTATGACAGGGATATGATGTGGTGGACCTTCATCCACACCTTGAATGACCTAGCTGTGTGGCATGGCGAATTGTCCTGCAGGAAAAACCAGTCCTCAGAGTTGGGGAACATTGAGCAGAAGGAATCAACTGTTTTTCCAGGATAACCTTGTATGCGGTTTGATTCATATGTCCTTCGCAAAGTACAACCTGCCCAATTCCAGCCTTGCTGAAGCATCCCCAGATCATCACCGATCCTCCACCAAATTTCACAGTGGGTGCAAGACACTATGGCTTGTATGCCTCTCCAGGTATCTGTCTAACCATTAGACGACCAGGTGTTAGGCAAAGCTGAAAATTAGACTCATCAGAGAAGATTACCTTACTCCAGTCCTCTATGGTCCAATCCTTATGGTCTTTGGCATCAGTAACACACACATATATATATACTGTATATGTATTTATATTGAACTGAAAGATAGAAGAATAGCCGGAAATTAATCTGCTGGCTTCTGTAAAATCATTGCAGGAGCCGACAGAATAGAAGAGATGGATTACATACAGTAAATACATATAGAACAGATATAGATATAGATATATAGATGTGAGTGACAAATACAATTAGTACAGTGTGTGTGCAAATTACTGGACGAGTATTTAATTAATAAACAATTATTTATTGGAAAAAAATGGCATGTGCTCCCGTGCAATTTTCAGAACCAGCAGAGGGAAAGCCAGTGACTGGGGGCAGATGTTTATAGCCATGGACCTTCCCAGGCTATTAATATCAGCTCACAGCTGTATATTTAGCCTTTACTGGCTATTAAAATGGGGGACTCCCCCCAAAAATGACTTGGGGTTCCCCCATTATTAATAACCAGCAAAGGCTATGCAGACAACTGCGGGCTCATATTAATAGCCTAGGAAGGGGCCATGGATATTGCCCCCGCGGTAAAAACATCAGCACTCAGCCGCCCCAGAAAAGGCTATTAATATCAGCCCGCAGCTGTCTTCTGCATAACCTTTGCTGGTTATTAATTATTGGGGAGCCCCACGTCATTTTTGGGGGTCCCCAATTTTAACCCCTTAACCCACGGAGCTTTTTTTCGGTTTTGCGTTTTAGTTTTTCGCTCCCCTCCTTCCCAGAGCCAGAACTTTTTTATTTTTCTGTCAATATGGCCATGTGAAGGCTTATTTTTTGCGGGACGAGTTGTACTTTTGAGCGACACCATTGGTTTTACCATGTCGTGTACTAGAAAACAGGAAACAAATTCCAAGTGCGGTGAAATTGCAAAAAAAAGTGCAATCCCACACTTGCTTTTTGTTTGGCTTTTTTGCTAAGTTCACTAAATGCTAAAACTGACCTGCCATTATGATTCTCCAGGTCATTACGAGTTCATAGACACCTAACATGTCTAGGTTCTTTTTTATCTACGTGGTGAAAAAAAATTCCAAACTTTGATAAAAAAAAAAAAAATTGCACAATTTTCCGAGACCCGTAGTGTCTCCATTTTTTGTGATCTGGGGTTGGGTGAGGGCTTATTTTTTGCGTGCCAAGCTGATGTTTTTAATGATACCATTTTGGTGCAGAAACTTTCTTTTGATCGCCCGTTATTGCATTTTAATGTAATGTCACGGCGACCAAAAAAATTTAATTCTAGGTGGTGGAGCCGCATATTCATCACTGTAATGAGCGGCACCACGTGACCGCTCATACAGGACAAGCTGCGACGCTGAGAGGAAGCATCGAAGGAGCTGGGTGAGTATTTTATTTCCAGCGGGCGGGGGCACAGGGGATGGAAGGGGGGAGGTTACCGGGAACTTTATTTTAACCACAAAACACCCCCCAAAAAAACAATGATTTTTCATTCCTTCTCTCCAGCGAACGCTGCTGGGAAGAAGGAATGAATTCCGGCTTCAGCACCCAAAGCAGGGGACAGCGCTTACTGTAGCGCTGTCTCCTGCACGGTCCGTGTGGTTCTCAGTCGGCACACGGGTGGCACACGGCTGCCGCACGTGTGCCACGTGAGCACACGGACACACGGACACGGATAACTGCGGTATCGATTTTTCCGGTACCGGAAATATCTGGACGTGTGAGACTGGCCGAAGGCAGTGGGGCCAGAGGTGGATGCAAAGGCAAATTAAAAAACATGATTCTTATTAGCTGCAGCTGACGCCGCCCCACCCTCTCCACCGCCCTAGGCACTGGACTCCCAGGGACCGATATGGCCCCAATGGCAAATCTCTTGGGTGTCACATATACTCACTGCCTCCTTCCAATGCCAGCAGCTGATACCGACAACATCCTGATGCCAAGCGGCATTCAGCACTGATGGGAACCTGCTTTAAATATAGGGTCTGGTTTGTGTTAGGGGCAGATCTGGGTGTGCTAAAGGGGGGGTCATATGTACTAATTGTAATTCCAACGCAGCAGGCTGAAAGCAAGTCCTATATCAATATAGATAATAATAACATACAATATAAATATAATAATGTCATTTCCCTGATGTATGCGCAAAGCTACACATGGCTTGGAGCATGCTCTGTCCACAAGAATCTGATGTAAATTGCAATCGACCTCCTAGGTGCTGCTTTGCCCTTCTCCATGCTCTACACTGAAGCTCTGCTCCATTAGGACACAGCTGTGATCAGTGACTCCAGCTTAGCTGCATTGTCTGTCGGTGGCTGGGATAGTACAGTATTACATTGCTTTCCTATATCATCAGAGGCCAAGGCTGTTGCCCTTCCCTCCCACCAAGTTTTACACTTCAGATATTTTGCTGTACGTTGTACAGGCCAGGCAAGAAATTAATTTATGTAGAAATAATTACACTAAAGCGTGGACTATGGGGTGGGGATCTCAATATGGAGTCTCATACATGATTATTGCCAATCTAGGTTATCACACTAAGAAAGATTGGGGTATGGCAGCCACAGATCTCCCACCCATCCCCGGGCAGCAGCATCTTCTGTAAGGAGGGGTGATGTTTACTGATCCCGTTTATCCCTGGAAAAGCCTCCATGAAGTCACATTCACTGTTGTGCATGGGCAGCAGCGTCCCCCACAGATCCTGCCCTCCGCTGCTAACACCTGACCAGTGAGTTAACTGTGAGCAGAAGGTGCAGAACCTCTACCCCAATACTAAATAAAGTGGGGATTATTTACAGCAGTGAGACCATGAAGGGTCTGATCCAAAACTGTCTTTGATCCTTATTTCTGGAGCAAAAACAGTTCTATAAGGGTATGTGTCCACGTTCAGGAAACGCTGCGTTTTTTACGCAGCGTTGAGCCGCAGCGTCAAAAACACAGCGTCCAGATGTTACAACATAGTGGAGGGGATTTAATGAAATCCCGTCTCCACTGTGCATTAAAAAACGCATGCGTTTTTCCCGCAAAAACGCACATGCGTTGCGTTTTTTCAGAACGCAGCATGTTGCTACAATGAGCAAAACACGCAGGAACACCGCAGGTGACCTACCAGTGACCTCAGGTGCATTTTTGGTCAGGATTTTACCTGCATAAAATCCTGACCAAAGCCTGAAGCAAGCCTGAACGTGGACACATAGCCTAAGGGAGTTTTATGTTTGCACCTTATTCTTTACTTACTTTGCGCCCTTTTTATGTTACTTAATGTTGACTTTTGGGGCATTGTGTTTGTTATCTAGAAGTTTTAGCCTGATTTGTGACTTCTTCAAAAAATTAAAGGATAACGGGCAACATTTTCAGGATCATGAAACTAAGGGTATGTGCACACGTATTTTTGAGGTCTGCGGATTTTTCCGCAGCGGATTTGAGAAATCTGCAGGTAAAAGGCACTGCGTTTTACCTGCGGATTTACTGCGGAATTACCGCGGATTTAATGCGGATTTTGTGCGGATTCCACCTGCGATTTTACACCTGCGGATTCCTATTATGGAGCAGGTGTAAACCGCTGCGGAATCCTCACAAAGAATTGACATGCTGTGGAATGTAAACCGCTGCGTTTCCGCGCGTTTTTTTCTGCAGCATGGGCACAGCGGTTTCTGTTTTCCATAGGTTTACATGGTACTGTAAACTCATGGAAAACTGCTGCAACGCAACGTGTGCACAAAGCCTAATGGATCTAAAAAGGAACAAGAAGGTAAAAGGAGAAAATAAGTGAGTCTTTTCATTTTGCAAAAAATTCATCATCAACTTGTGTGCGTCATTTCAGATAATTTGGAAAAAGATCAACAAGTACCACAAGACACTTATTACAGACTATGGATAATAAGGGGGTGTGGGAGGTATATAATGGGGGCCACTGTGTTATAGAGTGGGAGTGTACAGACTGTCAGGGGGCTGTGATGTGGGCGCACACAGCAGGATTTTGCACGGTGTGATCTCTCAGCGGCAGTGACTGTAAGCTCCGCAGGTTGTCAGTTCTGAGCAGGATTTACTGTGTGATGCGTTTTAATGCCGGTATCTCTGCCACCTGTGAATGTGACACCCTGCAGTCTCCATCCACCAGCTCCATAAATAATCACGCATGAGGGTGTAGAGAACAACGTCATGGTGCAAAGCTGAGGAGCTCAGGGAAGAACATCGGATATCAAAAGAAACAATGTAAACCCCACCATGTGTCACTACGGTAGTTACATTGTATCAGGACCTGAATGTTGGTCCTCACCAGGCCCAAAAGTCCACGGTGCCCGCAGTGTCAGATTTTGAGCATTTTGAAAATAAGACACTTTCTCTTACACCAACTGAAGGATGCTCACTTTAGACCATTATTTTGCACCTGGAAACATGTAAATCTGGTGCATTTTTAGACTCGCCACATCCTCGTTCCCTTTTCTAAAAACTTTGGGAAAAGTGTTCATTTGGGGAAAATCAGTAATTAATTTGTCTAAACTGGTTTGGTCCAAAAAGAAAGTTCAACATTTGTAAAGTGGGCGATAGATGCAGGTTCTGTCAGCAGACACAGAACCTCCATCAGTAGACACAGACCCAGAACCTCCAGCATAAGACACAGACACAGAACTTCCAGCATTGGTTACAAAGAACCTCCTGCAGCAGACACAGAACCTCCAGCAGCAGACACAGAACCTCCAGTAGCAGACACAGAACCTACAGCATCGGACACAGACACAAAATCTACAGCATCAGACACAGACCCTCCAGCAGCGGGCACAGACACAGAACCTCCATCAGCAGACACAGAACCTCCTTCAGCAAACACAGACACAGAACCTCCAGCATCGGACACAGAACTTCCAGCATTGGTTACAAAGAACCTCCAGCAGCAGACACAGAACCTCCAGCTGCGGACACAGAACCTCCAGCTGCGGACACAGAACCTCCAGCAGACACAGAACCTACAGCATCAGATACAGACACAGAATCTACAGCATCAAACACAGACCCTCCAGCAGTGGACACAGACGCAGAACCTACAGCAATGAAGACAGACAGAGAACCTCCAGCAGCAAGACAGACACAGAACCTCCAGCAGCAGACACAGGAACAGAACTTCCTGCAGCAGACACAAACGCAGAACCTCCAGCAGCAGACACAGAACCTCCAGCAGTGAACACAGAACCTCCTGCCAAAAATCACAGAACCTTCAGCAGCAGACACAGAACCTACAGCAGCGGACACAGACCCAGAACCACCAGCAGCAGATACAGACACAGAACCTACAGCAGTGGACACAGACACGGAAACTCCAGCAGCGGACTCAGGACCTCCAACAGCAGATGCAGAACCTACACCAGTGGACACAGAACATCCAGCAGTGATCACAGAACCTCCAGCTGTAGACACAGAGCCTACAGCAACGGACACATAACAACCAGCAGCGGAAACAGACAGGGAACCATCAGCATTGGACACAAAACCTTCAGCATCGGACACAGAACCTCCAGCATCGGACACCTTCAGCAGCAGACACAGAACCTCCAGCATCGGACACAGAACCTCCAGCATCGGACACAGAACCTCCAGCATTGGATACAGAACCTTCAGCAGCAGACACAGAACCTCCAGCATCAGACACAGAACCTTCAGCAGTGAACACAGACATAGAACCTTCAGCAGCAGAGACAGACACATAACCTCCAGCAGCGGACAAAGAACCTTCAGCAGTGGACACAGACACAGAACCTTCAGCAGTGGACACAGACACAATACAAACAGCCCTTTGTGTCTGATTGCAGCATGACTCATCTATGGTGGGAAGAAACTGACAACTTCTCATCAAACTCCACCACGAGCACAAAAGTCTCCATCAGTCCTAAGAAAATGTGAAGGACATATGGTTGACTACAATTTCCAATTCTAGTCACTTCTGATATTGGAGAACTGTCAAGTATGTGCTCCTTATAACCGGCATTGGAGAATAAGCTTATGCCCCCTGAGATACTTTTATTGGATATATTCGGTAGCTCTCTACATTGTACTGAACCTTTGCACATTGGGGCCATGACTGTGAATCCAATCAGGGGCAGCATCTACCCCCTTCTTAATATGAGCTTCTCCCCAACTATCCAAAAACCTAATGAGATTATTTTCCTCCTCTTTGATCATGGTCTCCCAGGGGAAGATGTACTGATATAAGAACCCTCTCTGTACAGCACTGCAGAATATGTTGGTGCTATATAGAATATCATTATTTGAAGCTGCAGATGGTGCATGCACTCTACACATGCACACCAGACCCCTTTGGACACCTCACAAACGATCACCACTTACCAATGGTTGAGACCACTGTTCCAACAAAGTAGAAGGCTCCAGTGAAATCCCACCTGGGTCTTATGGTGTCCACCCTGATCCCTGCCACGTTGGCCTCCTCGTAGTCACGGAGGAAGTTGCGCAGGTCACTTTTGTTGAGGTTGTGTTTTTGTATAAAGTTGTCAAACTTCTGTTGCCACCTGTCCTTGGCTTCTTTCTCCATCGGCTGCTCGATGGCTGAGAAGACAGCTGCTCCACACAGCATGTACAGGATGATCAGGATAGCTAGCAACAAGAACCGACCATTGTCTTCATTCAGGTGACCTAATCCACAGCAGCAGCAGCAGCCACCACCTCGACAAGCCATTCTCTGCCCCGGGGCAACAGTGACCAGGACACAGATGTCACCAGGATCAGCGTCTCACCCAGATGTTCAGACCAGACCCAACAGGCAAGAGATCGACTTCCAGGTCAATGGGCCTGATGTTTTTTGACATTGTACTTGATTTTTTGGTCAGAGACACCTGGGGGCATGACTAATTCCTACAGATTGTCCACAATGAGCCAAAAAGTGCTCCAAAAAAGTGCTGTGCCGAGGAAAGGGGGTGCAGGTTTGGCAGGCATTGTACCAACTAGGAAGATTAGCCAAGCTCCATGATGACGCCTGGGACCATCCCTCACCCTACATTTACTGGTCCTACAATAGCCACTGGTGAATGATGTGACCCAGCGTCCAGTGGCCAGGATGAAAATGTATGTAGCCCTCTCATTTCTTAGTGCTCTGTGACTTGAAGTAGAGCAGGAGAGATCAGACCAGTTAGGCTTGAGGAGCTCATCAAACCCTTGGAGATGGAGATCCAGTATAATCCAGGAGATCCCAGGGAGATGTTACATCCAGGATGAGGATCACAGTGATGGTGGCTGGGCTAGGAAGGGTTAACTTTCCAGCACATCTTGCACTTCTCTTGTCATCGAGCTCCAGATCCAGCAGCACAGGACCTCATTGTGTCTGATTGCCTGGAATTGGCAGCTCCTCTGGGGCAGGATGACCCATTCACATCTGACAATGGCAGCGTGGACTCCTGAAACTTCCCTGTAGCCTCCTGGATCCTAATCAGGGCATCAGTGCACGAGCCTCTATAAAGACTTGTAGAACACGGGAGCAGTTGTGGCAAGGGTTAATTAACCAACTCCTGCCCGGATCCTCGTGGGCTGCGATCCCAGCTCCTGAGCAATGATCACTTCTTGGTGGAGATGCAGCTTCAGCCCGTACGATCTCCCGGTCCCCGCCGCCGCCACTCTCCCCCGGGCTGCGCAGCCTGATGCTCAGCAGATGCTGCTCCTCTGCCTTCTGAGGAGGTGCAGCGCCCCGTGCGGTGATCGGCGGAAGTGCAGCCAGGCAGCATCACTGTACAGCAGCCTCGCGAATAGTGACTGGGCAGAAGGGTGACCTGTGAGCGACAGCCCTGGTACTGGCCTGGACAATGCCACCTGCGATCAGAGCTCTCAGTGCACTGGACCGGAGGCAGGGCTGCTCTCCAGGACTTCAAGGGTTAAGTGTACCCTGAACTGTCACCTCCTCTGCTCCTCATGTTGGGTCCTCCCCCACTGTGAATTAAGGTTATTTATAGCCCCAGAGACTTCAAAGGGAGTCAAGAGGTTTAATGTGTCCTGTCCCTGTGGAGACCAAGGAGAGAAGACCAAGAGCAGCCCAGGGTGGTGTCACCAAAAGAACCAGCCACCAGTGCAACCAGTACAGGAACCTGGGCCAACCACCAGAGCAAACAGTACAGGAACCTGAGACAACCACCTGTGCAACCAATACAGAAATCTGAGTCAGCCATCAGTGCAACCAGTACAGGCACCTGAGCCAACCACCAGAGCAACCAGTACAGGAATGTGAGACAACCACCAGTGCAACCAGTACAGGATCCTTTGGCAACCACCAGAACAACCAGTACAGAAACCTGAGACAACCACCAGTGCAACCAGTACAGGATCCTGAGCCAAGCACCAGGGCAACCAGTACAGGGACTTGAGATAACCACCAAAGCAACCAGTACAGGAACCTGAGACAACCACCTGTGCAACCATTACAGAAATCTGAGCCAGCCATCAGTGCAACCAGTACAGGAACGTGATACAACCACCAGTGCAACCAGTACAGGATCCTTTGGCAACCACCAGAACAACCAGTACAGGAACCTGAGACAACCACCAGTGCAACCAGTACAGGATCCTGAGCCAAGCACCAGTGCAACCAGTACAGGGACTTGAGATAACCACCAAAGCAACCAGTACAGGAACCAAAGACAACCACCTGTGCAACCATTACAGAAATCTGAGCCAGCCATCAGTGCAACCAGTACAGAAATCTGAGCCAGCCATCAGTGCAACCAGTACAGGCACCTGAGCCAACCACCATAGCAACCAGTACAGGAATGTGAGACAACCACCAGTGCAACCAGTACAGGATCCTGAGCCAAGCACCAGTGCAACCAGTACAGCAACTTGAGATAACCACCAGAGCAACTAGTACAGGAACCTGAGACAACCACCAGTGCAACCAGTACAGGAACCCGGGCCAACCACCAGAGCAAACAGTACAGGAACCTGAGACAACCACCTGTGCAACCAGTACAGAAATCTGAGCCAGCCGTCAGTACAACCAGTACAGAAATCTGAGCCAGCCATAAGTGCAACCAGTACAGAAATCTGAGCCAGCCTTCAGTGCAACCAGTACAGGCACCTGAGCCAACCACCAGAGCAACCAGTACAGGAACCTGAGACAACCACCAGTGCAACCAGTACAGGAACCTGAGCCAACCACCAGAGTAACCAGTACAGGAACCTGAGCCAACAACCAGAGCAACCAGTACAGGAACTTGAGACAATCATCAGTGCAACCAGTACAGGAACTTGAGATAACCTCCAGAGCAAGCAGTACAGGAACCTGAGACAACCACCTGTGCAACCAGTACAGGATCCTTAGGCAACCACCAGAACAACGAGTACAGGAACCTGAGACAACCACCAGTGCAACCAGCACAGGATCCTGAGCCAAGCACCAGTGCAACCAGTACAGGGACTTGAGATAACCACCAAAGCAACCAGTACAGGAACCTGAGACAACCACCTGTGCAACCATTACAGAAATCTGAGCCAGCCATCAGTGCAACCTGTACAGAAATCTGAGCCAGCCATCAGTGCAACCAGTACATGCACCTGAGCCAACCACCAGAGCAACCAGTACAGGAATGTGAGACAACCACCAGTGCAACCAGTACAGGATCCTTTGGCAACCACCAGAACAACCAGTACAGGAACCTGAGACAACCACCAGTGCAACCAGTACAGGATCCTGAGCCAAGCACCAGTGCAACCAGTACAGGGACTTGAGATAACCACCAAAGCAACCAGTACAGGAACCAAAGACAACCACCTGTGCAACCATTACAGAAATCTGAGCCAGCCATCAGTGCAACCAGTACAGAAATCTGAGCCAGCCATCAGTGCAACCAGTACAGGCACCTGAGCCAACCACCATAGCAACCAGTACAGGAATGTGAGACAACCACCAGTGCAACCAGTACAGGATCCTGAGCCAAGCACCAGTGCAACCAGTACAGCAACTTGAGATAACCACCAGAGCAACTAGTACAGGAACCTGAGACAACCACCAGTGCAACCAGTACAGGAACCTGGGCCAACCACCAGAGCAAACAGTACAGGAACCTGAGACAACCACCTGTGCAACCAGTACAGAAATCTGAGCCAGCCGTCAGTACAACCAGTACAGAAATCTGAGCCAGCCATAAGTGCAACCAGTACAGAAATCTGAGCCAGCCTTCAGTGCAACCAGTACAGGCACCTGAGCCAACCACCAGAGCAACCAGTACAGGAACCTGAGACAACCACCGGTGCAACCAGTACAGGAACCTGAGCCAACCACCAGAGTAACCAGTACAGGAACCTGAGCCAACAACCAGAGCAACCAGTACAGGAACTTGAGACAATCATCAGTGCAACCAGTACAGGAACTTGAGATAACCTCCAGAGCAAGCAGTACAGGAACCTGAGACAACCACCTGTGCAACCAGTACAGGATCCTTTGGCAACCACCAGAACAACGAGTACAGGAACCTGAGACAACCACCAGTGCAACCAGCACAGGATCCTGAGCCAAGCACCAGTGCAACCAGTACAGGGACTTGAGATAACCACCAAAGCAACCAGTACAGGAACCTGAGACAACCACCTGTGCAACCATTACAGAAATCTGAGCCAGCCATCAGTGCAACCTGTACAGAAATCTGAGCCAGCCATCAGTGCAACCAGTACATGCACCTGAGCCAACCACCAGAGCAACCAGTACAGGAACGTGAGACAACCACCAGTGCAACCAGTACAGGATCCTTTGGCAACCACCAGAACAACCAGTACAGCAACTTGAGATAACCACCAGAGCAACTACTACAAGGACCTGAGACAACCACCAGTGCGACCAGTACAGGAACCTGGGCCAACCACCAGAGCAAAGAGTACAGGAACCTGAGACAACCACCTGTGCAACCAGTACAGAAATCTGAGCCAGCCGTCAGTACAACCAGTACAGAAATCTGAGCCAGCCATCAGTGCAACCAGTACAGAAATCTGAGCCAGCCATCAGTGCAACCAGTACAGGCACCTGAGCCAACCACCAGAGTAACCAGTACAGGAACCTGAGACAACCACCAGTGCAACCAGTACAGGAGCCTGAGCCAACCACCAGAGTAACCAGTACAGGAACCTGAGCCAACCATCAGTGCAACCAGTACAGGAACTTGAGATAACCTCCAGAGCAAGCAGTACAGGAACCTGAGACAACCACCTGTGCAACAAGTACAGATACTTGAGACAATCATCAGTGCAACCAGTACAGAACCTGAGCGAGCCACCAGTGCAACCAATCCAGGAATCTGAGCCAACCACCAGTGCAACCAGTACAGGAACCTGAGCCAACCACCAGAGCAACCAGTACAAGAACCTGAGACAACCACCAGTGCAACCAGTTCAGGATCCTGAGCCAAGCACCAGTGCAACCAGTATAGGAACTTGAGATAACCACCAGAGCAACCAGTACAGGAACCCGAGACAGCCACCAGTACAAACAGTACAGAAACCATAGCCAAGTACCAGTGCAACCAGTACAGGATCTGTCTATGGTACTGAAAGCAGTAACTGCATATCTGCTGGAACCTGTACATGAGCTATCTATGATGGTGAAACCAGTCCAGTAAACGTCAGATCTGCTAGAGCCAGGACGTGTTACCTGGTGCTCTGTCTAATCTATGGGTTTCATATCTGTCTCATATTTATTTGTCTGTCCGTCTTTCCTTCCATCATGTTGATACAAACCAAACAGAAGAACAAGGATTCCCAGGGCCTCGGAGCCACACTGGGTGGTGGGTGCCACTTTTTGAGGCCTCTGTCTTTAGCTACAGCTAATAGATGCAACAGAGAGGCGTCTATTTTTTTTTCTACTTTTCCACTCGTTAGATAAAAAAAAGAAGAAATGGATTAACCAATGTCCTGTGTGCACCCGACCCGAAGGTAAAACACCTAATCCAAGCTTGCGTTAATCCCGGCTGGGCCGCCATGTATCCAGTGAAGTGTAATATTATCTCCCAGATGTCCTGCTGGTAAATATGTTCTGCACAAGCCTTAGTGAATGGGAATTAGTAATGCGGCCCAGCCTGACTGTACCGCCACTCTCCAAGAACGAGACGTCCGGGGGACGGAGACATTGTATCACCGCTGTAAATCAATTCAATGGTGGTACACAGCACCTCAATGTAATATAGGGTCAACTTTACCCATTGGAGCAGCGCACGTCCTATCCAAGGAGTCCCTCTTGGAAAAACATTCAAAATCCAAAAACACAACCTTAACGCCTCAGAAGTTGGTGAAAAAAACCTTCATATTTATTCTGCCTTCTGTGGCGACGTTTTGATCCAATGATCTTTATCAAGCTTGATAGCGAGTGTGAGGCAGTTTGGAAACACGAAATAAACAGATGGTTCAGTTGATAAAACAATGGTGGACAATCAGGCCGGCAGCTCTGGGCTGCTGTGTACGGCTAATTGGGAATTAGTTTTACCAGAGGAGGCAGAAAGTCTCCGGCTCCAGCGAACAGAGGTTCCCGTCACCAGCGACGTCTTATCACTCGCTACTCTGTAACGGCCCCGGATAATTCCGCTAATTGCTTTATCTTACAGATCTATTTTTACATATAAGAAAATGCCAGGAGTCAGACTGAAAGAATGGGGTCAAAAATAGCAAATCTGTTATTTCATCATCGTCCTGGTCCTGAGGAATAGGGTATAAAAGATGTCTACAGTGACGCTCATCTGTGAGGACCCGGGCAAAGAACACAGTGATACTGCCAAGAGAAACCCACCAACTGCCAGCTACAATAATGCCATCATACATATGCACAAATACATACACATATACTGTACATATATATCCTCTGCTTCCATTCACACAGGCAACAAATTTATTCTGGCTGAAGCCACCACTAGGGGGAGCTCACTATAGAAGTAATTATTAAAAGGAACCAGTCATCTAATTCATGTTGCCTAAACTGGGGGAAACATTATTCAGGCAGGATCTTAACATGTATCTCTGCATACAGGAAGCGCCCCCTAGTGGTGGCTGCAGACAGGATCTTATCATGTATCTATGTATACAGTGAGCTCCCCCTAGTGGTGGCTGCTGATAGGATCTTATCATGTATCTCTGTATACAGGGAGCTCCCCCTAGTGGTGGCTGCTGATAGGATCTTATCATGTATCTCTGTATACAGGGAGCTCCTAACAAATGGTGGTGGCTACAGACAAGATCTTAGCATGTATCTCTGTATACAGGGAGCTCCCCCTAGTGGTGGCTGCAGACAGAATCTTATCATGTATTTCTGTATACAGGAAGCTCCCCCAAGAGGTGGCTGCAGACAGAATCTTATCATGTATTTCTGTATACAGGAAGCTCCCCCTAGTGGTGGCTGCAGATAGGATCTTATCATGTATCTCTGTATACAGGAAGCTCCCCCTAGTGGTGGCTGCAGACAGGATCTTATCATGTATCTCTGTATACAGGGAGCGCCCCCTAGTGGTGGCTGCTGATAGGATCTTATCATGTATCTCTATACAGGGAGCTCCCCCTAGTGGTGGCTGCAGACAGGATCTTATCATGTATCTCTGTATACAGGGAGCTCCCCCTAGTGGTGGCTGCAGTCTCTGTATACAGAGTGTTCCCCTAGTGGCGACTGCTGACAGGATCTTATGTATCTCTGTATGCAGGGAGCTCCCCGTAGTGGTGACTGCACACAGGATCTTATCATGTATCTCTGTATAAAGGGAGCTCCCCCTAGTAGTGGCTGCAGGCAGGATCTTATCATGTATCTCTGTATACAGGGAGCTCCCCCAAGTGATGGGTGCAGACAGAATCTTATCATGGATCTCTGTATACAGGGAGCTCCTGCTAGTGGTGACTGCAGGTAGCATCTTATCATGTATCTCTGTATACAGGGAGCTCCCCCTAGTGGTGCCTGCAGACAGGCTCTTATCATGTATCTCTGTATAAAGGGAGCTCCTCCTAGTGGTGGCTGCACACTTGATCTTCTCATGTATCTCTGTATACAGGGAGCTTCCCCTAGTGGTGACTGCAGGCAGGATCTTATCATGTATCTCTGTATTATACAGGGATCTCCCCCTAGTGGTGGCTGCAGACAGCATCCTACCATGTATCTCTGTATACAGGGAGCTCTCCTTAGTGGTGGCTGCAGGCAGAAGCTTATCTATCTCAGAGCTCCCCCTAATGTTGGCTGCAGACTGAATCTTATGTATTCTTGTAGACAGGAGCTCGTCTAGTGGTGGCTGCAAACAAAATCTTATGTATCTATGTATACAGGGAGCTCCCCTTAGTGGTGGCTGCGGAGAGCAGAATCTTGTCTTGTATCTCTGTATACAGAGAGCTCCCGCTAGTGGTGACTGCAGACAGGATTTTACTATTTATCTCTGTATAGAAGGAACTCCCCCTAGTGGTGGCTGCAGACAGGATCTTATCATGTATCTCGGTATACAGGGAGCTCTCCTTAGTGGTGGCTACAGGCAGAAGCTTATGTATCTCTGAGCTCCGCTAATGGTGGCTGCAGACTGAATCTTATGTATTCCTGTAGACAGGAGCTCCTCCTAGTGGTGGCTGCACACTTGATCTTCTCATGTATCTCTGTATACAGGGAGCTCCCCCTAGTGGTGACTGCAGGCAGGATCTTATCATGTATCTCTGTATTATACAGGGAGCTCCCCCTAGTGGTGGCTGCGGAGAGCAGAATCTTGTCATGTATCTCTGTATACAGTGAGCTCCCGCTAGTGGTGACTGCAGAAAGGATCTTATTATTTATCTCTGTATAGAAGGAACTCCCCCTAGTGGTGGCTGCAGACAAGATCTTATGTATCTCTATATATACAGAGAGCTTCCCCTACTGATGGCTGCAGACAGGATCTTATCATGTATCTCGGTATACAGGGAGCTCTCCTTAGTGGTGGCTACAGGCAGAAGCTTATGTATCTCTGAGCTCCGCTAATGGTGGCTGCAGACTGAATCTTATGTATTCCTGTAGACAGGAGCTCCTCCTAGTGGTGGCTGCACACTTGATCTTCTCATGTATCTCTGTATACAGGGAGCTCCCCCTAGTGGTGACTGCAGGCAGGATTTTATCATCTATCTCTGTATACAGGGAGCTTCCGCTTGTGGTGACTGCAGGCAGGATCTTATCATGTATCTCTGTATACAGGGAGCTTCCGCTTGTGGTGACTGCAGGCAGGATCTTATCATGTATCTCTGTATACAGGGAGCTTCCGCTTGTGGTGACTGCAGGCAGGATCTTATCACGTATTTCTGTATACAGGATCTTATCATGTATCTTTGTATACAGGGAGCTCCCACTAGTGGTGGATGCAAACAGGATCTTATCATGTATCTCTGTATAAAGGGAGCTCCCCCTAGTGGTGACTGCAGACAGGATCTTATCATGTATCTTTGTATACAGGGAGCTCCCCGTAGTGGTGACTGCAGACAGGATCTTATCATGTATCTCTGTATACAGGGAGCTCCCCCTAGTGGTGGCTGCAGACAGGATCTTATCATGTATCTTTGTATACAGGGAGCTCCCACTAGTGGTGGATGCAGACAGGATCTTACCATGTATCTCTGTATACAGGGAGCTCTCCTTAGTGGTGGCTGCAGGCAGAAGCTTTTCTATCTCTGAGCTCCCCCTAATGTTGGCTGCAGACTGCATCTTATGTATTCCTGTAGACAGGAGCTCCTCTAGTGGTGGCTGCAAACAAAATCTTATATATCTGTGTATACAGGGAGCTCCCCTTAGTGGTGGCTGCGGAGAGCATAATCTTATGTATCACTGTGGTGGTTGCAGCAATTAAATGGGAGGTTTTGCACTCCAAATCAGGAATATCAAGTCCTGATACTTTAAGGCCATGTGCACACGTTGCGGATTTCTTGCAGAAATTTCCTGAAGAAAACCGGAAATTTTCTGCAAGAAATCCGCATTTTTTTTTTTGCGTTTTTTTTCAGTTTTTTTCGCGTTTTTTTAGCATTCTGCAAGCGTAATTAGCTTGCAGAATGCTAAAGTTTTCCAAGCGATCTGTAGCATCGTTTGGAAAACTGACAAGTTGGTCACACTTGTCAAACATACTGTTTGACAAGTGTGACCAACTTTTTACTATAGATGCAGCTTATGCAGCATTCTATAGTAAAAGATAGAATGTTTAAAAATAATAAAAAAAATAAAAAAATGCTTATACTCACCCAGACATCTCATCAGCGGCGTCCGTTCGTCTTCCTATAGCTGGTGTGTGCGCACAGGGCCTTCCGTGACGTCGCGGTCACATGACCGCTCACGACCAATCACAGGACAGTGACGTCATCGGCAAGGTCCTTCGCCGCACATCAGCTACAGGAACCGAACGGCAGCGTGCAGCGGTGAGGCGGGAACACTGCGCGGGACATCGAGGGTGAGTATAGGACTATTTTTTATTTTATTTATTTTTTGACCACTTATATGGTGCCCAGTGCGTGGAGGAGAGTCTCCTCTCCTCCACCCTGGGTACCAACCGCACATAATCTGCTTACTTCCCGCATGGTGTGCACAGCCCCGTGCGGGAAGTAAGCAGATCAATGGACTCCTAGGTGTGCGGAATCCCTGCAATTCCGCATTTTTAATGAACATGTTGCTTTTTTTTCCGCTATGCGATTTTTTCGCGGAAAAAATCGCAAAATTTGCACAAAAAATGCGGAATACCTTGTAAATAATAGGAGGCATATGTTAGCGTTTTTTTCGCGTTTTTATCACGTTTTTATAGCGAAAAAACGCGAAAAAAACGCTAAAAATCCTGAACGTGTGCACATGGCCTAAAGATACAGGAGTAAATAACCATCAGTGATCAGGGAAGGTAATTATTTGAAGATTTTGATAATCCTCTGAGTGGGGAAACCTACCCAACAAGGCACTGAGCAGCTGTGAGCCAGGTCTTTATGGTGCTTACATGGTTTGGATGGGGCCTGCACACATTCATCCATTGTATTGTAAGATTACAATTACGCGTTTTTCCATTATTAATGGGAAGAATTAAACGTGTGGTATCAGTCTCTGGTGGGTGAAGGAGGATGGAGGGGGAGGGATGAGCTGAGTTTACAAACAGAATGACAGATGGCTCCTATTTGCTACCATAAAATACTTGTCAATGTGTAAATCCTTCTGTTTTACCTCCATTCATCACAGCTTAATTACATTCATTTGATGCCAAGACAAACCCTGAAAGTACAGAAATAGAAGCGCAGATAAGAAACGGAGACAACTCAGCGAAGTAATCACAGAGCAGAGAGGCAGGAAGATGGGGATGTGGAGCAGCGACCCTGGAGCGGAAAGACCAAAACTCATCATCAGTAATAATGCAGATCAAGACAAGCCTACAACCTGCAGTAACCACCGATCCACCAAACCGCTACATGACCAGCTCTATCCTCACCTACTGTATCCTCACCTATCCCTTGTAGATTGTGAGCCTTCGCGGGCAGGGACCTCACTCCTCCTGTACCAGTTATGACTTGTATTGTTTAAGATTATTGTACTTGTTTTTATTATGTATACCCCTCCTCACATGTAAAGCGCCATGGAATAAATGGCGCTATAACAATAAATAATAATCATAGAGAGAGACTACAGGTATGAAACGAGACCGAGGTGCTGAGCGGTGTGCGGCCATGTGCCCAAGCCGGTCATGTGCGATACCGTCCGCTCAGCATCTAATCCTCTCCTGTGTGATACTGTATGGGCTGTGCATCTAATCCCCGTGTGATATGGAAAGAGCTGTGCACATAATCCCACTGTGTGATACTGTATGAGCTGTGCATCTAATCCCAGTGTGATACTGTGAGCTGTGCATCTAATCCTATCCTATGCCATACTGCATACTGTATGAGCTATACATTATTCTTATCCTGTATGATACTGTATGAGCTGTGCATCTAATCCTATCCTGTGTGATATGCAGTTCATGCAGTCTAATCCCTGTGTGATACTGTATGAGCTGTGCATCTAATCCTATCCTGTGCCATACTGTATGAGCTATGCATCTATTCTTATCCTGTTTGATACTGTATGAGCTGTGCATCTAATCCTATCCTGTTTGATACTGCATGAGCTGTGCATCTAATCCCAGTGAGATACTGTAGGAGCTGTGCAAATAATCCCAGTGTGATATGGAAAGAGCTGTGCATATAATCCCACTGTGTGATACTGTCTGCTGAGCTGTGCACCTAATCCTATCATGTGTGATGCTTAATGAGTTGTGCATCTAATCCTATCCTGTGTGATACTGTATGAGCGGTGCATCTAATCCTATCCTGTGTGATACTGTATAGGCCCCGTCACACATAGCGACGCTGCAGCGATACAGACAACGATGCCGATCGCTGCAGCGTCGCTGTTTAGTCGCTGTGTGGTCGCTGGGGAGCTGTCACACAGACAGCTCTCCAGCGACCAACGATGCCGAGGTCCCCGGGTAACCAGGGTAAACATCGGGTTGCTAAGCGCAGGGCCACACTTAGTAACCCGATGTTTACCCTGGTTACCAGTGTAAAATGTAAAATAACAAACAGTACATACTCACCTTCGCGTCCCCCGGCGTCCGCTTCCTGCACTGACTGAGCGCAGGCCCTAACAGCAGAGCGGTGACGTCACCGCTGTGCTGTACTTTCACTTTACGGCCGGCAGTCAGTCAGTGCGGGAAGCGGACGGTATGGGACCTGACGGACACCGGAATGTGAGTATGTACTGTTTTTTTTTTTTTTTACATTTACGATGGTAACCAGGGTAAACATCGGGTTACTAAGCGCGGCCCTGTGCTTAGTAACTCGATGTTTACCCTGGTTACCAGTGAAGGCATCCTGAATCCGTGTCACACACACCGATTCAGCGATGTCAGCGGGACCTCAACGACAAAAAAAAGGTCCAGGCCATTCCGACACGACCAGCGATCTCACAGCAGGGGCCGAGTCGCTGGTACGTGTCAAATATAGCGAGATCGCTACTGAGGTCGCTGTTGCATCACAAAACTTGTGACTCAGCAGCGATCTCGCTATGTGAGACGGGGCCTTTAGAGCTGTGCATCTAATCCCACTGTGTGACACTATATGAGCGGTGTATCTCATCCCCGTGTGATACTGTGTTCAGGAATCAGCCAGCTCTTTCTTTTTCTTTATTTGCATTATTCATTAGATACAATGTATCAGTTTAGTTGTTACTGAGAATCGTTATCATTCATTTCATTGGACACATCCTTTGTTCTCCAGGATGATGACGATCTCCTTGAATCGCACCCACCGTCACTAGTGTCACCCACCAATTTACTAAAGCAATGACAGATCCCAAAATGGTTAATTCATATAGAAAAGTCTAATTGTGCGATAGGAAATCATCAGCGACGCGTAACGAATAGTGCCAGGCAGCTGCTGTAAAGGCCGGATGAAGAGCGTGCCTTCTGCCAGGAACTGCTCAGTCGTTTGGTTATAGTGTGAAGGACAAGTAATTCGCCATGTGATTGCCCCATGAGGGTGATAATTACGGCACGTTTCAAGACTTGAAGGGAATGGTCAGCATAGAATGACTGTTCAAACCAAGCACGAACCCTCGGTGCACCCTTGGAGCGGCCGAACAGTTCAGTGCAGCTTCCCATCGGCTTGTTTTCCCTTTATCTCCACCCCCCCATACTTTGATTGACAGCTCTGACTTTATAGAGCCCGAGAAGGGCAAAAATAGATGGAAAACAAGTAGGTGGAAAGATGCTCTGACATTTCCAGGCTGTGCCAGGGGTGCATCGAGACCCTGTGCTTGGTTTGATCAGTCATTCTGTGCTGACAGACCTCCGCTGTGATGGCTTCCTTTGTCCACAACCTTTTCCCCAACAATTCTAATATAATATCTGCAGGGTTCCTCGTCATTGCGGAAACTTCCGGTTTGTATCCCAAACACTTCCTTAGATTTCATCACTATGTAAATAAATGTTCCGCAATTTTCAATAACATCTTATATTACAAATTCTCTTCTTGTGGGGAGACAATCGAAGAAATGACAATTCTTCACAGGTGAGGTTCTGTTACAATTGTATTCAATCTGGACATACTTCTGTGTCACTCTCTCTGGTCCTGAAAGTTTGTTACAATGTATCAGTGCAGGTAAAATGGATCAGGCTGTTTTGCTTATAGAGGATTGTCTCAATCTGACAATGTTGTAACAAAGCCTCAGCTGTGAGAAGTAAATCTAGGTTTATGTCCTTTGCTGTCCATGAATAAAAGCCTTTGCGGACATCTAATCAGAGGTATTGGAGAGGAGGAGCTCAAACACCAAGTCAGTTATAACGTAGCAACATCTGATACAAATCAATGAGCTCAGAAAGAAAATTGCGAATATGTAAACAGCACAGAAATTACTTTTCTTCATTTCTTTATTTTTTTTTCTGAAAAAACAAAAACAAACCCAAAACAACAAAGTAAAAAGCAAACCCCTACAAAATTTGATGGGTCTGATCCCTGCGATTAAGGCTCCAGTATCCAGCATCCATCATCTCCATGGCTTATGGGGTGAGGGGGTCCTACGAGGGACACCAGATATTTCCGTGCGAATCCGGAGCGTTGACGTAGGGAATGTTCCAGACCCAGGGTCTATCTGAAAGACAACACAGGAGAGGTGAGCGGCGGAGGGGCTGCGGCTGCCTGGATCGCTGGGGAGGGGGGGCTGGTTGCCTGGCGATCGTACACTGATGAAGATAAAAGAGGCTCTGGGATAACGAGAGGAGGCGGATGCAACACCCAACAGGCTTTTATAGATACAACTCCAGTATCGGAAACAAATTAAATTGCAACTAAATGGGTTCCGTACAGCCTGAGCAACCTGATTCATGCATTGCAAAATGCTTCAATATGCAGGAGGAGACAGGGTTAAAAGTGACCTATCAAAATGAGCCATTAGCCAACTTTACAGTCCTGTGTCAGTCTTCACTGGGGTTCTGGATTTCTATTCCTGCACCAGGAGGTCCAGGATGAGCACAGCACAGCAAGGGATTATGGGAGGGCACAGAATGTGGTGAGAATATATCAGGGCATGCTGGGAGTTGTAGTACAATGGCTACTACAGTAATTGCGGGGATTAGCGCATGGTCAGTGTGCATGCGTGGCATTACCCTAGCGTCTGACTGTCCGCAGTACTTGGCCGTTTTCCCTGTCACTGGAGATTAATTTCTCAATGAACGTCTGTCAAATTGTGGCGATTCCGGGAACCATTGAGACCTCGTTTTCGCGCCATTAACGTTGCGTGTTTTCTTTTTTCCACCCACAGTTTTGAATTATTCTCCCTTCACTGGTGAGGAGGAAAAATTAACCGTGTGACTGCCAAGCAGCAAGCAATCGTCTTTCCAGGAAACAACTTGAGTAGCCAATTAACTTTTAAAAGGGCCCTCGACCTAATTTATACTCCGTCTATTATGAAAATACCCCTATTTCCCGACTTTAGAAGGCTCCTTTAAATTACTTTGACGACATCTCCATTTGTGTTTAATTCAGCATTACTTCAAAGGTGGAGATCAGCGGCGCCTCGTGCTTTCTGGCCGCTTCTCATCTCATGAAAAGGAAGGAAAGAATAAAACACCTCTGTCCATAACAGCTCTGACACTGTAGCGAGCCCGCAGCTGAAGACCAGGATGTTACTTACATATATAATTTGGGAGTCACATCACCCTTGGATACATGGGACTGCCCCTGAAATGGTCTAACACTCCCCGGCATCCCCTAGAGGGGTGCAGAATGGGGTTTTATGCGCAACGATCTTCTTCAGGTCATTAATGCTCACATCTGAAGTTTCTGAAGTCCCATTCTCTAATATGTCACTCTTTCCTTTTTCTTCTCCGATACATATAAAATGATGGGAATCTTATTCTCACCTCCGAGGAGGAGAAGAGACAGAATCACGAAGTCGAGACATAATGAATTCTCAATGAGAGCACAGCCAATTTCCTCCAGACTCCCTCAAAATTGGTGCTCGGTGTAATGCTCTTTCATAATGGCGTAGCTTTTAGAGAACGGATGGCGCGGCCCCCCCACCCGGCGGGGTTATAGAGACCCCGGGGCTGAGACGCGATGCTCCGAGCCAAACCGCAGATCTCTGCTCTATTATAATTAAAATGAGACACGGAACGCAACCTGTGATTACAAAGCCGCGGCCCCGCATTAACCCCTTCACTTACTGCCTAAGTCACCCGCAGCTTAAAGGGCCGGTGTCCAGTCCAGAGGAAGCAAAGCATAATCAATGTGTAACCAAAAGACCAGAAATTTCTAATATACATTATTTTACAATTTGTCATCGTTTTGAAAATATCTCTGTTAGTATATCAGTGAGCACATTCACTGACAGCAAAGTACAAAGGGGAAGATTGCAAAAATGTCCTCTGCGACTCTTAGGGCTTCTTCACATGCAAATTATTTTACCGTTCAGAAAAATCATAGCATTTTACAGTAGAGGCAAAATAAAAATTATGCAATGTTTATTTTTTAAATAGCAGCATGTCAAATTGTTTCAACATCTTTACAGAGTGTTTTTTACCCCTTAATTTTTTTACAATTCTGACCACTGTCACTTTATGAGGTTATAACTCTGGAACGCTTCAACGGATCCCTGTGATTCTAACACTGTTTTTTTTCGTGACATATTGTACTTCATGTTAGTGGTAACATTTCGCCGATATGACTTGTGTTTATTTGTGAAAAAAACCCCGGAGGTTTGGCAAAAATTTGGAAAATTTAGCGATTTTCAAACATTCAATTCTTATGCCCTTAAATCAGAGAGACATGTCACACAAAATAGATAATAAATAACAATTCCCACATATCTACTTTACATCAACACAATTTTTGAAACATCATTTTTTTTTTGTTTGGAAGTTATAAAGGTTAAAATTTGACCAGTGATTTCTCATTTTTCCAACAAAATTTACAAAACCATATTTTTTTTTTTTAGGAACCACATCACATTTGAAATGACTCAGAGGGGTCTATATGACAGAAAATACCCCAAAGTGACACCATTCAAAAAACTATACCGTCAAGGTACTCAAAACCACATTCAAGACGTTTATTAACCCTTCAGGTGCTTCACGAGAACTAAAGTAATGTGGAAGGAAAAATTAACATTTAACTTTTTTTAAGTAAAAATGTACTTTAGATGCAAAATTTTTTATAGTCACAAGGGTATCATCAGAAAATGGACCCCCAAATGTGTTGTGCAATTTCTCCCGAGTACGCTAATACCCCATATGTGGGGGAAAAAACACTGTTAAGGCACACAGCAGGGCTGTGAAGGGAAGGAGAACCACTTGACTTTTAGAATGCAAAGTTGGCTGGAATAGAGAGCCATTATGTCGCGTTTGGAGACCCCCTTATGTGCCTAAACAGTGGAAACCCCCCCACAGGTGACCCCAATCTGGAAACTAGACCCCTAAAGGATTTTATCCAGGGGTATAGTGAGCATTTTGAACCCACAGGTACGTCAGAGAATTTGATAACATTATGTCATCATATCGCATAGGTCATCATTAGTATTGAGCGCAAGTGCTTGCTACTCCAGTTTGTATCGGGTGCTCGGGTCCCTGCCCTGCACTTTCATACCTGTTAGACTCCAAAAAAAAAAAACAAAAAAAAAAAACACCACATGCAGGGATACTTGATGCATACCCGAGCATCCGATCCAAATTTGGGTAGCGAATAGTGATGAGCGAATATACTTGTTACTTGAGATTTCCAGAGCACGCTCGGGTGTACTCCGAGCACTAAAAAATACTCAAGAGTTTTAGTTTTTACAGCCGCAGCGGTTAGCCAGCATAAGTACATGTGGGGATTCTCTAGCAACCAGGCAACCCCCACATGTACCACATGAAAACAGATGTAAATCATTCAGCTGCGGCGATAAAACCCAAATCTCCAAGCACTAAAAAATACTCGGAGGACACCCGAGTGTGCTCAGGAAAACCCGAGTAACCAGTATATTCGCTCATCACTAGTAGCGAACACTTGTGCTCAACATTAGCCATAATATCGTCATCATTTTTTTATACTTTTGAAAACCCCCCAGTTATAACTCCAACCCTAACACAACCCTAAACCTAATACAACCCTAACCCCAACCTCAATCATAACCCAACCCCAACACAACTCTAACCCCAAACAAACTGCAAAGAATGGAAAAAAAAAAAAAATTCTTTCAATTTTTATCTAACTAAAACGGGTGACAAAGGTGGATTTGATTTTTTTTATTTTTTTTTTTATTTTGATCACTGTGATAGAGTCCATCACAGTAATCAATAGGAACCAATATGAAAGTAGGAATTAGTCCTACCGGTAAGTGTGTTTCCAGGAGTCCATCATGACAGCACCACCAGGAGGTTGTCCTTCTTATCCTTGATAGGGACAGGAAACACAGAAGAGGTTAAATAGCCCCTCCCCACCTCCACCCCTCAGTGATTTTTTCAAGTACCACACCAGGATGGATGCAACTATTTTATTGAAATCCCCCTCTACACATGTTTACATCACATATCAGACAGGAACTCAAGGGAGGGTATATAGGGGTGCTGTTATGATGGACTCCTGGAAACACACTTACCGGTAGGACTAATTCCTACTTTCCAGGACGTCCCTCCTGACAGCACCACCAGGAGAAATACCAAATAACTCCTTATTTTTTAGGGCGGGATTACAGCTTGGAGGACTTTCCTCCCAAATGTAGTTTGTTGGTTTACTGTTACGTCTAACTTATAATGTCTACAAAAGGTATTTGATCTCGACCATGTCGCAGCTTTGCATATTTGGTCCATAGATGCCCCAGCGCTTTCTGCCCATGAGGCTGAGATTGCTCTCAATAAATGCGCCTTGAGGCTTTCTGGAGGAGTTCTTCCTGCCGAGATGTAGGCTGCCGTGATGGTAGATTTAATCCATCTTGCTAGAGTAGCTTTGGATGCTTTCTTCCCTTTATTCTTTCCGGCCATCTGGATGAAGAGGTTGGAGTCAATTCTCCAACCATTTGTGATCTCCAAGTAGTGTGGAATTGTCCTTTTTACATCTAAAGCGTGAAGGGAACGCTCTTTGGCATTACTGAAGTTCTGGCAGAATGTAGGCAGAATAATTTCTTGACTTCTGTGGAAGTCACAGACTACTTTAGGAAGGAACCTGGGATTTAGTTTAAGGATGATACAGTCATCCTGGACCTTTAAGTATGGATCTTTAATAGATAAAGATTGGATCTCACCAATACGTCGCACTGACGTTATTGCCACTAGGAAGAGAGTTTTAAAAGTTACAGCTCTCAATTCTGCTTGAGCTAGTGGCTCATATGGTTTCTTACAGAGTTCATTCAAGACCAGGTTTAGATCCCAGGGAGGCACTGAACTGCGAATTGTAGGTCTAAGTCTCTGAATGGCCTTGACAAACCTCATTATCCATGGATGAGAGGCTAGCTGGGAGTCAAAGAAGGAACTGAGGGCTGAGATCTGTACCTTCAATGTACTAGGCCTTAGTCCTTTATCAAACCCCGACTGGAGAAAGTCTAGAATTTTTGGAATATCTGGACCGTGAGAGACCGATACAGGAACTGTACTCGGAGAGCAGAACTTCTTCCATATCTTCCTGTATATTGCAGCAGTTACAGGTTTCCTACTGTTTTGAATAGTGGCAATGACTGGCTCCGAGAGGCCTTTTGATCTTAAGGCCCCGTCTCACTAAGCGATTTACCAACGATCACGACCAGCGATACGACCTGGCCGTGATCGTTGGTAAGTCGTTGTGTGGTCGCTGGGGAGCTGTCACACAGACCGCTCTCCCCAGCGACCAACGATCAGGGGAACGACTTCGGCATCGTTGAAACTGTCTTCAACGATGCCGAAGTCCCCCTGCAGCACCCGGGTAACCAGGGTAAACATCGGGTTACTAAGCGCAGGGCCGCGCTTAGTAACCCGATGTTTACCCTGGTTACCAAAAAAAACAAACAGTACATACTCGCCTTTCAGTGTCCAGGTCCCTTGCCGTCTGCTTCCTGCTCTCACTGACTGCCGGCCGTACAGCGAGAGCAGAGCGCAGCGGTGACGTCACTGCTGTGCTCTCATTTCTCACTGTACGGCCGGCAGTCAGTGAGAGCAGGAAGCAGACGGCAAGGGACCTGGACACTGAAAGGCGAGTATGTACTGTTTGTTTTTTTTGGTAACCAGGGTAAACATCGGGTTACTAAGCGCGGCCCTGCGCTTAGTAACCCGATGTTTACCCTGGTTACCAGTGAAGACATCGCTGGATCGGTGTCACACACACCGATTCAGCAATGTCAGCGGGGCCTCAACGACCAAAAAAAGGTCCAGGCCATTCCGACACGACCAGCGATCTCGCAGCAGGGGCCTGATCGCTGGTACGTGTCACACATAGCGAGATCGCTATGGAGGTCGCTGTTGCGTCACAAAACTTGTGACTCAGCAGCGATCTCGCTAGCGATCTCGCTATGTGAGACGGGGCCTTTAGAATCTCTTTCTCAGGATCCATGCTGTTAGTTGTAGTAGACCCGGGTTTTGATGGACTAGGGGCCCTTGAGATAAAAGGTCCGGTACTGCTGGTAGATGGATTGGATCCTCCAAGGACATCCATTTCAGTAGAGGAAACCAGCTCCTTTTGGGCCAGTATGGGACTATCAAGATAACTGATGTCTGGCTCTCCTGAATCTTCCTCAACACTCTTGGTATTAGGGCCAACGGAGGAAAGGCGTAAGCCACCTTCATGTCCCAGTTTTGAGCCAGTGCATCTATTCCTGATGGCCTGTCTCCTGGGTTTAGCGAAAATAATCTTTCTGTCTTTGCATTCTTCCTTGAGGCGAATAGATCTACTTCCGGGAAGCCCCAACGTTGGGTTATTTGGAGGAAGATTTCCTCGTTTAAGGACCAATCTGTGGGACATAATTTCTGTCTGCTTAGGAAGTCGGCTATCTGGTTTTCAGTGCCCTTCAGGTGTACTGCCGTTATTGATCTGACTGTCTGTTCTGCCCAGGAGAATATTGTATCTGATAGGTCTTGTAAGTGACGATGTTTTGGACCTCCTTGGTGAAGTAGAAAGGCTACTGTGGTTGAGTTGTCTGAAAACACACGGATGTGTTGGTCTTTTAACTTTCCCTGGAATGTCCTTAAGGCTTCCCAAACTGCTCTGAGTTCCCTGTAATTTGAAGACCTGCTTTGTACTGATGCAGGCCAAGTCCCTTGAGAGTAGTTCTCTTCTATGTGGGCTCCCCAGCAGCTGCGGCTTGCATCCGTAGTGATGCTTATACACGGAGATGTTCTCCAAGGCCTTCCTTTCTCGAGCTTTTTGTTATGGTCCACCATGACAGTGAACTTTTTGTATCTAGGGATAATCGCACTTTGGGAAGGCAGAGATGTAACCCTGGACAACAAAGTGAGAGAATTTCTTGCTGCAGGGGTCTTGAGTGATATTGACTCCACTGAACGCTGGAAATGCAAGATGTCATTAAGCCCAGTACCCGCATGGCCTTTCTTATGGATGTTCGCTTCTGCTTCTGTAATGTTAGGATTTCTTTTTTGAATGATTCCTGCTTGTGATGCAGGAGGTACGTACGTTCCTGAACTGAGTCTAGGATTACTCCGAGAAATAATTTTCTAGTTTCGGGTCTGAGGTTTGACTTCTTGAAGTTTATTAGCCATCCTAGCCTTCCCAGGAGTGACGTCGTTGTTGTCAAGTTCTGTTCCATCTGTTGTGGAGAGTCTGCTATGAGTAGGATGTCGTCCAGATAAGGGACGATGAGTATCCCTTTTTCTCTCAAGAAAGCCATCACCTCTGCCATGAGTTTGGTGAATATTCTGGGAGCAGACAAGAGGCCGAATGGCAGACACGTGAACTGATAATGTAGAATCTGACCCTGGTCTTTTATGGCGAATCTGAGATACTGTTGGTGTGAGGCGAAGATGGGAACCTGGTAATAGGCACTTTTTAGATCTAATGTGCTCATTACTGATCCTTTCTGGATCAGAGGTATTACAGATTTGAGGGATTCCATTTTGAACTGCTTGTAAGCAACTGACAGATTTAAAGGTTTCAAGTTTATAATCGTACGGTATTCTCCGCTTGGTTTTTTTATGGAGAACAGACTCGAATAGTGTCCTCTGAACCTCTGGGCATGGGGTACCGGAATGATGGCTTTTATTTGGATAAGTTCTTGAATATCCTTTAGAAGTCTCTGATGAACCGATAATGACTGGGTCTGAGTTAGACAAAATCTTTTGGGAGGTGTTTGGATGAATTCTATTTTGTACCCCCGTTCTATCAAACTTAAGATACATGAGTTTTAAGTGATGTTTTGCCAACCATGTAGGAAGTACTGAAGCCTTCCACCCACTAAGTTGGCGTCATTGTTTGTTAGTTCTTGATTTCTGGTCCTGAAAGGTACCCCTGCCTCTACCCCCTTTCGGGTAGCTCCATCTTTCGCCTTTCCCTCTATAGTCTTTCCTGGGATGGGATCGAGTCCTACGAAAGGATGGCATATTTTTTGGTTTTTCTTCAGGAAAACCCTTTTTCTTATCTGCTGCTTTTTCAAGCAATTCGTCCAATACTGGACCGAAGACATGGAGGACAGAGAAGGGTATTGAACACAGTTTGTTTTTTGACTGCGTATCACGCGACCATGATCTGAGCCATAGAGCTCTTCTTGCTGCATTAGATAAAGCGTTGTTTCACGCAGCGAACCACACAGATTCTGCCGAAGCATCGGCCATAAAGTCTGTTGCCATCCTCAGGAGTGGTAAAGACTTCAGGATTTCATCTCTGGGAGTTTTATTGTTAATCTGGGTCTCTAGTTTTTCTACCCACAGCGACATTGATCTGGCAACTGAAGTGGCCGCAATATTTGTCCTCATGATGGCGGCTGAAGCTTCCCAGGCCTTTTTGAGGAGATCTTCTGATCTTTTGTCCATAGGGTCTTTGAGACCCGAGGAATCCTCAAATGGAATGGCGGTCTTTTTTGAGACTTTGGCTACAGGTATATCCACTTTAGGAACGGATTCCCAAACTTTGGTCCCATCTGGATCAAAAGGCAGACGATATTTAAAATCTCTTGGGACTACCAATTTCTTTCCTACATCGCCCCATTCTTCCAAGATCATTTCTTGAATATGGTGATTCACGGGAAACACTCTGTTTCTGCGAGCCCTAAGCCCACCAAACATTTCATCTTGGATCGTAAGGGGTTCCGTGGCCTCTTCTACCTTCATGGTATTTCTGACGGCCTGTAGTAATGTGTCTGTGTGCTCAGAAGAGAATAGATATCTCTTTCTTTCTTCTGGGAGGATATTTGAAGAGCATTCTCCCTCCATGGAGTTGAGCTGAAAGCTCACCCTCTTCTGAACTAAGATCCTGTTCCCACCTAGGTTTCTTAGGGCGGGGGGATTAGACTGGCATCAGTGCGGATACTGTGGACTGTACTTCCTTTCTAGATAGTATAAAAACTATGATCAGAGAGGAAGTTTGTTCTCCTTTAAGCAGTCCTGCCATACATCTATCACACACTTTCTTCGTGAGCCCCTCTGGTAGTCAATTAGAGCATAGAGGGCATTTACTCGTCTTGCGCTTTTGCTGGACGCTTGGACGCCTCCTTATGATCAGGGGCGAGCTCTGAGGACTGGATCTCTGGACGATTTGCACCCTCCATCTCTCTAGGACCAGTGTGCTGTCAGATGTTTGCGGTTAAATAGGTTCTCTTACCTGTCTTCAAATCATCTGACTCGTCCTCCTTCCGAGCTCAGCTGCAGGTGATCACTGCGGGTTCCTGGAATGCCCACTAAACCCATGGGCGGGAATCTCATCCTCCCGCTGCATGGCACAGCCCGAGGCTGTCTTTCGGCGTCCCCGAGGTCCAGGCTGCCCAGGAACGCCACCGGAAGTCAGCGCCATAGATGATGAGGCGCGCTTGATGCAGCGCGCTCGGAGACGCGGCACGCTCGGTGACGCGGCACGCCTCGACGACGCAGCGCGACAGAGGCACTACCCGCAGGGAAACGTGGCGCGCTCACTGGCACGCTTAGGAACGATCACCGCCGGTATCCGGGTGCAGCTAGAGGCACAGAGCCCTCTGGAGAGGGATGCGCCAAAGACGGGAGCACAGAGCTCAACCAGCGCTGAGGGACCTCCCTCGGTATCAGCGCTATCATGCGGAGTTACCGTGCTCCACTTGCTCAGAGCCCTCGGGAGAGGGATGAGGCCGCTCCGGGAGCGCTGCTCGACCGGCTATTGGAATCTTCAGCACGGTAAGCCTTGCCAACGCTCCTCTGCGTCTGTCCCTGATAGGGACAGGAAAAACAATGAGGGGTGTAGGTGGGGAGGGGCTATTTAACCTCTTCTGTGTTTCCTGTACCTATCAAGGATAAGAAGGACAACCTCCTGGTGGTGCTGTCAGGAGGGACATCCTGGAAAAATTCCCTATTGTTGCATAGTACTGGCCAGCAGATCTCGGCAGTTGTACTGTTCTAGCCATTTTTATCAAGAGGATGCCGAGGGCCAGGGACAGAGCAGTATTGTGTTAGATCAGAACATCAAAACTGGTCCGGATCAAGTACTCCAGGTTCGCAGCTAACCCCCGTAGCAGAGATTCTGGAGATTTTCCTTCGCTGGGGTGGTGCTATACCCTTACTTATCAACGCTGTAAAAAAAAAAAAAAAAAAAAAAAAATGGCGCTAAGGAAAAAGTACCATTAAAAGGAGTATTGTTTAGGGGTTAATTGAATGTATAAAAAACTTAAAGCAATTTAAACATGTATTTAAAAAAAAATAAAAATTTCATGTGAAAGAAAAAAAAAAAAAACAGCTGCAAAACAGCACTGTGTGAACATACTTTTCCAGCTTGGACTCCTGACTGATACATTTTATCAAAATAGGATATGTTTGGCTCAACGACACATTGCAAAAAACTCTCACCTGTGAAAAAAAAGCATATAGATGGAGCAGACTGGGTGTTATAAGTAGTGGATGCAGCAATAATGGAAAGTGATATCACAGGATGTGTGTGAGAGGTGGGGGTCCCAGAGATTAGCCCTTCACTTATATGCAAACTGGGGGTCCGTGACAAATCCATTAATGGCAGCTGTAACCACTATAATGATGATCCAACATCCCCTGGCAGATACTTGGTATCAGAACCCGTGGTCCCTCTACACATGCAGGGCACATAGATCATGTGACACAGGACCCCTTAAAACTTGCAGGGCCGGAGGCTCCAGCATACACTCTGTAATGCTTACCTTTTCCGGAGTAATGCTCAGGGGGTAAATCGAAGGGAACAGGGAATGTTCCTCCAGAATCTTCCTTATTGGAGTAGATATTCAGCCTCACCTGGAAGGTCCCACTGGGGAGGTCCTGCACAGAAGAACAGAGGATTTCAGGAATCTTCACCTCGTGAGACAATCAATCAGGGAGGAGAAGATAAAGTAGCAAGAAGCGTAAAGTGACCTCTAATATCAGAGCAGCCGAGGAGACATAAAAGTGAAAAATGACAAACACCAATTTATTTGTCCGCCACTGAGCGGAATGAACATGGAGGAGGTCAACCTGTGGCCCGTCTATACATACACGTGACTCAGAGGAGACGACGTTACGTGTTCAGATGAATCTTATACCATCTTGAATACATTTTAATCATTACTTTTCTTTAAACCACAGATTAGAAGTTATAACCAGCGAGGGTCCCACAAAGATCACCAGTAGGAACCACCAACACCCTCTGATACTTGGAGAGTTGAGGTGAGCAGCGTCCATCTAAAGGCCCCGTCTCACATAGCGAGATCGCTAGCGAGATCGCTGCTGAGTCACAAGTTTTGTGACGCAACAGCGACCTCAGTAGCGATCTCGCTATGTGTGACACGTACCAGCGATCAGGCCCCTGCTGCGAGATCGCTGGTCGTGTCAGAATGGCCTGGACCTTTTTTTGGTCGTTGAGGTCCCGCTGACATCGCTGAATCGGTGTGTGTGACACCGATCCAGCGATGTCTTCACTGGTAACCAGGGTAAACATCGGGTTACTAAGCGCAGGGCCGCGCTTAGTAACCCGATGTTTACCCTGGTTACCAGCGTAAATGTAAAAAAAAAACAAACACTACCTACTCACCATCTGATGTCCGTCAGGTCCCTTGGCGTCTGCTTCCTGCTCTGACTGAGCCGCCGTAAAGTGAGAGCACAGCAGTGACGTCACCGCTGCGCTCTGCTCTCAGCTCTCACTGTACGGCGGCTCAGTCAGAGCAGGAAGCAGACGCCAAGGGACCTGACGGACATCAGATGGTGAGTAGGTAGTGTTTGTTTTTTTTTACATTTACGGTGGTAACCAGGGTACACATCGGGTTACTACGCGCGGCCCTGCGCTTAGTAACCCGATGTTTACCCTGGTTACCCGGGTGCTGCAGGGGGACTTCGGCATCGTTGAAGACAGTTTCAACGATGCCGAAGTCGTTCCCCTGATCGTTTGGTCGCTGGAGAGAGCTGTCTGTGTGACAGCTCCCCAGCGACCACACAGCGACGCTGCAGCGATCAGCATCGTTGTCTGTATCGCTGCAGCGTCGCTGTGTGAGACGGGGCCTTAACACCCTGATCACTTCTATGAGTATCAGCAGAAAAAAAAAAAAACACAGGAAAAGGTCAGAACTAGAAGAATATCTTTGTCCTCCTTGTCAAGATCTCTGCTTGATGTCAGTAAATGGAAGCAGATTGTAAACCTGTTTTGGCCTAATCCTGCGGAACGCTTCTTAAAACAAAAAGATGGCTCTCTCCTGCCCCGATAGTCCATCATAGAATCATTTAGGACCAGATTACTGTAATCAAGTAACAATAAAACTTCTGCAACTGGAACACTGCGTTTCATATCCTCAGGGTTTTTCAGACTGGATTGCTGTCAGTGACCGGAAACATACAGTCAGAGGCTGAATACAAACAGGCCTAATCCTGCTCACACAGCTGGGAGCCAGTGTCATGCTGAATGAGACAAGTCCCAGTATCTGATGGATCTGCAGTGACGCAAGGCAGAGCGTTGTACGGAGATGGCGTCACACAGGGATTGTAGCAGGATTGCTGTGAGGAACCTTGTAGCTACGGACACGTGGGAATTGATTTGCCAGCGCAGCTTCAGGCGTTTACTGATCTCTGCCAGAGACGATATTATCTAACTGCGCAACACAAATGCAGAATATAAAGTGAGGATATCAGAAGCCTGCGTCACCGTCCGGCGATAACAAGAAAATGTGCACAGCTCCGCTACAATATGTCTGACAGGAGAGGACAGGAACACAGGATGGACCCCACACCCGATATCTGCACCCCTATTTCATGTGCATTAAATGTCTACAGCTCAATGTTATCGGCCACTAAGGCATTATTATAGTATAGTATTATATTCTTGTACATAGGGAGAAGTATTATAGTAGTTATATTCTTGTACATAGGGGGCAGTATTATAGTAGTTACATTCTTGTACATAGGAGCAGTATTATAGCAGTTATATTCTTGTACATAGGAGCAGTATTATAGTAGTTATATTCTTGTACATAGGGGCAGTATTATAGTAGTTATATTCGTGTACATAGGGGGAAGTATTATAGTAGTTCTATTCTTGTACATAGGAGCAGTATTATAGTAGCTATATTCGTGTACATAGGAGGAATATTATAGTAGTTATATTCTTGTATATAGAGGCAGTATTATAGCAGTTATATTCGTGTACATAGGGGAAGTATTATAGTAGTTACATTCATCTACATAGGAGACAGTATTATAGTAGTTATATTCTTGTACATAGGAGCAGTATTATAGTAGTTATATTATTGTACATAGGGGCAGTATTATAGTATTTATGTTCTTGTACATAGGGGCAGCATTATAGTAGTTATATTCTTGTACATAGGAGCAGTATTATAGTAGTTATATTCTTGTACATAGGGGCAGTATTATAGTAGTTATATTCGTGTACATAGGGGGAAGTATTATAGTAGTTCTATTCTTGTACATAGGAGCAGTATTATAGTAGCTATATTCGTGTACATAGGAGGAATATTATAGTAGTTATATTCTTGTATATAGAGGCAGTATTATAGCAGTTATATTCGTGTACATAGGGGAAGTATTATAGTAGTTACATTCATCTACATAGGAGACAGTATTATAGTAGTTATATTCTTGTACATAGGAGCAGTATTATAGTAGTTATATTATTGTACATAGGGGCAGTATTATAGTATTTATGTTCTTGTACATAGGGGCAGCATTATAGTAGTTATATTCTTGTACATAGGAGCAGTATTATAGTAGTTATATTCTTGTACATAGGGGCAGTATTATAGTAGTTATATTCGTGTACATAGGGGGAAGTATTATAGTAGTTCTATTCTTGTACATAGGAGCAGTATTATAGTAGCTATATTCGTGTACATAGGAGGAATATTATAGTAGTTATATTCTTGTATATAGAGGCAGTATTATAGCAGTTATATTCGTGTACATAGGGGAAGTATTATAGTAGTTACATTCATCTACATAGGAGACAGTATTATAGTATTATATTCTTGCACATAGCAGCTGTATTATAGTAGTTATATTATTGTACATAGGGGCAGTATTATAGTATTTATGTTCTTGTACATAGGGGCAGCATTATAGTAGTTATATTCTTGTACATAGGAGCAGTATTATAGTAGTTATATTCTTGCACATAGGGGCAGTATTATAGTAGTTATATTCTTGTACATAGGGGCAGTATTATAGTAGTTATATTCTTGTACATAGGGGCAGTATTATAGCAGTTATATTCCTGTACATAGGAGCAGTATTATAGCAGTTATATTCTTGTACATAGGAGGAGTATTATAGTAGTTATATTCCTGTACATAGGGGCAGTATTATAGTAGTTATATTCTTGTACATAGGGGACAGTATTATATTCCTGTTCATAGCAGCTGTATTATAGTAGTTATATCTTCTACATAGGGGCAGTATTATAGTAGTTATATTTGTGTACATAGGGGGAAGTATTATAGTAGTTATATTCTTGTACATAGAGGGCAGTATTATAGTAGTTATATTCTTGTACATACAGTTGTGGCCAAAAGTATTGACACCCCTGCAATTCTGTCAGATAATACTCAGTTTCTTCCTGAAAATGATTGCAAACACAAATTCAATGATATTATTATCTTCATTTAATTTGTCTTTAATGAAAAAACACAAAAGAGAATGAAGAAAAAAGCAAAACATTGATCATTTCACACAAAACTCCAAAAATAGGCCAGATAAAAGTATTGGCACCCTCAGCCTAATACTTGGTTGCACAACCTTTAGCCAAAATAACTGAAACCAACCGCTTCCGGTAACCATCAATGAGTTTCTTACAATGCTCTGCTGGAATTTTAGACCATTCTTCTTTGGCAAACTGCTCCAGGTCCCTGATATTTGAAGGGTGCCTTCTCCAAACTGCCATTTTTAGATCTCTCCACAGGTGTTCTATGGGATTCAGGTCTGGACTCATTGCTGGCCCCTTTAGAAGTCTCCAGTGATTTCTTTCAAACCATTTTCTAGTGCTTTTTGAAGTGTGTTTTGGGTCATTGTCCTGCTGGAAGACCCATGACCTCTGAGGGAGACCCAGCTTTCTCACACTGGGTCCTACATTATGCTGCAAAATTTGTTGGTAGTCTTCAGACTTCAAAATGCCATGCACACGGTCAAGCAGTCCAGTGCCAGAGGCAGCAAAGCAACCCCAAAACATCAGGGAACCTCCGCCATGTTTGACTGTAGGGACCGTGTTCTTTTCTTTGAATGCCTCTTTTTTTCCTCCTGTAAACTCTATGTTGATGCCTTTGCCCAAAAAGCTCTACTTTTGCCTCATCTGACCAGAGAACATTCTTCTAAAACATTTTAGGCTTTTTCAGTTAAGTTTTGGCAAACTCCAGCCTGGCTTTTTTATGCCTCGGGGTAAGAAGTGGTGTTTTCCTGAGTCTCCTACCATACAGTCCCTTTTCATTCAGACGCCGACGGATAGTACGGGTTGACACTGTTGTACCCTCGGACTGCAGGGCAGCTTGAACTTGTTTGGATGTTAGTCGAGGTTCTTTATACAACATTCTCACAATCTTGTGTTGAAATCTCTTGTCAATTTTTCTTTTCGTCCACATCTAGGGAGGTTAGCCACAGTGCCATGGGCTTTAAACTTCTTGATGACACTGCACACGGTAGACACAGGAACATTCAGGTCTTTGGAGATGGACTTGTAGCCTTGAGATTGCTCATGCTTCCTCACAATTTGGTTTCTCAAGTCCTCAGACAGTTCTTTGGTCTTCTTTCTTTTCTCCATGCTCAATGTGGTACACACAAGGACACAGGACAGAGGCTGAGTCAACTTTAATCCATGTCAACTGGCTGCAAGTGTGATTTAGTTATTGCCAACACCTGTTAGGTTCCATAGGTAAGTTACAGGTGCTGTTAATTACACAAATTAGAGAAGCATCACATGATTTTTCGAACAGTGCCAATACTTTTGTCCACCCCCTTTTTTATGTTTGGTGTGGAATTATATCCAATTTGGCTTTAGGACAATTCTTTTTGTGCTTTTTAATTTAAGACAAATTAAATGAAGATAATAATACCAAAGAATTTGTGTTTGCAACCATTTTCAGGAAGAAACTGAGTATTATCTGACAGAATTGCAGGGGTGTCAATACTTTTGGCCACAACTGTAGGGGGCAGTATTATAGTAGTTATATTTTGGTACATAGGGGGCAGTATTATAGTAGTTATATTCTTGTACATAGGGGACACCATTATAGTATTATATTTTTGTACATATGAGCAATATTATAGTAGTTATATTCTTGGGCATAGGGGCACTATTATAGTATGATATTCTTGTATATAGGGGGCAGCATTATAGTAGTTACATTCTTGGAGTACATCGGGAGCAGCATTATAATAGTTATATTCTTGTACACAGGAGCAGTATTATAGTAGTTATATTCTAGTGCAACGATAAACATGAATGCAGATAACCCTAAATGAAGCCCCTCAGTTACTTTCTCTCAGTGTCGTGCTCTCGCGGGTCAGACACTTGTGTTACACATCACTCAGCGATCAGTGTAAATAGGAAGCTCTGATGTTTTCTTTCCTTACACCCCCTGCTGTAAGGACCAGAAAATACAAGTAGCATCTACATAACCCATAACCAGATATTAAGTCTTGTAGTTATTCTCGTATCCATTCACAAGAGAGAAATCAGCGCCCCATTAACCAGGCAGGAGTGCTGCATTACCGCTCTGTGTATTCATACAGCAGAGGTAGAAATAGCAGTTAATGTAGAATTACAGGGTATTAAGATATCACATAGTGTAGTTTTTGTTCGCATGAGACTGTAATTCACTGTTATACAGACGCTGAGTGAATATTGCAGCCACAAATGTTGTAAGTAAAGGCTCGCAGGAGGCAGTTATCAAGGACAGGATCAATTATACAGTCAAAAGCATATAATGATACCTGGTAGGCTGCAACCCATGGTGACCTTGCAGACGGAAACGCCGCACACTGCGTATATAATGCTACATGCCCGACATTATGGGGGCCGCACTGAGAAAGGTGAAGCAAGCGCCAACATTTCCTGTAATCACATAGTCTGCAATACAAATTAGGGAATGACCCAGAGGCCAGAACAGTAAAAATGGCAATAAAACCAGCAGCTCCCCCAAAAGAAGCTGCATCACATACCGACAGTGAGAGGACATGAGTACAGAGACGTAATCCAGAACATCGGACCCGGACCATTCTCAGTGAAGTCATTGATGAATTGTATAGGAGGGTGCAAAAAAGATATCAGCAGTGACATCACTGAGAATGCCTCCTATCCATCACTAGAGATCAGAGGTGATATCACTGAGAATGCCTCCTATCCATCACTAGAGATCAGAGGTGACATCACTGAGAATGCCTCCTATCCATCACTAGAGATCAGAGGTGACATCACTGAGAATGCCTCCTATCCATCACTAGAGATCAGAGGTGACATCACTGAGAATGCCTCCTATCCATCACTAGAGATCAGCAGTGACATCACTGAGAATGCCTCCTATCCATCACCAGAGATCAGCAGTGACATCACTGAGAATGCCTCCTATCCATCACTAGAGATCAGCAGTGACATCACTGAGAATGCCTCCTATCCATCACTAGAGATCAGCGGTGACATCACTGAGAATGCCCCCTATCCATCACCAGAGAACAGCGGTGACATCACTGAGAATGCCTCCTATCCATCACTAGAGATCAGCGGTGACATCACTGAGAATGCCTCCTATCCATCACTAGAGATCAGAGGTGACATCACTGAGAATGCCTCCTATCCATCACTAGAGATCAGAGGTGACATCACTGAGAATGCCTCCTATTCATCACTAGAGATCAGCAGTGACATCACTGAGAATGCCTCCTATCCATCACTAGAGATCAGTGGTGACATCACTGAGAATGCCCCCTATCCATCACCAGAGAACAGCGGTGACATCACTGAGAATGCCTCCTATCCATCACTAGAGATCAGCAGTGACATCACTGAGAATGCCTCCTATCCATCACTAGAGATCAGCGGTGACATCACTGAGAATGCCCCCTATCCATCACCAGAGAACAGCGGTGACATCACTGAGAATGCCTCCTATCCATCACTAGAGATCAGCGGTGACATCACTGAGAATGCCTCCTATCCATCACTAGAGATCAGAGGTGACATCACTGAGAATGCCTCCTATCCATCACTAGAGATCAGAGGTGACATCACTGAGAATGCCTCCTATTCATCACTAGAGATCAGCAGTGACATCACTGAGAATGCCTCCTATCCATCACTAGAGATCAGCGGTGACATCACTGAGAATGCCTCCTATCCATCACTAGAGATCAGAGGTGACATCACTGAGAATGCCTCCTATTCATCACTAGAGATCAGCAGTGACATCACTGAGAATGCCTCCTATCCATCACTAGAGATCAGCGGTGACATCACTGAGAATGCCCCCTATCCATCACCAGAGAACAGCGGTGACATCACTGAGAATGCCTCCTATCCATCACTAGAGATCAGCGGTGACATCACTGAGAATGCCTCCTATCCATCACTAGAGATCAGCAGTGACATCACTGAGAATGCCTCCTATCCATCACTAGAGATCAGCGGTGACATCACTGAGAATGCCTCCTATCCATCACTAGAGATCAGCGGTGACATCACTGAGAATGCCTCCTATCCATCACTAGAGATCAGAGGTGACATCACTGAGAATGCCTCCTATCCATCACTAGAGATCAGCGGTGACATCACTGAGAATGCCTCCTATCCATCACTAGAGGTCAGCGGTGACATCACTGAGAATGCCTCCTATCCATCACTAGAGATCAGCAGTGACATCACTGAGAATGCCCCCTATCCATCACTAGAGATCAGCGGTGACATCACTGAGAATGTCTCCTATGCATCACTAGAGATCAGCGGTGACATCACTGAGAATGCCTCCTATCCATCACTAGAGATCAGCGGTGACATCACTGAGAATGTCTCCTATGCATCACTAGAGATCAGCGGTGACATCACTGAGAATGCCTCCTATCCATCACTAGAGATCAGCGGTGACATCACTGAGAATGCCAACTGTCCATCATTGGAGATAAGCGGTAACATTATAGGATTTGCTGTGTTATTGACTAGTGATGAGCGAGTATATTCGTTGCTTGGGTTTTCGCGAGCACGCTCGGGTGGTCTCCGAGTATTTGTGAGTGCTCGGATATTTAGTTTTTGTTGACGCAACTGCATGATTTACGGCTGCTAGACAGCTTGAATAAATGTGGGGATTCCCTAGCAACCCCCACATGTACTCAGGCTGGCAGCCGTAAATCATGCAGCTGCGGTTGACAAATACTAAATCTCCGAGCACTCACAAACACTCAGAGACCACCCAAGCATGCTCGCGAAAACCCGAGCAACGAGTATATTCGCTCATCACTATTAGTGACTTATTTGCCTCCTGAGCAGTGCTCCAATCTACATAGGTTAGATAACAGACATTAGGGGCTCCAGTTATAAACTCACAAAGGCAGATGGCATGAATAAGACCCCCAATTCATAGGAGCGGATAAACAGCTGGCTCCCGTTCTTCTCCAGAGACCCCCACGCTGCTTTGGAAAGGTTTGCACTGGGAAAACAAAAAAAAACACACTGTCAAAATTAGAACTTAACATACATTCTACAATACAAAATACCCCCACAAACATTTACATCCAGAGCTGCAATCACAAAGCTGCTGGTGTCCTGTGCACAGAGTGAGCACTGATTCTGTCATTAGAGCCTGGGGAATTTCGTCAGAAGCTCTGAAAGTGACTAGGGCAATAGGCCTGGATCTGCACAGGAGAGTGGCAAAGCAGAGCTGCGGCGCAGTGTTGTACAGTAGAAGGTACAGGGAGCCTGTGCAGCGTACGGTGCCCCTCTGATCAATGACTGGTGATGTCACTGCCCCCGTGTATCCACATCAGCTGCATTGTTCTACAGCAGAAAGGTCACTCGCATTAGAAGCGGTCAATGCACAACATGACAACCTGTCAAGCACAATGCAACGGCATGAAACGCTTTGCCTCTCGTTCTCGATAAATCAGGGTAAAGGACACATTCGGAGCAGCGGCCTCACTGCGCCAGCTCCGGCTGAGAATAGCCCCAGGGTGCAGAGTCTGCGTTCCCTGATAATCTGCATTTTGCAGAGGAGGTCCTTTAATAGACCCCTGTATATCAGTGGCTGAGAACGATGCCGAGGCCCCGGGAGTGGCTGCGCACTGCACCACTTATTACTTATCGGAGCTGACATCAGAACCCAAATATTGATAAGCACCACAAATTGGATGGAAGCTCTCGATTACATCAAACAGTGGAAAACTCATACTTCTCACAGCTGAGGGATTGTTACAATTGCATCCAGTGTAGATAATACTGTGATTGAAGACTGATACAGTGCAAACTATTAAGGATTCATTTGTCTGCACAATATACATTTGTAACAAACTCTCAGTTGTGAGCCAGGTTAAGGAGCTTGACCATAAATGCACAATCCCTCAGTTTGACTGCTGGCACCTCCACAGATCCTGATAACGTGGGCTCACTCTGCGCTGTATGAATGGGGTCATAGCAAGCAACCACCATATCCGCACATGCTCACTCTGGGACCCCTATTCTCATGATGGGTGGGGGTCCAACAGGTCAAACCCCAGGGATCCTACAATTATTACCTATGAGGTGTCTGAGTGATCCAGGTTGTTTAATGGACCTCTCCTTTAAGTCTGTACAGGAATTGAGCCCCTTTGTTTAAACAGTGTTTACAGTCACTGACTGCAAGCAGAGGTCTTGAAAATGGTGAGGAACTGAAGGTGAGATTACTTCTATGCAAATAATAGTAACATTGTTATTCATATAAAACCCGAAATTTTACATGCAGAAGCCCCCACAATTGCATCAAGCCTTGTTGTCAGCGCAAAGACAAAAAGCGCCGACAAGGATTGAGTCCTCCGGCCCAAATGCATGCAGTGAATGACGGGAGAGTGAAGGGAGAGTGTCTTGGGAAGGAGCTGCGCTCGTCAACACATTTGTGGGACTGCGGGTAAACGACTAGAAAAGTCGCAATTACGCCTCATTACCGTGATACAGGATTCCTCGCGCCTCAAGAACTTAAGGAGACATGGAATGTCACAAATCGCAACGAAACGGCTGTTGCCATAGCAACACAATACAGTTCACTGCAATCTCACAGAAAACTGCTATACGGGCAACTCCAGGCAACAGGATGAGAATTCAGTATATCCTTCCCTTCACAATGCGTCTCGTTACCATCAATAAAATCCTTGCTTACCCGGGTCCTGCATTTCTATAATCGCTCTGGTGTATAAATGGGGTGAAACAAGTATTGAACAAGTCACCTATTTTCTAAGTAAATCTATTTGTCAAAGTGCTATTCACATGAAATCCTCCCCAAGATGTCGGTAACAACCCATCCAATACACACAGGTAAAGAAATCACCATAGATGTTCATAAATTTAAAAAATAAAAGCACTGGAAAGTCCTGACATGCGCTGAAATGTAACTAGAAAGCAATCCTGTCACTTGGTGACAAATAATATCAGCTGGTTCAACTGATGGCCGATATAAAGGAGTCTCATTACCAAGCTGTCACACAAGAAACAGCTCATGATGGGGAAAACCATTGAGACGTCTCAAGACCTTCAGAACATTATTGTTGCAAAACATACTGATGGCATTGGTCACAGAAGAATTTGTAAACTACTGAAGGTTCCAGTAAGCACTTCTGGGGCTTTAATCCGGAAATTAAAACACACAATTTCATCATAAATGGGCCAAAAGCAGGTGCTCCCTGCAAGATTTCAAACAAGAAGATTGAAAAGTTACCAAAAAGGTTTCCATGAGCCAAGGACAACTGTAGAGAGCTACAGAAAGACATGGAATCAGCAGGTACAATTTTTCATGGAAAAAATAAGTAATGCACTCAACCTAAATGGCCTGTATGCACACTCACCATGCAACCTCCGTGACCTGTATGCACGCTCACCACGCAACCTCCGTGACCTGTATTGCACTCTCACCACGCAACCTGTGGCCTGTATGCACGCTCACCACGCAACCTCCGTGACCTGTATGCACTCTCACCACGCAACCTCCGTGGCCTGTATGCATGCTCACCACGCAAGACTCCATTACTGAACTAAAAGCATGATCAAGCCCGTGTAACGTGTGCTCAACAAGATTTAGTCAAGCCAGTAAAAATAATGGGAGAATATAGTCTGGTCAGATGAGACCAAAATTGAGCTCTTTGGATGCCATAACACACCATGTCTGGAGGCCAAAAAGCACTGCATGCCAGCCCAAAAACACCATACCAGCAGTGAAGTGTGGAGGCTGTTTTTCAGCATAAGGTACTGGCAGACTTCATATAGTTGAAGAAGAATGAAGGTACAAATGTATCAAGACAATCTTGATAAAAATCTGCTGCCATCTACCAGGATGATTAAGATGAAATGAGGGGGGGACATTCCAGCAAGACAATGATCTCAAAGAGAAAGATGAGCAAACTCTCAATTGGTTTCAGAGAAGGAAAATAAATCTGCTAGAATGGCCGAGCCGATCACCAGACCGGAATCTAATGGAACATGTATGGAAGGAACTAAAGCTCAGAGTTCATAGAAGAAGCCCACGGGACATTCAGTATGTGAAGAGGATGTGTGGAGAAGAATGGGCCAAAATCACACCTGTGACTAGTTTCTCTATACAGGGGGCGTCTTGAAAATTCATCACCAACAAAGGCTTTTGTATGAAGTATTGATTACATTTCGGTAACGTGTTCAATACGCTTCCCGGTGTCATTTCTCATTATTAACTTGTGGCCATGTATGGTGATTTATTTGCCTGTGTGGATTGGATGGGTTGTTACCGATATCTTGGGGGAGAATTTCATGTCAATAGCACTTTGAAAAATAGATTTACTTAGAAAATTGGTGACGTGCAATACCTGCTGTATATCAGATCCAGGAAAGCTGAGTGACAATGGGGCTAATGTAAGAGGAGATACTGTGCAGGTCCATGGAAAACAACGCAATGCAGGCTGCAAAGAGGCCCTACAAAGGCCAAACAATCCACGAAAACTGGCAAAAGATGAGGACAAATAAAACCAGCTGCTGACAAAAGTGCCACAGAAGCCGCCCACAGCTCCATTCCACCCGCCACCCCCTGGAGGTCTGAGCTGATACTGCGACTTGATATAATCAGCTGCTTGTTGCTTAGAGACCCACAAAGTATTGTATCTCTCCACACAGGAAAATCAGCACTTAAAGAGACAAACTATAGTCATTGCAGAACTGCTCCGGAAGCAGCCACCAAAACCCAGAACCTTGAATTATTATGGTGAGCGCAGCTCTGGAGTATATAACAGGATAAAACTCAGGACCAGTAATGTAATGTATGTACACAGTGACTGCACCAGCAGAATAGTGAGTGCAGCTCTGGGGTATAATACAGGATGTAACTCAGGATCAGTAATGTAATGTATGTACACAGTGACTGCACCAGTAGAATAGTGAGTACAGCTCTGGAGTATAATACAGGAGGTAACTCAGGATCAGTACAGGATCAGTAATGTATGTACACAGTGACTGCACCAGCAGAATAGTGAGTGCAGCTCTGGGGTATAATACAGGAGGTAACTCAGGATCAGTACAGGATCAGTAATGTATGTACACAGTGACTGCACCAGTAGAATAGTGAGTACAGCTCTGGAGTATAATACAGGAGGTAACTCAGGATCAGGATCAGTAATTTAATGTATGTACACAGTGACTGCACCAGTAGAATAGTGAGTACAGCTCTGGGGTATAATACAGGAGGTAACTCAGGATCAGTAATGTAATGTATGTACACAGTGACTGCACCAGTAGAATAGTGAGTACAGCTCTGGAGTATAATACAGGAGGTAACTCAGGATCAGTAATGTAATGTATGTACACAGTGACTGCACCAGTAGAATAGTGAGTACAGCTCTGGGGTATAATACAGGATGTAACTCAGGATCAGTAATGTAATGTATGTACACAGTGACTGCACCAGTAGAATAGTGAGTGCTGCTCTGGAGTATAATACAGGATGTAACTCAGGATCAGTAATGTAATGTATGTACACAGTGACTGCACCAGTAGAATAGTGAGTACAGCTCTGGGGTAAAATAAAGGATGTAACTCAGGATAAGTAATGTAATGTATGTACACAGTGACTGCACCAGCAGAATAGTGAGTGCAGCTCTGGAATATAATACAGGATAAGTACTGCAGTGTAATGGATATACAAATTTACTTGTGAAGTACATTTCCTAGAAAACAAGCATCCGCAGATAAGCGGCGCCCACCCACCGCTTGTCAACATGCAAACTACATAGCATTATAAATGAACCTCGGTCATGGACTCCTAGCAACCCCATCCCAGTGAGAATTCCCTGCCCGATAGTGAATGGCGGCAAGCTCCATGTATTTGCAGGATGATATTTTGCATTTTTTGTTACTCTTTACAATTAAAAAAAGACAAGCCATAATGAAAATCTTTTATATAAGACTGCAGGAAATCTCGCTGCCATCGCTATGGAAACTTGGGGTAAGAGCGCCACTTGCCGCTCTGAACTCTTCACATACTTGAGGGTCGCTGAGCCGTATTCCAGCTGAGAGCAACTGACGCCTCCATGTACACAGGAACTTGTGCTACTGCTTAACCCCTTCATGACCCAGCCTATTTTGACCTTAATGACCTGGCCATTTTTTGCAATTCTGACCACTGTCCCTTTATGAGGTAATAACTCAGGAACGCTTCAACGGATCGTAGCGATTCTGAGACTGTTTTTTTGTGACATATTGGGCTTCATGTTAGTGGTAAATTTAGGTCTATAATTTCTGCGTTTATTTGTGAAAAAAAACGGAAATTTGGCGAAAATTTTCGCAATTTTCACATTTTGAATTTTTATTCTGTTAAATCAGAGTTATGTGACACAAAATAGTTAATAAATAACATTTCCCACATGTCTACTTTACATCAGCACAATTTTGGAAACAACATTTTTTTTTGCTAGGAAGTTATAAGGGTTAAAATTTGACCAGTGATTTCTCATTTTTACAACAAAACTTACAAAACCATTTTTTTTAGGGACCACCTCACATTTGAAGTCAGTTTGAGGGTTCTATATGGCTGAAAATACCCAAAAGTTACACCATTCTAAAAACTGCACCCCTCAAGGTGCTCAAAACCACATTCAAGAAGTTTGTTAACCCTTCAGGTGTTTCACAGCAGCAGAAGCAACATGGAAGGAAAAAATGAACATTTAACTTTTTAGTCACAAAAATGATCTTTTAGCAACAATTTTTTTATTTTCCCAAGGGTACAAGGAGAAACTGGACAACGAAAGTTGTTGTCCAATTTGTCCTGAGTACGCTGATACCTCATATGTGGGGGTAAACCACTGTTTGGGCGCACGGCAGGGCTCGGAAGGAGCGCCATTTGACTTTTTGAATGAAAATTTGGCTCCAATCTTTAGCGGACACCATGTCGCGTTTGGAGAGCCCCCGTGTGCCTAAACATTGGAGCTCCCCCACAAGTGACCCCATTTTGGAAACTAGACCCCCCAAGGAACTAATCTAGATGCCAGTGGCGTAACTACAAAGTTATGGGCCCCGGTGCGAACTTCCAAATGGGGCCCCCCCCGCCATAAAATTCAATGTAAGCCCCATAGAATACAATGCAGCCCCCCTCATAGTATAATGCAGCCCCTCCATACAGGGGCAGTGACAAAGACACGAGCAAATGGTGACGAGGGGGCAGAGGAGAGGGAACAAGGGGGCAAGGAAGACAGGCACTAGGGGACACATGGGGGCTAGGAGGCAGGGGAGAAGGATACAAGGGGTCTAGTGGGCAAGGGAGACTGACACAAGTGGGCAAGGGAGACTGACACAAAGGGCACACGGGGACTAGTGGACAAGAGAGACTGGCACACGGGGACACGGACTAGTGGGCAAGGGAGACTGACACACGGGGAATAGTGGGCAAGGGAGACTGATACAAGGGGACTAGTGGGCAATGGAGACTGACACACGGGGACAAGGGACAAGCACAAGGGGACAAGGGAGACAGGCACAAGGGGACACATAGGGACTAGTGAGCAAGAGACTGACACAAGGGGACAAGGGATACAAGCACAAGGGGACACACAGGGACAAGTGGGAAAGGGAGACTGACACACAGGGACTAGTGGGCAAAGGAGACTGACACAAGCACAAGGGGACAAAGGAGACTGACACAAGCACAAGGGGACATAGGAGACAGGCACATGGGGACACACAGGGACTAATGGGCAAGGGAGACTGGCACACGGGGACACAAGCATAAGGGAGACAGGCTCAAGGGGACACACAGGGACTAATGGGCAAGGGAGACTGGCACATGGGGACACAAGCATAAGGGAGACAGGCTCAAGGGGACTCACGGCCCCCTGACCTGCCAGAGCCGCTTGCAGCTGCGACCGTAGTAGTTACGCCGCTGCCTCACACACACACATACTACAGATATCACACACACACATCATACTACAGATATCACACACACACACATCAGTTATTACACACACTACAGATATCACACACACATCATATTACAGATATCACACACATACTACAGTTATCACACACACACACAGACATACTACAGATATCACACACACACACATCATACTACAGATATCACACACACACACACACACTACAGATAACACACACACACACACACTACAGATATCACACACACACACACACATACACACACTACAGATATCACACACACACACACATACACACACTACAGATATCACACACACACACATCATACTACAGATATCACACACACACTACAGATACCACACACACACACACACACACACACACACACACACACACACCAGAGATACCAGCTCATATACACAACTCACAATCTCCTCTCTGGTACAGGGGTGGCTGATGTAAACCGGCTGCAGCTCCTCAGCTTCTCCTGACTAAGGCTAGTTTCACACTAGCGTCGGGAACAACCCGTCGCTGTGCGTCGGGCCGACGTTCCCGACGCTAGTGTGGTCTCCGCCGCACAACGGGGGCAGCGGATGCATTTTTCCCACGCATCCGCTGCCCCATTGTGAGGTGCGGGGAAGTGCGGGGAGGTGGGGGCGGAGTTCCGGCCGCGCATGCGCGGTCGGAAAAAGTGGACCGTCGGGAGCAAAAAACGTTACATGTAAGGTTTTTTTTCCCGACGGTCCGCTACCACACGCCCAAGCGTCGCAAAACGGACGCGACGTTTCTCAATGCGTCGCAAATGCGTCGCTAATGTTAGTCTATGACGAAAAAACGTATCCAGCAAGAACTTTTGCTGGATGCGTATTTTCGGCAAAACGACGCATTTGCGACGTATTGCAGTTAACGCTAGTGTGAAACTAGCCTAAAGCGGCTCTGTCCCGCACCTCCCCCCTGCTCTCGCCTTCTGTCCCGGGGTTATTTTGGCTTTCTCTTAAAGGGAACCTGTCACCCCGTTTTTTCCGTATGAGATAAAAATACTGTTAAATAGGGCCTGAGCTGTGCATTGCAATAGTGTATTTTGTGGACCCCGATTACCCACCTATGCTGCCGAAATACGTTACCAAAGTAGTCGTTTTCGCCTGTCAATCAGGCTGGTCTGGTCAGATGGGCGTGGTGTCTTCCCCCAGATCTTGCTTAGTTTTCCGTTGGTGGCGTAGTGGTGTGCGCATGCCCAAGGTCCCGAATCCACTGCACAGGGGAGTGAAAATAGCGTGATGTGCGACATTTCATTGGTGATCGGTGGGGACGGCCATCTTCCTTTGGTCGCGCGTGCGCAGAAGCGGCGCTCTGCTGGCCGCGGCTTCAGGAAAATGGCCGCAGGATGCCGCGCGTGCCCAGATGGAGATCGCGGCGGCCATTTTCCTGAAGCAGAGATGCGACACCTCGTACACACCCGACTCCGCTCCGTACACCCCCGACTCCGCTCCGTACACCTCGTACACACCCGGCTCTGCTCCGTACACCTCATACACACCCGGCTCTGCTCCGTACACCTCATACACACCCGGCTCTGCTCCGTACACCTCATGCACACCCGGCTCTGCTCCGTACACCTCATACACACCCGGCTCCGCTCCGTACACCTCATACACACACGGCTCCGCTCTGTACACCTCATACACACACTGCTCTGCTACATCCACCCAAACCCCTCCTGACCTCACACAAAAGCTTACCCTCCTCCAGCATGATGACAAACAGCACTGTACTACTGTCCTGCACTACACGGAAGCCCTTGATCATGTGACTCCAACTCCTCCCCTCCTGTGACCTCATCCTAGGTCCTGTGCGCACAGAGCAGTGGCAGCTATAGTAGTGGTGTGCGGCTCTCTGCGGTGGAGGGGCTCTGCTGCGGGACAAGTGCAGTCCCACCCGTGATCGCGAGTGCACGCGCAGCAGGGCCTGTAAGGAAGAATTATTTAAAGGGCCGGCGGCCCATTTTGTAGCTTAGAGTTCTTAGGAGCCCGCCCAGTCTGCTGGACTGGGTGGGCCCCTAAGTACTGCGGGCCCCGTCGCAATTGCGACCCCTGCGACCGCGGTAGTTACGCCCCTGCTAGATGCATAGTGAGCACTTTAAACCCCCAGGTGCTTCACAGAAGTTTATAACGCAGAGCCGTGAAAATAAAAACATTTTTTTCTTTCCTCAAAAATTATTTTTTAGCCCGGAATTTTTTATTTTCCCAAGGGTAACAGGAGAAATTGGACCCCAAATGTTGTTGTCCAGTTTGTCCTGAGTACGCTGATACCCCATATGTGGGGGTAAACCACTGTTTGGGCACACATCGGGGTTCGGAAGGGAAGTAGTGACGTTTTGAAATGCAGACTTTGATGGAATGCTCTGCGGGCGTCACGTTGCGTTTGCAGAGCCCCTGATGTACCTAAACAGTAGAAACTCCCCACAAGTGACCCCATTTTGGAAACTAGACCCCCAAAGAAACTTATCTAGATGTGTGGTGAGCACTTTGAACCCCCAAGTGCTTCACAGAAGTTTAAAAAGCAGAGCCGTGAAAATAATAAATACGTTTTTTTTCCTCAAAAATAATTTTTTAGCCCAGAATTTTTTATTTTCCCAAGGGTAACAGGAGAAATTTGACCCCAAAAGTTGTTGTCCAGTTTCTCCTGAATACGCTGATACCCCATATGTGGGGGTAAACCACTGTTTGGGCACATGTCGGGACTCGGAAGTGAAGTAGTGATGTTTTGAAATGCAGACTTTGATGGAATGCTCTGCGGGCATCACATTGCGTTTGCAGAGGCCCTGATGTGCCTAAACAGTAGAAACCCCCCACAAGTGACCCCATTTTGGAAACTAGACCCCCAAAGGAACTTATCTAGATGTGTGGTGAGCACTTTGAACCCCAAGTGCTTCACATATGTTTATAACGCAGAGCCGTGAAAATAAAAACCATTTTTCTTTCCTCAAAAATAATTTTTTATTTTCCCAAGGGTTACAGGAGAAATTGGACCCCAAAAGTTGTTGTCCAGTTTCTCCTGAGTACGCTGGTACCCCATATGTGGGGGTAAACCACTGTTTGGGCACATGTCGGGGTTCGGAAGGGAGAGAGCACCATTTGACTTTTTCAACGCAAGATTGGCTGGAATCAATGGTGGCACCATGTCGCTTTTGGAGACCCTCTGATGTGCCTAAACAGTGGAAACCCCTCAATTCTAACTCCAACACTAACCTCAACACACCCCTAACCCTAATCCCAACCCTAACCGCAACACACCCCTAACCCTAGTCTTAACCCCAATTCCAACCCTAACTCTAAGGCTATGTGCCCACGTTGCGGATTTGTGTGCGGATTTTTCCGCACCGTTTTTGAAAAATCTGCAGGTAAAACACACTGCGCTTTACCTGCACATTTACCACGGATTTCCAGTGTTATTTGCGTGGATTTCACCTGCGGATTCCTATTATGGAGCAGGTGTAAAACACTGCGGAATCCGCACAAAGAATTGACATGCTGCGGAAAATACAACGCAGCGTTTCCGTGCTGTATTTTCCGCACCATGGGCACAGCGGATTTGGTTTTCCATAGGTTTACGTGGTACTGTAAACGTGATGGAAAACTGCTACGAATCCGCAGCGACCAATCCGCTGCGGATCCACAGCCAAATCCGCACCGTGTGCACATAGCCTGATTCTAACCCTAATTCCAACCCTAGCCCTAATTCTAACCCTAATTGTAACCCTAACCCTAATTGCAACCCTAACCCTAATTCTAACCCTAACCCTAATTCTAACCCTAATTCTAACCCTAACCCTAATTCTAGCCCTAGCCCTAATTCTAGCCCTAGCCCTAAGTGCAACCCTAGCCCTAAGTGCAACCCTAGCCCTAAGTGCAACCCTAGCCCTAAGTGCAACCCTAGCCCTAAGTGCAACCCTAGCGCTAAGTGCAACCCTAGCCCTAAGTGCAACCCTAGCCCTAAGTGCAACCCTAAGTGCAACCCTAAGTGCAACCCTAACCCTAAGTGCAACCCTAAGTGCAACCCTAGCCCTAAGTGCAACCCTAACCCTAAGTGTAACCCTAAGTGCAACCCTATCCCTAAGTGCAACCCTATCCCTAAGTGCAACCTTATCCCTAAGTGCAACCCTATCCCTAAGTGCAACCCTATCCCTAAGTGCAACCCTATCCCTAAGTGCAACCCTATCCCTAAGTGCAACCCTAACCCTACCCCTAACGGAAAAACAAAAATAAATATATTTTCTGTATTTTATTATTGTCCCTACCTATGGGGGTGATAAAGGGGGGGGGTTAATTACCATTTTTTTTATTTTGATCGCTGTGATAGGTTCTATCTATGGTTCTATCTATGGTAAAAGTTCCCACGCTCGAGTTCATATGAGGACATCCAGCAGAGGGCGCCTCACCGCAACTCAAGGTAACTACAGGTCATTCCCCTGCAATCCGTTCATTCCTGGGGGTTTTACAGCCACGAGCACTGCTTTAGCACAGCTCCTGGCTGTAAAATGATTTAACCCCTTCAGATGGATTTACTTCGTGGGACTTGACCTGCGCGTCGGAAGGTATGAGATATTGTTGAGTTTTTATTTTTCCTTTGTTACAGAACGAGGGTCATCAGGTGGATTACCAGTATAATAAAATATTACAACAACTTGTGTCTTTATTTCATTAAAATACTTGTAAATAATGTGTGTGTGTTTTATTAACCATTTCGTACTATTGGATTAATAATGGATAGGTGTCATAATTGACGCCTCTCCATTATTAATCTGGCTTAATGTCACCTTACAATAGCAAGGTGACATTAACCCTTCATTACCCCATATCCCACCGCTACACGGGAATGGGAAGAGAGAGGCCAAGTGCCAAAATAGGCGCATCTTCCAGATGTGCCTTTTCTGGGGTGGCTGGGGGCAGATGTTTGTAGCCGGGGGGGGGGGGGCTGTTAATATCTGCCCTCAGTCACTGGCTTTACCACTCTGGCGTAGAAAATTGCGCGGGAGCCCACGCCAATTTGTTCCGCCATTTAACCCTTTATTTTACAAGCTAGAGTGCCCACACTTTGCACATACACACTACTAACATTAGTAGTGTGGAATATGCAAAAAAAAAGGAATATGAGATGGTTTACTGTATGTAAACCATGTCTCATATCATGTCGGGTTTGTGAAGGAGAAATGAAAAGCCGGCAATTGAATTACCGGCTTTTCTATAGAACACTGATGCGTATTTCTCGCAAGTCACACTGCTGGTCCGTGTGTAATCCGTATTTTTCTCGCCCCCAAAGACTTTCATTGGCGACTTTTTTTTGCGCAATACGGTGACAAACGCAGCATGCTGCGATTTTGTACGGCCGTAGAAGACCGTATAATACGGATCCGTAAAATACGGCTGATAGGAGCTGGGCCATAGAGAATCATTGGGCCGTGTGTTATGCGTATTTTACGGGTGTATTTTCTGCGCTCATACGTCCGTAAAACCCGCCAGTGTGACGCCGGCCTTACTGACATGGGTCAACGACAGACTCCGCTCTGCTACATCATTGCTCATTTCTAATGTTACACGAACATGACAGATTCTGTTCCTTTAAACTACTCTGGGTGCAGCCAAGATACAAGCCATTGTCTGTGCATCCATCTTTCCCTCCCTTCCTTCCAAGAGCTGTAACTTTTTATTTTCCCCCATTGACATTGCTGTACGTTGCTTTATTGGCAGGACAAGCGGTTTATATTTATATATTGTTTTACTCTATTGTTTAGTCCTTTTTTGAGGTTTGAATCTGCAATCGCTTGTTATACAAATGGAGATACCCTAGGAATGTATATAGCCTGTACAACGGCCCACTGCACACAGGGGTACCCCAGTGACATTTGCTCTAAGGGGTTAAGCTACAAAGATTTCAACAAGTGCTCAGCGGGACATCCGGATATTCGGCAGGTGCAGAAAATTATTGGCGGCATTCAGCGGCGACATTTATTGTCTTGATTCTATTTATTTGGGAAGTGAAGCAAAAACAACAAATAAATCAATGTATTCCCGAGTACAGCAGAGCCTGCATTGTGTTCCGCACACAGCTTACATAAAAGGCGGTATAGATCCGAGGGGACGCTTTGTGTCAGGACAAAGGGTGCTGCAAACACAAGGACTGCGCTGCAATGCCAGCCGACAACCCGAGAAGTCACTGCAGGTCAAGTGATTGAGTTGTTGTCAGGATTAGTACAACACGTGCCTGACTAGAGGACTTCTGGAGTAATGGAAGCGAATGATCACTGTGTTATTACATAGGAGTGCACGTGATATTACTACATTATCTGTACTCAGACAGTTATCACTGTGTTATCTGTGGTGCTACATAGGACTGCAGGTGACATCTACATTATCTGTACTCAGAGAATTCTCACTGTGTTATCTGTGGTGTTACATAGGACTGCAGGGGACATCTATTACATTATCTACACAGATCTGAGAGGTTGGGATAGGAGACTAATATAAGGTTGTATCACATTATATAAACACAGCTTTCTACCTCGACACTAGGAACCACGCCAGCTCCCGGCAGTCCGGCGATACCCGCATGTAAGTCTTGATGTGGGGCATGGCTCTGCTGCGGCCTGAAGTTTCTGCCTTCCATTTGCTGCAATATAAAGGAACAGGGTCAGTGGAGAATTCAGTATTATCCATAGAATACAGTCTTGGACTGCTTCATATTTCCTGCTCTTTCAAGAAGAGTTTAACACACTCCTTATCAGAGCCAGGATTACAATGACTGATAACACCTTTACACAAAGCAGATAAAGGATCCACCAGTCAAAGTAGAGGATGCCATAGCTCATCCGCTCCTCCTCCCTACACATTGACATTTGAACACGCTCATTAGATGCTTCACTACTAGATAATGTGGATTTCCTGACAAAACAGGAAAAGGAGATTTTTGTGTACTCACCGTAAAATCTCTTTCTCTTCGCCTCTAATTGGGGGACACAGGACCATGGGTTTATGCTGCTGTCCACTAGGAGGTGACACTATGCATAATCTGAAAAAGATTAACCGTGGCTCCTCCTCTGCAGTATACACCCCTGGACAGCGTCAGCCTTCTCCAGTTTTGTGCAAAAGCATTAGGAGGAACGTAACATGAATAACATACCATGCCTATAAGAAGGCCACTATGTATGAGCTCAAAGAACAATATGAGAACTCAACAGTAACAACGGCCCGTAAAGGGCAACAGGGTGGGAGCTGTTTCCCCCAATTAGAGGCTAAGAGAAAGAGATTTTACGGTGAGTACACAAAAATCTCCTTTACTCTGTCGCCTCATTGGGGGACACAGGACCATGGGACATCCCAAAGCAGTCCCTGGGTGGGAAGCAGTGGACAAATATTGTGCAGACAGGCCCCTACACCTGAGGCACCGCTGCCTGCAGAACACATCTACCCAGGCTCGCGTCCGTTGAGGACTGGGTAAGAAATCTGTAGTGTTTAGTAAACGTGTGTAGGCTAGTCCAAGTGGCCGCCTTACACACTTGTTGTGCCAAATGGCCCAGGAGGCCCCCGTAATACCGGCTGGAAGAGGAGAATTCTTAAGGCGGTAGGCCTCTTGTATGGTGGATTTGATCCACCTGGCAAGGGTAGCTTTGGAAGCTGGCAGACCCTTGCGGCCAACTTCCGGAAGAAGGAAAAGAGAATCAGACTTCCGGAAGGGCGCAGTCCTAGACACATATATACACGCAATGACCAGAAAAGGTCAAGCGTATGCAGAGCCTTCTCCACTCTATGAACCGGGACCGGACAAAGGGAAGGCAGAGAAATTTCCTCATTGAGGTGGAAGTTGGGCACAACCTTCGGAAGGAAGGATGGGACCGTACGGAGGACTACCTTGTCCTGGTGAAAAGCCAGAAAAGGCCGTCTGCAGGAGAGTGCTGTCAGTTCAGACACCCTGCTTAGCGAGGTGATGGCCACCAGGAAAACCACCTTCTGGGATAGAAGGCGGAGCGGGAACTCCTTAAGGGGTTCGAAGGGTGGTTCCTGCAATGCTGTCAGGACCAGGTTGAGGTCCCACGTTTCTAGTGGTCGTCTGTAGGGGGGAACCAATCGAGAAACCCCCTGAAGAAATGTCCTTACTTGCGGCTTGGTAGCAATGCACCTTTGAAAAAGCACTGAGAGGGCTGACACCTGGCTCTTAAGCGAGCCCAGGGACAGCCGGGCCTCCAGACGCGATTGGAGAAAACCAAGTAGTTTGGGGAGGGAATAAGGGAATGGGGTCTGGCCACGAGATTCACACCAGGTAAAGAAAGCTTTCCAGGTACGGTAATAAATCTTGGCAGAGGCTGGCTTCTGTGCCCTGATCATGGTCCTAATGACGTCAGACGAGAGCCCTGCCTGGGTTAGAACCCAGGTTACAAGGGCCACGCCGTCAAATTGAGGGCCCCTGAGTTCTGGTGGTAGAACGGGCCTTGTGATAGAAGATCCGGGCGGTCTTGGAACTCCCTCTTGCTTGATCTTCCTCACCACTCTGGATATCAGGGGGAGAGGTGGAAAAATGTACAGAAGCTGGAACTGGGTCTAGTCCTGAACCAGAGCGTCTGCTCCGAGCGACCGCAGATCGTGTGTTCTGGCCATGAAGTTGGAGACCTTGGCACTGAAGTGGGATGCAATTAGGTCCACATCCGGGGTCCCCCAGCGATGGTAGATCTGATGAAAAATTTCGGGATGGAGAGACCACTCTCCCGAGTCTATTCCTTGTCGGCTGAGGAAGTCTGCTTCCCAGTTGTCCACACCCAGAATGTGGACCGCCGAAAGAACCGACCCTGTGTCCCAGTGGAGGATGTGTGACACTTCTCGCATCGCCTGGGTACTGCGGGTCCCCCCTTGGTGATTCACATATGCCACAGCCGTGGCATTGTCCGCCTGTATTCTGATGTGAGAGGCTGCCAGTAAGTGATGGAAGGCCCTCAATGCCAGGAGGATGGCACGAGTTTCCAGGATGTTGATGGGCATGGTCGCTTCCACTGGGGACCACTTGCCCTGTGGTGTAGGTGCACCGCACCCCAACCCGTCAGACTCGCATCGGTGGTCAGAACCTTCCATTGTCCTGTGAGAAAGGATTTCCCCTTTGCTAGCGAGGTTGGCTTGAGCCATCAGTGCAGGGAACTCCTGGTTGACGATGTTAGCCGGAACTCCCTGTCGAGAGAGAAAGGGTTCTTGTCCCAGGACTTGAGGATGGCTAGTTGGAGAGGCCTGAGGTGAAACTGGGCAAATGGGACCGCTTCTATTGCTGCCCCCATCCTGCGGAGGACTCTCATGGCAAACCGGAGATCGAGGGGGTTTGTGGAGGAGGGTGCGAACTCCTAGGTGGAGAGCCAGTGCCTTGTCCTTGGGAAGGAGCACTAGACCCCTGGAGGTGTTGAATAGCATTCCCAGGAAGGTCAGAGACTGACTCGGGGTTGGTGATGACTTTTGTAGGTTGACTAACCAGCCCATGCGACTCAGTGTCGATTGTGATTGAGACGCTGAGCTTGCAGTCCTTGAAGGTGGGAGGCTTTGATGAGTAGATCGTCCAGGTATGGAACGAATACTATGCCTCTGGAGTGCAGGACGTCCATGGTGGCTGCCATGACTTTGGTGAACACTCTGGGAGCCGTGGCGAGTCCGAACGGGAGAGCCACGAACTGGTAGTGTTCCTGGTCGATTGCGAACCTGAGAAATCTCTGATGGGCGGGTGCAATAGGTATATGCAGGTATGCGTCTTGTATGTCTATGGAGGCGAGATATTCTCCCTTCTCCATGGACACAATGATGGACCGAAAAGACTCCATGCGGAAGTGACGGACCCGTACATATTTGTTGAGCTGTTTTAGGTCCAGTATGGGCCATACGCTGCCTCCTTTCTTGGGAACTACGAATAGATTGGAGTAGAACCCTCGGAAGCGCTCGGCCATAGGGAACGGTACTATGACTCCTGCTTGAAAAAGCGAGGAGACCGCTTGGTGGAAGGCACGAGCCTTGGCTGGTGGTTTTGGGGGGGACAGAGAGGAAGAATCGGTCCGGTGGGTTGGAGGTGAACTCTATCTTGTATCCGGAAGACACTAGTTCCCTGACCCACCTGTCTTCTGTAATAGGCAGCCAGACTTGATGAAAGAGCAAAAGTCGGCCGCCTACGGGTGTGGTGTCTTCCGGAGTCCGTGAGTCATGATGAGGAGAAAGTCTGAGATTTTCCTCCTCTGGGCTTAGACTGGCCTGCTTTTGACTGCCAGGTCTTGTCCGACCTTTGCGTTGAACGTGAGTTGTCCCTGCGTGGGGAACGGTTACGATTTTGTGCTGGACACGAGACGGACCAGCCTGAGGAGTTCCAAAAGGATCGGAATCGAGTTTGGTTATGCCTCTTGTAAGTGCGCTTAGGTTTCAGTTGGGGAAGAGAGGTACTCTTACCCCCGGTGGCGTTGGATATCATCGTGTCCAACTGTTCACCGAAAAGTCGCCCATTGAGGTAGGGGAGATGCGTGATGGACTTCTTTGAGGCTGCGTCCGCTTTCCATTCCCGCAGCCAGAGGATACGCCGAATTGTGATGGCGTATGATGCTATCCCCGCTACACCCCTTGCTGAATCCAGAGCTGCATGAAGCATGTATTCTGCTATAACTGCTATTTGAACCGCTTGGTCCGACAGCTCAGGAGCGGATGCTTGGAGGCCAGCTTGTAAATTTTTGGCCCAGGCCAGAATGGCCTCGGCAACCCAAACTGAAGTGAACGCGGGAGCCAGGGATGCCCCTGCAGCCTCGAATATTGAACGAGCCATGCGTTCTACCTGCCGGTCTGCTGTGTCCCTGAGGGTTGAGCTATCTGGCAGTGAAAGGAGGGTCTGTGCTGCTAGCCTAGAGACTGGGGGGTCCACTTCGGATGGATCTGTCCATTCCTTGGTGTCCTTCTGTGGGAAGGGGTACCTCGCCTCCAGATATTTGCGATCAGCTAATTTTTTCTCATGCTGTGAGAACTGCTTTTTAAGGATCGCCTTAAACTCTGGGTGGATAGAGAAAACCTTAGGTGGCTTCAGAGCTCCTTCAAAGGAAATCTTGTGTTCTGGGGCCTCTGGTGGCGGATCAGAAATGTCCAGCACCCAATGGATGGAAGAGATTATGTCCTCAACTAGTGCTGTATTGCTAGAGGGGAATTGGGATCAGGGACCCCTCCGTTTCCCTGTCTGAGTCGGAGTCACAGATGCCTTCTGAATCCTGTGTATCACTGAGGTGTCCCCTGCTGGGTGAGCTGGGGCGGAGGCATTCTCTGGTCGGGAATTGCGGAGATCTGCATTGTCTGCCCCTGGAAGGGGACGGTCTGGATGACCTGGAACTACGGTGTCTCTCCCTAGAAGGGGATGACCGTGTGCTATGGGATGATGCAGATGGACTTGACCTATAGGTCCGCTTGCGTCCTGACCTAGACGTGGATGTGCCAGGGTCGTCCTGTCCCTGAGTCAAGCTCTTCCTTTGCTGGCTAGCGGTCATAGCCGAGGCATGACTCTGCAGAGCCTGAAGCAATGTGGAGGTTAGATTATCTATAGACTGCGTTATAGATTGCGACATCTAAGCAAAAACTGGAGAAGGCTGACGCCGTCCACGGGTGTATACTGCAGGGGAGGAGCCAGGGTTAATCTTTTTCAGATTATGCATAGTGTCGCCTCCTAGTGGACAGCAGCATAACAACCATGGTCCTGTGTCCCCCAATGAGGTGACAGAGTAATAGGAGCCAAAAAAAAAGCCACAATAAAAATGTAAAGAGCTCCGATTTTCAGTTTAATACACACATACATACACATAGTTCAGTGTTACCTACTGGAAATAGGTGTGAAGCCAGGGTTGCTTCTGCGCGGTCTGGATACCATAGGGCAGGGAGCCGCCAGCTGTAAGACAACGTCAGGAGAACATGAAGAGAAGCCGAGAACACAAACTACCTGCATGGAAATGAGGACCCGAGTGGCATAGGGGAGTAATGATGATGGTAATGGGGTGCAGCCAACACCCGGCCCAGAGAAAGGGGGGACAATCACCGACTGTGGCCTCCAGAGGAGAAGCCGTACCCAGCAGGCGCAACAACCTGCCATCCTGTCTGCAAAAGTCATGTAGAAAGGGAACAAATGGTTTGGGTAAAATGTGCAGAGAGAAGGGAGCGCAGGACTCGAGTTACATCATTGCTTTATCCTAGAGACTAGAAGGAGCAGACAAGGCACCAGCATCTTCATCACTCACCAGGATATCCCTCCAGACTGGTCCGAACGTTATCCACAGACGGATAGATCTGCAAGGAAAGGCACAGCCAAATAAAAAACATCCCTGCAGAGTACAACGTGTCTTCACCAGCAGAATAGCGAGTGCAGCTCTGGAGTATAATACTTTACCAGTTGCAGTGGGTTTTCTGAATGTGGCAGAGTTTTCACCCCTTTCCCCAGGGTCTTCATACTCTCGCTGAATTCAGAATGCAACCACTTGCTTTTATCGGACCCCATTGAGCCTATGCTGGAAAACTGGCCAATCACGGGCCAAGATTCCCTGCCAGCGACAGGGCTGCACTTCTCCCTTAAAATCTACAAAGGAGAGAAATTGGTAATGAAGTTGAGCAGCGTAACATTAGTTTGATTTGGGCAAAAGATAAAAGATGTCCACCAAGTCCAGTAATTGTCCTACAGAAGGGACTGATCACAACACTTACCATATGTGGGGACTAAAAACCCATATACACAGGAGACATACCTTTCTTAAACGGAAGTGTCCCCATTTATCTTTATCATTTCCTTGGAACCTCCCGGGTGTCGATCCGACCAAATACACCCTGTAATAGACAATCAACAGAATCTCACACAGCAGTGCCGGTTCATCAAACAGTTTTCACCAGAATTTTGGGTAAAGATCTAGAGACTGAAATTATTCATCCAGCAACTTTGTAAGCTTTGCAGAAATCACAGTAGAAAGTTCTGACAAAAGGCTAAAAACAATGGCTTGCATCTGCGCCTATGTAACCATGACGGGGCCGAGCACGGTTCATAAACCCATCATAACTTATGCAAAAAAAGTGATATAAATTACAACGGCAATGTTCGTCTTCCCGTCTTGAGTTCATCTCCCGTGTGACACATGGCGGCTGAAAGATGCACAAATTCATTAAGAAGAGCACATCTCAATAAATTTGGCAAACCATCGTGCACTCTTGTTTAAGAATGGCGTGCAAAATTAGGGCTACAGTGCCCAAAACAGAGCCAAACCCTGTACTTAAAGGGAATGTCCAAAATTAACTCCTTAATGACCGCCAATTTGTCTTTTTACTGACCTGAGATATAAGAAAATAGCATCCTCATTCAGGTGATAATCCAGCAGCTGTCGACAACTTGCGGCATCAGCCATGATTAGTGTTGGCACCGTCCATATCTGTTTATCCCCTTAAGGTACCTTCACACGAAACGACTTTGTAACGATATCGCTAGCGATCCGTGACGTTGCAGCGTCCTGGCTAGCGATATCGTTTAGTGTGACACGCAGCAGCGATCAGGATCCTGCTGTGATGTCGCTGGTCGCTGAATAAAGTTCAGAACTTTATTTGGTCGTCCGATCGCCGTGTATCGTTGTGTTTGACAGCAAAAGCAACGATACCAGCGATGTTTTACACTGGTAACCAGGGTAAACATCGGGTTACCAAGCGCAGGGCCGCGCTTAGTAACCCGATGTTTACCCTGGTTACCAGCGTAAAAGTAAAAAAAACAAACAGTACATACTCACCTTCGCGTCCCCCAGCGTCTGCTTCCTGACACTGACTGAGCGCCGGCCCTAAAGTGAAAGTAAAAGCACAGCGGTGACGTCACCGCTGTGCTGTTAGGGCCGGAGCTCAGTCAGTGTCAGGAAGCAGACGCCGGGGGACGTATGTAAGTATGTACTGTTTGTTTTTTTTACTTTTACGCTGGTAACCAGGGTAAACATCGGGTTACTAAGCGCGGCCCTGCGCTTAGCAACCCGATGTTTACCCTGGTTACCCAGGGACCTCGGCATCGTTGGTCGCTGGAGAGCGGTCTGTGTGACAGCTCTCCAGCGATCAAACAGCGACGCTGCAGCGATCGGCATCGTTGTCGCTATCGCTGCAGCGTCGCTTCGTGTGAAGGTACCTTTAGATGCTGCTGTCAATAGTAACATCATATAAATGGTTAACAGAGTGTGGGGGCTTCCTCTTTATACCCATTGGTGCCCTGAGATCATGATTGTGTGGTCCTGATGTTTGCCATGGCAATTCATGACCAAATAGAGGTTTTAGAGTCTGCTGGCTATAGTAACACGTTCAGCCGACATTTAGATGGTAAAAATACATTTTTTAATTCCGGTTATGTCACTTTGCATTAATTCCTCAACAGCACCTGAAGGGTTAATAAACTACCTGACTGCATTTTTCAATTTGTCAAGGGGTGCTGTTTTTAAAATGGTATCATATTTTCCAATATATAGGACCTCCAAGGTCACTTCAAACCTGGACTGTAAAAAAATTATTTTGTTAATTTTCCTTGGAAAAAGGAAAAATTGCAGGTACATTTTGAAACCTCCTAAAATGCTAACAAAATGAAATAATATTTTATACATGGTGCCGATTCATAGCAGACATGTGGGAAATGTTCTTTATTTTGTGTGGTATGACTATCTGGATTAAAGGGATAATCATTCAAAGTTTGAAAATTGCTATTTTTTTCTTTTTACAGTTTTGTCAAATTTCTGATATTTTTTATAAATAAACGCAAAACATATCGACCTAAACCTAACATTATCATGAAGTATAATGTGTCACAAAAAAAAATAAATTAAAAATCACTGGGATATGTTGAAGGGTTCCAGAGTTATTACCAGATAAAGTGACACTGGTCAGATTTAAAAAATTTGGCCCAGTCACAAAGGGGTTAAAAAATGTGTGCCTTCTTTCCAGAAATAGTGCCCCATGTGTCCATGAGCTCAAATTAATGAGGTTGTGATGCAATTCCAGGCATAACCTGTGGACAGGGGTGGCGCTAATTCTGGAAGAAAGCAACCATGGTAAGTGACCCACATATGACACGCATAGTATTTGAGGTTTACCATGCCGATTTTGTTATGTAATGATATCAGTCTGGACAACATGACGCCGGGTCCCTGGTGAATACGTTTGCTACCTGGGGACAATATACCAGTTCTTCCCCCTATAGTTAAACCAGAGGGTACAGACCTGGTCTCAGATAGATTGTGCTGCTTAATGATATCTATCCATTCCTTGAGGCTCGGAGAGTTGTACGAGGACAGATAAGACACCAAGTCCGACCTGAAGTTGGTTCTTGATTCACCAGCTAATGAGGAGGATCCTTCTGGCAGTCTAGGGTACAGAGGACTCAGCCAGATCCTGGGGCAGAGGAAGAACAACGGTAATGAGGTGGGGGGAAACGTACACCGGAAACGTGGAGAGAAGCCAGCCTGTATCACCTATCCAGAGCTGCACCACTGGATAATGCAAAGATCTGCCAGCATCCAACATGAAATATCTGGCAATCCCACAACAATTCTAACATCTCTGCTTCCTGTCAGTGAAGAGGAACATTCTGGGTTATATGTTATTTTGACAACTAAACCAGATCATACAACTGATGTGTTTATTACAATGTATCAGTATGGGCGACAAGTCCAGGATCCAGAAAGGGAGAGATTTGTGATGCCTTTGCGCTGGACTCACAGAGGATTGTCTTCACTGACACATTGTAAGGTCATCAGCTGTATGAGCCTAATGAAACAAAAAAAAAAAAAGTGATCATTCATTAAAAGCAAGAACTGATCATGAAAACAAGGAGAGAATAGATGATTAGATTGGAAACTACTGATATTTCCATAGAATTTAAATTAAAAGGGATGTACATTAACCGAGAATGCCTCCTATCCATCACTAGAGATCAGCGGTGACATCACTGAGAATGCCTCCTATCCATCACTAGAGATCAGCGGTGACATCACTGAGAATGCCTCCTATCCGTCACTAGAGATCAGCGGTGACATCACTAAGAATGCCTCCTATCCATCAACAGAGATCAGCGGTGACATCACTGAGAATGCCTCTTATCCATCACTAAAGATCAGCGGTGACATCACTGAGAATGCCTCCTATCCATCACTAGAGATCAGCGGTGACATCACTAGGAATGCCTCCTATCCATCACCAGAGATCAGCGGTGACATCACTGAGAATGCCTCCTATCCATCACCAGAGATCAGCGGTGACATCACTGAGAATGCCTCCTATCCATCACTAGAGGTCAGCGGTGTGTAAGATTGCACTTACTGAGTGTATTGAGGGACACTCATTTGGCAGCGGATTAACGTAGTCAGGCACGGGTTTTCACTTTAACAGTCCATGTGATTTATTATGGAGTCATACGCCACAGAAATATGAACGACAAGCAAACAGTCTTTACATCAAAAAGAAAAAAATCAGATTGCCGCACCAGCTGCTAGTGAATACTTCCATACACTTGTGTGTCAGATAGCCAGCGTATATGCCATTTGCAGAAATCGGGTGCCACCACAGAAAAAAAAAGTCCATAAAATAACAAAATTGTAGAAAAAGAGAGTGGGCACTCACCATCTGCTAATATTCAGTCTTTATTATGACCACATGTCAACTGCAGGAACAGCAGGGAGAAACGTGATATCACAAGACGTCGGCCGTTTCACGCTGCCGCGTTTCCACGGGTCTTGATCAAGACCAGTGGAAGCGCGGCAGCGCGAAACGGCCGTCTTGTGATATCACATTTGTCCCTGCTGTTCCTGCAATTGACATGTGGTCATAATAAAGACTGAATATTAGCAGATGGTGAGTGCCCACTCTCTTTTTCTACAATTTTGTTAGTCTTTACATCAATCTTCACATCATATTATACGGCTTTGAAACGTGGTCACTAAACACGCCGAACCTCTGTGTCCAGTTATCGTGGGTGACCGCACGCCATACAGTTCACTAATGTCCATGGAGCACAACAGGCACCAACATACGACATTACAGTTGAAGTCTCTAATCATGTTGGACTTTACTCCGCCCAGTTACCATGGGTGACTGCACGGTTCCCCATATGCTGGGTTACCTTCCAGGAGCTCCTGCTCCATACGCTGACTCCTGTCAGTACTCTCTCTCTCAGGGAAGCTGCCGAACTGGGATCACCGTCCCGGGCAATGCCTTGCTCACCAGGCCACCTGACAGTCCAGATCCTCAGACGGGCTGTAGCTTCCAAAAATGCAGTGCCATCACAGACTCTGCACACGCGTCCTCTCTGTGTGCTATTCAGGACGTTCATCCCCATCTGGGACCGTCCAACACACAGGCCCCCAGGTCCAAGGCCTCCCCCATGTTCTCTTCAGGGATCTAGTCCTACTCCCAGGACCTCCCAACACAGAGGCCCTCCAGGACCTGGCACACAGACCACTCAGGTCCATCCATCTTTTTTCCATGTGACCCACATGGTCACATTATATACTTGTAGCCACTCCCATAGGTGGGAGGTGGCTAGTTCAACCATTACAACTACAGATATGCCTCCATGCATATCCTGAGGAGCACATCAGCGGTGACATAACTGAGAATGCCTCCTATCCATCACTAGAGATCAGAGGTGACATCACTGAGAATGCCTCCTATCCATCACTAGAGATCAGCGGTGACATCACTGAGAATGCCTCCTATCCATCACTAGAGATCAGCGGTGACATCACTGAGAATGCCTCCTATCCATCACTAGAGATCAGCGGTGACATTGTGAAGGAACAAATTATGAAAGGTTCTCCATTTTGTGCTAGATTCTCCATTTTGTGTTTTTGACTCCATTTTCTTGTTGCTTAAAGATAAATTCTGTTATTTAATTAGGTAAAAGGTTACAGCTGCCATGAAGTAACTTTATCTTTTTGTTCACAAGCCTGGTATGCAACTAGGCTATGTTTCATAATTGGTATAAAGACCTTGAGTTTTCTGTCTCGAGCCAGATAAGAGATTCGGGGGTGTATCACTATACAAGACTGAGGCATCTGTTAGAAAAACACATACTGTGCCAGAAAGACATGACTATATCTGTAGTTTCCATTTTTTCCTGTATCCTCATGGGTTAAGTTTTTCCTGCATTCTTATAGGTTAAGAACTGTGAGCGTGTTCTTATGCTGATTGGTTGAAGTATAATTTCTGTGACAATGAAAACTCATATACAAAATAAACGGGGCCCAGAGATCAGCTCGATCCCCCATACAGAGACACACGTCTCCGTCTGGTCATTTTCAGTTGCCGGCAACACCTTGTATATTAATTTGGAAATCACTGGGTTAACCGTGAAGGATCAATTTAAATCCTCCCTCAACAGTTGGCGCTTAACGTGGGGCTCCAAGCAGGAACGCCTCTGCCGCCCGGAGGACAACAAGACAAAGGACCCTCGGACCGGACACAGGCACTGGAAAATTGGGACTGATCATCCCCCACAACAACCAGGGTAAGTTGGCAGTTATACTGTCCAGACTGACCGTTTGGTGTGGTTTTCCTGTGTTTGTTGCTGCAAAGAGGATCTGAGGTTTGTCCCCGGAGGTGGGATGATTTTTGGGTGGAATCATATAGAGGTGTAGTTCCGTTGGAAGCCCAGTGCTCGAACCGTACCTCATAAGGGACGGACACCCCGGATTGACCAGTGATGTAATTCTCTTTATAGTCAAAATATCCTGAATTCCTGATCACTGTTAGAATCAGGCGCGGTGAGGTGATCGAAGATTGGGTAGGATGCGTAACTAAGGAATCATATATTTATGTATTTCCAGGGGTGTCCGGAGGGTTAAGTCTAAGACGCCCTCCTCCTTTCACTGAGTACCGCGTTTTTGGGTTGTCCCAGCGGGGGACAGAGAGAGACCCAGTGGAATAAAACCGTAAGGCCGTCGGTATTATGCACAACTAAGAAGGATATTTAGCTCTAAAGGAGAATCCGTTTTTGTGGAAGGAAAAGAAGTCTTTGAAGTTGTATTATGAATCTGATATTGTTTGCCCAAAGACGGGGAAAATATTCTCAATCATTGGTTTTTCTAAGGTGTTCTGGTATGTGAATTGTGCGATGAAGATTTTGTAGAAATTAATTAAGTCTAAGAACTACTGTATTTCGTTTGTGTTTGTCTTTGAAATATCCGATGGGAGGGGTCGCGTAGCTGCGTTATTGCTTGTCTCTTTTCTCTGTGTAGAGGAATGCTGTGATCTCTCTTATCTTGGAATGGAGAGAGCACATACTGTAACGGTGTTCTCTGTATTTTCTCTGGTAAATCTGTCTCTTGTTTAAAGCGACAACATTGTTTTTAAGTATAAAGAAATATTATAATCTGGAAAATTGAAAGTGAAATCTAGTGTCTAGTTTTAGAAGGAAATTTGTAAGTGATTGGTAAAAGCAAGTTGAGTGGTTGATATATAGCAAATTGAGGATCAACAGAGAAAATGAATTCTGATTGTTTTTTGCTACGTTGAAAAATGAAAGCTGTCTACTCCTATGATAAAGTCTGGATGTTTTGTGGTGCAGGAAGGTATTGAGAAAGCGTTTGAGAATAATGTGTCAGAAAGACAAACAATTAAAAATGATGATCTGGAACAGGGGGGTCTCCCTGCTTGATGATAAGGTCCCTCCCCAGCCCCATGTCAATTCTCAGATCAAGAGCTTGTTTTAATTAGAGTAGATGACAGACCCAATAAATATACTCTTATAAAACCTATCCCTGTGGAACCTTTCCCTGAAGTTACTGCTCAGTTCGTAATCTCTCCCTCATGTCCGGTAAATTTACTGGGGGCAGATTTATTATCACAGTTCCGCTCCAGAATACAATTCCAAGATGATGGTCCTGATAGACCCAGATTCTCCCCCAATAATGCCTGTAGAACCAGTAAAAGTGTTTCTCAAACCTGGTGCCCCTTTTTCTAAAGTCCATCAATACCCTTTGAAACATGATCAGGAGCAGTGCCTCAAGGGGCAAATACAAATGTTATTCGATAATGGTGCCCTGGTACCCTGTGTTTCCCCATGTAACACGCCCTTGTTTCCCGTTAAGAAAAAGACCCCACCCGGCCAACCCCCTGTGTACCGGCTGGTACAAGGTCTACGGGCAGTTAATGCAGTTACTGTTCCAGAAACTCCGGTGGTGCCTAAGCCACATACTCTTTTGTCCCAGATATCTCAGGATGCTGCTTGGTTCATGGTTATCGATCTTGCCAATGTCTTCTTCAGCATTCCATTACACCCAGATTGCCAGTTTCTGTTTGCATTCACTTATCAGGGATGACAATTGACGCGGACAGCTATGCCACAGGGGGCCCAAAAAGAAGTCCCAATCAGTTTGCAAAAAATATGGGAGAGTGTCTTTTACCCTGGCAGTTAGAACACCCCTATGTCACGCTGCTTCAGTATGTGGATGATCTTTTGTTGTGTGAACGGACAGAGCAGAAAACCATTGTTGCCACTGTTAGTTTTCTCAAGTATCTGGCAGATCTGAACTGTCGGGTTTCGGCCTCGAGATTTCGGTTCTGCCTTGGTCAAGTGATATTTTTGGGTCACTGTCTCCTTCAGGGTGCCAGACACCTCACAAAAGAAAGAAAAATAGCCGTCAGCTCCCTTCCTTTACCAAAAGATGAGACTGAACTCCAGCGTTTTCTTGGACTATGTACTTATTGTTGTCAGTGGATACCGGACGCATCCCGTATAATGCAACCTTTCTACAATGCCCTGAAAGACGGTTCAAGATATGCTGATGATTTGGCAGATTCCACACCAGATACGCTGTTACTACGGAAGATACTGTAGTGCACGGAGCTGCACTCCCTCCCTCACTGTCAGCACAAGAAGTAGAACTTCAGGCTCTGTCTACTGCATGTGTTCTGGCCAAGGACAGGCGGGCTAATATATACACGGACTCACAGTATGCATTTGGTATTGCTCATGATTTAGGAGCCCTATGGGCCAATCGAGGGTTTATTACCACCGCCGGGACTCCAGTGAAGAATGCTGAAGCTGTTAAAACCCTCATGGACTCAATCAAATTACCCACTGATGGTCCATACCCCACACGATGTATATAGTATCCCTAACCAAGTATAATCTAGCCACATGTCCATGACCAGACAGCTGCGACTTCGGTGTGCTATTCTCATGCCTACTAATGTGACTTTGAAAAGGTGCACTGTCCTAAACCCCGCTACTCTTCTCCTAGTACCTATGGATCCAAAGGGGGGAGGAGTAGGTGACATGAAAAAGGACACTCTTTTTCTTTTTCTTTCTAAAATGGATCCAGGGGAACAAGATTAGGTTTCCAAACCATATGATTGTCTAGAATTGATGTCTCAGGAAACGGCTGGTCTCTAGTGTGCCCATTCTAATGCTGATTTTGAGCTTTTTGTAGATGGATCCTGTCACCAAGATGACCAAGGACGCTACTGTACCAGATATGCTGTGGTCTCAGAACATGAGGTAATCAAGGCAGAGTCAATGCCAGCTCATATGTCTGCACAAGAAGCAGAGCAAACTAGCAGAAGGTAAGACTGTAAATATCTACACTGATTCCAGGTATGCTTTTGGCATTATACACGGTTATGGGCCTATCTGGAGAGCCAGGGCTTTCCTGACAGCAAATGGCCACCCCTTTAAATGTGCTGAGGCAGTCCAGCAACTTATGAATGCACTACAGTTTCCCACCCAAGCAGGCATCATAAAGGTAAAGGCACATACCAAAGGCACTGATGGACGGACAAAAGGGTAACGCACTGGCAGACCAGGCTGCCAAGAAAGCAGCAAGCACTCCTGTAGCCTCTCAAGTACATCACCTAGACACCCCACCATCTCCACTTGTGTTGAAAGACATCTTAGCCCGGTTACAAGAACAGGCAAGTAAGGAGGAGAAAAATAGGTGGCAAAGGATAGGGGCTTGCTCTGATACCGTCACTGGGCTATGGGGGAGGGGTGAAAAGGTCTGCCTACCACAGGTACTGTACCCAATGATGGCACAGGTTCTGCACGGGAATGTGCACCACTCGAAGACGGCCATGTGTGACACCCTACAGAAACAATGGATTGCCCCCGGGTTTTCCACCTGCGCAGAAAGGCAGGTACAGAGCTGCATGATATGTGCCACACATAATCAGGGTAGGACAGTGAAAACCCCATCCAAACACACTCCCCGGCCCTTTAACCAATTCCAGAGACTGCAGAATGATTATATTCAGTTACCCAGGGTAGGGACGTATGAGTATGTGTTGGTCTGCATTGATTTATTTTCAGGTTGGCCACAAGCCTACCCAGTTGCCAAAGCTACGGCTAAGACAACGGCGAAGAAACTGATGGCTGAGATCATATGCAGGTATGGAATTCCTGAAGTCATTGAAAGCGATCAGGGTTCCCATTTTACTGGAGAGATCATGTCAGAGGTAATGGCAGCACTGGGGGTAAGTCAAGCATTGCATACTCCATCCGCAGAGTAGTGGAAAAGTGGAGAGACTAAATGGAACTTTTAAGCTTAAAATCCAGAAGGCAATGACAGAGACTGGTAAACCACGGACAGAATGCCTTCCTCTAGCTTTGTTTTCAGTAAGATATACCCCAAACAGGAAGACAGGACTGTCACCGTATGAGATTCTGTTTGGCAGGAGCCCCAATCTTGAATGTTTCTTTCCACAACAGTTGCAGCCCAAGTACCAGGACTTGTTATGTGCAGGCCTTACATGGACACTTTGCCAAAGTGCATTTAACTGTCTTCAGTTCTCTTCCAGACCCAGACAAGGTTCCTGGACACCATCCCTTTGTGCCAGGAGACCTGGTGTATGTGAAAAAGTTTGTGTGCAGAGATTGTCTCCAGACAAGATTTGAAGGACTCCACACGGTGATCCTGGTCACCCCCCACTGCAGTAAAACTTGAAGGAAAGAGCACCTGGATTCACGCTTCACACTGTAAAAGAGACCGAACCAGTGTTTAGTCACAGTAGTGACTGAAGGGAAATGTTGCTGTTGTTTTTGATCCTGGGACCAGGGGCTATCCTCGCCCCTACCTCTTCGGCCCCTATTGTAAATAAGAATTCTGGCCCCACTATTCTCTGGGTAAACCAAACAGCCCCAGTGAATATCTGGCGATTTGATTTCTGTGATGTAGTCAAGTGCCCCGAGACTGAACGGGTGGTAGAGGGAATCATCCAGTTTTATATATGTGTTACCAGAAATGACAACAATAATTGTTATTATTAGACAGATGCTGCCTGGAATACGGGAGATGATTGGGGATATAAACCTAGCGAAGCCATGTTCTCTAAGGATAGGACGGGTAGGAGTCTTCGTGGGAGAATGCATCTAACAGCCCTTCTGCAACCACCTAGGGGCTGTAAATGGGGTAAAAGTTGTCACCCCCTCCTCCTAAATCTTGAAAGCCCCCAATCTGCTGACCTGCAGACATTTGTACTGGGAAGGCATTATAATTATGTATTTAATAGTGGATACCATGGGAATTTAGGCCATATACAGCTCCAGGATATTAGCTTCAGACCAACCATGACCCCTGTTACCAGTACAGCTAAAACAGGCCCAGGTGAGCGTTTGCAAAATGTAGTTAATGAAGTAATACCCATTCCAGGTCTCAGTTGGCAAGAAGTTTTCTCCATAGAAACACAAACAGCCCCAAGGAAAAACCTATGGTTAGAATGGGTGAGATACAATGTAAGAGTCCAGAATATCTCTGTAGGATGTATTGCTTGTGCTGCTGCGAATACACATCTATACACACATGCATTGCTTTTCCCTGATGACAACACCACTGCCTGTGTCATGAATCGTTTGAAAGGTCTGAAGCCCACTGATTGTCCAGATTATGTCCTACTAATTCATGAGAAACCCAAACTAAAGGTTCCAGGAGAAAGTAACCGTATTATCTGACAATTACACCTGCTATAATTCCCACGACACCACAGGTATACCAGTAGGGATCTTCAAGACAAGTTTCTGCAAAGAGAACAGTTCTCTAGATACTGATTTGCTAATTAAACATACACAATATATGTACACCAAAGATACCTGATGAACCTACCAGAAAGAGGAGAAGTCTCGATCAGCTCCACATGAGTTATGAAGAAGATCCACTAGTATATATTGATACCATTGGAGTGCCAAGGGGGGTGCCTGACCAGTTTAAAGCCCAGAACCAGATTTATGCCGGCATTGCTTCTATAATCCCACAGGTGCAGATTAATAAAAATGTTGAATGGATCAAATATATATATTACAGTGAACAAAGATTTGTCAATTATAGCTGTGATGCCTTCCAGGGTATAGTTGAGGATTTGGGCCCTAACACTTGTATGACCCGTGCTGCAACCCGACCTAAGAGAATTACACTGAATCCTGTCCAGACAAGATCACATGTAGTGATATAAGAAGCTGACACAGGATTGTGGTTGGTGGATAGTGGAGACATTAACTTTTGGGAGTAGGCTGACAGTAATCCTTTTGGGAAGGAGCTGTAGACCAGCATGTCATGTCGCCCCCCACCACGAGAGAACCAACCACATCAGGTAGGGCAAGACAGATACAGGAGTATTATCCCTGGAGGCCCTCTGACTAGCTAGCTATGCAAAAACAATTGGCTGACCCTGAGAACCAACCTTTCTCATTTTACAAACAAATAATGACAATACGATAGATGTATAAGTACACCTGGGCAGGCCTAGGTAGTTAGTGAAAGCAATCTCGACTGGCACCTTCCTCAATCAAGAAGTAGACCCACCAGAGTACGATGGTACTGATCCAGGGGAGATCCCTAAGTATGTCCCCCTCAAGAGAGTAGACAAAAACCCCCCATTCTCAGATGATGCTAAGAGATTTAGTTTAGGGACAGTGGGAGAACTCCATGTGAGGTTAGTGAAGGGTTCAGCTACCTGGAGGCCTCTCGCTAGGGGAGAGTTTCTGAGGTGTCTGGATGAAGAAATCCACCTCCCCTTTTCCCATCACATGGACAGTCTCGAAGGATCTTTCTTTAAGGGAAAAACTTAGTGTTTAGGGGGGATTGTCAAGGTGAAAATATATTTTCTTATATACTTTTTGTACTGCTATATCTTAGACTGTGAAATAATAAGATTTTTCCCTCGCTTGTAGATATTAATGAAACTGTATTTAAAATGGCTGGTAACATGGCACCAGTCATGTGAAGACCAGTACCCCTCGAGCTTAGAGCTCGGGATAGTATCTCTGATGCTGGACAATAATTAACAAAATTTATCTAGGGGGGAATGTGAAGGAACAAATTATGAAAGGTTCTCCATTTTGTGCTAGATTCTCCATTTTGTGTTTTTGACTCCATTTTCTTGTTGCTTAAAGATAAATTCTGTTATTTAATTAGGTAAAAGGTTACAGCTGCCATGAAGTAACTTTATCTTTTTGTTCACAAGCCTGGTATGCAACTAGGCTATGTTTCATAATTGGTATAAAGACCTTGAGTTTTCTGTCTCGAGCCAGATAAGAGATTCGGGGGTGTATCACTATACAAGACTGAGGCATCTGTTAGAAAAACACATACTGTGCCAGAAAGACATGACTATATCTGTAGTTTCCATTTTTTCCTGTATCCTCATGGGTTAAGTTTTTCCTGCATTCTTATAGGTTAAGAACTGTGAGCGTGTTCTTATGCTGATTGGTTGAAGTATAATTTCTGTGACAATGAAAACTCATATACAAAATAAACGGGGCCCAGAGATCAGCTCGATCCCCCATACAGAGACACACGTCTCCGTCTGGTCATTTTCAGTTGCCGGCAACACCTTGTATATTAATTTGGAAATCACTGGGTTAACCGTGAAGGATCAATTTAAATCCTCCCTCAACAACATCACTGAGAATGCCTCCTATCCATCACTAGAGATCAGCGGTGACATCACTGAGAATGCCTCCTATCCATCACTAGAGATCAGCGGTGACATCACTGAGAATGCCTCCTATCCATCACTAGAGATCAGAGGTGACATCACTGAGAATGCCTCCTATCCATCACTAGAGATCAGCAGTGACATCACTGAGAATGCCTCCTATCATCACTAGAGATCAGCGGTGACATCACTGAGAATGCCTCCTATCCATCACTAGAGATCAGCGGTGACATCACTGAGAATGCCTCCTATCCATCACTAGAGATCAGCAGTGACATCACTGAGAATGCCTCCTATCCATCACTAGAGATCAGCGGTGACATCACTGAGAATGCCTCCTATCCATCACTAGAGATCAGCGGTGACATCACTGAGAATGCCTCCTATCCACCACTAGAGATCAGAGGTGAGATCACTGAGAATGCCTCCTATCCATCACTAGAGATCAGTGGTGACATCACTGAGAATGCCTCCTATCCATCACTAGAGATCAGCAGTGACATCACTGAGAATGCCTCCTATCCATCACTAGAGATCAGTGGTGACATCACTGAGAATGCCTCCTATCCATCACTAGAGATCAGCAGTGACATCACTGAGAATGCCTCCTATCCATCACTAGAGATCAGCGGTGAGATCACTGAGAATGCCTCCTATCCATCACTAGAGATCAGTGGTGACATCACTGAGAATGCCTCCTATCCACCACTAGCGATCAGCGGTGACATCACTTCCAGATTCCCTGACATTTGCCGCTCGCCACCATACACTACAGTACCCCGGTGAAGAGTGGCAGGACATAACAGTGGCAGGTAGATATAATGTCACGTTGTGTCGCTCAGTCACCAGAAAGCAGGAGACAAAACGAACAAAAGAGTCAGAAGTGATTGATGCAATTGAAGGTGTTGAGTGCGGAGGCTGCAGACACGAAAGAGAAAAGCTTTCACATGTAACCTGCAGAGAGGACAATAGCGGGAGGCGAGGAGGACACAAGATGTAACAGACGCTCTGGTGTAATGTCAGACGCTCCCTGATCCTGATACTACACTGCAGCTCCTCATTTATTACTGCTGACAACCTGCTTGTATGTAGTGAGAGAGGTTGTCAGTCCCCCCGGTGATAACACCAAGATATAATATAATGACATGTGGTCGGAGATGAGACCACACACCTTATACCTTCCTCATCAATCTATAGCCAGAATATTGGATGTCAGATTATCAGAATGTCCGGATTATGAGATGCCGCTGTGCACAGCCGAGAATTCGGGTTGTTCTTACCCCTGGGTCTTCTGGTGCCAGTCATCACGGATCAGGTTACTTGTGTGGATGACGACCCGCAGACCTTCCTCGTATAAGAGCAGCATCATTTTCCTTTAAGAAACGAGAAACATTCGATTATCTCTGATACAATTCACAATTGTGAAGAGAAGTTGGAAAACCCCTTTAAGGAGTTGCTGGTTTCGTCAAATACAGCGACAGCAATTCTGAGGGTTTGTTACATTGTATCCAGTGTAGACAATCCTCCATGACACATAGCGAACCATCACCACAGGGCCTCTGCTGATTATTTATCTTCCAGGAGATTGGACACAATGGAAGCAAACCCTCAGCTGTGAGCATTGGCTTACGGCAGGTTAAGGCCCCGTCACACATAGCGACGCTAAAGCGATCCCGACAACGATACGACCTGTCAGGGATCGTTGCTGCGTCGCTATGTGGTCGCTGGTGAGATGTCAAACAGTGAGATCTTCCCAACGACGCAGCAGCGATGCGGCGACCTGTAGCGACCTGTACAACGATGTCGTTGGTCGTTGTGACCCTGTCACATGGCAGCTATTATGACGATTCAGACCTCGATGAGGGACGTCCTGTGTGACGTTGTAGTCAACGAGGTCGTTGGTAAGGTGTCAAACACAGCGATGTGTGCTACCCAGCGGGACCTCAACGATCAAAAAAAGGTCCAGGCCATTCCGACACGACCAGCGATCTCACAGCAGGGGCCTGGTCGCTGGTACGTGTCACACATAGCGAGATCGCTACTGAGGTCGCTGTTGCGTCACAAAACTTGTGACTCAGCAGCGATCTCGCTAGCGACCTCGCTTAGTGTGACGGGGGCTTTAGTTTCCATTCACTGACAGCAAGCAGAGTGCTGTGACAAGATAAACAATCCCTGCAGGAGTCACAGAAAACGTGAGAATACTGTGGGCCTGGATCAGAGAGAGCTGCCCCCTTTGGTGCCGGGCCCCTCGCTGGACGGCTGCTTGGAAACTGATACTTGACATGGAGGAGAACACGGAGCGATCCCATTATCTGCGAGATCCTGTGCCCTCCGCTCACACAGGGACTCCAAAATCGGAATCTACAGCTGAAACCAGAAGTTTCCATCCACTATATAAGAAGACACATCTGCAGGTTTTTCTCAATATCCGACATGAAATGAGAATAAACCTTTCCCATTTGAGGTCAATTAGGATTACCATAATTATTAATATTTGCCAAATGCCAGAATAATGAGGGAGAGAGAAGGTTTTAAGGCATTTTTATTACTTACTGCAAAGTCAAAAGTTTCCATACACCAAGGTTAATATGCCTTTAACCCCTTAAGGACCAAGCCACTTTGTAGGTTAAAGACCAGACCATAATATTGAAATCTAGCCACTGTCACTTTATGAGGTTACAGCTCTGAAACGCTTCAACGGATCCCACTGATTCGTCCACTTTACATCAGCACAATTTTGGAAACATTTTTTTTTGTTAGGAAGTTATAAAGGTTAAAAGTTGACCAGCAATTTCTCATTTTTGTTTTTTAGGGACCACATCACATTTGAAGTTACTTTGAGGGGCCTATATGACAGAAAATACCCAAAAGTGACACCATTCTAAAAACTGCACCCCTCAAGGTGAGCAAAACCACATTCAAGAAGTTTATTAACCCTTCAGGTGCTTAACGAGAACTAAAGCAATGTGGAAGGAAAAAAAAGAACATTTAACTTTTTTTTTCACAAAAATGTTACTTCAGACACAATTTTTTTTAATTTTCTCAAGGGTATCAAGAGAAAATGAACCACAATATTTGTTGTGCAATTTGTCCTGAGTACGCTGATACCCCATGTGTGGCGGAAGACCACCGTTAGGGTGCATGGCAGAGCTCGGTAGGGAAGGAGCGCCATTTCATGTTTTGAATGCAAAATTGGCTGGAATTGTGATCGGACACCATGTCACGTTTAGAGAGCCCCTGATATGACTTAACAGTGGAAACCCACACAAGTGACACCATTTTGGAAACTAGACCCCTCAAAGAACTTATCTGGATGTGTGGTGAGCATCTTAAACCACCAGGTGCTTTACAGAAGTTTATTACAGAGCTAAGAAAATTAAAAAAGTAAACAAACACATTTCCCGTAAAAAATTTTTCTTTAGCCCCAAATATTTTATTTTCTCAAGGTAACAGGAGAAAATGGACCCCAGCATTAGTTGTGCAATTTCTCCTGAGTGTGCACTGAATACCCCAAATGTGGGTGAAAGTCATAGTTACTTACCGATAACGGTATTTCTCAGAGCCCATGACAGCACTACCAGAGAGAGGGGATCCACCCTTCAGGGACAGGAAACCTATAGGATAAAAGGGCGTAACCACCGATCGACCAAACCGCTGCATGACCAGCTCTATCCTCACCTACTGTATCCTCACCCATCCCTTGTAGATTGTGAGCCTTCGCGGGCAGGGTCCTCACTCCTCCTGTACCAGTTATGACTTGTATTGTTTAAGATTATTGTACTTGTTTTTATTAAGTATACCCCTCCTCACATGTAAAGCGCCATGGAATAAATGGCGCTATAATAATAAATAATAATAATAACAATAATACCTCTCCCCTGCATCAGTTTGGTTTACAGAGCATCGGAGGTCCTCCAGGTTAGTGACAATAAAAAATACACAATTTTATCATATTGCTTAACAGGTGAACACTGTGCCTACATTAAAAAAAACCCACACTTCATACAAAGGAATGTGCTCACCGCACACGTGATGGGGGGGGAATAAGCGGGTGCTGTCATGGGCTCTGAGAAATACCGTTATCAGTAAGTAACTATGCTTTTCTCAGTCCCCAATGACAGCACCACCAGAGAGAATTGCAGAGATTATTGCTTAGGGAGGGACCACAGCCTGCAGAACCCTTCTTCCGAAGGTTAAGTCAGATGAAGAGGCTAGGTCTAAGCGGTAGTGTCTAAAAAAGGTTGAAGGTGATGACCAAGTGGCCGCCTTACAGATTTGATCTAATGGTACCTCCGACCTTTCGGCCCAGGAGGTCGCCATAGCCCTTGTAGAGTGGGCCTTCAGTTCCTCCGGAACGGCGTTCCCGGTGGAGGAGTACGCCAAGGCTATCGCATCTGTTATCCAGCGTGCTATAGTGCCTTTAGAGGCTCTGAGTCCTTTCCTGGGTCCCTGGAAGCAGATAAAAAGAGACCCTTCCTTCCTATGCTGCTGGGTGGATTTTATATACTGAACTAGACACTTTCTCACATCTAATGTGTGGAACTTTTCTTCTTTCTAGGGTCTGGACAGAAGGAAGGAAGGATTATTTCCTGAAACCTATGGAACGTGGATGCTACTTTTGATAGATAGGCAGGGTCTGTCTTTAGTACAACCTATCATCCAGGATTTGTGTAAAGGGAGTGTTTCCAGACAGGGCTTGGAGATCACTTATTCTGCGGGCAGACGTTAGGGCTATCAGGAGGGCAGTTTTAAGTGATAGAATTTTAAGGGTATTGATTCTACAGGCTCAAACGGGGATTCTGTTAAAGGGAACCTACCACCCTGTTTTTTAAAGATTAAATAAAAATAGTGTGAAATAGGGGCAGAGCTGGGCTTTACATTAGTGCCTTTTTGGGCCTTTACACCCCCGTTAGGCTGCCGAAATACCTTAGTGAAGTGTCCGTTTTGACCTGTCACTCAAGCTGGTCAGGTCGGATGGGCGTGGTCACAGCGCTGTTTGTCCCCCAGGATCCTGCTCATCATTACGTTGGTGGCGTAGTGGTGTGCGCATGTCCAGCAGATGAATCCACTGCTCAGGAGATGAATAACGGCGCGGTCTTCGCTATTCAGCCGTTTACCGGTGGGCGCGGCAATCTTTCCTGTGGCAGCGCCTGCGCAGATGGAGCGCTCTGCTGCCCGGGACTTCAGGAAAATGGCCGCGGGATTCCGCGCGTGCGCAGATGGAGATCGCGGCGGCCATTTTCCTGAAGTCCCGGGCAGCAGAGCGCTCCATCTGCGCAGGCGCGGCCACAGGAAAGATGGCCGCGCCCACCGGTAAACGGCTGAATAGCGAAGACCGCGCCGTTATTCATCTCCTGGGCAGTGGATTCATCTGCTGGACATGCGCACACCACTACGCCACCAACGTAATGATGAGCAGGATCCTGGGGGACAAACAGCGCTGTGACCACGCCCATCCGACCTGACCAGCTTGAGTGACAGGTCAAAACGGACACTTCACTAAGGTATTTCGGCAGCCTAACGGGGGTGTAAAGGCCCAAAAAGGCACTAATGTAAAGCCCAGCTCTGCCCCTATTTCACACTATTTTTATCTAATCTTTAAAAAACGGGGTGGTAGGTTCCCTTTAAAGCTGACAAGACTAGATTCAAATCCCAGGCTGGTAACCTATGTATAGTTACTGGTCTAGACCTTACGACTGCTCTGACAAACCGTGATACCCAAGGGTTGGCCGCTATGTTTTCACAGTACAATGCTCCTAGGGCTGCCATCTGTACTTTTAAAGGTACTTACTGAAAGGCCTAGATCTAAACGCTTTTGTAGAAATTCTAATATTTCAGCAACTGGGACCCCATCTTGTAATCTTACCCTGAAGGTGGACAAAATTTTTTTCCAGGTTTTGCCATAGATTTTTGTGGTCACCCACTGCCAAGACTTGGACTGGCCGGCTCCGAATCCTTGTTTAAAGCTTCGGAACACTTCAGGTACCATCCTAGCAGGCTCCCCGTCAGGGACAGGAAACCAAACTGATGCAGGGGAGAGGTACCGCCCTTTTTATCCTGTAGGTTTCCTGTCCCTGAAGGGCGGATCCCCTCTCTCTGTGGTGCTGTCATGGGGGACTGAGAAAACTACTTTTGAGGCACAGTGCAAAGCTAAAAAGGGAAGAAGCGCCATATTATAGTGACTGACGAATCACCGCGATCTGGGTGCGGGGACCGACAGCATGGGCCCCTGTACCTCTTCCCGTGCTTCTCAGCTGTCACAGACAGCTGTCAGCACTGAACTGTCACTACGTGTTTACACGCATTGAGAGTTTAAATGCATGACGGATACAGTTCATCTTGGTGCAGGAACGGACACCCGGCCATGACGGACTGTGTCCGTCATTGGATGTTAAGGGGTTAAACAATTCTGGACTGCCCATATGATGATGTAATTTGTTAAGAATCTTCTGATAGGGTTTTCGGTAACATCTGAGTTAATTAGAGAATCACCTGTGTATGTATTTTAATGCACACCTGAAACACACTGCATCTTTGTGTAGCATTAAGGGAAAGTCAGAAAAAATCAGCCAAGATATCAGGAAGAAGACTGTGGACTTGCACAAGTCTAGCTCATCCTTGGGTACAATTTCAAGATACCTGAAGGTGCCTCGTTCATCTGTACAAACAATTATACGCAAGTACAAACAAGATGGGAATGTCAAGCCATAATACCGCTCAGGAAGGAGATGGGTCCTGTGTCCCAGAGATGAACGTGCTTTGGTCCGACATGTGCACATCAACCCATGGACAAAAATAAAACACGTTGTGAAGATGATGGCGGAAGCTGGCAAGATTGTGTCAATATTCAAAGTGAAACGAGTACTGTTTCAACATGGGCTGACAGGCCACTCTGCCAGAAAGAAGCCATTACTTCAAAAGATACATAAAAAGGCCAGATTAATGTTTGCAAATGGAAAAATATTTAAAATTGAGAGTCCTCAGTGGTTGAAACCTTTTAATGGCTAACTGAAAAGATGGTAACAAATTGCAAGCTTTCGAGACAACGCAGGTCCCTTCATCAGGCAAAGACTAATGCAAATTCTGAAGAATCACATACTTATACACAACACAGCACAGAGAGAAAGAAGGCAATATATAAGACAAGTGACGTGAAGCAGAATTATCATTATGTGAGAGGGATAGACATAGATATTGGAACAGTTCATAGATAAGGAAGTCTTAAAGGGGTTGTCCACTACTTTCAATTAACCCCCCAATGTATCCCCCCGGGGCCCCTGATTAATAGTGTAAATACCTTCCGTTGCCGTTTTTGCCTGCGAGTGGCGCTATGCTGGCGGCTGAGTCCGGGTCACGTGACCCCCAGGCTGCAGCCGCCGCTTATTTCCGCCGACGTCACGTCAATTTCCAGACTCTGTCATGAGCAGGCGTGACCCAGCCTCCACAGGCAGCAGTCACTCATCAAGAATGACTGGGCTGTGGGCGGGGCTAGGCAGGGATATGCGGGCGCCGGGGGTCTGCGTGCCGGCGCCGGGTGTCTGAGTGCCGGGATATGTGTATATGTGTGTGAGTGTGTGTGTGGTGTGGTCATTGGTGTGTGTGTGTGTGTCTGTGTGCCGGGATGTGCGAGTGCCTGGTGTCTGCGTGACGGGATATGTGTATATATGTGTGTGTGTGTATGTGTGTGTGTGTGTGTGTGTGTGTGTGTGTGTGTGTGTGTGTGGTCATTGGTGTGTATGTGTCTCTGCGTACAGGCATCGTCCGATGGGACTACAAGTCCCATCGGGCTCTGCCTGCTACAGTGGCAGTTAGTGACACATTAGCCAATGATGGGGCTGTAGTAGTCCCATCATCCGGCTAATGTGTTGAATGTAAAAAAAAAAAAAAAAAAAAAAAAACACACATACATATACAGACATACAACATGCGACATGTACCATCCGACATGCAACATGCAATGACATGCAACATGCGATTACATGCAACATGTGATGACATGAACCATGCGACGACATGCACCATGCGGTGACATGCGATGACATGCAACATGCGACAACATGCACCATACGGCATGCAATGACATAGGATGACATGCGACTTGCACCATACCACATGCAACATGCGATGACATACAGCATGCGACGACATGTGACATGCAACGACATGCAGCATGTGACGACATGCAAAATGCGATGACATGCAACATACGACACCATACGACGACATGCGATGACATGCACCATGCGACGACATGCAACATATAACATGCCACATACCGTACATACATACATATACATACATATAACAGAGTACATACTCACCATCACTTGTCACTTTGTTCCCCGAAGCCAGTGTCACCTGTAAAAAATATTAAAATAATAAACAAACAATATACTCCCTGATCCGCAGAAATCCAATTAAAATGAGTGTCCCACGACGATCTCCCGTGGAGAGCAGGAGCATCAGCTTATGCGATCGCTCTCCAGGAATACAATGATGGAAGGTATCCTTCCACAATGTATTCCTCACAATGTATTCCTACGCCCCTGTGAGAAAATAGTCCCTAGTCTCACTTTTGGCATTGCTGTATGAGAAATTTTCCCACACAGCAATTGCCATAAAGTGAGACTTTGGACTCTAGTAACCTCTCAGTGATGCACTGCGGGAGCCATTGTCTCCTGTCAGTGTGTCACTGAGGGTCCTATAGAGCAGTAACATCACCCGATGTCACTGTTCTATAGGGGAGATCGTCGTGGGACACTCGTTATTAATTGGACTACGGCGGAAAGTGAGTATACGGTTTATTATTTTACGTTTTTTGCAGGCGCTGAAGTATGGCAAGTATGGTTAAATGAAGAATATTAAAATACTTTTTTCTGGCTGTGTCTTTTTTTTTTTAACTCTTTCACTACTATAAAATTAAAGGGAACCTGTCACCCCTCCCCCCCCCCAGTCGTTTCAAACTAAGAGAGCCACCTTGTGCAGCAGTAATGCTGCATTCTGACAAGGTGGCTCTTTTAGTTCTGGGTGCTGTAACTTGAGAAATAATCAGTTTTATAATTTGTCTGAAATACCTGCTTCTCAGTCAAGTGGGCCGGCGTTTCCCCCCTGCTTCAGACAGCACACAGCTGTCACTCACATCTTCTTGGCGCCGCCTCCTCCTCACCGCTGTTTTCAAAAGTAGCCGGCGCCTGCGCTCTTATCCCCTGCCTGGTGCAGGCGCAGTGAGCGCTGTCCGTCTTTCCTCATATGCAGTCCCAGCCCCGCAGTGACTTATGATTTATTCACATTGCACCATTTCTGGGGCGGCTGCGGACTGGTATTTGTAGCCGGGGGGGGGGTCAATATCCATGGCCCCTCTCTAGACTATGAATATCAGCCCGCAGTTGTCTGCGTAGCCTTTCTGGCCATAAAATATAGGGGGACCCCATGTCATTTTTTTTTTTTGGGGTCCCCCTATTTTAATAGCCAGTAAAGGCTACGCAGACAGCTGCGGGCTGATATTCATAGCCTAGAGAAGGGCCATGGGTATTACCCCCTTCCCAGGCTACAAATATTGGCCCCCGGCCGTTGCCTTTCCCCCTCTGGCGCAGAAAATTGCGCGGGAGCCCACGCCATTTTTTTTTTTTTTTTCATTTTTTTTTTTTTTTTTAACTGAAACATTGTTCATTAACCCCTTTCTGCCAGCTGACGGAATAGTACGTAAGCTGGCAGTATCCCCCGCTTTGAGGTGGGCTTCGGCGGTGAGCCCACTTCAAAGCCACAACATGTCAGCTGTTTTCAATACAACAAATTTTTTTTACATGATCGCTAAACGGCGTAGCGAGAAAAATAAATCAACAGCCAAAATTATGCTTTTTTGGTCGCAGCGACATTGCATTAAAATGCAATAATGGGCGATCAAAAGAAACTATCTGCACAAAAGTGGTATCATTAAAAACGTCAGCTCGGCGCGCAAAAAATTAGCCCTCACCCGACCCGATATCTCTGAAAATATAGACGCTACGCGTATCGGAAAATGGCGCAATTATTTTATTTCTTTTTAGCAAAGTTTGGAATTTTTTTTCACCACTTAGATAAAAAATAACCTAGATGTATTTGGTGTCTATGAACTCGTAATGACCTGGAGAATCATAATGGTAGGTCAGTTTTATGCTGTGTGCACACGTTGTAGATTTGGGTGCAGAATTTTCTGCACAAAATCTGCATCTCCTTGCAGAAAACGCAGCTGCGTTTTTGATGCCTTTTTTGTGCAGATTTGATGCAGTTCTTGGTGCGGTTTTCGGTGCGTGGTTTTGATTCAGGCTTTTTATGCTTTTTTATGCAGTTTTTACTGCAGTTTTGATGCAGTTTTTAGTGCGGTTTTGATGCAGTTTTGATGCAGTTTTTTGCGTTTTTGGTGCAGTTTTTAGTGTGGCTTTCATACAGTTTTGATGCAGTTTTTGGTGCAGTTTTGATGCAGTTTTTGGTGCGGTTTTGATGCAGTTTTTGGTGCAGTTTAAATGCCTTTTCGATGCAGTATTTGGTGCGGGTTTTACTGCAGTTTTTGGTGCGGTTTTTTATGCGTTTTTGAAGCAGTTTTGAGTGCACGGTTTTGATGCATTTTTTATTTTTTTTTGGTGCGGTTTTTGCGTGGCTTTTGTATGCGTTTTTGAAAGCTAAATAAAGATATATTATTGAACAAAAAATAAAAAAGATTTGTGATGTCATTATTGTCCAACCACCTTTTTTACATTTGTCCAACCCACACTCAATTACACACAGATAGATGATAGATGAAATGGATAGACAGATCTACCTATGGATAGATCTATAGATGCATACATCTATCTATTCATATATCTATCTATAGATATATCTGGATAGATATATCTATTGATAGATGTATGGACAGTGTAGGGTGCGTGTCCACTGTCCGGATTAGGCTACTTTCACACTTCCGTCTTTTGCCCTCCGTCGCTATGGGCAAAAAATGGATCCTGCAAATGTGCTTGCAGGATGCGTTTTTTGCCCATAGACTTGTATTAGCGATGGATCGCGACAAATGGGCACATGTCACATCCGTCGTGCGACGGATCCGTCGTGTTTTGGTGGACGCGACGCACAAAAAAAGTTCAATGTAACTTTTTTTGTGCGACGTGTCCGCCATTTCCGACCGTGCATGCGTGGCCGGAACTCTGCCCCCTCCTCCCCGCTCATCACAATGGGCAGCGGATGCGTTATAAAACTGCATCCGATGCTCACATTGTGCTAAATTTAGCACAACGTCCGTCGGTACGTCGGGCCGACTGTTTGCGACGGCCCCGTACCGACGGAAGTGTGAAAGTAGCCTTACATCCGAATTAGCTGCAGATTGGATGCTTCGTACTTGTAGTCCCATTGGATGATGCCTGCACACACACCCGAACAGTCCAGCACACACCCGAACAGGCCCGCACACACCCGAACAGGCCCGCACACACCCGAACAGGCCCGCACACACCCGAACAGGCCCGCACACACCCGAACAGGCCCGGAAAAACACCCGAACAGTCCCGCACACACCCGAACAGTCCCGCACACACCCGAACAGTCCCGCACACACCCGAACAGTCCCGCACACACCCGAACAGTCCCGCACACACCCGAACAGTCCCGCACAGTCCCGCACACACCCGAACAGTCCCGCAGACCCCGCCCGCACCCACATACACGCACACAGTCACCGCGCACACACTTCCCTCCTCCCAAACTGCGTTTCTCGGACCCACGTCCGCAGCAAAACTGTAGATCTATTTTAAATCTGCGGTTTTGCTGCGGATGTGCCCGACTCAATGAAAGTCTAAGGCCGGAGTCACACTACAGCGAGATATGGCCGAGTCTCACAGGTTAAAAACAAGCTCTGGCACCGGCACTGTGGAGCGGAGCGTGCAGCTCCATGTATTGCTATGCGGCTACACGCTCGCTGTGGAGTGCCGGTGCCAGAGCTTGGTTTTAACCTGCAAGACTCGCCCGTATCTCGCTGTGTGTGATCCCGGCCTAAGGGTGCAGAAACGCTGCAGTTCGGCACAAAAGAAGTGACATGCTGCGGGAAAAAAAAAGCTGCGTTTTGGTGCGGCTTTTTCATGTGCACAACAAGTCTGCAGCTCCCATAGACTTACATTGGTTGTGCACTACACTGCGGATTTCATGCAATTCTGTGCAGCAAAAAACCCTGCGGATCTGCAATCAAATCCGCAACGTGTGCACAGCCTTAGCATTTAGTGACCCTAGCAAAAAAGCCAAGCAAGAAACAAGTGTGGGATTGCACTTTTTTTGCAATTTCATCGCACTTTGAATTTTTTTCACATTTTCTGTTACACGACATGCTAAAACCAATGGTGTCGTTCAAAAGTAGAACTTGTCCCGCAAAAGACAAGCCCTCACATGGCCATATTGACGGAAAAATTATGGCTCTGCAAAGAAGGGGATAAAGGAAAAAAAGCTCCAGGGGTGAAAGGGGTTTAGAAACATGGATATGGAAATAGACATAGATATATAGATATGCTGTATGTATCTATCTATCTTTCTATTATCTATCTGTTATCCATCTATCTATCTGTGTGTAATGGAGTGTGGGTTGGACAAATGTGAAAGAGGAGGTTGGACAGAAATGACATCACAAATCTTTTTGAAGCTAGAGGACGGAGGGGTTTGGGTGTGTTGTGGAGTGGGTGTGGTAGGTTCGGGCTTAGTGGCCTGTGCAATGCATCATGGAACTTGTAGTATTAGAGCACAATAATTTAGGAGAAAGGAAGTTGTCGATTAACTCCATGAGAGCTGGATCCAGCACTGAAGATGTGCTGCTACAGCATGATAAAAGGTAATATTGCTAAAATAAACAAAGTGGATGTTTTCAGTGGCACATAATTTTTAAGATTTATGAAAAAAAATTTTTTATTGTAGTGGACAACTTCTTTAATCTTTTATGATCCTCTAAATGGGTCTGGTTCTATGTTGTGATGACCCCAAAAGGTCTGAAGAGCAAATTCCTTAACCCCTTCCTGACATCAGACGTACTATCCCGTCGAGGGGGGTGGGCCCGTATGACCACCGACGGGATAGTACGTCATACGCGATCAGCCGCGCTCACGGGGGGAGCGCGGCCGATCGCGGCCGGGTGTCAGCTGCCTATCGCAGCTGACATCCGGCACTATGTGCCAGGAGCGGTCACGGACCGCCCCCGGCACACCGCGATCAAACATGATCGCGGTGTACCGGCGGTATAGGGAAGCATCGCGCAGGGAGGGGGCTCCCTGCGGGCTTCCCTGAGACCCCCGGAGCAACGCGATGTGATCGCGTTGCTCCAAGGGTCTCCTACCTCCCTCTTCGCCGCAGGTCCCGGATCCAAGATGGCCGCGGCATCCGGGTCCTGCAGGGAGGGAGGTGGCTTACCGAGTGTCTGCTCAGAGCAGACACTTGGTAAGCCTGCAGCCCTGCACAGCAGATCGTCGATCTGACAGAGTGCTGTGCACACTGTCAGATCAATGATCTGTAATGTCCCCCCCTGGGACAAAGTAAAGAAGTTAAAAAAAAATTCCCCACATGTGTGTAAAAAAAAAAAAAAAATCCTAAATAAAAAAAAATATATATATTATTCCCATAAATACATTTCTTTAGCTAAATAAAATAAAAAAAAACAATAAAAGTACACATATTTAGTATCGCCGCGTCCGTAACGACCCAACCTATAATACTGCCCCACTAGTTAACCCCTTCAGTAAACACCGTAAGAAAAAAAAAAAAAAAAAAAAAAGAGGCAAAAAACAACGCTTTATTATCATACCGCCGAACAAAAAGTGGAATAATACGCGATCAAAAAGACGCATATAAATAACCATGGTACCGCTGAAAACGTCATCTTGTCCCACAAAAAACGAGCCGCAATACAGCATCATCAGCAAAAAAATAAAAAAGTTATAGTCCTGAGAATAAAGCGATACCAAAATAATTATTTTTTCTATAAAATAGTTTTTATCGTATAAAAGCGCCAAAACATAAAAAAAAATGATATAAATGAGATATCGCTGTAATCGTACTGACTTGACGAATAAAACTGCTTTATCAATTTTACCAAACGCGGAACGGTATAAACGCCTCCCCCAAAAGAAATTCATGAATAGCTGGTTTTTGATCACTCTGCCTCACAAAAATCGGAATAAAAAGCGATCAAAAAATGCCACGTGTCCAAAAATGTTACCAATAAAAACGTCAACTCGTCCCGCAAAAAACAAGATCTCACATGACTCTGTGGACTCAAATATGGAAAAATTACAGCTCTCAAAATGTGGTAACGCAAAAAATATTTTTTGCAATGAAAAGCGTCTTTCAGTGTGTGACGGCTGCCAATCATAAAAATCCGCTAAAAAAACCCGATATAAAAGTAAACCAAACCCCCCTTCATCACCCCCTTAGTTTGGGAAAAATAAAAAAATAAAAAAATGTATTTATTTCCATTTTCCCATTAGGGTTAGGGTTAGGGCTAGAGTTAGGACTAGAGTTAGGGCTAGGGTTAGGGCAAGGGTTGGGGCTAGGGTTGGGGCTAAAGTTAGGGGCTAGGGTTAGGGCTAGAGTTGGGGCTAGGGTTAGGGCTAGTGTTACGGCTAGTGATAGGGCTAGGGTTGGGGCTAGGGTTAGGGTTAGGGTTGGGGCTACAGTTAGGGTTGGGGCTAAAGATTGGGTTAGGGTTTGGATTACATTTACGGTTGGGAATAGGGTTGGGTGTGTCTGGGTTAGAGGAGTGGTTAGGGTTACTGTTGGGATTAGGGTAAGGGGTGTGTTTGGATTAGGGTTTCAGTTATAATTGGGGGGTTTCCACTGTTTAGGCACATCAGGGGCTCTCCAAACGGGACATGGCATCCGATCTGAATTCCAGCCAATTCTGCGTTGAAAAAGGAAAACAGTGCTCCTTCCCTTCAGAGCTCTCCCGTGTGCCCAAACAGGGGTTTACCCCAACATATGGGGTATCAGCGTACTCAGGACAAATTGGACAACAACTTTTGGGGTCCAATTTATCCTGATACCCTTGTGAAAATACAAAACTGGGGGCTAAAAAATCATTTTTGTGAAAAAAAAAAGAATTTTTATTTTCACGACTCTGCGTTATAAACTGTAGTGAAACACTTGGGGGTTCAAAGCTCTCAAAACACATCTAGATAAATTCCTTAGGGGGTCTACTGTCCAAAATGGTGTCACTTGTGGGGTTTTTTAATGTTTAGGCACATCAGGGGCTCTCCAAACGCAACATGGCATCCCATCTTAATTCCAGTCAATTTTGCATTGAAAAGTAAAATAGCGCTCCTTCCCTTCCGAGCTCTGCTATGCGCCCAAACAGTGGTTTACCCCCACATATGGGGTATCGTCGTACTCAGGACAAATTGCACAACAACTTTTGTGGTCCAATTTCTTCTCTTACCCTTGGGGAAATAAAAAAATGGGGGCGAAAAGATCATTTTTGTGAAAAAATATGATTTTTTACTTTTACGGCTCTGCATTATAAACTTCTGTGAAGCACTTGTTGGGTCAAAGTGCTCAACACACATCTAGATAAGTTCCTTAAGGGGTCTACTTTCCAAAATGGTGTCACTTGTGGGGGGGTTTCAATGTTTAGGCACATCAGGGGCTCTCCAAATGCAACATGGCGTCCCATCTCAATTCCAGTCAATTTTGCATTGAAAAGTCAAATGGCGCTCCTTCCCTTCCGAGCTCTGCCCTGCGCCCAAACAATGGTTTACACCCACATATGGGGTATCAGCGTACTCAGGACAAATTGTACAACGAACTTTGGGGTCTATTTTCTCCTGTTACCCTTGGTAAAATAAAACAAATTGGAGCTGAAATAAATTTTGTGTGAAAAAAAGTTAAATGTTCATTTTTATTTAAACATTCCAAAAATTCCTGTGAAACACCTAAAGGGTTAATAAACGTCTTGAAAGTGGTTTTGAGTACCTTGAAGGGTGCAGTTTTTAGAATGGTGTCACACTTGGGTATTTTCTATCATATAGACCCCTCAAAATGACTTCAAATGAGATGTGGTCACTAAAAAAAAATGGTGTTGTAAAAATGAGAAATTGCTGGTCAACTTTTAACCCTTATAACTCCGTCACAAAAAAAAATGTTGGTTCCAAAATTGTGCTGATGTAAAGTAGACATGTGAGAAATGTTACTTCTTAAGTATTTTGTGTGACATATGTCTGTGATTTAAGGGCATAAAAATTCAAAGTTGGAAAATTGCGAAATTTTCAAAATTTTCGCCAAATATTCGTTTTTTTCACAAATAAACGCAAGTTATATCAAAGAAATTTTACCACTATCATGAAGTACAATATGTCACGAGAAAACATTGTCAGAATCGCCAAGATCCGTTGAAGCGTTCCAGAGTTATAACCTCATAAAGGGACAGTGCTCAGAATTGTAAAAATTGGCCCGGTCAATAACGTGCAAACCACCCTTGGGGGTGAAGGGGTTAATTGACGTAAAAAGACATAAATCCATGTGAAACATTCATTCCTGCACTGAGTGTGTCAAAGGTCCTCATGAGTTTATACTCACAGATTCTTCCATCTTTCTGAGATTTGAAATTACCTTTTAAAACAAGTAATTTCATGTCCATGATGCTAAGACCGGGGATACAAAATTTTTACAAGGCGCATGACAGAAAAATAAGCGAGCACAGCGCAGACGCCAGGTACGTGCATACAAACAGAGGAGGCGGCGCCCGGCGCACTGAGGAGCTGACTGGGAGGCGGTTGAGTCCAGAGAAAAAGACATGGCGGAGAGAATACAGGTATGGCACGAAAATTATAAAACTTAATATTTCAGCGTTAGTAGGGAGCAAAAAAAAGAGCCACCTTAACAAAATGCAGCCTTAGGGTGTGTGTCCACGGTCAGTAAACGCTGCTTGTTTGACGCTGCGCAGAGCTGCAGCGTCAAACACGCAGCGTCCAGATGTTCCAGCATAGTGGAGGGGATTTTTTGAAATCCCGTGTCCACTATGCGTGGAAACCCGCACGCGGCGGCCCTGCGACTCCGGACATGCTGCGCATCTTTTCAGATCGCAGCATGTCCGTTCACCTTGCGGGGACGCAGCGTCCCCGCAAGGCATAACACAGGACCCTATGGAAGGGGTGCGATGATCCCGGATGTGTACAGTTAACACATGCGGCATCATCGCGTCCCAGAAGGGGGCGGGGCTTCGCCGCTCCGGCGATACCGCCGGCCGTCCTGAACGTGGACACGCAGCCTTAGCGCTGCAGAAGGTGGCTTTTACTTAAAAACGCAAGGGGGGGGGGGGGGTGACAGGTTCCCTTTAAAACATTCTCTCTCTCATTAGTCTGGCATTTGGAAAATATTAATAATTATGGTAATCCTAATTGACCTAAAATGGGAAAAGTTTATTCTGATTTCATGTCAGATATTGAGAAAAACCTGCAGATGTGTCTGCTTATATAGTGTATGGAAACCTCTGGTTTCAACTGTATCTCCAGGGGCCGAGAACACCCGTTGGAAGCGCTTTCTAAAAATTAACTTACCGTATTTTCCGCTTTGTAAGACGCACTTTATTTCCCCCAAATTTGGTGGGGAAATGGGGGTGCGTCTTACAAAGCAGATATACCGCTTACCGTTACAGGCTGGGATGAGGGGGTGTCCGCCGCCACCGCTGTCGCCCCGGGTGATGCTGGAGGCTCCGATGCTGCGGGGGGCTCTGGCAACATTTTGTGAAAGACCAGAGCCCCCCGGCAGTTCGTCCATGCGTTCCTGTATGATTGACTCCGGGAAAATGGCCGCCGGAATCTCGAGAGATGAGATTTCAGCGCTGAGATCTCATCTCTCGAGATTCCGGCGGCCATTTTCCCGGAGTCAGTCATACAGGAACGCATGGACGAACTGCTGGGGGGCTCTGGTCTTTCACAAAATGTCGCCAGAGGCCCCCGCAGCACCAGAGACAGCCCTGCAGCACCGGAGCCCCCCTGCAGACCCCCTCATCCCAGCCTGCAGCACAGGAGCCCGCCTGTAGCACAGGAGCCCCCCTGCAGCACAGGAGCCCCCCTGCAGACCCCCTCATCCCAGCCTGCAGCAATGCTCCACTCCTGCCTCCAGCAACGACCCTGGGACCCTGATCCACCGCAGCCACAACCCCTGGTAAGTAATAAGACGCATGGATTATAAGACGCCCCACCAATTTATTAAAAAAAGTTTTTTCCTATTTTTCAACTCAAAATTTGGGGTGCGTCTTATAATCCGGAGCGTCTTACAAAGCGAAAAATACGGTACGTACTACTGGATGTAGAACCATCACACCCAGCAAGCTCCAAACTTCCAGAGTCTGGAATCTCAATTTTGTGCGGCCACGAGGTGACGCCATATAGCGGTACATGTTGTTACAGGGGCACTCTACATGTGTGTGCATCACTTACGTGTGGTGAGTCCCAAACGCCATATCCAGCCGGGCCTATGAAAGGAACAACATTAGTAAATTTACAGAAAAAAAAAATGAAATTAACCTCGAAACCTTAGAAAGAAGCTGGCGGATCAGATATTCTGGGACGCCGACGTATGTAAAACGAACTTCTGCCTGTGGATTCGCAGCGGTGACCCGGCTCCGGAGAAGAGAGGGGACGTGCATAGCGTTCAGTAATAGTGACAGTGCAGCGCCCTCTAGTGGTCACACGGGAGAATCTCAGTCTCTGTCTCCTGTCACTGACGGCCCAGGCGATGATGAGGACAAATATACCTGAGCCCTCACCGCCTGCCCAGACATTTCAACAAAGCAATATATGTGTAATCACAGAGCAGATACCTGGCAGAGCCGGACATTCTCGTAGGGATGAGCATCTTCATGCAGACGAGCTTTGGATTCCCGCTTCTCACCATGGACAATCAGCAATGGTTTATTCCTGTCGATACGATAGACGAGACCAAGGTGAAAACTAAATGTCTGAGCCCACACTGCTTGCTGTCAGAGACTAGAAACAGATAATACTTTAGTCATTTTTAAAATGTCCACAACAAATAGATAACATGAAGGGCTCACCGAAATTCCTTTGGATATTGCGTCACCAGCCAGGGCACATCAATACAGTAGTTAAACTTGCAAAATAAAAGGTAGAATTAAAGTGAAGACCACAGCGGTGTGTGTATGACATATCATCATTGAAACTGTCCCCAAAACACGTCAGCAGAATTACAGCAAGTACGTGGCAGGGAGGAGGGGGATGGAGCTGCAGCAGGAAACTGACAAAGAGCACATGTAATACCAGGAAGAGTGTGAAATGGAAGAAAGACAGAATATTAAGGCCAGGTATAAGAACTCTGCATCGGTAATATCAGTGTATTCCACCCTGATATAACAGATATACCCTGCTCCTCTGTATACCTGCCCGGCTATAATAGGGACTCACCTGTACTGAAGACACCAGAGTCCCAAAGAGCGGAGACAGGATATCTGATAATACAGAAAGATGACTGAAGTATAAAATCATGGCGGAGGCAGAACATACCTTCAAACGTATAACATGGACACACACCATGCACTCAAGGAAGGGAGCCTGGGGAAGGTGCCAGGCTCCAACATCATCCTGGCAGAGAGAGGACCCAGGGTGGCGGCATGATCCCGGCAGAGAGAGTACCAGGGGCGCCGGCATCATTCCGGCTGAGAGAGGACCCGGGGCGCCGGCATCATCCTGGCAGAGACTCAGGGCACCGGCATCATCCTGGCAGAGAGGACCCAGGGCGCTGGCATCATCCCGGCAGAGAGAGGACCCAGGGCACCGGCATCATCCTGGCAGAGACTCAGGGCACCGGCATCATCCTGGCAGAGAGGACCCTGGGCGTCGGCATCACCCCAGCAAGGAGGACCCAGAGCGCAGGCATCATCCTGACAGAGAGAGGATCTAGGGCACCAGCATCACCCCAGCAAGGAGGACCAGGGAAACGTCATCATCCTGGCACAGAGAGGACCCATGGTGCCGGCATCACCATAGCAAGGAGTACCCAGAGCGCCAGCATCATTCCGGCAGAGAGAAGCCAGGGCGCCGGCATCACCCCAGCAAAGAGGACCCAGGGCGCCAGTATCACCCCAAGCAAGTTGGACCCAGGGTGTCAGCATAATTCTGGCAGGCCCTTTAAGGCAGGGAGTTGATATATGGGGCAGTAACTCACCTTTAATGTGGAGCGCTCCCGTGTTGTATTTTGGCTTTATTCCTGTGACTTTGGTCAAATAAAAGCGGAAAGGCTCGCCAGCCTTCAAGACGTCCCAGGGGTCCCGACCATCACTAGGGGTCCTATATTTGTCATGGACACTTTCCTCCTGCAGCTTTGGCGCCTGCTTGCTATAAGAAGCCCCATCTCTCTCTGACTTTACAGTCTTTTCCGGCTTTGACTCGTCCTCGCTGCTCGACAGACGCCAACCTGCATCCTCTCTGTCCACTTTTGGCTTCTTAGCTGGTGATGGTTCCTTACCAGAGATCTCCTCGAACTTTAGAGGATTGGACTTCCTCTTGTAGGATTCCTTCCTGGCGTCCGAGCAGGGGAACTGAGGTTGGGGACTGGCTCTGGCTTTCACCTTTGGTGCTGAAGTAGAAGACGTCCCCAGATCCTCAGACTCATCTTCACTGCTGGATAAAGTCCACTTGCCATGACTACTCTGTTGGGAAGCCGCACTCCTGTAAAATGAGAAAATAATTTATGGACTGAATATGCAAGATATGGGTTCCGTTCTTAAAGAGCTCGTTCACCTTCTAACACAATAGATTGTCATTTCAGACACCAGTACTATAGAAAAGCCCCCTTTTTAAAATGCAGCACATTATAGTAATTAGCAGGAGCATGCCAGAGTCTGAGCCAAGTAAATTTGTGCTATCATTTAGGACACTTTCTGAGGTAAATTATAGTGAATCTTTCAGGCAGCACTTGGCCACTCACCCCCATCAATCCAGAACCAAAGAGCCAATAAAAGAAGTTCTTAACTGACTATATACTTACGGATCCTGTGCCGTTCCTTTTCCTAGAGTGCCTGACTCCTTGCTTCCTCTTCTGGCTGAACGGGCATGTGACCACTGCAGCTAATCACTGGCTGCAGGGGTGATCAATGCACTATTGATAGGCTGTAGTGGATCACATGACCATTGTGCCAGAAGATGAAGCGTGGAGGCTGGCAGGAGGGCCAGCCCGCATTAGTAGAGGATCGGGGTGATCGGTGCATGATTTTTTTTTTTTTAAAGCATTCTGGGCCTTCTTTTACAAGAAGAAGAATAACTGTGTGGACATTCCCTTTAAAAGGTTAAAAGAGGATTATCTGGAGATTTAAGCTAGGGCCAGCCAGTGACAAGAAACTGAAGTCTCAAGATGGTATTGTGAATGTAGTGGCGTTACTACTTGCACAATGATTACCTTGGTTTGGCACAAGAGAAATTGGCAAAGTGATTTTTTATTTATTTATTTATTTTTTTTACTTAAGCAGGCAAATAATCCTGAAACAGCAGCTGCATCAATCACAGTGGCGTTTGGGGCAGGTAGCGGAGGCGTTGCATTATTAACGCCATGTACACGGCTACAGACTGACATTATTAATAAACAACATCTGTTTCTGCCGATATTTTCCACCGCTGATGAGGAAATCAATCCCACTTGGCTTCTTCCAGGTCCCAGGCGTCAGAAGCGTAAGAACATTGAGTGTTGAGTTCTGTCTCCGCCATCTGCTGACGAGCCGCACAAATCCGGGGCTGGAGAATGAGAGTAGCCTCGAGTCCAGACAACGCCGATCATTATACCTGAGACTCCGGCAAGAAGCGTTCCCAGCACCGCGGCAGCCACTTATCACCGCGGGCAGAGCAATCACTTATTTATCATGAGAACCGGGCGGGGGATGGGAACGGAAGGGCACCGGGCAAAGTAAAACCTCACTGCCCGGGTCACAGACACTCACAAAACCCCCACATTAGGGATCAATGCAGGAGCAGAACAGACTCGTTTTGTGATTAGTGCACCTGTCTACGGGCACGGGAGACAAATGGAGAAAAAAAAAATCTAGGTACGTTTAACAAAAAAAAGCTCCATCAAGGAGTGGTGAATTGCAAGCTTCATCATGGTCTGGAGATTGAGGCTCGTAAAAGAAAAACAAATTAGTTGAGACTTTTGTATGGAGCCACAAAGTGGGGACCCCCTGACAATTACTGATGATGTTCTTCTCAGGGTAACCAGATAATCTCATATGAAGAAATTGCAAGGACTTGATCGCATAGGATATCTACAGGAGGAACAGAAACTCCTGTCACAGATACTGATGATTATTACACAGCTCCTGTCTCACAGCTATTCTCCCTAAGTTGTGAGTCTCCAGTGGTTCCAAAACTGTAACTCCTATCATGTTCTGACTGTTGCAGGTGGTCAATCAGGTAGTAGGGGAGCAGAGATGGAAAATAATAAGACATAATTGGCCTATAGATGTTGTGACACTGCACAGCGACCAGGACCAGAAAGTCGAGATAAAGCCCCCCTTAAATCCCAGTTTAAAATCCCAGTTTTAATATGGTTCTTATAATAACCTAGAAATTCTGAAGTTTTTCCTGTAAGATTTATCATGAGTTAAAGTGTGAGGCTGTATTGCTTCTAGGGACACATAAAAATATTGCTTATAGGACATAAACCAGTGTCCTATGAACCACCACTGCCCAAACGGGTGCATATTTTAGGCAATCTCATCCACGCTGCAGAGAATCCCACAAAAAACGTATCCTGTGGAGATCACAGCAAATTTACCATGAAGAGGAAAAAACGTGCAGTAAACTCTGAGCAGATAAGTCCCATGGAAACAACTGTAAGGAAGCACTCGCTGTATGGCATGCAAAAACCCATGGGATCGATTCGTCAGTTGTAGTGTTGAGCGATTTTGCTTGGGTTCCTTCTTCTTCAGCAAGCAATTTAGCTTGCCAAATAAGGGCTGTCCCACACGTCCAGATAATTCCGGTACCGGAATAAATCGGTACCGGAGTTATCCGTGTCCGTGTGCCTGGGAACTCACGGAGGCCATACCTGCGGCACACGTGTGCCGCCCGTATGGCGAGTGGGTACCACACGGAGCGTGTGGTACCCACTCTGCATGGTGCTGAAGCTGCGATTCATATCATCCCTGCAGCAACGTTTGCTGCAGGGAAAATATGAAGAATAGTGTTTAAAATAAAGATCCATGTGTCCGCCGCCCCCCCACCCCCTGTGCGCCCCCCCCGCTGGTCAGAAAATACTCACCCGGATCCCCCGTCGGCAGTCGCTCCTTCCTGGTCTGGCCGCGGCACTGTATGCGGTCACGTGGGGCCGCTCATTTACACTCATGAATAGGCGGCTCCGCCCCTATTGGAGGTGGAGCCACATATTCATGAGTGTAATCGGCCGCATACAGTAGAGAAGCCGCGGCCAGACCAGGAAGGAGCGACTGCCGACGGGGGATCCGGGTGAGTATTTTCTGACCAGCGGGGGGGGCGCACAGGGGGTGGGGGGGCGGCGGACACATGGATCTTTATTTTAAACACTATTCTTCATATTTTCTCTATAGCAAACGCTGCTACAGGGAACATATGAATGGCGGCTTCAGCACCATGTGGGGGGGACAGCGCTTACTGTAGCGCTGTCTCCGGCACGCACACGGACCCCAGACGGAGAATGTCCGTGTGAGGTGCGTGTTTTACACGGACCCATTGACTCTATTGGGTCCGTGTAATCCGTGCGCTCCCACGAACACTGACATGTCTCCGTGTTTGGCACACGGAGACACGGTCCGCACGCGGTCCGCACAAAATCAATGACATCTGAACAGATGCATTGATTTTTATGGGTCTACGTGTGTCAGTGTCTCCGGTACGGGAGGAAACTGTCACCTCACGTACCGGAGCCACTGACGTGTGAAACCGGCCTAAGCTGTAGAGGAAACCCGGCTTCCCGGATCGTTACGGCTGATCAGCTGCCGGCGCCGCAGCTGCATGTGTCGTGGCTGTGTCGCAGTTACAGCACATGCATGGAGAGCCTATGTGCTGTGACTGTGACACATGCAGCTGCGGAGCTGATCGGCCGGCATGCTCCAGGTATCCGGGTTCCCTCTGCAGCTTATTCGGTAAGCGCTATAGCTTGCCGAGTAAGCAGGGACCCGATCAAATTCCCTCAGCTCTAGTCATTTGCACCAGGGGGCTGAAATGAAATTAGACAAAAATTCTGCGCCATTTGCAAATAATGAATATGGCACAAACATAAAAGTTACTAACAAAACATTTTTTACTCCAGAAAAAAAAGCTCAACGTCAATGACAGATCAGAGCCTATTATTGGTTGTCTAACTGTAAAACGCTCCAGGAGACATTTCTTTTTGTGGAAAGGTTCTTTTCCTGACAGCATTTTGGATTTTTTTTTGCAACCATCTGTCAGTGTCTACTGTGGAGAGGATCCATTAGCAGACACTTCAAAGAAGTTATAAGCACATTCTTATGTCAAAACCTAAAGTGGAAAAAAAACACTCAAAAGACTCCTCATATGAACAGCAAAGTGGATTTCACATAGAAATGAACAGTGAGAGTTTTTCAGGGGGATTTTGGTGTAGATATGATCCAAGAAATTCTAGGAGAACAAAGCCAAAGACAGCAGATCCAGAGAGCCCGTTACGTGCAGCGTGACTCTATTCAGTCTCCTGCACAGCCAGACTTCACATCTGTTCACACCTCCAGGGTGTGAGGGGGATTTGGGTGCTGATTTTGCACCTAAACTGCTAATAATCAGCATAAAATGCTGGGGAGTGAGGTTTTTGGCCCAGTCTCAAGCACTGGATAAAAAGTCAGATTTTTGTCTGTACCCCAGACGGAATAAAAATATATGCAAAAAAAAGTCCACACCATTAGTGAAATCAATGATTAGTGTGAAACAGCAAATTCTGCGGTAAAAATGTATAAAGTGCAAAATTACCATGTCACCGTTCCTCCCGGTGCACAAGCACCTTCTCCCCAACCCCTCCTCACCTAGCTCCTTCATCCCACCTCCTCACCCATACAGCCCTTCCATTAACCTCACCCAGTTCCTCCATCCTCCTCCTCACCCAGCTCCTCCATCCTCCTCACTCAGCCCCTCCATCCTTCTCACTCAGCCCCTCCATCCTCCTCACTCAGCCCCTCCATCCTCCTCACTCAGCCCCTCCATCCTCCTCACTCAGCCCCTCCATCCTCCTCACTCAGCCCCTCCATCCTCCTCACTCAGCCCCTCCATCCTCCTCACTCAGCCCCTCCATCCTCCTCACTCAGCCCCTCCATCCTCCTCACCCAGCTCCTCCTCCTTCATACTCAGCCCTCCATCCTCCTCACCCAGCTCCTCCTCCTTCATACTCAGCCCTCCATCCTCCTCACCCAGCTCCTCCTTCATACTCAGCCCCTCCATCATCCTCACCCAGTCCCTTCATCCTCCTCACCCAGCTCCTCCATCATCCTCCTACTCTTCACTCAGCCCCTCCATCATCCTCCTCACCCAGCTCTTCCATCCACCTCACCCAGCTCCATCCTCAGCCCCTTTCTCCTCCTCACCCAGCTCCTCCATCCTCCTCACTCAGCCCCTCCATCCTCCTCACCCAGCTCCTCCTCCTTCATACTCAGCCCTCCATCCTCCTCACCCAGCTCCTCCTTCATACTCAGCCCCTCCATCATCCTCACCCAGTCCCTTCATCCTCCTCACCCAGCTCCTCCATCATCCTCCTACTCTTCACTCAGCCCCTCCATCATCCTCCTCACCCAGCTCTTCCATCCACCTCACCCAGCTCCATCCTCAGCCCCTCTCTCCTCCTCACCCAGCTCTTCCATCCACCTTACCCAGCTCCATCCTCAGCCCCTCTCCTCACCCAGCCCCTCCATCCTCCTCACCCAGCCCCTCCATCCTCCTCACCCAGCCCCTAAATCCTCCTCCCCCAGCCCCTCCATCCTCCTCCCCCAGCCCCTCCATCCTCCTCCCCCAGCCCCTCCATCCTCCTCCCCCAGCCCCTCCATCCTCCTCCCCCAGCCCCTTCATCCTCCTCACCCAGCTCCTCCATCCTCCTCCTTCATACTCAGCCCCTCCATCTTCCTCACCCAGCCCATTCATCCTCCTTCATACTCAGCCCCTCCATCATCCTCACCCAGTTCCTCCATCCTCCTCCCCCAGCCCCTCCATCCTCCTCCCCCAGCCCCTCCATCCTCCTTCCCCAGCTCCTCCATCCTCCTTCCCCAGCTCCTCCATCCTCCTCACCCAGCTCCTCCATCTTCCTCCTTCATACTCAGCCCCTCCATCCTCCTCACCCAGCTCCTCCATCCTCCTCACCCAGCTCCTCCATCCTCCTCCCCCAGCCCCTCCATCCTCCTCCCCCAGCCCCTCCATCCTCCTCCCCCAGCCCCTCCATCCTCCTCCCCCAGCTCCTCCATCCTCCTCCCCCAGCCCCTCCATCCTCCTCCCCCAGCCCCTCCATCCTCCTCCCCCAGCCCCTCCATCCTCCTCCCCCAGCCCCTCCATCCTCCTCCCCCAGCCCCTCCATCCTCCTCCCCCAGCCCCTCCATCCTCCTCCCCCAGCCCCTCCATCCTCCTCCCCCAGCCCCTCCATCCTCCTCCCCCAGCCCCTCCATCCTCCCCCAACTCCTTTCCCCTCACACCGCTCCTCCATAGCTCCATCCTCCTCCTCACTCAGCCTCTCCATCCTCCTCATCGTCGTCGTCAACCTCACCAACCCCCTCCGCCTCCCTCTCCCCCATCACTTTAGCTCCTCGCTGTCACCTGCTGCTCATTCTGCGGCTCAGCTCCACTACTGTCGCTGTCCGATTGCGTCACCAGCCGGCGACACAAATAGACGTCACAGCCGCGTTACTCAGTGCCATCCCCCCTTCCCCGTACTCTCCGGTTATTTTTGCCCCTCAGTATTACCAGAGCCGCTATATCCGCCGCCACGGGCGCAGTTTGCCACTGTGGGTGTCTGTGACGATATAACGGCTCATGACGAGGATTGCGCTGACTGGACAGGGAGGCGGGAGCCAATAGCTGCGTGGCTTCCAATTACGTCACTCACAAGTGACCAACCAGGCGCTTCCTTCTATTCACGCGGTTGGTTTGGAATTTTGGTTGCTATAGTGACGCAGCCTCGGTTCTCGGGGATCTGAGAGACATGTTTGGTGCCGGAGCAGCTCGGGAGCTTCGGGGCTGTGAGAGGAGGAAGGTCCTGCAGGTAACAGCTCCGCACCGAGAGGCGCCATCACTGCCTGTAGTCCGGAAAATCCGATAATCCGCACTACATGGAATTCCTGGGCTCACGTCCAGAGATTGCTGGGGGGTGACTGCCAGAGACTGCCGGGGGGTGACTGCCAGAGACGGGAAGGGTGGGGGGTGACGTCCAGAGACTGCTGGGAGTGACGGACAGTGGCTGCTGGGAGTGAGACAGCCAGAGACTGCGGGGGGGGGGGAGTTAGAGGTTTGGCTTGCTGACTCCACAGCCCTGAATGCCGGGAGAAAGGGCCAGAGACGGCCATTGTGAGAGACAGACTGTCCAGGTGATAGTCACAGATATTCAGGGTGACAACATGGTGGGTAATCAGTGACTCCCAATATGAAGGTGGAGATCTATTGCCATAAGTAGATTCATTATCAGGTCACGTCCACTCAGGTGGTACATGGAGCAGGCGGATACTCTGTGTATTGGTTGGAGAAGCTCCATCTCTCTGAGGTCCCCTGTGGCGCAGTCCAGGGCCGCTCCATCTCTCCGTGAGTCATCGGTGATGCCTTCCAGGGCCGCTCCCTCTCCCCGGGTCCTCGATGACTTGGTCTAGGGCGGCTCCATCTATCCTTGGTGACGCAGTCTAGGGCCGCTCCATCTTTCCTTGGTGACACGTTCCAGGGTCGCTCCATCTCTCCGTGGGTCCTCTGTGACGCTGTCCAGGGCTGCTCCATCTTTCCCCGAGTCCTTGGTGACTTGGTCCAGGGCTGCTCCCTCTCTCCTTGGGTCCCTGGTGATGCAATCCAGGGCTTCTTCATCTCTCCCCGAGTTCTTGCTGATGCGATCCAGGGCCGCTACATCTCTCCTCAGGTCCTTGGTGATACGATCCAGGACTGCTGCCTCTCTCCTCAGGTCCTCTGTGATGCGGTCCAGAGCCACTCCCTCTCTCCTTGGGTCCTCGGTGGCACGGTTCAGAACCACTCCTCTCCTCAGTGACGTGGTCTGGAGCCACACACACAGGAGGACTTCTCCCCCATGTACCAAACAGCAGCCTCAATAATGTAGGCTGTAACCACACCCACAGGTGAGGCATGTGGGTAGCCAGACCCACCCATGTCTCGTAGCTACCCGGACCCAGGTGCACAAAACGTCTTAGTGCACTAACGCAAAATACTCTGGGTTGCATCGCAGGAAGCAGCCATCTCTGCGACACATATCTCCTATTGACTATATGGCCATTAGCCTCCTTACATACCTCCCCCCTCTGCCTAAAGCTGTGTGGCTTGGCACTTTCCATTACCTGACCAGAGACCCTTCTCGGTCGCCTTTGATAGTACATCCGTCTGTCAAAATCGGGCCCTATCACTGAACCTTTTTGGAACAATGTATCTGACTTTATCACCTCCTCTGGTAGAGTTGCCCCTTTTCCAGACCATTCTCTCCTGACCGCCTCCACTGGTTTGTGCGGCTGCGAGACTCCCGTACAGTCGAGCCTACTGTCTGGTCTGAGTCTGACTCTGTCACTGCGTCCGCTACAGGGTCTCCTGCCTATGCTACTCAGCACTGAGTTAACAGAGGAGTCACACTTTTATCTTCAGATTGCGTAATTCTAGTCTTTAGAGAACCCCTTCTATACTAAGGGTTGGAAGTGGTCGCCACCTTCTTTCCATTTCCTGGAGCTGTACCTTAATCTGCAGTCTGTCCCTTCTCAGGTGCTCTACCTATCGTAGGTACGCCAGCCGATATTTAAGGAGTATTTGAATATTTTTAAAGTACTCCATTGATCTGAAAACCAAAAATGGAACCATTCCATCTTCAGCTATCTGGGCTTCGGCGTCAGCTGGGATCCTCACACTCGCCATACCGGACTTATTCACAATTTCTTGCACTTGTCCAAGTCTCCCAATGACTTTCGTCACCAGATTTCTGGGCACTTGAACAATGTCTTCCACAAACCCCAGCCGACTTTGAGCTTTCCTTGCATGCTCCAGACATCGAGCGGCTTCCTTATTCCTCAACAGGATCATCTGTTTCATGCTGAGACAGTGTAGGTGCATGTCACTCAGGATAGCCACCCGCTTCACTGTGACTTCCCTAGTTGACAGTATAACCAACTGCTGAGTCTCTGGCGCCCAGTTCGCGCTACACGCCTCCACCACCTTTCTAAATGCCTCATGCACAGCCTCACTGGCACATGCTTCTCGCATGTCCTCTGGTACCTCTACTAGGCACTGGACGTGCGAAGTCTCACCTTCTTGGATATAGCGTTTGATCTCCTCGTCCTGAGAGTCAGAGCGGTTTTTCAAGACGTCGACCTCCTTTGTGAGGCCTTCTGCGTGGTGCTTCCCCTGCTGGATTTCTTCCTCCCTGGAGGCCACTTCTTTGGTCAGTCTCTCCAGCTCACTCTCCTTCATTGCGATCAGATCAAGAGAGCGCGACAGTTCATTCTGTAGAGCGGAGAGCTCGTTTTTTTGGCCTTCCAGGTATTTCTGAAACTGGACCTTTAAAGGGAATCTGTCACCCCAAAATTCACCTATAAGCTAAGGCCACCGGTATCAGGGGCTTATCTACAGCATTCTGTAATGCTGTAGATAAGCCCCCGATGTCACCTGAAAGATAAGAAAAACAGGTTATATTATACTCACCCAGGGGCGGTCCCGGTCCGGTTCGATGGGCGTCGCTTTCCGGGTCCAGCGCCTCCCATCTTCATATGATGATGTCCTCTCTTCTTTTCTACCTGCCGTGGCTCCTGCGCAGGCATTCTTTATCTGCCCTGTTGAGGGCAGAGCAAAGTACTGCAGTGCGCAGGCGCCAGGCCTCTCTGACCTTTCCCGGCACCTGTGCACTGCAGTACTTTGCCCTCAACAGGGACCACAACGCCCATAGGACCGGACCGCAGCGGGACCGCCCCTGAGTGAGTATAATCTAACTTGCTTTTCTTATCTTTCAGGTTACATCGGGGGCTTATCTACAGCATTTCCACGTGCACATTTCCTTTGGCAGTTTGTCGATTTGATCCTCTCGTTGTCGGGTGGCAGCGGTCGATTCGGAAAGCTTCACCTGCAGGCTCTCCGTTTTTTCTAAGAGTTCTTCTCCAACTGCGATTTTAGCTGTTGGATCCCTATCACCACCCTGGCTCAGTTTTATTTTCCCCACGTCATCGAATACCTCTGTGCTGGGGTTTGTTAGTGGTAAAGTGACCTCCTTATAAGGGACATTAACATTGTTTGCCCCTGACCCTGTCTTTCTGCGGCCGCCGTATCCCCGGCGACGAGACTTGCCATCTGTATCCGGGTCCGCCTTAGGCTATGTGCACATGATGCGGATTTTGCTGCGGATCCGCAGCGTTTCCGCAGCTGCGGGTCCGCAGCAGTTTCCCAAGAGTTTACATTACAAAGTAAACCTATGGGAAACAGAAAACGCTGTTCCCATGCCGCGGAAAAAAACGCGCGGAAACGCAGTGGTTTACATTCCGCAGCATGTCACTTCTTTCTGCAGATTCCGCAGCGGTTTTACACCTGCTCCAATAGAAAACCGCAGGTGTAAAACCGCAGTGAAATCTGCACAAAAACTGCTGTAAATTCGCAATAAATCTGCAGCAAAATCCGCTACAGAAAAATCCGCAGAGGACCATTCTACGTGTGCACATAGTCTTACCGCACTCTTTTTCCCTTACGCCACAGTCTGAACGGGAGTCACCACTACTCACCCTGTCATCATGGAACAACAAGTCCTCACTTAAACAGGTGTCGGACCTCTTTCCTGGAGCTACCCCGTTTTCAACGGTCACACTGTTGGTCACCTCTGCTAGGTCCCAGAGTTGGTTAGACCCACACTGTTGGTCACCCCTAATTCTGGGACATCGACCTTAGGGGGTGCTACCTCCTCCTCTTTATGCATCACACCACCAAGAACCCGAACAGCCGCCTGCTGCGGTGGGCCTCCGTTAGGGTCATTCCGGCTCGCCCCTGAGCAATCAGACACTCCCCATTCCTTCCACAAGTCCAAAAGCAATTCAAAGTCCTGACCAATTCCAATAGGGTATGGCAAGTCCAGGACTACAACGACGTCATGGCTGGTAACCTTGGGTGTCTCAATGATTACCCAGGACACCGGATAATCTCTAGGGACCCCATGGACGCAGTGGACGTCCATCTTCCTTCCAGGGATCAGATAGACAGGGAGTGTGGCACTCACCAGGGTCACCGAGGTCCCTGAGCCCAGAAGTCAGTCACGCTCACTCCATTGACTTCTACAGAACACCTCTGTGACGTCTTGTCAGATGTATGGTTGGCACAGGATACCAGACACGCTGTTAGGGCTAGCGGAACACACCAAATAATATAAAGGGAGATAAGAGGTATGTTCGCAGCCTGGGGTCCACCGTGCAGAGATGGAACCTGCTGCTGAGTAATGGCGGATGGACGCTTGCTCATAGGGGGGTTTATACCTCACCCAGTGTGAATGGAAGTGAACTCTGTTGGTTCACAGAGTCGCCAAATATACGCTGCGCCCTGTTAGCAGTCACAGGGTGCAGCTGAAAGACGCTAATGGGATCCCTATGAATTACCCCCACTAAACTGGTGATTGGACTCGCTCTGACCCTCGGTGGCTTTTAAGCCCGCGCCTGAGGACGCCCTGAGTCAGATGCTGAGTCCAAGCGGGAATTCCCACCCTATACTGACGGTTGTCAGGAAAGCGCACTGATTGCGCATGGCGCCGCACTGTCGGTCGCTGCTAATAGACGCTGTAGCTTGTGCCTAGTGCTGGATCGCACAGTCTGGCGCTATGTAGCGCAATCACCCAAGTACTTTCCACAATACTAGGGATGGGAATGATTAAGGAGCTTTCACCAGATTCAGCCATACATCCACACATACACAATTTCAGTTTTATACTAGCGCATGGCCGAGCGGCCATGCAAACCTTTTATAGCTGTAGCCTTCCAGGACCGTCCTAGTGATCCAATCGGAGACGCTACAGGACCTGAGCATGTGACCCCCTACCTCCAATGAGAGGTCGTCCTGTGGGCATGCTCAGTAGAAGAAAAGCAGGACTTAGTCCCTGGAACGTCTGCTCTCCACTGATCAATGCTGGTTACAAGGCTGAGCCTGGAATGGCAGCTGTAACCAAACGCACAGTATCTGCTTGAGCCAGACACTGGGACCGACGTCTCTGCTGAGCTAGCTCCACTGTGGCTGAAGGAGAATGGGAGACCACAGCGGACATGGTTCGAGATTCCCCCTGTGCAGCGGCGGGAACTCGACACCTAACACACGCGCTGTTCGAGCACTGTTCCCGGCAACAGTCCTTTGACTCATTTGCCGCCGCGCCTTTTGGGACTCCACCCCCCTTTTGAGTCGCCGCCCCTTTGGGGACTACACCCCTTTTGGGGCAACCCTCCCTGTTTGGGTCACCGCCCCTTTTGGGACTCCACCCCCTTTCGAGCGACCATCTCTCCTTAGGGTGCACACCGTGGACTCCCCACGGCCCTCTCAGGCCCCTCACTGCCTGTGTACGGCAGTCTATCTGCCCCAACAGTTCCTCACAGCGAAGCTCCGCACTGTTCTGCAAGGCTCTGCATGGCTTCCCACAGCGAGGTTCCGCACTGCTCTGCAAGGCTCTGCACCTCTCTGTACGGCTCTGCAAAGATCTGCACTGCGGATTTTGTGGACCCACCGATCCACAGCTAGCCACCCGAAGTTCGTGGACCCGCCGATCCACAGCAATCACCTGCTGTACTCCTCCCAGGTACCTCCTGGACTGATGCCCGCAGTCTAGCACCAATTGTAGAGATCATACTCTTTCAGGTGCGGCACGAGGAAGACGAAAGGCGTGTTTCTGTAAAAAAATATCTGTGCAGGTTTATTAGCTCCATAAACCCCTGAGCAACAACATAAAGGTAAACGTCCTTTAGAGCAGGAAAAACAACACAAAAATGCCCTAGTCGGGTTCTGCTCCCTCAGGCCAGTGGACACACAGACTGGGCAATGTCCAGTACGCAGGCTTGCTCTGGAGTCACACACACAGGAGGGCTATTCCCTCCCCAGACACAGACCATGTGCCAAACCACAGCCTCCATTTTGTAGGCTGTAACCACACCCACAGGTGAGGTATGTGGGTAGCCAGACCCGCCCATGTCTCATAGCTACCCGCAACCCGGACCCAGGTGCACTAAACGACATCTTAGTGCTTACATGCACTAAAGAAAAATACTCCAGGTTACATCACAGGGAGCAGCCATCACTGTGACACATACCTCCCATCGACTACACGGCCATTAGCCTCCTTACAGCAGGTACAAACAAGACGATACCAAATATCCGAGAGGAGCAAAGAATCAGTAAGGCTACTTTCACACTGGCCCTTTTTATGTCCTCCGTCGCAATGCGTCGTTTTGGACAAAAAAACGCATCCTGCAAAAGTGCTTGCAGGATGCGTTTTTTCTCCATTGACTTGCATTAACGACGCATTGCGACGGATTGCCACACGTCGCATCCGTCGTGCGACGGATGCGTTGTGCTTTGGCGGACCGTCGGCACAAAAAAACACTACATGTAACGTTTTTTGCTGCCGACGGTCCGCTTTTTCCGACCGCGCATGCACGGCCGGAACTCCACCTCCACCTCCCCGCACCTCACAATGGGGCGGCGGATGCGCTGGAAAAATGCATCCGCTGCCCCCGTTGTGCGGCGTATACAACGCTAGCATCGGGAACCTCGGCCCGACGCACTGCGACGGGCCGAGCCCGACGCTAGTGTGAAAGAAGCCTAACCTATAGAATTGCCTCCTATCTGTCTGGATCTCCTTCTAATCACAGGAGTGGACGATGGGGGGCAGAATCAACACTTTCCCCCATTCCCATGATTGATAGCAGCATCTAAAGGTACCTTCACATTAAGCGACGCTGCAGCGATAGCGTCGCTGTTTGATCGCTGGAGAGCTATCACACAGACCGCTCTCCAGCGACCAACGATGCCGAGGTCCCCGGGTAACCAGGGTAAACATCGGGTTACTAAGCACAGGGCCGCGCTTAGTAACCCGATGTTTACCCTGGTTACCAGCGTAAAATGTAAAAAAAACAAACACTACATACTCACATTCGCGTCCCCCGGCGTCCGCTTCCTGCACTGACTGAGCGCCGGCCCTAACAGCAGAGCGGTGACGTCACCGCTGTGCTGTACTTTCACTTTCACTTTACGGCGCTCAGTCAGTGTGGGAAGCGGACGCCGGGGGACGCGAAGGTGAGTATGTACTGTTTGTTTTTTTACATTTTACACTGGTAACCAGGGTAAACATCGGGTTACTAAGCGCGGCCCTGCGCTTAGTAACCCGATGTTTACCCTGGTTACCAGTGTAAAACATCGCTGGTATCGTTGCTTTTGGTGTCAAACACGACGATACACGCCGGTCTGACGACCAAATAAAGTTCTGAACTTTGTTCAACGACCAGCGATATCACAGCAGGATCCTGATCGCTGCTGCGTGTCAAACTAAACGATATCGCTAGCCAGGACGCTGCAACGTCACGGATCGCTAGCGATATCGTTTAGTGTGAAGGTACCTTAAGGCCTCTTTCACACTTCTGTCTGCTGGAGGGCGTCGTAATACGTTGTTGTGACGTATCGACGTACGTCATGAAAATAGGGAAAAACGTGTGTAACGCATCCAGTGTTTTGACGGATGCATTGTTGCCTGAATTTCAATGGAGAAATTCCGGGGAGATGAGAGAGAGTTGTTCCACGTTTTTCCGACGCTGACAAAAAACGTTTCATTGAACGTTTTTTTCGAAACGACGGACCGCTATTTTCCGACGGATCCAGTGCACGACGGATGAAACGAATGGCCATCCGTCACAATCCGTCTCGCTAATACAAGTCTATGGGAAAAAACAGGATCCTGCAAAAAAAATTGCAGGATCCTGTTTTTTCAAAACTCGACGGGAGAGAAAAGACAGAAGTGTGAAAGAGGCCTTAGGGTATGTGTCCACGTTCAGGAAACGCTGCGTGTTTGATGCTGTGCAGAGCCGCAGCGTCAAACACGCAGCGTCCAGATGTTACAGCATAGTGGAGGGGATTTTATGAAATCCCGTCTCCACTATGCGTGGTAACACGCATACGGTGGCCCTGCGATTCCGAACATGCGGCGCTTCTTTTAAGATCGCATCATGTCCGTTTACCTTGCGGTGACGCTGCGCCGCCGCAAGGTATATCACAGGGCCCTATGTGTGGGGAGCGATGATGCCGGATGTGTGCAGGATGTGTGCAATGAACATATCCGGCATCATCGCATCACAGAAGGGGGCGGAGCGGGTTTGCCGCTCTGTCCAAACCGCCAGCCATCCTGGATGTGGACACGTACCCTTAGTTAATCGGCTGAGGTTGGAGCTAGCTCTGATGGCAGCAGTTAGACTTGGCTGCAGTACGTCGGGCCGCTCCTTGCACACAGCAGTCACATACATGTACAGCTGATTTCGCCAATGAAAACCTGGGCATATTCGCTGTGATTAGGGCTGGTTTCACACATTGCAGTTTTCTGTGGATTTTTTATGTGGATCCAAAGCATATTACCATAGCAGCAAAACTATGGTTTTCACACTGCCCGGTGAATGGGATGAAATCTGCAACAAATCCACGTGTGATCCACATGCAGATTTTGTTTTGCAGATCTGCAGCCAAATTCAGAACACTTTTTTTTTTTCGGTCACGTGTAAACCTTCCTGTACTTTGCAGACGAAGCAGATTAAACTTGCAGCTGATCAATTTCTGCTGCAGATATTCAGCATGAAACGTTTGCTCTGTATCCACAGAGTTTACACAGCATAAACGGCAGTGATCTCTGCACAATTTAGGCTACTTTCACACTTCCGTTTTTTGAATCCATCACAATGCGTCGGCGCGACGTATCGACAGATGCATCAAAAATAGTGAAAAACGGATGCAATGCATCCAGTATTTCGATGGATCCGCTAGAAAAACTGGATCCGTTGCATCCGTTTTGTCCGTTTTTACCTTCCGTTTCATCCTTTTTTTTTGACGGATCCGTTTTCCATGCCTAAAAATGGGAGTCTCTCAAATGTGATTGGCTACTGAAAAATAAGGAAACCAATATATTGACTGGCTGGCTGTCTTCAGGCTGGCAGGAGTCTTGCTGGCACATTTGGGGGTGACGCCCCAGGCCAGGTTTATATAGATTTGGAGCCTGTCTGGCCAATTGGCTACAAATTCCTGATTCTGAGCATGCTCAGTGTAAAAAATCGGATTCCAGCGCTGGATTCCGTCATACGACGGGTCACGATGGATCCTGCGTCCATAGGCTTCCATTCTAGTCAACGACGTATACCGCAGGATCCGCCGCGACACGTTATCCCGAAGCAGACAAAAAATGTTACATTGAGTCTAAGTGCACACGTTGCAGAATTGCCGCGGAAATTTGCAACTCCTGCCGCAGGTATATCGCATGCGGAATTGGCATGCATATTCCCGCAGAAAACTAGCGTTTTGCAAGCATAATTAGCTTGCAGAATGCTAGAGTTTTCCAAGCGATCTGTAGCATCGCTTGGAAAACTGACTGACAGGTTGGTCACACTTGTCAAACATAGTGTTTGACAAGTGTGACCAACTTTTTACTATAGATGCTGCCTATACCGCATCAATAGTAAAAGATAGAATGTTAAAAATAATAAAAAAAAAGGTTATTCTCACCTTCCGCAAACAGCCGATCTCCTCAGCGGCTTCCGTTCTTATAGATGGTGTGTGTGTGCAGGGCCTTCGATGACGTCGCGGTCACGTGACGGCAATGTCATCGCGGTCATGTGACCGCGACGTCATCGCAGGTCCTTCACACACACCATCTATAGGAACGGAAGCGGCCACGTGCACCGCTGAGAGGCGGGAAGACTCTGGGGCCATCAGAGGGTGAGTATATCACGATTTTTTATTTTAATTCTTTTTTTTTAACAATTATATTGTGCCCAGTCCGTGGAGGAGAGTCTCCTCTCCTCCACCCTGGGTACCAACCGCACATGATCTGCTTACTTCCCGCATGGTGGGCACAGCCCCAATGCGGGAAGTAAGCAGATCAATGCATTCCTAGGTGTGCGGAATCCCCGCGATTCCGCAGATTTAATGAACATGCTGCGTTTTTTTCTGGAATGCGATTCCGCTCAGGAAAAAAATGCAGCATGTGCACAAAAAATGCGGATTGCATTCTATTAAATAAGATGCTTAAGGTGAGCGTTTTTTTCGCGGTTTTATAGCGTTTTTATAGCGAAAAAAAAGCGAAAAATCTGCTACGTGTGCACACAGCCTGAACGGTTTTTTCCAGACGACGGTCCGCCTAAATACGACGGATCCGTCGCTAATACAAGTCTATGGGAAAAAAACAGATCCTGCGGGCACATTTGCAGGATCCGTTTTTTTCCCAAATCGACGCATTGGCCTTAGTCTGGATATTGCTGCAGATTTGCTGTGGAAATTCGTCAGAAAATGTCTAATTTCAGCATAACATTAGGTTTCCTGTCCACAAGGATTTTTTTAGCTGCAGCGATTCCACAGTGGCGATATCCACACTGAATTGTGTAGGTATGGCTGCGGTTTCTGCTGCAGATACATCGGACTTCACCATCTGCATTGCTAAGAGTAAAATCTGCCGCTTAAATTGACACAATGCAGACATTAACTCCACATCTCTGGGCAAGTTACACTGCAGATTGTCTCTAAGATTCCATAAAATCTATTACTCTGAAAATGTAATATGCAGCCGATTGCGGATCTGGACTAGTCTAGGTGATCCCTGAATCGCTCACTAGATGCAGCAGTACCGGAGCTGGAGACCAGCACGGTGTGATACAGAACATTTGGGGTACGTTATCATGAGGTGCAAATGCTCCAGATTTTCTGTTCCAGCATTGTGCAGGAGATTGTAATAAATGTCATGGACGCACTGCGGGAATAAAACCAACCATCACTGTGGATTTGAGATCTACGGCAGCTCAAGTTATGCCGCAGATATTGTCCTGGATTTCTTTTTGTGGAATGAAAAGGGTTAAAGTCACGGCTTCCCCATTTTCACAATGATATCCACAGCAATATTTATCACTGGGGTAGGTTTGCAGCAAAATGTGACATGGGAACGTACCAAGGTGCGAGTGTGCAGCCGATTGTGCCCTGCTGACTGCGTGCAGAAAATCCGCGGTGTGCTACAGTAGTCTGGCCAAAGCAGAAAGCTAGGCACATACGTTATCAGCATTTTCTGCTGCAGGTGTCGCCAGGGATAGCTAGATGTGGAGACGTCAGGGGTAAGACACAGCATTAAGGCGCCGCTTCTAGTTCCAATGCACGAGATCCACATCAGAAAGGTCTCTTAGTATAAGTCTGTGTTCACACCGGCTGGATTTTAGACTGGTTTAGGTGTGGATGAAATCCAACAACTATGCGAATACAATAAATGTTAAGATCGTTTTTCATCCACTGCTCACATGCAATGATTAGTTTCAGCATGGAAAAAAAATCCACAAGAATGAGACCAAATATGAGTCTCATTCCTATGGATTCTGAATGGAAAAGCCAAAGCGTAAGATTTGCCACGTGGATTGGGCTAATTTTGGTGCAGCTCAGCAGCTGTTCACATTGCACATTGGTAAAATATACATTGAATTTGCAAGTTTCAGCAGCAGCCGTAAGATCTGAACAAATTTCATCCAAATGCTGTGCATTATTTCTGCACGGAAACCGTCTGAAAGGTGGTGTTTATAATCTTCAGCATGTTAATGCCTATTTCAGATTTTCATTGCGGATTTCAATCTTTATTGTAGAAGGGTAAAATACACACAAAACTGCTTGTAACAAGTGCTGATTTTGCTGCAGATTTTCTGGACAATCAGTGGAGAAAAACTTGAGAATGGCTTCACAGTTCTCCCCCAATGTTTCTAGGCTTCTGAATGGCGACTTTACCCATAGGAACAAGGGGGATGTGACTGTATAACAGCGCACCCCTCAGGCGACTTTGTATAAGGACTTATCCTCTTTAGGATTATTGCTGGTGACCTTCCCTCTGATTGGGTCCCTGCAGGTGTTCAAGGCTTGTGATGAAGGCAAGAAGGGTTATCTGAGCAGAGAAGACCTGAAGGTGGCTGTCGTGATGATGTTTGGGTATAAACCCTCCAAGGTAATTAGTTGGCCCTGTATTTGGTGTGTTGTACGGTAACTTTTATATAGGTGAAGCTGTACAGTAGAAACGTCCATCCCTCATGCATTACCACAGTTCTCCAGCAGATGGCAGCAGACAGTCACTGATGTGTAGCGATAACTGCTCACGCTCACTGTAATTGCTGTTGGTATTTTTACCGCTCACTACAACTCCCAGTGTGCTTGTGGATGATGATGATTGTAGTGTTTCTAATGAACAAGAACCACGAGTGTATGCCACAGTTTAGTCTTCAGCAACTTTACTAGTACTTTACTCATCTTGGACTAGTTTTGCGCTCTTTTCTCCATGCACAATTCTTCTCTGAGCCGCCAGCAGTTTAGCTCCATCCCTTGTGTGAGACATGTCCCATTTAGCTTTTACTATCCGAGCTCCCACTGGACACTGCTACCTAGTAAACTGGGAACCAGCAGAATTCTGGATTTTGCTTTGGGCTTGAACAGAGAAGAAAACTCCATGTAATTCATATTTTTAAGAGTCATTCAACTTCTGTAGATCTATGTTCAGATAATGTTTGTCTGTTCCAGGCTTCCATACACATGAATATGGTTCATTGTTTCTTTCAGCTCGAGGTGGACACAATGGTGCCGGGCCAGTCCAGGACTGGAGGTAAGGGGAAGAATCTGCATCGGCTGCTAAATCTGCAGCACTTTCATTATTACTAATAAAGGGCACCTTTAGGTTTTTCTGACCAGAGTGGGCTAATATGTAAGGGTCTGCACGCGGACAGTGGACCGGTCTTGTCTGTTTTGCACAGAAGTCAGTGTCTCTGACACCCTGCACCTGTCGGTGATGTAAAATGTTTTCTTCTACCACACTACAGTAAAAGGAGGCTGATTTTTGCGCAGGCTGCCGCTGTGTCGCTCCCATTGTTTACAGGCAGAGCAGGGCTGTTGTTATATGATTGACAGGTCTGGTCTAGGATCCTGCGCTCTGACACAGTGCTAGGACCTCACTAAATATACAGGCATCAGTCTTAGCAAACCGCAATCACACACAGAGGATAACGTCGTCTTCTTACCCCACAGAAGTGACACCCGATGAGTTTGTGAAGCTGATGACCCTGAAGGGCAGCGTGCAGCCGAGCTTCGGAGACCAGAGACAGATATTTTCCGTGTTTGATTCTCACTGTGAGTATTGATCTCCTCGAGGTCAGAAACTTCTGTAGTAATAGGTAACTTTCCCCCTGTAGCTTGTCATTATAGCGACAGGTTTTCTTTTAGCCCAAGATTTCCACTAAACTCTTAGGCATTTTTTTGAACTACACATGTCTCTTGATGTGTCCTTAGCTTTTATAAGCTGCAATAGTCAGCAGTTTACATCTTGTCCTGGTTCTGGGGGAGATGAAGCTGCAGGAGATCAGGTCCTGGATAGTTGTCACATGTGTACAGAAGAGACGACGATCTATACACAGCCCCACCATCCCCAATATTCTGTGCAGACACTCTGCGCAGTAGGCAATGCTTGGCTTTCTACCTTCCTGTAATGATAAGATACATAGCAGGAAGCCATAATCTGCAGAGCAGCCCCCTGTAACTTTCAGGTCAGGGCAATGATGAATATAATGCTTGCTCCACAAGTTCTACAATGGACGTGAGGGATGATTGCTAGAAGGGCCGCCATGCGTCCATGCATAGTATACGTGTATTCTACTGGCTGACTGGTGTCCATATTTTGGGTCCACAACACTTCCGCTTCTGCTGTTGTCCACAGGTCGGGGATTTTTAAACCTGGATGACTTTAGGCGGGCATTTAAGCGAGTGGCTCCACACTTACCTGAGCAGACGATCATCGAGGCTTTCAGGTGAGCAGCGTATGTCTGCAAACAGTAATATTTTACAGATCTGATTTGTTTTCACACATGGACCTCAGTTCTGCATGGAAAAACTACAAGATGCGTTAGTGCGGTCTGAATTATAGACAAGTGCATGTAAATGCAAGAACCTCCTGCACCCAACTTATGGACGGGGCTGGTCTGATAAATATAGCGGTGATATTAGCCTATCGTGTAGTTTTCCACACCGTGCGCCCTAGTGGCAGAAGGAATAGGGGAATAATGACTGAGACTTCATCACGTATGGCAGGAAAATGTTAAAAATCAGTTCTGCTTTGATGAAAGGATTGTCACGGTGGGTTTGCTATAAGAATCTCATTCACCCCGCTGCACAATTAATGCCCTCACTTAAAGGGGTTGGTCAGTCTGATCATCGGGGGTCCCGAAATCAGCTGTTACTCCAGCTGCTGAGGACTTGACAGGACATAGTAGATTCCACCCTTTCTCTTCTCTGGCCAACAATGTGGGGACCCCTCTGTTAGCTGGGCTCTTAGGCCGGGTGTAAAGAATATAAACATGCCCTATTTCTGTAATGGGGAAGGGATATTTCCTGTCTGCTCGGGCGCTGTGTCTGTAGCTGCCGCACTGACAATGAGAACAGCATTTAGGGGTGATTTATCGAAAAGATAGAGTTGCCTCCATTATATGCGGTGACATCCGTAGCGACGAGCTCTTTTTAACATTCCGGTCTGTCCTCTCCAGTTTATCACTCGCAGCTGAATTTCCAGCCAGTTGCTGCGGAATTATGAACCCAGACAGACCTCACAGGAGGTGTCGAAAAGCGTTTATATGAAAATAATGGAGCCCGAGAGAGGCGGCCAGATCCGAACAGGCAGGACGTGTAATGAACGCCACTCGCCAAACTGGAAACGGCGCATTTTATTGCGTGCTGATTAGCATGCTCGGAAGGCGGCGTGCCCTGCGTTTTATGGCATCGTTATTGCCTTCTATTATCTCCCCTCGGTCCATCCCCGCGGCTCCTGCACCGCGGCCGATAAACACGGGGGTCAGATGCCCGGGATCACCTCCAATTATTTCACTTCATTGTCCGCTAATAACGACCTCATTGTTTCCTGCCGCTCTCCTGTAATTAGAGGCAGAAGCCGAGCGATACGCAGCTGGCGACAATAGAGGCGCCGATACCGCGCTCCCTCTGCAAGTTAGATTTATGGACCTGTACTACAGAGCCGAATGAATCTCCTGCGCTCCTCTCCCAGCGCCGGTCACCATGGAAACCACATACACAGAGCCGCGGCGTTTCACCTCTGGTGATTCCGTCAGACGATTTTTTTATTTTTTTTTCCCTTTGTTGCCCCAGCTTAAGCAGCTGTCTTCCCAGCCTTTCATCACCAGAAAATTAATCATTGGCGCAGGTTTTTTTCCCCTCTCCTCTCTGCGTCTTCCTCATACAACATTTATGAACGTCTTTTTTTGCGCTGCAGAAATAAGAAGAAAAAAGTGGAATGAGCAGCGACTGAATAACAGATCTGTCACCAAATCCCAGGTAAATGCTGCCATTTTATACAGTGCGATAACTTTACACGGATGGGCAAGGCATCTCGAGGCGGCGGGAGCTGTACGCGGTGCAGATCTCACGCTCAAATATAAGGATAGCGCAGAATAGGGTTTCATTTTGGCCAATGTTCCCAGTCCAACTTGTCAGCCCATTTTGGATGCAACCTGATAACAATTGCACTCAGGATCAAATGTAATCTTTAGTTAGAAAATGAGCAGAAGGATTTCTCAACTTGTTTCTTATATAGCGCCATCATATTCTACAGCGTTGTACACTGGGCTGCGGAGTCGGTGTCATGGAAATTGAGGAGACGGAGGTTTGGCTTACCGACTCCACAGCACTGGTTGTACAGAGATCATCATTATTGACGTCTTTAATTTCCTGAGTTCAACTTTCTCAATGGTAATAAAATAAAAAAGTATGGTATATGAAAAATCAGTAAAATAAAAATTGCAACTAAATATTAATAAAAAAAAAAAAAAATTATAAACATGCTAACGGAATTGGTAAAAATAGATATGAAAGTATAAGAAAAATCATGTTAAAAAATGAAGAAGTGAAACTAAAAGTCAATGCAATGAATTAAAATCGGTAAACCACGTCTTAAAAAAATAAGAGGAAAAATCTGATAAATTTGAAAAAATATGAAAAAGCAGTAAAAAAAAAAATCTGACATTGTTGAATAAAAATAATCAATAAAATATAAGGGTAAAATATGAAAAAAAAGGAATAGAATAAGTGAAAAAAAAAATCTGAAAATCCTGTAAAAAAAAAAAAAAAGTAGTGAAACTGGAAAAGTAAAAACAATGAGTTAAAATAAGTAAACCACATCTTAATAATTAAATAAAAAACAGAAAATTCTGATAAATATATGTGAAGAAAAAAAACGAAAAAAGTAATCAATCAAAAATACAAATATAAGGAAAAATTCTGAAGAATAAAGGGAACGAATAAACAAAAAAAACAGACAAAATAGTAAAAAAAAAAAATCAGTAAGGAATGCATAAAAACAATCTGAAATAATTTTAACAAATCTTAAAAATAAACATAAAATAAAGAAAATAAAAAATTAGACACATTAGTAATTGGACATGAGCATCTGGTGCAAGTTTCTTGTTGAAGCAGAGCCGGCCATATACTCAGACTACCAGAGATCTGGTTATGAAGGACGCAGCGCCGCTGTAGGTGAGCAAACAATTAAGTGGCTGCCTGCTGGGTGGAGAGGAGCCGCTCATCTGTCAGGATAGATTAATACTCCATTTAGGGAGGGGATCCTGGCTCGGTAACGTCTTCTCTCTCTCTGATCGGGCCCGGCGTACCTCCACAGACACATCTTGGAGCGGGGCTGGTGTGCGGCTCGGCCTGCTCGGGTTTGGAGCCGCTACGCTTTACTGTTCCACACTACTTAGTCCCCTCCGGCCATGTTCCCATGTGCGAAAATGCTACATTTTTTCCGCTGCGTTTTTTCTGTGGGTTTCTGCACCATAAAATGCAATAGTAATCTCCTCTGAATATTGCTTTTAACGTTGAATTTCTTTTTCTAATGCTTTGCTCCTTTTTTGTGTTTTCATTTATTTTTTTTAATGTATTTTTTTCAAGCTCTCCATAAAAGACTCTCTAAATTAAAAAAAAAAAAACAGGAATGCAGAATTTGTGCAATGCAGGAACACAGCCTTATTGAGTCCTGTGATTTCCTCCAAGGACTCCTGCCGTCTGTTTAATATAAACACGGTTTGCGCTTTTCACGAATATCACCGCTGCCCGTGTTACATCTCGCCTCTCCGTGACCTTCCTCACTGTTTTGTCATTGATGCTGAATAAGACACTCTGCTGCAACAATACGAAGGATTAAAGGGGCCGGGGGCAGCGGATGTGTTGTAGTATTTTATTATATCAATGCTCTGTAGAGTGAATGGGCCGTATCCCCGTCACAGGAGTGCCCAGGCCAATGCTCCGCTGCTGGTAGACACTGTAGCTGACATTCTCACAATTTGCTTTATTTATTTTTTCACATCTTCATTGAGAAAAGACCCTTCTTCTCCCCAGAGCCGGGATCATCACATCATCCCCCACTAGTGTAAACGGCGACACTTCACATTCTCAGCTTTCTGACAACCAAACAAAATATGATGCAAAAAAAATTATCTCAGCCATATGGCTCGAGAAATGTGTCAGCGGACAAACTGCGCAAAGCCTCCGGGGCACTATCCCTCACGTGTCGAGTGTGTGCAGCAAAAAATCTGCATCGTGCTGAGAGGAGGAAAACTTTCCCAGATAGCTGGAAATTTACATCAGACGAAGACGATAATGTCACAACTCGACTGCAGACGTAGAGCGTAGAGGGTAACTGCGGCACCAGCAGAATAGTGAGTGCAGCTCTGGAGTATAATACAAGAAGTAACTCCGGATCAGTACAGGATCACTAATGTAATGTATGTACACAGTGACTGCACCAGCAGAATAGTGAGTGCAGCTCTGGGGTATAATACAGGATGTAACTCAGGATCAGTAATGTATGTACACAGTGACTGCACCAGCAGAATAGTGAGTGCAGCTCTGGATATAATACAGTATGTAACTCAGGATCAGTAGTGTAATACACAGTGACTGCACCAGCAGAATAGTGAGTGCAGCTCTGGAGTATAATACAGGATGTAACTCAGGATCAGTAATGTATGTACACAATGACTGCACCAGCAGAATAGTGAGTGCAGCTCTGGAGTATTATACAGGATGTAACTCAGGATCTGTAATGTTTGTACTCAGTGACTGCACCAGCAGAATAGTGAGTGCAGCTCTGGATATAATACAGGATGTAACTCAGGATCAGTAATGTATGTACTCAGTGACTGCACCAGCAGAATAGTGAGTGCAGCTCTGGATATAATACAGGATGTAACTCAGGATCAGTATTGTAATGTATGTACACAGTGACTGCACCAGCAGAATAGTGAGTGCAGCTCTGGCGTATAATACTGGATGTAACTCAGGATCAGTACAGGATCAGTAATGTATGTACACAGTGACTGCACCAGCAGAATAGTTAGTGCAGCTCTGGAGTATAATACAGGAATTAACCCAGGATCAGTAATGTAATGTATGTACACAGTGACTGCACCAGCAGAATAGTGAATGCAGCTCTGGAGTATAATACAGGATGTAACTTAGGATCAGTATTGTAATGTATGTACAGAGTGACTGCACCAGCAGAATAGTGAATGCAGCTCGGGAGTATAATACAGGATGTAACTCAGGATCAGTAATGTAATGTATGTACACAGTGACTGCACCAGCAGAATAGCGAGTGCAGCTCTGGAGTATAATACAGGATGTAACTCAGGATCAGTAATGTATGTACACGGTGACTGCACCAGCAGAATAGTGAGTGCAGCTCTGGAGTATAATGCCAGATCGGCTATAACTCCAGATTAGCAGTGGTCCTTAGTTTTCATGATGCCGGTAGACTTTGCCTCTACCGTGGCATTTGCAGCGTCTCTTTTTTTTTTAGCTTTGTTTATTGAAAATATACATAAGAGCAAACACATTTCCCATGTCCATGAACAGGAGTACACTTTGTTATTACACTGGTTTACAAAATTAGAAGCAACAGTGTATGAACTAGTAATGTCCAGCAATGTTACACTGTGGTTATATATTTCACATACATCTAACCACACGTTCTAACTTATCTCATTATATATTTACTGGATCGCATATTTTGCAGCGTCTTTGTTGATGAGAACACTGTGACCTCCCACATTGTAGTTCATCATTACTATCCTCTTGTCCCGCATCCTCTCCAGCATTGAATGAGTTAAGTTGCGCTTGATTAGACGTCTTTCTCCCTCCTGATTTATAATTGGTCCCTGGGAGAGAAGTCAATTACTTAATGTGCGCGCTTCTGAAGGCTGCATTGTGGAGCGTCCTTATCCATACGAGATACTGCGCCTCTTGTATTCAGCAACAGAGAAACAAACAAAATGAGCTAATTAATCTGACTGCCGAACGCTGGGAAACAATGCAGTGTAGTGGAGCGATAGCCAGCAGGAGATTCTCTGCAGGAGGTGCCTGGATCCTGTGCAGCCACTGTATGGAAGTGAGTGGGTAACACAGCCGTCCCCCCGTCACACCTGGACATACAGGATGCGTTACATCACAACACATAGGCAGATCAAGCATTGGACCGGCTCATGGTTCTTCCAAAATCTCATGCAAAAGAACCAAATTTTCTATCACCTGTAGCCCTCACTTAGCCTGGGACTGTACAGTGACGGGACTCAAAATCATTCTGCAAAGCTGCGATTTTGCTGTGGAAAAGAAAAACAACTGGAAATTGAACAGATTTGTGACTCTGTGTCGCAGTCGAAGGTCACAGTGTGTCACCATAGCAAGACGTTAGATGCGAGGTTGCAGCGCGCCTCATGTCGACAGGTGAGGTGCACTGTCTGCTACAGCAAGTAGTCCTAAATGCTGCAATGCTGGAGCCTGCGACCACCTGTAAGCGACCATTATTATTATTATTATTATTATTATTTATTGTTATAGCGCCATTTATTCCATGGCGCTTTACAAGTGAGGAGGGGTATACATAATAAAAACAAGTACAATAATCTTGAACAATACAAGTCATAACTGGTACAGTAGGAGAGAGGACCCTGCCCGCGAAGGCTCACAATCTACAAGGGATGGGTGAGGATACAGTAGGTGAGGGTAGAGCTGGTCATGCAGCGGTTTGGTCGATCGGTGGTTACTGCAGGTTGTAGGCTTGTCGGAAGAGGTGGGTCTTCAGATTCTTTTTGAAGGTTTCGATGGTGGGCGAGAGTCTGATGTGTTGTGGTAGAGGGTTCCAGAGTAGGGGTGATACGCGAGAGAAATCTTGTATACGATTGTGGGAAGAGGAGATAAGAGGGGAGTAGAGAAGGAGATCTTGTGAGGATCGGAGGTTGCGTGTAGGAAAGTACCGGGCGATGAGGTCACAGATGTATGGAGGAGACAGGTTGTGGATGGCTTTGTACGTCATGGTTAGGGTTTTGTACTGGAGTCTCTGGGCAATGGGGAGCCAGTGAAGGGATTGACAGAGGGGAGAGGCCGGAGAATAGCGGGGGGACAGGTGGATTAGTCGGGCAGCAGAGTTTAGAATAGATTGGAGGGGTGCGAGAGTGTTTGAGGGGAGGCCACAGAGCAGGAGGTTGCAGTAGTCAAGGCGAGAGATGATGAGGGCATGGACTAGGGTTTTTGCAGATTCTTGGTTGAGGAATGAACGGATTCGTGCAATATTTTTGAGTTGAAGTCGGCAGGAAGTGGAAAGGGCTTGGATATGTGGTTTGAAGGAGAGATCAGCGTCAAGGATAACCCCGAGGCAGCGAGCTTGTGGGACTTGGGAGAGTGGGCAGCCATTTACTGTAATGGATAGGTTCGTTGGGGGGGTCACGTGAGATGGGGGAAAGATGATGAATTCTGTTTTGTCCATGTTAAGTTTCAGAAATCTAGCGGAGAAGAAGGATGAAATAGTGGACAGACATTGAGGGATTCTGGTTAGTAGGGAGGTGATATCTGGTCCAGAGATGTAGATCTGTGTGTCATCAGCATAGAGGTGATACTGAAAGCCATGAGATTCTATGAGCTGTCCCAGGCCAAAGGTGTAAATGGAGAAGAGCAGGGGCCCAAGGACTGAACCTTGTGGGACTCCGACAGATAGGGGGCGAGGTGAGGAGGTGGTGTGTGAGTGGGAGACGCTGAATGTCCGGTCTGTTAGGTATGATGAGATCCAGGATAGGGCCATGCTCAATGCCAAGTGTCAGCCTGAGAGGGGTAAAGCCACCCGCACTTGAGTCTGGAGCAGCGGAAAATTCTGAAAATTTCTTTGTCGGGAACATTTCATGCCCATATTCCTGGTGCCACGTGTAGTCTGGTACAGGGGGAATCATGGCCGGCTGTGGCCTCCATGGTTCGGGCTCCTTGTTTTTATCTACCATGACATTTTCATGGTTTGGAGGCTTTTGATTTCTGACAACCGTTTGGACGAATGTCTTTTCTTGTTTCTGCAGATGCTGAACACTGGAAAGTAAGGGGTTTTCCAAGTTTCATTTGAACAGTTTAAATTGTTAGTCCAACTTGGAAAAAAAACACAAAAAAGGAATCTCTGGTAGGTTATTAAAATACGGTAATCTGAGGCTCTGGTGGTCTGTGCTGAGGCTGGAGGCTTGTCTATCTTATCACTGGGGCCTGTGATAGGCTGCTACGGTCAGGCAACATTGATGGGCACATCGGAGATGCCCCCAATGACACCAGGCCAGTCAAGTGACCGAAGAAAAAAGTGTCATTGCCTCCGGCCCCAATGCGCAGACCACCAGAGTGGTGTGCACTGGATCCAGGGGGAAGTGCGGGTGCTGATTTTATTTGTTTTTGTACTCATGACACAACTCCTGTAAATCATCCCATCAGATACCTGATTGTGACTCGGACCTTATCTCCTAACATTAGAGCCTATCCTCAGTTCTGCTCCTGTCGCTGACTGACAGAGAGAGATTTGTACTTGACTAATGTGTTGTGACAATCTGAAGGGTTGGTCCTAGATCCTGTATGTGCACAACAACAAACCAGAGATCTTGCAAATTTGAGAAAAATTGCAAAAAATGAAGAAAAACTCTGACCTACAGCTTTAGTCTGCGATGTTGCTCTGACTGTAGCGTCTGGGAAATGGCCTTTAGTGGGAACTTTCTGCAGCTTTTGTGCCATGAGCTGAAGATCCTGCCTGCTGACTGTGACCATCTGTGATCAGATCTGTGCTACCATGAGATGTAAGGAGCAGAATAATGTATCACAGATGTCCTTCCAGAACGTCCTTACTCCATGACTCATCGATCGCCCGAACCCATCTAATCCATCTGTGCCCTGCAAAATGCCCCATGTGTCAGGCTGCCGGACACAGTGACAGCGCCCTGGTCTGTGCGCCCCAGGCCGTGTGACACTAGTCCTCACACCCATTTCTCACCTTTCACACTTTATAAAGTCATTTCCATGATTTGTTGTGCGGAAATGTCTTAACTCCAAGGTAGAAGCTGGGTGACTGCTCCTGATGGAGGTGCATCGGTGGCCGTCAGGAACCAGGGTGTATATACCCCGGTGATTACCCGGCCCTTCATCTGTATGTAGGCATTCCATGGTTGTGTCAGCACGACGGGCTCGCATCTCCAGGATCGCTCTTCTTAGAGGATTATATGATTAGCCTCTCTGGCCCATTATCTCCGGTGTATAATCACTTTAAGATGCTTCTAGATACTTACCTGCTAAAGTACTTGAATGATTTGATCCCCACTCGCCGGCCCGTGCGCGGCATCATGTGGATGGCACTTGTGCACCTGTTCCCTACATTCGGGGCTGCTCTACGCTGACTGCTTTTTAATGCTGGAGAGGTACTTCACCGTGTAATTGTTCTCCGCAGCGGCTCGGCCGTCTTACTGGGGACTACAAGAGAATGGTGGTAAGATGGGATGATAGACGCCGCCGCAGCAGGGAAGGCGACACTCTGCCATCTGCTGCCTACCTTGTGGCTTTATTCGTTTTTTAATTTGCGTCTTTTTGAAGTTAATGTTTTGAGATGAAAGAATCAATTCGTGGGACATGTGACAACTTTTCTGTGGCTGCTGGACCGGAGCGCTGCAGACGGCTCCAAGCCTCAAGGGCTCTTCTGATTTGCAGACGTAACATCACTGCACACGTGACATAATGCCAGAGATGCCGACAGGTAGGAGGAGGCTAATAAGGCTCTCGTCTGTCGGCCACTGGACCCGGGTCCTGCTATTCGATTCTCTCAACTCCATTATCTTTCCTGTGTTTTTTTCTACCTTGTGGTTTTCGTTATCCAGATTTTTGAGACCAATTTATAATCTTCAACTATTACAAATGCCCTGAAATTTTTTCGCAACTGTACTTCAGTATCCTTGCATCTATGTATTTTTGGGAAGGGCAATATGTGACTTTTTACAGCTTTATTGCAATTTACGTAAAAAAAGAAAACAGACGAAATATGAGCATTTCTGATTTTGTGGAGTTTCTCAAACATTATCCAGTTTGTTGTGTTCGGTGCAAAATCCACCAGCGCAAAAAAGAAACACAAGACAAAGAAACATATCTTCAAGAAAACTGGAAAATGATGAGTTGATTTCATTTTTCAGATACTAATTTGCTGTCAGTGAATGAGACGCTGTCATGGAGGACAACCTGGCTGTGGACAATTGGGTGTCTTTTTTTTTTTTTTTACCTCCATCAGGTTTTTTTTTTTACTATATAGAAAACTTTTCAATGTCGAAGCGTCCTGCGAAGACTAAATGCTGCGTTTTTTTACATGTATAATGTTAGTGAAACAGACAGATTTGTGCCACTGCTGTAGAGGCATTGAGCTCACAGAGCATTGTCTATACTGGATGCAGTTGTATCCGCGTCTCAGCAGAGAGCCAGGATTATCGCCTCTAGATGGAAACGAACCTGTATTCATTCAATCAAAGCAAGTAGAGATCTTGAAAATCGGGATTGAAACTAAGTTTTTAAAGGAATTGTGTCATTCTGTGGACGGCTTTGGTCTGGCTGTACAGGCACATGTGCATTCAAAAAATGATACCTTTCTATACTAGCATAGAATCCATATGCAAATCAATCTGAAAGTGCACAGGGGCGTGTCAGTATTGTCAAGAGGCCTGCTTCAGACTTACATCAGGAGTCTGTGCACGCCTTACAGAAGGACAGAGCGAGAGTAAGGAGCGCTGTGTTGAGCTTACCTGCTGGAACGCAGGACCTGAAACATGCGACCTCCAGGGGAAGGGCAGGAGGCAGAGCCAGACGCCGAGTGGCGGCGGTGACCAGCGGAGCCGGAGAGTGGTTTGAACGTGCCGAAGTCAAGACGGGACATCGATGAAGTACCATGAAGGGATAAGACGTAAGCATGGTCGAGATGTAGCAAAGGGTCGGGGAGTCGAAGATAGCGGAGCAGTACAAACGGGGCAGACAGGAGGAAAGTTTGAGTACCAGAGTAAAGGTCAGAACCAGAAACAGACAATTAGCAGAGTCACAAGGCAAAGCACAGAACGAGAAAACAGACCGAGTCGTTCACAAGCAAGCAATCGGAGTAAACAGTATGCAAGCACACCAGGGGGTCAGACACACAGCCAAGACAGATGTATCACTGACAAGAATCCCCAGATGAAGGTGGGTAAATATAGCCCTCCCCAAACCAAAAGGAGGCTATACAAATTAACCCCGAGAGTACAGGGAAGGAACCCTGTCCACAACCATGACAGTACCCACATCTTAACGGGGGGCCACTGGACCCCCAGGCTTCTTCGGATGCCTGGCATGAAAAGCCCGAACCAACCGATCGGCATGCACTGAACTGGCCAAGACCCACAACCAATCCTCCGGACCATATTCCTTCCAGTGCACCAAATACTGCAGATTCCGACGCACCCCCGAGAATCAACGATGCACCCCAACTCATACTTCAGATGACCTTCCACCAACACAGGAGGAGTGACGGACGAGGAGTCCTCCTCGACCGCTCCCAATGGTTTCAAAACGGACCTGTGAAAAATGTTGGATATTTTGAAGCAGGCAGGAAGCTGTAACTTGTTGACTACCGGGTTGACAACCTCAATAATTTTGTATGGGCTAATGAACTTAAGACGCAGTTTGGCCAAGGGGACCTTAAGCTTAATATTGCGGGTAGATAACCACACCTTCTCGCCCACTCGGAACGCAGGACCCCACCCACTCCTCTTGTCCGCAAAAAATGTATACCTTCCCTGGGCCTTGTTGATGTTTCGCTGAACCTCCACCCACAGGGCTTTTAAGTGTTGCACAGTACCCTCCGCCCCTGGACAACATGAGTCCATGTGAGAAAACTCCCCAAAATACGGTTAAACCCATAATTGACCAGGAAGGGAGACATTACCGTGGACAGACTCATACGACTGTTGAAAGCAAACTCTGTCACGGGTAACGCATCACACCAGTCATCCTGTCTGGAAGATGCCAAACATCTCAGGATTTGCTCCAAGGACTGGTTATTGCGTTCGGTTTGCCTATTAGACTCCGGATGATAGGCAGGAAAAAAGAGAGAGTGATTCCCAACTTCTTACAAAAAGCCCTCCAAAACTTGGCCACAAACTGCTCACCTCTGTCAGACACCACATTAGTAGGCACACCATGCAGCACAAACAACCTGGCCAAGGTTTCAGCAGACGGTAAAGCGGGCAGCGGTACAAAATGAGCCTGTTTGGAAAATCTATGCACCACCACCCACACAACGGAGTTACCCCTGGATGGAGGGAGAGTAGTGATAAAATCCATGGACAAATGTGTCCATGGTCTATCCGGAATTAGTAAAGGCACCAATTCCCCGGCCGGCAATGAGAATTTTTAGAAAGGGCACAAACCCCACATGCAGACACCTTTTTGACATCTGCGACCAAAGAGGGCAACCAGAAAACTCTAGCAACTGCCTCCCGGGTGGCCAAAATCCCAAGATGAGCACTGAATACAGACTCCTGAAACTCCCGCAGGAGTCTAAAGGTACCTTCACACGAAACGACATTATAACGATATCGCTAGCAATCCGTGACGTTGCAGCGTCCTCGCTAGCGATATCGTTTCGTTTGACACGCAGCAGCGATCAGGATCCTGCTGTGATGTCGCTGGTCGCTGAATAAAGTCCAGAACTTTATTTGGTCGTCCGATCGCTGTGTATCGTTGTGTTTGAAAGCAAAAGCAACGATACCAGCGATATTTTACACTGGTAACCAGGGTAAACATCGGGTTACTAAGCGCAGGGCCGCGCTTAGTTACCCGATGTTTACCCTGGTTACTAGCGTAAAATGTAAAAAAAACAAACAGCACATACTCACATTGCGTCCCCTGCAGTCTGCTTCCTCCTCTGACTCAGCGCCGCAAAGTGAAAGTGAAAGCAGCACAGCGGTGACGTCACCGCTCTGCTCTCACTGTACGGCGCTCAGTCAGTCAGGAAGTGGACGCAGGGGGACGTGAATGTAAGTATGTGCTGTTTGTTTTTTTTAGATTTTACGCTGGTAACCAGGGTAAACATCGGGTTACTAAGCGCGGCCCTGCGCTTAGTTACCCGATGTTTACCCTGGTTACCAGGGGACCTCGGCATAGTTGATCGCTGGAGAGCGGTCTGTGTGACAGCTCTCCAGCGACCAAACAGCGACGCTGCAGCGATCGACATAGTTGTCGCTATCGCTGCAGCGTCGCTTCGTGTGAAGGTACCTTAAGACGGAATTGTCCCGGTACAAACAATTTCCTCGCAGGTTTATTATTCTGAGCCAGAGCCTGGGCCTAAAAAATTTCTCCAAATCAGATGAGGTTTTGGACACTACCACCCCGGGCTGAAGAATGGAGGATGGATGTTCAGGAGGAGACACCAGATCAAAGCTTCGGGACAATGCATCTGCCTTAACATTCTTAGACCCTGGACGGAAGGTGATGGAAAATTGAAATCGGGGAAAAAAAGCTACCACCGGGCCTGTCTGGGGGTCAATCTTTTGGCAACATTTTTGTGATCGGTTACAGCAGGAGTCTGTGCACACGTTACAGAAGGACAGAGAGAGAGTAAGGAGCGGTGCGGTGAGCTTACCTGCCGGAGTGCAGGACCTGAAACACATGACCTCCGGGGGAGTGGATGGAGGTGGAGCCAGACGCCGAGTAGTGGCGGTGACGGAGAGTAGTCTGAACGTGCCGAAGTCAAACCGGGACATCGATGAAGTACCAAAAAGTGATGAGACGTAAGCGTGGTCGAGACATAGCAAAAGGTTGGGGAGCCGAAGATAGCGGTGCAGTACAAACGGAGCAGACAGGAGGGAAGTTAGAGTACCAAGCCAAAGGTCAGAAACAGACAATTAGCACAGTCACAAGGAAAAGCACAGAACGAGAAACAGACAGTCGTACACAAGCAAGCAATCAGACTATACAGTATGTAAGCATACTAGAGGGTCAGACACACAGCCAAGACAGATGTATCACTGACAAGGATCCTCTGATGAAGGCGGGTAAATATAGCCCTCCCCAAACCAAACGGAGGCTATACAAATTAACCCCGAGAGGACAGGGACTGAACCCTGTCCACAACCATGACAAGTATACTTGTACTTGCACATCCTCAAGGAACTTCAATCCTGATTTGCATATGGTTTCGACACCATATTTCTCACTGTATCTTTACAAGAAAGTTGCTGTTTGTATTGGGGGAGGGTCATGCTGACAGGATCCCTTTAAGAAACTTGTAAAACTTTTTATATATACACTGATCAGATTTTAATGACCTCAAACAGGAGAAGCGCTTTAACTACATGCTGACCGTACACCGGGCCCAGATGCTGAGGAGGCCACAGACCGGTACCAGGGCCGAGTCCAGACCTCGTGTTATACATAGATGCCGAAGAAACGCTGATCTGCAGCTTTTGAGTGCAATCTGCGGGAATGGATTCCCGATGAGCGATATGTAACAGATTGATGCCGATAATCTTGCTCTGTACTTATAATGGGAATGTGAGAATAGAACATTGATGGAGACCACCGAGACGAGTCGGTACCCCCCTCCCCCTACAACAGCGAGTCCGCTGACACTGCGCCATTACAATCAGCGACCTCCAGCGAGCTGTGTCGGAATCAAAAATACCCTGGAAATTCCAGGTGAAAAAGAGTAAGAAAAATAAATAAGACAAGTGCTGCAGCTTGATTTTAATGGCTAATCCTGGTATAGTTGGGCTGTATTCACACTGTTGTGAGTTAAAGGCATCTTTGGTTGGAGAAATACCCCTTTTAAGCCGATTTCCCCAAACTTCCTTCTCTGCATTGTGTGATTCTTAGTAATTAAAGGGAGTTTCCAGAACTTGTACATTAATGTCCTATCCTTAGAATAAGTCATCAATATCACCCTGCACTCCCCGGATCAGCCAATTGCAACTTCCGCAGAGGCCAGATGTGAACAGTGTCCTACCCAGAACAGCACAGCTCCTAACACTGTCTAGTGGCCATACTGGGTAGTGCAGTTCAGCTTCTATTAAACTGCATGTGATCTGAGCTACAGGACCTGGAGTTCTGGGGTCTGCCCTGCACCAATATGATATCGATGACCTATCCAAAGGACATGGACATGACAATGGGACGTGGGCTCGTGGAACTCTACACAGTTCATTACAGATCCCCCATAGACCTGCATTAAACGCATCATCTCATTACCGAGTACAGATGTTTTCATGAAGCGGCTGCATCTGACCAGGGAAAACACAAGACGCCGCTCGTCCCTCGCTGCATCTGATCAGGGAAAACACGAAGCCCCGCTCGTCCCTCGCTGCATCTGATCGGGAAAAACACGAGGCCCCGCTCGTCCCTCGCTGCATCTGATCGGGAAAAACACGAAGCCCCGCTCGTCCCTCGCTGCATCTGATCGGGAAAAACACGAAGCCCCGCTCGTCCCTTGCTGCATCTGATCGGGAAAAACACGAGGCCCCGCTCGTCCCTCGCTGCATCTGATCAGGGAAAACACGAAGCCCCGCTCGTCCCTCGCTGCATCTGATCGGGAAAAACACGAGGCCCCGCTCGTCCCTCGCTGCATCTGATCGGGAAAAACACGAGGCCCCGCTCATCCCTCACTGCATCTGACCGGGGAAAACGCGAGGCGCCGCTCGTCCCTCGCTGCATCTGACCGCGAAAAACACGAAGCCCCGCTCGTCCCTAGCTGCATCTGACCGGGAAAAACACGAAGCCCCGCTCGTCCCTAGCTGCATCTGACCGGGAAAAACACGAGTCCCCGCTCGTCCCTCGCTGCATCTGACCGGGAAAAACACGAGTCCCCGCTCGTCCCTCGCTGCATCTGACCGGGAAAAACACGAGTCCCCGCTCGTCCCTCGCTGCATCTGACCGGGGAAAACACGAGTCCCCGCTCGTCCCTCGCTGCATCTGACCGGGGAAAACACGAGTCCCCGCTCGTCCCTAGCTGCATCTGACCGGGGAAAACACGAGTCCCCGCTCGTCCCTCGCTGCATCTGACCGGGGAAAACACGAGTCCCCGCTCGTCCCTCGCTGCATCTGACCGGGGAAAACACGAGGCGCCGCTCGTCCCTCGCTGCATCTGACCGGGGAAAACACGAGGCGCCGCTCGTCCCTTGTTGCCACAGGGACATTTCAACGTTCACAAAGAGCTCGGATGATTAATATGAGGGCCGGACGGTCTCCTTGACATATAAGTATTTACAGACACGTGGTAAAATAATTTCATCGTGAGAAGTGACCATTTATTGCGGGAGACGACCATTAAAGAGAACGGCGCCCGTGACGCTGATTAATCTGCTTTACTTCATTTCAGAATTGTCGCGGGGAAAAAAGCAAACGTGCCGTCCTGTCTGGGAAACTAGATTCGTTAGTAATCCGTCTCGAGGGAAAGGACGCTAACAGAATACATCAGACTGATTGCGTGTTAGTAGTTAAGCGAAGACCCGGCGTCCTGAGTGCCCTAATTATCAGCGGTCGCTCCCAGCGAAGCCTTTTTTTGTGCCATTAAAGGGGTCTCCGATTAATAAAGCTGAACTGTTGCATAACACAAAACTCTGCAGCTTTCTGATACGCTTCGTGTTAGAATTTCTCACCATTTTCACCATCTCTGCTTGCAGTCAGTGAAGGAAAACGAATTCAAGGCTACAAACTGTACAATCCCAATACTGGTTGCTTTCTGGTACAATTGTGTCCAGATATAATTAGGACCCCTTGTAGCAATCCTTCACCGATGTGGATTTCATCAACTAAATGGAATTTAGAAGGTTTCCATTTACTGATGAGAAGCATAAATCTTAGAAATGCCACCCTCTGTAGCTGGCTGGGCTTTGCATTACTCCAGTATTAGACTCTCTTTTAGTTCGGACCACTGCGTTGTAGTGTGAATCCCACGCAGATTTATCCAGGCGTCGCCAATCACTGACCGCGTTAAAGCGAGTGAAGCGAATTCTCTCATAATTGGAGAACACGGCGAGGATTTTATTAATGCCCAGTAATGGGAAACATGATAACGGCCGTCGCGATCAGAAGTAATGACTGCAGCATCCGGGGTATTAGCCGCAGTGAAGGAGCGCAACAGTAGTCTGTGATGAGACCATGATACTGATGGAGGCTTGTGCCTCCCCCACTCGGAAATCCTGGGTAAAGGAGAACTCCCATCCCTCCTCAGGTTCACAGAATGGGCCCATCCTTGTACAAAACTGCATTTATATTACTACAACTCCCAGCATCCCCTGCTGTTCAGTGTCTGCAGCGCCTCTGGGGAGTTGTATTCTGTATGTCTTTACACCCATATGATGCGGAAATTATTCATCATCCCCCCCCTGCTTTACAGGGGCTCAGCAATAAAAGCGGGGTCTGTCTAGGACTATGTGCACACCAGACCTTTACTGCAGACCCCCTCTGTGGATTGCTAAAACAGGTTAAGCATCATTAAAGGGGTGAAATCTGTGGCTGCATCCTCACAGCGCAGAGCATGCACCTCAAGGATTCACTCGTGGCATAATGCAGTGACAATCTGTTTTTGCAACTGAGAAGCCATCGGTTCTTCTGTGAGTTTCACTATCTCCGCTTGCTGTCAGTGAATGTCATTTGTATCACATTTGCATCCAGGGGCATAAAGCTTGTCCAAATCCGAGGAGCACAAGAGACGATATTTTTAGGGGGGAAACGCATCACTGAAAAGGGGCTGAATATGATTTATGTGATTGAGCCCCGGCTTCTCTGTAATCTCACAGTAGGTATATTACCGTCCTGACGTCGGAGAGGCTGATTAATGTCACCGGCGATCATCGCACTGGCCTGATCCTCTGTGGGTTCTCAGCAAACACCAAATACACGTCTGAAATTGAAAGCAAATGTCAGAATCAGATAATGGAAATAATGGCAGCCGATCTGTGCATGTGATGCTCCGGGTGTATTCACCCTTTATAAGCCGATGGTCAGTCATATTCCAGCGATGTCGGAGGTCACACACCATCACATCATTTAACATCAGCACCCCCATCCTCCTCCCACAATCAGAGAGTCTCTGGTAAAATTGTTGCAGCTGATCTGTTCAGCTCAGAGGATTGGCAACATCAGATGCATTGTAACAAACCCTCAGCTGTGTGTGCAGGACTATGTCCTGATGCATTTTCAGTCATGAAAACCTCAAAATTACGATGAATGAAACCACAAAACTAAGAAGGACAAGCAAGTTGTCACACGTGCCTGTGGGTTGTAGTCCGTTTATTCACCACTCTGGCAAATGGACATCTCCTTTAAGAAAAATACTGGGTACCATAGGTTAAAGCAGAAGGTCTGATTATTATGGATGAGTTAATAAAGGGATATTACTGCCTCACGCATTATATATGTCATACTTAAGGGGATACATTTCACACGCTCGCAAAGTCTCAATCTCGAATAGCAATATCTCCTCTATACTATTGGGGTCCCCCACCAGTCTCTAGGTGGTGTCTTCCAACAGGGGTGGGGTTCATGTGATTGCTGCAGCTTATCAGCAGGCAATGATTGGCTGCAGCGGTCACTTTTCATCTGAGCCAGAACACTTTGCCTCGTACCTCTGTCTTCTGGCTTGGATGGAGTATGTTAGCACCCCCATCAGACCCTTTCTTTCTTTAGGTAGTAGATGACCCCTTTAAGGACAATACCGTAATACTAGTGGACCCTCTGTACTAACCGTCTGTTTCTCTTGCAGGGAGGTGGATGGCGATTCGGACGGACTCGTCTGCTACAAAGACTTTGAGTATGTTCTGAATTACTGCGAGGACGAAGATTAGACCCACTAATTACCTAACTTAACGAGCATTTTTCCCCTAATATCCCAGTAAGTAGAAGTCGGAGTCATCGGAGTCTGTCAGACTGTTACGTGTGTTTATCTCTTGCTGGAAAAGCCGGGTGACTACTAATAAGACTGTTGGAGGTGTCACCCAGCGCTCCTGGGGTCCTCAATGGAAAATCCGCCTCTTCATGGCCCAATCGGAGAGAGTGTCACTAGATTTCTCATTCAGGACCCCCGCCTCTGCTCATCACGGCCATGTTGGTCATTAGCCACCATGTTGTTATGGGATAAGTGCCCTTTAAGGCCTGGCTTTCTCACCTGTTTCACAAAGGGATTGGAGAGTCCCAGAAGGGGGTCCCTCTATCCCCGTCCACCAGCAGAATCCGCATTGCTGGCAACTCAAGTATGGAAACCAAGATGATCGTGCAGAAAGAAGGAAATTGAATCCGGTCTGGCTAGGGCTGCTAGGCAGCGCGGCGTACACACGCGCTCTCCCGGGCAAGTGCCGACCTTGCTACTGTAACAAGTAAAATCTCTGGAGCCGCAGTCAGGAGAACTGGAGCAGGTGCAGAAGTGCCGTCTTGGGTCACAAGCGCCGGGGGGTCGTCCGGATCAAACAGAAATGCGTTCCTCAGACAAGAGGCTCTCCAATCTGCCGCCTGTCCTTTTACCGTCTCCTCCACTTCTGCAGGCAGAGAGAAAATAAAAGGACATCCATAAACAGCAGCAGTTGTCTTGATATTTACACCACAAACCAGAGGAAGGATCATTAGAGGCGAACGCTAGTTCCTCAGATCTGCGGATCAAACCATAGCAGGAATATGAGAAAAACAACCCAGAGAGGCGCTTTATTCTTGCGTTTTGCTGTTTGGGGTTTTTTATTCTTGGTATTTAAGTGGTAAAGAGCCAATAAGGAAGAAATCTGTAATGCGCCCATAAGGGGTTAAACTAGCGGATACAAAGATCTCCCACTATATAAATCCCTTATGTTATAGATTGCAAGTAAAAATGGATATCACACGGACGTCTTCCTCTTGCATCTGACCATTCCCTTCACACTTGAAGGATCCGAAAGATTAGGATTGGGCAAAATGATTTGCAGGAGCCTGATCCAGGGGCTGTGGTGGTAGTCAGTGCGAAGACCAGCAATCCTCCCCCTGCTTCTCCCCTCTGCACACCAGTAGGCCAGGTGCGATGTAGTAATGATGTCCAATCAGGCCTATTAGGCAGGAGGAGGCTTGTAGGGCTTTGGTCCAGCGGCTATGGACTACCGACTTGGCCACTGGACCAGTGTTTTGCGATTCTTTTTGCTTGCCTCTGGTAAAAATGGGTTATGATAGGAGATAAAATGAGCTATATATGTCCATGGTTGGCACACAGACTAAAAACTCATGTCAATACATCCTTAACCAATGTTTGGAGGGCTGTCATCGGCGCCTAGCATTCAGCTGAAATGGACATCTGGGAGGAGAAGCTCTCAGCCAATCAGCAGCACTGCAGTTGTTCTTGACAACTTCCTTGACATGTCCTTTTCAGTTGAATGCCAGACATAGAGGTGCCCCAACTTTAATTTCCAGTTCTGTAGTTTGGAGCAGCCACTGGTTTAACCTTGTCATAAAATATTAAATTGCCATATTGACTTATTTCAATGGGGTCTTCTAATGATGGCTGCCATTTTTGGAGCACCTATTCGTGGGGGCCACAACTTGCCTGTGACAGTCCACATAAAGAGGCGGCAGCTCATCGCATTATTCAGCTAATGGAAAATTACTTAGAGGACGTTGTAGCCAGAATCATCAGGCCCATAAATCAGAGCTGACAGAAAGCAGCGGCCACGTTACATATCAGCAAATTCTGCACCTACAGTCTGGAAATGGCTCCTGGATAAGAAAGGTGGGATCAATGGCTGATCAACGAAGCCCACTTTGGAGAACTACAAGTCACAGCACATAATGTCAGTAAAGCCTATGAAGTCCATGGTGCAGTTCTTGACTCGAGAGGTACAAACCCCATAGTTATACATCATGAATGGATCTAGAGCAATGTTCATCCTTGTCCACCTGGTTCATGTACTACTAGAGACATCAGCAGAGCGTGTTCACATTTATATATTTATTACATGTGCTGGGAAAACTCCGGGGTCTTCTAGTACCTGCCAAAATAAAGGACCCAAGCCAAGCAGCATGATGTTATGTGGCCGGGGCATTTAAATGTTACAGGTCCCTCATCCCCCTGTTGTCTCATCTCCGCAGCGGCCCACCCATTCTATAATCAGCACAGATAAACTGCACCGGGAAGTAAATTGTATCGGACTAGAAATCCTATTGGCTTATGTGATTTAGTAACCGCACATTCAATTCAGGCTGCAATATCTGAATGGAGACGGCGCTCTCCACTCTGCCAATAAGGGTGAAATGTAATTACCTCTGCTGGAATCCTCTCCATCGTAACTCGTAATGTGGTAGTCGCTATCCCCCAAAACCGACAGGAGCCAGAGGGGCTCAACCAACGACAGCAGCACTTCATGCCAAAGGAAAAGCCGTGCACTGCTGAAAAAGTGATAAGTCTTCACTCCATCCGGAAATCTGTCTCTTTCTGATTTAAGCGAGAACTGGAAAACACAAACAAGACCTAAAAATCCTCTAATGATATGATTCTGTTACAGCAGAATAGTGAGTGCAGCTCTGGGGTATAATACGGGATGGAACTCAGGATCAATACAGGCTTAGTAATGGATGTACACAGTGACTGCACCAGCAGAATAGTGAGTGCAGCTCTGGAGTATAATACAGGATGTAACTCAGGATCAGTAATGTAATGTATGTACACAGTGACTGCACCAGCAGGATAGTGAGTGCTGCTCTGGAGTATAATACAGGATGTAACTCAGGATCAGTTCAGGATCAGTAATGTATGTGCACAGTGACTGCACCAGCAGAATAGTGAGTGCAGCTCTGGGGTATAATACAGGATGTAACTCAGGATCAGTAATGTAATGTATGTACACAGTGACTGCACCAGCAGAATAGTGAGTGCAGCTCTGGAGTATAATACAGGATGTAACTCAGGATCAGTAATGTAATGTATGTACACAGTGACTGCACCAGCAGAATAGTGAGTGCTGCTCTGGAGTATAATACAGGATGTAACTCAGGATCAGTAATGTAATGTATGTACACAGTGACTGCACCAGCAGAATAGTGAGTGCTGCTCTGGAGTATAATACAGGATGTAACTCAGGATCAGTAATGTAATGTATGTACACAGTGACTGCACCAGCAGGATAGTGAGTGCTGCTCTGGAGTATAATACAGGATGTAACTCAGGATCAGTTCAGGATCAGTAATGTATGTGCACAGTGACTGCACCAGCAGAATAGTGAGTGCAGCTCTGGGGTATAATACAGGATGTAACTCAGGATCAGTAATGTAATGTATGTACACAGTGACTGCACCAGCAGAATAGTGAGTGCAGCTCTGGAGTATAATACAGGATGTAACTCCGGATCAGTAATGTATGTACACAGTGACTGCACCAGCAGAATAGTGAGTGCAGCTCTGGGGTATAATACAGGATGTAACTCAGGATCAGTAATGTAATGTATGTGCACAGTGACTGCACCAGCAGAATAGTGAGTGCAGCTCTGGAGTATAATACAGGATGTAACTCAGGATCAGTTCAGGATCAGTAATGTATGTACACAGCAGAATAGTGAGCGCAGCCCTGGAGTATATTTACAGACTGGAAATTGTTGTGGAGAACATGACATGAGATGGCATTACTGGGGAAATCAGGAAGGCTTGAAATTGCTTTATCTGCATCGGTGCGTAGCCTCCGTAGGAAGGACAACAACGCGCGCTCAGATAATATGTACATTCGGGGCCCATTCATTGATTTCTGTGTGCACAGGGATCTGGATGACTGTACATGTTGCTCAGCACCTGGGACATACACAATGCTCAGGAAATGTTTACCCTGCGTGGTAGTGACGGCTTTCCAGCCCGACATTGAAAGACCTTATATAATATAGCCATGGAGTCTGCCTTGATGATGGAATGAGGCACTCCTGAGGATGGGGGTCTGTAAAGTGATACCACTGGACTTTAGGGATTTACTAAAAATGTGTATTCAGATATAATACGACGTAACAGTAGGATTTTGTAATGGAAACTCCTCACAATTCATCTCCTGATCCTTAGGGCTCTTCATTCAGTGGATTTATTCTGTCCTTGCAATATGTTCTGTGTAATGACCTCCTGCTCATGCTTAGACACATCGGCCAGTCGAAGCAAGTAGAGCTGCAGTGTAAAGCATAAAGGTTAAGACTAAGGCTGGGGTCACACTTGGCGTAAGACAATACGCCACGTATTATACGTCCGTACTACGGCCGTAATACGGAGAAATGTTCCCAAAATATTGATCCGTAGTCAGGGTGTGTCAGCGTATTTTGCGCATGGCATCCTCCGTATGTAATCCGTATGGCATCCGTACTGCGAGATTTTCGCAGGCTTGCAAAACCGACATCTAATGGATTTATGTGCTCAAATGTTCATTAAAACATATATACAGTATATATATATGTCATTGAGACACATATATATATATTCTGTATTTAGATTTCATTCAGCGCGATATCTGTGAAAAGTCGGTAATTCAATTGCCGGCTTTTCATTTCTCCTGCACAAACCCGACAGGATATGAGACATGGTTTACATACAGTAAACCATCTCATATCCCCATTTTTTTTGCATATTCCACACTACTAATGTTAGTAGTGTGTATGTGCAAAATTTCAGCGCTGTAGCTGCTAAAATAAAGGGTTAAATGGCAGAAAAAATTGGCGTGGGCTCCCGCGCAATTTTCTCCGCCAGAATGGTAAAGCCAGTGACTGAGGGCAGATATTAATAGCCAGGAGAGGGTCCATGGTTATTGGCCCCCCCCGTGGCTAAAAACATCTGCCCCCAGCCACCCCAGAAAAGGCACATCTGGAAGATGCGCCTATTCTGGCACTTGGCCACTCTCTTCCCACTCCCCTGTAGCGGTGGGATATGGGGTAATGAAGGGTTAATGCCACCTTGCTATTGTAAGGTGACATTAAGCCAGATTAATAATGGAGAGGCGTCAATTATGACACCTATCCATTATTAATCCAATTGTATGAAAGGGTTAAAAAACACACACACACACACACACACATGATTTAAAAGTATTTTAATGAAATAAACACAGCGGTTGTTTTAATAATTTATTGCTCTCTCAATCCATCAGCAACACCCTCGCTTGGAAAAATAATAAATGCACAAGATACATACCCTCAGCTGAACCGTCACATCCCACGAGGTAATCCATCTAAAGGGGTTAAAATATTTTACAGGCAGGAGCCCTGCTAATGCAGCTGTGCTCCATGCCTGTAATCCCCGGCGAATGAATGAAATGTAGGTCATTGACCTACATTTCCTTCAGTCGCGGTGATGCGCCCCCTGGTGGATGTCCTCATATGACCTGGAGCGTGGGAAAAAGTTCCCAGGCTGCAGTTCATGAGAACATCCAGCAGGGGCGCATCACCGCGACTCAATGTAAGTATAGATCACTGCTTTCCTTTCAGCACCCGGGGATTACAGGCACGAGCGAGTGGTTTATCGCAGCTCGTGCCTGTAATATTAGTTAACCCCTTCAGATGGATTACCTCGTTGGACGTGATAGGACATCAGAAGGTATGTATCTTGTGTGTTTATTATTTTTCCAAGCGAGGGTGTTGCTGATGGATTGAGGGAGCAATAAATTATTAAAACAACCGCTGTGTTTCTTTCATTAAAATACTTTTAAATAACGTGTGTGTGTGTGTGTGTTTTTTAACCCTTTCATACAATTGGATTAATAATGGATAGGTGTCATAATTGACGCCTCTCCATTATTAATCTGGCTTAATGTCACCTTACAATAGCAAGGTGGCATTAACCCTTCATTACCCCATATCCCACCGCTACAGGGGAGTGGGAAGAGAGTGGCCAAGTGCCAGAATAGGCGCATCTTCCAGATGTGCCTTTTCTGGGGTGGCTGGGGGCAGATGTTTTTAGCCACGGGGGGGGCCAATAACCATGGACCCTCTCCTGGCTATTAATATCTGCCCTCAGTCACTGGCTTTACCATTCTGGCGGAGAAAATTGCGCGGGAGCCCACGCCAATTTTTTCTGCCATTTAACCCTTTATTTTAGCAGCTACAGCGCTGAAATTTTGCACATACACACTACTAACATTAGTAGTGTGGAATATGCAAAAAAATGGGGATATGAGATGGTTTACTGTATGTAAACCATGTCTCATATCCTGTCGGGTTTGTGCAGGAGAAATGAAAAGCCGGCAATTGAATTACCGACTTTTCACTAACACCGCTGCGTATTTCTCGCAAGTCACACTGCTGGTCCGTGTGGAATCCGTATTTTTCTCGCCCCCATAGACTTTCATTGGCGATTTTTTTTTGCGCAATACGCTGACAAACGCAGCATGCTGCGATTTTGTACGGCCGTAGAAAGCCGTATATTACGGATCCGTAATATACGGCTGATAGGAGCAGCCCCATTGAGAATAATTGTGCCGTATGTAATGCGAGTTTTACGGATGTAGTTTCTGCGCTCTTACGTCCGTAAAACACGCATGTGTGACCCCGGCCTTACTCTGACTCCAATAGGCCATGCAGCAAAGCTGGAGTCCCATATCTGAGCTGCTCCCTAATATTACGGTTAATGTCAGTATATCCGTGTCAGGCGGGTTATAATCAGTGTCAGTGATCTTCCTCGCTTCGGAGTCATTTTTACAAGCACTATCGTACACTGCAATTCTGTGCTGTTCCTGGTTTTGCACCTCTTGTCAGCTTTACACTCCAGTATTACCCCTTCACCCCTCTCCGGCTGCCCTGACAGAGCCTGGCATTCTGTGGCACCTGCCATATGAGCACCAGGCTGCAGCCGTTGCTTCTTTGCCATTGCAACACGTTTCTTTTGTTTAGCTTTTATTTGTTTTTGTGCGGCACTGAGGGATCTCCGCCAGCTGGCAGATCTCGTCCCCACACAGACACTTCGCTGCCACCAGCTCTGACGTGCTACAAGACGAGCAAGCGCACTTCTAATTACAGAAGGGTTTCATAAGCCGAGGAATCCTGGAAATCACACACCGCACCGATCACAACAGTATGACTGCAAAAAGAATTGTCAAAACATTTTTAGCTGATAATTACTTTACCTTGCTAAAAAAATGTTAAAAATCATGTGCTGCTCCGACTGATGAAAAGAGATGGAACCGACGCTGATGTCAGACTCCCTGGAGACCTGCTAGACGTTCTGCGCAAAAGTGCCACTGAGTCCTAAAATCGGGCCAGGGTGGTGCGGGACATGGCCACAGAAGTTTCCAGCTAAGGGTAGCAGCGTTGCACGGGTAGGACCTGCGAAGGTCAGCAGAGCTGCTGCCATTACTGATGGCTGAGGTCAGTAGAGATGCAGGGGTACAAAAGTGGGAACGTAAAGGAGAACTGTAGAGGTAGATAATAGGTTAAAGCAGCAGAGGAGAGGTGTGCTCACATCCACTACTGCAGACTTCATTACAAATGCCTGGAAATACAGTGCCTTGCAAAAGTATTCGGCCCACTTGAACTTTTCAAACTTTTCCCACATATCATGCTTCAAACATAAAGATACCAAATGTAAATTTTTGGTGAAGAATCAACAACAAGTGGAACACAGTTGTGAAGTTGAACAAAATGTATTGGTTATTTAAAATTTTTGTGGAAATTCAAAAACTGAAAAGTGGGGCATGCAATATTATTCAGCCCCTTTAACTTAATACTTTGTTGCGCCACCTTTTGCTGCGATTACATCTGCAAGTCACTTGGGGTATGTCTCTATCAGTTTTGTACATCGAGAGACTGAAATTCTTGCCCATTCTTCCTTGGCAAACAGCTCGAGCTCAGTGAGGTTTGATGGAGATCGTTTGTGAACAGCAGTGTTTAGCTCTTTCCACAGATTCTCAATTGGATTGAGGTCTGGACTTTGACTTGGCCATTCTAACACCTGGATACGTTTGTGAACCATTCCATTGTAGATTTTGCTTTATGTTTGGGATCATTGTCTTGTTGGAAGACAAATCTCCGTCCCAGTCTCAGGTCTTTTGCAGACTCCAAAAGGTTTTCTTCAAGAATGGTCCTGTATTTGGCTCCATCCATCTTCCCATCAATTTTAACCATCTTCCCTGTCCCTGCTGAAGAAAAGCAGGCACAAACCATAATGCTGCCACCACCATGTTTGACAGTGGGGATGGTGTGTTCAGGGTGATGCCTTTACGCCAAACATATCATTTAGCATTGTTGCCAAAAAGTTCGATTTTGGTTTCATCTGACCAGAGCACCTTCTTCCACATGTTTGGTGTGTCTCCCAGGTGGCTTGTTGCAAACGTTAAAACACACTTTTTATGGATATCTTTGATAAATGGCTTTCTTCTTGCCACTCTTCCATAAAGGCCAGATTTGTGCACTGTACGACTGATTGTTGTCCTATGGACAGACTGTCCCACCTCAGCTGTAGATCTCTGCAGTTCATCCAGAGTGATCATGGGCCTCTTGGCTGCATCTCTGATCAGTCTTCTCCTCCTTGTTTGAGATGAAAGTTTAGAGGGGCGGCCCGGGTCTTGGTGGATTTGCCAGTGGTATGATACTCCTTCCATTTCAATATGATCGCTTGCACAGTGCTCCTTGGGATGTTTAAAGATTTCGAAATCATTTTGTATCCAAATCCGGCTTTAAACTTCTCCACAACAGTATCACGGACCTGCCTGTTGTGTTCCTTGGTCTTCATGATGCTCTCTGTGCTTCAAACAGAACCCTGAGACTATCACAGAGCAGGTGCATTTATACGGAGACTTGATTACACACACGTGGATTATATTTATCATCATTAGGCATTTAGGACAACATTGGATCATTCAGAGATCCACAATGAACTTATAGAGTGAGTTTGCTGCATTGAACGTAAGGGGGCCGAATAATATTGCACGCCCCACTTTTCAGTTTTTGAATTTCCACAAAAATTTAAAATAACCAATAAATTTTGTTCAACTTCACAATTGTGTTCCACTTGTTGTTGATTCTTCACCAAAAATTTACATTTGGTATCTTTATATTTGAAGTATCATATGTGGGAACAGGTTGAAAAGTTCCAGGGGGCCGAATACTTTCGCAAGGCATTGTATAACAGTCAGGGCTGATTTTTCTGGTCAAATGAGGGGCGCCATCAGTGGGGTCATTCAGAAACTAATTTTCTCTACCAAATGACAGGATACGTGCTGGCATAGTTTTATTTTATATTCTTAGAACAGAAAAATAGAAATGTGTTTCAGCGTAGACCATGACTAAACGTGACAGAGTTGTAGGAGTTTGTCCCAGTTAAGGGCGGCAGAGTACACAGGAAGGTGTTAGTTAAGGGCAGCAGAGCTGGGTATGTTACAGCTAAGGGCAGTAGAGTTGCAAGTACGGGTCCCGGCTATGGGCAGCAGAGTTGCAGGAGCGGGTCCTTGCTATGGGCGGCAGAGTTGCAGGAGTGGGTCCTGGCTATGGGCGGCAGAGTTGCAGGAGCGGGTCCTGGCTATGGGCAGCAGAGTTTCAGGAGCCGGTCCTGGCTTTGGGCGGCAGAATTTCAGATGCCAGTCCTGGCTATGGGTGGCAGAGTTTCAGGAACCGGTCCTGGCTATGGGCGGCAGAGGTGCAGGTGCCGGTCCTGGCTATAGGCGGCAGAATTTCAGAAGCCAGTCCTGGCTATGGGTGGCAGAGTTTCAGGAACCGGTCCTGGCTATGGGCGGCAGAGGTGCAGGTGCCGGTCCTGGCTATAGGCGGCAGAATTTCAGATGCCAGTCCTGGCTATGGGTGGCAGAGTTTCAGGAACCGGTCCTGGCTATGGGCGGCAGAGGTGCAGGTGCCGGTCCTGGCTATAGGCGGCAGAATTTCAGAAGCCAGTCCTGGCTATGGGCGGCAGAGGTGCAGGAGCCGGTCCTGGCTATGGACGGCAGAGGTGCAGGAGCGGGTCCTGGCTATGGGCGGCAGAGGTGCAGGAGCCAGTCCTGGCTATGGACGGCAGAGGTGCAGGAGCGGGTCCTGGCTATGGGCGGCAGAGGTGCAGGAGCCAGTCCTGGCTATGGGCGGCAGAGGTGCAGGAGCCAGTCCTGGCTATGGGTGGCAGAGGTGTAGGAGCCAGTCCTGGCTATGGGCGGCAGAGGTGCAGGAGCCGGTCCTGGCTATGGGCGGCAGAGGTGCAGGAACCGGTCCTGGCTATGGGCGGCAGAGGTGCAGGTGCCGGTCCTGGCTATAGGCGGCAGAATTTCAGAAGCCAGTCCTGGCTATGGGCGGCAGAGTTTCAGGAACCGGTCCTGGCTACGGGCGGCAGAGTTTCAGGAGCCGGTCCTGGCTATGGGCGGCAGAGGTGCAGGTGCCGGTCCTGGCTATAGGCGGCAGAATTTCAGAAGCCAGTCCTGGCTATGGGCGGCAGAGTTTCAGGAGCCGGTCCTGGCTATGGGCGGCAAAGGTGCAGGAGCCGGTCCTGGCTATGGGCGGCAGAGTTTCAGGAGCCGGTCCTGGCTATGGGTGGCAGAGTTGCAGGAGCGGATCCTGGCTATGGGCGACAGAGTTGCAGGAGGCGGTCCTGGCTATGGGCGACAGAGTTGCAGGAGCCGGCCCTGGGTAACTGTAGTGTAGTTCTGTTATTCGGATATAGATCTCCATATTTTCGTTCACATCTGTACCGTGACATAGTGGTCTCTGGCCGCCTGCAGATCACTGAGTGGGATATTAGGGGGATATATGTTAGAATTGATCTGCACATATTGTAGATAATTCTTAAATTTACAGTCTGGGAAATGGTGGAAAATGGTTTGTTTGATACATATCTGTTTGCTCCACTTTGCTGCGGAGCGGTAGCAGTAGCATGACACAGGCTGAGTTCTCCCTTTATTATCCTGTGATATAATCTGAGTATTGATCCTTAACGGAGGCGGATCTGCAGTATTAAATTCTCCATTGACCTCAGTGGCGGTATATTAGCCCATCTCCCAGCATTTCCCACACAATGAACATGAAAATAATAACTTTGCCGCTGCTCGCGCCCCTGACAAACCAGACAAAGGACAAGTAACTCATTTCCATAGTGACGGAACGGTGAATGGCAGCACATTATTTTCTTTTGCTTTAAATTATTATTTTCCATAGCTATGGTGGCGAGAGACGTGAGCGAGCGCGACTATCCGCCAGGAGAAGAGATGACAGCAGCACGCCTGCTATTTACTGCCAGTGATGCCCTGCTCTGCACAAGAAATGTAACCAAAATTACCAACCCAGCGCAAAATATTACAGCTTTCTGATCTAAACGACGCTACAATATATGGGACCTCCCGCAGTACATGGCGGCCCCCGGAGGGCGCAAAACTCCAGCCACTAAATCACTGTATGTTTCATTCCTTCATTCCCTTTGTTAGGCAAATCTGTGGCCCCTGAGAGCTCGCTGCAGCACCTCTTAAAGATCCTGACACATGGCTGGTACTCTGATACTGGCGCTGATTTTTCTCTCCATAATTTAAAGGTTCGTTACTTGAGAAAAAGTCGCCATTCAGCCATAATGTGATCAGCACAGTCCACATGTCTTAGTTGCTTCATGCCCAACAAAAAGGCCATTGCTTGCCTGGTTTATACAAGGATGCTGTGCTCTAATGATGGCAGCATTTATTTTCTATATTATTTGATAAATCAAGAAAATCTTTGAAAATGACTTGATCACTTCTACCTGAAATTCTATCACTTATTCATGTAAATGTATGAAAATTGGTAATTCAATAAACTAGACGTGAAGTTCATCCTACAAGCTAATGGCAGAGCAGCAAAATCAATCACATATTGACAGCTTTATTAGATTACTACTGAAACACTGTTCTGTAAGTTAATATATAAAAGAGATGGCCACAGTGCATAGTCCTACATATAGCATAAATGTCTGTAGAGGGCAGTATTATAGTAGTCATATTCTTGTATATAGGAGCAGTATTATAGTAGTTATATTCTTGTACATAGGAGCAGTATTATAGTAGTTATATTCTTGTATATAGGAGCAGTATTATAGTAGTTATATTCTTGTACATAGAGGCAGTATTATAATAGTTATATTCTTCTACATAGGAGGCAGTATTGTAGTCATATTCTTGTACATAGGGGCAGTATTATAGTAGTTATATAGTGGGTATGGAAAGTATTCAGACCCCTTAAAATTTTTCACTTTTTGTTTCGTTGCAGCCATTTGGTATTTTTTTTTTAAAAATCATTTTTTTTCATTAATGTACACTCTGCACCCCATCTTGACTGAAAAAACCCAGAAATGTTGTAATTTTTGCAAATGTATTAAAAAAGAAAAACTGAAATATCACATTGTTATAAGTATTCAGACCCTTTGCTCAGTATTAAGTAGAGGCCCCTTTTGAGCTAGTACAGCCATGAGTCTTCTTGGGAATGATGCAACAAGTTTGTCACACCTGGATTTGGGGATCCTCTGCCATTCTTCCTTGCAGATCGTCTCCGGTTCCGTCAGGTTGGATGGTGAACGTTGGTGGACAGCCATTTTCAGGTCTCTCCAGAGATGCTCGATTGGGTTTAGGTCAGGGCTCTGGCTGGGTCAGTCAAGAATGGTCACAAAGTTGTTCTGAAGGCACTCCTTTGTTATTTTAGCTGTGTGCTAAGGACATTGTCTTGTTGGAAGGTGAACCTTCGGCCAAGTCTGAGGTCCAGAGCAGTCTGGAAGAGTTTTTCATCCAGGATATCTCTATACTTGGCCGCATTCATGTTTCCTTCAATGGCAACCAGTCGTCCTGTCCTTGCAGCTGAAAAACACCCCCATAGTATGATGCTGCCACCACCATGTTTCCCTGGTGGGATTGTACTGGGCAGGTGATGAGCAGTGTCTGGTTTTCTCCACACATACCGCATGGAATTATCACCAAAAAGGTCTATCTTCCTCTCATCGGACCAGAGAATCTTATTTCTCATAGTCTGGGAGTCCTTCATGTGTTTTTTAGCAAACTCTATGCAGGCTTTCATATGTGGCTTCCGTCGGGCCACTCTGCCATAAAGGCCCGACTGGTGGAGGGCTACAGTGATAGTTGACTTTGTGGAATTTTCTCCCATCTCCCTACTGCATCTCTGGAGCTCAGCCACAGTGATCTTGGGGTTCTTCTTTACCTCTCTCACCAAGGCTCTTCTCCCACGATTGCTGAGTTTGGCTAGATGGCCAGGTCTAGGAAGACTTCTGGTGGTCCCAAACTTCTTCCATTTAAGGATTATTTATGGAGGCCACTGTGCTCTTAGGAACCTTGAGTACTGCAGAAATTCTTTTGTAACCTTGGCCACATGTGTGTGTTGCCACAATTCTGTCTGAGCTCCTTGGCCAGTTCCTTTGACCTCATGATTCTCATATGGTCTGACATACACTGTGAGCTGTGAGATCTTATATAGACAGGTGTGTGTCTTTCGAAATCAAGAAGGATCACAAGGGAATGGACAGCATGTGACTTAAATATGAGTGTCTGAGCAAAGGGTCTGAATACTTATGACCAATTGATGTTTCAGTTTTTCTTTTTTATTAAATTTGCAAAAAATTTTACATTAGTTTTTTTTTTCAGTCAAGATGGGGTGCAGAGTGTAAATTAATGTGAAAAAAATGACCTTTTTTTGAATTTACCAAATGGCTGCAATGAAACCAGAGTGAAAAATTTAAAGGGGTCTGAATACTTTCCATACCCACTGTGTTCTTGTACATAGGAGCAGTATTATAGCAGTTATATTGTACGTAGGAGCAGTATTATAGTAGTTATATTCTTGTACATAGGAGCAGTATTATAGTAGAAAAGAAAAAGCAACGAAGATCAGCTCACCTCCTCTCAGTCCCAGCGCACGGATCATGCAGTGCTGCAAGTGGTACGAAGAAAAAGCAGAAGTCCAGCGTGGGTGATGTCCATAAAAAATACCTTTTATTCCATTTTTGTTAAAAGCACATAAATCCAAAGTCCATCTTCATATCCATAGACACAAAAACGGGTGATTCATACCAGTGACAGTCACAGGCTTAAAGTGCAGTATTATAGTAGTTATATTACTTTACATAGTAGCAGTATTATAGTAGTTATATTTTTGAACATAGGGGCAGTATTATAGTATTTATATTCTTGTACATAGGAGCAGTATTATAGTAGTTATATTCTTGTGCAAAAGGGCAGTATTATAGTTGTTATACTCTTGTACACAGGTGCCAGTATTATAGTAGTTATATTACTTTACATAGGAGTATTATAGTAGTTATATTCTTGTAAATAAGGGCAGTATTATAGTAGTTATATTCATGTACATGGGGCCAGTATTATAGTAGTTATATTCTTATACATAGGGACAGTATTATAGTAGTTATATTCTTGTTCATAGGAGCAGTATTGTAGTAGTTATATTCTTGTAGATAGGGGCAGTATTATACTGCTTATACTGAAGAAATTGACACGTCACTCCTCTTCATATGTGTACGAATCCAGGTGCCTGAGACAAGGGTCACCACTCCCTTATAAATGCAAGAAAAATAAGTCCCGGCACTCAAAAAGTGGTACTATTTAGACAAAAGTATCTTTATTGAAGCAACACGTTCCAAAATTATGCTGTAACGTTTCGGTCTTTACATTGACCTTCGTCAGACTAAAGTATACAAACAGAACAAAACAACCAATTAGATATTCATAAAATTGTGTAAATGATAATCCATGTCCATTCAAAATTGTATAATCCATGATCATATAGTTACATATATTCCCGGTACAAAAAAGGAATATTTTATTAGAGAAATGAAACAGAAATATATTCGTCTAATCACAATATAGTGACTAGTGGGTGACTCAGCTGCAATAAACAATCCACCCCGGACTGATATCAATTTGAAAAAAAACACAGTTAATTGTGGGTCCATATCAGATAATCCGGTCACATATTAAATGTCAATGAGGATATATTAAGTAGAGGAGATGCCAGGGGATTTATAGTCACGATTTCATGTGAACCCCGATATATTACTATATATTACTACTATTACCTGTTTGGTGTCTCACATTTAGGACCTTAATATGGATGGCCTTTCCTTGCCCACAACAAATCACAGGACTTCATATATGAGCACTTACGCTTTGTAGTTCCCTGGTAAGGCAATCAGCCTATTCCTTTCTTTTTTCTTTTTCTTTGGTTCTTTGCTTATATTCTGTCTTCTTGATAATTTCTTTATATACACATTGGGAGGCATCTCCTCTACTTAATATATCCTCATTGACATTTAATATGTGACCGGATTATCTGATATGGACCCACAATTAACTGTGTTTTTTTTCAAATTGATATCAGTCCGGGGTGGATTGTTTATTGCAGCTGAGTCACCCACTAGTCACTATATTGTGATTAGACGAATATATTTCTGTTTCATTTCTCTAATAAAATATTCCTTTTTTGTACCGGGAATATATGTAACTATATGATCATGGATTATACAATTTTGAATGGACATGGATTATCATTTACACAATTTTATGAATATCTAATTGGTTGTTTTGTTCTGTTTGTATACTTTAGTCTGACGAAAGACCGAAACGTTACAGCATAATTTTGGAACGTGTTGCTTCAATAAAGATACTTTTGTCTAAATAGTACCACTTTTTGAGTGCCGGGACTTATTTTTCTTATACTGCTTATACTCCTGTGCATAGGGGGGGTGTATTTTAGCAGTTATATTCTTAAACATAGGGGTCAGAATTATAGTAGTTATATTCTTGTACATAGGGGCAGTATTATAGTAGTTATATTCCTCTACATAGGGGTAGTATTATAGTAGTTATATTTGTGTACATAGGGGCAGTATTACAGTATAGCATTCTTGCATTCTACTACTATGGGGTACATTATACTATGAGGGTGCATTATAGTACTATAGAGTGCATTATACTGCTATTGGGATGCATTATAGTACTACGGGGGTGCATTATACCGCTATATATGACTATGGGGTACATTATACTATTATGGATGACTATGGGGGAAATATGGAGAGACGTGGGAAGTATGGAGAGACATGAGGCAGATTGGGAGGACATGTGGGGTTCAGAATGTGGGATATTATTACTGTATGGGCTAATTAAAGGATATTATTTTTGAGGATACTGTTGTCAGTGTGGGAGGAGACGTCCTGTTACTGTGCAGGTAAACACATTCGTTTTTTTCTTCATCTGGCGTAGTGTAGAGGTTGGGGAATGTGCTTTAGATAACTATTATTTTCTACAGAGACAAGTCATGGCTGAAAGAAGTGATGGCGATGTGTGCTGGATGAAGATGAAAAGCAAAGATGAAGGACTTCAATTAGCGATGTCACAGGTGAGTCAGTGTGTTACCTGTACACTGACACTGTATACTATATACAGAGCTCCTGTGTATAATGTCACTGGTCATTACTGTATTACCTGTACACTATATACAGAGCTCCTGTGTATGTCACCAGTGATCACTGTATTACCTGTATACTGACACTATATACAGAGCTCCTGTGCAGAATGTCACCGGTGATCACTGTATTACCTGTACAATGACACTATATACAGAGCTCCTGTGTATAATGTCCCTGGTGATCACTGTATTACCTGTACACTATATGCAGAGCTGCTGTGTATGTCACCAGTAGTGTTGAGCGATACCTTCCGATATTCGAAAGTATCGGATTGGATCGGCCGATACCGGCAAAATATCGGATCTCGCCGATACCGATACCTGATACCAATACAAGTCAATGGGACACAAATATCAGAAGGTATCCTGGATGGTTCCCAGGGTCTGAAGGAGAGGAAACTCTTTTGGCTCACGCGACCAATCACAAGCCGCGACGTCATCGCAGGTCCTACACTCACTGCATTCTTAGGAACGGAGGCTGCCAGTTACACCGCTAAGGTCCAGGGTCCGCCGGAGGGGTGAGTATATCCATATTTTTTATTTTTATTCTTTATTTTTTACATGAATATGGATCCCAGGGCCTGAAGGAGAGTCTCCTCTCCTCCAGACCCTGGGAACCATACACTGGGAACTTCCGATTCCGATTTCCGATATCACAAAAATATCGGAACTCGGTATCGGAATTCCGATACAGCGAATATCGGCCGATACCCGATATTTGCAGTATCGGAATGCTCAACACTAGTAACCAGTGATCACTGTATTACCTGTACACTATATACAGAGCTCCTGTACAGAATGTCACCGGAGATCACTGTATTACCTGTACACTGTCCCTATATACAGAGCTCCTGTGTATATTGTCACTGGTGATCACTGTATTACCTGTACACTGACACTATATGCAGAGCTCCTGTGTATAATGTCACTGGTGATCACTGCATTACCTGTACAGGGACACTGTATAGGAAATACAGATCTCCTGTGTATAATGGCTCTTTTATGGTGATATTAGTATTGTGTTTTTTTTTTATTAATGATCAGTATTGTAGTATTTGGTCACTATGTTGTGGTAATATGTGATCTGGTCATGATGTGGCTGTATTTTGTTCCTTGTATGTAGTATTTTTCGGTCACCATGTGGTGGTAATATCTGGTCTGGTCATGCTGTGGCAGTTTTTGTTACTTGTATGTGGTATTACTTGATCACTATATGGTGGTAATATGTGGTCTGGTAATGATGCTGTGGTACTTGTTTCTTGTTGGTGATAATATAGGTCATTTTAAAAATTGAAAAATAAAAATATACCTAAATTGTATTGGATATTTTAACAAATGTTTAGTAAGTTACAGTAGAGTAGTGCTCGGCCAAAAGAGTCTACCTTGTAATGGTGGCAGATTAAAAAATCTTTTGGCCATAACAAAAGCTGCTGGCGATGTATGTGGCTATGGGAATTGTAAATGTGTGATTGGTGAGGATGTGGTTCAGAAGCGGAGTTTTTCCAAAAGAGGGAGGTGGGACTGGTGTGGAGTCTGGGCGGAGTCTCACGGGGGCTCAGAAAATTCTGCCAGTATGGGGCCCCAAAATTCCTAGTGGCAGCCCTGAGCAGTATTAGGCCATGTTCACACTTTGATAAAGAAAACCCAAGATGAAAGAAAACAATAACAAATTCCTCCGCATGCTCACAACCACAGTGGGGGAGACTACCAGGAGGACATATTTAATATAGTAAGGACACTCCTAAAGCTAATACAATAAAGCAGAAGAAAACGGAGTTTCATGTCCAAAAGACATTTATATAAATATTTTATTAAATTACAAAATTTTTACCAATAATTTCCAAATACATAAAAATACATGAAGATAAAAATCAAGAACGTTGGAAGAGTAGGGGTAGCACAGACAAAAAAACGGTGCAGAAATCGGTCTGATACCAAATACCTAAACAAATCACTTGCATTGTGCAGAGTATAACATAGGTCTAGATACGGGGGGCATATAGCAAAAAATGTACCAATACCATGAGCCCTGTACACAGACTCATATCTCACATGTCAGACCATAAAACCTCCCCCCGGACTCTTACCCATGTACTGGCACCAAGACCGGACCACACCGTTGCCCCAACGCACGTTTCGCGTCAGCTTGCTTCCTCAGGGGGCGGTGTTGTTAACTGTCCGGCGCTACATTTTATAATGTCCCAAATTCTATTTAGTACGTCCACCTGTGCCGGCGCATAGCCGCGTGTCGCCCCGCCAGGACCTGGCGGGGCGACACGCGGCTATGCGCCGGCACAGGTGGACGTACTAAATAGAATTTGGGACATTATAAAATGTAGCGCCGGACAGTTAACAACACCGCCCCCTGAGGAAGCAAGCTGACGCGAAACGTGCGTTGGGGCAACGGTGTGGTCCGGTCTTGGTGCCAGTACATGGGTAAGAGTCCGGGGGGAGGTTTTATGGTCTGACATGTGAGATATAAGTCTGTGTACAGGGCTCATGGTATTGGTACATTTTTTGCTATATGCCCCCCGTATCTAGACCTATGTTATACTCTGCACAATGCAAGTGATTTGTTTAGGTATTTGGTATCAGACCGATTTCTGCACCGTTTTTTTGTCTGTGCTACCCCTACTCTTCCAACGTTCTTGATTTTTATCTTCATGTATTTTTATGTATTTGGAAATTATTGGTAAAAATTTTGTAATTTAATAAAATATTTATATAAATGTCTTTTGGACATGAAACTCCGTTTTCTTCTGCTTTATCATGTTCACACTTTGCGGTTTTTACCGCGGATCCGTGGCAATTTTGATGCTGCGGGTCCGCAGCAGTTTCCATTGCGTTTACATTAACATGTAAACCCTATGGAAACCGCAAACCGCAGTGCACATGCTGCGGGAAAAACCGCGCAGAAACGCAGCAGTTTACAACCCGCAGCATGTCACTTCTTTGTGCAGAATCGCAGCGATTCTGCACCCATAGGAATGCATTGTTCCGCTTACTTCCCGCATGGGGCTGTGCCCACGATGCGGGAAGTAAGCGGATAATGTGCGGTTGCTACCCGGGGTGGAGGAGAGGAGACTCTCCTCCAGGCCCTGGGAAGCCTAAATAGTGTAAAAAAAAAAAAAGAATTAAAATAAAAAATGATGCTATACTCACCTCTCAGCGCTGCACGCTACCGTCCGGTCTTAGTTGCTGTGCGAGCAGGACCTGCGGTGACGTCGCGGTCACATGACCGTGATGACGCCGCGGTCACATGACCGTGACGTCACGAAGGTCCTTCTCGGCACAGCATCTTTGGAACCGGATCGCCGCGTGCAGCGCCGAGGAGATCCGGACATCAGAGGGTGAGTATAACCATTTTTATTATTTTTACCATTACTATTGATGCTGCATATTGCTGCATATGCACCATCAATAGTATAGGAGTAATCCCGCAGCGGAAATCGCAAGACAAGCCGCGATAAATCTGCAGGGATAACCGCAGCGGTTTTGCCCTGCAGATTTATCAATTCCGCTGCGGGAGAACCCGCAGAGCACACCGCAAAGTGTGCACATAGCCTTATAGTAGCTATACTCTTCTATATAGGGGCAGTATTATAGTAGTTATGTTCCTGTACATAGGGGCAATATTATAGTAGTTATATTCTTCTACATAGGAGCAGTATTATAGTAGTTATATTCTTGCACATAGGGGGCAGTACTATGGTAGTTATATTCTTGTACATAGGGGCTGTATTATAGCAGTTATATTCTTGTACATGGGGCAGTATTATAGTAGTTATATTCTTGTACATAGGGGCAGTATTATAGTAGTTATATTCTTGTACATAAGAGCAGTATTATAGTAGTTATATTCTTGTACATAGGGGCAGTATTATAGTAGTTATATTCTTGTACATAGGGGTAGTATTATAGTAGTTATATTCTTGTACATAGGGGGCAGTATTATAGTAGTTATATTGTACATAGGGGTAGTATTATAGTAGTTATATTCTTGTACATAGGGGGCAGTATTATAGTAGTTATATTCTTGTACATAGGGGTAGTATTATAGTAGTTATATTCTTGTACAAAGGGGGCAGTATTATAGTAGTTATATTCTTGTACATAGGGGCAGTTTTATAGTAGTTATATTCTTGTACATAGGAGCAGTATTTATAGTAGTTATATTCTTGTACATAGGGGCAGTATTATAGCAGTTATATTCTTGTACATGGGGCAGTGTTATAGTAGTTATATTCTTGTACATAGGGGCAGTATTATAGTAGTTATATTCTTGTACATAAGAGCAGTATTATAGTAGTTATATTCTTGTACATAGGGGCAGTATTATAGTAGTTATATTCTTGTACATAGGAGCAGTATTATAGTAGTTATATTCTTGTACATAGGAGCAGTATTATAGTAGTTATATTCTTGTACATAGGAGCAGTATTATAGTAGTTATATTCTTGTACATAGGGAGCATTATTATAGCAGTTATATTCTTGTACATAGGAGCAGTATTATAGTAGTTATATTCTTGTACATAGGGGGAGTATTATAGTAGTTATATTCTTGTACATAGGAGCAGTATTATAGTAGTTATATTCTTGTACATAGGAGCAGTATTATAGTAGTTATATTCTTGTACATAGGAGCAGTATTATTGAAGTTGTATTCTTGTACATATGGGGCAGTATTATAGTAGTTATATTCTTGTACATAGGAGCAGTATTATAGTAGTTATATTCTTGTACATAGGAGCAGTATTATAGTAGTTATATTCTTGTACATAGGAGCAGTATTATAGTAGTTATATTCTTGTACATAGGGTCATTATTTAAGTAATTATATGTATGGTAACTGTTTATTGTTCATTATTTCTTGCTGTAGAAACTTAAACTGATTAGACACGGGAAGTAAAAGCCCCATCTCTGTTGTCGCAGTGTTGGCTGCAGTGATTGTGACGATCACCCCGTCTGTATATTACACATGTCTCCTTGTCAGCTGTCAGCCTCAGTCTCTGATGTGCTGCTATTGGGGGCACACAGGTGGCATGCTTGCCACCGCCGCTGTCGCATTTCACAGGGAAGTGGCTCATTCATTCCTGTCTTCCCCTTTTCTCATCGCCAGTCACAATACATCACTGCCGGCCCCAGCCTTGTGGTCCTGTGAAAACCTTCAATTCAATTATCCCCTCATCATTTACTGCACACATGCATTTGTCTAAATATAGAGCTGAGTTCTCATGTTCGGAGCACTGGGTGGCTCTGATACACTGCGCTCTCCTCAGATTCATCTTGACAAGGTCAGTTTACATGGATTCAGGATTTTTTTTTTCATTTTAAAGATTTCTTCGAGGACTCCCCCTCCTGCTTGTGAACCTCAGACGAGGCAGTGCTACTGAGTACAGTCTCAGCTTCTGTTTTATATCATTCATTGATATTTTAGTGCCTTTCTCTGTCCTCCCTCGTTTCCTCTTTGTGCAGCTTTCGCTCGGTAGAGCAACCTTGATTACAATGTATGGGGTCGGTGCAGGTTTAGATATGGCGTCCGATTCATTTATTGCGTTCATGCCTCTTTTTTTATTCGGTTGATTTTGCACATTTTTATTTGCATCTTTCCATTTGCACCTTTTTCTTCACCTGCTTTTTCTTTTTTAATCTGCCATTTATTTAGTTTTTCCAGATGTTTTTGTCTTTATTATCAAGTTTTTTGCAAATGCACTCCAATCGTCTCCCTCTTTCTCTGGAAGTATTTTTGTATAACACAGCACAATTGTTCCTCAATTTTGTGAAATTTTTTTTTTCTTTTAAAAAAATTAAATTGGAAAAAAAGTTAAAGAACTTTTTTGACTTTGCACAAAATGTATGAAACCTTTGTGCCATTTTGATGAATTTGGTGCAAATTAACAGCAATGAATTCCAGAACACAAGTAAAGATTTATAAGACCCAGGGCCGTTGAGTTCTGACAAAAAAATGTGCATGGATGTTAATAGTTCCACGTAGCGAACTTTGTGCATCCGAGGTGCGGGTGTGATGCAGTGGTTTTATGTATTTTACTGCTGCTTTCTTGGTGAGTTATGATATTTGCAATTTATCTTTAATGATGCTGTTGAAATCCATGGCATCTTTCCTGAACCCTCACTTTGGCTTCGTGCTGCCTGCTACATGGGGCCCCAGCTTTGCAACTGGCAGTGAATACCATTATCGTGGTGCAGTGGCATTGTGCCCGGGCCTCTGGTGTCTGGTTCCTGCTGCACGTGACCCAATCCCTGCGACTACACAGCTGTGTGCCCTTTTGCCCATCCTGACCATTACATTAGGTTAGATTCGCACACACACTATGTGATATCGTTGCAGTGGAAAAAGATACCAGACTGGGAAGGCGATATGCACTGGTCCAGGTAATTAGTTAGAGCTCTGGATGATATAATTGCTGTGACAGCTTACCACCAAGTGTGGCGGAGCATCTTCCCAATCCAGATTGTCTGGCAGGAGATCAAAAGTGTTGGTGTGCGTTAACCTGCAATGTTCATATACAGTCCCCATGTAGGCCTGTGTCTCCATGGTTACAGATAAAAGAAAAGACCAATCTACTTTTGGGGTTTATAATTTGTGTGTCTAGTTAAAAAAAAAAAAAAAAAGGTGGAAATGGAAGTGATTGACACCTAACTGCTGGGTCAGACTACACAGGCTTTGTTTGTAGTCTGTTACCATGGAGACACACGAGTCTTCCCATGAACAACAAGCAGCAGATTATGAGTCAATGCTGTTTTTTATGTTTGATGCATTAGAGCTATTAAAAGATAAAACTGCACAGATGAAAATGGAACAATGCACAAATGGCTGAGAAATATAGGCGGAGCGGGAATCATCCTCTACACCTGGAAGAATCGTCTCTAATTAATCCGTGAGAAAACAATTACACAGGAAGCCGCTTGTAGAGCAGTTATACCTGAGTGTTGTCCCCCGGGGCCGCAGCAATTCTCCATAGTGATTACAGGTAACCCGTGGCTCTCCAGGACTGGTGCCGATAGGGAGTAATGTCAGCACCGACTACTGAGCCACTAGTGGTTACAACACCCAGCACAGACATACACATGGTATAGGTCTGATTATAGGGTCAGTAATGTCCAGATATTCGATTACTTTCTAATAAACATTGCCACTGATGGAGAATCTCTGCTTGCTGTCAGTGCATTGGTACCTTCTCCTTGACATCAAGTGGCTGAAAATGTGTTCAAACCTAATACTTCAGTAAGGTGGGAGTCTGTTACAGTGTATAAGTGCAGGAGAATCTTCATGTTTCAAAATAAGAAGGCCAGGACCCGGTCAGGACATGAAAGCAAGTATGGTAATATTCACTCACAGCGTCAGAGATCTTGAAAAGCTGTGGTTTTCATTCACCAGGACTTTGCACCATAAAACGGTGTCGGTCCGCAGTAAAGTAGTTGCAGCTGCTGCGAGTCATTGATGTCTTCCTAATCTACTGTACTCACCTCCAGGCCAGGGTCACACCAGCGTATTGTCTCTCATCTGAGAGAATCGGGACGATTGTGCCATCTCTGTCTATACGTGTTCACATATAGTATGATCCCAATTTTCTCAGATGAGAAGATGGACAAAAATGTTTCCACCGTCCCCAGTCAGTCTGTCATCTGAGTGCGGTCTGATTTTTCTCACGGACTTACTGACTTTCATGGGAGAGTTCCATCCAATATGAGATGCAAATCATGCACGCTGCAAGTTTTTTTTCTCGGACAGGCTCTTCCAAGAAAATATTCGGACATGTGCACGGCTCCGTAGGGTATGTTTACACGGTCAGTATTGGCAGCGCTTTGGAGGCAGCTCCATCCAAAGCGCTGCCAGCTTTTGTACGTGCGGTGAGATAATAATTTTATTTATATAGCGCCAACATATTCCGCAGCGCTTTACAAATTATAGAGGGAATTTGTACAGACAATAGACATTACAGCATAGCAAAAATCAGAGTTCAAAATAGATACCAGGAGGAATGAGGGCCCTGCTCGCAAGCTTACAAACTATGAGAAAAAGGGAGACACGAGAGGTGGATGGTAACAATTGCTTTCGTTGTTTGGACCAGCCATAGTGTAAGGGTACCGTCACACAGTGCCATTTTCATCGCTACGACGGCACGATCCGTGACGTTGCAGCGTCGTATGATTATCGCTCCAGCGTCGTAGACTGCGGTCACACGTTGCAATCACGGCGCTGGAGCGATGCCGAAGTCCTTGGGTAACCAGGGTAAACATCGGGTTACTAAGCGCAGGGCCGCGCTTAGTAACCCGATGTTTACCGTGGTTACCAGCGTAAAAGTAAAAAAAAAAAAACCGTACATACTCACCATCTGATGTCCGTCAGGTCCCTTGCCGTCTGCTTCCTGCTCTGACTGAGCCGCCGTACAGTGAGAGCACAGCACAGCAGTGACGTCACCGCTGTGATCTGCTCTCACTTTCCGGCCGGCAGACAGTCAGAGCGGGAAGCAGACGGCAAGGGACCTGACGGACATCAGATGGTGAGTATGTACTGTTTGGTTTTTTTTTACTTTTACGCTGGTAACCACGGTAAACATCGGGTTACTAAGCGTGGCCCTGCGCTTAGTAACCCGATGTTTAGCCTGGTTACCAGCGAACGCATCGCTGGATCGCTGTCACACACAACGATCCAGCGATGACAGCGGGAGATCCAGCGACGAAAGAAAGTTCCATACGATCTGCTACGACGTACGATTCTCAGCAGGGTCCCTGATCGCTGCTGCGTGTCAGACACTGCGAGATCGTAACGATATCGCTAGAACGTCACGAATCGTACCGTCGTAGCGATCAAAATTGCACTGTGTGACGGTACCCTAAGGGTCGGGTGTTCATGTAAAGCTGCATGAACCAGTTCACTGCCTAAGTATGTAACAGTACAGACACAGGACTATTAACTGCATAAAGTGTATGAGAACATGATGCGAGGAACCTGATTATAAAATCCCCTCCACTATGCTGTACCATCTGGGCATTTCCTGACTGTGGAAACATACCCTAACCTTGGTCCAAGTGCAATCCAACGTTTTGTCGAATTGCACAAAAATACAGTCACCTGTACGAACCCCAAGAGTTACTGAACCTTGGTAGTGATTTACTATCCCCCCCTGTTATTGATCTAGCCCCTATCTGATTCCAGCACTTTCTCCAAATACACAGGTCTACAAAAAATATTTCTTGTAATCATTGCGAGTGACTTTGTACTTATCTGAATCATCTTTTTGTCCCGATTTAAAAAATGTATATAGTTTTTCTGTAGCACGTATTATTTCCATGGAGCAGCATCATTATTATAAGGTATAGGAAATATACTGGAGACATTAAGAAAAGAGTAATCTACATATCAGAAAAAAATGCTTCACCTTACAAAACCGTTCTTATTGAACCAAAATAATTTCAAATGCATAGAAACCAAAATATGAGCAGAAATTAAAAGTTCTTGACATTAGACTGTCGTCGATACGATTTTCAGGGTTGTTCCTATATAACATCCAACAGTAATCTGCCATCACTGAGTCATTCAAAAAACCCTGGTAGCGGTACTCCATTACTTTAATGTCCTGGAGAATCCGCTCGCCTTGTTCGTCACTTACATTCCCAAGATTTTGAGGGAAGAAATTCAAATGTGAATGCAAAAAGTGCATTTTCAGAGACATGTGACATCCAAAACACTGGTATGCACTTAGCAGGTCCTCAACACCTTCAACATATTCTGGAGATTTTTGTTTTCCTAAGAAGTTTTCACAGATCCACTTGAAGCTTTTCCAAGATCTCAATTCCTTATCATTTAGAGTTCCTTCAAACACATCATCTCTCATAAGCTCTTTGATCTGAGGACCAACAAATACCCCTTCCTTCAGTTTTGCTGGTGAAATGCTGGAGAATTTCTGTGAAATGTACTGGAACCCTTGTGAATTTGTCATTGCTAGTGATGAGCGAATATACTCATTACTCAAGATTTCTCGAGCACGCTTGGGGGTCCTCCGAGTGGTTTTTAGTGCTCGGAGATTTAGTTTTTCTTGCCGCAGCTGAATGATTTACATCTGTTAGCCAGCATAAGTACATGTGGGGGTTGCCTGGTTGCTAGGGAATCCCCACATGTACTTATGCTGGCTAACAGATGTAAATCATTCAGCTGCAGCAAGAAAAACTAAATCTCCGAGCACTAAAAAATATTCTGAGGACCCCCGAGCATGCTCAGGAAATCTCGAGTAACGAGTATATTCGCTCATCACTAGTCATTGCCATGGCTTTCACAAAGTTTTTAATCAATCCCAACTTTATATGTAGTGGAGGAAGAAAGATTTTTGTTGGAGCAACTAAAGGATTATGCTGAATGTTATTTCTACCTGGAGCATAGATGTTTTTCTGTCCCTAATCACGATGAACATAATGCTCTACTGTATTTCTACTATCCCATAAACACAAGAAGCAACAATATTTTGTGAAACCTCCTTGCATTCCCATTAGCAGACCAATCACTTTCCAATCTCCACAGATATTTCATTGATGATGCTTATATTGTATAGCATTCAAAACAACTGACAGATTTTCATAACTTTCCTTTAGATGGCATGAGTGAGCAATAGGGATTGATTGTTTCATATTTCCATTGTGAAGCAACACTGCTTTCAAACTTCTCTGGGATGAGTCAATACAGAATCGCCAATCTGCAACAAAATACTCTTGATTCAGTTCTTCAAAGAGTCCATTCACATTGTTACAGTACACCATTGGTCCATCAACTGTGAAAAATTGTGTTAAAGTGTTACTTCTGTTTCGGTAATAACACACTTTGACATCATCATGAAGAAGATTCTTCTGTTTCAACCTAGATGCAAGAAGTTCAGCTTTATGTTTTGACAGTGAAAGGTCTCTAATGAGATCATTTAATTCATGTTGAGTAAAGCGTTCTGGCTGCTCCATCAGGTACATACTCATCTTGACTAGAGGTCTCCATGTCTTCACCAGTAGCTTCAGCTCCATAATCTTCATATTCTACTTCATTTTCATCCAATCCAGACAACGGTGGTACAGGAACTTGCAAGGTACCATCATGTAGAACTGGCCGAATCGCAGATTGAAGTTCAGGGTAATTAATCTTATGTTTGTTCTTTGTAGAAAAGCCCTTCAGTTTGACAAAACAAAAAGTAGCAGTCATCACTATGATTTTTGGGTTCTCTCCAAATCATGGGAACAGCAAATGGCATAGCCACTTTCCTCATATTCAACAGACCATTTGAACAACTTGAGCATCTCACATGAGGGGCCCAGCTTTTGTCTTGATCACCAAGTGGACACTTAAAGTACATTTGGTACATTTTTTTAATATAATGAGTGATTAAACGTACTTGGCCTTTTGGTGTAAAAGAACCACACACAGCAGAATCTGTTCGGATGATTGATACACTGTCGGGACATTTTCCTCCTTTAACCCCTTCGCGATATGCGCCGTACTAGTACTGCACTGCGGGAACTGCATTTGTGCCAGCAGCAGTACTAGTACGGCCTCACGCTGAGCGCAGCGGTGGTCGCGTGTGAGTGTCAGCTGTATGTGACAGCTGACACCCCGCAGCAATACCCACGATCGGTGCTAGCACCGATTGCGGGCATTTAACCTCTCAGATGCAGCTGTCAGTAGTGACAGCGACAGAGGGGCATCGCGCAAGGGCTACCTGCACGCTTCCATCAGAGAAAAGACCCCCGGCACCAAGATGTCACGGGGTCCTTCCGGGTCCTGCAGTGAGGTGGCTTGCGAGCGCCTGATGAGAACAGGCGCCGGCAAGCCTCCTACACTGCCTGTCAGATCGCTGATCTGACACAGTGCTGTGCAAAGTGTCAGATTAGCGATCTGATGTAATATAGTGATGTCCTATCCTGGGACAATGTTATGAAGTTTAAAAAAAAAATTGAATATGTAAAAGTATCTTTTTTAAAAATCCCCAAATAAAGAAAAAAAAAATTCCAATAAATCCATTTATTTATGTAAATAAAAAAACAAATAATAAAAGTGCACATATTTGGTATCGCCGTGTCCGTAACGACCCGCTCTATAAAACTGTCCCACTAGTTAACCCCTTGAGTGAACACCATAAAAAATTAAAAAACAAGCCAAAAAACAATGCTTTATCATTATACTGCCGAACAAAAACTGCAATAAAATGTGATAAAAAAGAAGGATATAAATAAAATGGTACCGCTGAAAACATCATCTTGTCCCACCAAAAAAACAAGCCGCCATACAGCTCCATGAGCAGAAAAATAAAAAGTTATAGCTCTCAGAATGAAGCGATGCAAAAATAATTAATTTTTCTATAAAATAGTTTCTATTGTGTAAAAGCGCCAAAACATAAAAAAATGATATAAATGAGGTATCGCTGTAATCGTACTGACCCGAAGAATAAAACTGCTTTATGAATTTTACCACATGCGGAACAGTATAAACGCCCCCCCCCCCCAAAAAAAAAAAAAGAAATTCAGGAATTGCTGGTTTTTGTTCATTCTGCTTTGCAAAAATCGGAATAAAAGGCGATCAAAAAATGTCATGTGCCGAAAATGGTACCAATAAAAACGTCAACTCGTCCTGCAAAAAAACAAGACCTCATATGACTCAGTGGGCCAAAATATGGAAAAATTAACTATTTTTTGCAATAAAAAGCGTCTTTTAGTGTGTGATGGCTGCCAATCATAAAAATCCGCTATAAATAGTAAATCAAACCCCCTTTATCACCCCCTTAGGTAAAAATCATAAAATTTTAAAAAAATGTATTTATTTCCATTTTCCCATTAGGGTTGGGGTTTGGATTAGGGCTAGGGTTGGGATTAGGGTTTCAGTTAGAATTGGGAGGTTTCCACTGTTTAGGCACATCAGGGGCTCTCCAAATGCGACATGGCGTCTGATCTCAATTCCAGCCAATTTTTCATTGAAAAGTCAAACAGTGCTCCTTCCCTTCCGAGCTCTGCCATGCACCCAAACAGTGGTTTACCCCCACATAGGGTGTATCCGCACACGCAGGACAAATTGCACAACAACTTTTGTGGTCCAACCTCTCCTGTTACACTTGGGAAAATAAAAAATTGGTGGCGAAAAGATCATTTTTTGTGAAAAAAATATGATTTTTTATTATTACGGCTCTACATTATACAACTTCTGTGAAGCACTTGGGGGTTCAAAGTGCTCACCACACATCTAGATAAGTTCCTTAGGAAGTCTACTTTCCAAAATGGTGTCACTTGTGGAGCGTTTCCACTGTTTAGTTACATCAGGGGCTCTCCAAACGCGACATGGCATCCCACCTCAATTCCAGCCAATTTTGCATTGAAAAGTTAAATGGCGCTCCTTCCCTTCTGAGCTCTGCCATGCGCCCAAACAGTGGTTTACCTGCATATATGGGGTATCAGCGCACTCAGGACAAATTGTACAACAACTTTTGGAGTCCAATTTCTCCTGTGACCCTTAGTAAAATAAAACAAATTGAATCTGAAGTAATTTTTTTGTGAAAAAAGTTAAATGTTCATTTTTTTTTTAAACATTCCAAAAATTCGTGTGAAGCACCTGAAGGGTCAATTAACTTCTTGAGTGTGATTTTGAGTACCTTGAGGGGTGCAGTTTTTAGAATTGTGTCACTTTTGGGCATTTTCTTTCATGTAGGCCCCTCAAAGTCACTTCAATTGTGAGATTGTACCTAAAAAAAATGGTTTTGCAAATTTTGTTGTAAAAATGAGAAATCGCTGATTAGCTTTTAACCCTTATAACTTCCTAACAAAAAAATTATGTTTCCAAAATTGTGCTGATGTAAAGCAGACATGTGGGAAATTTTATTTATTAACTATTTTGTGTGATATGACTTTCTAATTTAACCCCTTTCTGACCTCGGACGGGATAGTACGTCCGAGGTCAGATTCCCTGCTTTGATGTGGGCTCCGGCGGTGAGCCCACATCAGTCGCGACATGTCAGCTGTTTTGAACAGCTGACATGTGCGCGCAATAGCGGCGAGTGGAATCGCGATCCACCCGCTGCTACTAACTAGTTTAATGCCGCTGTCAAACGCTGACAGCGGCATTTAACTTCCGCTTCTGGCCGTGCAGCCGGAAATGCGCTTATTGCCGACCCCGTCACATGATCGGGGGTCAGCGATGCGTCAGGATAGTAACCATAGAGGTCCTTGAGACCTCTATGGTTACTGATGTCGGTTTGCTGTGAGCATCGACCACATAGCAAGCCTGTAATTAAGCTACATAGGAGCGATCTGATGATCATGATCGCTATGTAGCAGAGCCGATCAGGCTATGCCAGCTTCTAGCCTCCCATGGAGGCTATTGAAGCATGGCAAAAGTAAAAAAAAAAATGTAAAAAAAAATGAAATAAATAAAAAAAAAAAAAAAAAGTTTAACCCCTTCATGACCCAGTCTATTTTGGCCTTAATGACCTTGCCGTTTTTTGCAATTCTGACCAGTGTCCCTTTATGAGGTAATAACTCAGGAACGCTTCAACGGATCCTAGCGATTCTGAGATTTTCTTCGTGACATATTGGGCTTCATGTTAGTGGTAAATTTAGGTCGATAATTTCTGAGTTTATTTGTGAAAAAAACGGAAATTTGGTGAAAATTTCGCAATTTTCACACTTTGAATTTTTATTCTGTTAAACCAGAGAGTTATGTGACACAAAATAGTTAATAAATAACGTTTCCCACATGTCTACTTTACATCAGCACAATTTTGGAAACAATTTTTTTTTTTGCTAGGAAGTTATAAGGGTTAAAATTTGACCAGTGATTTCTCATTTTTACAACAAAATTTACAAAACCATTTTTTTTAGGGACCACCTCACATTTGAAGTCATTTTGAGGGTTCTATATGGCTGAAAATACCCAAAAGTGACACCATTCTAAAAACTGCACCCCTCAAGGTGCTCAAAACCACATTCAAGAAGTTTATTAACCCTTCAGGTGTTTCACAGCAGCAGAAGCAACATGGAAGTAAAAAATGAACATTTAACTTTTTAGTCACAAAAATGATCTTTTAGCAACAATTTTTTTATTTTCCCAAGGGTAAAAGGAGAAACTGGACCACGGACGTTGTTGTCCAATTTGTCCTGAGTACGCTGATACCTCATATGTGGGGGTAAACCACTGTTTGGGCGCACGGCAGGGCTCGGAAGGGAAGGAGCGCCATTTGACTTTTTGAATGAAAAATTGGCTCCAATCTTTAGCGGACACCATGTCGCGTTTGGAGAGCCCCCGTGTGCCTAAACATTGGCGCTCCCCCACAAGTGACCCCATTTTGGAAACTAGACCCCCCAAGGAACTTATCTAGAAGCATAGTGAGCACTTTAAACCCCCAGGTGCTTCACAAATTGATCCGTAAAAATTAAAAAGTACTTTTTTTTTCACAAAAAAATTATTTTAGCCTCAATTTTTTCATTTTTACATGGGCAACAGGATAAAATGGATCCTAAATTTTGTTGGGCAATTTCTCCTGAGTACACCAATACCTCACATGTGGGGGTAAACCACTGTTTGGGCAAACCACTGTTTGGGCACATGGTAAGGCACTGAAGGGAAGGTGCGCCATTTGACTTTTTGAATGAAAAATTATCTCCATCGTTAGCGGACACCATGTCGCGTTTGGAAAGCCCCTGTGTGCCTAAACATTGGAGCTCCTGCACAAGTGACCCCATTTTGGAAACTAGACCCCCCAAGGAACTCATCTAGAGGCATAGTGAGCACTTTAAACCCCCAGGTGCTTCACAAATTGATCCGCAAAAATGAAAAAGTACTTTTTTTTCACACAAAATTTCTTTTAGCCTCAATTCTTTCATTTTCACATGGGCAACAGGATAAAATGGACCCTAAAATTTGTTGGGCAATTTCTCCTGAGTATGCCGATACCTCATATGTGGGGGTAAACCACTGTTTGGGTGCACGGCAAGGCTCGGAAGGGGAGGCGTGCCATTTGACTTTTTGAATGGAAAATTAGCTCCAATCGTTAGCGGACACCATGTCGCGTTTGGAGAGCCCCTGTGTGCCTAAACATTGGAGCTCCCCTACAAGTGACCCCATTTTGGAAACTAGACCCCCCAAGGAACTTATCTAGATGCATAGTGAGCACTTATAACCCCCAGGTGCTTCACAGAAGTTTATAACGCAGAGCCATGAAAATAAAAAATAATTTTTCTTTTCTCAAAAATGATTTTTCAGCCCACAATTTTTTATTTTCGCAAGGGTAACAGGAGAAATTGGACCCCAAAAGTTGTTGTCCAGTTTCTCCTGAGTACGCTGATACCCCATATGTGGGGGTAAACCACTGTTTTGGCACACGTCGGGGTTCGGAAGGGAAGTAGTGACGTTTTGAAATGCAGACTTTGATGGAATGCTCTGCGGGCGTCAGGTTGCGTTTGCAAAGCCCCTGATGTGCCTAAACAGTAGGAACTCCCCACAAGTGACTCCATTTTGGAAACTAGACCCCCAAGGGAACTTATCTAGACGTGTAGTGAGCACTTTGAACCCCCAAGTGCTTCACAGAAGTTTATAACGCAGAGCCGTGAAAATAATAAATGTGTTTCCTTTCCTCAAAAATATTTTTTTAGCCCAGATTTTTTTATTTTTGCAAGAGTAACAGGAGAAATTGGACCCCAAAAGTTGTTGTCCAGTTTCTCCTGAGTACGCTGATACCCCATATGTGGGTGTAAACCACTGTTTGGGCACACGTCAGGGCTCGGAAGGGAAGTAGTGACATTTGAAATGCAGACTTTGATGGAATGGTCTGCGGGCGTCACATTGCATTTGCAGAGCCCCTGATGTGCCTAAACAGTAGTAACACCCCACAAGTGACCCCATTTTGGAAACTAGACCCCCGAAGGAACTTATCTAGATGTGTGGTGAGCACTTTCAACCCCCAAGTGCTTCACAGAAGTTTATAACGCAGAGCCGTGAAAATAAAAAATAATTGTTCTTTCCTCAAAAATTATGTTTTAGCAAGTAATTTTTTATTTTTGCAAGGGTAACAGGAGAAATTGGACCCCAACAGTTGTTGCCCAGTTTGTCCTGAGTACGCTGGTACCCCAAATGTGGGGGTAAACCACTGTTTGGGCGCACGTCGGGGCTTGGAAGGGCGGGAGCACCATTTGACTTTTTGAACGCAAGATTGGCTGGAATCAATGGTGGCGCCATGTTGCGTTTGGAGACCCCTGATGTGCCTAAACAGTGGAAACCCCTCAATTCTAACTTCAACACTAACCCCAACACACCCCTAATCCTAATCCCAACTGTAGCCATAACCCTAATCACAACCCTAACCCCAACACACCCCTAACCGCAACACACCCGTAACCCTAATTCCAACCCTAATCCTAACCCTAATCCCCACCGTAACCCTAATCCCAACCCTATCCACAACTGTAACCCCAACACACCCCTAACCCTATCCGTAACCCTAACCACAAGCCTAATCTTAACCCTATTTCAAACCCTAGCCCTAATTCCAACCCTAACTCTAATTCCAACCCTAAGGCTATGTGCCCACGTTGCGGATTCGTGTGAGATTTTTCCGCACGATTTTTGAAAAATCTGCAGGTAAAAGGCACTGCGTTTTACAGCAGATTTCCAGTGTTTTTTTGTGCGGATTTCACCTGCGGATTCCTATTGAGGAACAGGTGTAAAACGCTGCGGAATTCGCACAAAGAATTGACATGCTGCGGAAAATACAACGCAGTGTTTCTGCACAGAATTTTCCGCACCATGGGCACAGCGGATTTGGTTTTCCATAGGTGTACATGGTACTGTAAACCTGATGGAAAACTGCTTCGAATTCGCAGCGGCCAATCTGCTGCGGATCCGCGGCCAATCCGCTGCAGATCCGCGGCCAATCCGCTGCGGATCCGCGGCCGATCCGCACTGTGTGCACATGCCATAACCCTAACCCTACCTGTAACCCTAACCCTACCCCTAACCCTAACCCTACCCCTAGTTCTAACCCTAGTTCTAACCCTAACCCTAGTGGAAAAAGAAAAAAAAAATATTTTCTTTATTTTATTATTGTCCCTACCTATGGGGGTGATAAAGGGGGGGGGGTTTATTTATTATTTTTTTATTTTGATCGCTGCGATAGAACCTACCACAGCGATCAAAATGTACTTGTAATGAATCTGCCGGCTGGCAGATTCGGCGGGCGCACTGCGCATGCGCCCGGCATTTTCCAAGATGGCGGCGCCCATGGAGAAGACGGCCGGACACCGGGAGGGACATCGAAGCTAGGTAAGTATGGGGGGGTGGGATCGGAACACGGGGGGGGGGATCGGAGGACCGGGGGAGCGGACAAGAGGACCGGGGGAGCGGACAGGAGGGAGGAGGGGAGCGGACAGGAGATCGGGGCAGAAAGGACGACTGGGGGGGCGATCGGTGGGGGGGGGGCAGATCGGGGTCTCCAGCCATGGCAGATGCTATTGCAGCATCGGCCATGGCTGGATTGTAATATTTCACCATTTTCATAGGTGAAATATTACAAATCGCTCTGATTGACTGTTTCACTTTCAACAGCCAATCAAAGCGATCGTAGCCACGGGGGGGGTGAAGCCACCCCCCCTGGGCTGAAGTACCACTCCCCCTGTCTCTGCAGATCGGGTGAAAATGGAGTTAACCCTTTCACCCGATCTGCAGGGATGCGATCTTTCCATGACGCCACATAGGCGTCATGGGTCGGATTGGCACGGGTTTTCATGACGCCTACGTGGCGTCAAAGGTCGGGAAGGGGTTAAATCACCCCCCTTTCGCCCCATTCAAAATAAAACAATACAAATAAAATCAAACCTATACATATTTGGTATCGCCACGTTCAGAATCGCCCGATCTATCAGTAAAAAAAAGGATTAACCTGAACGTTGAACGGCGTAGCGAGAAAAATTATGTTTTTTTGGTCGCCACGACATTGCATTAAAATGCAATAATGGGCGATCAAAAGAACGTATCTGCACCAAAATGGTATGATTAAAAACGTCAGCTCAGCACGCAAAAAATAAGCCCTCACCCGACTCCAGATCACAAAAAATGGAGACGCTACGGGTATCGGAAATTGGCACAATTTTTTTTCAGCAAAGTTTGAAAATTTTTTTCACCGCTTAGATAAAAAATAACCTAGACATGTTAGGTGTCTATGAACTCGAAATGACCTGGAGAATCACAATGGCAGGTCAGTTTAGCATTTAGTGAACCTAGCAAAAAAGCCAAACAAAAAACACGCATGGGATTGCACTTTTTTTTGCAATTTCACCGCACTTGGAATTTTTTTCCCATTTTCTAGTACACATCATGGTAAAACCAATGATGTCTTTCAAAAGTACAACTCGTCCCGCAAAAAATAAGCCCTTACATGGCGATATTGACGGAAAAATAAAAAAGTTATGGCTCTGGGAAGGAGGGGAGTGAAAAACGGAACACGGAAAAATGGAAAATCCCAAGGTCATTAAGGGGTTAACGGCATAAAAATAAAAAATTTTAAAATTGCTAAATTTTCAAAATTTTCGCCAAATTTCCGTTTTTTTTCACAAATAAGCAAAAGTCATATCGAAAAATGTTTACCACTATCATAAAGTACAATACGTATGTCACGAGAAAACAGTCTGAGAATCACCGGGATCCGTTGAAGCTCCAGAGTTATAACCTCATAAAGTGACAGTCGTCAGAATTGGAAAAATTGGCCCGGTCATTAAGGTGAAAACAGGCTTCGTCTCAAAGGGGTTACATCAGATCAAACAGAAGAGTAAGTTCAGTTCAATGGTGGTGACAAACAAAAAAAAATGCGATGAGCCGACCAACTATATGTAGATATTTCCCCAGAGATGAGAGGCAGCTTGTATTTAGAACTGATTTTACTGGAGGTAATCTGGTAGATAACGATATAAGTTGTGAGGTAAACGGGTCAGCCTATTCCTTACAGATGAACATTTGCAATCAAGCAGTGTCTCAGTGTGATATTGGCTGCTGTCAGGTTCTCTCTCTGTGGAGACCCTCACTCAGTTACACCTCAGTGGCTGAGCTGTTTTTTCCCTCTGAGGTGACTTGCCCTCCCAGAAATGCAGTGAAAACCCTCTCACAATGGCGGCTGTCCGTTGCCTTCCCTTCTATCTCCCTATGGCAGGGCTCAGATGCCTGTAGAGACCTGTCTTCTGTCAGAGCCATCACCATCCTTTTCTGACTGACTCAAATCTTACCGCCTCATAACAGTTAGCTGCTCCCCATAACATGACTTTCCGAGAAGCAGTCATTGGTTGCCTGCACTGTCAATGCTCCTTCCCATAACACTCACTAAAAGCTTCACTGATGTTGTCCCTGGAAGAAAATTCACAATTCAGTAAGACAAGCAAAGAAATGGTAATAACATAGGGAAAACCACATACATTGAAAATGCAGAAATAACATAATAACAAAAATACTTCTACCTCAGAAACTTTACGTGATAGAGCAAAACTAAGCATATTTTTGGAATCAGCACAGCAAACTCTATAAAACAGACGTATTACCTTTGCTGATGATTTTTTTGTGTTGACCAGTGTTATGGATGAAAGCAGCAATCCCCAAAAGTTCAAAGCCTTTATCCTTTAAAAGGGAGAGATGCATGGCCCAGGTAATGTGAAGACCCCCAGGCATAGTCTGGGGTGTAGTGTGGCGGTGCTGCCAGCAGGGGGTGCAGACAGCATCCTGCCCAGGACAACTGTAAGCAATTTGACCTAGAATGAAGTAAAGCAGATTACCAGCGGAGAGTACAGGACTGTAAATAACATGGCAGACCACCCAAATCCAGCCCCATCCGAAATTATACTATACCATTCTTTACTTGTATGCTTTAAGATTATTGTAACTGTGTTTATTATTTATACCCCTTTTCACATGGAAAGCGCCATGGAATAAATGGTGCTTTAATAATAATACTATGGGATTTTATGGCTACATCTGCTGTGTGCAGCATTATACCCGGAACTGTGACATCACTGTGTGCATTATCCTTGAACTGTAACGTCACTGTGTGCATTATCCCTGTACTGTAACGTCACTGTGTGCATTATCCCTGTACTGTAACATCACTGTGTGCATTATCCCTGTACTGTTACATCACTGTGTGCATTATCCCTTTACTGTGACATCGCTGTTTGTTGTACTGTGACATCACTGTGTGCATTATCCCGGTACTGTAACATCACTGTGTGCAATAACCCTGTACTGTGACATCATTGTTTGTTATCCTTTTACTGTGACATCACTGTGTTCATTATCCCTGTACTGACATCACTGGGTGTATTATTCCTGTACTGTAACATCAATGTGTTTGTTATCCCTATACTGTGACATTACTGTGTGCATTATCCTGGTGCTTTGACTTTACTGTCTGCATTACCCATGTACTGTGACATCACTGTGTGAATAATTGCTGTACTGTGTCATCACTATGCATTATCCCTGTACTGTGACATCACTGGGTGCGTTATTCCTGTACTGTAACATCAATGTGTTTGTTATCCCTATACTGTGACATCACTTTGTGCATTATCCTGGTGCTTTGACATTACTGTCTGCACTACCTATGTACTGTGTCATCACTGTGTGTATTATCCCTGTACTGTGGCATCACTGTGTGCATTATCCCTGTACTGTCATCACTGTGTGCGTTATCCCTGTACTGTCATCACTGTGTGCATTATTCCTGTCCTGTGACATCACTGTATGCATTATCCCTGTACTGTGACATCACTGTCTGCATTACCCATGTACTGTGACATTACTGTGTGAATAATTCCTGTACTGTGACATCACTGTGTGCGTTATCCCTGTACTGTGACATCACTGTCTGCATTACCCATGTACTGTGTCATCACTGTGTGAATAATTCATGTACTGTGACATCACTGTGTGCATTATCCCTGTACTGTTTCATCACTGTGTGAATAATTCCTGTACTGTGACATCACTGTGTGCGTTATCCCTGTACCTGTGCTGTGACACAGGGCCGCCATCAGGGCATTACTGCCCTGACTGGCGTATGGGGCCCGGTGGGCAGAGGGAGCCAACATCGGGCCCCGTCTTATCTGCTCACCGGCCCCTACCGGCAGGCTAAATCGGGCCCTTAGCGTCGCTGCGGCAACACTATTGACGTGCGGGTGCGGTTAACAGCTGCCAGCCAATCAGAGGCTGGCAGCTGACGTCAGCCGCAGCGTGCACGTTGCCGGCGTCTGACGTCAGTGTCAGTTGCCGGCAAGTGCGTGCTTCAGCTGAGTGGAGGGAGCTTCACCGCAGGAGCGTGGCCAGGTAAGATTTTTTTTTTTATTATTATTACTGAGAGCGGCGATCTGGCAAACCCCAGGGCAGAATGCTGGACACACTGGGGGCAGAATGCTGGACACACTGGGGGCAGATTGCTGGACACACTGGGGAAGAATGCTGGACACACTGGGGACAGAATGCTGGACACACTGGGGCAGAATGCTGGAGCACTGGGGGCAGGACTGGAGACAGGTGGGGCAAGAATGGAGATACGGGGCAGAATGAAAGACATGGGGGCATGATTGGATCATGGGGCAGGATGGGGAGATCATATGGGGCAGAATGGATACTCGTGAGGGCAGGAGGGGAGAACATATGGCTGGAGCCAGGAATGAGACACACATGGGCCAGGATGGGGAATATTATTACCATAGGGGCTGATTAAGGGATATTACTGCAGTCATGTATTCATTTTATTTTTTGAGTATACTGTTTTAAATGGGGGGGGGGGGGGGCGGTCCTGTTACTGTGTAGAGTGACACTATATCGCCTTTTTTTCTTCATGTGTAATGTAGAAGTTGGGCCCTGGCTGAAAGAAGTGATGGCGATCTGTGCTGGATGAAAGATGAAAATCAAAGATGAAGGACTTCACCTAGAGACGTCACTGGTGAGTCAGTGTGTTACCTATACACTGACACTATACACTGTATACTACTGTATATACAGAGGTCCTCTGTATAATGTCACCAGTGATCACTGTATTACCTATACATTATATACAGAGCTCCTGTGTATAATACCACCAGTGATCACTGTATTACCTGTACACAGACACTGCATACTAAGTACAGATCTCCTGTGTATAATGGCACTTATGGTGATGGTATTGGGTTTTTTTTTTTATTACTGATCAGTATTGTAGTATTCAGTCACTATGTGGTGGTAATATGTGGTCTGGACATGGTGTTGTGGTATTTGTTCCTTGTATATGATATTATTCGGTCATTGGTGGTAATATGTGGTCTGGGCATGGTGTAGTGGTATTTGTTAGTTGTATGTGATATTATTGGTCCTTTTAAAAATTGAAAAATAAATAAAAATATACCTAAATTGTATTGCATATTTGAACAAATATTTAGTAGGTTATAGTAGAGTGGGGCCCGGCCAAATGTGTCTACCTTGTTATGGTGGCGGCTTTAAAAATCTTTTGGCCAAATCAAAAGCTGCTGGCTATATGTGTGATCTGGTGATGGGAACTGTTAATGTGTGATAGGTGAGAAGTGGAGTTTTTCCAAGAGAGAGCGGTGGGACTGTGGACAGTTCGAGGGGTGGAGCCTGGGCGGAGTCTCAAGGGGGCCCCGAAAATTTTGCCAGTATGGGGCCCCAAAATTTCTAGTGGCAGCCCTGCTGTGACATCACTGTGTGCATTATCCCTGTACTGTCATCACTGTGTGCATTATCCCTGTACTGTGTCATCACTGTGTGCATTATCCCTGTACTGTGACCTCACTGTGTGCATTATCCCTGTACTGTGACCTCACTGTGTGCATTATCCCTGTACTGTGACCTCACTGTGTGCATTATCCATGTACTGTGACCTCACTGTGTGCATTATCCCTGTACTGTGTCATCACTGTGTGCATTATCCCTGTACTGTGTCATCACTGTGTGCATTATCCCTGTACTGTGACATCACTGTGTGCATTATCCCTGTACTGTGACATCACTGTGTGCATTATCCCTGTACTGTGTCATCACTGTGTGCATTATCCCTGTACTGTGACATCACTGTGTGCATTATCCCTGTACTGTGACATCACTGTGTGCATTATCCCTGTACTGTCATTACTGTGTGCATTATCCCTGTACTGTGACATCACTGTGTGCATTATCCCTGTACTGTGACATCACTGTGTGCATTATCCCTGTACTGTGACATCACTGTGAGCATTATCCCTGTACTGTGTCATCACTGTGTGCATTATCCATGTACTGTGTCATCACTGTGTGCATTATCCCTGTACTGTCATCACTGTGTGCATTATCCCTGTACTGTGACATCACTGTGTGCATTATCCCTGTACTGTGTCATCACTGTGTGCATTATCCCTGTACTGTGTCATCACTGTGTGCATTATCCCGGTACTGTGACATCACTGTGTGCATTATCCCGGTACTGTGACATCACTGTGTGCATTATCCCTGTACTGTGTCATCACTGTGTGCATTATCCCTGTACTGTGTCATCACTGTGTGCATTATCCCTGTACTGTGACATCACTGTGTGCATTATCCCTGTACTGTGACATCACTGTGTGCATTATCCCTGTACTGTGACATCACTGTGTGCATTGTCCCTCTACTCTGATTTCTCCATTCTATCTATATGCTCCCAAACACATTAGATAAGTCTGTTGATTTTGACACCTAATAAACATCACACAAAAAAGTCAGTATCTGTGTTTGCCAACACCCAGACACAGTATTAGGCCTCTCATCATGTACCCATTATAGTCTATGGGGGATGTTTACAAGTTTACTTTTTTCTGCTCTCATGGATGATAAGTGATAATACAAGTCTTCTGGTGCATAAGAGCTGGGCTGCTGGGTTATCGCCCTCTTCCTTCTACCAGTTTCTCATTTTCTTCCTTTTGTCTCCATAATTAGACTAATCAGAAGGCTAATAACGCTGAGGAGTCGCCTGATGTAGCGCCGGCGGCTGATAATGGCCATGCACTGGCTTGTTGTTACTCAGTGTTCCAGAGCAGCTGAAGGCCCGAGCAGCGGACGAGCAGTAGGACCCAGGAGGCGGCGGCGGCTGCGGCTGTAGTTTGCTCCGAACAGTGACAACACTGAGCTGTTTCCGAGAGTCCGGGCTGGTGATGGCTGCAGTCTGCACGGAGCCCGCACACTGAGCCGCTCCAGGATGGCCGGGGTGGGCCTGGGACTATAAGCTGACCCCGAAAAGAAGCGGCGGATGCAGGCAGGACCCTCCACTCAGCAAGGAGCACAAGGTAAGGAACCGGGCGGCAGCCCCCTCCTGTCCAGAGACCTTCCCATACTGAGCCCGGTGGGCTGTATCCTCCCAGTGCTGGAGATCACCACCCTGGAGACATTGTGTCACCCCACACACCCTCCTGACATTGTGTCCCCCCCCCCACACCCTGGTGACATTGTGTCCCCCCCCCACACCCTGGTGACATTGTGTCCCCCCCACACCCTGGAGACATTGTGTCCCCCCCCACACCCTGGAGACATTGTGTCCCCCCCCACACCCTGGTGACATTGTGTCCCCCCCCCACACCCTGGAGACATTGTGTCCCCCCCCCCCACACCCTGGTGACATTGTGTCCCCCCCCCCCACACCCTGGAGACATTGTGTCCCCCCCCACACCCTGGTGACATTGTGTCCCCCCCCCACACCCTGGTGACATTGTGTCCCCCCCCACACCCTGGAGACATTGTGTCCCCCCCCCCACACCCTGGAGACATTGTGTCCCCCCCCACACCCTGGTGACATTGTGTCCCCCCCCCCCCACACCCTGGTGACATTGTGTCCCCCCCCCCCACACCCTGGAGACATTGTGTCCCCCCCCACACCCTGGAGACATTGTGTCCCCCCCCCACACCCTGGTGACATTGTGTCCCCCCCCCACACCCTGGTGACATTGTGTCCCCCCCCCACACCCTGGTGACATTGTATCACTGTGAGCATGCTGTAGATAGTGTCCTTATATAATCAGTACCATGCGATTGCTACATTGCCCAGTCCTGTGTCGCCCCATGCACCCTGCTGACATCTCCACAATAAGCAGTACAGCCGACCACGTAGTTGTCAGCTCCATAGAGAGATACATTGTACCACCTCCCCCTTGTCCTGTATACATCACTCTGTGAGGACCCCCTAACACTGACCAGCCGGGTGACTGCCTCCTTCTTCTGTGCATACAAGTCTATATAAGGAGACCATGTATCAGTGGTGTACCAGCCTGGTGACATGGTATCAGCCTTCGCAATGATACGATGTATGGGTTGTATATGAGCACAGGACATAAACCCCTCGTATACCCCGGATGCCGCCCACACAGCGTCTGTACATCTTGTAATATATATATATATATGTGTGTAGAGGTGTTTGGCTGCGGCTTCTGTACTATGGCTTTTTCTCCGTGTCCTTGCACAGCGTCTGTTTCTTTATTGTTGCATTGTTCACTTAGTGGCAGATAAGTTTTTGCGAGAAAACCTTCACTGTAGGGGAAAACAAAATGGCAGTGTGTGCGTGTCAGCAGCCGTCCGCTTCCTGTTGACAATCACTCTGAGAATTTCATGCAGCAACAAGCTGGAGCCGATAGTGTCCGCCGCTGTTTGTGCTCTAGACGTTGCTCTCCCCTCCGCTCGCCCAGAGGGCCGCGGCTTTACGTTATACATTTCCTGAGGCGGTAACGGACCAGCTGTGCCAGTGCTGCAGGCAATGTGCGGCTGCCCACAGGTGGAGGTGGCAGAGGGTGGTCATCCTGTGACATGACGCTGTGGCCGGCGGCTCTTCTTGCACTTTTGACACGCTGCGATTCCCCGCTGATTTTTCCGCATGTACACAACAATTCTTAATTTCCCATTGACTAACATTGCTTGTGCACTACACTGCGGATTTGATGCAATTCCGTGCGTCCAAAAACACTGCAGTAACGCATCAAAATCCGCAACGTGTGCACATAGCCTTCAGGTTAGGGCTACACGGAAACATCAAATCATGAGACAAAAATGCTTCCAATTATCTGTGACAGGCAGATGACTATTTTGGGTACAATTTGTCTGTGAGACGCATGAAATGAAGACTTTGCGTCACCTTTTAATCTCTAAAACAACCACTGTTTCAGCACAGTCGGACTTAGAGATGAGTAAGTCGATTCGCATGATCCTGGTCTGTCGGCCACTTTGGTAAGGTGATATCCCGGCAGGTAAGAGGTGGCTCTGACCGGCCATCACTAGGCTACTGATGTGGCCGCCGGCCCTGGATCCCCGAATCGCTCTGCTCACCCCTCAGTTGCACACAGGTTCTGTATCCTAGAGAAGTCGCTTGCATCTTGCGCTCTGCGACTAAATATCCGTCCAGCTCGGATTCTTTGCCCCAATCATCACATGTAATAACGCCAAGAGTCATTGCAGTGTCGCAATACAACCTTGTGCTCCAGAGACCAAAGTCGCCATTCAGATGTGACCTAAGGATAAGAGGCGATTATATCTGTACGGCGAGCCTCATTTACAGCACCACTCATCAGTGATGTGCAACCGGCGGTATCGTCCACATTCCCACCGTAGCGCCACAGGCTTCTCGCTCCTCGCCGTGCAGTGAGGGCACGGTCTGTTTAAATGGAACTTTGTTACTTTTGCTGCTGATGACGTAGATCAGAGCTAAGATTTTCTCGCCTCATCACCGGAGCAGCTGAAGAGTCTGCTCTATAAATGGCTGATGTGAACAGGCGCCGAGATCCCGTCACTTTCCTCAAGGCACAAGAGGGCGCCGACCTGAGTCACTGTGATCCGCGCGGCATTGCCTGCAGCCGCCCATCCCTGGCATCTAGGTGCCACTCCTGGGTATACGGGCTATCCGCACAGACAGGATTGCACGGCCAGATCTGCAGAAGAAAGAGCGCAGAAACTTCAGTGTGTCATCTGTTACTGCACTGTAGGGACCCCCCTAGTGTCAGTGTAGGGACGACGCAGACCCCCCTAGTGTCAGTGTAGGGACGACGCAGACCCCGGTAGTGTCAGTGTAGGGACAGCGCAGACCCCTCTAGCGTCAGGGTAAGGACAGCGCAGACCCCCCCTAGTGTCAGTGTAGGGACAGCGCAGACCCCTCTAGCGTCAGGGTAAGGACAGTGCAGACCCCCCCTAGTGTCAGTGTAGAGACGGCGCAGATCCCCCTATTGTCAGTGTAGCGACGGCGCAGACCCCCCTAGTGTCAGTGTAGGGACTGCGCAGACCCCTTTAGTGTCACTGTAGGGACGGCGCAGACCCCTCTAGTGTCAGCTATTACATACTAAGGTGGTCTTATACAGAGATGTCCGACTGCATAATTTATGAGGGGCTGGACACCTGGTGTCAAACCAAAAACTATACTAATTATAGGTCCAAGAATTTATAGTATATCACAATTAACCTATACTCATAAGACATATATATAACAATACCTATTTTATTGATTAAATGAATCCATAAACACAACCACAAACATAACACTACAAACAATCGTGCTCTCTATGAATATAGCCCTATCAAGGGGCCCTAGATGCCTACTGCCTAACAGCGGAGGTTGGCACCCTATACACAATCGAGATTGGCGCCCCCACTCAACGTCGGCTTACCCTAATTCTCCTGTTGATGCCCTATATATGTGTCACATTCGGGCGCCCTATTGTACAACAGGAAATAATTGGGTAAAGATAGATTATCAGCCGATATAGCCCATAAGAATATTGGGCAAAAAATACCTTTGACAGGGTGAGAGACACAAATATACAAAGTGCAAAAACAGTGCAAAACTAAAGTGCTGTAGTGAACAAAAAGTCCTTGCTAGACTGCTCCCTATAGTCTCAAATCCTGCCTTGCCGCGGGGGTTGGCACCCTACTGTTCAGCGGAACTGGCGCCCCCACTCCACGTCGGCTATCCCTTAATATTCCCTATGGATAGCTGATAAGGGTTGGCAGGAAAGAAAATGTCTTGTTGCTAAATTGATATGTCATAATGTAAAGACCAAACTGCTAACAAGACTACAAAATGAATTGATAAACCCACACGCTAGTTATCATATACATTAGATATATATCACAAGCTTAGTGAATATATATATATATATATATATATATATATATATATATATATATATTATATACGAAATGCCATAATATACCTCATACTCTGATGTCATATATCATTAGAGGTCTTTATATTTGACTATTGCCATAGTAACCTATAGTCAATCAATATCTGCATATTAATCTGCAGTGGACTAGCAATGTGTACATGACATAATAGGACTAAGCAGTTAGCAAGGAAGAGATACTCATCGTTCAGAGGATGTCATAATGCGCCTCAACGCGTTTCACCAACAGGATCATCAGGAGGCTTTGATGCAATGGATGTGTTGAGTGGGGGCGCCAATCTCGATTGTGTATAGGGTGCCAACCTCCGCTGCTAGGCAGTAGGCATCTAGGGCCCCTTGATAGGGCTATATTCATAGAGAGCACGATTGTTTGTAGTGTTATGTTTGTGGTTGTGTTTATGGCTTCATTTAATCAATAAAATAGGTATTATTATATATATGTCTTATGAGTATAGGTTAATTGGGCTGGACACCTGGCCTGGGTGCAGGTTGGAGCACCGCTACACAGGGCTGTGGAGTCAGTAAGCCAAACCTCCGACTCCCCAATTTCCCTGACTTCACGACTCCGACTCCATAGCCCCGGTCACTACTGACATGGACATAAAGGGCAGCACAGATTCACCTCCACTAAAGGCCGAGATCCTGAGATGAGGAACAGAACAGACATTTATAGGACATTTCATAACTTTCCCACATTCTTCAGCACATCCTGCATTGTGCTACTGCACCCAATGTATATATATGATAGGAGTATACCATTTCATACCGACCCCACATCCCTGCCGTTACGTCCTGCCAGCTCGGGCTCCACCTTTAGCAGCTTTGTCACAATCGCACAGTGTGAAGCGGGGCCGATGACGTGGCGCTCCACCACGCACAGATCACATTACTCTACTGTGAGATATTTTTGGGCTGTCGGAGAGAAGAGCTGAAAATATTGCCAAGGAGTTTGTACTGATGTGAGCGGCTTGGATACAGCAGCTAATGAAGGGATTAGGTACACGGCTCAGCAGACAGTATCACACAGGATAGGATTAGATACACAGCCCAGAGGAAAGTATCACACAGGATAGGATTAGATACACGGCTCAGCAGACAGGATCACACAGGCTAGGATAAGATGCACAGCTCAGCAGACAGTATCACACAGGATAGGATTAGATACACGGCCCAGCAGACGGTATCACACAGGATAGGATTAGATACACAGCCCAGAGGAAAGTATCACACAGGAGAGGATTAGATGCACAGCTCAGCAGACAGTATCACACAGGATAGGATTAGATACATGGCTCAGCAGACAGTATCACACAGGATAGGATTAGATACACGGCTCAGCAGACAGTATCACACAGGATAGGATTAGATACACGGCTCAGCAGACAGTATCACACAGGATAGGATTAGATACACGGCCCAGCAGACGGTATCACACAGGATAGGATTAGATACACAGCCCAGAGGAAAGTATCACACAGGATAGGATTAGATACACGGCTCAGCAGACAGGATCACACAGGCTAGGATTAGATGCACAGCTCAGCAGACAGTATCACACAGGATAGGATTAGATACACGCTCAGCAGACAGTATCACACAGGAGAGGATTAGATACACAGCTCAGCAGACAGTATCACACAGGATAGGATTAGATACACGGCCCAGCAGACAGTATCACACAGGATAGGATTAGATACACGCTCAGCAGACAGTATCACACAGGATAGGATTAGATACACACCTCAGCAGACAGTATCACACGGGATAGGATTAGATACACACCTCAGCAGACAGTATCACACGGGATAGGATTAGATACACAGCTCAGCAGACAGTATCACACAGGATAGGATTAGATACACAGCTCACCAGACAGTATCACACAGGATAGGATTAGATACACGGCTCAGCAGTCAGTATCACACAGGATAGGGTTAGATACACGGCTCAGCAGACAGTATCACACAGGATAGTATTAGATACACGGCTCAGCAGACAGTATCACACAGGAGAGGATTAGATACACGGCTCAGCAGACAGTATCACACAGGATAGGATTAGATGCACTGCTCAGCAGACAGTATCACACAGGATAGGATTAGATGCACGGCTCAGCAGACAGTATCACACAGGATAGGATTAGATACACGGCTCAGCAGACAGTATCACATAGGATAGGATTAGATACACGGCTCAGCAGACAGTATCACACATGGGGGGGATTAGATGCACAGCTCAGCAGACAGTATCACACAGGATAGGATTAGATACACAGCCCAGAGGAAAGTATCACACAGGATAGGATTAGATACACGGCTCAGCAGACAGTATCATACAGGATAGGATTAGATACACAGCTCAGCAGACAGTATCATACAGGATAGTATTAGATACACAGCTCAGCAGACAGGATCACACATGGGGGGGATTAGATGCACAGCTCAGCAGACAGTATCACACAGGATAGGATTAGATACATGGCTCAGCAGACAGTATCACACAGGATAGGATTAGATACACGGCTCAGCAGACAGTATCACACAGGATAGGATTAGATACACGGCTCAGCAGACAGTATCACACAGGATAGGATTAGATACATGGCTCAGCAGACAGTATCACACAGGATAGGATTAGATACACGGCTCAGCAGACAGTATCACACAGGATAGGATTAGATACACGGCTCAGACATTATATTTTGCAGGGTTGGGTCACGCAGGGGACGAGATCTCGGGGCGCTCCGGTTCTAGGCTCGTCGCCCTCATGTTCTCGCCGGCCACTGCCTGACACCAGTAAACAATCTCCTCATTGGCTGCAAAATTTAGACACAGGAAGTGGCAGCTTCTAAACCTGATAAGTGGGGACTGGTCGCCATGGGAACAAGGAGCTGGCTGCGGCTGCCTGCCGTCCTTTAACCCTTGCCGGGCTGCACACGGCTTCTCACTTCTCGGGGGGTAATGCACGTTTCTGCAGTCACACAGTCGGTGTCCGCTGGTAGATATGGAGCCTGTCGGTGCGGGACTACATGTGTCACCCGGCTCCTGTATGCAGCAGTCGCATGTGATCCATCCATATACACAGTCCGGAGAGAACGTTATCGGTATAGTAAAATACTTTGCGCTTCCATTGTAGGGATCTGTACTCACTCGGCTGCAGCTGAGGTAGGCACAGGAAGTGGTATTACTGGAATGTCCAAGCAAGTTTATTATATATTTATATATATTTATGCTTACAGCTTTAATAAACTCCTTGTCTGCATTTATGGATTTGACTCTTCTATATCTCCACATATACCAGTCAGTCTCCTTCCCCCTCTGGCAGCTGTGAATATGTTTCATCGTAAATTTTCCAGGCATTGTCCCGCCTTCTTTCACAGCTGTAAATAAAGTCTCAGGTAAGATCTCCAGTGAGTTTCCTTCCCTCTCTGGCAGCTGTGAATCTAGACCCAGTACATTCTCCAATCCTGGCCCTTCCTCTGCTGGCAACTGTAAATATAGTCCCTGGTAAGTTCCCCAGCCATTGCTATTCCTTCTCTGGCAGCTTGAAATCTAGTTCTGAACAACTTTTCATTGTCCTTTTGCTTGTAGCTACAAATATAGTCCCCAGTAAACTATGCAGTCATTGCCCTTCCCCTCCTGGCAGCTGTAAATATAGTCCCCAGTAAGGTCTGTTTCAAATAGATAATAATACAATGTAGTCTGGAGCGGTACAAATGTAGATATTGCTTACTCATCCTCGGCTGTGTCCTTCTCGGCTCTGATGTATACTGCCGTGATGCTGCAAGGACGACTCTTCCCTGACAGGTGGGCAACCTTTTATATAGGCTCATTAGGTGGACGTACACATTGCTATACACTCCGGACACCAGGAGGCGCCATTCCATAAGTAAAGGTCAGAACCTCATGAGATCATTTTATAGCAGCAAGTAAATGGCAAATGCTAATATTTCATCATGTTTAACATTTACATGTGGAACGGCAGGAAATGGGCATCGATAACAAGTTATTAATTTATAGCCTCATTCTTTTATTATCGTCAGTGTCATTGGCATTAAATAAGAGAGAACAGAGAAAGTCTGTACGATGAATTTTAATAATACCGTAGTTTGAATCTTAGAATCTGTACAGAAACTTTCTATTGAATCTGTGCAAATGGTGACAAGCGGGAAACTGAACAAAACATCACCCTAATATTCAGATAAGTGCATTATGGGTAATCTGTGTCCAGAGAGAGGAGGGTCTCAGCACAGCAGAATAGTGAGTGCAGCTCTGGGGTATAATAATACAGGATGTTACTCAGGATCAGTAATGTATGTACAGTGGGTACGGAAAGTATTTAGACCCCTTTAAATTTTTGATTCTTTGTTTTATTGCAGCCATTTGGTAAATTTAAAAAGTTCATTATTTTCTCATTAATGTACACTCTGCACCTCATCTTGACTGAACAAAACAGAAATGTAGAAATTTTTGCAAATTAAAAAAGAAAAACTGAAATATCACATGCTCATAAGTATTCAGACCCTTTGCTCAGTATTGAGTAGAAGCCCCCTTTTGAGCTAGTACAGCCATGAGTCTTCTTGGGAATGATGCAACAAGTTTGTCACACCTGGATTTGGGGATCCTCTGCCATTCTTCCTTGCAGATCCTCTCCAGTTCCGTCAGGTTGGATGGTGAACATTGATGGACAGCCATTTTCAGGTCTCTCCAGAGATGCTCAATTGGGTTTAGGTCAGGGCTCTGGCTGGGCCAGTCAAGAATGGCCGCAGAGTTGTTCTGAAGCCACTCCTTTGTTATTTTAGCTGTGTGCTTAGGGCCATTGTCTTGTTGGAAGGTGAACCTTCAGCCAAGTCTGAGTTCCAGATCAGTCTGGAAGAGGTTTTCATCCAGGATATCTCTGCACTTGGCCGCATTCATGTTTCCTTCAATGACAACCAGTCATCCTGTCCCTGCAGCTGAAAAACACTCCCATAGTATGATGCTGCCACCACCACCATGTTTCCCTGGTGGGATTGTATTGGGCAGGTGATGATCAGTGCCTGGTTTTCTCCACACATACCACTTAGAATTATCACCAAAAGGTCTATCTTCCTCTCATCAGACCAGAGAATCTTATTTCTCATAGTCTGGGAGCCTTCATGTGTTTTTTTAGCAAACTCTATGTGGGCTTTCATATGTCTTGCACTGAGGAGAGGCTTCCACTCTACTATAAAGGCCCGACTGGTGGAGGGCTGCAGTGATAGTTGACTTTGTGGAACTTTCTCCCGTCTCCCTACTGCATCTCTGTAGCTCAGCCACAGTGATCTTTGGGTTCTTCTTTACTTCCCCCACGACTGCACAGTTTGGCTGGACGGCCAGGTCTAGCAAGACTTCTGGTGGTCCCAAACTTCTTCCATTTAAGGATTATGGAGGCCACTGTGCTCTTAGGAACCTTAAGTACTGCAGAAATTCTGTTGTAACCTTGGCCAGATCTTTGCCTTGCCACAATTCTGTCTCTGAGCTCCTTGGCCAGTTCCTTTGACCTCATGGTTCTCATTTGGTCTGATATGCACTATGCGCTGTGAGGTCTTATATAGACAGGTGTGTGACTTTCCAAATCAAGTCCTATCAGTTTAATTAAACACAGCTGGACTCCAATGAAGGCGTAGAACCATCTCAAGGAGGATCACAAGGAAAAGGACAGTGTGTAACTAAAGGTACCTTCACACTGAGCAACTTTCCAACGGTAACGATAGCGATCCGTGACGTTGCAGTGTCCTGAATAGCGATATCGTTGTGTTTGACACGCAGCAGCGATCAGGATCCCGCTGTGATATCGTTGGTCGGAGCTAGAAGTCCAGAACTTTATTTCGCAGGGCTGCGCTTAGTAACCCAATGTTTACCCTGGTTACCATTGTAAATGTAAAAAAAAAAAACCACTACATACTTACATTCCGGTGTCTGTCACGTCCCGAGTCGCCGCCAGCTTCCCGCACTGACTGTGAGCGCCGGCCGTAAAGTAAAAGCAGAGCACAGCCGTGACGTCACCGCTGTGCTGTGCTTTACGGCCGGCACTGACAGTCAGTGCGGGAAGCCGCCAGCGAGGGACGTGACAGACACCGGAATGTAAGTATGTAGTGTTTTTTTTTTCTTCTTACATTTACAATGGTAACCAGGGTAAACATCGGGTTACTAAGCGCGGCCCTGCGCTTAGTAACCCGATGTTTACCCTGGTTACCCGGGGACTTCGGCATCGTTGGTCGCTGGAGAGCTGTCTGTGTGACAGCTCTCCAGCGACCACAGAACGACTTACCAACGATCATGGCCAGGTCGTATCGCTGGTCGTGATCGTTCGTAAATCGTTTAATGTAACGGTGCCCTTAAATATGAGTGTCTGAGCAAAGGGTCTGAATACTTATGACCATGTGATATTTCAGTTTTTCTTTTTTATTAAATTTGCAAAAATTTCTACATTTCTAGCGGTTTTTCAGTCAAGATGGGGTGCAGAGTGTACATTAATCAGAAAAAAATAACTTTTTTGAATTTACCAAATGGCTGCAATTAAAGAGAGTGAAAAATTTAAAGGGGTCTGAATACTTTCTGTACCCACTGTACATTGACTGAACCAGCAGAATAGTGAGTGCAGCTCTGGATTATAAGGGTTTGTGCACACGTTGCGGATTTGCCTGCAAAGCAGTTTTCCATCCGGTTTACAGTAACATTTAAACCTATGGAAAACAAAATCCGCAGTGCACATGCTGCAGAAAATTCTGCGTGGAAACTCTGCGGTTTATTTTCCGCAGCATGTCAATTCTTTGTGCAGATTCCACAGCGTTTTACACCTGCTCCTCAATAGGAATCCGTAGGTGGTGAAATCCGCGGTAATCCGCAGGATTTTTCAAAAACTGAGCGGAAAAATACTCACAGAAATCCGCAACGTGGGCACATAGCCTTATATCTGATCTGGATCAGTAGTAGGATTCTGGATGTCGGGGGTACACGACGTTCCTCTCTTCGCTCAGTTGTGTTTTCTGTGGATTGTAGCTTTTCTGGATTTCTCTGCTCTGTCTCCTCTTTATCTTGTTTATTCTCCTTGGACTGAGCAGTTTTGGGTTTGTGTCTCCGCTGGTGATCATCAGACATAACACCGCAGTTATTATGACCTCACACATTCCTGTATGGAGACTGTTGTGACCTTGACTGAACCCCAGAGCCTCAATATCATCATCATTTGGGATGTAATAACATTCCATTTATGTGAGGAGGTGATCGTGCCCCCCACAAACCATTCCCTGGCTGCTGCGCAATGGGGTTTGTCTGCTCACCACCAGATTCCTACATAAAGTTGTACTGTTTTTACAGGGTTTATTAATAATCTGGTTAGACATTGAATGATGGGAGATAAGTGCATTCTGGATCCATAAATGCTGAGCTACAATCAGTAAGAATGATGGGGGCTGTCATCCATATAGATATAGCGGCAATAAGACTGGAAATGATTAAAGTTGTAATTAGTGTTTTGGATTCATACATAGTGGTGAGATCGCAAAGGATAATGGAGGTTGTAGTCTGTTCTGTAGTCATTCATAGGGTTTTGGAATGAGAGGATGGTGAGAGTTGTAGTCTGTGTGCTGCATTCCTGCATGCACTGGTGTACTTATGGAGTGGAGCTGGAGTTGTTGTGTATGTTAAACATAATGCTAGAAAGGTATATAAATAAGGGATTGAGAGTGTGAACATATAACCCTTAAAAAATGCATTTATTTAGACAATTATAAAATTAGCACCAAAAAAAACCCCAAGTGCTCAAAAACTGTGATGGACTAACCTCCTGCCCCCAGGAATATCCACACATGAGGAAGCCCTACGTGTCCACTGTCATCCCTACCTGCCCGCGCTCCACGATGGGATGGCTGTCCCTCACTCACCCTGCAGGCCCTGTGCTGATATATATGCAGGGAGCCTAGACCAGACAGTGAACAACTAGGCTAGAGGTGGGGACCTGTGGCAGGTAGGGAGGACAGAGGACACGTAGGGTTTCCTAGGCCATGGGTGGTCACCTGGCCTGGCCTAGCCCTTTCTGTCCCCCTGCCATCCACAGGCCTTGTACCCCCGGCCTGCGGGAAGCAGGAGGACACAACACAGTGGCTCTCTTTTTGAATATGCTGTATGTTTTACTGTACAAGGCTAAGTTCACGCTTGCCTTTGGCTGGTCTGCGTATGCCTCTGTACCTCTTCCCTTAAGCTCCGCCTACTTCCGCATGTGTCCTGCGTACCTATCTTTAATATTGGGTAAGCAGGGACATGCGTTGTGTGCGGATGCTTCCTCATGCGGCGTTTTGACATGCCCGCCGACCGCAACATGTTGCATTTTCTTGCGGTCGGTGGGCACATCAAAACGCCGCATACGAACGCATCCGCATACAATGCATGTCCCTGCGTACCCAATGTTAAAGATAGGTACACAGAATGCTTGCGGAAGTAGGCGGAGCTTAACGGAGGAAGTACACAGCCATACGCAGACCAGCCAAAGACCAGACCAGACCAGCCAAAGTGTGAACTTAGCCTAAGGCATCTATAATATAAGGGTAAGTTCACACAGGGCGTTTTTGCTGCTTTTTTTTTTTTCTGCAGCAAAACCTGATCCTCTTGGCAGGAAAGAAGCTGCGTCAAAAACGCAGGTTTAGGTGCTATTTTGGTGCGTTTTTTTTTTTTTTGGTGCATTTTTTTTCGCTTTGTCCATGCTAATGTCCTTGGATTTTCAGCAGCAAAAACGCAGCAAATAATGATACCTGCGTTTTTGCTTCGTTTTTTTTCAACACCCATTCAAGTCAATATGTGAAAAAACGCAGCAAAAACGCTGAAAGAAGTGACCTGCTCTATGTCCAAAAAAACGCAGCAAAGCACAAAATACTGATCAAACAAAAAAACAATGTGTGTGCATGAGATTTCTGAAATCTCATAGGCTTTGCTGGTACTGTGAAAAGCAGCTAAAAATTAGCATAAAAAAGCAGCAAAAACACCCAGTGTGAACATACCCTAATGCTAGGAGCGTCACTCTGTTCGAAGCCTTTATAGACTGCGCAAGCACGACGCACGAGTGCAGTCTGGACCCCACAGAGTTATGCATCCTGGGATGAGGATTGTGGCCCACGAGGGTGATGAGAGCACCACATGACAGGATGGGTGCGCAAGATGGGCGCACATGACAGGAATGGGGTGCAGGATGGGAGCACATGACAGGATGATGGCACAGAAAGAGAGTAGCACATGACAAGATGGAGGCGCACAAAACAGGATGAGGGTGCAAGATGGGGGCTGCACATGACAAGATGGGGGCTGCACATGACAGGATGGGGATGCAGGATGGGAGCACCACATGACAGGATGGGGATGCAGGATGAGAGCACCACATGACAGGATGGGGGCGCAGAATTGGAGTAGCACATACCAGGATGGGGGAAGCCATACCAGAATGGAGGCGCAGGATGGGAGCAGCACATGACAGTATGGGGGTGCAAGATGGGAGCACCACATGACAGGATTGGGGGGCAGGATGGGAGCACGTGACAGGATGAGGGCACTGGAAGAGAGTAGCACATGACAAGATGGAGGCGCACAAAACAGGATGAGGGCGCAGGATGGGGGCTGCACATGACAGGAAGGGGGCGCAGGATGGGAGCAGCATATGACAAGATTAGGGCGCAGGATGGGAGCAGCACATACCAGGATGGAGACCATATACCAATATAAATTCTCGCCACTCGGGCGTAGAACGGGTTCAATAGCTAGCATGATATATCTGAGCAGTCATACATGAAATACATTTTCTATATTATCAGTTAGTCCATCACAATTTTTGTGCACTTTTCTTGTTTTTTTCTTATGGTGTTAATTTTATAATTATCTAAATAAACACATTTTTTAAGGGTTATATGTTCACACGTATGTGAAACATACAGAATCAGTGAGGATGGCGGGAGTTGTAGTCTGTGCTGCAGGTTGAGTGCAGGCCTCGTTCCATCATGTCTGCGCTCAGTCCGGATTTCCTGTCAGGTGCTTTTCCCAGGAGTATTTCTGAGCAGAAATTGCCTGTACATAAATGTGAGAGGAAGTGCGTGGACTCAGACTCCGGAGCTGCGCTCTTTGCTGCCTCATCTGGCTCCTTTTCTCTACATCTGTGACCAGCAGCTTCTCCTCGCACTCATACTTGTCTATTGAACTGAGGATACTTTGGTATTTTTATGTGATGACCCATTGTAACAGACAATCAGCTGTGCCTGTATAGCTTCAACCAGAATGAGATATTAAAGTGTGAAGAAAATAAGTCTGAGTTGTGACCTCCCTCCAGCTCCAGGCCACCTCTCCTCCACCCCTCATCCTCCTCTCCTTCGCCCTTCGTCCTCCTCTCCTCCGCCCTTTGTCCTCCTCTCCTCCGCCCTTTGTCCTCCTCTCCTCCGCCCTTTGTCCTCCTCTCCTCCGCCCCTCGTCCTCCTCTCCTCCGCCCCTCGTCCTCCTCTCCTCTGCCCCTCGTCCTCCTCTCCTCTGCCCCTCGTCCTCCTCTCGTCCTCCTCTCCTCCGCCCCTCGTCCTCCTCTCCTCCGCCCCTCGTCCTCCTCTCCTCCGCCCCTCGTCCTCCTCTCCTCCGCCCCTCGTCCTCCTCTCCTCCGCCCCTCGTCCTCCTCTCCTCCGCCCCTCGTCCTCCTCTCCTCCGCCCCTCGTCCTCCTCTCCTCCGCCCCTCGTCCTCCTCTCCTCCGCCCCTCGTCCTCCTCTCCTCCGCCCCTCGTCCTCCTCTCCTCCGCCCCTCGTCCTCCTCTCCTCCGCCCCTCGTCCTCCTCTCCTCCGCCCCTCGTCCTCCTCTCCTCCGCCCCTCGTCCTCCTCTCCTCCGCCCCTCGTCCTCCTCTCCTCCGCCCCTCGTCCTCCGCCCCTCGTCCTCCTCTCCTCCGCCCCTCGTCCTCCTCTCCTCCGCCCCTCGTCCTCCTCTCCTCCGCCCCTCGTCCTCCTCTCCTCCGCCCCTCGTCCTCCTCTCCTCCGCCCCTCGTCCTCCTCTCCTCCGCCCCTCGTCCTCCTCTCCTCCGCCCCTCCTCTCCTCCGCCCCTCCTCTCCTCCGCCCCTCCTCTCCTCCGCCCCTCCTCTCCTCCGCCCCTCGTCCTCCTCTCCTCCGCCCCTCGTCCTCCTCTCCTCCGCCCCTCGTCCTCCTCTCCTCCGCCCCTCGTCCTCTTCTCCTCCGCCCCTCGTCCTCTTCTCCTCCGCCTCTCGTCCTCCTCTCCTCCGCCCCTCGTCCTCCTCTCCTCCGCCCCTCGTCCTCCTCTCCTCCGCCCCTCGTCCTCTTCTCCTCCGCCCCTCGTCCTCTTCTCCTCCGCCCTTCGTCCTCTTCTCCTCCGCCCTTCGTCCTCTTCTCCTCTTCTCCTCCGCCCTTCGTCCTCTTCTCCTCCGCCCTTCGTCCTCTTCTCCTCCGCCCTTCGTCCTCTTCTCCTCCGCCCTTCGTCCTCTTCTCCTCCGCCCTTCGTCCTCTTCTCCTCCGCCCTTCGTCCTCTTCTCCTCCGCCCCTCGTCCTCTTCTCCTCCGCCTCTCGTCCTCCTCTCCTCCGCCCCTCGTCCTCCTCTCCTCCGCCCCTCGTCCTCCTCTCCTCCGCCCCTCGTCCTCTTCTCCTCCGCCCCTCGTCCTCTTCTCCTCCGCCCTTCGTCCTCTTCTCCTCCGCCCTTCGTCCTCTTCTCCTCTTCTCCTCCGCCCTTCGTCCTCTTCTCCTCCGCCCTTCGTCCTCTTCTCCTCCGCCCTTCGTCCTCTTCTCCTCCGCCCTTCGTCCTCTTCTCCTCCGCCCTTCGTCCTCTTCTCCTCCGCCCTTCGTCCTCTTCTCCTCCGCCCTTCGTCCTCTTCTCCTCCGCCCTTCGTCCTCTTCTCCTCCGCCCTTCGTCCTCTTCTCCTCCGCCCCTCGTCCTCTTCTCCTCCGCCCCTCGTCCTCCTCTCCTCCGCCCCTCGTCTTCCTCTCGTCTGCCCCTTCCGCCCAGGGCCACCATTACTGCCCTGACTGGCATATGGGGCCCGTTGACCAGAGGGGGTCCGCATCGGGCCCCGTCTCTTCTGGTCATCAGGCCCCAGTTGCAGGATTCTGCCGGTGCAGAAACTGAACCTGCATCCGAGACGCAGGTTCAGTTAAACTCTATTATCATTCTTGCCCCCCGTGTCTCCATTCTTGCCCCCCGTGTCTCCATTCTTGCCCCCCGTGTCTCCATTCTTGCCCCCCGTGTCTCCATTCTTGCCCCCCGTGTCTCCATTCTTGCCCCCCGTGTCTCCATTCTTGCCCCCCGTGTCTCCATTCTTGCCCCCGTGTCTCCATTCTTGCCCCCTGTGTCTCCATTCTTGCCCTCTTTGCCCCCTGTGTCTCCATTCTTGCCCCTTTGTCTCCATTCTTGCCGCCCTGCCGATCTCAATAAAATAAAAAAACGTTCTCCTTACGTTGCCGCACTCCTGCGGCAAAGTTTTTTCCACGCAGTTCAAGCGCGCACTCGCAGGCAAATAGTCGAGCCCGCACGGCAATAGAGTTTAACTGAAGCCACTGGGGCCTGATGACCAGAAAAGAGGGGGACCGATGCTGGCCCCCTCTGGTCATCGGGCCCCATACGCCAGTCATGGCAGTAATGCCCTGCTCACAATGGACCGAATGGCAAAAATTGCTGTGGAGATGGATGCGGACTAGTGATAAGCGAACGTGCTCAGATAATGTGTTGCGGCTGTTAGACACAACACAAGCGGGGATTACCTAACAAACAGGCTATCTAACAGCCGCGGGGACTCGAATATAATAGCCGAGCACATTCGCTCCTCACTAATGCGGACCCTTATCACTCATCATCAGCTTAGATACATCAGAAGCGCAGACAGCATCACACATAATAGAATTAGATGCACGGCTTGGCACACAGTATAGGATTGGATACAACCGTTAGGATCACATACGTCTGGTGCTCAGGACAGGTATCTGATGTGTATGGTGAGGTCAGTGTCTGGACGTTCCCTCCTGTACAGACGCATGAGCAGATTTCCTTGTTACTTTCTCCCTTTGGACTTGTTCTCATCTGACCAAAGTTCTGTCTGCAGCTTCAATGTTCTCTGTAATCTGCAGCCCAGGGGAATCCTGGGAAATATGGCGACTGCACACGTACAGGAGGGATGGAGCGATGCTCCCCGGATAGGAGACGGCTCTGCTCCAGGTTCTGCAGCACTGGCACCGTGCAATTATTAGGGAGCTGGTTAAGCGTCTAAACCGCCAATTGTGTAATTTGACAAAGAAAATAGTCACACAGCTCTGTATACTGACACGTAACTCCTCACCTGCCAGATAGCATAGCGCACACTGAACTACTGTACCATCATCTGTCACCTGATGAGCAGATGCATATTCCCAGTGATGTGACCTCTGACCTATGGTGATGGATAGGAGGCATTCTCAGTGATGTCACCACTCATCTCTAGTGATGGATAGGAGGCATTCCCAGTGATGTCACCGCTGATCTCTAGTGATGGATAGGAGGCATTCTCAGTGATGTCACCGCTGATCTCTAGTGATGGATAGGAGGCATTCTCAGTGATGTCACTGCTGATCTCTAGTGATGGATAGGAGGCATTCTCAGTGATGTCACTGCTGATCTCTAGTGATGGATAGGAGGCATTCTCAGTGATGTCACCGCTGATCTCTAGTGATGGATAGGAGGCATTCTCAGTGATGTCACCTCTGATCTCTAGTGATGGATAGGAGGCATTCTCAGTGATGTCACCGCTGATCTCTAGTGATGGATAGGAGGCATTCTCAGTGATGTCACCACTCATCTCTAGTGATGGATAGGAGGCATTCTCAGTGATGTCACCGCTGATCTCTAGTGATGGATAGGTGGCATTCTCAGTGATGTCACCGCTGATCTCTAGTGATGGATAGGAGACATTCTCAGTGATGTCACCGCTGATCTCTAGTGATGGATAGGAGGCATTCTCAGTGATGTCACCGCTGATCTCTAGTGATGGATAGGAGGCATTCTCAGTGATGTCACCGCTGATCTCTAGTGATGGATAGGAGGCATTCTCAGTGATGTCACTGCTGATCTCTAGTGATGGATAGGAGGCATTCTCAGTGATGTCACCGCTGATCTCTAGTGATGGATAGGCGGCATTCTCAGTGATGTCACCGCTGATCTCTAGTGATGGATAGGAGGCATTCTCAGTGATGTCACAGCTGATCTCTAGTGATGGATAGGAGGCATTCTCAGTGATGTCACCGCTGATCTCTAGTGATGGATAGGAGGCATTCTCAGTGATGTCACAGCTGATCTCTAGTGATGGATAGGAGACATTCTCAGTGATGTCACAGCTGATCTCTAGTGATGGATAGGAGGCATTCTCAGTGATGTCACCGCTGATCACTAGTGATGGATAGGAGGCATTCTCAGTGATGTCACCGATGATCTCTAGTGATGGATAGGAGGCATTCTCAGTGATGTCACCGATGATCTCTAGTGATGGATAGGAGGCATTCTCAGTGATGTCACCGCTGATCTCTAGTGATGGATAGGAGGCATTCTCAGTGATGTCACTGCTGATCTCTAGTGATGGATAGGAGGCATTCTCAGTGATGTCACCGCTGATCTCTAGTGATGGATAGGAGGCATTCTCAGTGATGTCACCGCTGATCTCTAGTGATGGATAGGAGGCATTCTCAGTGATGTCACAGCTGATCTCTAGTGATGGATAGGAGACATTCTCAGTGATGTCACAGCTGATCTCTAGTGATGGATAGGAGGCATTCTCAGTGATGTCACCGCTGATCACTAGTGATGGATAGGAGGCATTCTCAGTGATGTCACCGATGGTATCTAGTGATGGATAGGAGGCATTCTCAGTGATGTCACCGATGATCTCTAGTGATGGATAGGAGGCATTCTCAGTGATGTCACCGCTGATCTCTAGTGATGGATAGGAGGCATTCTCAGTGATGTCACGGCTGATCTCTAGTGATGGATAGGAGGCATTCTCAGTGATGTCACCGCTGATCTCTAGTGATGGATAGGCGGCATTCTCAGTGATGTCACCTCTGATCTCTAGTGATGGATAGGGGGCATTCTCAGTGATGTCACCGCTGATCTCTGGTGATGGATAGGAGGCATTCTCAGTGATGTCACCTCTGATCTCTAGTGATGGATAGGAGGCATTCTCAGTGATGTCACCTCTGATCTCTAGTGATGGATAGGAGGCATTCTCAGTGATGTCACCGCTGATCTCTGGTGATGGGTGTGCGGCGGTCTCAGTGATGTCATGGCTGATGGTTCGTCCTATAGTTCCAGTGGCCACTTATTATGTAGCATAAGAAAAAAATACAACTTTTCAGTCTTTTCCATCGATCCGGTGATCAGTGGTGATTGGTGTCCTCCGGGCTCCGGCCACCTCAGATGTTCAGCAGCAGAATTTCTTTCCCGGAAGGACAGTCGTCATTTGCTTTCCATTGTGCAGTGACTGGGATATAATGGTGGGATACGATGTATCTGTGGGGACCGGCCGGTGACGCAGGGACATTGTATCCTTGCAGTGCGGGGAGGATGCGCTGCGTCCTGACTCCATACAGTCCCGCTTCCTGCCTTCGCTATGTAGCCTATAAACGCCGGTTGTTAGGGGAAGCTTGTTTGTTGCTTAGCAACCCTGGCTAGGAAAAATAGATTTCCCTTCACTGCTACTGGAAGGATTTGCTGTAACTGGGGGTTTGCTGGGAATTGCAGATTACATTACTACAATTCGCCCCACCTGTAATATTTATTTCTGTCTGTGAGAGATGGGAGCAGACGGGGACTCGTGCGAGCGCCTGGGGCGACCTCTGCATTGTTCCCCCGAGACCTGGGGAAATGGGGCATTTGCCAAGGATTGTAGTTCAAATATTTGCGTTTAATATATTGTAGAATTGTGATTTATTTATTTACCACCGTCCATCCACCATGCTGAGCACTGCAGCACAATTGTGAACACTCTTTTGCTATAAAGTGGTCCCATAGTAATTTTCAAGGAATAATAATTAGATTCTCTACGTGGGGGCGAACCCCAGAATGTTATTTTAAACAAGTTGGCCCATCATAATTATCGTCTATCCACAGGGGCCGACCTCTGAGACCCTCACGGATCCCCAGAGCCCCCCTGTGTGTACGATGCAATGAATGGATCAGAGTTGTGCATTCCAGCGGGTAAATTCTGGGGAACCGAGGGGATTCCAGCTGTCGGACCCTCACTTATTTTGTGATTGTTGGGGTCCAGTACTGAGGCACCTATTTTTTGCAGCAATTCTCTACTTTGGCTTCTAGAGGGAGTCCCTAGAGTGAGTCCTGGAATATCATTTCAGGATAGATATTTTTACCAGAAAACCCGTTTGATGGGTCCGTTATCAGGAGAACGCACCAGTCTTTCACAATGGATCACGGAGGAGGCCTGCGGAGCTCTGTAATACTGTGCTGCGGATCGGGGCCGCAGTAATAGCCGTCAGGGTAATGCAATAGAAAAGCTGTAATTGACAGTACGGAGGTCGCACGCAGCAATTCCTGGTGATCGCTGTCTGTCCGCCATTCATCTATGTAGTGACTGCAGCTCTTTTATCATCCGTCCGCTAAACTCATTACTTCCCAGTGCAGCCAGCGCCGGCCGCAGATTCAAGGCTGCCGCCTTGCTGACTGTTCGCCCTCCGCTCCCTAATGACTTCTTCCCTACTTTGTTCTCTTAAAAGCCTCCGATGCAGGATTAATAGCCGGGTCTGGTTAGCTTGGTGCCTTGGGTGCGGGCTGCCCGGGCATCCTTGGTGTGGGCTGCCCGGGCGTCCTTGGTGCGGGCTGCCCGGGCATCTTGGCAGTGAATAGCTGGTTTTTGTACCAGACCGTATCCCTTGTGAGAGGATTAGATACACAAACCGAATAGTTCGTTATCAATGGATTGTGAATGATCATGAAATGAAGGAGCATGACATAATGGGGGATACAGTTGTGGAGTATCCCACGCTCTGGCTTAGATACAGTGAGCAGTTCTGTCGCAGTATAGGTACAGATACTTTAGTGATGCATTCTCCTGTTATGGAGGATTACGTAACCAGACAGATGGCGCTCCTGGATACCTGCATGCTTCCGCTAGTTGCTGGATTCCTCCGGATACCTGCATATTAGTGCTGCCTGCATTGTGAGCGGCTCTGAAAGCCTCTGAAGATGATGGATTGGGACTGGAGTACAGATACGAATCCTCAGGAGAGATCTTCCCTTTCTCCTGTGAATGGCGCAGAAATGATGGAAATTACCGGCCGGCCGGCTGTACAAGTCTCTGTGCGGGGAGATCATCTCGTAGAGGTCATTTGCAAATTAGAAATTCCCTGATGGTGTCAGAGAAGCGAAGTATCTGGAGGGCGTTCATTCATACGTTACATTGTGTCCCCTGTATATTCTTTGTGCCCGTGGGCGCGAAACCCCACACGTGTACATGTATATACACTGCGGCACTCTGTCATCAGCTCTCAATGATGTCATGGATCCGCTAAGAATGATGTCATTACATTTTGCATTCTCCCAAAATCCTGCACCTGTCAACAGTTTGTTTAGTAATTCTCAGCCTCATTTACTGTAATGGCTCTGACCTGCAGTACCAGACTCAACCATGAGGGGAGGTGGCCCTGTTTTTCAAAGATGGCAGCCATGTTTTTCTAATCCTGTGTAATTACGGTATATTAATGCTTTGTTTTTTGTGATTTGCCTAAAAGTAAAAGTAAAAATTTGCCTAAAAGTAAGGAATGGTAATATAAAAAGAACCACTACTTACTGATTACCTTTCCCGTCACTCCAGCTCTTTTTGGTCCCTGGTGGTCCTGCAGCAAGTCAATTGCGGCCTACAGTGATGTTTTCATGTACAGCAAGTGAGTGATTGGCTGACATGGTCACATAAATGATGGATGGGGCGTCATTACTGCTGGATCGGCAGGGACCACTGGAGTGGCAGTGGACCAGACAGGTAAAAAGGGGTGGTCTTTTTATGATTTGTATAATTTGCTAATTTTGTAAATCCAAGAAAACGTTTTAAAGGTCACTTGTCATTTCAGGTGACTGATATGAACAAGCCATCCTATGTGTGTACATTAGGAATAACTGTATTTTTGCCCATTATATGATCTGCACCTTGTATTTTTTTCCCCTTTTACCACCCTCATCTCAAATTTTCAGCTGTCCCTGAGCTTGTGTGTGGAGACTAGCTGCAATGATATCTACTGTACACAGACATGAGAGATTGCTGCTTTTCTGTCTCTATGTAGCACATGTTTAGAAGCAACATGGAGGACTACCGAGCAGCGTAACTGTGAATCCAGCTCTGAGGGTGAGATAAATACTAACTGTAGCGTGATAAACCTTTTTTTCTTCATCTGCCTGTTTTCTTAGACTATTCTAAACGCCTCCATTCCCTCCTGTTTCCATAGAGTATAATAGGAGGTGTAATCAGACTCCTCATTGAACTGGCAGTCACTTATGCTTTGACTAAGACAGATTTCAGCGGTTCCTCAGAATGAAAGTTCAAGAGGCAAGAAGGAAGGAGATGTAGCTCACAAGTGGAGAAAGAAGCAGATTTCTTATAATATATGGTACAAGCTTTCTATTGATTTAGGTAAAGTTTGCTGAAGTGACGGCGAGCATGTAATAGCTCATGCCTGCCGGGGAGCTGCGTACTCAGAACCTTCACCGAGCTGCATGAATCCTAATCGTTACCATCCGATGTGTGAATGTGGTCTTGCTGGTGTTCAGGCACCCCTACACAGTGACGGGTCAGCACAATCTGTGTATATATAGCGGGATTTATTACAGAGGAAATATCTCGTGACTGCAGAGTCAGACATCGGTGATCAGGACCTCGTTATTAGGAAACATGATGGATTCTTTATATCTGCTTTATATCCTCAAATCCAGGTTAAGTCCTTTCCCGGGACCGAGGCCAAGGTTTCAGCTGAGCATTGTATCATATCATTCCCACGTGTGCGTCACCTCGGCTGGCATTGTCCTGCAGGGTTTTATGCAGTTTTGCTACTTTTTGCAGATTATTGTAAACATTGCAAAAATAATAATAAATAAATTGGACCTAAAACTTGATAACAGGGAGTAATAAAGTGTAGTCACCTGTCCTAGGTAATAAGATGCAGGTGTACAGAACATTTCTAGTCCAATCGCAGCAGTCCCCTAGAAGCAGCGCCCCCCCATGTGTGTTGGTTGTGTCTGGTGTTAGTGATCAGAATCACTTAAGTCAATGTTTGACCTGTTATATCACTCAGCACCTGTGGACAGATGTGGCACTGTTTTGGAAAAAGGTCTTCTCATTTTTTCTAGTTCTGAACAAACTTGCTAACCATTTGAGGTTCGGTTTCCTGCGACTCTACATGTGTCTGTTAGGTCTAATTCACGTGCTGCAGATTTTGCCAAAATTTCTGAAGTCGCAACAAAACTTACAGCACATTCCTGTAGGTACAAGTGACCCGATCTGCTGGCTTATCAGAGGAACTGGGAGGCTGCTAATCTCAGTTATTACTCGCTCAGATATGGTCTAGAGTCTAGACCATCCATAGATTGTGGTGCTATGTGTGATAACAAAGGCAATAAATAGCACAAGAGTTGGAATTCATAAAGAGGATGAAACCTCTACAGACACTAAACCATCTCAGACAGATGTCTGTCCAGCCTGTTTGAAGACTTCCATTGAAGGAGAACTCACCAACCAATCGACCTCCCAAACTGTCAAAATGTTTTTTCTAATATCTAATCTGTATCCCTTTGTTTCATTCCATTTATTCTCGTGTTTCCATGTGCAAATAAGAATAATGATGATCCCTCTACACTGTAACATCCCTTCAGATATTTGTAGACCTCTATTAAGTCTCCTCGTAGCCTACATTTTTGCAAACTATCCATTCCCAGATCCTGTAACCGTTGCTTGTACGACATACTTTGCAGTCTGCTCACCATCCTGGTCGCTCTTCTCTGAACTTCCTCCAGTATTTCAATGTCTTTTTTTAAAATGTGGTGCCCAGAACTGGACACCGTATTCCAGATGAGGCCTGACCAAGGAGGAGTAGAGGGGGATAATTACTTCACGTGATCTAGACTTTATTCTTCTCTTAAAACATCCTAGAGCGGTGTTTGCCATTTTTTTGCTGCTGCATCACACTGTTGACTCATGTGCAGTCTGTGATCTGTTAGTATACCCAAGTCTTTTTCACATGTGCTGTTGCTTAGTTCTATTCCTCTCATTTTATACATGTAATTTTTGTTTTTCTTTCCCAGATGTAGAATATTGCATTTCCCCTGTCAAATATCATTTTATTAGTCACTGTCCATTGTGCAAGCTTCTCTAGATCATTCTGTATCCTTTCTTTGTCTTCTCTAGTGATAGCTTTCTCTTCTATCTTTGCATCATCTGGAGATCAGTTTAACTTCAGTTCCCTTATCTAAATTATTTAAAAAAATATTGAACAACACTGGAGCCAGGACATTTTTCCAATTGGATGTGCAACCATTTATTACAACTCTTTGAGTACAATCACTGAGCTAGTTTTGAATCCACCTAACCGTAGCTTTGTCAATCCCATACTTGGTCATTTTTTCAATAAGGATAGTATGAGATACTTTATCAAATACTTTGCTGAAGTTGAGATATACTATAGCTACCGCATTTCCCTTATCCACCCAGTCAGTGGTTCCATCATTGAAGGAAATTAGATTAGTCTGGCATGACTTGTTTGTTACAAACCCATGCTGGCTCTGATTAATTAGTGTATTCTTAGCCAAATACTTACATAAATGCTGTTTTAAAAACTTGTTCCGAGATCATTCCTGGTATAGAAGTAAGGATCAATGGCCTGTAATTCCTTGCTCTGTCTTCTTTCCTTTTTTGAAGACAGGGGCAACATTTGCCCTTTTCCAATCTTCTGGGACTTCCCGTTCTCCAGGATTTTTTGAAGATTCTGGCTAGTGGTTCTGCAATTTCCTTTGCAATCTCTTTCGGAACCCTGGGATATAATTCATCTGGACCAGGAAATTTTAATTCATGTAAATTAGCTAATGGTTCCCTCACAATCTCTGTTTATGGATAGTGTGGATTCTTTTATTCCTTCGATAGCACCGTGAAGATCAGTTGATGTTACAAATGCTTTCTTAATAAACACAGATGCAAAATAGGAATTTAACAGTTCGGCCCTCTCAGCATCATTTTTGACCACTTCACCCTTTTCATCCTGTAAAATCCTATAGCATCTTTGACTTTTTTTTTTGCTTTTGACATGCACCCCAAATCCTTTTTTACTGCTTTTTGTCACCCTTGCAAGCCTCACTTCATTACTGGCTTTAGCTCTTCTACCTCTTGCCCTGCATTCCTTGAAGACAGCATTATATTCTTCTTTAGATATGCCCCCCTCTTTCCATCTGATATACATTTCTTTTTTTCCTTTTTAACAAATGATTAAGTTCTGTGTTCATCCGTCCTGGTCTCTTTAAATGCTTCCAGTTCTTCATTCTTTTCGGGATTGTTACCAATTGTGCAGAGAAAATTAAATTTAGCAAAATCTCACATCCTCCTTGGACATTTCTGTTCTTTAGAACATCCATTCATTGGACCTTTCCTACCCTGTTTCTGAGTACATTAACCCCTTAACGAACAAGAGTATTTTAGTTTTTGAATTTTTGTTTTTTGCTCCCCTTCTTCCCAGATCCATAACTTTTTAAACTTTTCGTTCTATAAGGCCATGTGACGGCTTATTATTTTCGTGACAAGTTGTATTTTTGAACAACACCATTGGTTTTATTGTATTGTGTACTGGAAAACGGGAACAAAATTCCAAGTGTGGTGAGATTGCAAAAAAAGTGCAATTCCACAGTTGTGTTGATTTTTTTTTTTTTTTTTTTAAACTATGTTCACTAAATGCTAAAACTGGGTGGCATTTTGATTCTCCAGGTCATTACGAGTTCACAGACACCAAACCTTTATAGGTTCTCTATTATTTAAGTAGTGGAAAAAAAAAATCAAAAATATGTTTAAAAAAAAAAAAAAAAAAGTAGCTGCGCCATAAAAAACGTAATCCTGGCGTTTTTCATTTTGTTTCATTACGCTGTTTAGCGATCGGGTTAATTCATTTTTTACATTGATAGATTGGGCAATTCCGAGGGCCACCATACTAAATATATGTATATTTGATCTTTTATTTTTATTTTATTTTGAATGGGGCGAAAGGGGGTGATATGAACTAATATATATATATATATATAATGTCCTTCTCAAAAAATTAGCATATAGTGTTAAATTTCATTATTTACCATAATGTAATGATTACAATTAAACTTTCATATATTGTAGATTCATTATCCACCAACTGAAATTTGTCAGGTCTTTTATTGTTTTAATACTGATGATTTTGGCATACAACTCCTGATAACCCAAAAAACCTGTCTCAATAAATTAGCATATTTCACCCGTCCAATCAAATAAAAGTGTTTTTTAATAACAAACAAAAAAAACATCAAATAATAATGTTGAGTTATGCACTCAATACTTGGTCGGGAATCCTTTGGCAGAAATGACTGCTTCAATGCGGCGTGGCATGGAGGCAATCAGCCTGTGACACTGCTGAGATGTTATGGAGGCCCAGGATGCTTCAATAGCGGCCTTAAGCTCATCCAGAGTGTTGGGTCTTGCGTCTCTCAACTTTCTCTTCACAATATCCCACAGATTCTCTATGGGGTTCAGGTCAGGAGAGTTGGCAGGCCAATTGAGCACAGTAATACCATGGTCAGTAAACCATTTACCAGTGGTTTTGGCACTGTGAGCAGGTGCCAGGTCGTGCTGAAAAATGAAATCTTCATCTCCATAAAGCATTTCAGCCGATGGAAGCATGAAGTGCTCCAAAATCTCCTGATAGCTAGCTGCATTGACCCTGCCCTTGATGAAACACAGTGGACCAACACCAGCAGCTGACATGGCACCCCACACCATCACTGACTGTGGGTACTTGACACTGGACTTCAGGCATTTTGGCATTTCCTTCTCCCCAGTCTTCCTCCAGACTCTGGCACCTTGATTTCCGAATGACATGCAAAATTTGCTTTCATCAGAAAAAAGTACTTGGGACCATTTAGCAACAGTCCAGTGCTGCTTCTCTGTAGCCCAGGTCAGGCGCTTCTGCCGCTGTTTATGGTTCAAAAGTGGCTTTACCTGGGGAATGCGGCACCTGTGCCCATTTCCTGCACACGCCTATGCACGGTGGCTCTGGATGTTTCCACACCAGACTCAGTCCACTGCTTCCTCAGGTTCCCCAAGGTCTGGAATCGGTCCTTCTCCACAATCTTCCTCAGGGTCCGGTCACCTCTTCTCGTTGTACAGCGTTTTCTGCCACATTGTTTCCTTCCAACAGACTTACCATTGAGGTGCCTTGATACAGCACTCTGGGAACAGCCTATTTGTTGAGAAATTTCTTTCTGGGTCTTACCCTCTTGCTTGAGGGTGTCAATGATGGCCTTCTTGACATCTGTCAGGTCGCTAGTCTTACCCATGATGGGGGTTTTGAGTAATGAACCAGGCAGGGAGTTTTTAAAAGCCTCAGGTATCTTTTGCATGTGTTTAGAGTTAATTAGTTGATTCATAAGATTAGGGTAATAGGTCGTTTAGAGAACCTTTTCTTGATATGCTAATTTATTGAGACAGGTTTTTTGGGTTATCAGGAGTTGTATGCCAAAATCATCAGTATTAAAACAATAAAAGACCTGACAAATTTCAGTTGGTGGATAATGAATCTATAATATATGAAAGTTTAATTGTAATCATTACATTATGGTAAATAATGAAATTTAACACTATATGCTAATTTTTTGAGAAGGACCTGTGTGTGTATGTATATAAATATATATATATTATATACACACCGTATTTTACGCTTTGTAAGACGCTCCGGATTATAAGACGCACCCCAAATTTTGAGGAGAAAAATAGGAAAAAACTTTTTTTAATAAATTGGTGGGGCGTCTTATAATCCATGCATCTTATTACTTACCAGGGGTTGTGGCTGTGGTGGATCAGGGTCCCAGGGTCGTTGCTGGAGGCAGGAGTGGAGCATTGCTGCAGGCTGGGATGAGGGGGTCTGCAGGGGGCTCCTGTGCTGCAGGGGGGCTCCTGTGCTGCAGGCTGGGATGAGGGGTCTGCAGGCTGGGATGAGGGGTCTGCAGGGGGCTCCTGTGCTGCAAGCTGGGATGAGGGGTCTGCAGGGGGCTCCTGTGTTGCAGGGCTGTGTCCGATGCTGCAGGGCTGTCTCCGGTGCTGCGGGGGGCTCTGGCGACATTTTGTGAAAGGCCAGAGCCCCCGGCAGTTCGTCCATGCATTCCTGTATGACTGACTCCGGGAAAATGGCCGCCGGAATCTCGAGAGATGAGATCTCAGCACTGAAATCTCATCTCCCGAGATTCCGGCGGCCATTTTCCCGGAATTAGTCATACTGGAACGCATGGACGAACTGCCGGGGGGCTCTGGTCTTTCACAAAATGTCGCCAGAGCCCCCCGCAGCACCGGAGCCTCCAGCATTACCCGGGGAAGCAGCGGACAACCCCGGCAGTGGCGGCGGACGACAGCGGCGGCGGACACCCCCCTGTAATGGTAAGCGGTATATCCGCTTTGTTAGACGCACCCACATTTCCCCCCCCAAACTTGGGGGAAATATAGTGCATCTTACAAAGCGTAAAATGCGGTATATATATATAATATATTTTCTAATTACCATACTTTTAGCTTTTTGCATGCTTCAATAGTCCCTATAGAAGACCAGAAGCTGCACTACATTGATCGCCTGTGTGTAGCAGAAATGCTCACTTGCTATGAGCGCCAACCACGGGGCGGTGCTCATAGGAATCTGGCAATGACAACCATAGAGGTCTGCTGTAGACCTCTGGTTGTCATGCCAACCTATCGGTGACCCGCGATGATGGGATGGGGTCACCGATGGGTGGATTAGCGACATGCTTCAGGTAGGCACAAGTTAAATGCCGCTGTCAGAGATTGATAGCAGCATTTAACTAGTTAACACGCCAGTGGATCGCGATTCCACCTGCGGCTGTTGCGGGCACATGTGATAGACATGTATATAGATCAGCTGTCATGTGCCCGGAATGGTGTCGGCTCAGCGCCAGAGTCCACAACAAACAGGGAGAGTCAGATATGGGCATACTATTACGCCCAGCATTGGACTTCAGAAAGGCAGATTTTAACCTCTTTCCAACCTTCAATCTGAGTCCTCGCTGGTCTTCCTCCTCTTGTTAGTCAAAATTCAAGGATAACCTGATGGCTGCCTCCTAAATTCCTGGCCACTTTTACTTCCTCAGCCATTTAATCTCTGTTGTTAAGAAATAGGTCCAAGATTGCAAATCCTCTGGTTCTCTCTTTTACCTTTTTGAAAGATAAAGTTGTCAGCAAGAGAAGATAAGAATTTTCTGGACCCATTACTTTTGCCTGAGATAGATTCCCTACAAATATCTGGATAATTAAAATCTCTCATGACCATTATTTTGTACTTTTTGAGAACAGAGACACCTGCTGTAAAAAGAGTTCATCCATATCTTCAATCTGCCCAGGTAGCATATAGTAAATACCTACAATAGTGTCCTTTCTTTCTTTTTTTCTCCTTGTCGTCTTACCCAAACAGTTTCTACAGAGCTACCAGTCTCTGAAGCTTGGATCTTTGTGGAGATATATACGTTTTTCTAACATACAATGCAACAACTCAGGATCAGTAGTGTAATGAATGTACATAGTGAGTGCAGCTCTAGAGTAAAATACAGGATGTAACTCAGGATCAGTAATGTATATAAATGGTGACTACACCAGCAGAACAGTGAATGCAACTTTTGAATATAATGCAGAATGTAACTTGGGATTAGCAATGAAATGTACCGTATGTCCACAGTGACTGCACTAGAATAGTGAGTTCGGCTCTGGAGTATAATACAGGAGGTAACTAAGGATCAGTAATGTATGTACACAGTGACTGCACTAGCAGAATAGTGAGTGCAGCTCTGGAGTATAATACAGGAGGTAACTCAGGATCAGTAATGTATGTACACAGTGACTGCACCAGCAGAATAGTGAGTGCTGCTCTGGAGTATAATACATGAGGTAACTCAGGATCAGTACAGGATCAGTAATGTAATGTATGTACACAGTGACTGCACCAGCAGAATAGTGAGTGCAGCTCTGGAATATAATGCAGGATGTAACTCAGGATCAGTACAGGATCAGTAATGTAATGTATGTACTGTACACAGTGACTGCACCAGCAGAATAGTGAATGCAGCTTTGGAGTATCACTGATTGTATCAATTCTACAGCCTGGATGAGCTCTCTAAATATCTCTAAATTTTGCAGGATTTTTAGAGACAATTCTTCAATGAGAAGCCAGCATGAACGAGGAAAAAGTTAATTTGCCGTGCACTCTTGTGGTTTATTTTGCAGGGTTTATTAGGGGCACTATTGTTGCCCCCTCCTCCCCACATACTGTTTGTTGCTTTCTGTATTAGTTTTGAGAGCTGCTTGGTTCATGTAGCGGAACTAATGTGCCCGTGTGGTAGGAGGCTGCCAGTAAGAGAACAGCTGTCCTTTACACTCCTCACACCGGGCTCCACGTAAAAGTAATAAAAATGGAAATCTGCATTTACGCAGCGTTGTCCGTGTGCGCGCTCCTTGCACGGAGTCGGGGCGTCTTCATGTTCTCGTCACCTGTGGAGCCTGATGTGTGAATTAACATATCATCATATCATGTTGATGGCACTGGAGATGACGAGCCCGGAGACCGAGCCTTTATAAATAGACATTTAATCTTTAGTGTGGAGAGGGAACATCTGCTCACATCAGAAATCTGCAGATCAGGCTGCACCTCTGGATCTGACCACATCAGAGCTGCTAGTGGCAGGAGCTGGTTTATGCTATTGTGTTCGTTAGTAAGAAAAAAAGGTGGCACTCGCCATTCCAATTAACAGTTCCTTTTATTGGTCTATATTAAAACATGCCAGCAGGAAGGTATTTGTGTTTCGCACCTCCTTCACCGGGTCCTCATGTGCCATCGTTCCTCCTGTGTGGTGAGGTCTAATGACTTTTATGTTAGTGACCTGAAACCGTTGTAATGTCCTCCGTCCATCAGGTTACCTTGAGGGGAGACGTGTGGCCATGAGCCGTTACAGTACAGGAAAGCTGGTGCTCCCATTCCTGCAGGTATAATTTGCGTGCCTGGGGCAAGGTGACCACCATTGAGATTGTGTACATGACCATATTATCTGGAAAGTTATACTTTTACTAAACCTAATATATCTGCCCGGGACGCCCTCATCCTCTGGTGCTGGGTAAATGTGACTGTTCCGTCTGAGGGTCAATCTCTGGATATGATGATCTAGCTATCCATCCATGTATATCCCTGCAAAGAGGTATGTGGCTAACAGAGTATAAATCACAACGTTTGGTTATTTTGTCCTGGCCAGCATCTATACTCTCCACACCCCTTCCACGTCGCCTCTTCCTCCGGGCCACCTTTGTCTCTGTCTCTCCTTCTGGACCCCCTCTCTCTGTCTGTCTGCCTCTGGGCTTTATGTGTCTCTTTTTTTTAATTTCCTCTGGACTTCCTCTGTCTCTACCTCCCAGGGCCGGCGTTACCGGCAGGCAGTCCAGGCAGTTGCCTAGGGCCCTCGCTCCCCCAGGAGCCCCAGCCAATGGCGTGCCACTAATAGTGGCACATCACGCAGCCACTATGGGGCTCGTGAATCAGGGGGGCCCACCTGCCGCCAGCGCCGACTCTCCCCGCCGCCGCATTCAACTATGCCAGCTTCTATGACACCGGTACAGTTCAAAGCAATGATGGAGGAGAGTGTCAGATGATGCTCCCTCTCCCATCATTCCCCTCTGCCTCTGACCACTGTGTGCCGCCGCTGAGACCGGAGCCGAGCCTAGTGCAGCACGGGGCATGAGGAGAGGTGAGGATTGTGGGATTTTTTATTTTATTTTTTTTTTTAAATATATCAGTGAGTGAGTACTGGATTGTGGGGCCATTCTCTATGGGGGCTGCATTATACTCTGATTGGGCTACCATATATTCTATGAAGGGGCTGCATTATATTCTATGGTGGAGCTGCATTATACTCTTGAGGGGGCTACATTATATTGTGTGGGGTGGCTGCACTATACTGTATCGAGGACTACAGATAATACATTATACTATATGAAGAACTATGGGGTGCATTATACTATGGGAAGTGAATTGTACTACATGGATGACTGGCGGTGCATCATACTATATGGTGCACTACGAGGAGTGCATTATACTATATGGAGGACTGAGCAGTGTATTTTAATATATGGAGGACTATGAGGCATGTATTATACTATATGAAGGACTCAGGAGTGTATTCTACTATATGGAGGAATGAGGAGTGTATTATACTATATGGAGGACTGTGGTGCACATTATAATATATGGAGGACTATGGGGTGTGCATGTTACAATATGGAGGACTGTGGTGCACATTATAATATATGGAGGACTATGGGGTGTATTATACTAAACAAGCAAAATTCTGCCTATTCATCAAGTGATGAAAATCCCTGTTCTCAGCAGCACATCGCCGGTGTAAACTGTAGTTGTGCTGCTGATAACATGATACTATATGGGGACAGATTGATCTAATTGTGACTGTTCTGTTCCCTTCATTCTTTCTCAGTTGGTGTAAAGAGGCCGGGAAACAAGCGAACGATTTCAATATTGTCGATCACAGTCGTTTAGTGGCCTGAGATCAGCGCATGTAAATACAACAGAAATGCTTCTGTGTGATGTGCAATATGTTAGCATTTGTCGCCCCATTTTAATCTTTTGCCTAGGGCCCCACTTTGCTCCCTCCAGACCCCCTCTGTCACTGTCTCTTCTTCCAGACCCCCCCCCCCCCCACCACTAGCTAATTCTGGACCTCCTCTCTCTGAGTTTCTCATTCTAAAGCCCCTCTGTCTCTCCCTCCGGACACTCTGTCTCTTCTTCTGGACCCCTTCTGTCTCTTCTTCTGGACCCCCTCACTCTGTGTTTCTGCCTCTGGGCCTCATCTGTCTCTTCCTTTTCCTCCGGACCTCCTTTTTCTCTGTGTCTCTCCCTCCGGACGTCCTCTCTCTCTCTGTGTCTCTCCCTCCGGACGTCCTCTCTCTCTCTCTGTGTCTCTCCCTCCGGACGTCCTCTCTCTCTCGGTGTCTCTCTCTCGGTGTCTCTCCCTCCGGACGTCCTGTCTCTCTCTCGGTGTCTCTCCCTCCGGATGTCCTCTCTCTCTCTCGGTGTCTCTCCCTCCGGACGTCCTCTCTCTCGGTGTCTCTCCCTCCGGACGTCCTCTCTCTCTCTCTGTGTCTCTCCCTCCGGACGTCCTCTCTCTGTGTCTCTCCCTCCGGACGTCCTCTCTCTGTCTCTCCCTCCGGACGTCCTCTCTCCCCTCCGGACATCCTCTCTCTCTCTGTGTCTTTCCTTTGGACGTCCTCTCTCTCTCTATGTCTCTCCCTCTGGACATCCTTTTTTCTCTGTGCCTCTCCCTCTGGACATCCTCTCTCTCTGTGACTCTCCCTCCGGACGTCGTGTGTGTGTGTGTGTGTGTGTGTGTGTGTGTGTGTGTGTGTGTCCCTCCCTGTGGACCCCCTCTGACTCTTCAGACTTGTTCATTATATTGTGGGCTGGTCCTACTGTTGAAAATCTAATGTGTGCCGGGCAGGCTCATTAACATGTGGCAACACGGTCTGACTGCACAGAGTTTGTTTGTAGTCTGTAACCATGGAGATACATGGATCTGCATAGCCGCTGTAGCCTGAAAACTGTACACTGATAATTATTTCTCACCCAGCCTATATATTTGCATTAGAGTAGGATTCACATTTGCGGCCGCCGGGATTTATGGCGCATACATGGCGGTCCGTTCTGTAAGTAAACTTCTGACTCTCTATGAGGTTTCAAGTTTAATTTCTGGAAACCAGAGTGAATATAAATTACAATAATTTCCCAATAATTACTCAGGTTTCTGTTCAGCGTTTTGAATAATTTATGAATTAGTATTTTTAGATAAACTGCAGATGATTTACTGAGCGCGTCCTGCTTTGGAGACGGAAATTGGGTCAATAAGTGAACTGTGTGTAAATCACAGATGTGACTGTGAGGTGTCGGCTCAGTAATTGATTCTTGGAAGGCATCAGTCACAATGATTAGTGACATCACAGATTTACTGCCTTGTCACGTGGCGCTGATGATGTCATGGTGAGCCACAGCACCATTCTTACTGTAGGGGGCAAGATGGTGGCGCCCTCTGTGCAAGCAGAAAATCGGGCACTGTGAGCTGCTTAGATTCTGTATCTAAACCTATCGTGTGATACTGTGTGCTTGCATGCTGTTGCTGTATCTAATCATATCCGTATGGCAAGGACATATGGGGGTAGAATAGGGTTCTGGACGAGGTGGGGGGCAGCTTGTCGGGACGGGGGCAGCTTGTCGGGAGAAGTGGCAGCTTGTCGGAGGGGTGGCAGCTTGTCAGGAGGGGGGCAGCTTGGGGGGACAGCTTGTTGGACGGGGGCAGCTTGTCGGGAGGAGTGGCAGCTTTTCGTGATGGGGGGACAGCTTGTTGGACGGGGGCAGCTTGTCGGGAGGAGTGGCAGCTTGTCGGGATGGGGGGGACAGCTTGTTGGACGGGGGCAGCTTGTCGGGACGGGGCAGCTTGTCGGGAGGAGTAGAAGCTTGTTGGAGGGGTGGCAGCTTGTCGGGACGGGGGGGCGGCTTGTCGGGAGGAGTGACTGCTTGTCGGGAGGAGTGACGGCTTGTCGGGAGGAGTGACGGCTTGTCGGGAGGGGTGGCAGCTTGTCAGGAGGGGGACAGCTTGTTGGACAGGGGGCAGCTTGTCGGGACGGGGGGCAGCTTGTCGGGAGGAGTGGCAGCTTGTCGGGAGGAGTGGCAGCTTGTCGGGAGGAGTGGCAGCTTGTCGGGAGGAGTGGCAGCTTGTCGGGACGGGGGGCGGCTTGTCGGGAGGAGTGGCGGCTTGTTGGGACGGGGGCAGCTTGTTGGGAGGAGGGGCAGCTTGTCGGGAGGGGGGCAGCTTGTCGGGAGGGGGACGGCTTGTTGGACGGGGGCAGCTTGTCGGGATGGGGGGCAGCTTGTCGGGAGGGGGGCAGCTTGTTGGGAGGAGTGGCAGCTTGTCGGGATGGGGGGCAGCTTGTTGGGAGGGGGGCAGCTTGTCGGGAGGGAGACGGCTTGTTGGACGGGGGGCAGCTTGTCGGGAGGAGTGGCAGCTTGTCGGGAGGGGGACGGCTTGTTGGACGAGGGCAGCTTGTTGGGAGGAGTGGCAGCTTGTCGGGATGGGGGGCAGCTTGTCGGGAGGGGGACGGCTTGTTGGACGGGGGGGGCAGCTTGTCGGGAGGAGTGGCAGCTTGTTGGGAGGGGGACGGCTTGTTGGACGAGGGCAGCTTGTCGGGCGGAGTGGCAGCTTGTCGGGAGGGGGATGGCTTGTTGGACGGGGGCAGCTTGTCGGGCGGAGTGGCAGCTTGTCGGGAGGGGGACGGCTTGTTGGACGGGGGCAGCTTGTCGGGCGGAGTGGCAGCTTGTCGGGATGGGGGGCAGCTTGTCGGGAGGGGGACGGCTTGTTGGACGAGGGCAGCTTGTTGGGAGGAGTGGCAGCTTGTCGGGATGGGGGGCAGCTTGTCGGGAGGGGGACGGCTTGTTGGACGGGGGGGGCAGCTTGTCGGGAGGAGTGGCAGCTTGTTGGGAGGGGGACGGCTTGTTGGACGAGGGCAGCTTGTCGGGCGGAGTGGCAGCTTGTCGGGAGGGGGATGGCTTGTTGGACGGGGGCAGCTTGTCGGGCGGAGTGGCAGCTTGTCGGGAGGGGGATGGCTTGTTGGACGGGGGCAGCTTGTCGGGCGGAGTGGCAGCTTGTCGGGAGGGGGACGGCTTGTTGGACGGGGGCAGCTTGTCGGGCGGAGTGGCAGCTTGTCGGGAGGGGGATGGCTTGTTGGACGGGGGCAGCTTGTCGGGATGGGGGAGCATCTTGTCGGGATGGGGGGGCAGCTTGTTGGGACTGGGAGTCTGGAGAGGCTCTGTTCTGGGGACTGGCGAGTCTGGCAAGGATTCTAGAGGAGGGGCAGAAGAACCTGGCCCTCATACCCCTCTCCCCATTGAGAACACATGTACGCTCGGCGGAGCGGAGCGTGCTTGTGCTTTCTGGCGCCATCATCAGGCATTCTGCGAGCTGCTGACAGAACATTTCCCCATCCTCCTAGGGGCACAATGAGGCTGTCCTCTTAGTCCGTGTATGGTGGTGTGTACCCCGCTTGTGGCGGCTCGGAGTCCCGGAGTCTGCTCCTGCCTCTAACGTTTATACCTCCTTGTTAATATACATTTCGGCACACAAGAGCTGACCATCTAAACGCGGCCGAGGAGCGGGCCGAGCTGGCGCCTCCCGTGCACCCTGCCGTTGATACGGTGACTGAGTTGTGGAGCGGCGAGATGGAGACGGATGTCGGTGTTCCCTTGGGGTTCATGGGTGATGGAATTAACCGAGGCTGGCACTCTACTCTCGCTGTGTTTGTTTCCATGGCAACAGCTACGTACAATCTCCTCGTCCGTCTTCATGACACAGTTGCAGGAGCAGTCCAGGTCTGATAGAGCGGTGGACGGCCAGCACCCTCCGAGCCAAGTAAGTGCAGCCTCCTTCCCGGCCTGCTGTGGTGGAGGGGGCGGGCGGGGTGCCCCGGACCCTGGAAAGGCGCAAGAGCCGCTCACTCCGCCAGCAGCACCGGAAAGTTGCAGATGCTAAATATAGCGTTCCGTGCCGTGTTTAGCTCTGAACGCATAGGCGATCCGCCTGCCGATGTAACCCCTGGTGGGCTGGCGGCGAGCAGAGCGATCCCCTTCGCCGTCGGGCAGATACACGGTAGCCACAGACACTTGTACCTCACGGAGGGGAAGCCTTTTGTGGCGCGGTGTCTCGGCGTGCGTCTGGGTCTCGCCAGCCCCGAATCTCAGCCTCCGTGATTCCTGCGCAGCCAGGGTCCCCAGATACCGGCCAGCTGCTCCCTGCATACAGCGGGGAATCCGGGCTGCACCGAGCCGCACACAGCAGCTGCATGGCGGGGGTTTCCGTGGGTGACCGGCCACAGTGGGGGGCTTCTTGTGCCTGCGGATCTCATGCAGAATGACCCCCATCATCTGTCCCTCCACACTGACCATTTCATGCCAGTGACCCCCAATGTGAAATGGCAATTAATAGAGGGTCACAAGTGATCCTTTCTATGGATCGGACCCTGGTGGTGTGGGGGTCTTTATATAAAGGACGTCCATAGCTGACAGCATGGGCCATTACAGAAAACTTTCCGCTTTTGTGAAGCCCCCCTATGTATACGGTTCACCCTGGAGGCCCTCCACAGCGGAGCTGTCAGGGTGCTCTGGGCTGCACTGATGCATTGTAGCAAACCTTCAGCTGTGTGAGCAGGACTCGGGCTGTGCAGACTTTCCATGTCCTTATTCGTGGACATTTGGTCCGTACAGTTTGGTAGGATCTGTCCGCAGGTGACGCTGTCCAGGTGGAAGCCGCTACCTTCTGATGTCAGACCCCAGGACCGTGGCTACTGCGTGGCCTGGACATCTGCTCCTTATGGCAGCCATTTGTTATTGGTCTGGATCATGTGGACATTAAATCTCTGTTATTTCGTGCAATAGTCACAGTAGCTTCCGCTGAAATAACGGGGGACCTTGGCATTATTATCCCCCGGGATGCGTACTTGTGTCACCGTAGAGGAGCCTCTCTGTGTGTCGGAGCTAAACTCAGCACTCGGACTTCTTTGTGGACTTTTTGAGATGTTTTTACTTTGTATTGAAAAGTTGGAAGAGCAGCTCTGGAGCACAAGCTGCAGCACCAGCAAGTTAAATACTGTGCAGTCTTTGAGGTGTAGGACCAGGAACTTTCATTAGCACATAGATGGTTGATCATGGTGCAGGGTATTATTTATTATTATTATAGCACCATTTATTCCATGGCGCTTTACGTATGAGGAGGGGTGTACATAATAAAAATAAGTACAATAATAATCCATTTGAGTCACAGCTGGTACAGGAGGAGAGAGGACCCTGCCCGCGAAGGCTCACAATCTACAAGGGATGGGTGAGGATACAGTAGGCGAGGATAGAGCTGGTCGTGCAGCGGTTTGGTGGATCAGTGGTTACTGCAGGTTGTAGGCTTGTCGGTATGTAAATAATATCTGCCCAGAAGGCCTGACCTCCCCCATGTACCCTGCACCGCGTCCTGAATTGTTCCCCAGTGTACTCTGCATCGAGTCCTGACCTTTTTCACCCTTCCTTGTGTACCCTGCGTAGAGTCCTGACCTCTTCCCCTGTGTACCCTCCCTTGTGTACCCTGCACCGATTTCTGCCCCCTCCCCTGTGTACCCGGTGCCCGAGTCCTGACCTCTTCCCCCACATACCCGCTGCCGATTACTGACCTCTTCCCCCACGTACCCGCTGCCGAGTCCTGACCTCTTCCCTTGTGTACCCAGTGCCAAGACCTGACCTCTTCCCCCACGTACCTGGTGCCAGAGTCCGGTCCTCTTCCCCCCACGTACCCGATGCCAAGTCCTGACCTCTTCACCCCACGTACCCAGTGCCGAGTCCTGACCTTTTACCCTTAAAACCCTGCTCTGAGTCCTGACCTTACCCCGTGTACCCTCCATCGCGTCCTTAACGCTTCCCTCTGTACCCCGCGCCAAGTCCTGACCCCCTCCTCCTGCTTACCCTGCACCGACATTTGACCTCCCCCGGGTACCCTGCCCTGAGTTCTGACCTCTTACCCAGCGTACTCTGCACCAAGTCCTGCCCTCATCGCCTTGTATCCTGTGCCGAGGCCTCTTCTGCCCCATGGTCTCTGCAGAGTGTATGCTCCTGGGTTCCACAGACTGATTGCTCTCCTTCCTCCCACTAATTCCCCCAGGACCACTCATGTCTCTTCTTCACTATGGGGCATCTATAACTTTGACTGCTCACGCCTCGTGTCAGTATGTCAGGTTTCCGTGAGCTCGTCTGACGTTCAGTCGCTGGGCTGCAGCCAAAATGTCGGAATGAGTCCGTGCTCTGACAATCGGATCCGTAGACTGGATTGCACCGACCAGATCTCTCCGATTATACCTGCTGGATCCTATGTAGGATCCGGAGCAGGTGATTGCACCTTCCTAGCCACTTAGGTTGGACAGTGAAGCCAAGGCGCAGACGCTGGGGTCCGGCACTGGGGGGCGTCATTACTGTCTGTTACCTGGCGCTCTCCGCTCCGATGGGCCGGGAGGATGACTCCCCGCTCTGTAATTTCCGCTGCCTGCTCTCGGATCGAGTTTGGACACAAAGAAATCTGTTTTGTGCGTTTGATTAATTATCTGGCATACACATATGGAAATAATTGAACAATGGTCTCTCCAGAGAATCATCGCAGTGCCGGAATGAAAAATGATCTCTCACCGGGGTGACGGAGCCGCGAGACGTAACCGTGTGGAGACGTCTTTCATCTGTGGCGCTGGATAACGCGATCATCGTGGCAATTAGTGGCTCGTTACCCACGGATGGAGGCGCAACGCCGCGGCGTATTGAGGGGCGGCACCTTCCTGATTACACAGCAATTACGGAGAAGATCAAAACTGGAAGCATCCTGTCTGCCCAAAACAAATGGTATGAATCAAGGTCACGTGACCCAGGCGCTTCCTTAAAGGGACGCTCTAGCATTCTGCTCATAAGCCTAATCATTGGTAAATGACAGTTCTGCAACTTTCTAAATTACTTTCCATTTTCAGGATCTCTGCTTGCCGACGCTGAATGGAAAAATTCTTGTTTATGTCTAGAGGCAGCACGAACCTGTGTCCTGTCCTAGGCTCCAGATGAGACCTGTAGTGCTACACTGACCTAAGCCATGAGCCGTGCGAGCAGGACTAGCACAGAACACGCACATCAGTGCCCATGGGTCCTAATTGGCTCATTTACCTGTCCATATAGGAATGCCGGCACTTTTACTGTCAGACAGGGTCCGTTATGGGGATAGACGTCACAGACCTCACCATTGTTGTGGGGTCCTTGTCCCACCCACCCCTCGTGCCCCGTCCATTCCTTATTGGTTCCTACCATCTCGATTGGGTTCAGGTCTGGTGACTGTGGAGGCCAGGTCATCTGGCGTAGCACCCCATCACTGTCCTTCTTGGTCAAATAGCCCTTACACAGCCTGGAGGTGTGTTTGGGGTCATTGTCCTGGTGAAAAATAAATGATGGTCCAACTAAACGCAAACCGGATGGAATAGCATGCCGCTGCAAGATGCTGTGGTAGGCATGCTGGGTCAGTATGCCTTCACTTTTGAATAAATCCCCAACAGTGTCACCAGCAAAGCACCCCCACACCATCACACCTCCTCCTCCATGCTTCACGGTGGGAGCCAGGCATGTAGAGTCCATCCGTTCACCTTTTCTGCGTCGCACAAAGACACGGTGGTTGGAATCAAAGATCTCAAATTTGGACTCATCAGACCAAAGCACAGATCTCCACTGGTCTAATGTCCATTCCTTGTGTTCTTTAGCCCAAACAAGTCTCTTCTGCTTGTTGCCTGTCCTTAGCAGTGGTTTCCTAGCAGCTATTTTACCATGAAGGCCTGCTGCACAAAGTCTTCTCTTAACAGTTGTTGTAGAGATGTCTGCTGCTAGAACTCTGTGTGGCATTGACCTGGTCTCTAATCTGAGCTGCTGTTAACCTGCGATTTCTGAGGCTGGTGACTCGGATAAACTTCTCAGAAGCAGAGGTGACTCTTGGTCTTCCTTTCCTGGGGCGGTCCTCATGTGAGCCAGTTTCTTTGTAACGCTTGATGGTTTTTGCCACTGCACTTGGGGACACTTTCAAAGTTTGCCCAATTTTTCGGACTGACTGACCTTCATTTCTTAAAGTAATGATGGCCACTTGTTTTTCTTTACTTAGCTGCTTTTTTCTTGCCATAATACAAATTCTAACAGTCTATTCAGTAGGACTATCAGCTGTGTATCCACCAGACTTCTGCACAACACAACTGATGGTCCCAACCCCATTTATAAGGCAAGAAATTATAAACTTATTAAACCTGACAGGGCACACCTGTGAAGAGAAAACAATTCCCGGTGACGACCTCTTGAAGCCCATCAAGAGAATGCCAAGAGTGTGCAAAGCAGTTATCAAAGCAAAAGGTGGCTACTTTGAAGAACCTAGAATATAAGACATAATTTCAGTTGTTTCACACTTTTTTGTTAAGTATATATTCCCACATGTATTAATTCACAGTTTTGATGCCTTCGGTGTGAATGTACAATTTTCATAGTCCTGAAAATACAGAAAAATCTTTAAATGAGAAGGTGTGTCCAAACTTCTGGTCTGTACTGTGTATGTATGTATGTATGTATGTATGTATGTGTGTGTATATATATATATATATATATATATATATATATATATATATATATATATATATATATATATATATACATATATATATATATACATATATACACACATATATAATATTATATATTCCTAATTTTCAATGGAGCAGAGCTTCAGTGTAAAGCTTGTACGATGGACCGAACAGCGTGGAACATCAAGCTAATTGGTAATGGTGCACATGTGCAGTGTAAAGAATGGGGGAGGAACAGATAATATGGATTTGATGCTCATAGTTTGGTCCTAATGGATCAGAGAATTGTATAATAAAGGAAACTATGGAGCAACACTGTACAAATAAATCATTAAAAAAGTATACATTTATTCAATAAAGCCATAATTGCATTATTATTATTACATGGGTAAGCACTAGGATTAGAGGGGATCAGAACCTGTGTGGACAAAAAGTGCACTAGCATTAGTGCTATTTGCTATATAGCAATATCTGTTTATTTGGTCTATATCCTGCCCTTTATTACCTTGCACTATGCATTGTACTATATAACTGCTTACTACTATCTGAACACCGTAGTCAACCTCTACATGATCTCCTTGTTTTTGGTCTCTTGTATTTATATGTACTTTGTATAATGACTTTAATTATTGTATGCTGCTATTATTATTATTTATTATTATAGCGCCATTTATTCCATGGCGCTTTACATGTGAGGAGGGTATACATAATAAAAACAAGTATAATAATCTTAAACAATACAAGTCACGACTGTTGCAGGAGGAGAGAGGACACTGCCCGCGAAGGCTCACAATCTGCAAGGTTTGGGTGATTAAACAATAGGCGAGGGTAGAGCTGGTCGTGCAGCGGTTTGGTCGATCGGTGGTTACTGCAGGTTGTAGGCTTGTCGGAAGAGGTGGGTCTTCAGGTTCTTTTTGAAGATTTCGATGGTGGGCGAGAGTCTGATGTGTTGTGGTAGAGGGTTCCAGAGTAGGGGTGATATGCGAGAGAAATCTTGTATACGATTGTGGGAAGAGGAGATAAGAGGAGAGTAGAGATGGAGATCTTGTGAGGATCGGAGGTTGCGTGCAGGAAAGTACCGGGAGATGAGGTCACAGATGTATGGAGGAGACAGGTTGTGGATGGCTTTGTATGTCATGGTTAGGGTTTTGTACTGGAGTCTCTGGGTAATGGCGAGCCAGTGAAGGGATTAACAGAGGGGAGAGGCCGGGGAATAGCAGGGGGACAGGTGGATTATTTGGGCAGCTGAGTTTAGAATAGATTGGAAGGGTGCGAGAGTGTTAGAGGGGAGGCCACAGAGCAGGAGGTTGCAGTAGTCAAGGCGGGATATAATGAGGGCATGGACTAGGGTTTTTGCAGATTCTTAGTTTAGGAATGAACGGATTCGTGAAATATTTTTGAGTTGAAGTCGGCAGGAAGTGGAAAGGGCTTGGATATGTGGTTTGAAGGAGAGATCAGTGTCAAGGATTACCCCAAGACAGCGAGCTTGTGGGACTGGGGAGAGTGGGCAGCCGTTTACTGTAATAGGTTCGTTGGGGGGGGGGGGTCGCTTTATTGAATAAATTTATACTTTTTTAATGGACAGTGTTGCTCCATAGTTTCTTTTCTAATACAATTGCATGGTTTGGAGTGTCCTATTCTAATGTTCTGTCTGAGACCCATCCACTGGGCTTTTGGTCCTCATGGCAGTCCACTAACTGTTTCCTAAGTTTTTCTGTTTCATCTAATGGATCAGAGAGCAGCGAAGTTGGATTTGCAGACAAATATTGTGTGAGGAGTCGATGGGAGCAGGAAATCGTTCAGGTGTCGGCTGCTTTTGGGGTTCTTTACAACGCCCACCTTTTTTTTTTTTTAAGACACTGCTATGGAGGGAATTTAAAGGAGTTGTCCAAGAGTACAAAAAAATGGCTGCTTTCAGAAACGGCGCCACCCCTGACTACAGGTTGTAGATGATATTGCAGTTCAGCTCCATTCACTCAATATGAGTCTGTTGCAATACAAGACACAACCCATGGTCAGAGGTGGCGCTGTATATGAAAGAAAGCATCCATGTTACTCTAAGACATATTTTTTTTATAGGAAAATGATGAAAGATTCCCCCCAACATGGAGATTAAAAGTTTATAAATCTTGTCGTGTCCTGGCCAGCAGCGTCTAGGCTCCACTGCAATATGGGGCTGAAGGGTCATTGAGTGCCATGATGTCGCCATATTGGTTTCTGTGCATTTTCAGCCTGCAAGTGGCGCTGTTGCAGTTACTGTCCATATAGAGGTTTAGTCAGCGACTAATGCGTCACCAGAGACCATATATACATCACATTCATCATGTGTTTAGAGATCTGATGTATAACGCCGTCCTGTCCGTAGAAAAAGACTAATGTCTAATTTCTTAATAGCACTTCTTTTCTAATACTAGGGGGAAATAATGTGTGGCCGCCCCTCCCCCACCCTTGAGGACCCTTTAATGGACAGCAATTAACCCCCTCAGAAACAATTTCACCTGAAGAAATGGAGCAAAAATAGAAAACAAAAAGCGCCACGTTTTTTCCCAGAGTTAGTTACGATCGGGGTTTGTGGCTGTTGGGCATGAATGGGTTACTATTACCGAGCCGTAATGGTGACATTATACACTGTACAATCCCGGCAAATTATCACTGTGGATTCACGTGCAATATCACACCAATGATTTCAACATTGTGGAAAAATTCCTGCAATGTACAAGAAAGCATAAAAATGACAAACTAAGACAGGAATCCATTCTTTACACTGCAGGCTGCCCTCATGTAAATGCCGAGGAATAGAAATATGACTTATGAAATGTGTAGACCCTTAACTAGTAGTAAAGGAGGAGAAAAACATGGCGGCTTTCTTCTAGTATCCGCTCCTCTCTGGTCACAGGCGTCCTGTGTTATCTCTCCTCCATAGAAGTGGATGAGACTGAGCCCTTTCCGTTGCTGCTGGTTCATTGTATACATTGCATCTAGGCTGGAACGTTGTGTTCTTTTGTTGCCCTTGGTAACATGGCATCTGTGCAATGACAGGAAGTCCTCGACCTGTGATTCGCGTGACGCAGCCGCGCTCCCGGATCCCAATAATGACTTTGGGAGAAATGTCGTCTTCTCATCCTTTTTTTTTTTTTTTTTTTTTCTCGCTGATTATTTTCTGTTTGTTTCTATTTCGGCTTCAATAATTCTGTAGGATTAAACGAATCAAAACAATGTCATTTTAATTAGTGGTTTCTGCTGGTAATGAGGACTGGAGATACCCCGTGTGAACAGAAAAATGCAGCAGCCTCTGTGTACGCTAAGATGTGTGCAAATATGAAATATATAAAATGTTGACTGCAGCGCTGCCATACAAACAAGGTGACAAGGCGACCTTGAAAAAATGTGGCACCAGATGCCTCCTGATGGTATTACATGATGGATGAGTATCTGCCAGGATTTCTCTGCATTGAGGACACCAAGAGATGGGCCTTAGACGCAGTGATCGGCTATGGAAACTTAGTGCAGCAGATGAAGGATGCATCATGTTACTTTTTGTAAAAATCAGATGTCCAGCAGTGCAATCAACTCAGACCTGGCAGCAGCCAGTGGGACCATCAACTGTACAGAGAAGTAGTCTTCACGGATGAATTGGAGTGAACAATTATCCCTTCTACATAGAAAGGAGGACTACGGATAGAACTACAGTGATATGTAAAAGTTTGGGCACCCCTGGTCAAAATACTGTTATTGTGAACAGTTAAGCAAGTTTAAGATGAAATGATCTCTAAAAGGCCTAAAGTTAAAGATGTGTCATATATTTTAGGCAAAAATATATATACAGTTTTGTTAAAAAGTGTTCGCTCTCTTCCTGATTTCCTATTCTTTTGCATGTTTGTCACACTTAAATGTTTCAGATCACCAAACAAATGCAAATATTAGACAAAGATAACACAAGTAACACAAAATGCAGTTTATAAATGAAGGTCTTTATTGTTAAGGGGAAAAGAAATCCAAACCTACAGGGCCCTGTGTGATAAAGTGATTGCCCCCTATACCTAATAACTGGTTGGGCCGCCCTTAGCAGTAACAACTGCAATCAAGCGTCTGTGATAACTGGCAATGAGTCCTTTACAATGCTCTGGAGGAATTTTGTCCACTCATCTTTGCAGAATTGTTGTAATTGAGACACATTTTAGTGTTTCCGAGCATGAACCACTTTTTTAAGGTCATGCCACAACATCTCAATCGGATTAAGGTCAGGACTTTGACTCCAAAGTTTTTGTTTTTCTGAAGTCACTCAAAGTTGGACTTGCTGGTGTGTTTTGGATCATTGTCCTGCTGCATAATCCAAGTGCACTTCAGCTTGAGGTCACAAACAGATGGCCGGACATTCTCCTTCAGGACTTTTTGGTAGACAGCAGAATTCATGGTTCCATTTACCACATCAAGTCCTCCAGGTCCTGAAGCAGCAAAACGGCCCCAGACCATCACACTGCCACCACATTTTACTGTTGGTATGGTGTTTCTTTTCTGAAATGCTGTGGTTTTGTCTCGTCAGTCCACAGAGTAGTCTCCCAAAAGTCTGGGGGTCATCAAGATGTTTTCTGGCAAAACTGAGAAGAGCCTTTATGTTCTCATTGCTCAGCAGTGGTTTTTGTCTTGGAACTCTGCCGTGCGGTACTTTTTTTTTTTTTTTCTGTCGCATTCTTATGGTGGAGTCATGAACACTGACCTTAACTGAGGCAAGTGAGGCCTGCAGTTCTTTGGATGTTGTTGTGGGGTCTTTTGTGATCTCTTGAATGAGTCGTTGCTGTGCCCTTTTGGTAATTTTTGTTGGTCGTCCACTCCTGGAAGGTTCACCACTGTTCCATGTTTTCGCCATTTGTGGATAATGGTTATCAATGTGGTTTGCTACCGTGACCTTGGTGACATCCCCACTAGCACTGTGAGAGAAACGGTGCTAGTGGGATGTCACCGAGGTCACGGCAGTTCAGCCCGGCTGGGAACGGAGCTACAGTGACCGGAGGTAACCTCAGTGACGACACTTGGGCTGTGCTCGCAGCAGTACCGTCACCAGTGGTTCTCAGCCTGGACGGTTGCATTTTGGCACCGTTCAGGTTGAAAACTGGTTTTCACCTAGACATGGATTACGGCGTGGGACAGATCGACTGACAGATGAGGGATATTGTTGTTGTTTTTTTTTCTTAATTACAGGAGAACAAGGGCCTCGGAGGAATTAGGCTAGGTCGTAAGTATGGTTTAATTGAGATTATTAAAGGAGTCTGTGTCATTTTTTTCAATTAAAGGACTTTATTCTTGGTGTCTGTTTTCATACAGTGTGACTATGGGGTTAGTAATGGGGGCGTCTTATTGACACCTCTCCATTACTAACCTCTGGGCTTGATGTCATCGGACAATACAAAGGTGACATCAACCCCTGCCCCACTATCACCCCACTTGCCACCGCTACAGGGCAAGTGGGAAGAGCCAGGCAAAGCACCAGAATTGGCGCATCTAATACATGTGCCTTTTCTGGGCAGCTGCGGGTTGCTATTTTTAGGCTGGGGGGCCAATATCCATGGCCCCTTACCAGCCTGAGAATACCAGCTCCCAGCTGACTGCTTTAGCAAGGCTGGTTGTCAAAAATGGGGGGGACCCCATGCCTTCTTTTTATTATTTAAATAATTAAAAAATATGGCGTGGAGACCCTTCTATTCTTCATAACCAGCCTTGCTGAAGCTGACAGCTGAGGGTTGCAGCACCCAACTGTGAGTTTTGCCTCGCTGGTTAACAAAAATACAGGGGGACCCACGCCGGTTTTTTTTTTGTTAATTTACAGCGCAGGAGCGGCTGATAAATACTCCCATCCAGCGCTCCTGCTCTCGCTGTTATTAGTGGCAGCAGGTGTCGGATGATGGGAGCAGTTGTTAACTTTATACCTCCAATCACAGCTGAGCGCTCACGCTGTCTTTTGACAGCTTGGGAACCGCGGCTTTCTTATCGGCGGGGATGGTTACAAAACCGATCAGAAGCGGTGTTCGCCATGCTGTCATGCACATGACAGAACGACAAACACCCGGTATTCGGGCAGCCAAACCCAAACAGTAACATAGACGACCTAGTGTTTGGTGTCTGTGCCCAAACAGTAGGTGTTCTTTACGGATGCCGAACTTTACTGTTTGGGTTCGCCCGTCTGTATTTATAACCTTTTCCAGGCAGATATATTTTGATTACTTTGATATTCATTTTTTCCAGAACTTCTTTGGATCACGACATGATGTCTAGCTTTTGAGGATCTTTTGGTCTACTTCACTTTGTCAGGCAGGTTCCATCTAAGTGATTTCTTGACTGAGAACAGGTGTGGCAGTAATCAGGCCTGCATGTGGCTAGGGAATGTGAACTCCGCTTCCCAAAGATGTGATAAACCACAGTTACTTTGTTTTAAGGGGGCGCAATAACTTTCTCACAAAGGGGCCTGTAGGTTTGAATTTATTTTTCCCTTAATAATAAAGACCTTCATTTAAAAACTGCATTTTGTATTTACTTATGTTATCTTTGCCTAATTACATTTGTCTGGTGTTCTGATACATTTAAGTGTGACAACCATGCAAAAGAATAGGAAATCAGGAAGGGGGAAAACACTTTTTTTACACAATTGTATATAGTCTTTTTTTTTTTTTTTAAATTACAAAAAGCAAAATGGACCGAGTCACCCGTCAGGGTCATGGGGTACTCGGTACCGGGTCCGGTCGCAATTAAAGGGGTCCATGGCCCTGGGCACCCAAGTAAAAGGGACGGTCTTTAAAGGGGTTGTGGAAATAAGGAAAGTTTGTGACGCCACCTGTGGTTCTCGGGTCAGAGGTGACCGATTCTGCTTAAAGGGGTCCTCTGGTGGCGATGGTGCTGCAGCAAAGATGATGTTGCTTCCTACAGGTGAAGCGGTGTCCCCAGGGCTCCCGGTGTACTTGGCAGGGATGGTGAATGCCGCAAATAATTGGAGGACACAGGATTGCAGTCTTTACCTGGTTTACTGAGATGGTATTCAGCTTCAGTCCCAGGGTACCGGTAACAGGTGTAGCTGGAGTCCAGGCAGCCTGAAGACAGGTAGAAATCCCCTTGACAGGTCAGTTTGGGAGCCTTCCACTATGCGCTGGTCTGTGGTCCCTTGCTGCCTGTAGCTCTCTAACAAGGCCCTTTCTTCCCTGTCCAGGGACAGTACCTGCACGGTAGGCAACTTGAGCCGTCTCTTTTGGGTCTCTATTCACAATGACTCTGGACTCTGCTGCTCTACCTCAGGTTATATGTGGGCAAGTCCCTTTTAGTTTCCTGCCCTCCGGTTCTGCCGTGGGGCTTGCAGTCCCTCTCAGCCTCGGGCTCTCGGTACCCGGTTTCTGCGCTCAGCTTAGAGAGGCCCAGTAGCAGTCTTTCTCTAGCTCCTAAGTACCTCTGTGCTCCTTCACTGTCTGCTACCAACTGTCAACTGTCTGCTTGTCTGTCTAGCAACTGCCTAGCAACTGAGTCATCCTCCTGACCAGAGAGAGAAGCTCCCCTCAAGTCGGGTGTAGAGCTCCCCCTTCTGGCTTGGAGTCAGAATGTGTTGCATGTAAGGTTACCTGACAAAGGGATTCCTCCTGTCTCCAGGCATGGCATTACCCTCCCCCAGAGGAAGGTAAAACCACTGTGGTACCTGAACTCCTGGGGTGCCACATTACCAATGCAACAAGTTTCGGCACCCTTGGAGATTTGTATTCTCAGATAATTTTGACCAAGGTTTCAGACCTTAATTAGCCAGTTAGGGTTATGGCTTGTTCACTGTCATCATTAAGAAAGGCAAATTTCCCAGCTTTATAAAAACCCAGCCACCTCTAACCTTGTGCCAAAAACACCAGCCATGGGTTCTTCTAAGCAGCTGTCGAGCACCCTGAATATGTAAATGGTGGAGGCCCACAAAGCAGGAGAATACTATAAGAAGACAGCAAAGCGTTTACAAGTTGCCCTTTCCTCAGCTCAAAATGTAATTAAGAAATGGCAGTTACCAGGAACACTGGCTGTCAAGATAAGGTCTGGAGAGGCAAATCAGAAGCTTTGCTTGACTGCAAAAGACCTCCAGAAAGATTTAGCAGTCTCTGGAGTTCTGGTACATTGTTCTACTGTTCAGAGACACCTGCACAAATATGACCTACATGGAAGAGTCATCAGAAGAAAACCTCTTCAGCGTCCTCAACATAAAATTCAGCCCCAGAAATATGCAAAAGAACATCTAAATAAACCTGATGCAATTTGGAAAAAAGTCCCGTGGACCTAAGAGCTTAAAGTATAACTCTTTGGCCACAATGATCAAAGGTATGTGTGGCGAAAAAAAAAAAAAGAATTTCAGGAAAAGATCATCTCGCCAACCATTAAGCATCGGAGTGGATCAATCATACTTTGGGGCTGTGCTGCAACCAATGGCATGAGAAACATTTCACTGGTAGAGGGAAGAATGGATTTAATGAAATGTCAACAAATTCTTGGTACAAACATAACACCATCTGTAAAAAAGCTGAAGGTGAAAAGAGGATGGCTTCTACAAATGGATAATGATCCTAAACACACGTCAGAATCCACAATTGGCGGCCACAAAAGGCGCAAGCTGAAGGTTTTACAATGGCCCTCACAGTCCCCTAATAATAATAATCTTTATTTATATAGCGCCAACATATTCCGCAGCGCTTTACAGTTTAACAGTTTCAAACACAACAGTCATAAGTAACAATGTTATTGTATTGCTAATTAAAGCAAAATAAGACGACCCTGCTCGTGAAAGCTTACAATCTACAATGAGGTGGGGGAGATACAAAGCACAGGTGCGTATTTGCAATTATGTATTTACAATGATGGTCCAGCCATCTTCAGGGGGTGGGGGATAGATGGAGATAGTGAATGGGCTACACACAAACATAAAATGACTGATTAGGGAACGTGGTAGGCCGCTCTGAACAAATGTGTTTTGAGGGAGCACCTAAAACTATGCAAATTGTGGATGGTCCTAATTTCTTGGGGTAAAGCATTCCAGAGGATTGGCGCAGCACGGGAGAAGTCTTGGAGTTGGGAGTGGGAGGTACGGATTAGTGCTGAGGTTAGTCGAAAGTCATTTGCAGAGCGCAGCTGTCGGCTAGGCCGATAGACAGAAATTAGGGAGGAGATGTAAGGGGGTGCCGCACTGTGGAGAGCTTTGTGGGTGAGAACAAGTGCTTTGAATTGTATCCTGTAATGAATGGGCAGCCAGTGTAAAGACTGGCGAAGAGCAGACGGGTCCGAGTAATGATTAGCCAGATGGACGACCCTGGCTGCTGCATTAAGGATAGACTGGAGAGGGGAAAGTCGAGTAAGGGGGAGGCCAATTAATAGAGCGTTACAGTAGTCCAGGCGGGAGTGGATCAGGGCGACAGTGAGGGTTTTTGTTGTTTCCATGGTGAGAAAAGGGCGGATTCTATAGATGTTCTTTAGAGCGCAAGAGATTGTATATGGGATGTGAAGGAGAGATCGGAGTCAAACATAACACCCAGACAGATATAGATATATATACGGTATATATAATATATTTTTTTTACTTAAAGGCTATGTGCAAACGTTGCGGATTAGCCTTAGGAAATTCTGGTGTGGATTCTGCCTCTGCTTGGCAGAAAACACAGCTACGGATTTTGTGCGGATCCGCAGTGTTTTTTGTGGGTTTTTGCTGTGTTTTTTTTGCAGATTTCTATAATGGAATGGGTACAAAAACGCTGCAGATTCGCAAAAAAGAAGTGACATGCTACTTCTTTTAAACCGCAGCGTTTCCGCAGCGGATTTTCCGCAAAGTGTGCACAGCTTTTTTTTTTCTCATTGATTTACATTGTACTGTAAATCAATTGCGGATCTGCAGCGTTTCTGCACCACAAAAAACGCTGCGGATCTGCAGAGAATCCGCAACGTGTGCACATAGCCAAAAGGTGACACATTTCCTTTGTATAGTTAACTTTAAGTCTTTTATTATTTCCTCTTCAACTTGCTTAATTGTGCAAACTAAGTTTTCCGTGCCAGTATGCAAAAAACATAGGAATTGGGGTCCAGGTCTCTAGACTGAGGAGTCACAATGTGAAATATTTAGCCATAACAGAAGCAGATTGTTCCTGAAGGGCTAGAGAGCAGCATAATAATGAGGGTCTGCAGGAGTAGTGACGCATGGAGGAGGGTCCTGCAAGTTTGGGGCAGCATTAGAGCAAATGGAGTTGTGGATTTAGTCAGGATTTCCCAAATGTTGAGAAATCTAGGCAAACACAGACCCATCAGTTTACACCATCAGGAGGCGTCTGATCAGCTCCAAATTTATTCAGGAGCTGGCAAACAAGCACCAACATCCAGACAATGTCATAAAGAATGAAGACTCCAGCGAATAATGTTCTAGCCTCACTGAGCCCCGTGTCACATCATCCCATTTGATCTGGAATCACGTGAAGAGACAGGAGGATCCACACAAGCCTCAGGAGATCTGGGGTCAGGTCTCCAAGATGTTTGGTACACGCTCCTGCCGAGATCCTCCATAACCTGTGTGTAAGTGAGAAGAAGTGATGGAGGCGACGGGCGGTCACCAGATACTGGTGATGGAGGCGACAGGCAGTCACTTGCACTGATTGGATTTAGATTAATCTTTTATTCATTAACTTTGTATTTTTTCAGTTTTTTTTATAAAAATCCTACCAAAAAGAATCCTTTCGGAACACTTTCCTCTTTTAACGTTGCCCATAATTTTAATAAATCCATTGAGAAACCAACAAGTCTTTTCATGTGGAAAAAGAAAATTAAAATAATGTGTTTGCATAAATCTGCACACCCATACACTATTTTGTTGCAGTCACATGTGAATTTATGTAAGCATCCAGTCTCTTTGGTCGGGCTCTATCAGCGCGGCACATCTAGGATTGACAATGTTTGCCTGCTTTTCCGTGCAGCATCTCCACATCTTTCAGATTGTGGGGGCATCTCCTGTGTACAGTGCCCTCTTTAGGTCAGCACAAATTTTAAACTGAATGCAGGTCTGGGATCTGGTTGGGCCATGGTGAAGCTGTTCTTTTGGTGACTTGTAGGTTACTTGGGGTCCTTGTTGTGCTGAAACGTGAAATTAATTTTCAACCGTATATTGCAGAGCTTTTAATACAAAATTATCTGATATTTGGTATGTTCATAATTCCCTCCATCTTGACCTAAAGCCCCAGTTCAAGCTGCCAAAAACCAGCCCAAAGTATAATGCTTGCTCCACCATGCTTCTCTGTGGCTATGGAGGGGTAATATTCCTGTTGAGATTATGTACAAAATGCTCCATTTGTGTCTCATCAGACATAACCGATGTACCTTTTACCTCTTCATCAATTTTTGAGTGATGTTCAGTTCTAGGTAATGTCAGTGTTGCAGTGTTGTGCCAAATTTAAGCCACTTCTTGCTGTTCCGTGCTAATCTGATGCCTTGGAAATGTTTTTATACTCTTCTTCTTCCTGATAACTTTCCACAGTGAGATCCTTTGCTGTGTTGTCAGCTGTTTACAAACCAGGAAATGGCAGGAAAATCCTCCTGGAACCGTGAAACATTTTCTGGGGTTAATCAGAATCACTGTACATGACGGCGGCCGAGCACCGACTACTATGTAACATGAGGGGAAATGTGATCTACCTATTCTTAACACAACCACATCCCCAATTATAAGAGGGTGTACACACTTATGCCTCCACATCGTTTTACTGTTTTTGTCTTTATTTTTTACCTCCATAATTATTCCACTTTGTTACTCAAATAGGATGGGTGACATTAAAGGGGAAGTAAAGTTATGAAACTTTTTTTTAATTAAAGCTTTTGCATGACAAAAACCTGTCATTTAACAGGGGGTGTAGACTTTTTATATTCACTATGTGTTGCTAATATTTACTTATACACGCACAGATACAGGACAGGAGACCTGGGTCTGCAGTGTCTACAGTTGTAGACGACAACAACAAAGAAATGCAAAGTTTTTTGTAATTCCCTATAATTCCTTTGTGATCTGGGCGCAGCACTTCGCTCATATTGGTTGCGTTGCTAGTTTCCCACGTGAATACTTTTGTGATAATTGAAACACATCCCAGATGGCGCACACACACGCGCGGCATTAGGAAGCGGCACACATTTTAATTAGGTTAAATGAAAAATAAGGTGCACGGCTGGCAGCACGAGCGCGGAGGTTAACACTGAAGCCATGTGGGCTCGGACCTGCGAAATGTGTCCTGGAATTAAAGTGATGAGGGGTAAAGATTAGTTTTGTCTTATTACAACTTAAAGGGAATTTAATTGTAACTCCCAAGGCCCTGAGGCCAAGGCACCGCATGTGGCTCTTACAGGAGCGAGCGTGCGCCAAGAGGCGGATTTCACAAGCTTCACTGCACTAATACAGTAGCACGCTGGCATCGCCCATGTAAATGGCTGCAAGAAAAAATTCAGCTGGAAAGTCTCTGAATGGGTTAATTACCCTATAGTTAAGCAATGGGGGTCATTCACAAATTGGAGAAGCCTAAAAAGGATGCTGTAAAGCTGTGGATCCTGACATGGTGGATTGTTCGCCACCAGTCCCTCTGCTCAATGAAGGATTACCAGCGAATGGCCGACAATCGCAATGAGCTGTCACAATCGCACTTAGCTCGGGTGTAAGGCCACCTTGACGTTTGCACCTATGATTGAATAAAGACCTAAAGTAAGAGAGTTGCCGTCACCGGACACCTTTACTTAAAGGGCTTGTCCACCACTCTGCTATGAGAAGGTCTGAAATGCTTCTAGTTTAAATTGTCATTTGCAAGATCTCTGCTTGCTGTCAGCAAATGAATGCATTCATTAATCCAGAGGTTTAAATTGATCACTTAAGCCTTCTCACACAGTTGATTGGAATACTGAAACTTTGTGGGCCTGAGGGCCCCATTGTGGACGTCTACCTGAACCAATGCAAGGACCGAAATATAAGGGGTATTGCCATCTGAGACATTTATTGCATAGAAAGTGTCGGAACCACTACTAAGACTCCCACCTTTTTGGAAAAATGAGGGGTCATGGTCTTTAACGTTTACACCCCAAAGTGCAAGTGACCCCCATTATAGTCCATGTAAATTACAACCGTCACACTGATGTACCCTCTTTTTGGGCTGCCCTAGGTTCAGCAGTCCAATATTCTGCCAATTCATGTGGATCCCATAGAGGCACATGGGGCCCCATAAGTTTGTACTCCTCTCTTCTCTGCACTTTGTGGCACCACTTCTTTCTGGCATGGAAAATACATGGCAGCAGTCGGCATGTCCAAGGCCAGACTGGTGCGGTAGAGGATAGCACCGCAGATTGTGCTCTCCTGGTCTGCACTGTCCTCTAACATTTCCGGCTGGACTCTAAGGATACATTGTTACAGGAGTGTTCTGTTCTCCACACAGGGAATTGCACACACCGATACATTGTAGCGAGTCCTCAGCTGTGTGCGCAGGGCTAGTAGTAATTATAGGAGGGTGCAGCATCCTTTATATAGGATGGGACGAGCGGTTAAGTGATTCATCAATATCTGTATCCGCAGATCGATTGATGATTCTCCGGAGATTAATCCTGTATTTGACTTCCTGCTCTGATAACGTTGAGATCTCGTTATCGTCACTTATCGCCCTGAATCAACATCAGGCCACAGATTATGGCGTCTATTATCACCCATGCAGGTTCACATGTTGACTTTCTAGACTGAGTAGGATTGTTCCTGGGGCCCCTGACGCCCCACATGTCTGCAGGATTTATTCACAATTGTAAGTCTCTAAGGCTCCTTTCAAACTAGCGTCGTACGACGCATGTCGCAATGCGACGTTCCGACGCATACTGTGCAAGCGCCACACAACGGGGGCAGCGGATGCAGTTTTTCAACGCATCTGCTGCCCCATTGTGAGAGGCGGGGGCGGAGTTCCGGCCACGCATGCGCGATCGGAAATGCTGGACACGACGCACCAAAAAACGTTACATGCAACGTTTTTTGGTGGCGACGGACCGACGCAACCGTCGCACGATGGTTGCGACGTGTGACAATGCGTCGCACTGTGTCACTAATGCACGTCAATGGAGAAAAAACGCATCCTGCAAGCACTTTTGCAGGATGCGTTTTTCTACAAAACGACGCATAGCGACGTGCAGTGCACGACGCTAGTGTGAAAATAGCCTAAGAGTTCAGTGACGTTGAAGCCATCTATCAGACGTTTCCCTCCCTCTACCCTGTTGATCTAGCATGGACGATAAGCCAATATGTACATTAATGGCGTGTCGCCCAGAAGTTGTAGAATGTTTTTCCGCCAACTTCCCCTATTAGTTGGAAAGTCTCATCAATTTTTTGAGAAATCCCCAATAATCTTGTGTCTATGGAGTAGTTAAATCTTTACTCCATCGCATGGTTGGAGTTTTCTGTGTTTTTAACATGGCACTAACTAATAGAGAGCTGAGCTGTGTGAGCGATCATTCTCTGATGCACCCCTTCCACAGTTGCCCCTGAGCAGCGATTTTGGGTCTTACAGAGAAAAAGGTGGGTTTAAGTTATTTATTTTTAGAGTACTATTGATTCCTGGCTACTGTACATGTGAAGAGGGTTACATACAAAATACAGATACAAATCACAATGAACAGATTTACAATGACAGACTGGTACAGAAGGGAGAAGGCCCGGCCCTTGCGGGCTTAAAGTCTACAGGATAATCGGGAAAGAAACAGAAGGTTGGGGGATTGTGGCAGCTCCTGTGCTGGTGAGGTGACAGTGGGATCATTGCAGGCTGTGGCAAGACTGTAGCTCTGGTGGTGAGGCGGCAGCTGTGGTGGTAAGGTGACAGTGGGGTCATTGTAGGCTGTGGTGAGGCGGCGGTGGTGGCGAGGTGACTGCGGGGTCATTGCAGGTTGTGGTGAGGTGACTGCGGGGTCATTGCAGGTTGTGGTGAGGTGACTGCGGGGTCACTGCAGGCTGTAGTGAGGTAATTGTAGGGTCATTGCAGGTTGTGGTGAGGTGACTGCGGGGTCATTGCAGGTTGTGGTCAGACGGTAGCTCCGGTGGTGAGGCGGCAGCTGTGGTGGTAAGGTGACAGTGGGGTCATTGTAGGCTGTGGTGAGGTGACTGCGGGGTCATTGCAGATTGTGGTGAGGTGACTGCGGGGTCATTGCAGGTTGTGGTCAGACGGTAGCTCCGGTGGTGAGGCGGCAGCTGTGGTGGTAAGGTGACAGTGGGGTCATTGTAGGCTGTGGTGAGGTGACTGCGGGGTCATTGCAGGTTGTGGTGAGGTGACTGCGGGGTCATTGCAGGTTGTGGTCAGACGGTAGCTCCGGTGGTGAGGCGGCAGCTGTGGTGGTAAGGTGACAGTGGGGTCATTGTAGGCTGTGGTGAGGTGACTGCGGGGTCATTGCAGGTTGTGGTGAGGTGACTGCGGGGTCACTGCAGGCTGTAGTGAGGTAATTGTAGGGTCATTGCAGGCAACGGTGGTGGTCATGTGGCAGTGGGGTCATTGCAGGCTTTGGTGAGGTGACTGCGGGTCATTGCAGGCTTTGGCTTTCTTGAAAAGATGGGTTTTCCAGTTTCGTCTGAAGGTTTTGAATGTGGTGGATAATAATCAGACATGTTGGGGTACAGAATTTCAGAAGATGGGGGGGATACATCTTAAAGGTGATTTGGTGTGAAATGTACAAGTGTGGAGGAAAGAAGGAGGTCTTGGGAGGCCTGGAGATTAGCTTGTAGATATACTGAAGAGACCAATTATGGACGGCTTTATAGGTCAATATGAGTAGTTTGAACTGGGTATGTTGGGGAGTTGGGAGCCAATGTAGGGATTTGTAGAGGGGAGAACTGGAGGAGTAGCGAGGACAGAGTGTTTGGTCATGCAGCAGAGTTAAGGATGAACTCAAGAGATGCGAGTGTTAGCAGGGAGGCCACAAAGGAGGATGTTCCAGTAGTCCAGGTAGGAGATGAGTGCACTATCATTTCTGCAGATTCAGGGTTCATTAAACAATGGATTCTGTAAGTTTACACTGGGCCTTTTTGCTGCAGCAAAACCTGATTTCTTGTCAGGAAAGAAGCTGCTGCAAAAACGCAGGTTTAGGTGAGTTTTTGGTTTGTTTTTTTGTGTCTTTGTCCATATGCTAATGTCCATGACTTTTCTGCAGAAAAAAACGCTGCAAATAATGATACCTGTGTTTTTGCAACATTTTTTTTGAACACCCGTTCAAGCCAATGGGTGAACAAAGCTTCAAAAACGCTGAAAGAAGTGACATTCTCTATGTCCAAAAAAGCACAAAATCCTGATGTTAAAAAAAAAAACAATGTGTGTGCATGAGATTTCTGAAATCTCATAGGCTTTGCTGGTACTGTAAAAAGCAGCTGAAAATTAGCATAAAAAAGCAGCAAAAACACCCAGTGTGAAAATACCCTAAAACTTTTTCAGTTGGAAGTGCCAGGAGGTGGTGGTAAGGGCTTGGACATCGGGGGTGAAGGAAAGGGCAGAGTCGAGGTTTGCTCCAAGGCAGCGGACTTTCCTCACAGGGGAAAGCATGATGTCGTGTTTGATGAGTTAGGGTACCGTCACACAGTGGCATTTTTATCGCTACGACGGTACTATTCGTGACGTTCTAGCGATAAAGTTACGATCTCGCAGTGTCTGACACGCAGCAGCGATCAGGGACCCTGCTGAGAATCGTACGTCGTAGCAGATCGTTTGAAACTTTCTTTCGTCGCTGGATCTCCCGCTGTCATCGCTGGATCGTTGTGTGTGACAGCGATCCAGCGATGCGTTCGCTTGTAACCAGGGTAAACATCGGGTTACTAAGCGCAGGGCCGCGCTTAGTAACCCGATGTTTACCGTGGTTACCAGCGTAAAAGTAAAAAAAAAAAAACCGTACATACTCACCATCTGATGTCCGTCAGGTCCCTTGCCGTCTGCTTCCCACTCTGACTGTCTGCCGGCCGGAAAGTGAGAGCAGATCACAGCGGTGACGTCACCGCTGTGCTCTGCTCTCACTGTACGGCCGGATCTCAGTCAGAGCAGGAAGCGGACGGCAAGGGACCTGACGGACATCAGATGGTGAGTATGTACGGTTTTTTTTTTTTTTTACTTTTACGCTGGTAACCACAGTAAACATCGGGTCTGCGCTTAGTAACCCGATGTTTACCCTGGTTACCAGCAAACCTCGGCATCGTTGGTCGCTGGAGAGCGGTCTGTGTGACAGCTCCCCAGTGACCACACAACCACTTACCAACGATCACTGCCAGGTCGTATCGCAGGTCGTGATCGTTGGTAAATCGTTATGTGAGACGGTACCCTTAGGTGAGATTAAGGAAAGAGAATTAATTCAGTTTTGTCCACTTTGAGCTTTAGGAAGAGAGAGGAGGAGGCAGATATGGCTGATAGACACACTGGGATTCTGGACTGCAGAGAGGTGACGTCTGGGCTCAATAGGTAGGTAGAGCTGATCTATTCCCCCCCCAAAAAAAAGCAGTGCATTACTGACTTCAGGTGGTAGTTAAACAAAGCTGAACTGTAAAGACCCCCAACTGATCATATGATACAGTTGTGTGAAAGTGTTTGCCCCCTTAAGGTACCTTCACACTAAGCGACTTTGCAGCGATAACGACAACGATCCATGACGTTGCAGCATCCTGGATAGCGATATCGTTGTGTTTGACACGCAGCAGCGATCTGGATCCTGCTGTGATATCGCTGGTCGTTGCTGAAAGTCCAGAACTTTATTTGGTCGTCAGATCGGCGTGTATCGTCGTGTTTTACAGCAAAAGCAACGATGCCAGCAATGTTTTACAATGGTAACCAGGGTAAATATCGGGTTACTAAGCGCAGGGCCGCGCTTAGTAACCCGATATTTACCCTGGTTACCATTGTAAAAGTAAAAAAAAAAACACTACATACTCACCCTCTGATATCTGTCACGTCCCCCGGCGTCCGCGCTGCTGCTCAGAGCTTCCTGCACTGAATGTGTCAGTGCCGGCCGTAAAGCAAAGCACAGCGGTGATGTCACTGCTGTGCTTTAGGGCCGGCGCTTACACAGTGCAGGGAAGCTGAAGGCGAGGGACGCGACAGACACGGCAATGTAAGTATGTAGTGTTTGTTTTTTTTTTACATTTACACTGGTAACCAGGGTAAACATCGGGTTACTAAGCGCGGCCCTGCGCTTAGTAACCCGATGTTTACCCTGGTTACCCGGGGACTTCGGCATCGTTGGTCGCTGGAGAGCTGTCTGTGTGACAGCTCTCCAGCGACCACACAGCGACGCTGCAGCGATCGGCATCGTTGTCGATATCGCTGCAGCGTCGCTTAATGTGACGGTACCTTTACCGATTTCCTATACTTTTGCATGTTTGTCACACTTAAATGTTTCAGATCACCAAATAAGGGTATGTGCACACGCTGTGGATTTTGCTGCGGATCCGCAGCGGATTTGACGCTGCGGATCCGCAGCAGTTTTCCCAAAGTTTACAGTACCATGTAAACCTATGGGAAAAAAAAACCGCTGTGCACATGCTGCGGAAAAATCCGCGCAGAAACGCAGCAGATTATTTTCCGCAGCATGTCAATTCTTTCTGCAGATTCCGCAGCGGTTTTCAACCTGCACCAATAGGAAAGTGCAGTTGAAAACCCGCAGAAGAAACCGCAGTGAAAACCGCAGTGGTTTTGCACTGCAGATTTTCCAAATCCGCTGCGGAAAAATCCGCAGCAGAATCCGCAACGTGTGCACATACCCTAAATGTAAGTATTAGACAAAGACAACACAAGTAAACACAAAATGCAGTTTATAAAGTAAGGTCTTAATTATTAAGGGAAAAATATATATGCAAACCTGCAGGTTCCCTTTGTGAAAAAGTGATTCCCCCCCCTTAAGGGTATGTTTCCACGGTCAGGAAACGCTGCTTTTTTGACGCTGCGCAGAGCTGCAGCGTCAAAAAAGCAGCGTCCAGATGTTCCAGCATAGTGGAGGGGATTTTATGAAATCCCGTCTCCACTATGCGTGGAAACCCGCACGCGGCGGCCCTGCGACTCCGGACATGCTGCGCGTCTTTTCAGATCGCAGCATGTCCGTACACCTTGCGGGGACGCAGCGTCCCCGCAAGGCATATCACAGGGCGCTATGGGACAGAGCGATCATCCCGGATGTGAAGAGTTAACACATCCGGCATGATCGCGTCCCAGAAAGGGGGCGGGGCTTAGCGCCGAGCGGCTTCGCCGCTGCGGCGATACCGCCGCCCATCCGTACCATGGAGACATACCCTAAGGGTATGTGTCCACGTTCAGGAAACGGTGAGTTTTTGACGCAGCGTTGAGCAGCATGCATAAAAAACGCAGCGTCCAGATGTTACAGCATAGTGGAGGGGATTTCATGAAATCCTGTCTCCACTATGCAGTAAAAGACGCATGCGGCAGACCCGAGAAAACTCACATGCGGGCACGTCTTTTAAGAATGCAGCATGTCCTTACATTGCAGAAAAAACTCAAGGACAACGCAGGTGACCTGCCAGTGACCTCAGGTGCAGATTTGGTCAGGATTTTAGCGGGGCCGCTATTTGTAAGGCACCGCCTCTTCACGAGACGTCTCGCCGCTCAGAAGAAGCTCCGTTTGACATTAACCCAACCGGCACCCACAAGGCCTACGGCTTCCAGCCAATCACCTCTCCCCACTCTTCTTCTTGCTTACAGGAAGCCCGTGTTGCTATTGGTGGTTGCGCGGAGACGAGCAATTGGATGTTCCTCAACTACAGTGGGCGGGAATGCGAGCGGCAGGGATGCGTTGTCCCGGTTACCTGTCCCGCGCCGGTCATATTGTTTCGCCCGGTGTTCCTGATGTGAAGTGACGCGGGCCTCTTCTGTGAGGCTTCCCGCTCTACTTCTTCTCAGTTGGTCTTATGGTGGGGCTGTTCCTGACCGCAGTGTAATATCTGCATAGAGGAGCCATGTCTCACCGGCTGTCTAAGGAGGAGTTGGATGAGCAGTTTGAAGAGTTCTTAAAAGAGGTAACTCACAAGGATCTGCACTATCCCGGGGCACTAGGACCCTGGGCACTGGCCGCTGCCTCACACCTCTCACAACGTGATGGCATATGTCAGCTACAACAGAGCTACCAATGGTGTGTGTGGTGCCGGCTTCTGCCCTTCCACAGCTACCTGCGATTATATATTATACTGTTATTACACGGCCACAGGTCTCCTTATTGCTCAGTGGTGCCATATCCTTAGGATAGGATATTAGTGGGGGCTCCATATCAGGGACCAGCTCTGAATACAGTGTAGAGGCCATTCTTCGGCTCTGCAGCTCCACTCCTAATGAAATGGATGGGGCTGATCTGCAGCACCCTGGTACACGGAGCTGTGCCAGATCTGTACGCTGTGGACCACTTACACATGTCCATACTGCTCTGTACTGGATGCCTAATGCAGGGGTCCCCAACCCGTAGCTCGCGAGCCACATGTGGCTTGCCTGCCCCTGACATGTGGCTCGCCGACGATCACGGAAAAAAAGTCCCCAGGGAGCCGCCCCACTGCCTGTAATACCCACCCAGGGCGGGCGTCAGCACCCGGGCAAGTACCAGGGCCCTGAGCAGGCAGGGGACCTACTCGCCGTCGGGGACACTGGCGTGCTATAGTGCCGGCCCCCGTGAGTGGACCCCCCCCCGCCTGCTCCTGGCCCCGGCACTTGCGATACTTACCTCTCCCGGTTCCAGCGCTGCAGTGTCTTCCATCCTCTGACTGTGACGTTCAGGTCAGAGGGCGCGATGACGTCACCAGTGTGCGCCCTCTGCCTGACCAGTCGCAGCACAGAGAGCAGGAAGATGCCGACAGTGAAGAGTCCAGAGCAGCGACAAGCAACGAGAGGTGAGTATTTCATTTTTTTTTTATATTTGGAGCAATATATGGGGACCATCAGTCGGGGCCCAAATATGGAACATTATTTGGGGCCAGTAATATAGGGAGGATCCTATGGGGCCAGTAATATAGGGAGCATCTTATGGGGCCAGTAATATAGGGAGCATCTTATGGGGCCAATTTAATATGGAGCATCTTATGGGGCCAATTCCATATGGAGCAGTATATGGAGCCAATTCCATATGGAGCAGTATATGGGGCCAATTCCATATGGAGCAGTATTTGTGGCCAATTACATATGGAGCAGTATATGAGGCCAATTCCATATGGAGCAGTATATGGGGCCAATAATATATGAAGCATCTTATGGGACTGTTAAAGGGTATTGACTTTTAAGATTGCTACTTCCAATAGGTGGCACTAGAGTTCAATATGCATAACAATAATGTAAAATACATAAGGATAGAGTGAAAGCGAAAATCTGCATGTTATTATTTGTGCCTTCTCTAGGTTTTTATATGACTATCTGCATTGTGGCTCTCGACCAACTTTCATAGCGGAATGTGGCTCTCAAGGTAAGAAAGGTTGGGGACCCCTGCCCTAAAGCATAAACTGAGTTCACATTCTCCAGCCACACCCACACCTGATTACTGCCACACTTGTTCTCAATCAAGAAATCACTTACATAGGACCTGCCTGACAAAGTAGACCAAAATACCCTCAAAAGCTATCCATCATGACGCGATCCAAAGAAACTCTGGAAATAATTAGAAACAAAAAGTTGAGATCTATCCATCTGGAAAAGGTTATAAAGCCATTTCTAAAGCTTTGGGACTCCAGCGAACCACAAATGATGAAAACATGGAACAGCAGTGAACCTTCCCAGGAGTGGCCGGCTGACCAAAATTACCCCAAGAGCTCAGCGACGACTCATTCAAGAGGTCACAAAAGACCCCACAACACCATCCATAAAACTGCAGGCCTCACTTGCCTCAGTTAAGGTCAGTGTTCATAACTCCACCATAAGAAAGAGACTGGGCGAAAATGGCCTGCATGGCAGAGTTCCAAGACAAAAGCCACTTCTGAGCAATAAGAACTAAAAGGCTTGTCTCAGTTTTGCCAGAAAACATCTTGATGATCCCCAAGACTTTTAGGAGAATACTCTATAAACTGACGAGACGAAGGTTGAACTTTATGGAAGGTGTATGTCCCATTACATGTGGCATAGAAGTAACACAGCATTTCAGAAAAGGAACATCATACCAACAGTAAAATGTGGTGGTAGTGTAATGGTCTAGGGCTGTTTTTTTCCTTCAGGTCCTGGAAGACTTGATGTGGTAAACAGAGCCATGAATTCTGCTTTCTACCAAAAAATCCTGAAGGAGAATGCCCGGCCATTATTCGTGACCTCAAGCTGAAACGCACTTGAGGGCAATGATCCAAAACACACCAGCAAGTCCACTTCTGGCTTAAGAAAAACAAAAGTAAGACTTTGGAGTGGCCTAGTCAAAGTCTTGACCTTAATCCGATTGAGATGCAGTGGCGTGACATTGAAAAGGCGGTTCATGCTCGGAAACCTCCATTGTGGCTGAATTACAACAATCCTGCAAAGATTAGTGGCCAAAATTCCTCCAGAGCATTGTAAAGACTCATTGCCAGTTATCGCAAACACTTGATTGCAGTTGCTGCTGCTAAGGGTCAGCCCAACCAGTTAATAGGTTTAGGGGCAATCACTGTTTCCACAAAGGGCCTTATAGGTTTGGATTTCTTTTTTCCTTTAATAATAAAGACCTTCATTTAATAACTGCATTTGTGTTTCGTGTGTTATCTTTGTCTAATATTTACATTTGTTTGGTGATCTGAAACATTTAAGTGTGACAAACATGCAAAAGAATAGGAAATCATGAAGGGGGCAAACTCATTTTCACACAACTGTATGGACAAGGAGCATTTGGTATACAGAAAATAAACAAAGAAGCTCATCCATCCTGCTGTAAAGAAGTCTGTATGGGGTATGGAACAGAGTTTCAGCCTCCGATCTCTCCACCGACCTGAAAGATGATATTGGGAGGAGAAGGTTTAAATGTAAAATGCTCAACACTATTATTCTCGGGGAGATAAGTGACTGCCAGAGTATCCTGGAGGAGAGGGACAGTGGGGTCTCTGTAGGAGAGGAACAGGTGGTTCTAGGGGCAATAGAAGAGAATGACTGCCTGACCCTTGGTTTTCTTGTCTGCTTTTTGTAGTTGTAGGACTGACAGCAGGGTTGAGATACACCACAGTCTGTTTCCAATAGAAACCAGAAGTATTGTGATTGCAGCTCTGGATGCTATACTGAAAATTAGTAAACAGTGAAGAGCAAAAGTTTGGACACACCTTCTCATTTAAAGATTTTTCTTGGAATTCTCTTGATGAGTTTCAAGAGGTCGTCACAGGGAATGGTTTTCACTTCACAGGTATGCCCTGTCAGGTTTAATGTAATTTATTTTTCAACAGGACAATGACCCCAAACACACCTCCAGGCTGTGTAAGGGCTATGTGACCAAGAAGGACAGTGATGGGGTGCTACGCCAGATGACCTGGCCTCTACAGTCACCAGGCCTGAACCCAATCGAGATGGTTTGGGGTGAGCTGGACCGCAGAGTGAAGGCAAAAGGGCCAACAAGTGCTAAGCGTCTCTGGGAACTCCTTCAAGATTGTTGGAAGACCATTCCCGGTGACTACCTCTTGAAGCTCATCAAGAGAATGCCAAGAGTGTGCAAAGCAGTCATCAAAGCAAAAGGTGACTACTTTGAAGAATCTAAAATATAAGACATAATTTCAGTTGTTTCACACTTTTTTGTTAAGTATATAATTCCACGTGTTAATTCATAGTTTTGATGCCTTCAGTGTGAATTTACAATTTTCATAGTCATGAAAATACAGAAAAATCTTTAAATGAGAAGGTGTGTCCAAACTTTTGGTCTGTACTGTATCTGTATGACGTAGGGATGCAATAATATATTTAATCTAAAGTGCAGCGAATCGGCACACACCCCTCCATCATATATTCTGCTAATTTTTTTCAAACCCGAGCTCCACTTCAAGTCTCTGAAAGAAAAGGATGAAAAGTCCATAAGAAAAAGCATTAAAAAAAAATTGCTTTGTGTGCTAAACTCCCGGCACTTACATCGGTGAGCACACATTAAAGGCTTTCATCAACTTCCAAAACACCTTGGTTCACTAATATATACTGATCGCTACCGAAAACACAAGTAGGTCAGGTAAAGGCGCGGGGGACCCGGTATTTGTGCCCGTCACTCACAATGTTTGCAATAACTGCTTCAGGCAGGAAAGTCTGTAGTTAACATTGGGGAATCAGGGGTGTCGGGTAGGGTTCAGGGCTCAGTACTGCTTATTGCCTCTAGAGGCAGTGGTGGCCAGTGAGAGATCCTAGCTGTTTTCTTGTGTGTGTATATAGAGGCGTGTGTGTATATATATATATATATATATATATATATGTGTGTGTATATATTATAGATAGATAGATATATTTATTTATGATTTTTTTTGCGCATCCGTATGCCCCTCTTAGTGCTGCTATTGATCTGTGTTGCTAGAGGTGGGCTTTAAGCAGAATCAATCTCCTTCCCCCTCTGGCAGCTGTATAGTTCCTACTTACGTCCCCTGCACCAGTAGTTTTCGCATATGTACAGCCATGTAATGCTGAGGCCCTGCTCCTTCCCAGGACAGACAGCTTTTTCTATTAGCTGCCGTGTGGGGAGCGGAGGATCCCTGGAGACAGAGGTTGCAAATGTTGCATCTTACAAAACATAGTATCATATCAAGTGTCTCTACACTGATACAATGCAGCAAATCTTCAGCTATGAGGTAATAGATCTGCATAGGTTTCAGCCTCTGCATGAAGTTTCCATTCCCCCACAGCAAGCAGAGATCTTGAAAATGTTGGGGTGCTGAGACACAACATATATTAGAAAGTTACAGAACTTAAACTTTTCAGGCGCGTCTGTTACATTTCTGTTGGTGTCCCACTCTCTGAGCCCCTAGCATTTGTCGAACTGCAAGTCCCAGCAAGCCCAGTAACCTTCCTTCCACCTCCATTTTGGGGGCAGTTCTGTTTTTTGTTCTTAAGACGGACCCGAGGGGCTGGCTGCACTCTCTTGCCCAGGTACATTGTGGCAGCAGGGTGTGGAGAGATCCACAGGAAGCTCAGGCGGCTCGCTGATGTCAGCCATCCTCACCAAACTGGTTATTGGAGGCACGTGATGCTGTGCAGCTGCTGACATCTTCCCGCGACACTCACAGGCGACATGTTTTGGAGGACTCGTTTTTGTCCCAGGCCTTCAGGGATCTGTTAAGACTTGCCTGCTGCACCTACTGACGATGGTGGAGATATCGGACGTGCAGGCTTGTTGTTTCTCTGGCACAGAAGCGACTCTTGGAGCCAAGTGAACGGTTTACAGTCCCACGGATCACTCGGTAATACTGCAGCCTGTCCTGTAGACCTGCAAGACGAGACTGGAGATGTGGAAGTGTCCCATCACAATATGAGAAAGGAGCACAGAGGTGTAAGAGACGAGTGAAGGTACGAAGAACAATCTTAAGGAACTTTGGGAAATCTAAAAGTGAAAAGGAATCACCGTAGAATCAACCCTCCTAAGCAGTCTATATGGACATGTAGGTCATAGGAAGCTGAATAAAATGACACCATGATATCTGCGATCTGATGTCTTATTCCATAGAAATCCACATTTTTCTTAATATGTAAATGAGCTGTTAAAATCTATGGGCCGGACATAGATCTCCCTGAGAATCTGCCACCAGAGCTTATCGTTCATGATATGCGGCTTTACCAGTGTGAGACATGTAATGACAGTCCGCTCTCCTGATTTACATGTCTCACACTGGTAACGCCCGCTGTCATTTACGATAAGCTCTGGAGTTGGAGACTCAGGGAGATCTATGTTCTGCCCAGAGATCTTTACAATTCATTTACATATTAAGAAAAATGTGGATTTCTCTGGAATAAAACATCAGATCGCAGATATTAAGGTGTCATTTTATTTAGCTGCTGATGACCTGCATTTCCATATAGACGGCTCTGGAGGGAAGATCCTACTGACAAATTCCCTTTAAGGCTGCCGTCACACTAGCAGTATTTGGTCAGTATTTTTACATCAGTATCTGTAAGCCAAAACCAGGATTGGGTGATAAATGCAGAAGTGGTGCATATGTTTCTATTATACTTTTCCTCTATTTGTTCCACTCCTGGTTTTGGCTTACAAATATTGAGGTAAAATACTGACCACATACTGCTAGTGTGACGGCAGCCTAATAATCACATATAAATTTTGTATTACAAATCTTGTACAGGTCGTGAGTTACATCCTGTATTATACTCCAGAGCTGCACTCACTATTCTGCTGGTGCAGTCACTGTGTACATACATTACATTACTGATTCTGGAGTTGCATCCTGTATTATACTCCAGAGCTGCACTCACTATTCTGCTGGTGTAGTCACTGTGTACATACATTACATTACTGATTCTGGAGTTGCATCCTGTATTATACTCCAGAGCTACACTCACTATTCTCTTACAGTCCTGCTCATCGTTATTGGCACCCATGAAGTATAAGTACATAATGTGGAATATCTTCTGAAAAAAAATGAATCAAGTGAAACCGTTTTTTGTATCGAGCACTTGTGTTAAATACAAAAGAGCAAATGATAAACAAGAATTTAAAACAAATGAGGCAAAAATAGAAAACCCTGACTCTTGCTGTGACCCTGGTATTGGCCCCTTTACATTACATTAGTATGGAAACACATTGAGTTGCCTGTGGTAAATCACAAATGAGAATTACCTGTGATTGTTAGTGCCCATGTGACATGAATTAGCCAATGAATGATGACTTCAGTCTTTTAAAAAGCCACATGGTCGTCTCTGTTACTTTGTCACAATGGTGAAGACAAAGGAGCTGAGGACATCAGAACTGCTATTATCAGCAATCTCAAGACTTCCAAGGGATATAAGGCCATATCCAAAGACCTTGATATCCCTGTTTCAACAGTGTGCAATGTTATTAAGAAGTTTGAAAAGCATCAAGCTGTGAAGAACCTGCCTGGACGTGGTGGAAAGAGGAAAATTGACGAGATGTCTTCAAAGGTTGTTGCTAATGGTGTTAAAAACACCACGTCAAGCATCCAAAAACCTGAAGGCCAACCTGGAACAGTCTGGGGTTATGGTTTCCACAAATACCATATGCCACACACTAAACCAAGCAGAGCTTTATGGGTGAAGGCCAAGGAAGAAACCATTGCTGATGAAAAACCATAAAAAGGAACAACCGATCTTTGCCAAAGAGTACCTTGACATACCACAATCCTTCTGGGAAAATGTTCTGTGGACAGATGAAACAAAAAAAGAGCTTTTTCGTAATGAAAAGCAACAGTTTACAGACGGCACAAAGAAGCTTAAAAAGAAAAGAACACCCTACCAACAGTTAAGCATGGTGGAGGATCCATAATGCTGTGGGGCTGCTTTGCTGTATCCGGTACTGGAGGCCTTAATCGTATCACAATCATGAAATCAGAGAATTATCAAGAGATTTTAGGGTATGTGCACACGTTGCGGATTTTGCTGTGGCCAATCCGCTGTGGATTCCCAGCAGTTTACCCTGAGTTTACAGTACAATGTAAACCTATGGGAAAACAAAATCCGCAGTGCACATGCTGCGGAAAAAAATGCGCGGAAACGTAGCATTGTTTATTCCGCAGCATGTCAATTCTTTGTGCGGATTCCGCAGCGGTTTACACCTGCTCCATAATAGGAATCCGCACAAAATCTGCAAATAATTGCGGTAATTCCGCACGAAATCTGCAGTGCGGTTTACCTGCGGAATTACCAAAATCAGTATGGAAAATCCGCACCGCTTTCCGGAACGTGTGCACGTGGCCTTAGAGTGAAATTTCCTACATAGTGAAAGAAAACTTAGTTTGAGTTGAAGATCATGGGTCCTCCAGCAAGACAATGACCCAAAGCACACATCCAAAAGTACACAGGAATGGCTGAAAAAGAAAAAAATGACTGTTTTTAAATGGCCAGCAATGAGTCCTGACCTCAATCCCATTGAAAATCTTTGGGATGACCTGAAATCTGCCATTGGAAAAAAGAACCCTGCAAACATTTAAGAGCTTGAACAAACTGCAAAGAAACAGTGGGAGAAAATACCAGCTGAGAAGTGCAAGAAGCTTATAGATGGCTGCAAGAAACGTTTGGAGGCTGTCATCAATGCCAAAGGGTGTGCAACCAAGTACTAATTAGTGGCACCTTTATGCTGCACATGCTGCTTATTCTGTTTCTTCTTTGAAATTGCAACATGTAAGAATAAAAACAAAGTTTTATTATTGTATTACTGTGGACCACTAATCATAAATCCTGAGGATAGATCTATGGTACATTTCCATTTATTTCTGAAGATATTGTACAGTCTATGAAAAAAATGAAGGCGTGCCAATAATGGTGAGCAGCACTGTACATCACATTACTGGTCCAGAACTGCACACTCTATTCTGCTCATTTTTATTAGAAGAAGAAAGTTTGATCTTGAATTTCACGTACACATATCATCTGATCTATAACTTAGGGGTCAGTTAAGACCCTCATACACATTAGTCTTATCTTAAGTCGCTGTGGATTTGGCTGTCCCTGACAGATGATTGTTGGGGGAGATATGGATCCCTAGTGTCTGATTTCAGACTGCTGGTCATTTTGTTCTCGAGGTATATTCCGGCACCAGAGGAATCCGTCAGCGACTCTCATAGAGAACACAGGAGCTGGGCAGAGTGAGCGCTGCTGTACGCGTCCAGACATTATATTGCTGCTGTATCTCTCTGATAACACAGGTCAACAAAAAAAAAATTTTTTTCTGGTGTCCAAAATATTTTAATGAATTTGGGGTATTTTTGGGGTGCTGATTCTGAATATGCTATCAGTTTTGCCAGATTGGCTCAAGTTTTTGAGATTTTTGGTATCTTATTTATAGCACTTGTTGGTAAATGCGACGCATCATCTCATTAATTTCTTTGGATTAGTACTTGAACTGAGCAGTTCTCAATATAGTTTTGTGTTAATTAGTGTTCTAAAAGTTTGTTCATAGCTTGATTTTTGCACTAACTTTATGTTGTTGTCTGTTTTCCAGTGAAAAGCATGAACTCATCAAGAAGAAGTTGTCTTAACGATCCAGACTCATTCTGTTACATTTGTGGTGAATACACACTGCCAAAACATAGAAGAAACATAACAGACTTCGTAAAAAAAGTGTATTTTGCCTATTTTGGGGTTATGCTTGGGGACCAAGACAAGTTTTGGGCACCACACATAGTGTGCAAAGCATGTATCGAATTATTACGAAAATGGAGCAAAGGACAAAGAAAAAGCTTCAAATTTGGTGTTCCAATGGTGTGGAGAGAGCCAAAAAATCATCATGATGACTGTTATTTCTGTGCAGTGCAAGTGCAAGGATTCAATAAGCATAAGAAACGAAAATGGGAGTAACATGGAATCTGCAAGAAGGCCTGTCCCTCATTGTGAAGATGTGCCTGTACCTGTGTTTACCATAAATAACAGTCATCATGATGATTTTTTGGCTCTCTCCACACCATTGGAACACCAAATTTGAAGCTTTTTCTTTGTCCTTTGCTCCATTTTCGTAATAATTCGATACATGCTTTGCACACTATGTGTGGTGCCCAAAACTTGTCTTGGTCCCCAAGCATAACCCCAAAATAGGCAAAATACACTTTTTTTACGAAGTCTGTTATGTTTCTTCTATGTTTTGGCAGTGTGTATTCACCACAAATGTAACAGAATGAGTCTGGATCGTTAAGACAACTTCTTCTTGATGAGTTCATGCTTTTCACTGGAAAACAGACAACAACATAAAGTTAGTGCAAAAATCAAGCTATGAACAAACTTTTAGAACACTAATTAACACAAAACTATATTGAGAACTGCTCAGTTCAAGTACTAATCCAAAGAAATTAATGAGATGATGCGTCGCATTTACCAACAAGTGCTATAAATAAGATACCAAAAATCTCAAAAACTTGAGCCAATCTGGCAAAACTGATGACATATTCAGAATCAGCACCCCAAAAATACCCTAAATTCGATGAAATATCTTTGGCACCAAAAATGCTGTTGACCAGTGTAATCAGAATAGTCATCTGTTACTGAGCAGGTGACTACAATCTGGACCAATGCAGGACACAGAAATACAAGCTATTGCTCTCTGTTATCAGCCATATCCGGTAGTGGAAAGAATGGCTGCCATGCTCTTCCATGCAATGAGTGGCGGACTGTACAGAATCCTGCTGGTGCACCGTCATCACTAGTATATACCCCGTATCTCCTGTACCTAGAGGGGCTTTTATGGTTTCCCTGCACAGTCACTAAGTCTTGCAGCTGATAACAATGGATGCTTTGTTGTGAGGCCATGCAGCAGCAGCATCATCGATGCATGTGAACACTGCCTTATACCATCTGAGCTTGTGCCCAATGGTACTTCTGCGTTTTACCTGGGAACCTTCTATTCGTCCTTCATTAGGATGTGTGCACACGGAGTTAGACAAAAACAGCAATAAAACCGCTGCAGAGAACATTATTATTTTTGGCTGAGATTTGGAAGAGTTATTCTCTTCTTCTCAGTTTTGCTGAGTATTTGAAAAGTGTGTGTTTTTTCTCCCTGGGACTAGGTAATAACCTGCACGGTTCACACACTGCCGCTCCCCGCACTTCCCTCCCTCCTGTGTTGGCATTTACCTTTCTCGCTTATCTTTGATATTGGATTCTGTAATTGATACACAGCCGCCTGGTGTTTGGCAGCTCTGCTCTATGTCGCGCGCTGCATGTGTAATCCTGGTGTATAGTGCATAGATATCGCTGGCGCAGTAAGGGGTATATAGCTGGCGTCCGCAGCACTGGAGGCTCCAATCACATCATCACAGGACAGAGAATACGATCATACATGTGAACCTATTAGAGTCTTGGGTTGTCTGAAATCCACCTACTGCTGTTGCTGTGTCCCTGCTCCTGTGCTTTGCACTGCTTGTTCCCATCAATTGCAGTGTAACAGAAGCTAAAGAGGAAGTATATGGAGAGATAATGTCCATGGCAGGAAGGAAAAAATGACTGTAACCTAGAAGTATCTAAACCACCAGTGAGATGATCAGGAAATGGACACAAGGGCGGAGCATCAGTGAGGGGAGGAGCTTAGACATTGGGAATATGGAGGAAGTGTCTCTGTAGGACACCAGTGATCTCACATCTGTTGTCGCTGAGTTTGACATCTTATGGCTTATGCACTGTTTTCGTAGAGAAACAGAACTTTCCGTTAGTCGGACTCTGTTTATAGACGCAGCTGGTGACTAATACCAACCATGCAAATGCAGACTCCCCCTCTTTCCTGCATGATGGCCTGACCCGCATTTAACCCTTTTGTGATGTCATTGTAACGATCCACTATATTAGTATTAGGCCTTGATCACGCTGCATTTCGAAAAATGGGATTCCGCCCACAGGATCCGTCAAAATGTTGAAATGACGGATCCTGTGCAGATTGTGGAAAACGTGTGCACTGGGCCCGTCTTTCTGATGGACTAGTCGAGGCTATGTGCGCCTGTGTCTTCGCAGCGGTTTTCTGCTGCGAAAACGCATACACAACACAGGTTAAACATTTTTTTTTTTTTTTTTTAAATCGCAGTATTCTCACCTATCTCGCAATGTATTACTAGTAACGCTAGCTGCCGGGAGCATCGGTGACGCTGCACGGGACGCCGGTAGGTGAGAATATTGCGATTTTTTTTTTTTTGTAAATTATTTTTAACATTATATCTTGTTATTATTGATGCTGCATCCTGCGCCTATAGGCTTCCATTGTAGCCAGTGACGGGCAGCGCAGGATTTGTCGCTGACAGAAAAAACATTCCTCTGAACGTTTTCTCTGCCCGACGGACCGTTTTTTTACGCAGGATCCAGTACACGACGGATGAAACGGATGGCCATCAGTCACAATCTGTCGCTAATACAAGTCTATGGGAAAATGCAGGATCCTGCATTCTCAAAAATCGACGGATTGTGACAGGAGCTGAAAGACGGAAGTGTGAAAGAGGCCTAACCAGCAAGTTTGTGTCATTGTATTCTATGGCCCTGTCGGCGGCTTTTAGGGAAATGCAGTGTGAACAGGGCCTTAGTGATCCATCACTTTTCAATTTAATTTCTCCAGCAGCCGCGATTTTCAACATGTTTCTTTCTTCTCCCCCTACATCTGCAGTCAGACTATAGTTTTGGAGACCCCAAAACACATAAGATTTGATTAACCAGAAATAATAGGGTATATGTTCTGTATTCCAGATAAATCCGTGATCTCGCGGGGTTTGTTACTATTGTATCATAAACAGCCTGGACGGATACATTGTTACAAACTGCCTAATATTTATGCTGATGCTCTGAGCTCGCAGAGGATTGTCCGGCCCTCGGCTGTGAGAAATAGCTGCATTTCTGCTCCATTTTGCTAATTTAGGCAACTTACCTTCATTGTGTCCTTGAATGAAGTTTGATTTTAGTTGTGGTTTTTCGCTTTTTGGTACATCGTGCTTTGAGAAGCATTTATTGACAGTCGTGCGGTTTACATGTGTTATCACTGCATTTCCACATATAATTCAAGTCTATGGAGAAAATACGCAAAACAAACCCTAATTTCTCAAGTTAAAATATTGAATGTGTCCACGTTCAGGATTGCATCAGGATTTGGTCAGTATTTTACATCAGTATCTGTAAGCCAAAACCAGGAGTGGGTGATAAATGCAGAAGTGGTGCATATGTTTCTATTATACTTTTCCTCTAATTGTTCCACTCCTGGTTTTGGCTTACAAATACTGATGAAAAATCCTGACCAAATCCTGAAGCAATCCTGAACGTGGACACATGCCCTTAGGCTATGTCTCCACGTTCAGGATGGCCGGCGGTATCGCCGCAGCGGCGCAGCCGCTCGGCGCTAAGCCCCGCCCCCTTTCTGGGACGCGATCATGCTGGATGTGTTAACTCTTCACATCCGGGATGATCGCTCTGTCCCATAGGGCCCTGTGATATGCCTTGCGGGGACGCTGCGTTCCCGCAAAGTGTACGGACATGCTGCGATCTGAAAAGACGCGCAGCATGTCCGTAGTCGCAGGGCCGCCGTGTGCGGGTTTCCACGCATAGTGGAGACGGGATTTCATAAAATCCCCTCCACTATGCTGGAACATCTGGACGCTGCTTGTTTGACGCTGCAGCCAGGGCCGGTTTTAGGCAAAGTGGGGCCCTAGGCAAAAGTTTAAAATGGGGCCCCAAATGCTAACATATTGCACCAACAGAAACATTTTGGTTGTAGCTACATGCGCTGATTTCAGGCCACTAAACGAGCGTGATCAACAATATTGAAGTCATTCACCACTTGTTTCCCAGCCTCTTTACACTGGCTGGGGACAGAATGATCACTAGTAAATCAATCTGTCCCCATACAGTATCATCTTAGCAGAATATCTGCAGTTTTAACTGGGCGATGTGCTGATGAGAACAATGATTTTTGTTCTGGCATATACTGTACATACATACACCGTACATACACACAGATACACATACCGTACATACATACAGATACACATACACGTACTGTACATACACACATACAGTTATATACACATATAGTATACACATACCGTACATACATATACCATACTTACACACAAATACACATATACACCGTACATACACACAGATACACATACCGTACATACACAGACCTACACCTTACATGCATACACACATACAGTTATATACACAGATAGTATACACATACCGTACATACATATACCATACATACACACAAATACACATACATACACCGTACGTACACACAGATACACATACAAATACAGTATATGCAAACACATACATATACCATACATACACACAGATACACATACATATACCATCATACATACACATACCGTACATACACACATGCATATACCGTACATTCACACAAATGCCGTACACACATATACCGTACATACACACATATACCGTACATACACAGATACAGTTATATACATATAGTACACACATACCGTACATACATATAAAATACACCCAAATGCACATACCGTACATACATACATATACCGTACATGCATACACACACATATACCGAACATACAGATACACATACACGTACCGTACATACACACATACAGTATATACACATACCGTACACACATATACATACACATATACTGTATGTACATGCACATAAACATACATATATACCATATATCCATACAAATTTGTTTCACATACACAGATACACACATACTGTACATGCATACACACACAGCCATACAACTATACCATACATACACACATATACTGTACATACACAGATACACACAGATAGAAACATACACATAGATACACACAGATGCACACATACACATACATACATACCTACATACTAATCTTGTATAGGTGATCAGATGAGCCCTGCAGGTCAGTTCAGCTGGAGAAGGCTGCAGACCCCACTGTGGGGGATGGGGCACAGAGCAGACAGCACCTGATGATAAATTCCCAGTAAGGGAGGAAAAGACTCAAATTCAAAAAGACTAAAATGATAAAGAGATAAGTTATAAAGAGCACTATAACTGCACATTACTTTTCAGGTCACTTCACAGCATACATTTTGCTGCCGTGCTGCCCCTGCAGTGAGCTCCTCCCCCATCTCTTCTCTGTGAGGAGACGCTGCAGCCTGCTCTGAACAGAACAGTGGAGGGAGCAGAAGACCCCCTGTAAGTCCTGCTCTTCCTCCACTGCTGTCCCTATGTGCTGTGCTGTGGGGCCCCTGACTGTAGGCGAGTACTCACGATTGGGATGCTCCATGCAGGGGGACAGACGGCAGCCAGTGAGCGCTCTCCTCAGTCTGGTCACTGTGAGGTAAGGAAAGCGTTCATTGGCCAGCGTCTCTCCCTGCATGACACGCCCCCTTTTTGATCTCCTGCACTTCGCGCCCCGCTCTCTCCCCGGCACCCGGTGTTCCATGATTATAGGAGGGAGTGAGAGGGGCCCGACCCTGCATGATACCGGGCCTGCCTGCAGGGGCCCCCCTCCACCTCTGGGCCCTGGAGAAGTGCCATCAACAGTATGTCTGCCCCTGGCTGGGGGCCCCTAGGGCAGCGGGGGCCCCAGGCAGCTGCCTAGTCTGCCTGCCCCTAACGCCGGCCCTGGCTGCAGCTCTGCGCAGCGTCAAACAAGCAGCGTTTCCTGACCGTGGAAACATACCCTTAACGTTCTGCAAATTTCAAAACCGCTCCACAGGTCAATTCCTGCAGTGGGGATAAGAGTTGCATAAATCTCATTCACATTGCTGGAAATGTAATATGCTGAGTTTTTTTTTTTTGCTTATGAAAAAGGTAGCTGAAAAGTCCCACACCAAATACTCCTCATGAGTTGTATTGTGAGCAGTTTCCCAGTTTAAGGTTACGTTTACAAGCTGGTGGGATGAAAATAGTTACTTAGGATGGCCTTAAAGGGGTTTAGCCATGAACAAAAGTTCATTTGAATCAATAAATGTTGGAATAATAATAGCTTCCACAATTAGATGTGATTAAAGGGAGCCTGTCACCAGGTGACAAGAGATATGGCCACCAGCTTTCAGGGCTGATATACAGCATTCTATAATGCTATTTATCTGCCCCAAACTGACCGGTAAGATGAGTAAAAGACCTTTTATTACACTCCCCTACGGGGCGGTCCGAGAGGTGTCGCTGGTCTTGATCCGGCGTCCCCCTTATTGCTTATCACTACGCGATTCACAGTCTCCCCGGCATCGCGCTCCTGCGCAGGCGCACGTTTCTGCCCTCACTAGGGCAGAGTTAAGTACCGCACCGTGACGGGGCTCTTGCACACTGCAGTACTTTGCTCTGCCCCTTGTTTGTTGCCCCTTCATAGAGCAGATGGTAACCCAGACTGTTCTTATGGGCCTGTAGGTCAGTGAAAGATAACGCTGGTCAACAGCATTTTTGGTGCCAAAGATATTTCATCGAATTTAGGGTATTTTTGGGGTGCTGATTCTGAATATGTCATCAGTTTTGCCAGATTGGCTCAAGTTTTTGAGATTTTTGGTATCTTATTTATAGCACTTGTTGGTAAATGCGACGCATCATCTCATTAATTTCTTTGGATTAGTACTTGAACTGAGCAGTTCTCAATATAGTTTTGTGTTAATTAGTGTTCTAAAAGTTTGTTCATAGCTTGATTTTTGCACTAACTTTATGTTGTTGTCTGTGTTCCAGTGAAAAGCATGAACTCATCAAGAAGAAGTTGTCTTAACGATCCAGACTCATTCTGTTACATTTGTGGTGAATACACACTGCCAAAACATAGAAGAAACATAACAGACTTCGTAAAAAAAGTGTATTTTGCCTATTTTGGGGTTATGCTTGGGGACCAAGACAAGTTTTGGGCACCACACATAGTGTGCAAAGCATGTATCAAATTATTACGAAAATGGAGCAAAGGACAAAGAAAAAGCTTCAAATTTGGTGTTCCAATGGTGTGGAGAGAGCCAAAAAATCATCATGATGACTGTTATTTATGGTAAACACAGGTACAGGCACATCTTCACAATGAGGGACAGGCCTTCTTGCAGATTCCATGTTACTCCCATTTTCGTTTCTTATGCTTATTGAATCCTTGCACTTGCACTGCACAGAAATAACAGTCATCATGATGATTTTTTGGCTCTCTCCACACCATTGGAACACCAAATTTGAAGCTTTTTCTTTGTCCTTTGCTCCATTTTCGTAATAATTTGATACATGCTTTGCACACTATGTGTGGTGCCCAAAACTTGTCTTGGTCCCCAAGCATAACCCCAAAATAGGCAAAATACACTTTTTTTACGAAGTCTGTTATGTTTCTTCTATGTTTTGGCAGTGTGTATTCACCACAAATGTAACAGAATGAGTCTGGATCGTTAAGACAACTTCTTCTTGATGAGTTCATGCTTTTCACTGGAAAACAGACAACAACATAAAGTTAGTGCAAAAATCAAGCTATGAACAAACTTTTAGAACACTAATTAACACAAAACTATATTGAGAACTGCTCAGTTCAAGTACTAATCCAAAGAAATTAATGAGATGATGCGTCGCATTTACCAACAAGTGCTATAAATAAGATACCAAAAATGTCAAAAACTTGAGCCAATCTGGCAAAACTGATAGCATATTCAGAATCTGCACCCCAAAAATGCCCCAAATTCATTAAAATATTTTGGACACCAGAAAAAAAAATTTTTTTTGTTGACCTGTGTAATTGCATCAATACCTTTTTTTTAATATCCGCTTTCTGAATCCAGAGAAATCCACAATTTTGCAATATGTTAATGAGGCGTTAAGTGCTTTTTCACGCCCAGAGCACTTAAATGGGTTGTCCCGTTAAACAAATGAGCAGTGAGAGACCTACCAGCAGATCGGAGAACTTGTATGCCTGTTATAAGATGATGCCCGACCGCCGCTCCATTCATTCTTTGTGGGTCTGCTGGAAAAAGCCAAATGCAACACTTGGCAGCCCCATAGGGAGTGAATGGAGCAGAGATCAAGGCGCGTGCGCACTGCCGCTCCATTATATTGGGGAGAAAAATTCTGCTGATCAGACTGTGTCCCAGCGGTCAGGCTCCCACCAATTAATAACCTTATCTGACGACTTGGTTACCTCGGGCGCCCCTTTATTGAACCCCTTTTTCCTGAGGTTATCGTCTTCCTTCACACCTTCTTCTCTGAGTGATCGCTCCGTGTGACGCTCCTGAGATCTTCTGCGCATGCGACCCCAGGCCACGCCAAGCATCCTCATCATTCTCCTTCTGGGTGTCCGGTGTGGCCTCTGCCCCTTAGCAGGGCACCACAGGAGGAGAGCGGTGACCCACCCTGATGTCACAGACCCACTGAAGCATCACTCATAGAGGAGGCGCTAACGATGGAAATAACCGCAGGAGGTGGAGTTTTGTTAAAGGGTTTATTCCCATCTCCAAAATCCTGTCCCAATATGTAGTCGGTGTAGTAATAATAATATTAGCAAATAATAACAATCTTTATTATTGCCTCCTATTAGAAATATAGTATAGTTCTTCTGATTCTCTGTTGCTTACCCCATGTGCAGGGCATTGCAGTACATTAGGTATCCATGGTACCTTAGTGACTGACAGTTGTTAGTGGCTGTAACCATGGATACCTAAGCTACTGCGTGACATAGCGAATCAGGAGAACTGTACTACATTGCTAATTGGAGGCATCTGCTAATCCTATTATTACTACATACTGGGATAGAATCTTAGATATGAGAATACCCCTTTAAGTGCTGTGGGTGTGACCAAGCACTTATCACCTCATTTGCATACTGTGCAGCTCCATTTCTCTGTCTATAGAGGCAGCGCTGCGCCCATCTCTCCCTGGCCAGGACCCCTTTAATGTGTGCGCCCCTAGATGAGCCTGTGGTATGGGGGGATTGCATAGTATCTGCCTGTGACTCCTCCCATCTGCACCCCAGTGCTGCCTCTGGGGGTCCCGGAGATTACCCCCTGCCCCCCAGGCTCACCTTGTGCGCCCTCCTCCGGCGCCGCCTCCTCCTCCTCCTCCTCCTCCGCCCGGCCCGGCCCTCGCTTCCCCTCCGGACATGTGCGGCGCTTTCTGGCGGATCAGTGGAGGCTCCTTCCTTCCCGGAGGCTCCGGCCCCTCCACGTGCTGCGCCCCCCGCGCCCGGGACCCCGAGTCTGGGGGATCGGCCAGGTAAGTGCGGGCTGCTGGGCCACGTGACTGCCCCCCACCCCCTCTGTAACTTCTCCCCGGATGGCTCCCTACATACAGACAGCAAAGTTCCCTGCAGAGGAGGCTTCACCACGGAGGTCGTCACCGCTGCTGCAGAACCTCCTGGCGAGCACGGCTCGGGGCCTGCTGCTATTCACTGTGCAGCTCTGGCTGTTGATTGACAGGTCACTTGTTTTCATGCTGCACAACATGCGGGGGAGGGGGCACATACTTCTGTGTAATGCTGCGGATGGGAGGGGGCTGGGTGTCCTAAAAAATAAAGCTTCCGTGTGCTGCTGCAGAACCTCTTTTAGAAGAGTAGACCCTCTCCCGTCACTCCCTGGGGCGGGTAACGCAGCTGGTGACGTGACAATCCATACTTGTGACAGTTTATAATGTTCAGCCCCCCCATCCGCCTCACACACCCCAGAGGTGAGTGCTTGCTTCCCCAGCTGCTGCAGAGCCTCTTTAGAAGTGTTTATTTTCCCGTCCCTGGGACTTTGTAGCACTGTGGTCGCTCTCTGACACTTGGTGATTACTCCGTCACTATATGTAGGGAGGTGCGTCCCGAATAATCGCCCCCACCCTCTCCTCTCTTGTGCTGGCGGTTCCCCCTGTCCGCCATACATGTAAGACGTGGAGGAAGAGAGGGTCTGACGTTTCCTAGCAACATGGCAGGACTGACAGGGTGTGCAGCCAATGATGCCTGTGTGCGGAGGCCATGATTATAGGGTGTTGTAATGCTGGAGTTAAGGGTGCAGAGCAAGAGCCTCTCCTGCCCCTGACACCGCGCCTCTGGGCCCTGGCAACACCCTGTGGCCCCCCAGCAGCTCTCCCTGTCCTCATCTGCCCCTGACGGCTCCCTGTGCCCCCTCTGCCTCTAAACCCTCTTCATTGACTCCTGATGAAGTGTGGTGTTTGCACAATCCTCCAGTACTTTATCCTCCATAAAACCCCCTGAATAGGCGCCCGCGCCCCCTCAGCTCGCCCTTTGTGTTTGGAAACCTGTAAACACAGAGGAGAAGTTGTGAGGTGGCAGCCAGCAGCGACCTCTGTGCCTTTAAGGAGTAACCCTTCACATGCCGGACTAAAGAAAATCAGTCTTTCCATAATAATGAATCTTATTCTTTATTGTCAAATAGCAGTGCAGTGTGTACAGGGGTCCGGTGACTGCGGCCCACCACGACGCTGGTCAGCTGCAGAGTGTGCAGGATTTCATAAACCTGAGGGTTGTGCCTGATAAATGTATCCGGGTAACATCAGCAGTCACCCCCAGTGTAATGTTAAAAGGGGCTGGTGCAAGGTCTGGGACTGACACTGGGGGTGCCGGTTGCTGATATTGGTTGTGTGGGGACAACGACACTCTGGGTGCAGGATAATGACATCTGAGGGTATGGGACAATAACGACTACGCTGTGTATGGGACAATGACGCTGGGGGTGTGGGAAGACAGTGCTGACGCTGGGGGTGTGGGACGACAGTGCTGACGCAGGCGGTATGGGAAGACAGTGCTGACGCTGGGGGTATGGGACGACAGTGCTGACGCTGGGGGTGTGGGATGACAGTGCTGACGCTGGGGGTGTGGGACGACAGTGCTGACGCTGGAGGTATGGGACGACTGCTGACGCTGGGGGTATGGGACGACTGCTGACGCTGGGGGTATGGGATGACTGTGCTGACGCTGGGGGTATGGGACGAGTGCTGACGCTGGGGGTATGGGACGACAGTGCTGACGCTGGGGGTATGGGACGACTGCTGACGCTGGGGGTATCGGTCGACTGCTGACGCTGGGGGTATGGGACGACTGCTGACGCAGGGGGTGCGGGACGCTGATACTGGTTTTGTGTGGACAATGACACTCTGGGTGCAGGATAATGACCTCTGGGGGGTACTGGACAATAATGCCGACACTCTGTGTATGGGGCAATGGCTCAGGGGGTGCAGGACGACGGTGTTGACGCTGATGGGGCGGTATGACTGCACTGGGGGTGTGCGGGACGACGGCGCTGATGCTGGGGGTGTGCGGGACGACGGCACCGATGAAGGGGGGTGCGGGATAACGTCACTGATGCTGGGGGTGTGCGGGACGGCGGTGCTGATGCTGGGGGTGTGCGGGACGGCGGTGCTGATGCTGGGGGTGTGCGGGACAACGGTGCTGATGCTGGGTGTGCGGGACGACGGTGTTAATGCTGGGTGTGTGCGGGACGACGGTGCTGATGCTGGGGGTGTGCGGGATGACGTCACTGATGCTGGGGGTGTGCGGGACGACGGCGCTGATGCTGGGGGTGTGCGGGACGACGGCGCTGATGCTGGGGGTGTGCGGGACGACGGCGCTGATGCTGGGTGTGTGCGGGACGACGGTGTTAATGCTGGGTGTGTGCGGGACGACGGTGCTGATGCTGGGGGTGTGCGGGATGACGTCACTGATGCTGGGGGTGTGCGGGACGACGGCGCTGATGCTGGGGGTGTGCGGGACGACGGCGCTGATGCTGGGGGTGTGCGGGACGACGACGGCGCTGATGCTGGGGGTGTGCGGGACGACGACGGCGCTGATGCTGGGGGTGTGCGGGACGACGACGGCGCTGATGCTGGGGGTGTGCGGGACGACGGCGCTGATGGTGGGGGTGTGCGGGACGACGGCGCTGATGGTGGGGGTGTGCGGGACGACGGCGCTGATGCTGGGGGTGTGCGGGACGACGGCGCTGATGCTGGGGGTGTGCGGGACGACGGCGCTGATGCTGGGGGGTGTGCGGGACGACGGCGCTGATGCTGGGGGGTGTGCGGGACGACGGCGCTGATGCTGGGGGGTGTGCGGGACGGCGGCGCTGATGCAGGGGGGTGTGGGACGACGTCGCTGATGGGGGTGTGCGAAACGGCGGTGCTGATGCTGGGGGTGTGCGGGATGGCGGTGCTGATGCTGGGGGTGTGCGGGATGGCGGTGCTGATGCTGGGGGTGTGCGGGACGACGGTGCTGATGCTGGGGGTATGCGGGACGACGGTGCTGATGCTGGGGGTGTGCGGGACGACGGTGCTGATGCTGGGGGTGTGCGGGACGACGGTGCTGATGCTGGGGGTGTGCGGGACGACGGTGCTGATGCTGGGGGTGTGCGGGACGACGGCGCTGATGCTGGGGGTGTGCGGGACGACGGCGCTGATGCTGGGGGGTGTGCGGGACGACGGCGCTGATGCTGGGGGGTGTGCGGGACGGCGGCGCTGATGCAGGGGGGTGTGGGACGACGTCGCTGATGCTGGGGGTGTGCGGGACGGCGGTGCTGATGCTGGGGGTGTGCGGGATGGCGGTGCTGATGCTGGGGGTGTGCGGGATGGCGGTGCTGATGCTGGGGGTGTGCGGAACGGCGGTGCTGATGCTGGGGGTGTGCGGGACGACGGTGCTGATGCTGGGGGTGTGCGGGACGACGGTGCTGATGCTGGGGGTGTGCGGGACGACGGTGCTGATGCTGGGGGTGTGCAGGACGACACCAGATGTGGGTCAGATTGGTTTGTGTGTAATATATAATGAAGATGTCGGGTGTCTCCTCTTTGCTCGGGGGCTGTTATTTTGGGGACGAGCCGCCATAACAATGATAGGACGCCGCGTCTCCACTTCTTGCTGATAAGCCGCTTGTCGCCATAGCAACCTTCCATGAAATGACTTCACTCTCGGCCCTGATATCGCTTTCTGGGTAGAGGCTCCTGGGACTTTCTCTTATTAGCTTGAGAAAAGTTATAGGAAAAGTTTCTCGGAGGCGTCTGAGAGCGCAGGCGGCTGCCTCTACCCCATTACTTCCATACGCCCTCGGCTTATATTTTCCTATCATCTGACACTTTTTGTGTAAGTTACCTGTGACGTAAGAGCAACTTTAATCTTTTATCTGTCATCTTCTCTAGTGATGTGGGATGTGGTCCTTTCTGTCTCAGGGAAAGCTGGATGACAGGGATTACATGATGCCTTCAGTAACCAATCAGATTCCAGCTTTTATTGTCCTAGAACTGGTACTTTTAGGAAAGGTGTGATCTGATTGGTTGCCCTTTTAAGCATGTGGTCATATCGACCAATCCTCTCACTGCTTTCGTTTTCCATCCTGCACTACATAAATAAGAGCTGGAGTCTGATTGGTCTTTTTTTTTTTTTTTTTTTTTCCCTTTTTCAGTGTGTACCGCGCAACTTTATAAAAGTTTGCTAACAGCCATGTGATCTATTTTCTGCTCGAATTCCAGAACATGTGAGACGACAGCCGTACATTGTGCGTAGTAATAATAATAATAATCTTTATTTTTATATAGCGCTAACATATTCCGCAGCACTTTACAGTTTGCACACATTGTCATCGCTGTCCCCGATGGGGCTCACAATCTAAATGTGCGTAATGATGATTCCTGTATTACTCCAGTCGCTCCCAGAGCTGTATTCATAGTTCTTTTGGTCGTAGATGAAGCGTATGCGACCTTACAACTGGCTGCCATAGTCTATGTGAGTCACATTCACTGACAGCAACCGGAGGTCTTGCTAATAGTGAGGGTTTGAAAAGTTCCAAATTTATTCCTGCGTTTGTGCATTTTTTTTTTCTAGTTTTTTTTTTTTTTCTATTGCCACCAAATTTTTTTAATGTGCCGATTTTTCCTCCTGTGTATGTGTGTTTTAATTATTACCATATCTGTCTTGTTTTTTTTGTGTTCTTCTTTGTTGACAAGATTTGGGGGTTTGCAGATATTTTTCGCTGTTTCTTTAATTATGACTTTTTAGAAAGCAGCAAAGCTGTGAAACAAATGTTCTCCCGCTCTCCCCGCAGTGATCTCATGGATGTCTGATATTTTGGAGCAAATTTTGTGACATTTTAGCGGAATGTCTGTCTCTTTGCTCTAAAAAAAAAAAAAAAAAAACTGGTTAAAGACAAAAATAAAAAGCTTTATTAGCCCAAATCCCCCAAAATAAATGAACCACGGGTGATATTTTGAATACTCGATCCCAGAGTTAATTAGAAAGTTAAATAACTTTTTTGGCCATAAGCCTGCGGCCGCCTGGATTGCAGGGATCCGCTGACTATTATTGATCGTAGGTGGGCTGAGCTCTGGGTCCCCCGTGACCTGGAGAATGAAGGGGACGCAGCGCTGGCGTCCTCAGTCATGTGATCATTGCTGGCGTGGGGGTTGGATTTGGAAGGGGATTCTCCTCTTTCTTTCTCTGGATCTGTGAGTGTCTCCACCTGTCATAAATGGCTGGCAATATGGACTACCCCTTTAACACACCGATGCCCCTCCACCTGTGGTTGCAGCGATGGTTTCTTTCTCATTTCTAATATCTTTTGTCTTCTGCTCCTTCCAGGAAACTTCGTCTAAATGGGTCCAGTGATGCCTCCCAGTAAGAAGCCGGAGGGGACGGGTATCAGCGTTTCCAGCCAGTGTTTCCGGAGCAGCACATTATCCACCCCGCTCCACGATGACGACGACTTAGACTTCTCACCGCCGCCGGTTAAGACGAATAAGGAGAAAGGCGGCATGGAGGATGAGGAGCTAACGAATTTGAACTGGCTTCACGAGAGCAAAAACTTGCTGAAAAGTTTTGGGGATTCCGTGTTACGGTCGGTCAGTCCCGTTCAGGACATCGACGACGACACCCCGCCCTCCCCCGCCCAGTCAGACATGCCCTACGATGCCAAGCAGAACCCCAATTGTAAGCCCCCCTACTCCTTCAGCTGTCTCATATTTATGGCTATCGAGGATTCTCCCACCAAGAGACTTCCCGTAAAGGATATTTACAATTGGATCCTGGAACACTTCCCTTACTTCGCCAACGCGCCCACGGGCTGGAAGAACTCTGTGCGGCACAACCTGTCCTTGAATAAATGTTTCAAGAAAGTGGATAAGGACAGAAGTCAGGTAAGACGTCTTTGTGGTAGTGATGCTAGAGGCGGCCCCCTCATCGCCCCTCAGTTATCTTACCGTTCTGCGAGCAATAAAAGAAGATGGACCTCAGAGTCCTGTCAATTCTCTAATGTTAGGGAATTGTTTTCGAAGCAATAATCCTCAGTCTCGCCCATAACCGTCCCAGGAGCAGAAAGTGTGACCTTTTATGATGGCATTGGTTACAGGACAATTGCTAAAAATTCTCGTTAATTACATAATGTAGCAATTTCACTACATTGCAAAAAGTAAGAGTCCGCTATTGACGACGTGAGTATTACCCATAATGCAGCTACTTTCTATGATATTTTTAGGCATTTTTTTCAGTTTTATGGAATTGCATCGTAACAGTAATCACATTACATTCTGATGTTCCGAATTGTTTATTTTTTTGCTTGTTTTTTTGCTTTGGGCTTTTAATGGGGCAGAGGTTTCAATAAAAAGTTACTATAATGGGAAATTGCAGAACTAGTAATCCCTTGATAACTTCCATTTCCCGTGAGACAGTGATGAGCGTGCTCATCGGCTCCCGCGACCTTTCACCTGGAGGCTTTGGGTACTGTCCTGTACCAGTGTTGCTGCGGCTGGCGGGCCGCATTGGATCTATAAGCGGTTTCCTCCGCAGAATATGAGCTCCGTGTATCAGGCGCCTCTGGGAGGGCAACATTTATATAGGACCGGACCCACACTGCAGAAATCACAAGAAACCCAACTGGCCAGCAGGGCATCTGCTGCAGGAAATGATGGGAGTTGTAGTCGTGTCTTACTCTCCTACCCCTGTTGTTTCTTTGCTCTCAGGGGGCTGGGAAAGCTGGGTGCACTGCGCTCAGTTTTGTGTCGCCACATTGTATCAATGTTCTATTCCCATATGGACAGGATTGTAGGTTTGGGGGTCACGTTAGCCTCCGGGGGGTTAGCTCGTGGGTAATCTGAGCTTTTGGCCCCCTCCCCTGTAATGTCCCTTCTGCCCGTGAGTTTCCGAATCCGCTGCCATCTGGTCCTCCGCTGCAGAGAGGAATTTTCTCTTGTATACGTGTTTCCATAGCAACGGTCTCACAGTTGATGGGGAGAGTAACCAGTTGCCATAGCGACAGAGTTCCTGATGTGGCAGTTTGTGCGTGCGGGGAGAGGCGAGCGCGGAGCTCGTGTGGCGAAGCTATTATATAGGGGACGGGGCGGAGGACGCGTGATGCCATGTTAAATGTTAGTTTTATTTTTGGATATTTTCGCAGTCGACTCGCTGTGATTATTTTCTTCTCTTGCGTCGAGTCAGCGGCTTCTGTGCTAAAAATGGACCATGTAATACCGCGGGGACTCGGACTTAAACGCCACACAGACGCCATCTTGTAGGACTACACAGCAAGCATGACCGGAAAGCAATTGTGTGAGACTGGAGCGCCAGCCCTAAAATAAGAGGCACCCCTGATAGGCAAGAAAATGGGAGTGAGAGGGCTACTTTCCCCAACCCCCGAGCTGGTCTCTGTGTGGCTGATACGGCGGCCATAACTATTATCACCCATGTAGACGGAAGAGACGAAACAAACTTGTGCCCCCAAATGAGATGACGGAGGGTCTGTTGGCGCCATGGTCACCGTTGCGCCTCCCCCATCCTGTATACAAAGCGGGTCTGATTGCTGCACGTCACTGTTAACCCTGTACGTACCACCAGCAGTGGGGGTTAATAATAGAAACATCTAGGAAGTCACCATGACGCGGTAGACGCCATTTCCGTGCACAGCCGCATTTGGAACTCTTCATCCGGAGACTCCTGATTCATGTATAGAATTTTAATTTTGCGGTAAAGAACTACACTAGTAGCTGAAGAGGATGATCACTGACCTGGGCAAGTAATTATACCTTTGGGGGTCTGTAGAAAGCTGGGTGACCCCCCCCTTTCCCCCATATGTCTGCTGTGGGAGTAATGGTATAAAGCAGCGGTGACCATGACAAAGCTGCACCTTGTGGTAACTTTGCTTTTGTTACAGTGTCAGACGGACACTCCCGCCTGTGATTGTTGTTTTGATGGGAGGTCTGTTATTCAGGACGGTCCATACGAGACCCTCAGACCTCTCTCCATGCAGTGTGCGCCTCCTCTGCACCACTCCGTGACGTCGTGTCTTTGCCTCTGATTACAGATCCCTCCCTCCTGGCGGCTCTTACACATGTTCTGTCTGTAACGACTCTTCCATTAAGGGCTCCTCGGCTCTCAGAAAACACGAGCATCATCATTTATTTAGTAGTATTCTGGAGTCGCCGCTGGTCATGTGACTGCGCCGTTCTGGGAGTAGCCGGCCCGCAGTGACATGGGCTCCTACAGATGCATCACTCCATCCACCGCTGCTCCAAACGTTATATTCTGTGGCGGCTGATGGCCAACCAATATGGCCGCCACTGATGGTTCCATTCATGTCGGGCAGATTTACTAGTCACTGCACAGGTATTTACTCCTTCATCCATTGTATATCAGGGGTCTGGGAGAGCTGGGTGACCCTGTAACTGCGCCATATTGGTGCTCCGGTCACCAATATCAGGGTTTCCCCTTCCTGTGGCCAATCTGCAGATTACGGAGGTCTCTGGGTGGCAGTACGGGACTTGGCGCGATATATCTGGGAAATTAGAAGAGCAGGGAATGATGGCAGAGGCAGCCATGTTGGTTGCATGCCAACTTTCCCAGAAACGTAGAAACTACAGGACAGACTTTGTAACAAGTTGTCGATCCTGGAATTTGTGTGTGCATCCCCTTAAATCTACTCCATTTTTGGGAGCTGGGGTGGCATGTGAGGGTGCGCAGCCAGCTCGCCCGTACGTGATGTAAGTGATCCGCTCGTCTTTGTTGTGAGGCGCTGGGTTGTAGGTTGGGATTATTTTTAGACGCCTGGTGCCTCGTCCTCTAGGGTGATCTCATTTATCATGGAAGGATGTGTCCCGGGCTCAGATTCTTATTGAAGGGTCTGACAAGGACTCATTCTTGCTGTTGTGGGAGGGGTATTCATGGCGTCCCGATCCTGCGCTGCAGATGGGATCAGAAAAAGGCAGGTGTAACTAAAACAAACGTATGAACATTGGGGGAGATTTAAAGGGATGTATCCACAGGATGAGCCATAATTAGCTGGTGCATTCATGGTACACCTCTGGGGTCTGCACCTTCCTCCAGAACGGAGCTCGTTGTGTGCCGCCGTCTCGCAGGCATTCTCCCATAGAAATGAATGGAAATTGCTGCCCTTGCACGATGCAACAGCGCCATTCTGTAGGGAACTGCTGGTGCCAGAGGTCTATCCTGCGTCTGTCAGACATTGGTAGATGGTCTGAGGAGGGAATACCCCTTTAATATGCCTGGAGTCCAGTCTGATACTTTGAACCTGCACTTGATAGAAGTGCTTCTCACAAAATTAGAATATAATCAAAAAGTCATTACAATCAGAGTGATGTATTTCCCATGTTTATTTCTGTTAATGTTGATGATTATGGCTTACAGCCAATGAAAACCCAAAAGTCATTATCTCAGTAAATTAGAATACTTTATAACACCAGCTTGAAAAATGATTTTAAAATCCGAAATGTTTGCCTACTGAAATGTATGTTCAGTAAATGCACTCAATACTTGGTCGGGGCTCCTTTTACATCAATTACTGCAGGTGTTATGGAAGCCCAGGTTGCTTTGATAGCAGCCTTCAGCTCGTCTGCATTGTTGGGTCTGGTGTCTCTCATCTTCCTCTTGACAATACTCCACAGATTCTCTATGGGTTAAGGTCAGGTGAGTTTGCTGCCAATCAAGCACAGTTATACTGTTGTTTGTAAACCAGGTATTGGTACTTTTGTCAGTGTGGACAGGTGCCAAGTCCTGCTGGTGAATGACATTTCCATCTCCAAAAATCTTGTCGGCAGAGGGAAGCATGAAGTGCTCCAAAATTTCCTGGTAGATGGCTGTGCTGACTTTGGTCTTGATAAAACACAGTGTACCTATACCAGCAGACGACATGGCTAAAACCATCACTGATTGTGGAAACTTCACACTAGACCTCCAGCAGCTTGGATTGTGGCCTCTCCACTCTTCCTCCAGACTCTGGGACCTTGATTTCCAAATGAAACGCAAAATTTACTTTTATCTGAAAACAATTTGGATCACTGAGCAACAGTCCAGTTCTTTTTCTCCTTGGCCCAGGTAAGACGCTTCTGGCGGTGTCTACTGGTCATGAGTGGCTTGACACAAGGAATGTGACACTTGTAGCCCATGTCCTGGATACGTCCGTGTGTGGTGGCTCTTGAAGCAATGACTCCAGCAGCAGTCCACTCCTTGTGAATTTCCCCCAAATTTGTGAATGGCCTTTTCTTAACAGTCAGTTCAAGGCTGCGGTTATCCCGGTTGCTTGTGCACCTTTTTCTACTACACTTTCCTTCCACTCAACTTTCTATTAATATGATTGGATACAGCACTGTGTGAACAGCCAGCCTCTTTAGCAATGACTTTTTGTGGCTTACCCCCCTTGTGAAGTGTGTCAAAGACTGACTTCTGGACATCTGTCAAGTCTTCCCCATGATTGTGGAGCCTACTGAAACAGACTAAGGGACCTTTTTATACACTTAGGACGCCTTTGCAGGTGTTTATTGTTATTCTAATTTACTGAGATAATGACTTTTGGGTTTTCATTGGCTGTAAGCCATAATCATCAACATTAACAGAAATAAACCCGTGAAATAAATCACTCTGTTTGTAATGACTCTATATAATGAGTTTCACTTTTTGTATTGAAGAACTGAAATAAATAAACTTTTTGATGATTTTCTAATTTAGTGAGAAGCACTTGTACATAGTAACAATGTATCAAGATGTGAGTGTATCTCATAGAGGATTGTCAGCAGCTATGTGATACGTGAGCTGGACGTCTACCTCCTGGGTGTAAATAGCAATCTTAGTCCATTCACTACCAGCAATCAGAGATTGTGAAAACTACGAGGCAGTGCATTGTAGCTCTGCAGCACTCTCCCCCTATGACAGCGAAGTTCATTGCTGTATCTGCCGCTCTCTTTATCGCCGTTCTGTTGTTTGTTTAAACCAATCCTAGAACGTGATCCCGGAATTCCATCTGGTCGCTATGGGCAACAGCGCTGCAAATGATACTCTGCTGCTGCTGAAAACGTCCCATTCATCAGTCGTCACTTGTTGCTAGGAAACCCGTATGTGGCACTCTCTCCTCGGACGGGGACGCTGGAGCCGGCGCAGGGGTCGCACGCCAGCTGTCATATGGCGGGAATTAATCACCACAAAGTGCTGTAAACTCTATTGATTTCCTCCCGGACTCCGGCAGCTGTCCGCGCAGGAAATGGCGCCTTACACATGTGCGGAGCGAAGACTGAGCCGGGGCACCCGAATAATCACCAGTGTGAGGGAAAGTGGGCGTCACGGCCGGTCTACAGCTTATAATAAGTTCTGGAGCGTTATAAAAGGCTGATAGCAGTCACATATGGTGTAATGTCTGTGGGTTATATCAGTACTGGAGCGTTATAAGAGGGGCTGATAGCAGCCACATATGGAGTAATGTCTAGAGGTTATATCAGTACTGGAGCGTTATAAGAGAGGCTGATAGCAGCCACATATGGTGTAATGTCTAGAGGTTATATCAGTACTGGAGCATTATAAGAGGGGCTGATAGCAGTCACATATGGTGTAATGTCTAGAGGTTATATCAGTACTGGAGCATTATAAGAGGAGCTGATAGCAGTCACATATGGTGTAATGTCTGTGGGTTATATCAGTACTGGAGCATTATAAGAGGGGCTGATAGCAGCCACATATGGAGTAATGTCTAGAGGTTATATCAGTACTGGAGCGTTATAAGAGAGGCTGATAGCAGCCACATATGGTGTAATGTCTAGAGGTTATATCAGTACTGGAGCATTATAAGAGGGGCTGATAGCAGTCACATATGGTGTAATGTCTAGAGGTTATATCAGTACTGGAGCATTATAAGAGGAGCTGATAGCAGTCACATATGGTGTAATGTCTGTGGGTTATATCAGTACTGGAGCGTTATAAGAGGGGCTGATAGCAGCCACATATGGAGTAATGTCTAGAGGTTATATCAGCACTGGAGCGTTATAAGAGGGGCTGATATCAGTCACATATGGTGTAATGTCTGGGGGTTATACCAGTGCTGGAGCGTTATAAGAGGGGCTGATATCAGTCACATATGGTGTAATGTCTGGGGGTTATATCAGTACTGGAGCGTTATAAGAGGGGCTGATATCAGTCACATATGGTGTAATGTCTGGGGGTTATATCAGTACTGGAGCGTTATAAGAGGGGCTGATATCAGTCACATATGGTGTAATGTCTGGGGGTTAGATCAGTACTGGAGCGTTATAAGAGGGGCTGATAGGAAGAATTATTGACCAATAATTTTGCTCATGCTGCACCTCCTGGTTCATGAATGAATAGAATGACTCTGGTACAGGCCGAGCCGTCTGCCATTCGGGGTGTGTGGGAAGCTGGGTACGACCTACATTTATTCCGCATGTTCCGGAGTTTTCCCATATTTGGGTCACTTTCTTTTGAAGTTTCACTTACATCAGCAAAACCAACGATCTGCAAATGAATTGTGCGGTGATGTGGCGCAGTCTGCAGGACGGAGCGAGGTAGGAGGTGCACGGTGCCTCACGCTCATGACTGGGGAGAACTCGGGGCTTTCTTCCTCCACACATGCATTGCAATGTTTGTCGGCGGCGACATCAGGGGTCAGGTCTGTGTTAGTCAATATTTGGTGGAACCTTTATCTGAAGGACTTGTGTCCCGGGGTCAGTGGGAGCGTGCGGCCTCACAGCAAACTATCAGTGGTGTGGTGATGGGAGCGTGGGCGATCATACGTGTCTGCCTGTGGGTGTCAGACTGTCCACGGGTGCAGCAGAGATGGAAGGTTAGATTTGTGGTGGAGGACACTAAGAAAGCAGCTTGACGCCTTGTGGGGAGCTGTAATACTGGCCTCATTAGTAGTCACCCAGCTTTCCCAGAAAAGGGGCATATGAGGGTTATGTCAGCCCAACAATCCGCCCCTGCTTGTGAGATGGATTTTTCTTTTTTGAGTGGGACTTCATGCAGTTCATCTGGATTCAGAGCTGAAAACTTCCTGCATTCCTTTCTTGTTCAGTATTTGGGAAGCTTTGGAGAATTGCTTTCTAGGACGTATATACGAAAAACTAGCTGCCCCCTGTATTATCACACTATCCATTAACAACTAGAAAAACAAGGAGTGCAGCTCTGTGGTATAATACAGGATATAACTCAGGATCAGTAAGTTAATGCATGTACACAGTGACTGCACCAGCAGAATAGTGAGTGCAGCTCTGGATTATAATACAAGATGTAACTCAGGATCAGTACAGGATCAGTAATGTAACGTATGTACACAGTGACTGCACCAGCAGAATAGTGAGTGCAGCTCTGGGGTATAATACAGGATGTAATTCAGGATCAGTAATGTAATGTATGTACACAGTGACTGCACCAGCAGAATAGTGAGTGCAGACCTGGAGTATAATACAGGATGTAACTCAGGATCAGTAATGTAAAGTCTGTACACAGTGACTGCACCAGCAGAATAGTGAGTGCAGCTCTGGAGTATAATACAGGATATAACTCAGGATCAGTAGTGTAATGTATGCACACAGTGACTGCACTAGCAAAATAGTGAGTGCAGCTCTGGGGTATAATACAGGATATAACTCAGGATCAGTAATGTAATGTATGCACACAGTGACTGCACCAGCAGAATAGTGAGTGCACACCTGGAGTATAATACAAGATGTAACTCAGGATCAGTAATGTATGTACACAGTGACTGCACCAGCAGAATAGTGAGTGCTGCTCTGGAGTATAATACAGGATGTAACTCAGGATCAGTAATGTAATGTATGTACACAGTGACTGCACCAGCAGAATAGTGAGTGCTGCTCTGGGGTATAATACAGGATGTAACTCAGGATCAGTAATGTAATGTATGTACACAGTGATTGCACCAGCAGAATAGTGAGTACAGCTCTGAATTATAATATGTATTGTTGATTGTTTTGTTTTTTTCTCTTGGTTGCAGAGTATCGGTAAAGGATCCTTGTGGTGTATAGACCCTGAGTACCGGCAGAATTTGATACAAGCCTTGAAAAAGACGCCCTACCACCCATACTCCCATGTATTCAGCACACCCCCCACCTCTCCTCAGTCCTATCAAAGGTAAGATGACCTCGGGGCAGTTGCTGCTTTTGTTAATCTTGTATGTGGCTTTATATTCGGGGTGTGAGATTCCTGCACAAAATCCGCTGCTGATCTAAAATCTCATAAGACTGAAGACTGTAACCGGTGGAGCCCCCTATCTTCACAAGGTGATAACAGCAGGTCTGTTTTAAAGGGCTGCTCCTCTTTCTATGAGATCCTTTTTGTGCGGAGGAAAGATTCCCCCTTTTTATTGTCACATTCAGTATCTGTGGTATATGCTTGTGTGAATTCTGTCCTAAGGAGCGTGTTCCCTGCACAGTTTCCGTGAATTTCACGATAATGGTGTAGTGTACATGGGCTGTCGATTTCCGTTGCTCGGCAGCACATCGTCCTGTGTAATGACAATGTGCTATTGAGTTATGGCGGTCTTTGTGCAGAGCGACCTATTGCTGGGGATCTGGAGCGCGGTCTGCAGTGTGTACAGACTATTGTACCACCTATTAAACATAATGTATTCCCTTTGACGCCACGCGTCGCTCTGTGTAATTCTGCCCTCGCCCTTGGATCGATGCTGTGGGAGCTTTATGTGAATAAGTCTCAATAAGTGAAAAGTTCTGCATCTTTCTCATAGACTCCAAACTACTAACCTGCCCTGATACATTGTAACAAACAGTGGTGAGCATTAAACACCGGCTGTGATCACACATTTAGTATTTGTGGCAGATTTCTGCCAACCAGAGTGTTGGCAAGAGAAACACTCGGTAAAATACCTTCATTTTTGTCACTTTTTTCTTTGCTTTACTTGTTTGTTTTTTCTCCTTTCAATTGAATAGAGGAAAAAAGCAGCAAAATATGCTGATAAAATGCACTGATGATTCAGATCTGCAAGGAGAAGGCAGAGAGCTGTTCACTTTCCTGGTACTGCAATACAGTCCCGTGTGAACAAGCCCGTCAGGTCTGCCAGAAAGTGGCTGAACGTTTGATTATTTTGTTGTTTTGGCCTTTCCTGGTTTTGTGCCCCCCGGGGTGTAACCTACCTGCGCCCCTCTGCTGTGATACCCCGCGCTGCTCCTTCCTCAGCTCCTGTCTGCAGTCTCCTCGGCTCCGCAGGTTTGTGTTCAGTCGTCTCCATGCGTTGCCGTGGTACAAGTAACGGGCGGCTCGTTATGGTTACACCGTGTTTGTTCATTCATTGAAACCACAACAGCGATGGCGGCACAGACTGCTCCTGCCCTGCGCTGTCACACTTCTCCCCTCCACATCAACCTCCCGTCTCCTCGCCTGCAGGTCCTCTTGTGACCTTTTGTTCGTTATTGTTTACTGTTATCAGCCAGTATTTAGGATGCAGAGTGTTGCCGTTTCTTTCTTTTGAGCTCCTCGGTATTCCTAATGTATATATTTAAAAAAAAAAAAATTTTTGCTTTGGGGAATGTTCACATGGTGCAATCCTGCTTCATTGTTTTTCTGTGGTTTCTCAAAATTGTATTAAAAATGGCGTGCATATTCAAGTGAGATCACAAACTTTTTCAAAAAGAACCTGATGTTTGCATCTTTTATTTATTTTAATTTACAGCAGGTAGTGGAGGCTAGAATCTGCTGTGAATGTTGCTTTAAAGGGATATTCTGGTCTTTAAAGGGGTTTTCAGGAAATCTTTTTGTGATTGCCTGAATAAGGGACTTATGTCCTGCAAGACCCCAGCCAGGAGGGAGCATGAGTGGCTTTAGGAGGCGCACCATGGTTCCATTTATTGATTTTTAAGGTCCAGCTCAGTATCTACTTTTAATAAGGGGGGCTATTATTAGGCCCCCAGCTGCCATGAGAACGCATCGGCATCCTGCATTGCTTAACCACTTAGATGCCAACGTCATTAAGGGATGCGTCATCTAACGGGCTTACGAGGTCAGAGTTGTCTCCGATCCCGGCTGTAGCAGATAGATGTCACCTGTATGACCCAGACTGCCTCGTATGGAGCCGGACCCGCTCCTTGCACCCCCCTCTCGACTCGTGACTTAGCATGAAGATCACATTGCGTGACAAGAAGGGGTTAAAAGAGAAGCTAGATTTTTCTATTGATTTCTCCACTGACACAGCTGAGGGTTTGTTACAGTAGTCTCCAGTCCTGACACTACTATGAGCTGCACAGAGGACTGCAGACCGATACATTGTAACAAACGATCTGGACAAGAGAGAGATTTGTGCTGCGGAGAGTCTGGATACAATTGTAACAAACGGCTGCTGCGAGGAGCGATCGTACGGGGCGTTATTGATCCGATCTGGATACGATTGTGTCTGGTGACTGCAAGCAGAGGAACTGAGAAATTGGGGATGACTTGGTCCATAAGATGTGATTTTCTCTAGTACGTGACATTCCGCGCTGCGGATACAATGAGCCGGCGTTGCACAACTAATGTTCGCTGCGTGCCGTTTGTACGTCGGCACCTTTTTTCTTTTTCTTTTTTTTTTTCCCTTCCAAGAAGCTCTAATGGAAGTTTTCTGGTGTCTGGTCCGCTGAGGAGCGTTCCATCACATGCTCAGACAATCCATCCTCACCGAGAGACGCTCCGAACAGCTGGGCTGCAGGGAAAGACTGCCGAAAGTCTGCCCTCGCAAGGCGATTAGCGTGATGGTAGCCATAGCAACTGGAGCGTCGCTATAGCAACACATAGCGGAGACAGGTGCAAGTTGCATCACGAGACTGTTGCCTGGCAAAAGAACATACCATTAGCACGTATAACTACATGGTTACCATGGCAACCGCGAACCCCACGCAGCGGCTACAGTTCGCGCTACGTCCTCGCTACCTGGTTTTGTCGTTTTTTTGTGTGAAAGTCATCGACTGCATGAAATATCCAAAATGACAACTTGAGGTCAGATAGCTTCAGGAGGAAACGTCAGAGCGAGGATTAGCACAAAGCCCGGGACAAAGTGCTCGGGAAGCAGAAATATAGGAAAGTCCCCTCCCCCCACCACCGGCAAGACGAGCGCCACCGCACACGTTCCAGTACTTCTATTATTCTCTGCCGCGCAATTTATTATTCCACCTCTAGGAGGCGGCAAACAAAACTGTACAGGGCTCCGCTCTTCAGGGGGTCATGGTACTTGTAGTCCGCTGGTGTTCTGTGAATAGGTCACGGAGTCCGGCCCCCATGTTATTCTGAGGCAAATACGCAGCTTAAAGGGGTTTATGGGATTTTAAATATTTAGTACGCCAGGAAAAGTGCTAAAATAAAAATACTCAGGACTCGCCTGTGTCTCCATTGCTGCCACTTCCACGTTCCCCACTGATCTTTGGTTACTGCAGTCATGATGTCATGTTCATCCAATGGACCGCTGCAGACAAACACTGTGGTCATCAGGCCCTTAACATAGATGCGAAAGCTTCACAGCTGAGACCAGTGATTGGCTGCAGGAAGCACTTGTGCATGATCTGCCCCTTCTTTAGTGTCCACAATACTCCCCTTGACGAGGATCTTTGGGGCCTCGCTACTCGACACCCTTGTTGAGGGTCTTCGGTGCCTCGCTACCTGACCCCCTTCCCCGGTGGAGGATCTTTGGAGTTTCGCTACCTGACCTCACAGCTGAGGGTCTTTGGGCTCTCGCTGCCCCACCCCCTTGCCAATTGTTTTTTGTGGACCTGTTTTTGGGGCTCCTAGGGTCATAGGGGTGAGGCAAGACAGTATAACAATCCTCTGTAAAGATAGAACATTTCATATGGCTTCAGACTCCAATGTATGATGCCGCTGAGCTGAAGCCACTGATCATAACCTTGTCCTGAATGAATCTACCTGCAGTGTAAAGTATAGAGAATAGAAGAACAAAACATTGTCAGACTACCATAAACTCCAATGTACAGTGCCTCTGAGCTGGAGCCACTGGTCATTGGTGTGTCCTAATAGAAAAGACCTGCAGTATAAAGTATGGCGAAGGGAAAGCCTCTCTGGCCAGTCCAGGTCTTTGTGACAGTAAGCCGGTAATACTCGCTCGCAGCTGCAGTATATGCGCACTTTTTCCGCCTGTCTGTTTTCCGTCTCCGGCTGTAATTAAATGGCCGCAGGTTCTCTGACCGATGACCACCTTATGGAATAGCTAGATAAGCCATTCTCTCTGATGCCGACATTGTAATGTTCTGGCTTAATTCAGCGATATCTGCTGGATTGAACACATCGATCTCCGTCCTCGCACAGCGGAAATCTGTTGCCATGCGCTCACAAACGCCACTTTGCCGGCACCAATTAGCGCTGTGATTACTGAAAGAGGATTGCAATTTCAGGGCTAAAAGGACGGCACCGGGCGAAAGGATTTGCAATGAGATTACGGCATTAGGCGACTCCTCGCTTTTGTTCCGCTCATAATGCAACGATTTCGCTCCAGTAAGTGAAACAATCCAGTTTGGAGATTGAAGTGGCAGATCAATGTCCTGCGGATTTCTCCCAGCGGCTGCAGGAGAACTGACCTCTGCCTGGGGATGGCGGGGGTCGAGGAATTAGGCGACTGGTGCTGAAGACACGGGCGACGTGTGGAAATCTTATTACACGGAGAAATGAGAGATTTTTTTTTTTTTATACCGATCGCCCCCCTCCGAAAAACATGCACCACCGGACACAGTGGAGGGCAGAAATCCCCCAGGATTCCCTGCTTGTTGAGTGTCTGGTGACTTCACCAACTTACGGAGTGCAGCTCTGGAGTATAATACAGGGTGTAACTGAGGATCAGTAATGTAATGTATGTACATAGTGACTACACCAGCAGAATAGTGAGTGCAGCTCTGGGGTATAATACAGGGTGTAACTCAGGATCAGTACAGGATCAGTAATGTAATGTATGTACACAGTGACTGCACCAGCAGAATAGTGAGTGCAGCTCTGGAGTATAATACAGGATATAACTCAGGATCAGTAATGTATGTACACAGTGACAGCACCAGCAGAATAATGAGTGCAGCTCTGGAGTATAATACAGGATATAACTCAGGATCAGTAATGTAATGTATGTACACAGTGACTGCACCAGCAGGATAGTGAGTGCAGCTCTGGAGTATAATACAGGATGGAACTCCGGATCGGTGATGGAATGAGTATAATGGAGCTTTACATACTTTCTTACACAGGGTCAAACACTCCTAATACAGATATGTATGGACACTCTTCATGTTCTGATGGAGTACAGGGAAATCCTGTGTTTTTTTGCTTCTTTCCAATTCCACATTAGACGGGTTTTGTGAATTAAATCTCTTGTGTAGTTTTCTCAGTATTCAGTGAGAAATTTCCATTTGGTGGATGAGAAGCTGATCCCATTATTCACCTTGATTATTACTAGTGTCATCCACATCGTTCTCTGCAGTTGCCGGGTTTGAGGCCACGGTTTTCGGTGTATTTGCAGGGACAGTAAACATTCAGTCTCTCACTGTTCGCTGTGGAGGTGACACACTTTGCTTGCTGCTGACTTGCAGGAATCAGGAGTCCCTGGATGAGCAGTGATGCAGCCCCTAGTGCTTGGATGAGTCGGGGTAAACACAAAGTGGACAGAAGTGACAGGAATGAGGGTTGATTAGTCCTGGGCCTTGATTATATCTTATTCTGGGATTTGTGGTTCCTGGGCAGTGAGGCTGGTAATCGTAGACCAGGCACTGAAGGCCATAAAGCTTCCTGCCTGGCACTGAAGAGGTTAATGAGGAAGGGGAACAAGATCCTGTTTGCTGTGCTCATAAATGGCTCCTTAGACTCCAGGCTGAGGGGGAAGGAGTGAATATCTGCACCCCCCCATATTTCAGAGTCATCTGTCTCCATAGAGACGCATACCAGCATTGTAAGATAATCCGAACCATGTGTGTGACAGAGGCGCCTGCAGCAGTGGAGCACGTCAGCAAGTAGGAGCTGGGCCTGCACCCCACACAACCTGGAGCACACAGGGTTAATCTGTACTGAGAACTGCTGAGCTGTGTATCTAATCCTATCATGTGTGATACTGTCTGCTGAGCTGTGTATCTAACCCTATCCTGTGTGATAATGTCTGCTGAGCGTGTATCTAATCCTCTCCTGTGTGATACTGTCTGCTGAGCCATGTATCTAATCCTATCCTGTGTGATACTGTCTGCTGAGCCGTGTATCTAATCCTATCCTGTGTGATACTGTCTGCTGAGCCGTGTATCTAATCCTATCCTGTGTGATACTGTCTGCTGAGCCATGTATCTAATCCTATCATGTGTGATACTGTGCTGAGCCGTGTATCTAATCCTATCCTGTGTGATACTGTCTGCTGAGCTGTGTATCTAATCCTAACCTGTGTGATACTGTCTGCTGAGCTGTGTATCTAATCCTATCCTGTGTGATACTGTCTGCTGAGCGGTGTATCTAATCCTATCCTGTGTGATACTGTGCTGAGCTGTGCATCTAACCCCATCTTGTATGATATTGTGATGTGCACTGTATCTAAGCCGCTTATGTGTGATACCATCTGAGGACATGCCGTGGTTGCTGGTGGCGGCCATATTTCCGGACCCCTGCCTGTGTATAGTGGTGTGAGCTCCTCTCTGGTTCTGGCGTGTAAGATGGCGTTACTGTTGGTGCTGTGGTTACATTTTCTGCTTGTGATGGCGATACTACTGGTGCAGTGGTTACGTTATCTGCATATGATGACGATACTATTGGTGCGCTGGTTACATTCTTTGCGTATGATGGTGGTACTGTTGGCACAGTGGTTGCGATCTCTGCATATGATTACGATACTGGTGCAGTGGTTACTTTCTCTGCATATGATGGTGATACTATTGGCACAGTGGCTACATTCTTTGTATGATGGCAGTACTATTGGCACAGTGGCTACATTCTTTGTATGATGGCAGTACTATTGGCGCAGTGGCTACATTCTTTGTATGATGGCGGTACTATTGGCGCAGTGTCTACATTCTTTGTATGATGGCTGTACTATTGGCGCAGTGGTTACATTCTGTTTGTATGATGGCGGTACTATTGGCGCAGTGGCTACATTCTCTTTGTATGATGGCTGTACTATTGGCGCAGTGGTTACATTCTCTTTGTATGATGGCAGTACTATTGGCGCAGTGGCTACATTCTTTGTATGATGGCAGTACTATTGGCGCAGTGGCTACATTCTTTGTATGATGGCGGTACTATTGGCGCAGTGGCTACATTCTTTGTATGATGGCAGTACTATTGGCGCAGTGGCTCCATTCTCTTTGTGTGATGGCTGTACTATTGGCGCAGTGGCTACATTATAATAATAATAATAATAATAATAATAATAATTTTATTTATATAGCGCCAACATATTCCGCAGCGCTTTACAACTTATAGAGGGGACTTATACAGACAACAGACATTACAGCATAACAGAAATCACAGTTCAAAACAGATACCAGGAGGAATGAGGGCCCTGCTGCTCGCAAGCTTACAATCTATGAGGAAAAGGGGAGACACAAGAGGTGGATGGTAACAATTGCTTTAGTTATTTGGACCAGCCATAGTGTAAGGCTCGGGTGTTCATGTAAAGCTGCATGAACCAGTTAACTGCCTAAGCATGTAACAGTACAGACACAGAGGCTATTAACTGCATAAAGTGTATGAGAACATTCTTTGTATGATGGCGGTACTACGGGCGCAGTGGCTACATTCTCTTTGTATGATGGCTGTACTATTGGCACAGTGGCTACATTCTTCGTATGATGGCAGTACTATTGGCGCAGTGGCTACATTCTTTGTATGATGGCGGTACTACGGGCGCAGTGGCTACATTCTTCGTATGATGGCAGTACTATTGGCGCAGTGGCTACATTCTTTGTATGATGGCAGTACTATTGGCGCAGTGGCTACATTCTTTGTATGATGGCAGTACTATAGGCGCAGTGGCTACATTCTTTGTATGATGGCTGTACTATTGGCGCAGTGGCTACATTCTCTTTGTGTGATGGCGGTTCTATTGGTGCAGTGGCTACATTCTTTGTATGATGGCGGTACTATTGGCGTTCTTTTCCCCTGCAGCCAGTGGTGACAGAGTGGCTATTGTCCGCTGCATGTGGGGGTGCCCTGGGTCCCTGGGCAGCGGCTCTCCCAGCCTCCTGAATTCCTCCTGCCCCAGATGTGGTCCATCCTGCCCGTACACCAGTCATCGGACGCTGTATGCTCCCTTCTATATACCATGACGTTTTGTGCATGTTCACACTGTAACCGTGTGTCTGCGTTATCGGAGCCGTTCCGGACTTCCCTCCAACCTTCTGTTTCGCCGCTCTCGGGGTCCAGTCGTCCTCTTATCTTGTGACGCTTTGCAGAGTTTCACCTTGAAGCGAGCGTCTTTCCAGGACGTGGATGGCCCGTGGCGATCCAGACGCCTGCACTCAGCAATGTTGACTGTCGCTAAGCAACAAGCTAATTTCTCCATTCGCCACCGCAGACGCCGCTCCTCTTGTTTTGACAGTCGCTGTGAATGTAACATAGAAAGCTCCTCGGTCCGACCGGAGTCTGGCAGCTGCGGCACAAACACGGCTCCTGGTTACTGGCAGCAGACGGGCTGATACGCGGCACCGCCGAGCTCCGCGTTACGTCCTGTGGAAACGTACCGCTCATTAATTCCACAGGTAGACAGCAGCATTGCCTCGTTACATTGCTCAGAAGCCGACTTCACGTGTAAAGAATTCATGATCCCGGCTTCACGGTAGTCGGTACAGACATGGCAGTTTGCCGTTCGCCGCTTCCTTCTTGTTTACTGCATTAAAATGTAATCGTTCTCACAGACATCACTGTATCTGCAGGTGATACTTTATTTAAAGGGCCAGTGACCTTAATATAATCCGTATCAAAGGGACCCGAAGTGCTGGATCATCAGGTGCTCGGCACACAGATGTTTTTCCATAGCTCCACTGTCGCCCCATCCCTCTGAGGTCTTCCATAAATCCCAGCTAATAAGCAGCCCTCACGCCAGCTCGCCCTCCTGACAATACGACCCCTTTTTATAGGTCTAGTGCCGACCACAGAGACAGAAGTTTCCAGACTTCCATTTGTCTCTGGTAACGAGGCGGCCTCTTTAATCACGTCGTTTAGTTAAATGGCCTCATTAGGGGAGAGCTGTGGAAACCACATTGAGAGGCGAGACCTCTATAAACATAAACCGAGTCGGGAGAAGATGGAGATGTCGTGTCGCGCTGGGAAGAGTCCGGGTTTTTTTGTGTGTAGCATCCGACCTGTGTGCAAGTTCACATGATAATACACCACAAAATCAACACTTAAGGGTATGTGCACATGTTGCAGATTTCCTGCAGATCTGCAGCTTTTTTTTTCAGCGCAGAAACGCTGCTGATCTGCAAGTGATTTACAGTACAATGTAAATCAATGGCAAAAAAAAAAATGCTGTGCTAATGGTGCAGAAAAATCTGCACGGAAAACACAGATTCAAAAAATGATCATGTCACTTCTTTTTGTAGATCTGCTGCGTTTCTGCACCCATTCCATAATAGAAATCTGCAGGGGTAAAAAAAGGAATAAGGCGCAGATTCTGACCTGCGTTTTCTGCCAAGAAATTCAGAATCTGCACAGAAAATTCCACAGTCAAATCTGCAACGTGTGCACATAGCCTTATAGGGATCATCCACTTCCTGGACATTCCCTTTTTTTTATATTAAGTTAAAAAAGTAAGTAAATACTCCCCTCCTTCAGCAGCGCTGTTCCATGCTCATCATTGCCAGGTTTGCCAATCAATGGCCACTTTAGGGTGCTGCGCTTTCAATTTTTCTGCTTCCCCAACATTCATCCAAGAGAAGTGAGCGCTCAGCAGCCCAAAAGAGACCGCTGATCGTCTGCAGGGCCCACGTGGCATAACAATGGCGTGCACCACGAAGACTATGGAAGCGAACTGTGTAAAATTCTCAAGGAAACTAAATTAGAAAAACGACTTTTATCCCCAATTGTGTATATTTAAGTGAAAAAATAAATTGTACCAGGGTGGAGAACCCCTTAAAGAACAGAACTGTGGTTGGAATACAGGGTGTCAGTTTACATAACGTAATCCGGGCCGAATATTTAAAGGAACCCTCCCGTCATGAGATATTGTGACAATTACCCCCCCATAGGAGGCCAGTGATTATCCGGCTTAGAAATCTCAGAACTGTGAACCTCATGATTGACTCGATCTCCCAAAGAGGTGGAGTCTGACACCCTTTTACTATCGCAGGGAAAAGTTACCACTGAGCCACAGCCTGCTACAATGTAACAAGTAGTTGACTAGACCTGCTGAATTGGTGAGTAGCGGAGCCATTTGTTCTCCTGGTGATGCGGACCTCGCATTAGACGCCTTTGTGTGGGTCCGGATTCCCTTTGTTGGCTGATGTCTTGATGTGAATGGACTCTTGAGTCTCTCATCACTTCTCCATTCTCCTGAAGTGTGCTGGGGAGGGACTGCGGCTGGGAACCATTGTGACTCCTGATAGTCCCCACTTCTGGGGTCGTAACACACACAAAGAGCAATGACAATGTCCGAAAGTAGTCAGCGCCCAGACACGTGTGTAAATCGCCGCCCCCACGAGGAGACGAGCGCCGAGCTCTGCCCATCATGAGACTGATCGCTTCTAACCCAGCTGCAGAACTTTTTGCAAAGAAAAACGTCATTGTATGAACACGGCCTTAGATTGTCCGTTGCCTTTGATTACTGCACAATGAGCTTTCCTGATACAATGTATCCACTACAGGCAGCGCTCTGTGCCATATTCAAGGGCAACCAAAAGTGGTCTCCATCCAAGAGCAGGAGCCCCGGTCATTAGAAACGTTGGCGAGAGTCTGCCGGGTACTGACACCTTGTTTCTCCTCTCTCCGCAGCACATCGGTCCCTCCTCTGTGGCCTGGAAGCAGCTTCTTCAAGAAAAACGGAGCATTGCTTCAAGGTAAGAGAAGTGCCCTCCGCTCCGGGGATGGAGCCTGCTGCTGCTGTCATGGCGGATCTCCTCCTTCTATCTTCTCCAACTATCTCGTAGACTTTGTATCACGCTTGATATATGTGAGCAGGTAGAATAAATGTGGAGTGAAAGGGGGAAAGAACAAGTGAAATCCCCTCTCTTCCATGTATGTAGGACCCCTCATCTCTGAGCCGCCTCCACGTCACCGGCGCTGAGGAGCTGCAGCTTCATAGTGCACATAAATACTGAGGCTGCAGATGTTTATAGGGACTGTAAAACGACTGTGGTGTCGCTCCTCGCATTCACGTGTAGTTAACGGGCAGAGTGGGGGATATTAGATGTCGGGGTACACTGTTCACTTTACACTGCCCACTTTTTTGGGGTTGTCCATGCAGCTGGAGTTGTCAGATTACAACAAAGAAGTAGGGGGCCATCCGGTCCTGCCGGCCCATTGTGCTGGGTCCTGGTAACAGTCAGGAGCATGAAGCGTCCGCCCCCACCTCCTAACCAAACAGGATAAAGTTTAGTGGCGCAGTTTGGTCGCCATAGCAATTGTGAGGTGTGGCCGCAAATTACAGGGTGAAAGCACGCCGCTGTGTAAATGCTAGGTGTGTAGCCAGCGATTACCTGCAATCTGATGCCCTCGTCCCGCGTGTCGGACCCTTAACCCTTACCAGCCGGGCTGACAGATTAGGCTTATTTCTTTTTTTTTTTTTTTTTTCTGAAGGCGATCTAACATTACATGGCTTTTCCTACAGACTCCTTCGTATGCAAGCAGATAGGACCCTTTTGTCCTCACCTCCAGACCCTTCTGTCCCCACCTCCAGACCCTTCTGCCCGATTCATAGATTTTACTCTTCTCCCTTACAGATAATTACTTTGTCTCTACACCCTCCTCTGTCCCACCCTATAGACCAGTCTGACCCATTCTGACCACCCACCAGACCCCACTGTCCCACCCATGGATTATGTTCTCTCCTTAAGCTTCTGGCTTTCTCATTTCCAGGCCCCTCTGTCCTAACCCGCAGTCTAGACTCCAGACCCCTTTGTCCTCTTGTACGGACCCTTCTTTCCTCTTCTAGTGGCAGATTATCCCCCTCGAAACAAAGGATTGGGGATCAGACCTACTAGCTTATAACATGTCTGATCCTTCTTTCTGTCCTTTACCTTCAGAAAATATTTGGGACCCCCCATGCCCTTGAGATGGTCAGGCTCCTCCGGATTATTATTATTCATTATTGATAATAAGTGATAATACACTGGGTGTCCATTCTCCTCTCGCCTTGTGGTGTTCGACAGCAGATCGGGGTCTCTTGGCCGTAGTATCAGGACTTCAGCAGCTATAAGTGACACACGGACAGTTCTGTGCTCGGGAAATGCTAAATGAAGAAACTTTGTAAATGGTCTTGGTTATAACTTTCTTGTTTTGTGTACACAGCTCCTATGAAGCATTGTGTCTCCGTGGTTACAGACTACGCAATCCCTGTGTAGTCTGGTTGTGCTCATACACCAGTGTAATCATTGGGGGGCCGCCTCCTCAGGATCGTGTGAGTCTTGATCTTCGGCTGTTGGGACGTTGGTTTAACCCCTCTGTGACCTTAGACGTACTATCCCGTCGAGGTGACCTGGGCCTATCTGACCCTCGACGCGATAGTACGTCATAGCCGATCGGCCGCGCTCACGGGGGGAGCGCGGCCGATCGCGGCCGGGTGTCGGCTGCATATCGCAGCTGACATCCGGCACTATGTGCCAGGAGCGGTCACGGACCGCCCCCGGCACATTAACCCCCGGCACACCCCCGGCGGTACAGGGAAGCATCGCGCAGGGAGTGGGCTCCCTGCGGGCTTCCCTGAGACCCCCGGAGCAACGCGATGTGATCGCGTTGCTCCGAGGGTCTCCTACCTCCCTCCTCGCCGCAGGTCCCGGATCCAAGATGGCCACGGCATCGGGGTCCTGCAGGGAGGGAGGTGGCTTACCGAGTGTCTGCTCAGAGCAGACACTTGGTAAGCCTGCAGCCCTGCACAGCAGATCGCAGATCTGGCAGAGTGCTGTGCACACTGCCAGATCAATGATCTGTGATGTCCCCCCCTGGGACAAAGTAAAAAAGTAAAAAAAAAATTCCCCACGTGTAAAAAAATAAATTAAAAAAATATCCTAAATAAAGAAAAAAAATATATATATTATTCCCATAAATACATTTCTTTAGCTAAATAAAATAAAAAAATAAATAAAAGTACACATTTAGTATCGCCGCGTCCGTAACAACCCAACCTATAAAACTGCCCCACTAGTTAACCCCTTCAGTAAACACCGTAAGAAAAAAAAAAAAAAAAACGAGGCAAAAAACAACGCTTTATTATCATACCGCCGAACAAAAAGTGGAATAACACGCGATCAAAAAGACTGATATAAATAACCATGGTACCGCTGAAAACGTCATCTTGTCCCGCAAAAAACGAGCCGCCACACAGCATCATCAGCAAAAAAATAAAAAAGTTATAGTCCTGAGAATAAAGCGATACCAAAATAATTATTTTTTCTATAAAATAGTTTTTATCGTATAAAAGCACCAAAACATAAAAAAAATGATATAATTGAGGTATCGCTGTAATCGTACTGACCCGAAGAATAAAACTGCTTTATCAATTTTACCAAACGCGGAACGGTATAAACGCCTCCCCCAAAAGAAATTCATGAATAGCTGGTTTTTGATCACTCTGCCTCACAAAAATCGGAATAAAAAGCGATCAAAAAATGTCACGTGCCCGAAAATGTTACCAATAAAAACGTCAACTCGTCCTGCAAAAAACAAGACCTCACATGACTCTGTGGACTCAAAAATGGAAAAATTACAGCTCTCAAAATGTGGTAACGCAAAAAATATTTTTTGCAATGAAAAGCGTCTTTCAGTGTGTGACGGCTGCCAATCATAAAAACCCGCTAAAAAACCCGCTATAAAAGTAAATCAAACCCCCCTTCATCACCCCCTTAGTTAGGGAAAAATAAAAAAATTAAAAAATGTATTTATTTCCATTTTCCCATTAGGGTTAGGGTTAGGGCTAGAGTTAGGATTAGGGTTAGGGCAAGGGCTAGGGTTAGGGCTAGGGTTGGGGCTAGGGTTGGGGCTAGGGTTAGGGCTAGGGTTGGGGCTAGGGCTAGGGTTAGGGCTAGTGTTACGGCTAGTGTTAGGGCTAGTGATAGGGCTAGGGTTATTGCTAGGGTTAGGGCTAGGGTTGGGGCTAGGGTTAGGGCTAGGGTTAGGGCTAGGGTTAGGGCTAGTGTTTACGGCTAGTGTTAGGGCTAGGGTTATTGCTAGGGTTAGGGCTAGGGTTAGGGCTAGGGTTGGGGCTAGGGTTGGGGCTACAGTTAGGGTTGGGGCTAAAGATAGGGTTAGGGTTTGGATTACATTTACGGTTGGGAATAGGGTTGGGTGTGTCTGGGTTAGAGGAGTGGTTAGGGTTACTGTTGGGATTAGGGTAAGGGGTGTGTTTGGATTAGGGTTTCAGTTATAATTGGGGGGTTTCCACTGTTTAGGCACATCAGGGGCTCTCCAAACGGGACATGGCATCCGATCTGAATTCCAGCCAATTCTGCGTTGAAAAAGGAAAACAGTGCTCCTTCCCTTCAGAGCTCTCCCGTGTGCCCAAACAGGGGTTTACCCCAACATATGGGGTATCGGCGTACTCAGGACAAATTGGACATCATCTTTTGGGGTCCAATTTCTCCTGCTACCCTTGGGAAAATACAAAACTGGGGGCCAAAAAATAAGTTTTGTGGGAAAAAAAAGATTTTTTATTTTCACGGCTCTGCGTTGTAAACTGTAGTGAAACACTTGGGGGTTCAAAGTTCTCACAACACATCTAGATAAGTTCCTTGGGGGGTCTAGTTTCCGATATGGGGTCATTTGTGGGGGGTTTGTACTGTTTGGGTACATCAGGGGCTCTGCAAATGCAACGTGACGCCTGCAGACCAATCCATTTAAGTCTGCATTCCAAATGGCGCTCCTCCCCTTCCGAGCTTTGTCATGCGCCCAAACAGTGGTTCCCCCCCACATATGGGGTATCAGCGTACTCAGGACAAATTGGACAACAACTTTTGGGGTCCAATTTATCCTGATACCCTTGTAAAAATACAAAACTGGGGGCTAAAAAATCATTTTTGTGAAAAAAAAAAAAGAATTTTTATTTTCACGGCTCTGCGTTATAAACTGTAGTGAAACACTTGGGGGTTCAAAGCTCTCAAAACACATCTAGATAAGTTCCTTAGGGGGTCTACTTTCCAAAATGGTGTCACTTGTGGGGTTTTTTAATGTTTAGGCACATCAGGGGCTCTCCAAACGCAACATGGCGTCCCATCTCAATTCCAGTCAATTTTGCATTGAAAAGTCAAATGGCGCTCCTTCCCTTCCGAGCTCTGCCCTGCGCCCAAACAATGGTTTACACCCACATATGGGGTATCAGCGTACTCAGGACAAATTGCACAACAATTTTTGGGGTCCAATTTCTTCTCTTACCCTTGGGAAAATAAAAAATTGGGGGCGAAAAGATCATTTTTGTGAAAAAATATGATTTTTTATTTTTACGGCTCTGCATTATAAACTTCTGTGAAGCACTTGTTGGGTCAAAGTGCTCACCACACATCTAGATAAGATCCTTAGGGGGTCTACTTTCCAAAATGGTGTCACTTGTGGGGGGTTTCAATGTTTAGGCACATCAGGGGCTCTCCAAATGCAACATGGCGTCCCATCTCAATTCCAGTCAATTTTGCATTGAAAAGTCAAATGGCGCTCCTTTCCTTCCGAGCTCTGCCATGCGCCCAAACAGTGGTTTACCCCCACATATGGGGTATCAGCGTACTCAGGACAAATTGTACAACAAATTTTGGGGTCTATTTTCTCCTGTTACCCTTGGTAAAATAAAACAAATTGGAGCTGAAATAAATTTTGTGTGAAAAAAAGTTAAATGTTTATTTTTATTTAAACATTCCAAAAATTCCTGTGAAACACCTGAAGGGTTAATAAACTTCTTGAAAGTGGTTTTGAGTACCTTGAGGGGTGCAGTTTTTAGAATGGTGTCACACTTGGGTATTTTCTATTATTTAGACCCCTCAAAATGACTTCAAATGAGATGTGGTCCCTAAAAAAAAATGGTGTTGTAAAAATGAGAAATTGCTGGTCAACTTTTAACCCTTATAACTCCGTCACAAAAAAAAATTTTGGTTCCAAAATTGTGCTGATGTAAAGTAGACATGTGGGAAATGTTACTTATTAAGTATTTTGCATGACATATGTCTGTGATTTAAGGGCATAACAATTCAAAGTTGGAAAATTGCAAAATTTTCAAAATTTTCGCCAAATATTCGTTTTTTTTACAAATAAACGCAAGTTATATCAAAGAAATTTTACCACTATCATGAAGTACAATATGTCATGAGAAAACAATGTCAGAATCGCCAAGATCCATTGAAGCGTTCCAGAGTTATAACCTCATAAAGGGACAGTGGTCAGAATTGTAAAAATTGGCCCGGTCATTAACGTGCAAACCACCCTTGGGGGTGAAGGGGTTAAAGGAGCAAAGTGACCAAAAGGAACCAAGTCCCAACCGCCGGCCGTGAAGCGAGCGCCGTGCCAACCAATATCAGCCTCTTATTTTCTCTTGTCCTGAAATAGTTGTCACGAGGCCAAATTCCTCATCAGTGGCTGCCGCTCGGATGAAACCTTCCTGTTTTTAATTCACTTATTTAGAAGTAATGATCTCGCAGCGGACCGAGTGCCGAAAATCACTGCGTTTGTCATTGGCTTGCCCATAGGCAGCGCTAAAAGCCAATTCCTAGCAACTTGTGCGTGATACCAGTCTCCCGTCTGATCTAAGCCTCAGGAAGCTTGGGTGATGGCTGCCGAACACAGCCTGGGGGAACTCTGCACGGGTCATGTGACCTGCGTGGGGCGCAGAGGAAGGGGGGTAAATAATTCAGACTTTACCAGATGTGAATCTCTCCTGCCTGGACATGCAAAGGGCCAAAACCGGTTTGTCTTCTGCCCTCCTACTCAGCTGTTGAAAGATGTCACTCTGGCAGCGCCTGCCCCCTGGTCATGTCCCTACAGTTACTGCCTCTCCCCACCTCCACCTTGTACAGAGACCCTCCTGATCTACACATGGCCATAAAGCACCAGGACCCGATTACATGAAGATCAGAAGCGCAGGCATAAAGCTGAAGGCTGTGAACTCACAGCTGGCCTTGTATGGTTAATATTACCCCGCATCCAGAGCTGAAGTCTCCCAATAGATTATAATACAGGAGGTAACTCTGGGTCAGTAAAGGATCAGTAATGTATGTACACAGTGACTGCACCAGCGGAATAGTGAGTGCGGCTCTGGAGTAGAATACAGGATGTAACTCAGGATCAGTAATGTAATGTATGTACACAGTGACTGCACCAGCGGAATAGTGAGTGTAGCTCTGGGGTATAATACAGGATGTAACTCAGGATCAGTAATGTAATGTATGTACACAGTGACTGCACCAGCGGAATAGTGAGTGCGGCTCTGGAGTATAATACAGGATGTAACTCAGGATCAGTAATGTAATGTATGCACACAGTGACTGCACCAGCGGAATAGTGAGTGCGGCTCTGGAGTATAATACAGGATGTAACTCAGGATCAGTAATGTATGTACACAGTGACTGCCCCAGCAGAATAGTGAGTGCGGCTCTGGAGTATATAATACAGGATGTAACTCAGGATCAGTAATGTATGTACACAGTGACTGCACCAGCAGATTAGTGAGTGCAGCTCTGGAGTATAATACACGATGTACAGTAACTCAGGATCAGTACAGGATCAGTAATGTAATGTATGTACACAGCGACTGCACCAGCAGATTAGTGAGTGCAGCTCTAGGGTATAATACAGGAGGTAACTCCGGATCAGTAATGTAATATATGTACACAGTGACTGCACCAGCAGAATAGTGAGTGCAGCTCTAGGGTATAATACAGGAGGTAACTCAGGATCAGTACAGGATCAGTAATGTAATGTATGTACACAATGACGGCACCAGCAGAATAGTGAGTGCAGCTCTGGAGTATAATACAGGAGGTAACTCATGATCAGTAATGTAATGTATGTACATTCTGACTGCACCAGCAGAATAGTGAGTGCAGTTCTGGAGTATAATACAGGATTTAACTCAGGATCAGTAATGTATGTACACAGTGACTGCATCAGCAGGATAGTGAGTGCAGCTCTGGAGTAGAATACAGGATGTAACTCGGGATCAGTAATGTGATGTATGTACACAGTGACTGCACCAGCAGAATAGTGAGTGCAGCTCTGGAGTATAATACAGGAGGTAACTCAGGATCAGTAATGTGATGTATGTACACAGTGACTGCATCAGCAGGATAGTGATTGCAGCTCTGGGGTATAATACAGGATAAGTGATGTACTGAGTGGTGACCGTTGTGTATCCTGTGCTCCGTATGTGATAGCCTCTGGTATTCGTCAGTTCCAGTATATTCACTGTTCTATAGAATGGACTTGAGGTGTCAGATCTTCAGCTTTGCATTTTTACTTTGAAACCTTCATTATCACTTCTCCGGTTGATTCCAGATTTAAGGACTTGCTGTGTAGTCAGGATTTTCTTCACAATTGCGGGTGTTGTGATTCCGCTGACTGTTTCCTCGCCATTGGTACTTCTGACTCTGCTGCTATTTATCCAATAAGTTCTGTGCGCTGACCTTGGGAAGGCATCTATTTATAGTGGGTATGATGGCTCGTCAGGGTTTATCTTGTCGTATTCCTCCTGACAGCGGCTGCAGATGATACGCACAGCGTTATCCCTCCGCCTGGTGCTCTATCGATCACACCGCACGCTAAGTGGGCGAGCGCTGGGAATGAGACAGGTCCCCGCGGAGGCCTCCGATACCAGATCACTAATACAATTTTAAGTACATCAGCGATGACTGTTCCTGCTGCTCAGACCTTTTACCAGCCCGGTCGTTTTACGGAGCGCCACCCTGGCAGAATGCACCCCCCTCATATTGACATTACACTCCAGACTTACTGGTCCTACAGCCCTCCTCTGCTGGAGAATATGGTCATTGAGATCTGCTCTTGGTAAGACCCGAGCGGTCATCACCCATCTTTCCCAGGTGACTTTTTTTTCTGGGGCATTTTGCAGTCTTGTCTCTTATTTTGTGCAGATTTTTCATCCCCTTCTTGGCATGAGATTTCCTGGAGGAGATAGATGCAGCCATATACATGTATATATCACTTTGTGAACGCACTAGTCTGGTCCCGATGCCCGTAATTCGCTTTCCATTAGCAGAGAGGAAAGGAGGTCATGAGTGTAGACGCTGTTTTGTTTTTTTTGTTAGCCGCTGACAATACGAGTGCCCCCTTCCCTTCCTGCCCGCACAATAGATGACTGTATGCCTTTCACAGAGCCGCTATTACAAATACCTCTTGTCACAAGCGATCAGCATCGCGCCTCTAGCGAGGGGTAGAAGCGGAGGCCGCGCTCTTGTTAAACGATGGTCCCAGGCTGCCTGAGCAGATTGTGGTGGTGGGGGATGTCTTTCATCCGCCATTCACCTTTTTGTGCGAGGTGACTGCATATTGTCTGGCTGATCAGTGACCCGGCTGCAATCGCACTTATTGCTACAAGGCTGAAAACGCATCGGCTCTTTTAATAGCGAGTCCTGGAAATGGAACTATACAGGCAAAAGAAAAATCGATGCTGCCCTGCGTGTAAAGCATGTCCGTCTAAGGGCTCTGACAAAGCCGGCAGATAGCCCCTTCCCCTCCTCCAGGATCCTTCCTCAGGGCCCAGAATTATTACTTTCACTTTTTGTAAGTTCTGATGAAAAGGATTATCGGACCATAAAATCGCTGATCTGCTGCTGGGAAAGCTGGGTGACAGCAAAACGGCTTTTTACAAGGATCACATATGTTCAGCCCTCCAGTTGTTGTTAGGCAATCAGGGCATGCTGGGAGCTGTCGTTTAAAACTCCCAGCGTGCCATAATTTCCAGTGGCTATTTTCACACATTGTGTTTTTGCGGTGTTTTTTCTTCAGGCAAAACCTGCTTGAAGTTGCTACAAAAAAAAGCAGGTTTTGCTAGTTTTTTGTTGTTTTTAAAATTAAAATAAATCATAGTGCAACTTTCTTAAGATTTTTGCGGCAAAAACTGATACCTGCCTCTTTTTTTGGCTGCATTTTTGCACTTACCCATTGTTTTCTACGGGTGAAAAAATGCTGCAAATACGCTGAGTGACATGCATCAGTTCTCCAAATCAGTCAGGAAAATAAATCCAGTGCGTGGGATTTCTGAAATGTCACAGACTTTGCTGGTTCTGTAAACCGCAGCTTAAAATTTGCACAAAAAAAATGCTGTAAAAACACAATGTGTGAACATAGCCTTAGTTTCACAACTGGCATGTCACAGGTTTCTGATCTTTGCTTTAGGAAAGCTGGGTGATTGAGGCGACATTGGTGTTGACCGTCACTCTGCTCGTCCAGGTGCAGATAAACAAGGTCAGATCTGAGCCTGGCAGCCATGTGGCCCCTCCAGGTGACCCTAGCATGATGTTCGGTGGCTTTATCCCACTCTGGCTGTACCCTGGTGACTGTACGGGATACAATGTAACATTCGTGTATCGTGTTCTTTACCATAAATATTTACTGATTAGTTTCCTTCACATCTTGATTCTTTTCTAGCCGTGGTCACATGATCCTGAGGACAGATCCTATCTCCACAGACTCAGCGCTTCTATTCTCATTTTCATCTTGCTTTACTTTCATTTTTAGTCTTGCAGTATAAGACCATCAGCGCCGATTCCAGGAATGGGGCAGGGACCATTGATTGCTGCTCTGTTCTCTGTTGATATTGTGTCCATGACAGTTGAGTCGTTTGTTGCCATGGTGATGAACTTGTTCTGCAGGTTGTCACACTACACCCAGCTGAGTCACTGAGTAGTTAGTGTACACCTCAGCCCTCCAGAGTATATAACTGCAGGACTGGTGTCTACACAGGGTCTGAAAATATACTCCTGATGGATAGGAGGCATTCTCTGTGATGTCACCGCTGATCTCTAGTGATGGATAGGAGGCATTCTCAGTGATGTCACCGCTGATCTCTAGTGATGGATAGGGGGCTTTCTCAGTGATGTCACTGCTGATCTCTAGTGATGGATAGGAGGCATTCTCAGTGATGTCACCGCTGATCTCTAGTGATGGATAGGAGGCATTCCCAGTGATGTCACCGCTGATCTCTAGTGATGGATAAGCGGCATTCTCAGTGATGTCACCTCTGATCTCTAGTGATGGATAGGAGGCATTCTCAGTGATGTCACCGCTGATCTCTAGTGATGGATAGGGGGCTTTCTCAGTGATGTCACTGCTGATCTCTAGTGATGGATAGGAGGCATTCTCAGTGATGTCACCACTGATCTCTAGTGATGGATAGGAGGCATTCTCAGTGATGTCACCGCTGATCTCTAGTGATGGATAGGAGGCATTCTCAGTGATGTCACCGCTGATCTCTAGTGATGGATAGGAGGCATTCTCAGTGATGTTACCGCTGATCTCTAGTGATGGATAGGAGGCATTCTCAGTGATGTCACTGCTGATCTCTAGTGATGGATAGGAGGCATTCTCAGTGATGTCACCACTGATCTCTAGTGATGGATAGGAGGCATTCTCAGTGATGTCACTGCTGATCTCTAGTGATGGATAGGAGGCATTCTCAGTGATGTTACCGCTGATCTCTAGTGATGGATAGGAGGCATTCTCAGTGATGTCACTGCTGATCTCTAGTGATGGATAGGCGGCATTCTCAGTGATGTCACCACTGATCTCTAGTGATGGATAGGAGGCATTCTCAGTGATGTCACTGCTGATCTCTAGTGATGGATAGGAGGCATTCTCAGTGATGTTACCGCTGATCTCTAGTGATGGATAGGAGGCATTCTCAGTGATGTCACTGCTGATCTCTAGTGATGGATAGGCGGCATTCTCAGTGATGTCACCACTGATCTCTAGTGATGGATAGGAGGCATTCTCAGTGATGTCACTGCTGATCTCTAGTGATGGATAGGAGGCATTCTCAGTGATGTTACCGCTGATCTCTAGTGATGGATAGGAGGCATTCTCAGTGATGTCACTGCTGATCTCTAGTGATGGATAGGAGGCATTCTCAGTGATGTCACCACTGATCTCTAGTGATGGATAGGAGGCATTCTCAGTGATGTCACCGCTGATCTCTAGTGATGGATAGGGGGCATTCTCAGTGATGTCACCGCTGATCTCTAGTGATGGATAGGGGGCTTTCTCAGTGATGTCACTGCTGATCTCTAGTGATGGATAGGAGGCATTCTCAGTGATGTCACCGCTGATCTCTAGTGATGGATAGGAGGCATTCTCAGTGATGTCACTGCTGATCTCTAGTGATGGATAGGAGGCATTCTCAGTGATGTCACTGCTGATCTCTAGTGATGGATAGGAGGCATTCTCAGTGATGTCACCGCTGATCTCTAGTGATGGATAGGAGGCATTCTCAGTGATGTCACCGCTGATCTCTAGTGATGGATAAGCGGCATTCTCAGTGATGTCACCGCTGATCTCCAGTGATGGATAGGAGGCATTCTCAGTGATGTCACCACTGATCTCTAGTGATGGATAGGAGGCATTCTCAGTGATGTCACCGCTGATCTCTAGTGATGGATAGGAGGCATTCTCAGTGATGTCACCGCTGTTCTCTAGTGATGGATAGGAGGCATTCTCAGTGATGTCACCGCTGATCTCTAGTGATGGATAGGAGGCATTCTCAGTGATGTCACCGCTGATCTCTAGTGATGGATAGGAGGCATTCTCAGTGATGTCACCGCTGATCTCTAGTGATGGATAGGAGGCATTCTCAGTGATGTCACCGCTGATCTCTAGTGATGGATAGGAGGCATTCTCAGTGATGTCACCGCTGATCTCTAGTGATGGATAGGAGGCATTCTCAGTGATGTCACCGCTGATCTCTAGTGATGGATAGGAGGCATTCTCAGTGATGTCACCGCTGATCTCTAGTGATGTATAGGAGGCATTCTCAGTGATGTCACCGCTGATCTCTAGTGATGGATAGGAGGCATTCTCAGTGATGTCACCGCTGATCTCTAGTGATGGATAGGAGGCATTCTCAGTGATGTCACCGCTGATCTCTAGTGATGGATAGGAGGCATTCTCAGTGATGTCACCTCTGATCTCTAGTGATGGATAGGAAGCATTCTCAGTGATGTCACCGCTGATCTCTAGTGATGGATAGGAGGCATTCTCAGTGATGTCACTGCTGATCTCTAGTGATGGATAGGAGGCATTCTCAGTGATGTCACCGCTGATCTCTAGTGATGGATAGGGGGCTTTCTCAGTGATGTCACTGCTGATCTCTAGTGATGGATAGGAGGCATTCTCAGTGATGTCACCGCTGATCTCTAGTGATGGATAGGGGGCTTTCTCAGTGATGTCACTGCTGATCTCTAGTGATGGATAGGAGGCATTCTCAGTGATGTCACCGCTGATCTCTAGTGATGGATAGGAGGCATTCTCAGTGATGTCACTGCTGATCTCTAGTGATGGATAGGAGGCATTCTCAGTGATGTCACTGCTGATCTCTAGTGATGGATAGGAGGCATTCTCAGTGATGTCACTGCTGATCTCTAGTGATGGATAAGCGGCATTCTCAGTGATGTCACCGCTGATCTCTAGTGATGGATAGGAGGCATTCTCAGTGATGTCACCGCTGATCTCTAGTGATGGATAAGCGGCATTCTCAGTGATGTCACCGCTGATCTCCAGTGATGGATAGGAGGCATTCTCAGTGATGTCACCGCTGATCTCTAGTGATGGATAGGAGGCATTCTCAGTGATGTCACCGCTGATCTCTAGTGATGGATAGGAGGCATTCTCAGTGATGTCACCGCTGATCTCTAGTGATGGATAGGAGGCATTCTCAGTGATGTCACCGCTGATCTCTAGTGATGTATAGGAGGCATTCTCAGTGATGTCACCGCTGATCTCTAGTGATGGATAGGAGGCATTCTCAGTGATGTCACCTCTGATCTCTAGTGATGGATAGGAAGCATTCTCAGTGATGTCACCGCTGATCTCTAGTGATGGATAGGAGGCATTCTCAGTGATGTCACTGCTGATCTCTAGTGATGGATAGGAGGCATTCTCAGTGATGTCACTGCTGATCTCTAGTGATGGATAGGAGGCATTCTCAGTGATGTCACCTCTGATCTCTAGTGATGGATAGGAAGCATTCTCAGTGATGTCACCGCTGATCTCTAGTGATGGATAGGAGGCATTCTCAGTGATGTCACTGCTGATCTCTAGTGATGGATAGGAGGCATTCTCAGTGATGTCACTGCTGATCTCTAGTGATGGATAGGAGGCATTCTCAGTGATGTCACTGCTGATCTCTAGTGATGGATAGGAGGCATTCTCAGTGATGTCACCGCTGATCTCTAGTGATGGATAGGAGGCATTCTCAGTGATGTCACCGCTGATCTCTAGTGATGGATAGGGGGCATTCTCAGTGATGTCACCGCTGATCTCTAGTGATGGATAGGGGGCTTTCTCAGTGATGTCACTGCTGATCTCTAGTGATGGATAGGAGGCATTCTCAGTGATGTCACCGCTGATCTCTAGTGATGGATAGGAGGCATTCTCAGTGATGTCACTGCTGATCTCTAGTGATGGATAGGAGGCATTCTCAGTGATGTCACTGCTGATCTCTAGTGATGGATAGGAGGCATTCTCAGTGATGTCACTGCTGATCTCTAGTGATGGATAGGAGGCATTCTCAGTGATGTCACCGCTGATCTCTAGTGATGGATAGGAGGCATTCTCAGTGATGTCACCGCTGATCTCTAGTGATGGATAAGCGGCATTCTCAGTGATGTCACCGCTGATCTCCAGTGATGGATAGGAGGCATTCTCAGTGATGTCACCACTGATCTCTAGTGATGGATAGGAGGCATTCTCAGTGATGTCACCGCTGATCTCTAGTGATGGATAGGAGGCATTCTCAGTGATGTCACCGCTGTTCTCTAGTGATGGATAGGAGGCATTCTCAGTGATGTCACCGCTGATCTCTAGTGATGGATAGGAGGCATTCTCAGTGATGTCACCGCTGATCTCTAGTGATGGATAGGAGGCATTCTCAGTGATGTCACCGCTGATCTCTAGTGATGGATAGGAGGCATTCTCAGTGATGTCACCGCTGATCTCTAGTGATGGATAGGAGGCATTCTCAGTGATGTCACCGCTGATCTCTAGTGATGTATAGGAGGCATTCTCAGTGATGTCACCGCTGATCTCTAGTGATGGATAGGAGGCATTCTCAGTAATGTCACCCCTGATCTCTAGTGATGGATAGGAGGCATTCTCAGTGATGTCACCGCTGATCTCTAGTGATGGATAGGAGGCATTCTCAGTGATGTCACCGCTGATCTCTAGTGATGGATAGGAGGCATTCTCAGTGATGTCACCGCTGATCTCTAGTGATGGATAGGAGGCATTCTCAGTGATGTCACCTCTGATCTCTAGTGATGGATAGGAAGCATTCTCAGTGATGTCACCGCTGATCTCTAGTGATGGATAGGAGGCATTCTCAGTGATGTCACCGCTGATCTCTAGTGATGGATAGGAGGCATTCTCAGTGATGTCACCGCTGATCTCTAGTGATGGATAGGAGGCATTCTCAGTGATGTCACCGCTCTGATCTCTAGTGATGGATAGGAGGCATTCTCAGTGATGTCACCGCTGATCTCTAGTGATGGATAGGAGGCATTCTCAGTGATGTCACCGCTCTGATCTCTAGTGATGGATAGGAGGCATTCTCAGTGATGTCACCGCTGATCTCTAGTGATGGATAGGCGGCATTCTCAGTGATGTCACCGCTCTGATCTCTAGTGATAGATAGGAGGCATTCTCAGTGATGTCGCCGCTGATCTCTAGTGATGGATAGGAGGCATTCTCAGTGATGTCACTGCTGATCTCTGTCCCTCCCCCTACATTTCGTATCTTTTTGTAGTGACATAAGATGTAAGTGGCTACTGCAGAAATAGATATTTGGAGCCAGCACTGAGAGAACTATGGTTTGGAGAAGTCTTTATTACTGGGAATTCTCCAGAATGGAAACTTTCGAGTCAGAAATCATCATCCAGTATAACATGAAGGAAAAGTCATTAATTCTGCCTGTCTCATTTCCATGGTGCTTGAGTTGGAATCTTTTTTTTTTTTTCTTCTAGCCAATGAATTCCAGTTTTCCCAGCAGAGTTTTCTGATTTTTTTTTATTTTATTTTTTTTATAGAACGATCAGGAATTGCCGATGATGAAATTTTTTGTTTGTTAGTTATCTGGAAAATAAAAACTAGCTCTTCCTTTCTTCCTGTACCAATTTCTGTCACTCTACGCCTCAGTGAAGTGATGGCGACGATTTACTTCCTCGCGTCCGCAGTGCGGGGCGTCTGGGAGGGTTTTCTTTATTTTTGTACTTTTGACTTGTTAGCAAACATTTCCCTTGCGCCCAGAGAGATCTTGTCATCATCGCGGTAGCGGCCTGCGGAGATGAAAGCCGCTCGTCTAAAGTCGGCAAACACCGTTTGTTGATGTCAAAGTTTTTCGTTCTTCGTGAGGAAGGAGCGAATAATGGCGAGCGGAGCGCGCTGTCCCGGCCTCATACGTGGAGGAGGGCTGTATCTTCTCACAGCGATAATTAAGTGGAGGGTGCCAGAGCTCGCTGTGCGACAAGGCTGCATGTCCCCGAGCGGCGGAGGACGACTCACAATCCTCAATGAATTAGTTACGGTGGAATTTATTTCATTTTTTTTTCATAGTTGTCAAGGCAACCATAGAAATAACTGTAAGGACTTGTCCGACCCTTGAGCATCGCCCTCTTCATCGTCTTGTAGTCACGCCTTCCTCCGCAATGGAGATTTTAAAGGAGAAATGTCATGACTTTTTATATTTGCTCAGACTATGTAGTTCACGATCATCACAGACCCTGCCGCCAATGGCAAAAGCAATGGAAACTCGATAATAAAAGTGTAGTGGAAGAGCGCCCCCAGGTGGCCTAAGTTTCCTTTAAAAAAAAAAAAAAAAAAAAAAAAAAGTTTTAACACTTTATTTATTGTAAGAGGGTTTCACAATAGCAGCACAGGGCATGTAAGGGTTAATAACGATTTGTGGGGCTCATACTGCCCCTGGTGGTCACATAGAGGTTTATTGGGGTTCTTCCATGTTGAGCCCCTTTATAACAAGCTGCACAGAACCCTTCTGTGGGCCATTCTGGTTATTATGGATACATTGCCCTAAATCAGTGTCTTCCGTGAGTCGTCCGGCAGAGAGTCTCCTAGCGGCTAGTCTGTGACATTGCTGCCGTCTCCCACAGGACTGAAGGCAGATGAGGCTCCGCAGACCTCGCACCTCACTACCTCGATCTCTTACAAGCAGTTTAGAGCCATTTACGTGTAGTGGCCCTTTAAGAATTGCTACAGTTTGTTTCAGTTTTAATAAATGAGGTCAGGAGAGCGGAGCCTCCAGCGAGGAGAGGCGTCTGGACTGCACAGCCTCCTTGGGGGGTTCACGTGGAGGAGTGGGGGGCGCAGTGACTCCAGGATTATATGATGTGGAAAGAATGTGTCTTGTGTTGTAATGTGAGTGCTGATGTAATGGTGTCCTGGATGTAACCCCTCACTGCCCAGCGAGCGCCATCTCGGGGACTTCATGGACGCTCCACATGGAATCCACAGACTTTGTGGGAACTTTCCACTTTTGTGTTGGCGAAATCCACTATTTCAACAGGAAATATAAGAATATAAGACGCCGACACCTTCTGTTCTGGCAACTTGGGAAAATGTCAAGATCTGTTCACTAGAAACTGAAGTGATGATTACAGATCACACACTGAGTGACGCTCGGCTATACATACATACATATACATATACATACAGTGGGTACGGAAAGTATTCAGACCCCTTTACATTTTTCACTCTTTGTTTCATTGCAGCCATTTAGTAAATTCAAAAAAGTTCATTTTTTTCTCATTAATGTACACTCTGCTCCCCATCTTGACTGAAAAAAACAGAAATGTAGTAATTTTTGCAAATTTATTAAAAAAGAAAAACTGTACTGTCACATGGTCATAAGTATTCAGACCCTTTGCTCAGTATTGAGTAGAGGCCCCTTTTGAGCTAGTACAGCCATGAGTCTTCTTGGGAATGATGCAACAAGTTTGTCAGTCACACCTGGATTTGGGGATCCTCTGCCATTCTTCCTTGCAGATCCTCTCCAGTTCCATCAGGTTGGATGGTGAACGTTGGTGGACAGCCATTTTCAGGTCTCTCCAGAGATGCTCAAATGGGTTTAGGTCAGGACTCTGGCTGGGCCAGTCAAGAATGGTCACAGAGTTATTCTAAAGCCACTCCTTTGTTATTTTAGCTGTGTGCTTAGGGTCATTGTCTTGTTGGAAGGTGAACCTTCGGCCAAGTATGAGGTCCAGAGCACTATGGAAGCGGTTGTCATCCAGGATATCTCTGTACTTGGCCGCATTCATGTTTCCTTCAATGGCAACCAGTCGTCCTGTCCCTGCAGCTGAAAAACACTCCCATAGCATGATGCTGCCACCACCATGTTTCACTGTTGGCATTGTATTGGGCAGCTGATGAGCAGTGCCTGGTTTTCTCCACACATACCGCTTAGAATTATCACCAAAAAGGTCTATCTTCGTCTCATCAGACCAGAGAATCTTATTTCTCATAGTCTGGGAGTCCTTCATGTGTTTTGTTTTTTTTGCAAACTTATTTGCGGGCTTTCATATGTCTTGTACTGAGGAGAGGCTTCTGTCAGGCCACTCTGCCATAAAGGCCCGACTGGTGGAGAGCTGCAATAAAAAGATGGGGCTGACAGCACTCGCTCAGGGGGGCGCTCGTTCCTTGTCCAGGGAACCAACCTGGATATTCCAAATAGTCCAAGAGAGGATGAACAGCGCTCCAGCCGGGTGTTGTAGTATCAAAAAGGTTTTATTGTGCCATGAAACAGCGACGTTTCGACCAGAACCCTGGTCTTTTTCAAGCATGCACCAAAGTACAAAATGCTGGCTTAAATGGTGTGGATACCACGCAGGGCACCAATCACCAGCCAGCCACCAATTACTCAAAAAATGTGACATATAACACAAATCAGACAAATACAAAATTCATGTAAAAAGACATAAAACCCAGAGCGGAAACGCCCACAGGCACAATAAAACCTTTTTGATACTACAACACCCGGCTGGAGCGCTGTTCATCCTCTCTTGGACTACTTGGTGGAGGGCTGCAGTGATAGATGACTTTGTGGAACTTTCTCCCATCTCCCTACTGCATCTCTGGAGCTCAGTTACAGTGATCTTGGGGTTCTTCTTTACCTCTCACCAAGGCTCTTCTCCCACGATTTCTCAGTTTGGCTGGACGGCCAGGTCTAAGAAGACTTCTGGTGGTCCCAAACTTCTTCCATTTAAAAGGATTATGGAGGCCACTGTGCTCTTAGGAACCTTGAGTACTGCAGAAATTCTGTTGTAACCTTGGCCAGATCTGTGCCTTGCCACAATTCTGTCTCTGAGATCCTTGGCCAGTTCCTTTGACCTCATGATTCTCATTTTGTCTGACATGCACTGTGAGCTGTGTGGGTATGTGTCCACGGTCAGGCTTGCTTCAGGCTTTGGTCAGGATTTTATGCAGATAAAATCCTGACCAAAAATGCACCTGAGGTCACTGGCAGGTCACCTGCAGTGTTCCTGCGTGTTTTGCTCATTGTAGCAACATGCTGCGTTCTGAAAAAACGCAACGCATGTGCGTTTTTGTGGGAAAAACGCATGCTTTAGAAAATTGGCTATATTTTCCTTTTTTAAAAAGTTCAATGCTCTAAAAGTGATCAGTTACCTTAATAGGAATGTAATAAATGAGAATACACATAATCAGGTGGAAAAAAAATGTTTAATAACCAGAAAAGTAATATGTTTCTATGTCTTGAGCATCTTCCTCACTCTCTTCCATCTTGATCTGTATCAGACACATCTGGACATTCTTCCACATCATCTTCTGAATCAATGTCACTTTCTTCCCCTAAATCTTCTTGCTGTAAGGGGTCTGTCTCATCAGCAAGCAGTATATTTTGCACTTGCTCAACATGAAGGGCATTGGACAAGTCAAATATTCTCCTCGCCATTTCAGAAGAAAAGCTGAAGCAAGTGAGAGAATATGTGTTAAGGTACCGTCACATTTAGCGACGCTGCAGCGATCTAGACAACGATGCCGATAGATGCAGCGTCGCTGTGTAGTCGCTGGAGAGCTGTCACACAGACAGCTCTCCAGCGACCAACAATGCCGAAGTCCCCGGGTAACCAGGGTAAACATCGGGTTACTAAGCGCAGGGCCGCGCTTAGTAACCCGATGTTTACCCTGGTTACCAGTGTAAATGTAAAAAAACCCAAACCCTACATACTTACATTCCAGTGTCTGTCGGGTCCCCCGGCTTTCTGCTTCCCTGCACTGTAAGCGCCGGCCGTAAAGCAGAGCGGTGACGTCACCGCTGTGCCCTGCTTTACGGCCGGCCGGCGCTGACACAGTGCAGGGAAGCAGAACGCCGGGGGACCCGACAAACATCGAAATGTAAGTATGTAGTGTTTGGTTTTTTTTACATTTACACTGGTAACCAGGGTAACCATCGGGTTACTAAGCGCGGCCCTGCGCTTAGTAACCCGATGTTTACCCTGGTTACCAGTGAAGACATCGCTGAATCCGCGTCACACACGCCGACTCAGCGATGTCTGTGGGAGATCCAGCGACGAAATAAGGTGCTGGCCTTCCAGCTCCGACCAACGATGTCACAGTAGGATCCTGATCGCTGCTGCGTGTCAAACACAACGATATCGCTATCCAGGACGCTGCAACGTCACGGATCGCTAGCGATATCGTTGTTAAGTTGTTCAGTGTGAAGGTACCTTAAGGGCGCAATGTGCCTGAGAAGCACACTCTTATTTCTAAACAAAACCTTCTATGACAAATCCACAAATGTAGCACTAGCTATTCATAAAACAAGCTAAAAAAACAATTGGGATGAATAGAAACAGCAAATTCTAAGGCTATGTTCACACTTTGCGGTTTTTGCTGCGGATCCGCAGCGGATTTGCTCAAAAAATACGGAATGCATCCTAAATGATAGGATGCATAATGTATGCGTTTTTTATGCCGTATTAAAGCGTTTTTATTGGGGAAATCCGCAAAAAAAAAAACGTAAAAATTCCTGAAGAAATCCTGACGTGTGCACATACCCTTAACCCCTCTGTGACCTTAGACGTACTATCCCGTCGAGGTGACCTGGGCCTATCTGACCCTCGACGGGATAGTACGTCATAGCCGATCGGCCGCGCTCACGGGGGGAGCGCGGCCGATCGCGGCCGGGTGTCAGCTGACTATCGCAGCTGACATCCGGCACTATGTGCCAGGAGCGGTCACGGACCGCCCCCGGCACATTAACCCCCGGCACACCGCGATCAAACATGATCGCGGTGTACCGGCGGTATAGGGAAGCATCGCGCAGGGAGGGGGCTCCCTGCGGGCTTCCCTGAGACCCCCGGAGCAACGCGATGTGATCGCGTTGCTCAGAGGGTCTCCTACCTCCCTCCTCGCCGCAGGTCCCGGATCCAAGATGGCCGCGGCATCCGGGTCCTGCAGGGAGGGAGGTGGCTTACCGAGTGCCTGCTCAGAACAGACACTTGGTAAGCCTGCAGCCCTGCACAGCAGATCGCAGATCTGGCAGAGTACTGTGCACACTGCCAGATCAATGATCTGTGATGTCCCCCCCTGGGACAAAGTAAAAAAGTTAAAAAAAAAATCCCCACGTGTGTAAAAAAAAAAAAATATATCCTAAATAAAGAAAAAAAATAAATAAATTATTCCCATAAATACATTTCTTTAGCTAAATAAAATAAAAAAAAACAATAAAAGTACACATATTTAGTATCGCCGTGTCCGTAACGACCCAACCTATAAAACTGCCCCACTAGTTAACCCCTTCAGTAAACACCGTAAGAAAAAAAAAAAAAAAAAACGAGGCAAAAAACAACGCTTTATTGTCATACCGCCGAACAAAAAGTGGAATAACACGCGGTCAAAAAGACTGATATAAATAACCATGGTACCGCTGAAAACGTCATCTTGTCCCGCAAAAAACGAGCTGCCATACAGCATCATCAGCAAAAAAATAAAAGTTATAGTCCTGAGAATAAAGCGATACCAAAATAATTATTTTTTCTATAAAATAGTTTTTATCGTATAAAAGCGCCAAAACATAAAAAAAATGATATAAATGAGGTATCGCTGTAATCGTACTGACCCGACGAATAAAACTGCTTTATCAATTTTACCAAACGCGGAACGGTATAAACGCCTCCCCCAAAAGAAATTCATGAATAGCTGGCTTTTGATCACTCTACCTCACAAAAATCGGAATAAAAAGCGATCAAAAAATGTCACGTGTCCGAAAATGTTACCAATAAAAACGTCAACGCGTCCCGCAAAAAACAAGATCTCACATAACTCTGTGGACTCAAATATGGAAAAATTACAGCTCTCAAAATGTGGTAACGCAAAAAATATTTTTTGCAATGAAAAGCGTCTTTCAGTGTGTGACGGCTGCCAATCATAAAAATCCGCTAAAAAACCCGCTATAAAAGTAAATCAAACCCCCCTTCATCACCCCCTTAGTTAGGGAAAAATAAAAAAATTAAAAAATGTATTTATTTCCATTTTCCCATTAGGGTTAGGGTTAAGCCCCCGTCTCACTAAGCGAGATCGCTAGCGAGATCGCTGCTGAGTCACAAGTTTTGTGACGCAACAGCGACCTCAGTAGCGATCTCGCTATGTGTGACACGTAGCAGCGACCAGGCCCCTGCTGTGAGATCGCTGGTCGTGTCGAAATGGCCTGGACCTTTTTTTGATCGTTGAGGTCCCGCTGGGTAGCACACATCGCTGTGTTTGACACCTTACCAACGACCTCGTTGACGACTCAGACACTGAATCGTCATAATAGCTCCCATGTGACATCGTTGTACAGGTCGCTACAGGTCGCTGGTGAGATGTCAAACAGCGAGATCGCAGCAGCGATCGTTGGGAAGATCTCACTGTTTGACATCTCACCAGCGACCACATAGCGACGCAGCAACGATCCCTGACAGGTCGTATCGTTGTCGGGATCGCTTTAGCGTCGCTAAGTGAGACGGGGCCTTTAGGGTTAGGGCTAGAGTTAGGACTAGTTAGGGCTAGGGTTAGGGCAAGGGTTAGGGCTAGGGTTAGGGCTAGGGTTAGGGCTAGGGTTGGGGTTAGGGCTAGGGCTAGGGTTGGGGCTAGGGCTAGGGTTAGGGCTAGGGTTAGGGCTAGTGTTACGGCTAGTGTTAGGGCTAGTGATAGGGCTAGTGATAGGGCTAGGGTTAGGGCTAGGGTTGGGGCTAGGGTTGGGGCTACAGTTAGGGTTGGGGCTAAAGATAGGGTTAGGGTTTGGATTACATTTATGGTTGGGAATAGGGTTGGTGTGTCTGGGTTAGAGGAGTGGTTAGGGTTACTGTTGGGATTAGGGTAAGGGGTGTGTTTGGATTAGGGTTTCAGTTATAATTGGGGGGTTTCCACTGTTTAGGCACATCAGGGGCTCTCCAAACGGGACATGGCATCCGATCTGAATTCCAGCCAATTCTGCGTTGAAAAAGGAAAACAGTGCTCCTTCCCTTCAGAGCTCTCCCGTGTGCCCAAACAGGGGTTTACCCCAACATATGGGGTATCAGCGTACTCAGGACAAATTGGACATCATCTGTTGGGGTCCAATTTCTCCTGCTACCCTTGGGAAAATACAAAACTGGGGGCCAAAAAATAAGTTTTGTGGGAAAAAAAAGATTTTTTATTTTCACGGCTCTGCGTTGTAAACTGTAGTGAAACACTTGGGGGTTCAAATTTCTCACAACACATCTAGATAAGTTCCTTGGGGGGGTCTAGTTTCCAATATGGGGTCACTTGTGGGGGGTTTGTACTGTTTGGGTACATCAGGGGCTCTGCAAATGCAACGTGACGCCTGCAGACCTATCCATTTAAGTCTGCATTCCAAATGGCGCTCCTTCCCTTCCGAGCTCTGTCATGCGCCCAAACAGTGGTTCCCCCCCACATATGGGGTATCAGCGTACTCAGGACAAATTGGACAACAACCTTTGGGGTCCAATTTATCCTGATACCCTTGTGAAAATACAAAACTGGGGGCTAAAAAATCATTTTTGTGAACAAAAAAAGAATTTTTATTTTCACGGCTCTGCGTTATAAACTGTAGTGAAACACTTGGGGGTTCAAAGCTCTCAAAACACATCTAGATAAGTTCCTTAGGGGGTCTACTTTCCAAAATGGTGTCACTTGTGGGGGTTTTTAATGTTTAGGCACATCAGGGGCTCTCCAAACGCAACATGGCATCCCATCTTAATTCCAGTCAATTTTGCATTGAAAAGTAAAATAGCGCTCCTTCCCTTCCGAGCTCTGCTATGCGCCCAAACAGTGGTTTACCCCCACATATGGGGTATCGTCGTACTCAGGACAAATTGCACAACAACTTTTGTGGTCTAATTTCTTCTCTTACCCTTGGGGAAATAAAAAAATGGGGGCGAAAAGATCATTTTTGTGAAAAAATATGATTTTTTATTTTTACAGCTCTGCATTATAAACTTCTGTGAAGCACTTGTTGGGTCAAAGTGCTCACCACACATCTAGATAAGATCCTTAGGGGGTCTACTTTCCAAAATGGTATCACTTGTGGGGGGTTTCAATGTTTAGGCACATCAGGGGCTCTCCAAATGCAACATGGCATCCCATCTCAATTCCAGTCAATTTTGCATTGAAAAGTCAAATGGCGCTCCTTCCCTTCCAAGCTCTGCCATGCGCCCAAACAGTGGTTTACCCCGACATATGGGGTATCAGCGTACTCAGGACAAATTGTAAAACAAATTTTGGCGTCTATTTTCTCCTGTTACCCTTGGTAAAATAAAACAAATTGGAGCTGAAATAATTTTTTTGTGAAAAAAAGTTAAATGTTCATTTTTATTTAAACATTCCAAAAATTCCTGTGAAACACCTGAAGGGTTAATAAACTTCTTGAAAGTGGTTTTTAGTACCTTGAGGGGTGCAGTTTTTAGAATGGTGTCACACTTGGGTATTTTCTATCATATAGACCCCTCAAAATGACTTCAAATGAGATGTGGTCCCTAAAAAAAAATGGTGTTGTAAAAATGAGAAATTGCTGGTCAACTTTTAACCCTTATAACTCCGTCACAAAAAAAATGTTGGTTCCAAAATTGTGCTGATGTAAAGTAGACATGTGGGAAATGTTACCTATTAAGTATTTTGCGTGACATATGTCTGTGATTTAAGGGCATAAAAATTCAAAGTTGGAAAATTGCGAAATTTTCAAAATTTTCGCCAAATATTCATTTTTTTTCACAAATAAACGCAAATTATATCGAATAAATTTTATCACTATCATGAAGTACAATATTTCACGAGAAAACAATGTCAGAATCGCCAAGATCCGTTGAAGCGTTCCAGAGTTATAACCTCATAAAGGGACAGTGGTCAGAATTGTAAAAATTGGCCTGGTCATTAACGTGCAAACCACCCTTGGGGGTGAAGGGGTTAAAGTTAGGAAGGTACTGGAAGGAGGGTGTTTCCCAGACAAACCACTGAAAATAGAGAAATGAAACTAAGTGAGCTGCGCCTGTCATCAGTTGCCCCTGGCGGAGGGTTAAGGAGAAAAATACATTACTTTTTTTGAATTTACCGAATGGCTGCAATGAAACGGAGTGAAAAATTTAAAGGGGTCTGAATACTTTCTGTACCCACTGTTTACTGCACAGTACCACTCCTCCTGTCCTGTATATATACACTGCACATTACCACTCCTCCTGTCCTGTGTATATACACTGCACAGTACCACTCCTCCTGTCCTGTGTATATACACTGCACAGTACCACTCCTCCTGTCCTGTATATATACACTGCACAGCACCACTCCTCCTGTCCTGTATATATACACTGCACAGTACCACTCCTCCTGTCCTGTATATATACACTGCACAGTACCACTCCTCCTGTCCTGTATATATACACTGCACAGCACCACTCCTCCTGTCCTGTATATATACACTGCACAGTACCACTCCTCCTGTCCTGTATATATACACTGCACAGTACCACTCCTCCTGTCCTGTATATATACACTGCACAGCACCACTCCTCCTGTCCTGTATATATACACTGCACAGTACCACTCCTCCTGTCCTGTATATATACACTGCACAGTACCACTCCTCCTGTATATATACATTGCACAGTACCACTCCTCCTATCCTGTGTATATACACTACACAGTACCACTCCTCCTGTCCTGTGTATATACACTACACAGTACCACTCCTCCTGTCCTGTATATATACACTGTACAGTACCGCTCCTCCTGTATATATACACTGCACAGTACCACTCCTCCTGTCCTGTGTATATACACTGCACAGTACCACTCCTCCTGTCCTGTGTATATACACTACACAGTACCACTCCTCCTGTCCTGTGTATATACACTGCACAGTACCACTCCTCCTGTCCTGTATATATACACTGCACAGTACCACTCCTCCTGTCCTGTATATATACACTGCACAGTACCACTTCTCCTGTCCTGTATATATACACTGCACAGTACCACTTCTCCTGTACTGTATATATACACTGCACAGTACCACTCCTCCTGTCCTGTATATATACGCTGCACAGTACCACTTCTCCTGTCCTGTATATATACGCTGCACAGTACCACTCCTCCTGTCCTGTGTATATATACTGCACAGTACCACTCCTCCTGTCCTGTGTATATACACTGCACAGTAGCACTCCTCCTGTCCTGTATATATACATTGCACAGTACAACTCCTCCTGTCCTGTATATATACACGGCACAGTACCACTCCTCCTGTCCTGTATATATACACTGCACAGTACCACTCCTCCTGTCCTGTATATATACACTGCACAGTACCACTCCTCCTGTCCTGTATATATACACTGCACAGTACCACTTCTCCTGTCCTGTATATATACGCTGCACAGTACCACTCCTCCTGTCCTGTATATATACACTGCACAGTACCACTCCTCCTGTCCTGTATATATACACTGCACAGTACCACTCCTCCTGTCCTGTATATATACACTGCACAGTACCACTCCTCCTGTCCTGTATATATACACTGCACAGTACCACTCCTCCTGTATATATACATTGCACAGTACCACTCCTCCTGTCCTGTGTATATACACTACACAGTAGCACTCCTCCTGTCCTGTGTATATACACTGCACAGTACCACTCCTCCTGTCCTGTATATATACACTGCACAGTACCACTCCTCCTTTATATATACACTGCACAGTACCACTCCTCCTGTCCTGTATATATACACTGCACAGTACCACTCCTCCTTTATATATACACTGCACAGTACCACTTATCCTGTCCTGTATATATACACTGCACAGTACCACTTCTCCTGTCCTGTATATATACACTGCACAGTACCACTCCTCCTGTCCTGTATATATACACTGCACAGTACCACTCCTCCTGTCCTGTATATATACACTGCACAGTACCACTCCTCCTTTATATATACACTGCACAGTACCACTCCTCCTGTCCTGTATATATACACTGCACAGTACCACTCCTCCTGTCCTGTATATATACACTGCACAGTACCACTCCTCCTGTCCTGTATATATACACTGCACAGTACCACTCCTCCTGTCCTGTATATATACACTGAACGGTACCACTCCTCCTGTCCTGTATATACACACTACACAGTACCACTCCTCCTGCCCTGTATATATACACTGCACAGTACCACTCCTCCTGTATATATACACTGCACAGTACCACTCCTCCTGTATATATACACTGCACAGTACCACTCCTCCTGTATATATACACTGCACAGTACCACTCCTCCTGTCCTGTATATATACACTGCACAGTACCATTCCTCCTGTCCTGTATATATACACTGCACAGTACCACTCCTCCTGTATATATACACTGCACAGTACCACTCCTCCTGTCCTGTATATATACACTGCACAGTACCACTCCTCCTTTATATATACACTGCACAGTACCACTCCTCCTGTCCTGTATATATACACTGCACAGTACCACTCCTCCTTTATATATACACTGCACAGTACCACTCCTCCTGTCCTGTATATATACACTGCACAGTACCACTCCTCCTGTCCTGTATATATACACTGCACAGTACCACTTCTCCTGTCCTGTATATATACACTGCACAGTACCACTTCTCCTGTCCTGTATATATACACTGCACAGCACCACTCCTCCTGTCCTGTGTATATACACTGCACAGTACCACTCCTCCTGTCCTGTATATATACACTGCACAGTACCACTTCTCCTGTCCTGTATATATACACTGCACAGCACCACTCCTCCTGTCCTGTGTATATACACTGCACAGTACCACTCCTCCTGTCCTGTATATATACACTGCACAGTACCACTCCTCCTGTCCTGTATATATACACTGCACAGTACCACTCCTCCTGTCCTGTATATATACACTGCACAGTATCACTTTTCTGTGGCTTGTGTACAATATGTTGTGACTGTTGCGTTCTTTATCAGTCCGGTTCTGCCTGTTATTACGTTGCGCTGTGCTCGGCCCCCTCCGCCGCTGATTGTCTGCTTCGTTGTTCACATGGAGAAGCTGCTGATCTTAGCACAATGACCTAAAATAACAGAAAGGCGACATGTGACTCCAGCGCAGAATCGGGGCCGTCGCCTGCTGGACGGGACAGGATTTGTCGAATAAGAGATTATGATGCTTTGTCTGCAAGCGTTGACCTTTGGGCTATTGTCTTCAGTTATCAGCCATCAATAAGGGTACCGTCACACAGTACTATTTTGATCGCTACGACGGTACGATTCGTGACGTTCTAGCGATATCGTTACGATATCGCAGTGTCTGACACGCAGCAGCGATCAGGGACCCTGCTGAGAATCGTACGTCGTAGCAGATCGTATGGAACTTTCTTTCGTCGCTTGATCACCCGCTGACATCGCTGGATCGTTGTGTGTGACAGCGATCCAGCGATGTGTTCGCTTGTAACCAGGGTAAACATCGGGTAACTAAGCGCAGGGCCGCGCTTAGTAACCCGATGTTTACCGTGGTTACCAGCGTAAACGTAAAAAAAACAAACAGTACATACTTACATTCCGGTGTCTGTCCTCCGGCGTCTCAGCTTCTCTGCACTGTGTGAGCGTCTGCCAGCCGGAAAGCGAGCACAGCGGTGACGTCTGACGTCACCGCTGTGCTTTCCGGCTATGGCGCTTACACAGTGGAGAGAAGCAGAACGCCGGGGACAGACACCGGAATGTAAGTATGTACTGGTTTTTTTTTTTACGTTTACGCTGGTAACCAGGGTAAACATCGGGTTACTAAGCGCGGCCCTGCGCTTAGTTACCCGATGTTTACCCTGGTTACCGGGGACTTCGGCATCGCTCCAGCGCCGTGATTGCAACGTGTGACCGCAGTCTACGACGCTGGAGCGATAATCATACGATCGCTGCGACGTCACGGATCGTGCCGTCGTAGCGATTAAAATGGTACTGTGTGACGGTACCCTAAGTCTTATTTCAGGTTCCACTGATTGTGAGGCTTGTAACTATAAAGAAGTATAAAGTATTACTCCCTGTTATCAGCCATTACGGGGGGGAGGTGACTGTAGGACAGGAGACTACAATCTATTACTCCCGGTTATCAGCCATTTCAGGCTCAGCCGCTGTCCCCACAGATGCTGAGATGACTAAGGGTACCGTCACACAGTACCATTTACATCGCTACGACGGCACGATTCGTGACGTCGCAGCGTCGTATAATTTTCGCTCCAGCGTCGTAGACTGCGGTCACACGTTGCAATCACGGCGCTGGAGCGATGCCGAAGTCCCCGGGTAACCAGGGTAAACATCGGGTAACTAAGCGCAGGGCCGCGCTTAGTAACCCGATGTTTACCCTGGTTACCAGCGTAAACGTAAAAAAAAACAAAACGTACATACTCACCATGTGATGTCCGTCAGGTCCCTTGCCGTCTGCTTCCTGCTCTGACTGAGATCCGGCCGTACAGTGAGAGCAGAGCACAGCGGTGACGTCACCGCTGTGATCTGCTCTCACTTTCCGGCCGGCAGACAGTCAGAGCGGAAAGCAGACAGCAAGGGACCTGACGGGCATCAGATGGTGAGTATGTACGGTTTTTTTTTTTTTACTTTTACGCTGGTAACCACGGTAAACATCGGGTTACTAAGCGCGGCCCTGCGCTTAGTTACCCGATGTTTACCCTGGTTACCAGCGAACGCATCGCTGGATCGCTGTCACACACAACGATCCAGCGATGACAGCGGGAGATCCAGCGACGAAAGAAAGTTTTAAACGATGTGCTACGACGTACGATTCTCAGCTGGGTGCCTGATCGCAGTAGCGTGTCAGACACTGCGAGATCGTAACGATATCGCTACAACGTCACGAATCGTGCCGTCGTAGCGATAAAAATGCCACTGTGTGACGGTACCCTTAGCGTGTTGTTTCTTGTCTCGTGGCCTCGTCCTCTTTCGCCTCCGGGCAGATGAGACACTTCGTCGGGGCAGATGTTCTTTTCAGCTGCCGCCCCTGGATGTTTACTGTCATTATGGTGATGTTGGTTGCCATGGAAGCTCTGACTGCTTTACTCTGCGATTTTCCGGGGGCGTCAGCGCAGTATTGGGGGGGCAGAGTTGGAAAAGCCATAATATTTTGTTCATGTCCCTACGAGCTGCCATCTGTCTGGTAACAGAGCGGGGATTGGTTGTGCAGGAGCTGATCGTTGTAGTCGAGCATGTTCACAGTGCCGCCCAGCAGCGATTGGTCATACCGCCATCAGTCGTGGCCACCGTTGTTCTGGGGGCAAGTGTGAAATCTAGATTAGTTTGCGGGGAGCCCTGAAAGATCGCAGCATCCTCCCCTGTGCATGGGAGTGTTGGGGCGCGGCTCAGGCCACATCCGCAGCATCGCATGGATTATCCTTCGGTTATTACGGAGCCTAAACATAATATAGATTATTGTGCCGCCATCGGAAAAATCACATGTAGTATTCTGCACACTGCAAAGTAGAGAATGGAGGGTTGTTACATTCTGGTTGCCATGGTGATGTCCAGGGTTTACCTGTTGCTATTTTGTGATGATACGACACCTTCCTCACATACAAGGACCTAGGACGTAGCTAGAACACCCTCCATTCTTTACACTGCAGGCTTAATGTTCTCTGATGTTGCATCTTCTCGATTCGTGAGCTCCCGGCGGTGTCCGTCCTCTGCTGTCTTTCCTCTGCTCTCAAATCATGTGACTGTCCTGGTGGTGGTCCGCGCCCTGGTGGTGGGCGACTTGTGCCCTCATCCCTATCATAGAGTTTATAAGTTCCGTGTTTCTCCCCAATTCTTAGTAACGATTCTATTGGTTGATTTTCACAGATCCCGACGTTGCTGCGGCCAGTGCCATGATGCTATTGAATTCTCCACACGATTTACACGCAGGTTGTGAGTAGACGGAGACGCTCCATCCGACTGACCCGATACTGACTGACCCAGAGCATACAGATATTCCCCTAGATCAGCTTCTAGATGGGAACTACAAATCCCAGGATAAACCTGTGTATCATGGTCCATGTACCCTACCCTGTGGGGTTATAAACTTACTGAATGGGACCTATAGATTCCCAGAGTCAAGGCGGCTCCTGCCGGAAATAAAAAGCGGCCATGAGACTATCGCTAATCACCAAGATACTCTTAAAGGCCCTCATATTAAAGGGACAAGACCCCACACATAGGGGATTACAGGAAGCTGACAGTGACGGTGGAGCGAAGCTACTGATATCTCCGCAATATGATCGCTGATCTCTAGTGATGGATAGGAGGCATTCTCAGTGATGTCACCGCTGATCTCTAGTGATGGATAGGAGGCATTCTCAGTGATGTCACCGCTGATCTCTAGTGATGGATAGGAGGCATTCTCAGTGATGTCACCGCTGTTCTCTAGTGATGGATAGGAGGCATTCTCAGTGATGTCACCGCTGATCTCTGGTGATGGATAGGAGGCATTCTCAGTGATGTCACCGCTGATCTCTAGTGATGGATAGGAGGCATTCTCAGTGATGTCACCGCTGTTGTCTAGTGATGGATAGGAGGCATTCTCAGTGATGTCACCTCTGATCTCTAGTGATGGATAGGAGGCATTCTCAGTGATGTCACCTCTGATCTCTAGTGATGGATAGGAGGCATTCTCAGTGATGTCACCTCTGATCTCTAGTGATGGATAGGAGGCATTCTCAGTGATGTCACCGCTGATCTCTAGTGATGGATAGGAGGCATTCTCAGTGATGTCACCACTGATCTCTAGTGATGGATAGGAGGCATTCTCAGTGATGTCACCACTGATCTCTAGTGATGGATAGGAGGCATTCTCAGTGATGTCACCTCTGATCTCTAGTGATGGATAGGAGGCATTCTCAGTGATGTCACCTCTGATCTCTAGTGATGGATAGGATGCATTCTCAGAGATGTCACCGCTGATCTCTAGTGATGGATAGGAGGCATTCTCAGAGATGTCACCGCTGTTCCCTAGTGATGGATAGGAGGCATTCTCAGTGATGTCACCGCTGATCTCTAGTGATGGATAGGAGGCATTCTCAGTGATGTCACCGCTGATCTCTAGTGATGGATAGGAGGCATTCTCAGTGATGTCACCGCTGTTCTCTAGTGATGGATAGGAGGCATTCTCAGAGATGTCACCGCTGATCTCTAGTGATGGATAGGAGGCATTCTCAGAGATGTCACCGCTGTTCCCTAGTGATGGATAGGAGGCATTCTCAGTGATGTCACCGCTGATCTCTAGTGATGGATAGGAGGCATTCTCAGTGATGTCACCGCTGATCTCTAGTGATGGATAGGAGGCATTCTCAGTGATGTCACCGCTGATCTCTAGTGATGGATGGGAGGCATTCTCAGAGATGTCACCGCTGATCTCTAGTGATGGATAGGAGGTATTCTCAGTGATGTCACCGCTGTTCTCTAGTGATGGATAGGAGACATTCTCAGTGATGTCACCGCTGATCTCTAGTGATGGATGGGAGGCATTCTCAGAGATGTCACCGCTGATCTCTAGTGATGGATAGGAGACATTCTCAGTGATGTCACCGCTGTTCTCTAGTGATGGATAGGAGGCATTCTCAGAGATGTCACCGCTGATCTCTAGTGATGGATAGGAGGCATTCTCAGAGATGTCACCGCTGTTCCCTAGTGATGGATAGGAGGCATTCTCAGTGATGTCACCGCTGATCTCTAGTGATGGATAGGAGGCATTCTCAGTGATGTCACCGCTGATCTCTAGTGATGGATAGGAGGCATTCTCAGTGATGTCACCGCTGATCTCTAGTGATGGATGGGAGGCATTCTCAGAGATGTCACCGCTGATCTCTAGTGATGGATAGGAGGTATTCTCAGTGATGTCACCGCTGTTCTCTAGTGATGGATAGGAGACATTCTCAGTGATGTCACCGCTGATCTCTAGTGATGGATGGGAGGCATTCTCAGAGATGTCACCGCTGATCTCTAGTGATGGATAGGAGGTATTCTCAGTGATGTCACCGCTGATCTCTAGTGATGGATAGGAGGCATTCTCAGTGATGTCACCGCTGATCTCTAGTGATGGATAGGAGGCATTCTCAGTGATGTCACCGCTGATCTCTAGTGATGGATAGGAGGCATTCTCAGTGATGTCACCGCTGATCTCTGGTGATGGATAGGAGGCATTCTCAGTGATGTCACCGCTGATCTCTAGTGATGGATAGGAGGCATTCTCAGTGATGTCACCGCTGATCTCTAGTGATGGATAGGAGGCATTCTCAGAGATGTCACCGCTGATCTCTAGTGATGGATAGGAGACATTCTCAGTGATGTCACCGCTGATCTCTAGTGATGGATAGGCGGCATTCTCAGTGATGTCACCGCTTATCTCTAGTGATGGATAGGAGGCATTCTCAGTGATGTCACCGCTGATCTCTAGTGATGGATAGGAGGCATTCTCAGTGATGTCACCGCCGATCTCTAGTGATGGATAGGAGACATTCTCAGTGATGTCACCGCTGATCTCTAGTGATGGATAGGCGGCATTCTGTGATGTCACCGCTGATCTCTAGTGATGGATAGGAGGCATTCTCAGTGATGTCACCGCTGATCTCTAGTGATGGATAGGAGGCATTCTCAGTGATGTCACCGCCGATCTCTAGTGATGGATAGGAGACATTCTCAGTGATGTCACCGCTGATCTCTAGTGATGGATAGGAGACATTCTCAGTGATGTCACCGCCGATCTCTAGTGATGGATAGGCGGCATTCTCAGTGATGTCACCGCTGATCTCTAGTGATGGATAGGAGGCATTCTCAGTGATGTCACCGCTGATCTCTAGTGATGGATAGGAGGCATTCTCAGTGATGTCACCGCTGATCTCTAGTGATGGATAGGAGATATTCTCAGTGATGTCACCTCTGATCTCTAGTGATGGATAGGAGGCATTCTCAGTGATGTCACCGCTGATCTCTAGTGATGGATAGGAGGCATTCTCAGTGATGTCACCTCTGATCTCTAGTGATGGATAGGAGGCATTCTCAGTGATGTCACCGCTGATCTCTAGTGATGGATAGGAGGCATTCTCAGTGATGTCACCGCTGATCTCTAGTGATGGATAGGAGGCATTCTCAGTGATGTCACCTCTGATCTCTAGTGATGGATAGGAGGCATTCTCAGTGATGTCACCTCTGATCTCTGGTGATGGATAGGAGGCATTCTCAGTGATGTCACCGCTGATCTCTAGTGATGGATAGGAGGCATTCTCAGTGATATCACCGCTGATCTCTAGTGATGGATAGGAGGGATTCTCAGTGATGTTACTGCAGCTTCTTTGGTTTTCTTGTGATTTCTGTTTCTTTTCCTGGGGTTGGCGTTTCTTGACAGGTTGCAGTGTTCTTATCCTACAGTGGAGATTATCATCACTGTTACTTTAGTCTTCTCTCCTGGACATTGATCTTGTATTTTTTAGTCATCTGACTAAACGAGCATTTAATGATTGTGGCCACCATTATTTTTGCGGTGGGGCTGCCGGACGTACGACAGACTGGATGGAAGACCTCCACTTGTAGTATTGTACTTTGAGGAGACTGTTACCAGCCATTGACAGCAAGCATAGGTCTAGACAGGGGTGGGGAATCTTTTTTTCTGCCAAGGGCCATTTGGATATTTATACCATCCTTCGGGGGCCTTACAAACTCTGCCCACAAAGTACATCGTGAGTCTGGAACTGGTGTCAGGACGTAATCTTTCATTGCATGCCCTTCAGTGTTCAGTAGTGAGCACTGCATGTGTGTGCTAACAGAGCAAGAAGAAATTAATGAGCTGGTTGTAAGCAAAATACAGCTCCCTGCCCAAGAATGCGGTTCCTGAGAATCTGTTCGGGGGCCTGATAAAAGATCATCAAGGGCCGTAAATGGCCCTGGGGGCCTGAGGTTCCCCACCCCTGATTTAGAATATGATGGAAAAATAAATGGCATCCTTATATTATTTCTAAACACTCTTTTTCGGTGATGACTTTGTATCTCCGTTCATACTGCACCCACACACACAAATGATACACCCATTTAAAAGGTAAACTTGCCCCCTTCAGCAAGAAAATAGCCAAACAAATCACACATCCACGATGTGATCACAAAATACAGTTTAAACATTCATTTTCATAAACTTGCAGTAAGGAAAAATGACCTACAGGTGGCACCACACTACCCCAAAGCACACTACCACAAAGCTGCTTACAGACATCAGAAACAAATCTTAACATTTGCCTTGGGGGCTTTCCAGTTTGCCGAACTCCTTGCCCAGCCGATTTCAGGCACATTGGAGGATTGCACACTTCACTGCAGGTGGGTCACATATGCAAACACATTTGTAAACCTGCACTGCCTATTCAATTGCACACTTTCTCTGTTTATACTCCACCGACACACACAAATTATACACCATTTCAAAAGACAAATTACCTGCAGGTGGCATTTGCCTTGGGGTCTTTCCAGCTTGCCGAAGTGCTTGCCCAGCCTATTTCAGGCAAATTCGAGGATTGCACACTTCACTGCAGTTGAGTCGCATATGCAAACACTTTTGTAAACATGCCCTTCTTTTTCGGTGATCACTTCGCCCCACACACACAAATACACCATTTGAAAGGTTAACTTGTTCCCTTCAGCAAGAAAAGACACAAACAAACCACACATTCACAATTTGATCAATAAATACAGTTTAAACATTCATTTTCAGAAACCTGGAGAAAAAAACAATAACCTGCAGGTGGCACCACAACCTCAAGACATTTCTTTAGCCTCTACTTATCAAACCAATTTATTGTATTACCAATCTACATATATAAATACCTCTGTGTTCATCATCTCATTAAATACATTAACATTTGACCAGCTTTATTTTCCTGAAATTGCCTGTGCCCCCTACAACCAATATGCGAAAATTTTACACGGGCCAACTAGTTTGCAATTTATTTTCGATGTTCCAATTCTGCATTTCTGGTGTCGGCCGTCAGGATTGTGTAATTATAGGATTTTGGGAGTCGTTGTGTCCCATTAGCCAGTCCTTGTGCCCGGTGCCATCTCCTCCTATCTTTCTGTAGTGGTTGTGGGGCGCTCCCCTTGCTGGTTAAGCCCCCTGCTGCCATGGATCACAGATCGTTATAATATTATGACTCCACCCAACATCGCGAGGAATTCGAATTTACTGCCGGTAAATTATTCACCAACAGATGTCACTTCAATGAAAATCTTCAGAAATGACTTCAATATTATGATCAGCGGCACGTGCTTATCCGAGAGAGTGCAGACGGAGCCGTGATTGTGCTGCACTCGTGCCAGGAGCGATCGCAGGGTAGAGATTATCCTCTAGCGGGAGGTAACTCTGGAGACCGGGGCAGGTGGGATGACCCTCATCAGCACTGGTACCGTCACTGTGTCATCATGGAGATTAATTCAGAACCTGCTGGTCCTTTTAGGCTTAAAGGGCCAGTAACCCCCAATGTGGTCTGTGTTTCCCCGGTTGTGGCAAGTTCTGCTCTTCCTGACTTTAGGTAGAATTTTGCCTCTAGCTTCTCCACAATCTGAAGTGGCTGATAACTGGGAGCAAGCAGCTGCACAGTTAATGGGGAACACGATTAAGGTGCAAAAGCTCCAGAAATAATCCCTTCATCCCAGTGTAATATCAGGGAGCAGATTGTGTAGAAATCTTGAAATTCTGGTTCCTGTTTGCACAGCTGATTTTATCCTTGCCAGGAGGAGTTAATAAGGACATTTCATATAATGTGGAGCCCGTCAATGATGCATTGTAACCATGTGCGTTATGTATTGTCTGTGTCCTCCAACAATCCCATGCAGCACTGCCCTCTGGGGGAAACGTGATGGTGGCTTTCATCCAGAGCCCCCTGGTTCATTCAAGACTAGCGCTACAATAGTTGAGGATGGTTGTACATGCACATAATGTGCAGGGCATGTAGAAAGCTGGGTGAGCAGCTGATTACTTCACCATTTTGGTCACATACAATAACCATTTCTTTGGTGCACCAGGAGGAACTGCATGAACAGACTTTTTCTCTGCTGCCCTGTACAGGCTGGAGACTGTGCAGTTTGTCTGATCTGTGTGGTTTGGGAATGAGCTGATTTCTGCCCCTGTCCCCCAATATCCTGGTGTATAATGTTGGTTTGTGGATTACTCCATGTTTGTTGCTGACAATCCATCTTCTGTCTCCACAGTTTCCCCCGGAGTCATCCAAAACGGTGCCCGCATCCTCAGCAGAGGGATCTTCCCCGGAGTCAGACCTTTACCAATCAACCCTATTGGAAGCATGGCCGCTGCTGTCAGGTACGTGCCGGGCGATGGGTAGTAGCTCTGTCCTCACCTGTGATGTCGTGGGGGGGGGTTCCTATGTAGCATGATGGCCCTCCAGGACAGCGCACTCTAGAGGCAGAGCACATATTGACCCTGAGGGGAGTGATATTCGGGCGACTCCGCGTCGCCTTGTCTCAACACTTCTCTTTGCCTCCATCAGCTGGAAACTTTTTAGGTTCATTTTCTACAAAGCGATGAAGGAACCGATTCCGTCGATCGGTGTGGAAACATTTCCGCATTTGCTCCCCCAGAAATTGTTTCCAGAGATCTTTTGCCGAGACCCAAGTATGAATTTAAAGGGCCGGTGTCCAGTCTGATTAAACTTTGCATGTTTCTAGTTTGCTGTCAGTAAATTGAAACATTCTTGTTTCGACAGCAAGAGGCTGGAAATAAAAGGCTTGACCTAAACCTTTTCACAGCTGAGGGTTTGCTACAATGTTTTCTCGAGGTAAACCCATGTACTAGACTGGAGGCTGACTGCTGATATTTACATTGATGCATTGTAACAGGTCCTCAGCTGTGCGATCATGACAAGATTAAGGAGGATTTATAAGACCTTGTAGATGCTCGGATTTCCAAAAAAGAGGAACATTGTTCAGCCTGAGCAACTGGTAATTCATGTAGCTATGTAGGGGTTAATAGGATGGGGGAGCTATAAAATAGATGCTGCGGCACTGAATATTTATGACGCCGGCGGCCGCGGGTATTGGGGCGCCGTTCTGTATCGGACACCGCAGCATCAAATATGTTCTGTGCTGGGAAGATTCAAAGAAACTTAAGGACTGGGACGGCGCTGGTGACATGCTCATCTCACCATTGTCCCGAGCAGGAAATATAGCCTTTGTGTCTTCCTGGCACAGAACCGATATGTTTACAGGTCATATACAGACCCATGTGTCTCCATGGTAACAGACTACAAAGAATGCCTGTGTAGTCTGACCCTGCAGCCAGGTGCTGTATGTTGTGAGTGGTTGTCATTGTGTCCTCCATCCCCAGGATGCAGCAGCAGCCATGATGCTCTGTAGCATTTGTGTTCTTCTCACCTTTGTCCCTTCGTTCTCTCCAGGAACGGGTTTGGAAACTGCCGCATGAGGACGGAGAGCGAGCCATCGTGCGTTTCTCCAGTCGTCAGCAGCGACCCCAAAGAGGACCACAACTACAGCAGCGCCAAATCTGCCCTCAAAAGAAGCTCGTCCCCTGCCAGTGACTCCGTGTCGTCCTCCTCCGCAGACGACCATTATGAGTTTGCCGCCAAAGTCTGCCGGGACGGCTGCGACATCAGCTTCCAGGGCCACGAGAGCTTCAGCGAAACAGAGGAAGACGACAAGAAACAGATCAAGAAAGAGCCGAAAGAGTCCTGTGGCGACAGCGGCTACTCCTCACAACACAAGAAGAAGCAACACCTGCTGAAAGTGCGACGGATCCCCAGCGACGCGCTGCCGCTGAAAAAGAGACGAACGGAAAAACCGCCCGAGAGCGACGACGAGGAGATGAAGGAGGCGGCCGGCTCGCTCTTACACTTGGCGGGAATCCGCTCTTGTTTGAATAACATCACCAATCGGACGGCCAAAGGGCAGAAAGAGCAGAAAGACAAAGAGACGGCGAAAAACTAGAGAAAATCCCTTTTCTTTGGACTTTCCTCACGCACGTCAGGTGAATTTTATCAATTTTGTGGCAATATCAACCATTTTTTCTTTTTCCCTTTTTTTTTTTTTTTTTTTTTATTTTTATTTTTGGGGGTGGGGGGCCCTTATAGTGTTTTATTTTTTAAAGGATATTGAAGCCATAGAACTCAGCCAACAAATGCTTAGAATTTACTGAAAAAGGAAAAAAAAAAACATTCAAAAGCCAAAATTGTACGGTCAGCCACCAACCGAGCAGGCGGTGACCTTAACATGACCCTAAGATGGGCATGGGTGCTCCGACCCGCTGGGGGGCTTCAGGGCGCTCCGGCCCGCTTGGGGGGGGTTCAGGGCACTCCGACCCGCTGGGGGGGTTCAGGGCGCTCCGACCCGCTGAGGGAGTTCAGGGACCTCCGATCCGCTGGGGGGGGTTCAGGGCGCTCCGTCCCGCTGGGGGGTTCAGGGTGCTCCGACCCGCTGGGGGGGTTCAGGGTGCTCCGACCTGCTGGGGGGGGTTCAGGGTGCTCCGACCCGCTGGGGGGTTCAGGGTGCTCCGACCCGCTGGGGGGTTCAGGGTGCACCATGCCGCTGGGGGGTTCAGGGTGCTCCGACCCGCTGGGGGGTTCAGGGTGCACCATGCCGCTGGGGGGTTCAGGGTGCTCCGTCCCGCTGGGGGGTTGAGGGTGCTCCGTCCCGCTGGGGGGTTCGGGGTGCTCCGACCCGCTGGGGAGTTTAGGGCGCTCTGACCCGCTGGGGAGTTTAGGGCGCTCCGACCCGCTGGGGGGTTCAGGGTGCTCCGACCCGCTGGGGGGTTCAGGGTGCTCCGTCCCGCTGGGGGGTTCAGGGTGCTCCGTCCCGCTGGGGGGTTCAGGGTGCTCCGTCCCGCTGGGGGGTTGAGGGTGCTCCGTCCCGCTGGGGGGTTGAGGGTGCTCCGTCCCGCTGGGGGGTTGAGGGTGCTCCGACCCGCTGGGGAGTTTAGGGCGCTCTGACCCGCTGGGGGGGTTCAGGGTGCTCCGACCCGCTGGGGGGTTCAGGGTGCTCCAACCCGCTGGGGAGTTCAGGGCGCTCCGTCCCGCAGGGGCTTCAGGGTGCTGTTCCGGATCCTGCAGCCTTCCTTCATCTTCCTCTGGCAGCGCACACGGCCGATTCGGTGACGACCTCTCGGCTCCTCGCAGACGCCAAGCCTGTTGTGCCATAAATCTCCCCCGATGATGGAATTATACAGTGTTGCCATTTGGTATTGTATACGATTCTTGCAATGTATCTTCTCCGGATTAACCCGTTCACTCCCGCCATTCAATGACAAACAACTGCCAGAACGAAGCGGATCACCCCGGAAATGAGACTGACAGCGCTACGGAACCTGCCGCCAGTATTCAGCTGCCGCCTAGAACCGGGTCGACTGCCGGGAACCACAACCGGATCATACACAGGTGCATGGATCTCATGACCAGAAACAAGTTCGGGGCTTTATTTTACATTTTGTTTTTTTCTTCTCCCAGAGACGAGCGCCGTTCTTGTAAGGTAAATCTGTATTTAGCATGACGCATGGATTATTTTCATATAAATAGAAAAAAATAGAGAAAAAAGGCAACGCCTCTAATGTTAGGCCCAGGGCCTGGACTTCAGTCACCCCCGGTATTTTTTATCTGATTTTTGGAAGCAGGTTTCTAAGGTCTAACCTTCTTCAGGGACACATCTGACTGTTGGGGAACGTCTTCTCTCTGCAATATAATAATAATTACTCATCCTCTCGTCGGGCTCGGATCTGCCTTGTCTTTACATTCAGCCCCACATACAACCCTACTGTGCTTCTCTGTGATATCGAAAAATGAAACGTTTCTGTCTTTTCTGTATTCAGATAACATGAGGCAATAATATGTTGGTAAACTGGGCAGCGGCTGCCAGCTTTACTGGCTCAGAGAGTTCTGCTCCGGAGGTCGTCCTCGGCCGCACCACACATTACATGTTGCTTGTGGCCGCAGGTTAGTGTTTTTTTGTTTTTTTTTTCTCCCCATATTTTGCAGGACGGGGATAAGTAACGAGGCGATTGGTCAGCTGCACAACGCGAACCACGTTCGGCCGATAGAACGTCTTAAAGGGGACATCCCAATTACTGTTAATCGTTTCCACCATTCATCCGCTCTTCTGTTTTTTTCGTTTTATCATGAATAGAGGACACGATGCTTATAAATCACTGCTGTTATATCCTACTGCCGACCCAAGTAATGCCTCACACCAACACTAGGGGCAGTGATCGTTACTTCCAATAAAAGCTGTAACCAATCAGAAAGCTTGCTGCTGGGAGTCACCATCCTCATTGGCTGGATTGTAGTGACATTCTACGAAATGCGTTCTTGGTGGAATGGGTACAAGAACAGGCGGCGGGCACTGCCGCGTACCCCATATACCTCATACACCCCCCCACACCATAAATACAAACACCAAACTGCCACCTCCCCCCATATACACCATACTGCCACCTCCCCCCCCCCCCCATATATACACCATACACCCCACTGTTGCCCCCATATACACCATACACCCCACTGATGCCCCATATAAATCATACACCCCACTGATGCCCCCTTATATACACCTCACTGCCGCCCTCATACACAACACATACACCCCATTGCCGCCATCATATACACCACACACTCCACTGCCACCCCCCATATACACCATACACCCCACTGCTGCCCTCATATACATCATACACCCCACTGATGCCCCCATATATACACCCACTGCCGCCTCCATATATGCACCATACACCCCACTGCTGACTCATATACACCATACACCCCACTGCTGACTCATATACACCGTACACCCCACTGCCACCCCCATATACACCATACACCCCACTGCTGACTCATATACACCCCACTTCCGCCCCCATATACACCATACACCCCACTGCTGACTCATATACACCATACACCCCACTGCTGCCCCCATATACACCATACACCCCACTGCCGCCCCCATATACACCATACACCCCACTGCCGCCCCCATATACACCATACACCCCACTGCCACCCCCATATACACCATACACCCCACTGCTGACTCATATACACCCCACTTCCGCCCCCATATACACCATGCACCCCACTGCCGCCCCCATATACACCATACACCCCACTGCTGCCCCCATATACACCATACACCCCACTGCTGCCCCCATATACACCATACACCCCACTGCCGCCCCCATATACACCATACACCCCACTGCCGCCCCCATATACACCATACACCCCCACTGCCACCCCCATATACACCATACACCCCACTTCCGCCCCCATATACACCATACACCCCACTGCCACCCCATATACACCATACACCCCACTGCCACCCCCATATACACCATACACCCCACTGCTGCCCCCATATACACCATACACCCCACTGCTGACTCTTATACACCATACACCCCACTGCCACCCTCATATACACCATACACCCCACTGATGCCCCCATCCATACACCCCACTGCAGCCCTCATATACACCATACACCCCACTGATGCCCCATATATACACCCACTGCCGCCTTCATATATACACCATACACCCCACTGTCGCCCCCATATACACCATACACCCCACTGCTGACTCATATACACCATACACCCCACTGTCGCCCCCATATACACCATACACCCCACTGCTGCCCCCATATACACCATACACCCCACTGCCGACCCATACACACCCCACTGTCACCCCCATATACACCATACACACCACTTATGCCCCCAAATATACATAATACACCACACCGTCACCCCCATATACACCATTCACCCCACTGCCGCCCCATATATGCACCATACACCTCACTGCCGCCCTCATATACACCATACACCCCACTGCCACCCTCATATACACCATACACCCCACTGATACCCCCAAATATACACCACACTGCCGTCCCCAAATATACACCATACACCCCATTGCCGCCCCTATATACACCATACACCCCACTGCCGAATCATATATCCCACTGCCGAATCATATACCCCACTGCCACCCCCATATACACCATACACCCCACTGCCGAATCATATACACCCCACTGCCGAATCATACACCCCACTGCCACCCCCATATACACCATACAGCTCCCTGTCTTTTGGGATAAAGTTATGCGACAGGTGAAGTGTAAATCACCTGTGATTCTATAGAGTTCGACACTTCATGAGATTTTACCCACCAGATGGCGCTGCTACCACAAAGTGTGATGCTGGAGCAGAACCGTATTGGATAAATGTGGCCCCTGAGCTCGTCTTCTGTCATCACAGCAGTCCCATCCATGGTGTCGTCCTCGCTGCCTCTGGGGGGATGAGGGTGAATCCTAATGTAACCTGCTACTCGTTCCTGTATCTTAAGGATACCTCAGCCTATTTGACTAATTTTGGCTGAGCCCATTGATATCATCAGGATCGGCCGACGGTTTAATATTCATGGGGGCGCAGCACAATTTATGGTCAGGGCTGATATGGATGCAGGACGTCTGAGATTGGACGCCTCCGGACATGTGGACCCTCCTGTGTGTGGATGAGCCGGGTGACTGCTGTCTGAGTATGGCGGCCCTAACACTCAGAAGTCTGCTGCCAGCTCCGGTGCGCACTGCACTCGCCTGCGTGCCAGACCCGGCCACTCGTCCCTCCCCGTCATCTGCTGCTGACATCGCCACCACTTACGTGGATTTTTCGGGCTGCGTTTTCAGATCTCTCTGACAGTAAAGCCATAAAATAGGACAGAGGAGGTTTGGGGCGCCCCGGCCTCGCCGCTGCCTCCGATGTTTGTGAGATATATCGTGTGTACGTCTGTATGGAAAGCATTTTAAACTTGTAGAGGTTTTGTTTGTTTTGTTTTTTTAATTTTATGACTTCTGTAACATTTCTAAGAAAAAAAAAATATTTTATTTTGTTAAGTGATAAAGCAATCAAGAAAAAAAAAAAAAAAAAAGGGAAGAAAAAAGTAAGTCTGGATCTGGTTAACCCCTTCACTGCCAGAGAACCCTGCACTGCATGCCGAGTCACTCCTGCAGAGAAATCCCTTGTTTATCATTTTTCTTTCTTTTTTTTTTCCGCCTTTCTGCGGCTGCGCATGCAACATTTTGCACTGCGGATTGGTTCAGGATGCCTCCAGCAGTGAAAGGGTTGAGGTATAATGCGGGGGGATGTTCCTGCACCTGGATTGGCTAAGACGCCAAGAAAAGTTCTGGGGAAAAATAAAATAAAATGCAATATTTTTTTCTGTACTTGTGTGTAGCTGCCAACGTCCTAAACTGGAGAACTGTGATGGAACCGGGCGCCGCGGAGCTGCGGAGAGCGGCGGCCGTGGACCGAGAACTATGTTGATTTCAGCGTATATATATATTTTTTTTCCTGCATTTCACTTTTTCTTGATGTGTAATCATATTGCCAAAGAAACAATTTCATGAATTCTTGTAAATAACACGTTCCCAAAATCTACCATAACGTTTCTGTGATGTATCGTCTTCCAGTTGCAATAAAAATTTACTGAGTTGCATCAATTTGAGTCGCTATCTGGTGTAAAATAGGACTGCAGGAAACTTCTACATTATCTTTTGGTGTTACATAGGACTGTACTGTAGGTCTCTGCTACATCTTGTTACATAGGACTGCACAGAGCTGAGGCGTTATGTCCTACCACTACCCCTTCCTGTTGTGAACTGTATCTGCTTGCAGGTATGACTGGGTATATGGAGGCCGCACTTCTGATAATGAACACGGTAAAATTCAACGTGTTACTGCACAAATACAAAATATTTATTTATTGCAAGTCTGTGCAGTAACCTCGCCATCTGTGCAGCCGCTCACCGCACAGAACCGGCACCAAATTATAGAACAATAAACCTGTTAATCACCTGTCCCGCAAACCACATGTGCTGGTAGTAAAGGGATGTCACCGCTGATCTCTAGTGATGGATAGGAGGCATTCTCAGTGATGTCACCGCTGATCTCTAGTGATGGATAGGAGGCGTTCTCAGTGATGTCACCGCTGATCTCTAGTGATGGATAGGAGGCATTCTCAGTGATGTCACCGCTGATCTCTAGTGATGGATAGGAGGCATTCTCAGTGATGTCACTACTGATCTCTAGTGATGGATAGGAGGCATTCTCAGTGATGTCACCTCTGATCTCTGGTGATGGATATGAGGCATTCTCAGTGATGTCACCGCTGATCTCTAGTGATGGATAGGAGGCATTCTCAGTGATGTCACCGCTGATCTCTAGTGATGGATAGGAGGCATTCTCAGTGATGTCACCTCTGATCTCTAGTGATGGATAGGAGGCATTCTCAGTGATGTCACCGCTGATCTCTAGTGATGGATAGGAGGCATTCTCAGTGATGTCACCGCTGATCTCTAGTGATGGATAGGAGGCATTCTCAGTGATGTCACTGCTGATCTCTAGTGATGGATAGGAGGCATTCTCAGTGATGTCACCGCTGATCTCTGGTGATGGATATGAGGCATTCTCAGTGATGTCACCGCCGATCTCTAGTGATGGATAGGAGGAATTCTCAGTGATGTCACCGCTGATCTCTGGTGATGGATAGGAGGCATTCTCAGTGATGTCACCGCTGATCTCTAGTGATGGATAGGAGGCATTCTCAGTGATGTCACCGCTGATCTCTAGTGATGGATAGGAGGCATTCTCAGTGATGTCACCGCTGATCTCTGGTGATGGATAGGAGGCATTCTCAGTTATGTCACCGCTGATCTCTGGTGATGGATAGGAGGCATTCTCAGTGAGGTCACCGCTGATCTCTGGTGATGGATAGGAGGCATTCTCCGTGAGGTCACCGCTGATCTCTGGTGATGGATAGGAGGCATTCTCAGTGATGTCACCGCTGATCTCTAGTGATGGATAAGAGGCATTCTCAGTGATGTCACCGCTGATCTCTAGTGATGGATAGGAGGCATTCTCAGTGATGTCACCGCTGATCTCTAGTGATGGATAGGAGGCATTCTCAGTGATGTCACCTCTGATCTCTAGTGATGGATAGGAGGCATTCTCAGTTATGTCACCACTGATCTCTGGTGATGGATAGGAGGCATTCTCCGTGAGGTCACCGCTGATCTCTGGTGATGGATAGGAGGCATTCTCAGTGATGTCACCGCTGATCTCTAGTGATGGATAAGAGGCATTCTCAGTGATGTCACCGCTGATCTCTAGTGATGGATAGGAGGCATTCTCAGTGATGTCACCGCTGATCTCTAGTGATGGATAGGAGGCATTCTCAGTGATGTCACCTCTGATCTCTAGTGATGGATAGGAGGCATTCTCAGTGATGTCACCGCTGATCTCTAGTGATGGATAGGAGGCATTCTCAGTGATGTCACCGCTGATCTCTAGTGATGGATAGGAGGCATTCTCAGTGATGTCACCCTGATCTCTAGGGATGGGTAGGAGGCATTCTCAGTGATGTCACCGCTGATCTCTGGTGATGGATAGGAGGCATTCTCAGTGATGTCACTGCTGATCTATAGTGATGGATAGGAGGCATTCTCAGTGATGTCACCTCTGATCTCTAGTGATGGATAGGAGGCATTCTCAGTGATGTCACTGCTGATCTATAGTGATGGATAGGAGGCATTCTCAGTGATGTCACTGCTGATCTCTAGAGATGGATAGGAGGCATTCTCAGTGATGTCACCGCTGATCTCTAGTGATGGATAAGAGGCATTCTCAGTGATGTCACCTCTGATCTCTAGTGATGGATAGGAGGCATTCTCAGTGATGTCACCGCTGATCTCTACTGATGGATAGGATGCATTCTCAGTGATGTCACCGCTGATCTCTGGTGATGGATAGGAGGCATTCTCAGTGATGTCACCGCTGATCTCTGGTGATGGATAGGAGGCATTCTCAGTGATGTCACCGCTGATCTCTGGTGATGGACATGAGGCATTCTCAGTGATGTCACCTCTGATCTCTAGTGATGGATAGGAGGCATTCTCAGTGATGTCACCTCTGATCTCTAGTGATGGATAGGAGGCATTCTCAGTGATGTCACTGCTGATCTCTAGTGATGGATAGGGGGCATTCTCAGTGATGTCACTGCTGATCTCTAGTGATGGATAGGAGGCATTCTCAGTGATGTCACCGCTGATCTCTGGTGATGGATATGAGGCATTCTCAGTGATGTCACTGCTGATCTCTAGTGATGGATAGGAGGCATTCTCAGTGATGTCACCGCTGATCTCTGGTGATGGATATGAGGCATTCTCAGTGATGTCACCTCTGATCTCTAGTGGTGGATAGGAGACATTCTCAGTGATGTCACCGCTGATCTCTAGTGATGGATAGGAGGCATTCTCAGTGATGTCACCGCTGATCTCTAGTGATGGATAGGAGGCATTCTCAGTGATGTCACCGCTGATCTCTAGTGATGGATAGGAGGCATTCTCAGTGATGTCACAGCTGATCTCTAGTGATGGATAGGAGGCATTCTCAGTGATGTCACCGCTGATCTCTGGTGATGGATATGAGGCATTCTCAGTGATGTCACTGCTGATCTCTAGTGGTGGATAGGAGGCATTCTCAGTGATGTCACCTCTGATCTCTAGTGGTGGATTGGAGGCATTCTCAGTGATGTCACCTCTGATCTCTAGTGATGGATAGGAGGCATTCTCAGTGATATCACCGCTGATCTCTAGTGATGGATAGGAGACATTCTCAGTGATGTCACCGCTGATCTCTAGTGATGGATAGGAGGCATTCTCAGTGATGTCACTGCTGATCTCTAGTGATGGATAGGAGGCATTCTCAGTGATGTCACCGCTGATCTCTGGTGATGGATATGAGGCATTCTCAGTGATGTCACTGCTGATCTCTAGTGATGGATAGGATGCATTCTCAGTGATGTCACCGCTGATCTCTGGTGATGGATAGGATGCATTCTCAGTGATGTCACCGCTGATCTCTGGTGATGGATAGGAGGCATTCTCAGTGATGTCACCGCTGATCTCTGGTGATGGATAGGAGGCATTCTCAGTGATGTCACCGCTGATCTCTAGTGATGGATAGGAGACATTCTCAGTGATGTCACCGCTGATCTCTAGTGATGGATAGGAGGCATTCTCAGTGTCAGCTTTTACATAGCTCATGAGATTTGCTGTTTCACCACTGATGTTCATTGTCAATTAATTATTTCCATTCTGTGGACGCTTCATATCAGAAAGGTTTATACAACCACTCTGCGTTTATCAGCAAAATTGAATAATCTCGCAGAAGGAAAGGTGACGCTGCAGGAGATCTGTTTCTTGTGTTTGTGGAGGATATTGTTATAATTAAAGGTCGATTTTCTGAACTGAATGGTTGACTAAAGGTTATCGCATTTGCAGGTATCTCCATCTGATTAAAGGCAGCACCTAGCCTGTCCTGAGTATGTAGGAATACGCTGGAGCAGTAGAGATCCAGATTATAAGGATCGGACATTAATAATCTCTTAGTGAGTAAATTATACACTGCTGCCAAGCTAATTAAAGCAGACACTCTGATCGGAGCTCAGGATTTCACGGCGACCGAGGATAGTTGGTGGAGTCACATTGTGACCAAAGCAAAACTCGGTCATTACCAGTTATGGCTATCTGGATAAATCGCGGTTGGGGGTCGTCATTAGTGGGATTGGGGAGTGGGCGGTGGGTTGGTGCCTGCATGGGATCGATAAAGCATTGGCTGCGGTTTGTGGCTATGTGCACACGCTGCGGAATGGTGTGCGGATTTTACGCACTGTTTTTGGTTAATCCGCAGCTAAACCGCACTGCTGATTTCCTGCGTTTTTTGTGCGGATTCCACCTGCAGATTCACATCTGCGGATTCCTATTATGGAGCAGGTGTAAACCGCTGCGGAATCCGCACAAAGTATTGACATGCTGCTTAAAATAAACCCCTGCGTTTCCATGCTTTTTTTTTCTGCAGCATGTGCACAGTGGATTTTGTTTTCCATAGGATTACATGGTACTGTACAAGGCATGGAAAACTGCTGCAGATCCGCCTCAAAATCCGTAGCGTGTGCACATAGCCTAATAGTTTGCTCCTGCGCCTAATTCGTATCAATGTGTGGACTACAGCCCGTGCAGGTGTTCTGCCATCAGGTCTCACCCAACTTCCCCGCGCTCCATGACTGGGCAGGTCTGGGGCTTGATTACTCTTGTGGATGAGATGACGGTTTCAATAGTTGTCATGCAGCTTTTCAAGGTTCAGGATTTTGTACAACTCTATGGCGTAGATTGGTGTCGGTGCTGCTTCCTGTGGATTTAGCCTTTTCCAGGTTTTACCTCACTGGTGACGTTATGAATATTCATGGAGGATACTGCAGATTGAGATGCGTCACTCGCAGGCACAAGGCATAACCATAAATTTGCGCTGCAGTAAAGAGGCTCATTCAGCGAGCGGAGACAGCGCTGGACCTGGAGCCGCTCTCAGCAGAGGAAGTGCCCACTTCTCCCCACTCTATAGAAATGCAGCCAATAAATCCAGATAATGGCCGGCGGATGAGCCGCTGTGACCAGGGCCAAAGTCCGATGTCACCCCTGGCCGTTCCCAGGAGCAGCGCGGAATCCACAGACAACGTTACCCCCCCAACTGTGTCCCCGATAATGGAGAAAGCCGAGATTTATTACATCCGATCAATGTGATGGCAGCCAGAGATGCAAAGAGATGGAGTTGTGCAGAGCATCGCACCACAGACCTGTAAAGATCCGCAGCACATCGCACCCAGGCTCGGACTGGCACACAGAGTAACTGGAATCCCCCGGTGGGCCCCTCTGCAGATCTGGTCCCCAAACCGTACGGTATGGGCAGTACTTGGCATAATTCACTCTCTACAGAAAAAAGCAGCTTCTCATCATTCATTAATCAAACTATCCAGTTTATTTTATAGAGATATGGGTAAATTTGCTAACCAGTGTTGTGTAATATTTGTATGCAGGTGAAAAGTGGGCCCTCAAAGTCAATGTTACTGGTGGTCCCTTGGCACCCCAGTCCGACACTGATCGCACCTATGTAGTACTAAGAATCAATTACCTGCTGCTGAATGCGTGCCCATCCCCCACCATGATGTCCCCCATACAGCATAGGAGGGGTGACCTTCAGACTAATGCGACCGACTGCGGATTAGTTGTCGGGTGTCGCAGTATATTGGGCTTCCCACGCACGGTAGCAGTGTATTTACAGCATAACTCGCCAGCGCTCACTGCTGTCATCCACCTCGGAGATTTATGGGGACAGAGAAATCGAAGCTAGTATTAAAAATAATTTCCACTGAGTTTGTCCACAAACTGAAAATCGTTGAGAAAAATCAGCGGTGACCCTCCAACTCCTACCATTGCATCTCCCACCAGTGCAGAACAACTCTCCACCATTACAAGTGATAGGTTAACTGTGCAAAGATTGTTATATCAGACTGATGAACAAATCTGACTCCCATCACACTCCCTGTATAGAGATACCTGATAAGATCTTGTCTGCAGCCACCACTAGGGGGAGCTCCTTGTATACAGAGATACATAAGATCCTGTCTGCAGTCACCACTAGGGGGAGCTTCCTGTATACAGAGATACATGATAAGATCCTGTCTGCAGTCACCACTAGGGGGAGCTTCCTGTATACAGAGATACATGATAAGATCCTGTCTGCAGTCACCACTAGGGGGAGCTTCCTGTATACAGAGATACATGATAAGATTCTGTCTGCAGCCACCACTAGGGGGAGCTCCTTGTATACAGAGATACATAAGATTCTGTCTACAGCCACCACTAGGCGGAGCTCCCTGTATATAGAGATACATAAGATTTAGTGATGAGCGAATATACTCGTTACTCGAGATTTCCCGAGCATGTTCGGGTGTCCTCCGAGTATTTTTTAGTGCTCGGAAATGTAGTTTTTATTGCCGCAGCTGAATGATTTACATCTGTTAGCCAGCATAAGTACATGTGGGGATTCCCTAGCAACCAGACAACCCCCACATGTACTTATGCTGGCTAACAGATGTAAATCATTCAGCTGCGGCAATTAAAACTAAATTTCCGAGCACTAAAAAATTCTCGGAGGACCCCCGAGCATGCTCGAGAAATCTCGAGTAACGAGTATATTCACTCATCACTAATAAGATCCTGTCTACAGTCATCACTAGAGGGTGCTCCCTATATACAGAGCTACATTATTAGATCCTGTCTGCAGCCACTAGAAAGAATTCCCTGTATACAGAGATACATCATAAGATCCTGCCTGCAGCCACCACTAGGGGGAGCTCCCTGTGTACAGAGATACATAAGATTGTGTCTGCAGCTACCACTTTTGGAGCGCCCTATATACAGAAATACATGATAAGATCCAGTGTGCAGACACCACTAAGGGGAGCTCCATGTATACAAAGATACACAATAAGGTTCTGTCTGCAGCCACCACTAGGGGGAGCTCCCTGTATACAGAGATACATGATAAGATCCAGTGTGCAGTCCACCACTAGAGGGAGCTCCCTGTGTACAGAGATACATGATAAGATCCTGTCTTTAGCCACCACTAGGGGGAGCTCCCTGTATTCAGAGATACATAAGATCCTGTCTGCAGCCACCACTAGGGGGAGTTCCCTGTATACAGAGATACGTGATAAGATCCAGTGTGCAGTCACCACTAGGGGGAGCTCCCTGTATACAGAGATACATAAGAATCTGTCTGCAGCCACTACTAGGGGGAGCTCCCTGTATACAGCGATACATGAGAAGATCCAGTGTGCAGCCACCACTAGGGGGAGCTCCCTGTATACAGAGATACATGAGAAGATCCAGTGTGCAGCCACCACTAGGGGGAGCTCCCTGTATACAGAGATACATGAGAAGATCCAGTGTGCAGCCACCACTAGGGGGAGCTCCCTGTATACATAGATACATAGGATCCTGACTGCAGCCACCACTAGGGGGAGCTTCCTGCATATTAGTCTGGAGTGACTGCAGAGTCAGTCCCATCACTGGTTCTGCAAGGACTTTGCTAGGGTAATGTATGTAGTGGTGGAAGGAAAAGGTTAAAGTTTTGCAATTTTTTTTATTAGGCTTTTTGCTTTTCATTTTCATGTAGGAGATGGCTGTTGCTATGCTCTGATCACAATCCAGAAAATTTAGAATGAAAATTTGACCTATTCCTTCTTGCGCAGCCGAGTGCTTTGTTATAGTGTTTCAGCGAAGGCATTGGACAACACCTAGAATATGGGGAAGATTATTGTTGCAGATGTCACTCAGTTTTGTCTGCAGTAATACAGTAATGGTAATGGGGTGAGAGCACCCCCCATTCTGCCCTGTAATTAGATGGGTAGCAGAGGCACGAGGGTACAGAAGGGTCGTGCAGTCCCAGTCTGGTAAGTCCCTGGGGTGCTGGGGAAGATGAGGGTTCTCCACCTAAAACTGATCATTAGGAAATACCTACAGAAAGTATTATAAATAATCTGATGGAGTAGTGACACCTGGTGGTGGAGGATCAGCACTGCAGCTGGGGAAGTTTTACGGTTTGTGCACACGCTGTGGATTTTGCTGCGGATCTGCAGCGGATTGCCCCCTGCGGATTTGCAGCAGTTTTCCATGCGTTGTACAGTACCATGTAAACCTCTGGAAAACAAAATCCGCAGTGCCCATGGTGCGGAAAATACCGCGCAGAAACGCAGCGGTTTATTTTCCGCAGCATGTCAATTCTTTGTGCGGGTTCCGCAGCAGTTTACGCCTGCTCCTCAATAGGAATCTGAAGGTGTAAAACCGCAGGTAGAATCCGCACTAAATCCGCAGGTAAATCGCAGTGCGTTTTACCTGCGGATTTTGCAAAAACGGTGCAGAAAAATCCGCACACAAGTCCGCAACTTGTGCACATAGTCTTAAGGTTTTATGGCTTTTGTAATTTACACTGTATGTAGTAGTTGGTTTTCTTGCTGTTTTTTTGTAGGTCTGGTTTATGATTTGCTGATCGTTTTCCCTCTGTCCTAGGTCCTGTGTGTCGCCATCATAAGTGCAATGCAAAGTATACATAATATAAATAATATCACAGAACTAAGAAGTGTGTAGCGCAGAGAAATAAGCAATGAGCCATCACTACAACCCTGCTCACAGCTCCCGCTCCGTTACTTTGTATTATTGCAGACAATCTTAAACATTGCACAAAAAAAGATTTCAATAATGTTTATACTTTATGACCGCAAGCAGTGATCTTAAAAATGGTAAAGGATAAAAATAATTTTCAAAGCTGCAGAAATTCTCATCAAACGTTCCAGTTTGTTCTAACCAGTGGAGAACAGTGAACAGCTCCAGGACAGTAGACCCCAACTAAAAAGACCTCTCCCACCAGGCACAAAGCTTTCAGAGAAGCGACGGAGAAAGGGAAACAGCTGCATCATTCTCCCCTACACAGAAAATCTCACAGATATTCACCACTGGCCATGTAAAGAGAGAGAACAGGATTAGGAACAGTGTCTCCACCAACAGAATTGTGAGTGGAGCTCTGGAGTATAATACAGGATCAGTAATGAATGTAGACAGTGACTGCTCCAGCAGAATAGTGAGTGCAGCTCTGGAGTATAGTACAGGAGGTAACTCAGGATCAGTACAGGATCAGTAATGTAATGTATGTACACAGTGACTGCACCAGCAGAATAGTGAGTGCAGCTCTGGAGTATAATATAGGAGGTAACTCAGGATCAGTAATGTAATGTATGTACACAGTGACTGCACCAGCAGAATAGTGAGTGCAGCTCTGGAGTATAATACAGGATGTAACTCAGGATCAGTAATGTAATGTATGTACACAGTGACTGCACCAGCAGACTAGTGAGTGCAGCTCTGGAGTATAATACAGGATGTAACTCAGGATTTATAATGTAATGTATGTACACAGTGACTGCACCAGCAGAATAGTGAGTGCAGCTCTGGAGTAGAATACAGGATCAGTAATTAATGTAGACAGTGACTGCTCCAGCAGAATAGTGAGTGCAGCTCTGGAGTATAGTACAGGAGGTAACTCAGGATCAGTATAGGATCAGTAATGTAATGTATGTACACAGTGACTGCACCAGCAGAATAGTGAGTTTGGCTCTCGGGTATAATACAGGATGTAACTCAGGATCAGTAATGTAATGTATGTACACAGTGACTGCACCAGCAGACTAGTGAGTGCAGCTCTGGAGTATAATACAGGATGTAACTCAGGATTTATAATGTAATGTATGTACACAGTGACTGCACCAGCGGAATAGTAAGTGCAGCTCTGGGGTATAAGACAGGATGTAACTCAGGATCAGTACTGGATCAGTAATGTAATGTATGTACACAGTGACGACTGCATCAGCAGAATAGTAAGTGCAGCTCTGGAGTATAATACAGATGTAACTCAGGATCAGTAATGTAATATAAGTACACAGTGACTGCACCTGCATAATAGTGAGTGCAGCTCTGGAGTATAATATGGGATGTAACTCAGGATCAGTAATGTAATGTATGTACACAGTGACAGTACCAGCAGAATAGTGAGTGCAGCTCTGGGGTATAATACAGGAAGTAACTCAGGGTCAGTAATGTAATGTATGTACACCGTGACTGCACCAGCAGAATGGTGAGTGCAGCTCTGGAGTATAAGGCCGGATTCACACTACCGTAGAATATGGACGAGTGCTATACGAGAAAACATCATATAGCACTGGGACCAGTGTTAATCTATGGGGCAGCTCACATCACTGTATTTTTTTGTCAGGCGTATTCGATGTGCGTGTAAAATCGAAGCATGCTGCGATTGTACGTGTATATCGTCGGAGACTCGCCTACGCAAGCCTATCGGTGCTAGAAAAACTCGGACACCATACGGACCATTCGTCTAGCGACAAATACGCACACATTTTCCTCATTTCAGCCAATTGAGCCAGTAATTTCAATGGGGAAAATCAGTGAGAAATGTAAAGCCATACGGATGCATAGGTGCGAGAAAATTGCTTAATGGCATTGCAAACGCATTACACACAGATGACCATATGGAGAACACTTGTGCGACTCTCGGCAGGGAGACTTAGACCCTTTTTCCATACGTTTAGGGTGACTCCAGCCTAATACTGGATGTAACTCAGGATCTGTAATATATGTACACAGTGACGGCACCAGCAGAATAGTGAGTGTAGCTCTGGAATATGCAACCCCTGGCAAAAATTATGGAATCACCGGCCTTGGACGATGTTCATGTTCATTCAGTTGTTTAATTTTGTAAAAAAAAAGCAGATCACAGACATGGCACAAAACTAAAGTCATTTCAAATGGCAACTTTCTGGCTTTAAGAAACACTAAAAGAAATCAAGAACAAAAAATGTGGTAGTCAGTAATGGTTACTTTTTTTAACCAAGCATAGGGGAAAAATTATGGAATCACTCAATTCTGAGGGAAAAAAATATGGAATCATGAAAAACAAACAAAAAACACTCCAAAACATCACTGGTATTTTGTTGCACCACCTCTGGCTATTATAACAGCTTCCAGTCTCTGAGGCATGGACTTAATGAGTGTCACACAGTACTCTTCATCAATCTGGCTCCAACTTTCTCTGATTGCTGTTGCCAGATCAGCTTTGCAGGTTGGAGCCTTGTCATTGACCATTTTCTTCAACTTCCACCAAAGATTTTCAATTGGATTGAGATCTGGACTATTTGCAGGCCATGACATTGACCTTATGGGTCTTTTTTCAAGCAATGTTTTCACAGTTTTTGCTCTATGGCAGGATGCAGTATCATCTTGAAAAATGATTTCATCATCCCCAAACATCCTTTCAATTGATGGGATAAGAAAAGTGTCCAAAATATCAACATAAACTTGTGCATTTATTGAAGATGTAATGACAGCCATCTCCCCAGTGCATTTGCCTGACATGCAGCCCCATATAAATGACTGTGGAAATTTGCATGTTCTCTTCAGGCAGTTATCGTTATAAATCTCATTGGAACGGCACCAAACAAAAGTTCCAGCATAATCACCTTGCCCAATGCAGACTCGCGATTCATCACTGACTATGACTTTCATCCAGTGATCCGCAGTCCACGATTGCTTTTCCTTAGCCCATTGTAACCTTGTTTTTTTCTGTTTAGGTGGTAATGATGGCTTTTGTTTAGCTTTTCTGTATGTAAATCCCATTTCCTTTAGGCAGTTTCTTAAGGTACCGTCATACTAAACGATGACGCTAGCGATCCATGACGTTGCAGTGTCCTGGATAGCGATATCGCTGTGTTTGACACGCAGCAGCGATCAGGATCCTGCTGTGATATCGCTGGTCGTTGATTAAAGTTCAGAACTTTATTTGGTCGTCAGATCGGCGTGTATCGTTGTGTTTGACAGCAAAAGCAACGATACCAGCGATGTTTTACAATGGTAACCAGGGTAAATATCGGGTTACTAAGCACAGGGCCGCGCTTAGTAACCTGATGTTTACCCTGGTTACCAGTGTAAAATGTAAAAAAACAAACCGTACATACTCACCTTCGCGTCCCCCGGCGTCCGCTTCCTGCAATGACTGAGCGCCGGCCGTAAAGTGAAAGCACAGCACAGCGGTGACGTCACCGCTCTGCTGTTAGGGCCGGCGCTCAGTGCAGGAAGCGGACGCCGGGGGACGCGAAGGTGAGTATGTAGTGTTTGTTTTTTTACATTTTACACTGGTAACCAGGGTAAACATCGGGTTACTAAGTGCGGCCCTGCGCTTAGCAACCCGATGTTTACCCTGGTTACCCAGGGACCTCGGCATCGTTGGTCGCTGGAGAGCTGTCTGTGCGACAGCTCTCCAGCGACCAAACAGCGACGCTGCAGCGATCGGCATCGTTGTCTGTATCGCTGCAGCGTCGCTTAGTGTGACGGTACCTTTACAGTTCGGTCACAGATGTTGACTCCAGTTTCCACCCATTCGTTCCTCATTTGTTTTGTTGTGCATTTCCCGTTTTGGAGACATATTGCTTTAAGTTTCCGGTCTTGACGCTTTGATGTCTTCCTTGGTCTACCAGTATGTTTGCATTTAACAACCTTCCCATGTTGTTTGTATTTGGTCCAGATTTTAGACACAGCTGACTGTGAACAACCAACATCTTTTGCAACATTGCATGATGATTTACCCTCTTTTAAGAGTTTGATAATCCTCTCCTTTGTTTCAATTGACATCTCTTGTGTTGGAGCCATGATTCATATCAGTCCACTTGGTGCAACAGCTCTCCAAGGTGTGATCACTCCTTTTTAGATGCAGACTAACAAGCAGATCTAATTTGCTGCAGGTGTTATTTTTGGGTATGAAAATTTACAGGGTGATTCTATAATTTTTTCCTCAGAATTGAGTGAATACATAATTTTTCCCCTATGCTTGGTTAAAAAAGTAACCATTACTGACTACCACATTTTTTGTTCTTGATTTCTTTTAGTGTTTCTTAACCCCTTTACCCCCAAGGGTGGTTTGCATGTTAATGACCGGGCCAATTTTTACAATTCTGACCACTGTCCCTTTATGAGGTTATAACTCTGGAACACTTCAACGGATCCCACTGATTCTGACCTTGTTTTCTCATGATATATTGTACTTCATGTTAGTGGTAAAATTTCCTTGACATTACTTGAGTTTATTTGTGAAAAAAAATGTAAATTTTGAAAATTTCGCAATTTTCCAAATTTGAATTTTCATGCCCTTAAATCACAGAGATATGTCACACAAAATACTTAATAAGTAACAATTCCCACATGTCTACTTTACATCAGCACAATTTTGGAACAAAAACATTTTTTTCTTAGGGAGTTATAAGGGTTAAAAGTTGACCAGCAATTTCTCATTTTTACAACACCATTTTTTTTTAGGGACCACATCACATTTGAAGTCACTTTGAGGGGTCTATAGGATAGAAAACACCCAATTGTGACACCATTCTAAAAACTGCACCCCTCAAGGTGCTCAAAACCACATTCAAGAAGTTTATTAACCCTTCAGGTGTTTCACAGGAATTTTTGGAATGTTTAAAAAAAATGAACATTTAACTTTTTTTCACAAAAAATTTCCTTCTGATCCAATTTGATTTATTTTAACAAGGGTAACAGGAGAAATTGGACCCCAAAAGTTGTTGTACAATTTGTCCTGAGTACGCCAATACCCCATATGTGGGGTAAACTACTGTTTGGGCGCATGGCAGAGCTCGGAAGGGTAGGAGCGCCATTTGACTTTTTAATGCAAAATTAGCTGGAATTGAGATAGAACGCCATGTCGCATTTGGAGAGCCCTTGTTGTGCCTAAACAGTGGCAACCCCCCAAAAGTGACACCATTGTGGAAAGTAGACCCCATAAGGAACTTATCTAGATGTGTGGTGAGCACTTTGACCCAACAAGTGCTTCACAGAAGTTTATAATGTAGAGCAGTAAAAATTAAAAATCTTATTTTTTTCACAAATTATTTTTCGCCCCCAATTTTTTATTTTCCCAAGGGTAACAGGAGAAATTGGACCCCAAACATTATTGTGCAATTTGTCCTGAGTATGCTGATACCCCATATGTGGGGGTAAACCACTGGGCGCATGGCAGAGCGCAGAAGGGAACAAGCGCCATTTGACTTTTCAATTCAAAATTGGCTGGAATTGAGATAGGACGCCATGTCTCGTTTGGAGAGCCCCTGATGTGCCTAAACATTGAAATCCCCCACAAGGGACACCATTTTGGAAAGTAGACCCCCTAAGGAACTTATATAGATGTGTGGTGAGCACTTTGAACCCCCAAGTGGTTCACAGAAGTTTATAACGTAGAGCCGGAAAAATAAAAAATCTCATTTTTTTCACAAAAATTATTTTTCGCCCCCAATTTTTTATTTTCCCAAGGGTAACAGGAGAAATTGGACCCCAAAAGTTGTTGTCCAATTTGTCCTGAGTACGCTGATACCCCATATATGGGAGAAAACTACTGTTTGTGCACATGGCAGAGCTCGGAAGGGAAGAAGTGGCATTTTGGAATGCAGACTTTTGATGGAATGGTCTGCGGGCGTCACGTTGCGTTTGCAGAGCCCCTGATGTACCTAAACAGTAGAAACCCCCACAAGTGACCCCATATTGGAAACTAGACCCCCCAAGTTATCTAGATTGTGGCGATAACTTTGAACCCCCAAGTGTTTCACTAAAGTTTATAACGCAGAGCCGTGAAAATAAAAAATCATTTTTTTTCCACAAAAATTATTTTTTAGCCCCCAGTTTTGTATTTTCCCATGGGTAACAGGAGAAATTGGACCCCAAAAGTTGTTGTCAAATTTGTCCTGAGTACGCTGATACCCCATATGTGGGGGTAAACCACTGTTTGGGCGCACGGCAGAGCTCGGAAGGGAAGGAGCACCGTTTTACTTTTTCAACGCAGAATTGTATGGATTGAGATAGGACATCATGTTGCATTTGCAGAGCCTCTGGTGTGCCTAAACAGTGGACACCTCCCAATTCTAACTCCAACCCTAACCCCAACACACCCCTAAGCCTAATTCCAACCCTAACCACACCCCTAACCCCAACACACCAGTAACCCCAACACACCCCTAAACCTAATTCCAACCCTAACCACACCCCTAACCCCAACACACCCCTAACCATACCCCTAACCCTGACACACCCCTAACCCAACCGTAAACGTAATCCAAACACACCAACTCTAGCCCCAACCCTAACTTTAGCCCCAACCCTAACCCTAACTTTAGCCCCAACCCTAATTTTAGCCCCAACCCTAACCCTAACTTTTGCCCCAACCCTAACCCTAATGGGAAAATGGAAATACATTTTTTTATTTTATTATTTTTCCCTAACTAAGACGGTGATAATGGGGAGTTTGATTTACTATTTATAGCGTGTTTTTATTGCAGGTTTTTATGTTTGGCAGCTGTCACTCACTAAAAGACGCTTTTTATTGCAAAAATATTTTTTGCGTTACCACATTCTGAGAGCTATAATTTTTCCATATTTTGGTCCACAGAGTCATGTGAGGTCTTGTTTTTTGCGGGACGAGTTGACGTTTTTATTGGTATCATTTTCGGGCACATGACGTTTTTGATCGCTTTTTATTCCAATTTTTGTTAGGCAGAATGATCAAAAACCAGCAATTCGTGAATTTCTTTTGGGTGGGGTGTTTATACCGTTCCGCGTTTGGTAAAATTGATAAAGCAGTTTTTATGCTTTGGCGCTTTTATACAATAAAAACTTTTATAGAAAAAATTTATTATTTTTGCATCGCTTTATTCTGAGGGCTATAACTTTTTTATTTTTTTCGCTGGTGACGCTGTATGGCAGCTCGTTTTTTGCGGGACAAGATGACGTTTTCGGCAGTACAGTGATTATTTATATCCGTCTTTTTGATCACGTGTTATTTCACTTTTTGTTCGGCGGTATGATGATAAAGCATTGTTTTGTGACTAGGTTGTTTTTTTTTACGGTGTTCACTGAAGGGGTTAAATAGTGGGACAGTTTTATACGGACACGGCGATACTAAATATGTGTACTTTTATTGTTTTTTTTATTTACATAAAAAAATTTATTTATTGGAACAATATTTTTTATTTATTTAGGATTTTTTTTAAAACTTTTTTACTTTGTCCCAGTGTGGGACATAATGGTAAAGTGTCAGATCGCTGATCTGACACTTGGCAATGCACTGTCAGATCAGCGATCTGACAGGCACTGCAGGAGGCTTGCCGGCGCCTGCTCTGAGCAGGCGCTTGCAAGCCACCTCCCTGCAGGACCCGGAAGGAGCCCCGCTGCCATCTCGGATCCGGGGCCTGCAGGGAGGAGGACGGAGGAGACTCAGAGCAACGCGATCACATGGCGTTGCTCCGAGGGTCTCAGGGAAGCACGCAGGGAGCTCCCTCCCTGCGCGATGCTTCCCTATGCCGCCGGAACGCTGCGATCATGTTTGTTGGTGATTCCATCATTTTTGCCAGGGGTTGTAATATAGGATGTAACTCAGGATCAGATATGTAATGTATGTACACAGTGACTGCACCAGCAGAATAGTGAATGCAGCTCTGGGGTATAATACAGGATGTAACTCAGGATCAGTAATGTAATGTATGTACACAGTGACTACACCAGCAGAATAGTGAGTACAGCTCTGGGGTGTAATACAGAAGGTAACTCAGGATCAGTAATGTAATGTATGTACACAGTGACTACACCAGCAGAATAGTGAGTACAGCTCTGGGGTATAATACAGGATGTAACTCAGGATCAGTAATGTAATGTATGTACACAGTGACTGCACCAGCAGGATAGTGAGTGTAGCTCTGGAGTATAATACAGGATGTACCTCAGGATCAGTAATGTAATGTATGTGCACAGTGACTGCACCAGCAGGATAGTGAGTGCAGCTCTGGAGTATAATACAGGATGTAACTTAGGATCAATAATGTAATGTATGTACACGGTGACTGCACCAGCAGAATTGTGAGTGCAGCTCTGTTCAACTTCTGCTCACTCTGGTAATTGTGGGTGCAGTCACTACTGATTCTGCTGTTGCTCCTGAGAACCAAAACCTCTCCACTTTGGGACCTGCTCTCTCTCCTACTCAGGGGAGGAGTGGATTTCCTGGGATGAGCGATGGAGCCAAGTCCCAGGCTTCTGTTCCGCCGACCAGGCCGGCGGGGGGGCAGAAGAAACCAGCAACCGTCCTGCACATCAGAGGACTCGGGGTGAGACACTCCACCAGCAATGTGTCTCCTACTTCCCCCGGGTCTGCGGAGAGGAGAAGCCTGCTAGCGTTCATAACAGCGGTCCTTCTGGAGGAAAATTGAGTGCTCACGGTGGGTTGGGGGCTGCAGAGGCGCGGGAGTCTGTGTCCACCTATGGCTCCAGGGTCATGAGCCATCTCTGTGAATATGAAGATGTGAGTAAGACCATCAGGAGGTTTCGGGAGGAGCTGCTCTGCACAAACGCCAAAGCTGCAGGAGCCTCCAAACCGAGGAAGACGCAACTCCAGACACAGGTAAGGAGGCTCAAACATGAACCTATTGAGCTGGCAGTAAGAAAAGCCTTCATAAGAGAGAACAGTGGTCCTTTCAAGGAAAAACTAATGAATAAAGACTAGTGTTGAGCATTCCGATACTTCAAATATCGTGTATCGGCCGATATTCGCTGTATCGGATTTCCGATTCTGAGTTCCGATAGTTTTAAGATATCGGATACCGGAATCGGAAGTTTCTATAGTGCAATAATAATGCACTATAATGGAGTGTGGGCGGTGTGTGGGCGGAGACTGCGTGTCTGTGGGTGCGGGCGGGGTCTGTGCGTGACCGTGGGGGGTCTGTGCGTGACCGTGGGGGTCTGTGCGGGCCTGCCGGGGGTCTGTGCGGGCCTGCCGGGGGGGGTCTGTGCGGGCCTGCCGGGGGGGGTCTGTGCGGGCCTGCCGGGGGTCTGTGCGGGCCTGCCTGGGGTTGTGTGTGTGTGTGTGTGTGTGTGTGTGCAGGCATCGTCCGATGGGACTACATGTCCCATCGGGCTATGTCTGCTACAATGAAAGTGATTGACACATTAGCCAATGATGGGACAGTAGTAGTCCCATCATCCGGCTAATGTGTTGAATGTAAAAAAAACACAAACATACTACATACAAACTACATACAAACTACATACATACTACATACATTCTACATACATACAACATACTACATACATACATGCAACATGCATACTGCATACATACAAGATACATACAACATACTACAAACATACTACATACATACTACATACAATACATTCATACATTACATACAATACAGACATACAGTACATATAACATAGAGTACATACTCACCATCACTTGTCACTTTGTTCCCCGAAGCCAGTGTCATCTGTAAAAATAAAATAACAAACAACCAATATACTCCCTGATCCGCAGAAATCTATGAGTGTCCCACGACGATCTCCCGTGGAAAGCAGGCAGCATCAGCTGATGCGACCGCTATCTAGGGGCTCCAGGAATATAATGACGGGAGGAAGGTATCCTTCCGCACTGTATTCCTCCGCCGCTGTAAAAAAATAGTCCCTAGTCTCACTTTTGGCATTGCTGTGTGAGAAATTTCCCAAGCAGCAAATGCCATAAAGTGAGACTCTGAACTATAGTAACCTCTCAGTGATGCACTGCAGGAGCCATTGTCTCCTGTCAGTGTGTCATTGAGGGTCCTATAGAGCAGTGACATCACCCAATGTCACTGTTCTATAGGGGAGATCGTCGTGGGACACTCGTTATTAATTGGACTACGGCGGACAGGTAGTATACGGTTTATTATTTTACGTTTTTTGCAGGTGCTGAAGTATGGCAAGTATGGTTAAATGAAGAATATTAAAATACTTTTTTCTGGCTGTGTCTTTTTTTTTTTTTTAACTCTTTCACTACACTAGGATTAATAATGGATAGGCGTCTTATTGACAGCTCTCCATTATTAACTCGGCTTAATGTCACCTTACAATAGCAAGGTGACATTAACCCCTTATTACCCCATATCCCACCGCTACACGGGAGTGGGAAGAGAGGGGCTAAGTGCCGGAATTGGTGCATCTTATAGATGCGCCATTTCTGGGGCGGCTGCAGACTGGTATTTGTAGCCGGGGGGGCCAATATCCATGGACCCTCTATAGGCTATGAAAATCAGCCCGCAGCTGTCTGCGTAGCCTTTCTGGCTATAAAATATAGGGGGACCCTATTTTAATAGCCAGTAAAGGCTACACGACGTACCGACGCATGTTGTGAAATTTGTGCACGACGTGGGCAGCGGATGCAGTTTTTCAACGCATCTGCTGCCCATTCTGAAGTCCGGGGAGGAGGGGGCGGTAGAAAATGGCGGGCGCGACGTACAAAAAACGTTCACTTGAACGTTTTTTTTGTGCCGACGGTCCGCCAAAACACGACGCATCCATTGCATGACGGACGTGACGTGTGGCCATCCATCACGATCAGGCTCGGACTGGCCCACCGGAGGATTCTCCAGTGGGCCCAGGCACTGACACCTGCTGGCATACTGGCCAGCAGCTGCCTAGGGCCCCCACTGCTCCAGGGGCCCCTTGCCAGTGGATATAGGGCCCCTGAGTCAAGGGGGCCCACCCTGTGCCAGTAGCAGCTGCTGGAGACAGGATCCTGTCCCCGCTGCTAAAGCCAAATGAACATTCACGCTTCCCCACGCCCCTATGGGCGTGGAGAGGCGTGAATACCATTTCTCTTTAATAGCAGGCAGTGTTATCTGCAGGGTGCAGCTAACACTGCCCGCATGTAAAGCCGCACCACACACACACACACTCACAAAGTACCGCACACATACATACACACACAGCACCGCACACATACACACACACGCAGGCACACAGACTCACACAGAGCAGCTCACCTCCCTGCGTCCTGCTTCCTATCTGAGACAGCCCAGCTGGATGACATCATCCAGTATGCTGCTGTCTCAGTCAGAAAGCCTCCAGGAATCCAGCAAGGAAGAGGCTGCAAGAATGAGCTGCTGCTGCGGGGAGGTGAGCTGTGCTGTGTGCCTGCATGTGTGTGTGGGACTGTGTGTGTGAGAGTGTGTGTGATGGGCTGCTTCTGTGGTGAGCTGTGTGTGTGTGTGGTGAAGGGCAATGATATTGGTGGGGGAGACAATGATGGAGGTGATGGGCAATCATGGTGAGGGAGGGAATGATGGAGGTGATGGGCAATGAGGGTGATGGGCAATGAGGGTGAGGGGAGGCAATGATGGTGGGGGAGGCAATGATGGAGGTGATAGGTAATGATTATATGGGAGGCAATGATGGAGGTGATGGGCAATGATGATGGTGGGGGGAGACAATGATGGAGGTGATGGGTAATGGTGGTGGGAGGCAATGATGGAGGTGATGAAATGGGCAATGGTGGTGGGGGAGGCAGTGATGGAGGTGATGGGCAATGATGGTGGTGGGGGGTGTTATGACCTGGTGGTTACGGAGTGGTACTGAGATGACCTGGTGGGTAAAACCAATCATGGACAAGCTCAGAGGAGGTGGCAGCTCTACAGACAGTAATCACCTATATGACCTAGTGATTACGGAGCAGCACTGAAATGACCTAGTGGGTAAAACAAATAATGTACTAGCTCTGAGGAGGTGGTAACTTTACTGACCGCAATCCCTACTCCTAACACCAACACTAGAAATAGCCGTGGAGCGTTCCTATCTCTGCCTAGATGCCTCTTCACAGCCTAAGAACTAGCTACCCCTGAAGATGGAAACGGAAAACTATCTCGCCTCAGAGAAACCCCCAAAGGAAAGATAGCCCCCCACAAATATTGACGGTGAGTGAAGAGGGAAATGACAAACTCAGAAATGAAACTAGATTTTAGCAAAGGAGGCCACCACTATCTAAATAGACAGAGAAAGAAAAGGCTACTGTGCGGTCAGTATAAAAACTAAATGTCCACGCAGAGTTTACAAAAATAACCTCCACACCGACTCACGGTGTGGAGGGGCAAATCTGCAACCCCAGAGCTTCCAACTAGCCGGAATATTTCATGATGACAAGCTGGACAAAAGAGACATAACTTAAACTGAACAAAGGTCATAGGCAGGGAAACACCCAAAAACTAGCAGAACTTATCTTAAGCTGAAATGGACTGGCCAACAGAGAACTTCCAGGAAAGGACTGAATCCACAGGAAGGAACATTGACAGCTGGCATCCACTACAGCCCAAAGCCCAGTTAAATAACCAGGCCAAGGAACCGATTAGTGAAAGCAGCTGCTAAGTTGCACTTGAAACCACCAGAGGGAGCCCAAGAGCAGAACTCCCAAAAATACCATTTGCAACCACAGGATGGAGCCCAAGAACGAAACTCACAACAGGGGGGGCAATGATGGTGGTGGGGGAGGCAATGATGGAGGTGATGGGCAATGATGGTGGTGGGGGAGACAATGATGGAGGTGATGAAATGGTCGATGGTGGGGGAGGAGGCAATGATGCAGGTGGTGGAATGGGCAGTGATGGAGGTGGTGGGGGAGAATGATGGGTGTTAGGGGAGAAGGCAATGATGGAGGTGGTGATGAGGACAATGATGGGGGTAGAGAGGGGCTGCATTATACTTTATGAGGGGGCTACATTATATTCTGTGGGAGGACTGCATTATTCTCAGGGGACTACATTATATTATGGGGGGTACATCATACTATGTGAGGGGTCTACAGTATACTCTATGGGGGATGCATTATATTCTGTGGTGGGGCTGCATTCTCAGTTGACTACTTTATATTCTGTGGTGGCTGCATTATACCATATGAGGGGGCTGCATTATACCCTATGAGGGTGCTGCATTATATTCTATGGTGGGGACTGCATTATACCTGAGGGGGTTGCATTATATTTTGTGGGGTGCTGCATTATATTCTATGAGAGACCCCAGAGCTTCCAACTAGCCGGAATATTTCATGATGACAAGCTGGACAAAAGAGACATAACTTAAACTGAACAAAGGTCATAGGCAGGGAAACACCCAAAAACTAGCAGAACTTATCTTAAGCTGAAATGGACTGGCCAACAGAGAACTTCCAGGAAAGGACTGAATCCACAGGAAGGGACATTGACAGCTGGCATCCACTACAGCCCAAAGCCCAGTTAAATAACCTGGCCAAGGAACCGATTAGTGAAAGCAGCTGCTAAGTTCCACTTGAAACCACCAGAGGGAGCCCAAGAGCAGAACTCCCAAAAATACCATTTGCAGCCACAGGATGGAGCCCAAGAACGGAACTCACAACAGTACCCCCCCCCTTGAGGAGGGGTCACCGAACCCTCACCAGAGCCCCCAGGCCGAACGGGACGAGCCAAATGAAAAGAACGTACCAAATCGGCAGCATGAACATCGGAGGCAAAAACCCAAGAGTTATCCTCCTGGCCATAACCCTTCCACTTGACCAGATACTGAAGTTTCCGCCTTGAAAGACGAGAATCCAAAATCTTCTCCACCACATACACCAGCTGCCCCCCAACCCGAAGCCGGGGACCAACGCACCGACGGCGGTTAGCAAAACGTTGAGCCTTTTCCTGAGACAATGTCAAATTGTCCACCACATGAGTCCAAATCCGCTGCAACCTGTCCACCACAGAATCTACCCCAGGACAGTCCGAAGGCTCAACCTGCCCTGAAGAAAAGCGAGGATGAAAACCAAAATTACAAAAAAAAGGCGAAACCAAGGTAGCAGAACTAGCCCGATTATTAAGGGCAAACTCGGCCAACGGCAAGAAGGTAACCCTATCATCCTGATCAGCCGACACAAAGCATCTCAAATAGGTTTCCAATGTCTGATTGGTTCGCTCCGTCTGTCCATTTGTCTGAGGGTGAAATGCCGAAGAAAAAGACAAATTAATGCCCATTCTACCACAAAAGGACCGCCAAAACCTAGAAACAAACTGGGTACCTCTGTCAGACACAATATTCTCCGGAATACCATGCAAACGAACCACATGCTGGAAAAACAAAGGAACCAAATCAGAGGAGGAAGGCAACTTAGGCAAAGTGGACCATTTTAGAAAATCGGTCACAAACCACCCAGATGACAGACATCTTCTGAGAAACAAGAAGATCAGAAATAAAATCCATGGAAATATGCGTCCAGGGCCTCTCAGGGATAGGCAAAAGCAACCCACTAGCACGAGAACAGCAGGGCTTAGCCCGGGCACAGATCCCACAGGACTGCACAAAGGAACGTACATTCCGTGACAAAGAAGGCCACCAAAAGGACCTGGCAACCAAATCTCTGGTACCAAAGATCCCAGGATGACCAGCCAACACTGAACAATGAATCTCAGAAATCACCTTACTAGTCCATCTATCAGGAACAAACAATTTCCCCACAGGACAGCGGTCAGGTCTATCAGCCTGAAACTCCCAAAGCACCCGCCGTAAATCAGGGGAGATAGCAGAAAGAATCACCCCCTCCTTGAGAATACCAGCCGGCTCACGGACTCCAGGAGAATCAGGCAAAAAACTCCTAGACAGGGCATCAGCCTTCACATTCTTAGATCCCGGAAGATACGAGACCACAAAATCAAAACGGGAGAAAAACAAAGACCACCGAGCCTGTCTAGGATTCAACAGCTTGGCCGATTCAAGGTAAATCAGATTCTTATGATCGGTCAAGACCACAACACGATGCTTGGCTCCCTCAAGCCAATGTCGCCACTCCTCGAATGCCCACTTCATAGCCAACAACTCCCGATTGCCGACATCATAATTACGCTCAGCAGGCGAAAACGTTCTGGAGAAGAAAGCACACGGTTTCAACACAGAGCCATCAGAACTTCTCTGAGACAGAACAGCTCCTGCCCCAATCTCAGAAGCATCAACCTCAACCTGAAAAGGGAGAGAGACATCTGGCTGATGCAACACAGGGGCAGAAGTAAAACGACGCTTAAGCTCCTGAAAGGCCTCCACAGCCGCAGAGGACCAATTCACCACATCTGCACCTTTCTTGGTCAAATCGGTCAGAGGTTTAACCACAGTAGAAAAATTAGCAATGAAGCGGCGATAAAAATTAGCAAAGCCCAAAAACTTCTGAAGGCTCTTCACAGATGTGGGCTGCGTCCAATCATAAATAGCCTGGACCTTAACAGGGTCCATTTCAATAGCCGAGGGAGAAAAAATGAACCCCAGAAAAGAAACCTTCTGAACTCCAAAAAGGCACTTAGACCCCTTCACAAACAGTGTATTAGCACGAAGAATCTGAAATACCATCCTGACCTGCTTCACGAGACTCCCAATCATCGGAAAAAAACTAAATATCGTCCAAATATACAATCATAAATTTATCCAGATACTCCCGAAAAATATCATGCATAAAGGACTGAAACACAGATGGAGCATTAGAGAGCCCGAAAGGCATCACAAGATATTCAAAATGGCCTTCGGGCGTATTAAATGCTGTTTTCCATTCATCACCCTGTTTGATGCGGACCAGATTATACGCCCCTCGAAGGTCAATCTTGGTAAACCAGCTAGCCCCTTTAATCCGAGCAAACAAATCAGAGAGCAAAGGCAAAGGGTACTGGAATTTGACCGTGATCTTATTGAGAAGGCGATAATCTATACAGGGCCTCAAGGAGCCATCCTTCTTGGCAACAAAAAAGAATCCCACTCCCAACTGTGACGAAGACGGGCGAATATGCCCCTTCTCCAAGGACTCCTTTACATAAGTCCGCATAGCGGCATTCTCTGGCACAGACAGATTGAAAAGTCGACCCTTAGGGAACTTACAGCCAGGAATCAAATTAATAGCGCAATCACAGTCCCTATGAGGAGGCAGAGGACTGGATTTAGGCTCCTCAAATATATCCTGGAAATCCGACAAAAACTCAGGAACTTCAGAAGAAGGGGACGAGGAAATTGACATCAGAGGAATGTCACTATGTATCCCCTGACAACCCCAACTAGTCACAGACATAGATTTCCAATCCAGTACTGGATTATGTACCTGTAACCATGGAAACCCCAGCACAACCACATCATGCAAATTATGCAACACCAAAAAACGAATATTTTCCTGATGTGCTGGAGCCATGTTCATGGCTAACTGTGTCCAGTACTGAGGTTTATTCTTGGCCAATGGCGTAGCATCAATCCCCCTCAAGGGAATAGGACTCTGCAAAGGCTCCAAGGAGAAACCACAGCGCTTGGCAAATTCTAGGTCCATTAAGTTCAGTGCAGCGCCAGAATCCACAAATGCCATTACAGAAAAGGACGACAATGAGCAAATCAGGGTAATAGACAAGAGAAATTTAGGCTGTACAGTATTGATGGTAACCGAACTAGCAACCCTCATAGTTCGCTTCGGGCAATCAGAGATAGCATGAGTAGCGTCACCACAGTAAAAACACAGCCCATTCTGACGTCGGAACTCCTGCCGTTCTGCTCTTGTCAAAACTCTATCACATTGCATAGGCTCAGAACTCTGTCCAGAGGACACCGCCATATGGTGCACAACCTTACGTTCACGTAGGCGCCGATCAATCTGAATGGCCAGAGACATTGATTCGTTCAAACCAGCAGGCGTGGGAAACCCCACCATAACATCTTTAAGAGCTTCAGAAAGACCCTTTCTGAAAATAGCCGCCAGGGCATCCTCATTCCATTTTGTAAGCACAGACCACTTTCTAAATTTCTGACAATATATCTCTGCCGCTTCCTGACCCTGACACAGAGCCAGCAAAATTGTTTCTGCCTGATCCACAGAATTGGGTTCGTCATAAAGCAATCCAAGTGCTTGAAAAAATGAATCTACATTAAGCAATGCAGGATTCCCTGGCTCAAGGGAGAATGCCCAATCCTGTGGGTTACCACGCAGCAGAGAAATAACAATCTTCACCTGCTGAATGGGGTCACCAGAGGAACGGGGTCTCAGAGCAAAAAACAATCTGCAATTATTTTTAAAATTCAAAAACCTAGATCTATCCCCAGAAAACAAATCAGGGATAGGAATTCTAGGCTCAGAAACAGGAGTTTGAACAACATAATCTTGGATACTCTGTACCCTTGCAGCGAGATGATCAACACGCGCAGACAGACCCTGAACCTCCATATCAGTAGTAAGCTCCTGCACCATCCAAAAATCAAGGGGAAAAAAAAAGACGAAAGAAGCAACAAGAAAAAAAAAAACTATGACTCAGAACTTTCTCTTCCCTCTTTTGAGATGCATTTAACACTTTGTGCGCCAGCTGTACTGTTATGACCTGGTGGTTACGGAGTGGTACTGAGATGACCTGGTGGGTAAAACCAATCATGGACAAGCTCAGAGGAGGTGGCAGCTCTACAGACAGTAATCACCTATATGACCTAGTGATTACGGAGCAGCACTGAAATGACCTAGTGGGTAAAACAAATAATGTACTAGCTCTGAGGAGGTGGTAACTTTACTGACCGCAATCCCTACTCCTAACACCAACACTAGAAATAGCCGTGGAGCGTTCCTATCTCTGCCTAGATGCCTCTTCACAGCCTAAGAACTAGCTACCCCTGAAGATGGAAACGGAAAACTATCTCGCCTCAGAGAAACCCCCAAAGGAAAGATAGCCCCCCACAAATATTGACGGTGAGTGAAGAGGGAAATGACAAACTCAGAAATGAAACTAGATTTTAGCAAAGGAGGCCACCACTATCTAAATAGACAGAGAAAGAAAAGGCTACTGTGCGGTCAGTATAAAAACTAAATGTCCACGCAGAGTTTACAAAAATAACCTCCACACCGACTCACGGTGTGGAGGGGCAAATCTGCAACCCCAGAGCTTCCAACTAGCCGGAATATTTCATGATGACAAGCTGGACAAAAGAGACATAACTTAAACTGAACAAAGGTCATAGGCAGGGAAACACCCAAAAACTAGCAGAACTTATCTTAAGCTGAAATGGACTGGCCAACAGAGAACTTCCAGGAAAGGACTGAATCCACAGGAAGGAACATTGACAGCTGGCATCCACTACAGCCCAAAGCCCAGTTAAATAACCAGGCCAAGGAACCGATTAGTGAAAGCAGCTGCTAAGTTGCACTTGAAACCACCAGAGGGAGCCCAAGAGCAGAACTCCCAAAAATACCATTTGCAACCACAGGATGGAGCCCAAGAACGAAACTCACAACAGGGGGGGCAATGATGGTGGTGGGGGAGGCAATGATGGAGGTGATGGGCAATGATGGTGGTGGGGGAGACAATGATGGAGGTGATGAAATGGTCGATGGTGGGGGAGGAGGCAATGATGCAGGTGGTGGAATGGGCAGTGATGGAGGTGGTGGGGGAGAATGATGGGTGTTAGGGGAGAAGGCAATGATGGAGGTGGTGATGAGGACAATGATGGGGGTAGAGAGGGGCTGCATTATACTTTATGAGGGGGCTACATTATATTCTGTGGGAGGACTGCATTATTCTCAGGGGACTACATTATATTATGGGGGGTACATCATACTATGTGAGGGGTCTACAGTATACTCTATGGGGGATGCATTATATTCTGTGGTGGGGCTGCATTCTCTCAGTTGACTACTTTATATTCTGTGGTGGCTGCATTATACCATATGAGGGGGCTGCATTATACCCTATGAGGGTGCTGCATTATATTCTATCGTGGGGACTGCATTATACCTGAGGGGGTTGCATTATATTTTGTGGGGTGCTGCATTATATTCTATGAGAGTGGACTGCGTTATATTCTATGAGGGGGCTAAATTATATTCTGTGAGGGGGCTAAATTATATTCTGTGAGTGGGCTACCCCAACCCTACATAATTAAGACGTGAACTACCTTATATTACACCCTGATATTAGCGCTTTTTACTGCACAATTGGTGGTCTTGTATCTATTTCTATGTAGCTACATAGTGGGCCCCAAGAATGATTTTCTCTGGTGGGCCCAAGGTGCTCCAGTCCGACGCTGATCGCGATCCATCGCTAATACAAGTCTATGGGTAAAAAACGCATCCTGCGAGCACACTTGCAGGATCCGTTTTTTTCTCATAAAGTTGTATTAGCACCGGATTGCGCCTGATGGCCACACGTTTCATCCGTTTTTTGCTGGATCTGTCGCTGTGCGTTTTTTCGCCGGACGGAAAAACCGTTCCTCTGTATGTGTTTTCTGTCTGGAGGAAACAACTTTTTTGACGGATCCGGCAAAAAACAGATGAAAAGTGTGGCCATTAGGCGCAATCCGGCGCTAATACAACTCTATGAGAAAAAAACGGATCCGGCAGAAAAAAACTGATCCTGCAAATGTGCTCGCAGGATGCGTTTTTTACCCATAGACTTGTATTAGCGACGGATTGCGACGGATGGCCACACGTCGCTTCTATCGTGCAATGGATCCGTCGTGTTTTGATGGACCGTCGGCACGAAAAGACGTTCAAGTGAACTTTTTTTTTTCTGTCGCGTCTGCCATTTTCTACTGCGCAGCCGAAACTCCGCCTCCTCCCCGGACTTCAGAATGGGCAGCGGATGCGTTGAAAAACTGCATCCGCTGCCAATGTCGTGCACAAATTTCGCAACGTGCGTCGGTACGTCGGCCCGACGCATAGCGACGGACCCGTACCGACGCAAGTGTGAAAGAGGCCTTAATAAACGTTTAATAAAAAAACCGGCATGGGCTCCCGCGCAATTTTCTGCACCAGAGGGGGAAATCCGACGGCCGGGGGACAATATTTGTAGCCTGCTATGAATATCAGCCCGCAGCTGTCTGTGTAGCCTTTACTATTAAAATAGGGGGACCCCCAAAAAAATGACGTGGGGTCCCCCTATATTTTATAGCCAGAAAGGCTACGCAGACAGCTGCGGGCTGATATTCATAGCCTAGAGAGGGGCCATGGATATTGGCCCCCCCAGTTACAAATACCAATCCGCAGCCGCCCCAGAAATGGCGCATCTGTAAGATGCACCAATTCCGGAACTTAGCCCCTCTCTTCCCACTCCCGTGTAGCAGTGGGATATGGGGTAATAAGGGGTTAATGTCACCTTGCTATTGTAAGGTGACATTAAGCCGTGTTAATAATGGAGAGGAGTCAATAAGATGCCTATCCATTATTAGTCCTAGTGTAGTGAAAGAGTTAAAAAAATAAAAATAAAGACACAGCCAGAAAAAAGTATTTTAATATTCTTCATTTAACCATACTTACCATACTTCTGCGCCTGCAAAAAACGTAAAATAATAAACCGTATACTACCTGTCCGCCGTAGTCCAATTAATAACGAGTGTCCCACGACGATCTCCCCTTTAGAACAGTGACATCGGGTGATGTCACTGCTCTATAGGACCTTCAGTGACACACTGACAGGAGACAATGGCTCCTGCAGTGCATCACTGAGAGGTTACTATAGTTCAGAGTCTCACTTTATGGCAATTGCTGCGTGGGAAATTTCTCACACAGCAATGCCAAAAGTGAGACTAGGGACTATTTTTTTACAGCGGCGGAGGAATACAGTGCGGAAGGAAACCTTCCTCCCGTCATTGTATTCCTGGAGCCCCTAGAGAGCGGTTGCATCAGCTGATGCTGCTGCTCTCCACGGGAGATCGTCGTGGGACACTTGTGGATTTCTGCGGATCAGGGAGTATATTGGTTGTTTGTTATTTTAATATTTTTTACAGATGACACTGGCTTCGGGGAACAAAGTGACAAGTGATGGTGAGTATGTACTCTGTTATATGTAATGTATGTCTGTATGTATGTATTGTATGTAATGTATGAATGTATTGTATGTAGTATGTATGTATGTAGTATGTATGATGTATGTTGTATGTATGTAGTATGTATGTTGTATGTACGTATGTATGTATGTTGTATGTATGTGGTATGTTGTATGTATGTAGTATGTATGTAGTATGTATGTTGTATGTAGTATGTATGTATGTATGTAGTATATAGTATGTTGTATGTATGTTGTATGTATGTATGTAGTATATATGTAGTATGTTGTATGTATATAGTATGTTGTATGTATGTAGTATGTATGTAATATGTATGTAGTATGTACACTGTGTTCCAAATTATTATGCAAATTGGATTTAGGTGTGATAAAGGTTTAATTGTTTTGTTTTTCAAATAAACTCATGGATGGTATTGTGTTTCAGGGTTCAATGGATCCCTGAAATAAATCTAAAACACATAGGTGATTCTAATTAAAGGAAAACTACCTAAAAATGACGTTCCACATTATTAAGCAGATCACAGTTTTCAAGTAACATGGGGAAGAAAAAGGATCTCTCTGCTACTGAAAAGCATCAAATAGTGCAATGCCTTGGTGAAGGGATGAAAACATTAGAAATTTCCCGAAAACTTAAGTGTGATCATCGTACTGTTAAGAGATTTGTGGCTGAATCTGAGCACAGATGTGTTTGTGCTGATAAAGGCATAATGAGGAAGATTTCTGCCAGGCAAGTTCACCGGATTAAGAGAGCAGCTGCTAAAAAGCCATTACAAAGCAGCAAACAGATATTTAAAGCTGCTGGTGCCTCTGGAGTCCCTCGAACCTCAAGGTGTAGGCTCCCTCAAAGGCTTGCTGTGGTGCATAAACCTACTATTCGGCCACCCCTAAACAGTGTTCATAAGCAGAAATGGTTGCATTGGGCCCACACATACATGAAGACTAATTTCCAAACATTCTTGTTTACTGATAAGTGTTGAGCAACCCCGGATGGTCCAGATAAATGGAGTAGTGGATGGTTGCTGGATGGCCACTATGTCCCAACAAGGCTTCAACAACAGCAAGGAGGTGGAGGGGTCATGTTTTGGGCCGGAATCATGGAGAAACAGCTGGTATGGCCCTTTAAGGTTCCTGAAGGTGTGAAAATGACCTCTGCAAAGTATATAGAGTTTCTGACTGACAACTTTCCTCCATGGTATAAAAAGCAGAAATGCTCCTTCAGGAGCCAAATCATCTTCATGCATGACAATGCACCATCTCATGCTGCAAAGAAAACCTCTGAGTCATTGGCTGCTATGGGCATAAAAGGAGATAAACTCATGGTGTGGCCACCATCTTCCCCTGTCCTCAACCCTATAGAGAACCTTTGGAGTATCATCAAGCAAAAGATCTATGAGGGTGGGAGGCAGTTCACATCAAAACAGCAGCTCTGGGAGGCTATACTAACTTCATGCAAAGAAATACAAGCAGAAACTCTCCAAAAACTTACAAGTTCAATAGATGCAAGAATTGTGAAGGTGATATCAGAGAAGTGTCCTATGTTAACATGTAACTTGGCCTGTTAGGATGTTTTGGAGTTAAATAGCTTTTTGTTCAGTGAATGTGACCTCCTAATGCTGCAAATTCCACAAATGAGCATTTTCAGTTCTTTAAAACATATCAAATGTTTAGAAATTCTACTGTGCTTAATAATTTGGAACAGTGCATTTTAAGTTTTTATTCATTTTGGAGATTATACTGTTATCATTGGGAGGTTTCTTCAATAATATTTGATGTATACTCTAATGGGTGATTACTTTTATTAGACTGACTGTCATTTGCACCAGCCGTTTAGAAAAATCAGAGAAAAATGTTATTTGCGTAATAATTTGGAACATAGTGTATATAGTATGTATGTAGTATGTATGTTTGTTTTGTTTTTTTTACATTCAACACATTAGCCGGATGATGGGACTACTACTGTCCCATCATTGGCTAATGTGTCAATCACTGCCATTGTAGCAGGCATAGCCCAATGGGACTTGTAGTCCCATCGGACGATGCTTGCACACAAACACAAAGACCCCTGAGAGGCCCGTACAGACCCTCGGCAGGCCGCACAGACTCCTGGCAGGCCGCACAGACCCCCGAGAGGCCCGTACAGACCCCCGGCAGGCCGCACAGACCCCTGGCAGGCCGCACAGACCCCAGAGAGGCCCGTACAGACCCCCGGCAGGCTGGACAGACCCTCCAGGCTGCACAGACCCCCGAGAGGCCCGTACAGACCCCCGCCAGGCCCGCACAGACCCCTGGGCAGCCCGCACAGATCCCCGAGAGGCCCATACAGACCCCCGGCAGGCCCGCACAGACCCCCCACGGTCCCACACAGACACGTAGTCTCTGCCCACACTCTTCCCCCCTCCGGAACTGGATGTGCAAGGAAAGAAAGGGTTTATTTTCATTCCGATATTTGTGTCCCATTGACTTGCATTGGTTTCCGGTATCGGTATTGGTGATATCCGATATTTTTTGGATATCGGCCGATCCAATCCGATCCCGATATTTCTCTATATATCGGAAGGTATCGCTCAACACTAATAAAGACTGATTCAGAGATATGGCTGATACCAGAGAGCAAAGGCAGATGGGGCTGCAGCCTGAGAGCCAGGTGAATGATGGGAGTGATGAATACCAGCAGAAAACCCCACCTGGCAGCCTGTAATGTCACCCACAGGCCTTGTGCAACGAGCTCCCTGCAGGACAGGTGACATTAACATCTGGGCGCAGTTCTTCTGGCTCTAGGGAGGGGCGCTAATGGCGGAGATTAAGCTCCTGGCGACCCAGTGTGCCTTCAGAACTTCCATCTTGGTGATGATTTACCAGAGGAGGCACCTGGGGGCCAGAAGAAAAAGACAAAGACCACCAAGCCAAAGCTGCAGGAAGCGGTAAGCTATGTGTATGCCCCCCTCCCTGTAAAGGTACTTCCTTTATTGAAAAAGCTGCCATGGGAAACGCGCATAAAGTGGACCAGCAGGGAGACATGTGGACACCACTAGTCATAATGGGTAAGCAGGATTAACCCTGCTGGGCATATGAGTCTGGTGTTGCATGTACCTACAATTTCTGACTATTCACCAGCCTCTTTTCAAGTGCTTGTTACCGCTACTTGTTTGCACTTATTTTGGTATATGGTTTATGATCTTGCCTACCTATGGTTATTTTGTTGTCCACCTTTTTCCTGCTGTATCAGCATGTCTTCTTACCTTTTTCCCCTCTCTGTGCTATTATGTATGGCTTACATTTTACGTATGTAATATTTTTGCTTAATAAAATTACTTAGATTTTAATACTTTTTGGTGGTTTTCTTGTACTCCATCTTTTCTGGAGTTCATAAAGTAAAATATTGCCAGATTTGTGGCCTTTGATTTTCTCAGCTGAGTTGAAGCTGACATTTTCTTTTTGCAAGAGACCAGGCTGCCAAACATGGCAGCCATGATTAAAGCTAAGAGGGAGTGGAGACTCGGGCCCTCCTATTGGTCTCTTTCGGCTGTATAGTCGCGTCACGGTCCTTTTTACTGCACCGATGGAATGCCGACGGGTTATTGAGTTAGAAATGGGGAGGTGCCTGATTTTAGATGTCCTCATGAAGGTACAAGAGCTCCAGCTCATTGACATGCTTCCCAATCTAAGTGGGACCGAAAGTGTAACTTTATAAGGATCAAGCCTTACCTTTTTACAAGTCAGCAGGTTGTCTTTGGAGGGGACTTCAACACTGTCACGAGGTCCCGAGATAGGGAAGGTTCCAGAGACAAGCTGACTTATGATAGCGTCACCCTTAACAGTATAGATAGTGAGGCTCGCCTGGTGGATGTCCACATTCGGCACACCCCAGGCCACGAGGAGTTCACCTATCATAGAGGTAACTGTAGGTCCAGAATAGATAGGTTCTTATTTAAAGGAAGAAGCTATCTCTTCAGCAGTATCTGTTGTCGAGTTGGAGTTCACCGATAAAGGTTTAATTGAGTTTTTTTCTGAATGTTACAGAGACCCTCCAGATGAGAAGAGGCTTTTGGAGGCTCAATTCATGTCTCTTGGAAGTAACGGCGATAAGACAGTCCTTTGAGGATTTTCTTCAGAGCCAGGTACCCTTACTGGATCTTTGTAGTAGCAATTAAAAGTGGTGGGAGATGTTTATGGAAAGGGTGGCGAGATTCTTTTGCTAGCTCTTGAGCCTGAGGAGTCTTAGCAGGTACAACCTGTGTCAGGGTCTGAGGAGGAAACTCGAGCATCTTGACTCAACTGGAGATAGCTGCGAAACCTCCAGAGTGAAATCTTTGCTTATGAGGTGTGAGTACGATAGACACGCATCTTTGGTTTTTGAGAGGGATTATGGGAAGTACCGCTCACCCGACCCTTACAGAACCTGTAAGATGTCAGTGAATAATACAGTAGTTACAGGACTGGTCGACACTACGGGGTCCCTGAGGTGATCCAGATCAGGGATCCCGGAGGTTGTCAGTTCCTTCTACTCGCACCTCTTGGGGAAGAGGGATCTTGATTGGGATGAGATGTCTGCTTTCCTGGCTGAAGCCGTCCCTGAACCAGGGGTAGACCACTCTTGACGTTTTCACAGAGATGATCAGGGAAGAGGAAGTTAAGTTGGCGGTTGAAGGGCTTGCCCCCTCCCAAAAAAAAATAATTAAAAATCACCTGATCCAGATGGCTTAACATCTGAATTCTGTAAGACCTTTAAGGACGCTTTGGATCCCCTCTTGACAGAGGTATTTAATGAGTGTCTTTCCTCGGGCACTCTGCCGAAGTCAATGAGCAGGTCTGCCCTGATCATTGTGTCAAGGGTAAGGACCCATCTGGCATTGAGAATTGGAGCCCCATAGTGCTTCTCAATGCAGACAGGAAGGTTCTGGCAAAGGTGCTGCTTAATCGGCTGATGAAATTTGCACCCCGACTCCTTTCGGAGGCCCAGCTTTGATCTGTTCCAGGCCGCAGCACATTTAGTGCTGCGCTCTGTGTCCGAGAGGCAGTGGAACAGGGTAGGGCTGCTCACTGGAAGGGGTACATGCTGCCACTAGACCAGGCTAAAGCATTTGATTGGGTTAATCATTAACATCTCTGGTCAGTCCTTCTGAGATATGGCATCCAGGTCAAAGATCAACCGGGATTAGTGTGAGAGTCTCTGGCTGGGAGGAGATCCTGGTTTTGATCTCCCAGACATCCTTCCTGACCCAAAGTCTTTGCAAAAGTACTTGGCATCGAATTTGGCCACGAGGATTACCCTGAACAAAATTGGGACAGCAGACTAGAGATCGCCACTCAGAAGGTGAACCAATGGAAGGTTTGGTCTTTGACCCCATGGGAAAGGGTAAACCTGATCAAAACTTACCTGCTCCCTTTACTGATTTATCTAGGCAGTGTCTGCATCTTACCGGAATCTCTCTGGACTTAGGTCTACAGTTTGTTCTTCCAACTGTTATGTTGGAATAAACTGAACCTGGTCAAGAGAGAGGTTACTTACTGTACGAGGAGACTAGGAGGGTTGGGTATGGTCAACCCTCCTACAGACACTACAGTAATAATGTCCTACATCCTGCTCCCATATGTACTCCATCCTGGTCGGATGTCTCTCTACAGTGTCCAAGGTCACATGTTCATTCACTGAACACAGAAACCTACCGCTGAGGCCTGGTGAACAGAATAAGGGGGCCTGGTTCGGGCTCACCGGGCCCCATAGGCCAGTAAGGGCTGTAATGACCTGATGGAAGCCCTGGGGACCACTGCACCTTATTTCTCGTTAGCACAGTGGTTAGGTATCACATATGGAATGCACGGTGCTTAGTATCAATGCAATGAAAAATCCTCCCAGTGGACGATATGTTTAGGACCATACGCGGTGACCTGGTGAAGGTGTGCTCTCTGGAGTATGGGAGACTGGGCACACGGAGGGCCCCTCTCCTCTGGAGGGGCTTTTCTTTTAGTGTGCCCTAGTCTGGTCATCTCCTATCCTGGTGGTGGGCTGCTGCTGACACTGTAGATTTTTGTTTTGTTTGATCATTATACAGTGATGTAGGGCTGCAGGCCCCGAACTTGGGCTTTGTGATTTGTGGGGGGGCAAGTTGTGGGACTATGGGACACTGGGGAGTTTGGGTGAAAACTGGCACTGCCTGATCTGGCCTATGAATGTTGGACATGGACTGAGGCATGAGACACAGGACCAGCTCTCAGGTCACTGCGGGGGTTGGGAATGGTGGGCGTGTGTGTGTGCATTAGTTTAGTGTTGCATATATCTATATAGTTTGTGTTTATTTATGAAAAAAATAAAAGTTTATGTATATAGTTTTTGCTATTGTTTATAGTTATTTTCTTTGGTGACCGAACCAGGAGGTGCATCTGTATATATGTATAATGTGTATGAGAAGAGAATAAGCAGCTGAACCAAAATTGTAAAGTGTGAGTGTGTGTGTGTGTGTGTGTGTGTGTGTGTGTATGTATCTATCTATCTATATATATATATATATATTAGTATACAAAAATGGAACAGCACAAATCCTCTACTTATCCTCGGGTGCAAGGCCCAAACAGCCCGTCCTCTGGTTGCTTTCAGTCCATATGCTTCACAAAAACAGGCAGCACTCCATATTCTTAAAGATAATGTGCAGGAATTTGTTGAACCCACATCTCCTTGCGACGTTTCGGCTCTGAATGAGCCTTTCTCAAGCAGTGAGTGTTACTACATACAGTCTATTTATAGAGACACATCCCCTTCATCCCCTAATTACAGCCAATTGGTGAATTTCATATTTCATAAATTATTATAAAGTGCTTTAGTGCTATCCGTGTGTAAGTATTTCTACATAAACCAATTCGTTCATAGAGCAACTGTCCATTCATTTAATGCCTACCTCTGGAGGAACATAACGATTTTGGAGGATCCAGCATGTTGTCTGCGTCCTGGAATGCCTACTGCGCATGTCACTGCGTCTCTGTTCACAACCTAACCACATATATATATATATATATATATATATATATATATATATATATATATATATATATATATATACACACAGTGACTGCACCAGCAGAATAGTGAGTCCAGCTCTGGAGTATAATACAGGATGTAACTCAGGATCAGTAATGTAATGTATGTACACAGTGACTGCACCAGCAGAATAGTGAGTGCAGCTCTGGAGTATAATACAGAATGTAACTCAGGATCAGTAATGTAATGTATGTACACAGTGACTGCACCAACAGAATAGTGATTGCAGCTCTGGATGTACACAATAATACAGGATGTAACTCAGGATCAGTAATGTAATGTACACTGCGTGCAGAATTATTAGGCAAGTTGTATTTTAGAGGATTATTTATATTATTGATCAACAACTATGTTCTCAATCAACCCAAAAGACTCATAAATATCAAAGCTTAATATTTTTGGAAGTTGGAGTGGGGTTATTTTTAGATTTGGCTATCTTAGCAGGATATCTGTTTGTGCAGGTAACTATTACTGTGCAGAATTATTAGCCAACTTAATAAAAACCAAATATATTTCCATCTCACTTGTTTATTTTCACCAGGTAAACCAATATAATTGTACAAAATTTAGAAATAAACATGTCTGACATGCAAAAACAAAACCCCAAAAAATAAGTGACTAATAGAGCCACCTTTCTTTATGATGACACTCAGCAGCCTTCCATCCATAGGTTCTGTCAGTTGCTTGATCTGTTTACGATCAACATTGCGTGCAGCAGCCACCACAGCCTCCCAGACACTGTTCCGAGAGGTGTACTGTTTTCCCTCTCTGTAGATCTCACATTTTATGAGGGACCACAGGTTCTCTATGGGGTTCAGATCAGGTGAACAAGGGGGCCATGCCATTATTTTTTCTTCTTTGAGACCTTTACTGGCCAGCCATGCTGTGGAGTAGTTGGAGGCATGTGATGGAGCATTGTCCTGCATGAAAATCATGTTTTTCTTCAACGATACCGACTTCTTCCTGTACCACTGCTTGAAGAAGTTGTCTTCTAGAAACTGGCAGTAGGTCTGGGAGTTGAGCGTCACTCCATCCTCAACCCTAAAAGGTCCAACAAGTTCATCTTTGATGATACCAGCTCATACCAGTCCCCCACCTCCACCTTGCTGGCGTCTGAGTCGGAGTGGAGCTCTCTGCACTTTACTGATCCAGCCTCTGGCCCATCAAGAGTCACTCTCATTTCATCAGTCCATAAAACCTTTGAAAAGTCAGTCTCTTAAGATATTTCTTGGCCCAGTCTTGACGTTTTATCTTATATTTCTTGTTCAAAGGTGGTCGTTTTTCAGCCTTCCTTACCTTGGCCATGTCCCTGAGTATCGCACACCTTGTGCTTTTTGTTACTCCAGTAACGTTGCAGCTCTGAAATATGGCAAAACTGGTGGCAAATGGCATCTTGGCAGCTTCACGCTTGATTTTCCTGAATTCATGGGCAGTTATTTTGCGCCTTTTTTGCCCAACACACTTCTTGCGACCCTGTTGGCTATTTGCCACAAAACGCTTGATTGTTCGGTGATCACGCTTCCAAAGTTTGGCAATTTCAAGACTGCTGCATCCCTCTGCAAGACATCTCACAATTTTGGACTTTTCAGAACCCGTCAAATCTCTCTTCTGACCCATTTTGCCAAAGGAAAGGAAGTTGCCTAATAACTAAGCACACCTTATATAGGATGTTGATGTCATTAGACAACAACCCTCCTCATTACAGAGATGCACATCACCTGATTTACTTAATTGGTAGTTGGCTCTCAAGCCTGAACAGCTTGGAGTAGGAAAACATGTATAACAAGTATCATGTGATCAAAATACAACTTGCCTAATAATGCTGCACGTAGTGTATCTACACAGTGACTGCACCAGCAGAATAGTGAGTGCAGCTCTGGATTATAATACAGGATGTAACTCAGAATCAGTAATGTAATGTATGTACACAGTGACTCCACCAGCAGAATAGTGAGTGCAGCTCTGGAGTATAATACAGGTCCTTCTCAAAAAATTAGCATATAGTGTTAAATTTCATTATTTACCATAATGTAATGATTACAATTAAACTTTCATATATTATAGATTCATTATCCACCAACTGAAATTTGTCAGGTCTTTTATTGTTTTAATACTGATGATTTTGGCATACAACTCCTGATAACCCAAAAACCTGTCTCAATAAATTAGCATATCAAGAAAAGGTTCTCTAAATGACCTATTACCCTAATCTTCTGAATCAACTAATTAACTCTAAACACATGCAAAAGATACCTGAGGCTTTTAAAAACTCCCTGCCTGGTTCATTACTCAAAACCCCCATCATGGGTAAGACTAGCGACCTGACAGATGTCAAGAAGGCCATCATTGACACCCTCAAGCAAGAGGGTAAGACCCAGAAAGAAATTTCTCAACAAATAGGCTGTTCCCAGAGTGCTGTATCAAGGCACCTCAATGGTAAGTCTGTTGGAAGGAAACAATGTGGCAGAAAACGCTGTACAACGAGAAGAGGTGACCGGACCCTGAGGAAGATCGTGGAGAAGGACCGATTCCAGACCCTGCGGAACCTGAGGAAGCAGTGGACTGAGTCTGGTGTGGAAACATCCAGAGCCACCGTGCACAGGCGTGTGCAGGAAATGGGCTACAGGTGCCGCATTCCCCAGGTAAAGCCACTTTTGAACCATAAACAGCGGCAGAAGCGCCTGACCTGGGCTACAGAGAAGCAGCACTGGACTGTTGCTAAGTGGTCCCAAGTACTTTTTTCTGATGAAAGCAAATTTTGCATGTCATTCGGAAATCAAGGTGCCAGAGTATGGAGGAAGACTGGGGAGAAGGAAATGCCAAAATGCCTGAAGTCCAGTGTCAAGTACCCACAGTCAGTAATGGTGTGGGGTGCCATGTCAGCTGCTGGTGTTGGTCCACTGTGTTTCATCAAGGGCAGGGTCAATGCAGCTAGCTATCAGGAGATTTTGGAGCACTTCATGCATCCATCGGCTGAAATGCTTTATGGAGATGAAGATTTCATTTTTCAGCACGACCTGGCACCTGCTCACAGTGCCAAAACCACTGGTAAATGGTTTACTGACCATGGTATTACTGTGCTCAATTGGCCTGCCAACTCTCCTGACCTGAACCCCATAGAGAATCTGTGGGATATTGTGAAGAGAAAGTTGAGAGACGCAAGACCCAACACTCTGGATGAGCTTAAGGCCGCTATTGAAGCATCCTGGGCCTCCATAACATCTCAGCAGTGTCACAGGCTGATTGCCTCCATGCCACGCCGCATTGAAGCAGTCATTTCTGCCAAAGGATTCCCGACCAAGTATTGAGTGCATAACTCAACATTATTATTTGATGGTTTTTTGTTTGGTATTAAAAAAACACTTTTATTTGATTGGTCGGGTGAAATATGCTAATTTATTGAGACAGGTTTTTTGGGTTATCAGGAGTTGTATGCCAAAATCATCAGTATTAAAACAATAAAAGACCTGACAAATTTCAGTTGGTGGATAATGAATCTATAATATATGAAAGTTTAATTGTAATCATTACATTATGGTAAATAATGAAATTTAACACTATATGCTAATTTTTTGAGAAGGACCTGTACAGGATGTAAGTCAGGATCAGTAATGAAATGTATGTACACAGTGACTCCACCAGCAGAATACTGAGTGCAGCTCTGGAGTATAATACAGGATGTAAGTCAGGATCAGTAATGAAATTTATGTAGACGGTGACTGCACCAGCAGAATATTGATTGCAGCTCTGGGGTAAAATACAGGATGCAACTCAGGATCAGTAATGTAATGTAAGTACACAGTGACTTCAGCAGAATGGTGAGTGCAGCTCTGGAGTATAATACAGGATATAACTCAGGATCAGTAATGTAAAGTAATGTATGTACACAATGACTGCACCAGCAGAATAGTGAGTGCAGCTCTGGAGTATAATACAGAATCTATTGTATATAATTAAACATGTAGATTTGAACATCCAAAGAAAACAGAAAAGGTGGCATTCACCCAAGCGATGTATAAAAGATCCTTTATTCATCCATATATCGGAGTACGGACATGCCTTTCGAGCTACAGGTAAAACGAGAGGGTGCGGGGAATGAACCGGACGACGGCCGTTTCGTGCACGTTGCGCTTCAACGGGTCCAGGTAACCCGTTGATACCTGGACCCGTTGAAGCGCAACGTGCGCAAAATATCCGTCGTCCGGTTCACTCCCCGCACCCTCTCGTTTTACCTGTAGCCTGAAAGGCATGTCCGTACTCCGATATATGGATGAATAAAGGATCTTTTATACATCGCTTGGGTGAGTGCCACCTTTTCTGTTTTCTTTGGATGTTAAAATATAAATTACTGCTTGGTAGAGCACCACAGTGCGATAGTTTTCCACAGCTGGTCCGTTTGCCATAAGAGACTTTGATTATTGCAGCAAGTTGCCCACTTTAATTACCATCATAAACCATCATTCCTGGTGCCGTCATATTTCCTTTTTTTTTCATAAACATATAGATTTGTAGTACCATTTAAGGTGCTCAAACGTTATGAATGTTGAATCCTCCAGTGGGTGTCCCTACAATGCAGAGATATATTCCTACTCCATAAACTTATTTTCAGTGGTAGTTTTCTAGGAGGAATCTATTGCCTGATGTAAATTGATGTAACCTTTATATATTGTCCGTCCACCCCATGCAGTAGATGCGGAAGGAGACCTTGTAATCAGCTGCTGCAGAACAATTATGTTAGGATTTTCAGGTTGGGTATACTATTAATGTATTTTACCTTTCAGAATGAAATCTGCTGAGCTGAGCGTAACATGAAATATAGGAGCTATGACAATGCCCTGAGGCGTCCACTAGATGGCAGCAGCTGCTACTGAACGCAATTTCTGTGTTCCTGCAGCTTTCTAATAGGAGCAGGTCACTACTTTTCTGGTGTTTTGGACACTTTGGGGTCATACCCATTTGTGCAAGAAACGGACGAGTGCAATCCGATAAAAAAAATCAGATTGCACTCGGATCAATGCTATTCAATGAGTTACATCTCATCTGCGATTTTTTTTCTCAGCTGAAATCGGACTGAGAAAGAATCGCAGCATGCTACATATTGCTGCGATTCTTGAACGAGACTCGCAAATATAAGTCAATGGGTGCGAGAAAAAAAATCACACAGCACTTGCACCATGCGAGTGCTGTCCGATTTTAAAGCACCGGTGTCCTTTGAAAAGCCGGCAATTCATGTCCAGCGTACAGTAAAATCACACTGACATGTTATAATAGAAAAGATAGGATATATACACATAGAATACATATATAGATGTCAGTGACACACATATATATATATATCTCAATATTTCATAGTGAGATAGATAGCAGAACAGCCGATAATTCGTGTCTATTACTGTTAGTACTGTGTGTGTAAAATTTGGGACCTGTATGAATAAAAAAAAAAAAAAAAAAATTTTTACGGAAAAAAAGGAGGGCTCCTGGGCAATTTTCTGTGAGGGAGAGGGAGTATGCTTTCACACTTGTGGTAACATGAGACGGACTCTACAACCCACTCAAGTGGCTCAGATAGTGCAGCTCATCCAGGATGGCACATTAATGCGAGCTGTGGCCAGGTTTGTTTTGTCTGTCAGCGTAGTGTCCAGAGGCTGGAGGCGCTACCAGGAGACAGGCCAGTACACCAGGAGATATGGAGGAGGCTGTAGGAGGGCAACAACCCAGCAGCAGGACCGCTACCTCAGCCTTTGTGCAAGGAGGAACAGGAGCACTGCCAGAGCCCTGCAAAATGACCTCCAGCAGGCCACAAATGTGCATGTGTCTACACAAATGGTAAAAAAAAAAAAATGACTCGAAGAGGATGGTCTGAGGGCCCGACGTCCACAGATGGTGGTTGTGTTCACAGCACAACACCGTGCAGGAGCTTGTCATTTGCCACAGAACACCAAGATTTGCAAATTCACCACTGGCACCCTGTGCTCTTCACAGATGAAAGCTTAGCACATGTGACAGAGTCTGGAGACGCAGCGGAGAGCGATCTGCTGCCTGCAACATCCTTCAGCATGACCGGTTTGGCAGTGGGTCAGTAATGGTGTGGGGTGGCATTTCTTTGGAGGGTAGCACAGCCCTCTATGTGCTCGCTAGAGGTAGCCTGACTGCCATTAGGTACAGAGATTAGATCCTCAGACCCCTTGTGAGACCATATGCTGGTGCGGTTGACCCTGGGTTCCTCCTAATGCAGGACAATGCCAGACCTCATGTGGCTGGAGTGTGTCAGCAGTTCCTGCAAGATGAAGGCATGGAAGCCCGCCCGTTCCCCAGACCTGAATCCGATTGAACACATCTGGGACATCATGTCTCGCACCATTCACCAACGTCACGTTGCACCAGACTGTCCAGGAGTTGGCGGATGCTTAAGTCCAGGTCTGGGAGGATATCCCTCAGGAGACCATCCGCCGCCTCATCACAAGCATGCCCAGGCGTTGTAGGGAAGTCATACAGGCACCTGGAGGCCACACACACTACTGAGCATCATTTCCTTGTCTTGAGGCATTTCCACTAAAGTTGGATCAGTCGTAACTTCATTTTCTACTTTTGATTTTGAGCATCATTCCAACTCCAGATCTCCGTGGGATATTAGTTGTGATATACGTTGATCATTTTTAGGTTTAGGTATATATACACAGTACAGACCAAAAGTTTGGACACACCTTCTCATTTAAAGATTTTTCTGTATTTTCATGACTATGAAAATTGTACATTCACACTGAAGGCATCAAAACTATGAATTAACACGTGGAATTATATACTTAACAAAAAAGTGTGAAACAACTGAAAATATGTCTTATATTCTAGGTTCTTCAAAGTAGCCACCTTTTGCTTTGATGACTGCTTTGCACACTCTTGGCATTCTCTTGATGAGCTTCAAGAGGTAGTCACCGGGAATGGTTTTCACTTCACAGGTGTGCCCTGTCAGGTTTAATAAGTGGGATTTCTTGCCTTATAAATGGGGTTGGGACCATCGGTGGGTTGTGCAGAAGTCTGGTGGATACACAGCTGATAGTCCTACTGAATAGACTGTTAGCTGCTTTTTTTTTGCCATAACACAAATTCTAAGTAAAGAAAAACAAGTGGCCATCATTACTTTAAGAAATGAAGGTCAGTCAGTCCGAAAAATTGGGAAAACTTTGAAAGTGTCCCCAAGTGCAGTGGCAAAAACTATCAAGCGCTACAAAGAAACTGGCTCACATGAGGACCGCCCCAGGAAAGGAAGACCAAGAGTCACCTCTGCTTCTGAGGATAAGTTTACTAGAGTCACCAGCCTCAGAAATCGCAGGTTAACAGCAGCTCAGATTAGAGACCAGGTCAATGCCACACAGAGTTCTAGCAGCAGACACATCTCTACAACATCTGTTAAGAGGAGACTTTGTGCAGCAGGTCTTCATGGTAAAATTGCTGCTAGGAAACCACTGCTAAGGACAGGCAACAAGCAGAAGAGACTTGTTTGGGCTAAAGAACACAAGGAATGGACATTAGACCAGTGGAAATCTGTGCTTTGGTCTGATGAGTCCAAATTTGAGATCTTTGGTTCCAACCACCATGTCTTTGTGCAATGCAGAAAAGGTGAACGGATGGACTCTACATGCCTGGTTCCCACCGTGAAGCATGGAGGAGGAGGTGTGATGGTGTGGGGGTGCTTTGCTGGTGACACTGTTGGGGATTTATTCAAAATTAAAGGCATACTGAACCAGCATGGCTACCACAGCAACTTGCAGCGGCATGCTATTCCATCCGGTTTGCGTTTAGTTGGACCATCATTTATTTTTCAACAGGACAATGACCCCAAACACACCTCCATGCTGTGTAAGGGCTATTTGACCAAGAAGGAGAGTGATGGGGTGCTACGCCAGATGACCTGGCCTCCACAGTCACCAGACCTGAACCCAATCGAGATGGTTTGGGGTGAGCTGGACAGCAGAGTGAAGGTAAAAGGGCCAACAAGTGCTAAGCATCTCTGGGAACTCCTTCAAGATTGTTGGAAGACCATTCCCGGTGACTACCTCTTGAAGCTCATCAAGAAAATGCCAAGAGTGTGCAAAGCGGTCAAAGCAAAAGGAGGCTACTTTGAAGAACCTAGAATATAAGACATTTCAGTTGTTTCACACTTTTTTGTTAAGTACATAATGCCACGTGTTAATTCAGTTTTGATGCCTTCAGTGTGAATGTACAATTTTCAGTCATGAAAATACAGAAAAATCTTTAAATAAGGTGTGTCCAAACTTTTGGTCTGTACTGTGTGTATAATATATATATTATTCTTTTTTTTATTTGGTTTTGAAACGATGTGTAGTTGTATTTATTTTACAATGCTATTTTAACATAAGCTTTTACATACAGAGAAATGCTGTATGTAAAACCTCATGTTAAAATCGCATTGCATACGGATGTTCCGTGGAAAAAAACTGCATTACACTCGCATGACACTCGTCCGTTTTTCAGTCCAGAAATCGGACAGTTTTTTTCTCACAAATAGGTATGAGCCCTTTTTCTTTAATTCGCAGCACAAATTCACAGCAATTACAGGTGTGAACTCGGCCTAACTTCTAGTAATCACCAGCGGGAGGCAACATGTGGCCGGAGCCTACACTCTTGGTGCTCTCTATAGGGCAGCTAACACAATCACATATATATAATTCATTATTTTGAGTTTCTTTTCCTTTTTTGCCTTGTTTCTTTTGCATCAAATTCTTCAAAACTGGAAATATGGTTTGTGCATTTCATGCAAAATAAATAAAGAAATATGGTGTCCTGAGGAATCTGCGTCCGATGCCCCAATTGATACAATGTGGTCTACAGGGATGGCACGGCTCAGAAAACATGGTGGCTCTCTTCCTAAAACAGCCCATGCCCGTCCCTGGGTTTTGAGTGGATTTGCAGCTCAGCAATATTGACCTCGTCAGATCTTTGCACCAGACACATCACGCGGACGTGACTCTTTTGGGAAGGAAATAATCATGTTTTTCTAACTCTGGAAATCCCTTTAATTAAAGCAGGATGGCTGACCATGTGACACTAGGCTGGTTCCAGAGTAGTGCTATATGGTCTGTGCTCAGATGATGATACACAGTCGTCCCCGCTGGTGGCTCACAGTAGTACGAGCACCATGCGGCCTGGCGCGGACGTGTTGTGCAACGGCTCCGGTGACACTTTCCTGTTTCCTCATGAAGCCTCTTTCTGCCAATTCCAATTTCCTACTATCATTCCCAGGACAAATGTGGGACTAAGAGGACAGATAGTGATTACACAGGCAGGGATCCAGATTATTTGCCCAAGTGCATTAGGCAACAGAACCTTTACAGAGACAACCATTAAACTCAGTCTGTCAGCGACTGTTCAGACCAAGCACAGGCACCAAACATCTTAGTACACCTTTCCACCTGCTTCTTTTCCCCCTATCTCCACCCTTCTCTTTTTTGACTGACAACTGTGACACCTCCATAATTAGTATCTGGTGACCGCTCGTCTCTTCCATCATCAGTGTCTGGTGACCGCCCGTCGCCTCCATCGTCAGTATCTGGTGACCGCCCGTCGCCTCCATCGTCAGTATGGCTACGTTCACACTAGCGTTGTGCGCCGCTGCGTCGGCGGCACAACGCACGCAAAAACGCGGCAAAACGCACGCAAAAACGCTGCGTTTTGCGACGCATGCGTCGGTTTTTGCCGAAAATCGGACGCAAGAAAAATGCAACTTGTTGCGTTTTCTTGGTCCGACGCTTGCGGCAAAAAAGACGCATGTGTGGCACAACGCAACAAAAAAAACCGCATGCGTCCCCCATGTTAAGTATAGGGGGCGCATGACGCATGCGTCGCCGACGCAAACCCGACGCACATTAGCTTAACGCTAATGTGAACGTAGCCTATCTGGTGACCGCCCGTCGCCTCCATCGTCAGTATCTATGACCGCCCCTCGCCTCCATCATCAGTGTCTGGTGATTGCCCCCCCCCTCATCACTTCTTCTCGGTCACTTGTGTCTGATCGGCTCCAAATTTATTCTGCAGCCGGACAATGACTCCCAACATACAGCCACTGTCCTTAAATGGAGGAGTGCTGGAGGGGATAATCCAGTCCCGAAGCCCTAATCTCACAGCATCCCGTCTGTCTCTGAAGTAATGGAGGTGACGGCCTGTCACCAGATACTGAGGACAGAGGCGACAGGCGGTCACCAGACACTAGCGACAGATGGTTTCCAGACACTGACTGAGGCGATGGGCGGTCACCAGATGGTAATGACTGAGGCGACGGGCGATCACCAGATACTGATGATGGAGGAGATGGGCGATTACCAGATACTGATGATGGAGGAGATGGGCGATCACCAGATACTGATGATGGAGGAGATGGGCGATCACCAGATACTGATGATGGAGGAGATGGGTAGTCACCAGGCATTGATGCTGGAGGAGATGGGCAGTCAATAGCCATTGATGGGATTTTCATTTCTTCAGTGACTGTATATTTTCTTGATTGATATTAGATTATTCTTTAGGCCGAGGTCACAGCATGCGGCTGCATGTGTTTCTATGTAGCTGAACGCTCCGCTCCCGAGTACCGGCGGCAGTGCCAGATATTGATGCGCGAGTTTCTCGCATCGCACTTGCAAGTGTGACCCCGGCCTAGAACCTTGGCACAGCTCTGTGTATTGTCTGGGTGGGCACCATGTATTCTCACATACCGTCTTTTTACTGGGGTAGTTTCCATTACAACCCCACAAGCCTCTTCCTGAGGGGGGCTATGACACATGGCCTACAGGGGTTGCCCTCTCCGGCTTGTTATAATTTGCCTTCATACATTGTAAATGCAGATTACTCCCTGGCGGCGGCCGCTGCCTCCCGCTCCCATCGCCAAATTTATCTTTGTGTTGCATCAAATCTGAGAACATCCTTATACATAACACTTCCATTTCTCTAGTTTTTAATGCCACCTCTTTCTCTACTGGAGTGAGAACTTTTTAAAAAGTTGAAATTCATAAGGTTTTTCTTTTTGTTATGTGACAAATCATCACTCCCATCAGCAGTGAGAGGGAAACAAGAGTTCAAAAAGTCAGAGCTGTGTCTGCGAAAGTGATTTCCACCAATACTCCCCATAGTGTTTTTCCTCCAACCATCATTTGGTGGTTGCACTTTATATTCATGCTTGCTGTCAATGAACGAGAACATGGTTGAAATAGGAAGGAAAAATATTTGTTCTGATGAGAAGCTTGCAGAGGAAGGGCAATGGCTGCGCTCAACCAGAAGTTATTTGCTCGGTCAGAAGTTTGGGGTTCACAGATCATGAAATACTAACTACATAAACCTGTCATGTTACCGTAGTACAATAGGAAAGTCACAAACCTGAAGTGCAGCTCAGTGTTTTTGCAGCAAAAAAATAAAGCGAAATCTTTCTTGTTGCCCGCGTCATGTAAAGAAATTGGTAAAGCTGAACCCTGATTGGTTGTTACCGATGTTATTTGCACCCCTGGGGAGACACGGTCGTCACAGACAAGCTCAGATACTAAAATAATTTATTTCCTAATGACAATTAGCGTCTGATTGCCACCAGTGGAGGGAACGTGGCCAGCATATGGGGGCCGCCTGGCTGGGGAGATGTAGTGACTGGTAGATGATCGGACACGCAGGCATTACATGGATGTAGTGTAAAGTGGACTGAAAAGTCCGGCTCTTATCTTCTACCTTTTCAAACTTTATGTAGTCGTCCTGGAGACACTCTTTGGGAATCATTACTTTGGGTTTCATAAAATGTGTTTTGCTTTAGTTTTTTTTTTTCTACATTTGCACAAAAATCCTGACAGCAAATGGCAGGCGCTCAGGATTCTTCAGTATTGCGAGAGCTCGTGGCCGAGATTATAAGGATGAGATTTTCACACGTGGTCACCTGCAGACTACACATGCGCTCCCTCGCTCAATACAAGAGAGACTGAGCGTGTTTCATCGTCACAAGACTGTAGGTATGAAATTTGTATACTTGTGGTCGTCTGTTTTTGCTGGCCCCGGATAATCCTGATCGCAAGCTGTGCAGACTTCAATCAGAAAACAAGACCACTACTTTAATAGGTACTGCGGCTCTGCTTCCATACACAAGCAGAGCCAGTGGTATCACATCACTGATAGCTGCCACGTGGCTGCGTCATACCTGTCGGGTCGTGCACAGGGGGCTGCGTCATACCGGTCGGGTCGTGCACAGGGGGCTGCATGATCCCCCTCGGGTGTCGTGCACAGGCCGGGTCGTGATCCCAGTAGGGTGTCGTGCACAGATAGGTGCGTGAACCCAGGCAGGTATCGTGCACAGGCGGGTGCATGATCCCCGTCGGGTCGTGAGCAGACTGATGACCAAGCCGGTATCACGCGATGTGAGCTCATCGGCTCAGTTTACCTCCTGATGTGTAATCAGCAGAGCTTTTAAATCTGTTCACATGTGAAATGTTCTACAACTGCTTTGTGATTCAGATCTTCAGCATTTTACAAATCACTGCTTGCTGCCAGTGAATGGAAACATTCCTTTTTATATCCAAAGGAAAAAAAAAGTTTGTCTTGAACAAATAATTTCAGATAAAATAAAGTAAAAATCTCTGCACACATCCTGTGTTTTTGCTCTTATAAAAAAATTTCAGTTTGGTGGGCCATGCGGGAGTTTTGCCTCCATCTGTAAACAAGAATGTTTCCATTGACTGACAGCAAACAGAGATTGTGAAAATGGTGAGGAATGAATTGCTAAGTATAAAATTGTGCAGCCGTCCCATTCATCTGTACAGAACCTGCAGAAATCAGTGCACCTTCCAGCGAGCGAGGGGAGAGTTGTTAGGAGCCCCCATGTGACAGATGTTGTTGGGGTAGAGAAGAATCAGGGATGTGGAACTATGATGTCCACTCCTTTTATTTCTCTGGAAAATTATAGGAGGCAAAGGGGTCTGCCACATGGAACAGAGCTGCCAGAGAGGCGGACACGGCTGCCAGAGAGGCGGACCTTAGGCGGACAGAGCTGCCAGCGAGGCGGACAGGGCTGCCAGAAAGGCAGACAGGAAGTGGACAGGGCTGCCAGCGAGGCGGACAGGAAGTGGACAGAGATGCCAGCGAGGCAGACAGGGCGGCAAAGCGAGGCGGACAGGGCTGCCAACGAGCCGGAAAGGGCTGCCAGAGAGGCAGACATTAGGCGAACAGGGCTGCCAGCGAGGCGGACGCGGCTGCCAGTGAGGCGGACAGGGCTGCCAGCGAGGCGGACGGGAGGAGAGCAGCTCCATCGATAAAACATGAATGGTTATGAAAGCCGAGCATACAGTTATATGAAAAAGTTTGGGCACCCCTATTAATCTTAAGCTTAATGTTTTATAAAAAAAAAAATGTTTTTGCAACAGCTATTTCAGTTTCATATATCTATTAACTGTTGGACACAGTAATGTTTCTGCCTTGAAATGAGGTTTATTGTACTAACAGAAAATGTGCAATCTGCATTCAAACAAAATTTGACAGGTGCATAAGTATGGGCACCTCGCCAGAAAAGTGACATTAATATTTAGTAGATCCTCCTTTTGCAAAAATAACAGCCTCTAGTCGCTTCCTGTAGCTTTTAATGAGTTCATGGATCCTGGATGAAGGTATTTTTGACCATTCCTCTTTACAAAACAATTCCAGTTCAGTTAAGTTTGATGGTCGCCGAGCATGGACAGCCCTCTTCAAATGATCCCACAGACGTTCAATGATATTCAGGTCTGGGGACTGGGATGGCCATTCCAGAACAGTGTAATTGTTCCTCTGCATGAATGCCTGAGTAGATTTGGAGCGGTGTTTTGGATCATTGTCTTGCTGAAAGATCCATCACCTGCGTAACTTCAACTTTGTCACTGATTCATGAACATTATTGTCAAGAATCTGCTGATACTGAGAGGAATCCATGCGTCCCTCAACTTTAACAAGATTCCCGATGCCGGCATTGGCCACACAGCCCCAAAGCATGATGGAACCTCCACCAAATTTTACTGTGGGTAGCAAGTGTTTTTCTTGGAATGCTGTGTTTTTTTGCCACCATGCATAACGCCTTTTTGTATGACTAAACAACTCAATCTTGGTTTCATCAGTCCGCAGGACCTTCTTCCAAAAAGAAATTGGCTTCTCCAAATGTGCTTTTGCATACCTAAGCCGACTGTTTGTGGCGTGCTTGCAGAAATGGCTTCTTTCGCACCACTCTCCCATACAGCTTCTCCTTGTGTAAAGTGCGTTGTATAGTTGACCGACGCACAGTGACACCATCTGCAGCAAGTTGATGCTGCAGCTCTCTGGAGGTGGTCTCAGGATTGTCCTTGACTGATCTCACCATTCTTCTTCTCTGCCTTTCTGATGTTTTTCTTGGCCTGCCACTTCTGGCCTTAACAAGAACTGTACCTGTGTTCTTCCATTTCCTTACTATGTTCCTCACAGTGGAAATTCACAGGTTAAATCGCTGAGACAGCTTTTTGTATCCTTCCTATGTTGAATAATCTTTGTTTTCAGATCATTTGACAGTTGTTTTGAGCAGCCCATGATGCCACTCTTCAGAGGAGATTCAAACAGGAGAACAACTTGCAAGTGGCCACTTTAAGTAGCTTTTCTCATGATTGCATACACCTGGCTATGAGGTTCAAAGCTCAATGAGGTTACAAAACCAAAAAAAGTGCTTTAGTAAGTCAGTAAAAAATAGGTAGGAGTATTTAAAACAAGAAAATGATAAGGGTGCCCATACTTATGCACCTGTCAAATTTTGTTTGAATGCAGATTGCACATTTTCTGTTAGTACAATAAACCTCATTTCAAGGCAGAAACATTGCTGTGTCCAACAGTTATTAGATATATGAAACTGAAATAGCTGTTGCAAAAAAAAACAGTTTTTACAAAACATTAAGCTTAAGATTAATAGGGGTGCCCAAACTTTTTCATATAACTGTACATGTTATGTTACTGCTCAGGAAAACGGCAAGATTTGTACAGATGGGAAGAGAGAAATTCTGCCAAAGATCCCAACATCCGCAGTCATACTGTGCACAGAGGAACAATCCGATCACATGGGTCAAGATTTTTGGCTGATAGCATTGAATTGATATATGTACGACTGACGATCGGACTGGAGGGGGCTTGTCGGAAGTTTCTCTGTTGGACTCAGAAATACAGAATCATGGCCATGTTCATGGTTAATTGTGTCCTGTGCACATTAGTGTGATCAGCAGAACTTTTTGGAGCAACATTCACCAATGATTAATGTAAAGTCTGTTACTACATGACCTTGAATCTAGAGACCAATGAGCTTATATCACTGCAAAATGCTGCCTCAACTTGTCCAGGAGTTGCTGAGTTTCCACGTGGTCAGGAAATGCGGCTTCCGACTTCTGAGCTGCAACGTAGCTGCTCTGAAGGTCCCCGATCTGCAAGACAAAGGTGGTAAAGAATCAGCAAATCGTGTCAATCCAGCCGCTGCAAAACTACAATCTCCACCACTTTCTGACAGCAGACTGACAGTCAGGAAATGCAGGGAGTTGTAGTTTCTGATTCCATGTTTATCTAATTCTGGATATGATGTCAGGATGATTTCATCGATCTCTTCCTTACTGTAGTCTCTTCTAGACTGTAACCAGACATTGCTCACCTTGTCAGAGAGGCAAGCGAAGTTGAAATGCGGCTCGTACATGTGAGGGGCGAGGGCAGCGGACGTCTGGAGCAGAGCTCGAGCCTGCAGAAATATAGGAGGGATATTCCAAAATTAAGGAACCCACATTGAAAGATTTAAAAAGCAAAAGAAGAGCGCACATGACGTGTCTCGTCAGCTAAATGTACGTAGGACTGACCTGCTCAATGTGGCTTTTACGCATTTCCAATACGGCTAGATTATTGTATGCCTCAGCATGGTTGTTGTTATTGGCCAAGGTCAGCTTGAAGCACTGATAAGCCAGAGTCAGGTCTCCAATGCCCTAAAAAAAGACATAAAATAAGGGGAAGTGTCAGCACCAGAAATAATGTAAAAATCAATCCCTCCTGAAGCTCTGGGCTTCGCACAGGTTCCGCAGGCTTACAGGATGGAGCAGTGTAGGTGATGGTCATACAGTATATTGCTAGACTATATCACCATTACGTGACTGCGGACCCCTGCGCTCGCTGAAAGAAACCGTAGAGGCTGGAAATTAGTCTCCTCATGGTTCACAATTGTGGCCTGCTATAGTTCGTCCCTGCAGCTGTCCGGGGGACGCTGAGATGAAGGGACGTGGCACTTTCCGAGCATCGCAGCCACTTCATTCTTGGAATCAGACCTTGGTGGCCAACGTTACTTTCACAACTCGCGGACCTCCCTTTAGCAGACGACTCGGACTTGAGTGTAGTCTTGGTCACCTCTACGAGAAGGCTTTATGGAAGCCAGCACTTCCATTTGGGGTGACTCTTGTTCCGTTACATTGCTGTGACTGCTGCAGGGAAATGTAACAGATGCGTCCAGTGACTCCCAGTCACATAGAGGGTTAGAATGGGAATTGAAGAACGGCTCCTGTTTTCTGATTTACTTGTCACGTAGAGAAAGTCCCTAGGCATTACAAATCGCATCGATGTAATACAGACGGCTGGTGCCGGTATATTGTCTGCAAATTACGGGAGAATTGATGGAGCGGTGCAAAAGATCTTAGACAAAATGCGGCGGCAGCGTGAGCGGGATCTGAATAATTAAAGAAACGATTTAATCTGGCATCAGCAGATCATTGCTCAGGCGTCCGCTCCTCTGCACAGATGATAAAGGGTCATCCTCACGGGTAAGGGACAATCACTGTGCATCAGGTACGGAGCGCTGGGAGGACTACAATGACCCGTAAACTTCTGCTGAGAGTTTTAAAACTTTTTGTAAACTTAGTTTCCCCTTCAAACAAAGATAATAGCAGAACAAATGTGTGGGATATTACCGATGTCAGTGCGGTTCATTACCAAAATGAAGAACTGGAGGGGAGCTACACAGACGTCGCCCTACGCCGCTGCTCCATCACACCCTGATTTATGGAAAGCAAAAAAAAAAGAATAAAATCAAAAGATGAAAAAGCAGTATGGGACCTGGGCACATTCACTAACAAGCTGGCAAACTGAGGAACTAAAACAAAAGGGGAAATTTCTAAATAGATTTCCGCCAGAAAAATAACACAAAAACCGTGATATTTTAGTAAAAAAAAACCAAAACACTTTACGCAGCTGGACGAAGCGTCACCCATTGCCCAACAAAATGTTCTGTAATTTACAGCAGAATTTGGCATAAATCTTCTCCACCCTCAGCTGGCACAGGTCCGATATTCTGGTGCACGGCCAGACATGCGCAAAGTTTATTAAAAGGCACGAGTGTATTAATAAAAATCTCACTGGAGGAAGACGCACCGAGCCAATCAAACCCTTGCTGAATTTCCCCATATTATCTTTATTTGTTGAGCAGCTGGATCTGCAGACTCCCCCCTCTAATGTCATGGTCTGTTACTACACCATTATCTTTCTGTGATCTATGTACGCACCACAGCGACATGTCCCAGGTTGTACCAGACCTCAGCGACATCCTCGTCGTTCTCTGCCAGGGACAGCGCTCTCTCGAAAGATGTCAGGATCATGTCATACTGCTGGGCGTAGAAGCAGCACAGCCCCAGGTTGTTAAACAGCTCGCAATTATAGACCCCCATCTGTAGGAGGCGCCTGCGGAGTAAACCCAGAATTAGAGAGTCCCTCTATTCTCATCATTCGCTTACAATAAAGAGTCTTAAAGGGGAGGATCACTTTACGAACAGTGTTATAGATCAATAGACTTGATATAAAAGAGGCTTTCCACCTTCTAGATAATCATGGCCCAACCCTGGGTTACTAAAGTCAGATTATTAGGGTCCCGGACCCCTCCCGGATCAGCCATGTGGAGCTTCCGCAGTAATAGGATACACAAACCAGCACAGCGCCGCACTGTGTGTATGGCCTTTCTCTGTACTGCAGCTCAGATCACAATCACTTTAATATGAGATGAGCAGTATGTGGGAACGGCCACACAAAGTATGGGGCGGTACTGGTCCAGTCCTGTACACCGCATCCATCAGTCACCAGAGCTGCCAACAGCTGATCGATTGTGGTGATGGGAGAAGGACCCACATCGATATAGATGACCCATTCTCAGCACAGACCATCAATATCTAAAGGTCCCATACTAATTACATAAATGTCGGACAATCCTGATGAACTCAGGAGGGGGGTCAGCTGACCATCTAATGTGTATGGTGGGCCTCCTGACACCATCTGTTGGGGGCCAGAACCAGTAGTACAGAGGAGCGCTCGCCCCCGTGTATGCGGAGTCGGCTCAAGTGACTTTTTACTGCATTTTCCATATATAACAACAGGAGAGGCTAAATATTGTGCCTCATCACCTGCCCCTCCATTTGCAGCCATCTTACGGATGGCAGTGCAGATGCGAAGGAAGAGCGCAGACAAGTTATACCAGTAAGGTAAATCTATCCCTGTCCAGCCCTTGGGACAACTCGCCTGTAAAACCGCAGCGCGATCTCCGGCTGGTCCGTATAAAAGTGATTACTTCCTATGCAGGCGATGGCTTCCACGTGCGTGTTGTCCTGTTTCAAGAGGTCTTTGTAATATTCTGTGGCGGATGTCAGGTTATTCATTTCCTGAATGATGGGACAGATGAAGCAGAGTGATGCAAAATATCTACATAACGGCAAAGGTTGTAAAACAAAAACGAATGCGACAGAAAATCAGTGCAAACAATGTCTCCACGGCTTCCTGCAAATGTAACGCCGCCATTCTCATGGACAGCAGCGACATCAGGGCAGATGCAAAATAGCCGTTATACAGCTCTATGTATCGTATAACGCTCATCTGCAAAAGGACGAGTGCCAACCTCGTGAATTCGTGCCACGGCGCACAGGAGGGTCACTTCTTTAGGAAACCGGTCCAGGCCTTGTTTATACACGGAGAGTGCAGTGAGCGGCTGGTCCATGCGGGCGCACACCTGCAAAACACAGAAGAGCCACAGTCAATCATCCAAAAGAGACAGCGAACGTTGCCATTCCAATGCTAGAAACAGCAATAGAAATATAGATTTGGGTCTTTTTGCAATTCTTTTTTTTTTTTTTCATTTTGGCATTGACAGACGTATGAGGGACTATTTTTGGCAAGGAAAGTTGTAGTTCTGAACGACACCATTCTCTTTACCATATAATGTTGTGAAAAGCAGGAAAACATAATTGAGTTAAACAATGATAAAAACTGCAATTCCTCAATTTTTTCCTTTGTTTTTACAATGATCAACGTGCGATAAAAATTACCTTCGTTCCATGATTCTCTTTCCATACGGTTACAATGATGCCAAACGTATAAGGGTTTTATTAATATTATTTTGGTAATTTAGAAAAAAAAATAAAATGTTGTTAAATATACAGCTTGTGGCGGCATTCAGCAGATGGAGTGCTGTGAAAGGATGGAGCAAGCTGGCATCTTTTAGTGACGTCATTTTGGGATATATTTGACATTTTGATGACTTTTTAGTACATTTCTTGAAAGGTGCCGTGACCAAAAAAAGACAATTTCTGCATTTCAATTTTTTTCTCTTTTTTTAGCGTTTCCAGTACAGGTTAATTACTTTTACACTTTGATAAATTGAACCATTAGAGACGCTGAGAAACCAGATAAGTTTTTATTTTTTATCTTTATTTTTAAATTGGGAGAAGGCGATTGACGTTTTTAGATGGTTAATAATGAATAGATCCTACATGGTTGGATAACCCTGTGACACTATTACAAGGCGATGATGGGTACTTCATGGCAGCCAAGGGGGCTGGTCAAGAAAAAAAAAACAACAACACATATATAATGTAATGGTATAAACTCTGAGAACTTACTTTTCCCAAATACAAGTATGTATCCACCATCTCCTGATGCACAAGTGCAGATTTAAACTGGCTTTCTGCTTCACGGAAGAGGCCCAATCTATAGAAACAACAAGAACTGGAACGTGGCGATACCAGACGCTGATCCCCAGAGGTCACAACACTCATTTATACAGTAATAAATACAAGATCCTAGTTTCCTCCACATTTAGGCATTTCCTAGTTATCACCTTTCAATCTGCCTTTATGAAAGACACCTAATAAAAAATATGAATGCATGCAATGAATATATCTGACTCTAGGTGGTGCTGTGGAAGCTGTACCAGCATCTACCTGTAGTGTGTGGCCTTCTCTATTATCACATTTACACAGCACACCACCTTGTGGTCAGGGAGGGAACTGCAATTCAGTGGAGTGTAATTTGAGAAGTGAGAGCATGGTACAAATGTTACGTGGTGTGTGGGCTGGAAAGATGGGACATCATATGTGCACTACGTGTTATCACATAGCTTACCTGTAGTAACACTTCCCCAGCTGAACCTTCCACCACCAGTCCTTGAACTGAGCATTTTCAGTGGCTAAAGCTGCCAGCTCCAAAGCCTGGAGAACAAGTGTGTACACATAAGTATTCTCCTACATCTGTGCTTCTTATACTGCAACAGGTTATGATTTGAGGATGTCCTATATAAGAAATAGATGTGGCACAGTGTGAGCCGAAGGCCGCGGGAGAAGAGGGAGGCCCGGCGCAGCCTGCAGGAGAAGAGGGAGGCATGGCGCAGGCTGTGGGAGAAGAGGGAGGCCCGGCGCAGCCTGCAGGAGAAGAGGGAGGCCCGGCGCAGCCTGCAGGAGAAGAGGGAGGCACGGCGCAGGCTGTGGGAGAAGAGGGAGGCCCGGCGCAGCCTGCAGGAGAAGAGGGAGGCCCGGCGCAGCCTGCAGGAGAAGAGGGAGGCCCGGCGCAGCCTGCAGGAGAAGAGGGAGGTACGGCGCAGGCTGTGGGAGAAGAGGGAGGCACAGTGCAGCCTGCCAGAGAAGAGGGAGGCACGGCGCAGGCTGTGGGAGAAGAGGGAGGCCCGGCGCAGCCTGCAGGAGAAGAGGGAGGCACGGCGCAGGCTGTGGGAGAAGAGGGAGGCACAGTGCAGCCTGCCAGAGAAGAGGGAGGCACGGCGCAGGCTGTGGGAGAAGAGGGAGGCCCGGCGCAGCCTGCAGGAGAAAAGGGAGGCCCGGCGCAGCCTGCAGGAGAAGAGGGAGGCCCGGCGCAGCCTGCAGGAGAAGAGGGAGGCCCGGCGCAGCCTGCAGGACAAGAGGGAGGCACGGCGCAGGCTGTGGGAGAAGAGGGAGGCACAGCGCAGCCTGCCAGAGAAGAGGGAGGCCCGGCGCAGCCTAGCCTGCCAGAGAAGAGGAAGGAACAGCGCCCTGTAGCAGAAGGAAAGTAGGGATGGCGCAGACAGTAATTTGCACCTTTTCCCTGTGATTGCTCAGCACAGTTGGTTGGTTCATATTTAGGGGAAGTTGGGAGAGCGACATCCCATTTTCTATGTTACCAGGGTCCGCAGAGCTCACAGTGATTAGCACACTGACAATGAAGGAGAGTAACTCTCATCAGCTTTGGAAAGTGAAAATTTAATGTGAGATATTCTTACATTCTTCACGTCGTTTTCATGATGGAAGATGTACTCAAACAACGTCTGCAAAAAATCAAAAGGCAAAACTAGAAATATACACAAGAGAATACGGTAATATTTCACTTGTTAATCTATGTAAATTAGCTCTCACAATTTGAATACTTTTCTCCAATGGAGCTTTCCTGTAAAATTCCATGCTCGGCTGGTCTCTATTCCCCCACATTTCTACAATGATGTAAGCAATCAGCTCTGTGGCATCGGCAGGACCCCCCCCTTCCCCCGGCTGATGTTGGCAGGAACACCCCCCCCCCCCCCCCCCGGCCGACATCGGCAGGACCCTTCCCCCACCCACCCCCGGCTGATATCGGCAGGACCGCAAGGGCTGAAATCGGCAGGACCCCCCCCCCCCAGCTGATATTGGGAGCCGCTGATTGAGCAGTGGGCAGAGCCTCTACAATACGGATGGGGCACTGGTAACATTATGCAGACTTATTTCTTCTTCTCTTGCACAATTGTGTATTTTTAGTGAATTACTCACTGACCTTCGCCAAGTTGGGACTCTGTGCGTATTTGGACAGATTTAACCTGGACAAGTTAATGAAAGGGCCATCCGGATGGGTCAACATAGAGGCCTAGGGGAAAAATAAAACCAGCATCAGTCAGATTTATCACGTTCGGAGATCTGAGACCCTACCCGTGTTTTGTCTTTTTGCGGTTAGTCATTTTTTTCATGAGGATTTGCACTTTATGTACAGCTTTAACAGCAACTCTGCATGAATGTATCCTGCATTCATTGTGGTAATACGGAGCACAGACATGTGTAAGGGTATGTTTCCACGTTCAGGAAACGCTGCGTGTTTGACGCTGCGCAGAGCCGCCGTATCAAATACGCAGCATCCGGATGTTACAGTATAGTGGAGGGGATTTCATGAAATCCCGTCTCCACTATGCGGTAAAACACGCATGCGGCATACCCGCGTAAACTGACATGCGGCGCATCTTTTCAGAACGCAGCATGTCTGTTTACAGTGCGGCGACACTCTGTCGTCTCACCGTAAATCTCCCATAGATAATCATTAGATGCGGTAAAACCTCATCTAATGATTAGTGAAATGCGTAGAAACTGCGTTAATGCAGCTTACTACGCATGTCACATGCCGGCTCACCTGTCCCGCCGCCGGAAGCCCCGTGTCCACTGCAGTTCTCACGGTAAGATAAGTTCTAGCGACAACTTAGCTTACCGCGAGAACTGCCGTGCACGTGACCGGGGGTTATCTCCGGTCACACTAGGCTGGTTCTCACGGTCAGCTGACCGTGAGTACTAGAATGTAGGTGATCGCTGGAGAGTTATCTCCAGCGATCATCTACAAGCTCTGCTATGTCTGGATGTCAGGCATCCAGATGTAGCAGAGCTGGACTCGTCGTGGAATACTCGTTATGGGATATCTGTGGACAGGGAGTATGAATTTGGTTTGTTTGTTTTTTCGCTTTTTTGCAGGACGAGGGTCTTCAAGAGGATTGCGCGTACAATAAAGATATGGTCAAAAAGTGTATGTAATCATTTCATTAAAATAGTTTTTTCTAGTGTCTGTTTTATTTACACTCTACTAGGATTAATAATGGATAGGCGGCTTATTGACGCCTCGCCATTATTAACCGGGCTTAATTACTTTATTAACCGGGTTAAAAGTCATTAACCCCTTATTACCCCATATCCCACAGCTACTCGGGAGTGGGAAGAGAGAGGCTAAGCGCCAGAATTGGCGCATCTTATAGATGCGCCATTTCTGGGGCTGCTGTGGACTGGTATTTGTAGCCGGGGAAGGATGGCAATATCCATGGTCCCTCTCTAGGCTATGAATATCAGCCCGCAGCTGTCTGCGTAGCCTTTCTGGCTATAAATTATAGGGGGACCCCACATCATTTTTTGGGGGGGTCCCCCTATTTTTATAGCCAGTAAAGGCTACGCAGACAGCTGCGGGCTGATGTTCATAGCCAGGGAAGCTCCATGGGTATTAACCCCTTCCCAGGCTGCAAATATCAGTCCCCCAGTCGCTGGCTTTCCCTCTCTGGCGCCAAAAATTGCGCGGGAGCCCACGCCATTTTTTTTTTTTCAATTTTTTATTTTTTTTTAAATTAAACATATTGCATTTAAGGCTCGGGTAAATACCCGACACTGCCGCGGCCACTCGGGACCGGAGCATTCAGCTGCATAGAAATACATGCAGTCGCACACTCCAGTCCCGAATGCCCGCGACAGTGCCGGGTATTGAAGCGAGAGACTTGTGTGAGTTTCTCGCGAGTGTGACCCCGGCCTAACGCAGATTTCATGGGTGTATGTGTCTTTATTTAAGGCCGGGATCACACATACGAGAAACTCGGACGAGTCTCGCATCTTAATACCCGGCACTGCCGCCGGCACTCGGGACCGGAGCGTGCGGCTGCACAGAAATACATGCAACAGCAAGCTCCGCTCCCGAGTGCCGGCGGCAGTGCCGGGTATTAAGATGCGAGACTCGTCGCATGTGTGATCCATCCATTGTATCCATCTATCGTAGCCATCTATCATATCTATCTATTAATCTATTATCTATCAATATATCTATCTATCGATTATATATATATATATATATATATATATATATATATATATATATATATATATATATATATATATATATATATATATAGATATCTTTATAGATAGATATATCAGTAGATAATAGATAGATATATCGATAGATAGATACCATAGATAAATACGATAGATGGATATGATAGATAGATAGATAGATAGATAGATAGATAGATAGATAGATAGAATAGATATCTATCTATCTAGCTGAGTGTGTAAACATTATTCTTCAATGGAGTATGTAAATGAAGAGGTTGGACAAGAAATGACATCACAATTTTTTTTGTATATCTTTATTTAGCTCACAAAAACACACACAAATCCGCATCAAAAACGCATGTAAAAACGCATCAATAACGCAGGTGACCTGCCAGTGACCTCAGGTGCAGATTTTACCTGCGTCAAATCCTGAGCAAATCCTGAACGTGGACACATACTCTTATAGTTAGTGCCGTCTCTACTGCTTCCTGGTAAAGGCGGTGATGTGACTAGATCTCCTACTGTTATTATTATTTATATAGCGCCATTAATTTCATGGTGCTGTACATGAGAAAGGGTTACGTACAGGGTTATAGATAAGGTTTACAGTAAACAAATTTACAATGACAGACTGGTGCAGAGGGGAGAAGACCCTGTCCTTGCAGACATACATTCTACGGGATAATGGGGAGGAGACAGAAGGTCGGGGGAACGGCAGCTCTGGCGGTGGTGAGGCGGCAGCTCTGGTGATGGTGAGGCGGCAGCTCTGGCGGTTGGTGACGCGGCAGCATGGTTATTGCAGGCTGTAGGCTTTCCTGAAGAGATGGGTTTTCAGGTTCTATCTGAAGGATCCGAGGGTGGTGGATAATTGGACATGTTGAGGCGTGGAGTTCCAGAGGATGGGGGATATTCGGGAGAAGTCTTGGAGGCGATTGTGTGAGGAACGAATAAGTGTGGAGGAGAGAAGGAGGTCTTGGGAGGATCACAGATTACGTGAGGGAAGATATTGGGAGATTAGTTCAGAGATATAGGGAGGGGACAGGTTGTGGATGGCGTTGTAGGTCAGTGTTAGTAGTTTGAACTGGATTCGTTGGGGAATTGGGAGCCAGTGGGGGGATTTGCAGAGGGGAGAAGCAGGGGAGTAGCGAGGAAAGAGGTGGATTAGCCGAGCAGCAGAGTTGAGGACAGACTGGAGCGATGCAAGAGAGTTAGCAGGGAGGCCACAGAGGAGGATGTTGCAGTAATCGAGGCGGGAGATGATGAGGGCATGCACAAGAGTTTTAGTAGATTGAGGGCTGAGGAAGGGACGGATTCTGGCAATATTTTTGAGTTGGAGGCGACAGGAGGTGGCAAGAGTTTGGACGTACGGCTTGAAGGACAGGGCAGAGTCGAGAGTTACCCCGAGGCAGCGGATTTCAGGTGCAGGAGAGAGCGTGATGCCGTTTACCGTAACAGATAGATCAGGTAGGGGGGATACGCGAGATGGGGGAAAGATGATGAGTTCGGTTTTGTCTACATTGAGTTTTAGGAAGCGAGAGTTGAAGAAGGAGGATATGGCTGATAGACACTCTGGGATTCTGGACAGCAGAGAGGTGACATCTGGGCCAGAGAGGTAAATCTGAGTGTCGTCCACATACAGGTGGTACTGGAAGCCATGGGACTTTGAGTTGTCCTAGGCCAAGGGTATAGATGGAAAAAAGTAGGGGTCCTAGGACAGAGCCTTGAGGGACTCCAACAGAGAGAGGGTGGGATGAGGAGGTAGTGTGGGAGTGGGAAATGCTAAATGTGCGGTTGGAAAGGTATGAAGCAATCCAGGACAGTGCAAGGCCTTTGATGCCAAGGGAAGAAAGAATCTGTAGCAGTAGGCAGTGGTTGACTGTGTCTCCTATGATTGGCGCCTTAGTGCTCACATGCTCCCTAGAATCTCAGCATAGCAATCTCCCAAAATTCGTCATTCATCTGGTTGCAAACATCTGGCCATTTTGTATTATTGGGAGTGAGTGACAGACAGAAGTGTGGGTAAATGGCAGACATGGATACATGCATCACAGACCCGTAAAAGGGCTAAATAGGATAGGGAAAGACAGGGCTTTCTTCAGCCAATGCCACAACTTGCTCACCGTTCCAAGTCGTATGTATCGCCCCGAGGCACTGGTGATCGGCCGGGCTGTGTGCGCGGTCCTTGGAGTGCGGATTGCCTGTTCCATGGTGCCCGGCCGCCCGGACTGTGTACTGGGCCTGACGAAGCCAGTGAGTGGCCGCCCAGACTGAGTGACGGGTCTGCAGAAAGCCATGTGTCAGGCTTATACATCTGATGCTTACATCACGTGCTGGCCCTATGAACTCACTCACCGCACCGCTGGGCTCGGGCCCTCGGGTCTCTTTGCGGTGGCTTGTCTGATAGAAGTCCCGGGACCTGTAAATAATTTACACATCTTATAAGAGTCAGTGAAAAGCGCGGAATGAGAAAACGCTGGACTTCACAAGCAGCAGGTTATAGATCTACGGCGCACACTGCGTGCATATTTAATAAGGCGAGTGGAGTGGAACATCTGGCCCCCGATCACTAGTTGGCCGGCTCTAATCTGTAAAACCAGGGGAGGATTAGTATCTCAGGTAGAATTTCGTTTAATGCCAAGTATGACAACTACAGGATGTGTCCAGTAGTAGGATGTGTCCTCGTACAAAGCCGTGTCTGTGTGTAAGTCGCCATGTTCTTAGAATGTGGGTTTTGAGGATCAGAAGATGTTTATTTTTCTACAGTTTTTCATTTAATTTAACAATAGGCTTCTTCAAATGACTTGGAAAAAATCGAGGGCAAATGGATTTTACAATATAAAACTAAATAAAATCCGCAATCAAAAGAAAAAAATTACTATGATAAACAAAAAAACACAGGGCTTTCTACACAAGTATTGAACACACAGTGGGCGAGTTAGGCTCAAAGGGTAGAATTCTCTAGTAGCCACATTGTTAGCCCGTTACCACCGGACCCAGAGCCTGCAAAATCCTACTACCTCCTGCACCCTTGGCGCCATTACATCTCGGTGCGAAGCAGGTAAGACGTTGTGTGAGCTTACGAATCAGAAGAGGTGCTGGAGATGACTCAGGTGGCCGCAGACTACAAATGTGGCCACTGAACAAGAAACCTGCAGATGTTTTAGTGCTGAACTCTACAAAAAGATTTCCCATGATCCTATCACAGAACGCGAATGGGGAACAGAAACCCCCTTTTCTTCATAGACTTCATCAATGAAAAGTCCTGACACTACATAAAAGTCTACTGTGAAAAAAACATTAAAGGGATGGTCCACAGCATGGATGAAATAAGAAAACCCACGCAGTCACTTAGCATGTACACCCAGCTACTCTCCAAGCATTGCCCAGGTTTCCGGTCACCAGTGATGGGCTACAGCAATTAAATGGCAGTCCGGTCATAATAGGATTCTTTTCTGATTATATTCCTGTGACCACTGCAGCCAATCACGGGCAAAAGCGGCAGGGACGCAGACAAAGCTAGGTTGTATGGATATGTGACCACTGCAGCCAATCACAGGCCACAGTGGCGATGACGCAAGCACCACTAGGTTGTGCAAACGTGATCACTGCAGCCAATCACAGACCACAGTGGCAGAAAACCAGGCAACACTAGGTTGTGCAAACATGAGGGCAACTGCAGCGGGGTCTCAGTTACTATTGGGTTTTATGGACGTGTGACATCTGCAGCCAATCAGAGATGACAATTAACTTAATCTTTCCCTCTCCACATCTGACTTACGTGCCACCTGGGCAATGGAGTTTTCATCCAATGTCACCTCAGCGATCCCCTCTTGATCGACGTCGATCTCATCCACATAAACCATCTCGGTCAGAGCTCGGGTCTTCAGGCTCCACGCTGCCTGCAGGAACACAAGAACACACAGTGTCTGCACTGAGGGACCCTATCTAGATGCAGATCAGAATTCATTACTTTACAGCACAGCATTGTGGTCCCGAAAAGAATGGTGCCTGGCCAGGTCTTGAGAAGAAAAAAAAAAAAAGTTTTAGGGTATGTGCACACGTCAGGATTTCTTGCAGAAATTTCCTGAAGAAAACCAGAAATTTTCTGCAAGAAATCCGCATTTTTTTTTGCGTTTTTTTCCCGTATTTTTCGCGTTTTGTTTAGCATTTTGCAAGCGAAATTAGCTTGCAGAATGCTAAAGTTTTCCAAGCGATCTGTAGCATCGCTTGGAAAACTGACTGACAGGTTGGTCACACTTGTCAAACATAGTGTTCGACAAGTGTGACCAACTTTTTACTATAGATGCAGCCTATTACACTGTGAAATGCAGCACCAAATATCTGTGGAAAGAGGTGAATGTCAGAGCAGATGCCGGTCTGCGCGGACCTCCGATTGAGCCAACTCTCTCCACTAATCACAGTACAGCACCATGTTTTATGTGCACCACAGCTACTGCGTGAGCCACTAGATCCACTTTAAACCTTACCCGGCCAGAGATGGAAATATAAAGTCAGAGATGCCCAGCGGAGGCCACGGCTGCCGTCTGGTAACGATGCACGGCGCTAATTAAAATATGCTAAGAAAATAATGAATTTCCTGAGGATTCACCTTCGAGACAAAACCGAGCAAATCCATGAACCACAGAAATGTGGAGAGAGGAAATAGGAGGATGCTTCACAGCAACATTACAGAATCACTCCTAATGGACAGGAGCTGAGAGCAAACTACTGCTACACTAGTGTACACAGCATATACCACAGACAGCTCCAGACTAATGTATGTACACAGTGACTGCACCAGTAGAATAGTGAGTGCAGCTCTGGGGTATAATACAGGAGGTAACTCAGGATTAGTAATGTATGTACACAGTGACTGTACCAGCAGAATAGTGAGTGCAGCTCTGGGGTATAATACAGGAGGTAACTCAGGATTAGTAATGTAATGTATGTACACAGTGACTGCACCATCAGAATAGTGAGTGCAGCTCTGGGGTATAATACAGGATGTAACTCAGGATCAGTAATGTAATGTATGTACACAGTGACTGCACCAGCAGAATAGTGAGTGTAGCTCTGGGGTATAATACAGGATGTAACTCAGGATCAGTAATGTATGTACACAGTGACTGCACCAGCAGAATATTGAGTGCAGCTCTGGAGTATAGTATATTATGTAACTCAGGATCAGTAATGCAATGTATGTACAAGTAACTGCACCAGCAGAATAGTGAGTGCAGCTCTGGAGTATAATACAGGATATAACTCAGGATTAGTACAGAATCAGTAATGTAATGCATGTACACAGTGACGGCACAGCAGAATAGTGAGTGCAGCTCCGAGGATATAACTCAGAATCAGTAATATACACAGGGATTCTTATATGTTTATGTATAAAAAAAACAAACCTTTATTTTTGCTCTTAAATTTTAAAATCGTATAGTTTGGGGAATAATAGCATGAACAGAACTACGACTCCAGCAATCTACACTGGACTACACTACAGTAACTTGTATGACATTGTGGTCATCGTTACCTGTGTTACTTGTTCAGAACTTTTCTCCTTAGGAAGCAATGAAAAGAAAGATGAATGTATCAAAGTAACAGCAGAGAAGTTGAGCACGACCCATGAATCCCCGACTCCACATACTCTAGAGTCTACAGGTTATTTCTGCTGTACACAAGAATAAAGAAGATTGGGGGCGGCAGAATGTGGGGTTCAGCAATGTTATTCACTGTCATTTTCTTATGATCCGAACCTCCAATGATGTCAGAAAATCGCGATCCCTTGGTTGCTGACAACAGACATCGGCTCTGAGTTTTGCTGTGTAACATCAGCGCTGCAGATAATGAGTAGCACTGGCAGCAGCGGATGAGACTCAGCTCTGGACCTGGGGAAGGTTAGAAAAGCCCTCTGTTTGCTTTTGTTTTTTCTTAAACAAACTGCAACCGGGGTCCGGTCTCAGCATGGTCCCATCTCATGTGTTCATCAGACTATGTAATTCAAGTAACAATGGACGTAGCACATAAAGCAGCTCCCATACCGCTGTACCAACTGAATATACATATCAGAACAAATGGGCGCAGGGGGAGCGGTCTCGGGGGTCACTCCTTCCTGCGTACCACATGTGATCAGTCTTGCTCTATGTAGCATGGCAACAATCTACCGAGGTCTCTTTCCAAGGTCAGCCGCAGGATATTAACAATACTCCTAACGGAGGATGGAACCCAGCGCAGACCGCCAATCATTACCTGACACTGCACAGCATACACACACGTGCTGAATACTCTATATACATGCACGTACAGAACAGACACAGATATATCCCTCCTTATCTACAGGACATGCGCTCCAGGCTCATCTCATTAGTACATAATCTGATTATGGATCTTTTCCTGCCCACATATTCCTCATTTATAACAATTCAGTGAGAAAACACAGGAAAGTCTCCTTTCTTTAGCGTTTGTTAACATTGTGGCCCTAATTCATCACAATCTTGTCTGCAAAGAGTGATATCTGTAGGAAACATACAGCAATTCCTGCAGTGCAGTGTACACATGTTGGTCTGGATTTTGATGCTGTATTTGTTGCTTTAGGGTTAAATTGCATGAATATTAAGTGACTGTCTGTCATCTCAACTGATTGCAATCCAAAATATCAGCAATGACATCTGCAGCTCGAGAACACGCCTTCTAATGGGATTGTCTTGTTCGGAAATGGTAAAGAAATTGCAAAATGTTTACAAAGACAATCAACTTTCCAATTGACCTTTTATTAAAAATCCTCTGTGTTCTCAACAATAGTTAACAATATTCAAGAAGACTGCGCATATGTGTTGTCTGCTATACAGCTGCAAGCGCTGCGTCTGGAGCGGGGGCAGGAGAGCTGCGCCTCGAGCGGGGGGCGGGAGCGCTGCGCCTCGAGCGGGGGGCGGGAGCGCTGCGCCTCGAGCGGGGGGCCGGAGCGGTGCGTCTGGGCGGGGGCGGTGCTTCTCGAGCGGGGGCGGGAGAGCTGCACCTCGAGCGGGGGGCATGAGAGCTGCACCGCGAGCGGGGGCGGGAGCGCTGCCTCTGGAGCGGGAGCGCTGCCTCTGGAGCGGGAGCGCTGCCTCTGGAGCGGGAGCGCTGCCTCTGGAGCGGGAGCGCTGCCTCTGGAGCGGGAGCGCTGCCTCTGGAGCGGGAGCGCTGCCTCTGGAGCGGGAGCGCTGCCTCTGGAGCGGGAGCGCTGCCTCTGGAGCGGGAGCGCTGCCTCTGGAGCGGGAGCGCTGCCTCTGGAGCGGGAGCGCTGCCTCTGGAGCGGGAGCGCTGCCTCTGGAGCGGGAGCGCTGCCTCTGGAGCGGGAGCGCTGCCTCTGGAGCGGGAGCGCTGCCTCTGGAGCGGGGGCGCTGCCTCTGGAGCGGGGGCGCTGCCTCTGGAGCGGGGGCGCTGCCTCTGGAGCGGGGGCGCTGCCTCTGGAGCGGGAGCGCTGCCTCTGGAGCGGGAGCGCTGCCTCTGGAGCGGGAGCGCTGCCTCTGGAGCGGGAGCGCTGCCTCTGGAGCGGGAGCGCTGCCTCTGGAGCGGGAGCGCTGCCTCTGGGGCGGGAGCGCTGCGTCTGGGGCGGGGGCAGGAGCGCTGCGTCTGGAGCGGGGCAGGAGCGCTGGGGCGGGAGCGCTGCGTCTGGGGCGGAGGCGGGAGCGCTGCGTCTGGGGCGGGGGCAGGAGCGCTGCGTCTGGGGCGGGGGCAGGAGCGCTGCGTCTGGGGCGGGGCAGGAGCGCTGCGTCTGGGGCGGAGGCGGGAGCGCTGCGTCTGGGGCGGGAGCGCTGCGTCTGGATGGCTTCAGTGCGTCCATTGCAGCAGAGGAAAAGCCGTCACTACGAGTAGCAGACAGTATGCAGTGCAGGACGGTATGAGCAGTCAACCATCAGGAGTCCGAACTGTCAATCATCAGGAGCACACCGCTCCTCAGAAAGCAGACGATGGGTGCGCTCCTGAAGAAAGAAAATTATTACAACCCTTTAAACAAATAAACTTGTTTTGCAATGACAAAAGTCAAACATCTCTCGTGGGGCCACGTGTGAGAAGAAAACAAAAAAAAAACGCAGTGTTGGGGCAGAAATCTTCACTGGTGATGAGCGAACGTGCTCGGTGTCATCCGAGTATATTCGGCGTGCTCCAAGACATGCAGCTGCGTGGACATGAACATATTTTTCAAGCTCGCCAACGACTCTCGGTTAGCACCCGAGCATGCTCAGATAGCACCGTACCGCAGCGCGTTCACTCATCACTTGTCTTCATAGAAGTCAGTGGGTGAAATGCAACAACCACAGAAAATAAATCGGCACCGCGATATACACAACTACAAAGTCTGAGCTTCCCGAGAGCCATGCAGAATAGGATTAGATACACGACTCTGCAGAAAATATCACACAGGATTAGATACACGGCTCAGCAGTCAGTATCACACAGGATAGGATTAGATACACAGCTCAGCAGACAGTATCACACAGGATAGGATTAGATACACGGCTCAGCAGTCAGTATCACACAGGATAGGATTAGATACACGGCTCAGCAGACAGTATCACACAGGATAGGATTAGATACACGGCTCAGCAGACAGTATCACACAGGATAGGATTAGATACACAGCTCAGCAGACAGTATCACACAGGATAGGATTAGATACACGGCTCAGCAGACAGTATCACACAGGATTAGATACACAGCTCAGCAGACAGTATCACACAGGATAGGATTAGATACACAGCGCAGCAGACATTATCACACAGGATAGGATTAGATACACAGCTCAGCAGGCAGTATCATACAGGATAGGATTAGATACACAGCTCAGCAGACAGTATCACACAGGATAGGATTAGATACACGGCTCAGCAGTCAGTATCACACAGGACAGGATTAGATACACAGCTCAGCAGTCAGTATCACACAGGATAGGGTTAGATACTCAGCTCAGCAGACAGTATCACACAGGATAGGATTAGATACATGGCTCAGCAGACAGTATCACACAGGATAGGATTAGATGCACGGCTCAGCAGACAGTATCACACAGGAGAGGATTAGATACATGGCTCAGCAGTCAGTATCACACAGGATAGGATTAGATACACGGCTCAGCAGACAGTATCACACAGGAAAGGATTAGATACATTGCTCAGGAGACAGTATCACACAGGAGAGGATTAGATACACGGCTCAGCAGACAGTATCACACAGGAGAGGATTAGATACACGGCTCAGCAGACAGTATCACAGGTTAGGATTAGATACATGGCTCAGCAGACAGTATCACACAGGAAAGGATTAGATACATTGCTCAGGAGACAGTATCACACAGGATAGGATTAGATACACAGCTCAGCAGACAGGATCACACAGGAAAGGATTAGATACATTGCTCAGGAGACAGTATCACACAGGAAAGGATTAGATACACAGCTCAGCAGACAGTATCACACAGGAAAGGATTAGATACATTGCTCAGCAGACAGTATCACACAGGATAGGGTTAGATACACAGCTCAGCCTATAATAACCCTCCCTCCGCAGTTCCTCCTGTCAGTCACACTCCGCCTCCCCCATTCTCACCTGGTCGCACGGCTCCTTCTCCAGGATGCGGCCGCATACCTGGGAGCATTGCTCGAATTTCCGTCTGCGAAAATAGCTCCAAGCCTGGAGAAGCGGATCCATCTGTAGCCCCATCCTCCTGCTCCGACACCAGGTGATGCCGGGAACTGTGCGGAGGAGCCGACCTCGTCACCCTGACAACTGACCCGGCGCACCGTCCGCGCGTAGCAACCGCAAGGCCCTGAAAGTCCGGGGCTGTCCGTGAGCCGCCTGTGCCGCTGTGGGGTCCTTGTGGAGCTGTTCTGTGACCGCCTGACGGTGCTTCTCTGCTGCAGATATGATTCATTGTTTTTGTTTGTTTGTTTGACTTTTACAGTTTTTACAGTCAGTAATATGGAGACAAGATGTGTGCCATATCAGAGCCTCGGACATATGCACAGTGAGAGGGGAGACCAGAGTGTTACCCCTAGCAACCGGTCACATGACCTCTTCGCTTTCTATCCTAACAGAGCCCACCACAGTCCCCCCTGCAACAAAGCCCACCACAACCTCTCCCCCTCTTCTAATCAATGTCGTCCTCTGTTATTGGTTTATGGTGTCACAGGTGCCGAGTGACGATCTCCGCACCCGCCACTGACACACGGGACACGTGCCGCATCAGCCACTGACACCCGGGACACGTGCCGCATCAGCCACTGACACACGGGAACGTGCTGCACCCGCCACTGACACACAGGACACGTGCCACACCCGCCACTGACACACGGGACACGTGCCGCATCAGCCACTGACACACGGGACACGTGACGCACCCGCCACTGACACACAGGACACGTGCCGCACCCGCCACTGACACACGGGAACGTGCCGCATCCGCCACTGACACACGGGAACGTGCTGCACCCGCCACTGACACACAGGACACGTGCCACACCCGCCACTGACACTGACACGTGCCGCATCAGCCACTGACACCCGGGACACGTGCCGCATCAGCCACTGACACACGGGACACGTGACGCACCCGCCACTGACACACGGGACACGTGCTGCATCCGCCACTGACACCTGGGACACGTGCCGCATCAGCCACTGACACACGGGACACGTGACGCACCCGCCACTGACACACGGGACACGTGCTGCATCCGCCACTGACACCCGGGACACGTGCCGCATCAGCCACTGACACACGGGACACGTGACGCACCCGCCACTGACACACGGGACACGTGCCGCATCAGCCATTGACACACAGGACACGTGCCGCACCCGCCACTGACACATGGGACACGTGCTGCATCCGCCACTGACACACGGGAACGTGCCGCATCCGCCACTGACACACGGGAACGTGCCGCATCAGCCACTGACACACGGGACACGTGACGCACCCGCCACTGACACACGGGACACGTGCCGCATCAGCCACTGACACACAGGACACGTGCCGCACCCGCCACTGACACACAGGACACGTGCCGCACCCGCCACTGACACACGGGACACGTGCTGCATCCGCCACTGACACACGGGAACGTGCCGCATCCGCCACTGACACACGGGAACGTGCTGCACCCGCCACTGACACACAGGACACGTGCCACACCCGCCACTGACACACGGGACACGTGCCGCATCAGCCACTGACACACAGGACACGTGCTGCACCCGCCACTGACACACGGGACACGTGCCGCATCAGCCACTGACACACGGGACACGTGCTGCACCTGCCACTGACACACGGGACACGTGCTGCACCCGCCACTGACACACGGGACACGTGCTGCACCTGCCACTGACACACGGGACACGTGCCGCATCAGCCACTGACACACGGGACACGTGACGCACCCGCCACCACTAATACATTGGACACGTGCTGCACCCGCCACTGACACACGGGACACGTGCCGCACCCGCCACTGACCCGTGACGCACCCGCCACCACTAATACATTGGACACGTGCTGCACCCGCCACTGACACACGGGACACGTGCCGCACCCACCACTGACCCGTGACGCACCCGCCACCACTAATACATTGGACACGTGCTGCACCCGCCACTGACACACGGGACACGTGCCGCACCCACCACTGACACGTGACGCACCCGCCACCACTAATACATTGGACACGTGCTGCACCCGCCACTGACACACGGGACACGTGCCGCACCCACCACTGACACACATGCCACACCCGCCAATGACACATGGTACCTGTGCCGAACCCGCCTCTGACACACGGGACACGTGCCACACCCGCCACTGACACACGGGACAATAGCCGCTCACGACACTGGCACACGCACCGACACTGACACACGGGACAATAGCCGCTCACGACACTGGCACACGTGCCGCCACTGACACACGGGACAATAGCCGCTCACGACACTGGCACACGTGCCGCCACTGACACTCGGGACAATAGCCGCTCAAGACACTGGCACATGTGCAGCCACTGACATGTGGGACATGTGCTGCACAGACATACCAGTGACATGCGGGACACCTGCTCATATGCCACTAACACGCGGGACACATGCCACACACTCCACTAACACACTGGATTCGTGCCACACACGCCGCTAACACATAGAGCGCACTTGTGGCCAATCCATCAGTACTTGTCAGCTATGGGTATCATGAATGGAATCTCTGGGATGCAGAAATACTGTTTTATTTCCAAGGTATCATCGAAGCTCCTTTGGTACAGGGCCAGCGTGCTACTATACTGGGTGCACAGATGAATATTAACACTTGATTAGCATTAGTGATGACACAGATCTGACACTTTAACCCGTGCATTATCTGTCATTCACGTAACCTGATAAATAATCGCCCATATATTCCGGACATTTAGTAGCACATGGCACCAGAGGCATCGGCCCATATTGAACGGAAGCAGTAATCAGTATTTCTACCCTGTGTCCTTCACTATTCCGTTTGTTGTGCCAGCGGTTCCGGTGCGTCCAGCGTTATCATTCCTGCCTCGTTCCTGCACTTCCTACTGATCAGAGGATTTGTGCAACATGAGAAGTGAAAACCCTGCTCCCTGCAGGCACAAAGTCGCCTCTATCAATCACACATGTGGTGAGATACCATGACGAAGATTGGCGCGATTATATCCAGTGCGTGCACACATCAGCATATGCCCTAATCTCTGCTCCATCCAATCCTGAGAGCAGGTCTAGGTATGAAAAGAAACAAGTGTGTCCTCATATACTAACAGGATGTGGAGATCTTGTAAATAGCGAGGAACTTATAAGGAACCCATCATCTGCCTGAACCACGGGCGGCATGAATAAGAGGCTGCCTGGGTTATTGCAGCCGTGCATGGTTTACCTTGAGGCGCTGCAGCACTTCACAAAAAAAACAATTTGGAAAGTTGGCCATTGACTATTTGTCTTGGTTTACTAATCCGAGGCAGAACCCCACGGCTTGATCCCACCCTGATCCTTTTGCCTGCCAGGCAATGCCTGTATATACACATAGAGAGAGGCCTGTCTGTCAAGCAGAGGGTCCTGCCTTGGACTACTCAGCCAAGACGCATAGTCCCAGTTCAGTTTTCCAAATTACCACAGCTCAGAGCAATCACAGACCACTCCTGCCAGCGATTCTGCTGCTTCACATCAACAGAGCAGCTCTTCTTCTTCCGGGCTTCTCTATTGATGGTGCGTGACTGCTGACGTCATACTGATTGACAGCCAGCTGCTCTGTTTATGTGACGTCACCAGAAGGTGGAGGAGCAGTCCATGACCACTCTGAGCTGGCAGAGATCGGCACATAAGAAAAAGCAAAGGCCCATAAGAAAAAGCAAAATAGTCCCAGTTAACCCCGTTAATGCTGCCCATAGCTCAAGCAGCAGGAATCAGATGAATGAAAGTTGAAGAAGTTAATAAAATGGCTAAAGGGTTGTCCTCATTATTCTGGATTGACAGTTGGGACCAGCAAAATGGCGGCACAGCTTGTCTGAACAGTGCGCTCTCAGGTGCTGCTAGCAAAGGCAACATTGCCTCTTCAGCATTGTAGGAGAGCAGGAATACCAAAGCTGCCCAGATCTATCCACCCAGCCACCTTCAGAGCAGGGCTTCCAAAGTACATGGCAAAAAGCTTGAAAGTGCACGCTTCTTTCCTGTGAGATCAGGACATTTCAAAGTTGCTCGTTTCTACATGCTTCTACATACTCCATTAAAAGGGTTGTTCTAAATGAGCAACTTGTCACTTAGCTAAGAGGCATCAAAATATAGTGTTTGAACTGAGCAATGACCTGGAGCATTGTTAGTATATTGGGGTCCCTATATACAGTGGTTACGGAAAGTATTCATATCCCTTTAAATTTTTCACTCTTTGTTTCATTGTAGCCATTTGATAAATTAAAAAAAGTAATTTTTTTCTCATTAGTGTGCACTCTGCACTCCATCTTGACTGAAAAAAAACAGAAATGTAGTAATGCTTGCAATTTTATAAAAAAAAAAAACCCTGAAATATCACATGGTCATAAGTATTCAGACCCTTTACTCAGTATTGAGTAGAAGCCCCCTTTTGAGCTAGTAATGCCATGAGTCTTCTTGGGAATGATGCAACAAGTTTTTCACACCTGGATTTGGGGATCCTCTGCCATTCTTCCTTGCAGATTCTCTCCAGTTCCGTCAGGTTGGATGGTGAATGTTGGTGGACAGCCATTTTCAGGTCTCTCCAGAGATGGAGTCATTTTCTCTGTGTGCTTAGTTGTCTTGTTGGAAGGTGAACCTTCGGCCAAGTCTGAGGTTCAGAGCACTCTAAAAGAGGTTTTCATCCAGGATATCTCTGTACTTGGCCGCATTCATGTTTCCTTCAATGACAAACAGTCATCCTGTCCCTGCAGCTGAAAAACATCCCCCTAGCACAATGCTGCCACCACCATGTTTCACTGTTGGGATTGTATTGGGCAAGTGATGAGCAGTGCCTGGTTTTCTCCACACATACCGCTTAGACTTTTTGGTGATAATTCTATCTTCATCTCATCAGACCAGAGAATCTTACTTCTCAAAGTCTGGGAGGCCTTCATGTATTTTTTAGCAAACTCTATGCAGGCTTTCAAATGTCTTGCACTGAGGAGAGGCTTCCGTCCGGCCACTCTGCCATAAGGGCCAATTCTTGGAGGGCTGCAGTGATAGTTAACTTTGTGGATCTTTCTCCCATCTTCCTACTGCATCTTCTTTACCTCTCTCACCAAGGCTCTTCTCCCACGATTGCTCAGTTTGGCTGGACGGCCAGGTCTAGGAAGATTTCTGGTGGTCCCAAACTTCTTCCATTTAAGGATTATGGAGGTCTCTGTGCTCTTAGGAACCTTGAGTACTGCAGAAATTCTGTTGTAACCTTGGCCAGATCTGTGCCTTGTCACAATTCTGTCTCTGAGCTCCTTGACCAGTTCCTTTGACCTCATGATTCTCATTTGGTCTGACACGCACTGTGAGCTGTGAGGTCTTATATAGACAAGTATGTGCCTTTCCAAATCAAGTCCTATCAGTTTAAACAAAGCTGGACCCCAATAAAGGAGTAGAGCCATCTCAAGGAGTGTCACAAGGAAATGGACAGTGTGTGACTTACATATGAATGTCTGAGCAAATGGTCTGAATACTTATGACCATGTTATATTTCAGTTTTTCTTTTTTATTACATTTGCAAAAATTACTACATTTCTTAGGTGTTTTTCAGTAAAGATGGGGTGCAGAGTGTACATTAATGAGAAAAAAATGAACTTTTTGAATTTACCAAATTGCTGCAATGAAACAAAGAATGAAAAATTTAAAGGGGTATGAATAGTTTCTGTACCCACTGTATATGTATCGTGTGCAGAGTCCAGCTCTCCCAGGTTCTCCTTTCTCGCGAATATATGATTTGGCGCCGATCCTGCCATCACTCCACAATATACCAGCCATTTGTATTAAATCAGCAGCCGCCTGTCACATGGATGTGCTCTCTGTCTGCTCCGCTGATCATTCACTGTAAAATGTCAATAGATCCTCCGCATGAATAGAGCTTTCCTGTACCACCATTGATTTCCAATCGGTCTCCTTCTCATTTACCGTACTTACATCTGTAGTCCCAGAAGCTGCAGGCAATTGGGCTAAGTGAATCAAGGGGGTGAGTGGTGAGATCTTTACATGACCTCCTTGTCTTCATCTGCTCTGCATGTGGAGCTCTGCTTACCATACAGGCAAATTAGGCAGCTGCAAGGGGCAGGAGACATAATTTCCCCAAAACTCAAATCATAGGGATTGTCCAGTCTCCTGTAATAAAGCTTAACTGTTTTAGAAAGTTTCAGAAATTTTCAATATATCATGTTTTATGTCTCAGTTTCGCATCATTTTTGAAATCTCTGCTTGTTGGAAGTGAATGAGAACCTTCCTTACTCTCAGAAGATGGCCTGGTCAGGTCACTGATGTATAAATGCAGACAATCCTCTGTCCCGAGCTCTAGGGCCATACCAGGGCCTGAGTGTGAGTGTGACCCCCCAATATAAAGGCCGCTGCCCTGCAGATATCCGTATGGATAAGTCGGTGACAATAGACACAATGGATCTCCCAGTGTAGTAATCTGGGGCAGCTCTGCTCTCAGCTCCTGCGCCTCTGAGCTGCTGATAGATTATACAAAGCTGGATGCCACCTCCTGTCACCCCGTCCATTCTGCAGGGAGCGGCCTCGCCACTTCCACAAATGTCACAATTGTAGTCATCAGCGTGAAATGGCTGGCATGAGAAAAGGTGGCATCTTCCTTAATACCAGAGCCCAGGGAAGCCCTGAGGGCAGCACTTGTCACTGCGATGTCCTTGTGGACAACTCTAAGGGACGGGCTCGTATATAATGATTGCACGCACCTTCCTGTCTGCACCTCTTTAATAAAATGAGTTCTATCCAGCTGAGCAAAGCGCCAGGTCTGAGCAATGAAGGGTAGAAGGCTTGGGCTACAATGGGACCTTCTGGAATTCCACCGGTGGAATTCAGCCTATGACTGCACAATAGCATCACTCCTGTCCTCAGGTTGTGTCCAGTATTGCAGCTTATCCACATTCACTTCAATATAGCTGAGCTGCAATACCAGACATGATCCTTGGACAGGAAAAGCTGCCATGTTTGCAAACTCCTTTATCCTTTCAAGATCTCTTCTTGCTGTAATGGGCTAGAAACCTTCTTGCTTACATCTAAAGGATGAAAATCCTCCTGTCATGGCTGAGTACGGACTGCAGCTTGGACTGTTTGCCTCACACATGATTGTGGAGACTGAATACAATTGCGGAAAACCATCAGCTGTAAGAAGCGCTTGATCTGTTTTGGTATTCATTCTCTGGGTGCAAACAAGGACGTTTCCATTCAGTGAAAGCAAGCAGAATGAATGAACGAGCCTGCTTTATGCATGGGGGACAGGACAAACCTTCTGGGAGGCATTTTTTTTTCCATCCGAGAGAATCAGGCCAATGATGCTAATCACTCTGATCCGATCTTCTTGGATGTGAAGATGGAAAAACAATTTCTCCAACTTCTCCATCCTGTCCATCCGTGAAAATCGGACTCATTGACTTGTAAGGCCAAGTATGATCCGATTTATGGATGCTGCAATTTTTTTCCTTGTACCAACTCGTTCCAGGGAACGGATCAGACATGTGCACGGCCCCATAGAATGACATTGGGTTGAATGCGATCTGATGTTTTGTTGGATCACACTCAGATTAAAAACACAGTCATCTGCACGAGCCCTTACATCTGATCATATATCAAAAAAATGACCGTCACATCCAAACATGAAAAAGGTCTAAACAGGTGCTTACCCAGAGTAACCAACTCTATACAATCAAGTAAATAAGGCAGCACTCCGTAGCGCCATAGCTTGCAGACATGAAATATGAAAATTGAATTGCATTACTGCACTAGAAATATGAAAAATTGAGGCAGCTTAGTACATAAATTGGCCAATTCATGTGTACCTGGCAGCCACAGTGAGGTGCTTCTCATTGCCAGGACCTAATGCCAATCCTCTCTTAGACAGTCTGCATCTCTCTGGGAACCCTTGGCCTCAGCTGTTTTTAATTGCAGCAGGATCTTAAGGTACCTTCACACTAAGCGACGCTGCAGCGATACAGACAACGATGCCGATCGCTGCAGCGTCGCTGTTTAGTCGTTGTGTGGTCGCTGGAGAGCTGTCACACAGACGGCTCTCCAGCGACCAACGATGCCGAAGTCCCCGGGTAACCAGGGTAAACATCGGGTTACTAAGCGCAGGGCCGCGCTTAGTAACCCGATGTTTACCCTGGTTACCATTGTAAAAGTTAAAAAAAACAACACATACTCACATTCCGGTGCCCGGCGTCCGCTTCCCTGCACTCCTCCTGCATCCTGTGTCAGCGCCGAACATCTCCGGCATCTCCCACAGAGCAGAGCGGTGACGTCACCGCTCTGCTTTACGGCCGGCACTTACACAGGATGCAGGAGGAGTGCAGGGAAGCGGACGCCGGGCACCGGAATGTGAGTATGTGGGTTTTTTTTACTTTTACAATGGTAACCAGGGTAAACATCGGGTTACTAAGCGTGGCCCTGCGCTTAGTAACCCGATGTTTACCCTGGTTACCAGTGAAGACATCGCTGGATCGGTGTCACACTCACCGATTCAGCGATGTCAGCGGGAGATCCAGCGACGAAATAAAGTTCTGGACTTTCAGCAACGACCAGCGATCTCACAGCGGGATCCTGATCGCTGCTGCGTGTCAAACACAACGATATCGCTAGCCAGGACGCTATCGTTATCGTTGTAAAGTCGCTTAGTGTGAAGGTACCTTTACCCCTCCATACAGATATAGATTTTAGTCTGAAGAGGATTCATATTATGTTCCCAGAGAGATGCAGACTAAGAGAGGATTGGAATTAGGTCCTGGCAACGAGAAGCGCCTTACCGTGGCTACCAGGTACACATGAATTGGCCAATTTATGCGCTAAGCTTTCTCAATTTTTCATATTTCTAGCGCAGTAATGCAACTCAATTTTCATATTTCATGTTTGCAAGTTATAGCGCTACAGAGTGCTGCCTTATTTCTTTGCTTACATCTGATCGTGACGCATGAGGGATCCTGCATCTATTAATGGGATCTTCTGGCGGTCCGGTCCAATGCTCACCAGTACAGTCTTCCAGGAAGCAGCAGTACGTTTGCCCCCTTGTTATATAATGGGGAGGGTCTTGAACTGGAGACCCTTCCAACAGGCTCTAATAATGGAAGTAAACAGGCCGTGTGCAGCTTCTCCTTTTCTGGGGTCGGATTGTTATCTTACTTTTTTATGGGATACAATATATATAATTTTTTTTTTCTGTGGCGAGCAATTGTCCCATGACATGTCACATGACCCCGCTGATCCGCCATACTAAAGGCCATGAGACTATAGAAACTGAAAGAAATAGGATGCAATCACCGCTAAGCCCCTAATGAAAAGCAATTCATTATTAAGGTCATCCCGTACCCGGGGGCCCTGACTGGAGCTGGATATTACGGAGCTGCCACTGTTCTGCCTCCACAGTCATCTCACTGCATATCATTTAGTATTCACAGACTATGGCGGAGTCACTTCTTCCAAGGCTGCAATCACCATTGGACCCTGCAGGAATTGTCAGTCCTTCCTTTATATTTTCCATTCCTCTTAAATGCACTGGCTCAAAAAACTGCACTCAGACCTCCTCTGTATGGTACAAGTGCTGCTGGGGAGCAATGGTGGAGGCACAGCATGATGTCCTGGCCTCCAATAGACCTAGGTTTCAGAGTCAGACCAACATGGCCACCATTTCTGCTCCTGTGGGGGCTCCTAACCACCCCCTTTTATTGCTTGTGACTCCCTTGCACCTTTCCACTGAGATTCCCACATAAGCCAAGATAGATATAAAGCTTCATTCTTTTATAAAACGTTTCGCAACTTTCTAAAAGACTTGGTGAACCTTTTCCTAAGACCTCTGTTTGCTTTTAGAGAATGGATATGTCCTAGTGTGAATCCAGTGGCTGAATTCCCCGCCATACCCTGCAGCTAATACTTTACACAGCTGAGGGTTTGGTGCTGTAGTGTTAGACTAGAAAATAATAATCAGCAGCACAATCTCTATTATTTGTTACATTTTATTTGCACTAATACAATGTATCAGTCTGAAGACAAAGAGAAGTGACTGCTGGATACAATAGTAACAAACCTTCAGCTGTGGAAAGGCTCAGGCTAGTGCTGCTCTATAGTCTCTGGTCTCATAGGTGCAAACAGGAGTGTTTTCAGTCACTGAGAGCAAGCAGAGGGATGAGAAAGTACAACAGAAAGCAGAAGAGAAACTGGCAGAACTAGAATCAGGGAATGGAAGAGTGCAAGGAACAAAGAAGAAGAGGAGTGAGGAAGCAGAGAAAGGAAGAGGAGGGAGGGAGGAAGGGAAGAGGGAGAAGAGGAATGAAAGGGAAGAAGCAGAGAAGGAAAGAAGATGAAGAAAAAGAATGTAGGAGGAGGGAGGAAGAGAAGATGGAGAGGAGGAAGGAAGGAGAAAAATGAGGAAGGAAAGATGGAGATGAAGGATGGTGAATAAAGAAGAGAGGAAGAAGAGGAAGAGGGAGAGAGGGAAAGGAAGAAGAGGAGGAGGAAGAGATGAGGGAGATGATGAAAGGGGCCAAAAAGGAGGAAGGGAAGAAGGAGAGGAGGAAGGAAGGGAAAGAAAGGAGGAGAAAGCAAGGAAAGGAAAGGGAGGAAGACGGGGAAGAGGGAGAGGAGGGAGGATGGAAAGTAAGAAGGAAGAAAAGAAGGTAGATAGCAGGGAATGGAGGAAGGGAAGAAGGATAGGATGTAGGAAGTAAAGAAAGGAGGAAGGGAAGAAAGAGGGATAGGAGAGAGAAGGGAAGAGGGAAAGAAGGGAGGAAGAAGAGAAAGGAGGAAGTTGAAGAAGAGGGAGGGAGCAGAAAAAGGAAGGAGGAAAGAGGAGGAAGAGAAGAAGGAGGAAAGAAGGGGAAGAATAAAGAGGAATAGGAGGAGGGAGGGGGCAGGGAAACTAGGGAGGAACAGGGGAGAGAGAAGCAAAGGAAGGAGAGAAGAAGAGGGAGAAAGAGAGGAGAGGGACAGAAACAGAAAGAAGGGGGGAATATGATGAGAGAGGAAGCAAGGAAGTAAGTAGAGAAGATGGAGGGAAGGAGAAGGGAAAGAAGGAAGGAAGAAAATGAAGGAGGGAAGAGAAAGCATGAGAGAGATGAAGGAAGCAAGGAGGGAAAGAGAAAAGGGAGGAAGATTGGGAAGAAGAGAGAAAATGAGCAAGGAAAGATGGATGAAATCAGGCACAAAACCCATCTATCCCCCTGGAGGCAACTGAGTGCTGTGCTGGGACTTTTGGTTCCACAATGCCTGTGGCCATACTGTAGGCTGTGTGCATAGACCATGGATCTGGTAAATGTTTGCATTATTTTTACATTGCTCACTTGCTCAGCCAATCTTCCGATCTGTATTCCCAGAGGCTGGTGTGACTTGCTGGGACCTATGCTTCCACAACCAGTGCTAGTTACAAATACCAGCTGTAGTACCATGCTCGTCACCGGTTGGCGACACTGGTGCGGACCCCCTGCCCTCCCAGATCTCAGATCAGTCGGCTAGGCGCTATCCCTTTAATGCTAAGGCCTGCCAATGAGACCTGATTGTGATTGGACTGCACAGACGTCAATCCTGCAGGACATCCAATCCGCCTTGAGCAGGGGGCGTTCCCGAGCAGCCGCCGCTCCGGCGCTCAGTGCAGGAGGCGGCGGTGGCTGCGGAGCTTCAGCACCAGGGACAGCGGCGGCGTCATGCCCGGAGCCCGCGGCGCGGAGCACAGCCATCCCCTCAGCCCCCACTGATGCTGCCTCAGCCCCTTACACCTGCCCGCCGTGTATGAGGAGATCACCGCGGGGACATGGCTGACAGAACGGCGCCCAACTGCCACCTCCGGCTGGAGTGGGTGTACGGCTACCGGGGCCACCAGTGCCGGAACAACCTGTACTATACGGCGGCCAAGGAGATCGTCTACTTCGTGGCGGGGGTCGGGGTGGTCTACAACACCCGGGAGCACAAACAGAAATTCTACCTGGGCCACAACGATGATATCATCAGGTACCGAGGAAGAAGGGGTTAACGGGGGGCAGAGCAGGAACAGACCAGACCCCTAACAGGCACCAGCCTAAAGAGACCCCTAACAGAGGCACCAGCCTAAAGAGACCCCTAACAGAGGCACCAGCCTAAAGAGACCCCTAACAGGCACCAGCCTAAAGAGACCCCTAACAGAGGCGCCAGCTTAAAGAGACCCCTAACAGGCACCAGCCTAAAGAGACCCCCTAACAGAGGCACCAGCCTAAAGAGACCCCTAACAGAGGCACCAGCCTAAAGAGACCCCTAACACAGGCACCAGCCTAAAGAGACCCCTAACAGAGGCGCCAGCTTAAAGAGACCCCTAACAGAGGCACCAGCCTAAAGAGACCCCTAACAGAGGCACCAGCCTAAAGAGACCCCTAACAGAGGCACCAGCCTAAAGAGACCCCTAACAGAGGCACCAGCCTAAAGAGACCCCTAACAGAGGCACCAGCCTAATGAGACCCCTAACAGAGGCACCAGCCTAAAGAGACCCCTAACAGAGGTACCAGCCTAAAGAGACCCCCTAACAGGCACCAGCCTAAAGAGACCCCTAACAGAGGCACCAGCCTAATGAGACCCCTAACAGAGGCACCAGCCTAAAGAGACCCCTAACAGAGGTACCAGCCTAATGAGACCCCTAACAGAGGCACCAGCCTAAAGAGACCCCTAACAGAGGCACCAGCCTAAAGAGACCCATAACAGAAGCGCCAGCCTAAAGAGACCCCTAATAGAGGCGCCAGCCTAATGAGACCCCTAACAGAGGCACCAGCCTAAAGACACCCCTAACAGAGGCACCAGCCTAAAGAGACCCCTAACAGAGGCAACAGCCTAATGAGACCCCTAACAGAGGCACCAGCCTAAAGAGACCCATAACAGAAGCACCAGCCTAAAGAGACCCCTAATAGAGGCGCCAGCCTAAAGAGACCCCTAACAGAGGCGCCAGCCTAAAGAGACCCCTAACAGAGGCACCAGCCTAAAGAGACCCCTAACAGAGGCAACAGCCTAATGAGACCCCTAACAGAGGCGCCAGCTTAAAGAGACCCCTAACAGAGGCGCCAGCCTAATGAGACCCCTAACAGAGGCACCAGCCTAATGAGACCCCTAACAGAGGCACCAGCCTAAAGAGACCCCCAACAGAGGCACCAGCCTAAAGAGACCCCTAACAGAGGCACCAGCCTAATGAGACCCCTAACAGAGGCACCAGCCTAAAGAGACCCCTAACAGAGGTACCAGCCTAAAGAGACCCCCTAACAGGCACCAGCCTAAAGAGACCCCTAACAGAGGCACCAGCCTAATGAGACCCCTAACAGAGGCACCAGCCTAATGACACCCCTAACAGAGGCACCAGCCTAAAGAGACCCCCTAACAGAGGCACCAGCTTAAAGAGACCCCTAACAGAGGCACCAGCCTAAAGAGACCCCTAACAGAGGCACCAGCCTAATGAGACCCCTAACAGAGGCAACAGCCTAATGAGACCCCTAACAGAGGCACCAGCCTAAAGAGACATCTAACAGGCACCAGCCTAAAGAAACCCCTAACAGAGGCACCAGGCTAAAGAGACCCCTAACAGAGGCAACAGCCTAAAGAGACCCCCTAACAGAGGCACCAGCCTAAAGAGACCCCTATCAGAGGCACCAGCCTAAAGAGACCCCTAATGAATAGACCACCTAATAGCTGTATCAATCCTCAATAGTGCCATCGATGGTGGCAGAGACCCCTAATAGCAGTACCGACACTCAATAGCACTCTCAATGTTTTCAGAGACCACTTAATAGCTGTATCAATCCTCAGTAGTGCCATTGACACTCAGAGACCCCCTAATAGCAGAACCAACCCTCAATAGTACCATTTGTGGTGGTAACTTATACCCAATTCAAGAGAGTCCAAAGACCGCAAGAGGGGGGCACGTGCCAATTAAGGTGTCCTTACTGGTTTCCCATCTGAGAGTGGCCAAAGACCAATAGGTGCATCCTGCCCCAACGGTGCCTTCTGTGGTGATACTTAGGTACAGGCCAAATAGAATATTCCCCTTCAAGGGATTCTTCATGGCACCCGAACAGCTGAGACCCCCTAGTAGTGATTATGTCTCCAAAAGTGTCTCCAAGGCTAATAATAATTATATAATGTAATCTATGGTTTATTAGAAGTTGTGGATAAGCTCATGCTGTATATTATAGGGGATATATTCTGTAGTCTGTGCTATATTATAATCTTTGAATACACAACTAGGGATAAATAGAGAAATGGAGGGCACCGCAAAAGACAGAGGGTTCACTGTGGGCTTGTAGCTGAACACAAAAAAAGAAAAAGAAAGATCATGCCCACATGAATAGGAACACCTCTATGATGGTATGAAAATATAGTTTTTATTAGATTTTGGCAAGAAACCTCAAAATACGCACACATGTGCACACAAAAAACACAACATAATGGTTAAAAACACTTAAAAAATGCAAATATGCAAAAACACTGCCCAAATATATGTATACATGTCATATCCCAAGGTGGGGAGAATGACAACCCACAAAACATAAACTTCCCACAATAGAATGACTACAATAGGCTGACTACACAGATGGAAATGACGCACAGATCAATATTGCAATACCATACATTCCCCTAATAAGGTGCATAATTATTGTGCAGAAAATGACAAAATTGTCAAGGCTTGACAGGCACCAGCCTAAAGAGACCCCTAACAGAGGCACCAGCCTAATGAGACCCCTAACAGAGGCACCAGCCTAATGACACCCCTAACAGAGGCACCAGCCTAAAGAGACCCCCTAACAGGCACCAGCCTAAAGAGACCCCTAACAGAGGCACCAGCCTAATGACACCCCTAACAGAGGCACCAGCCTAAAGAGACCCCTAACAGAGGTACCAGCCTAAAGAGACCCCCTAACAGGCACTAGCCTAAAGAGACCCCTAACAGAGGCACCAGCCTAATGACACCCCTAACAGAGGCACCAGCCTAAAGAGACCCCCTAACAGTATCATTACTTTCTTTCCCTGAGGAAGCCGCTATTTTGGCGGCGATACGCGTGGGAGCCTATCCCACACTCTGCTTCCCCATTGCACTACAAACCTTTTTACATGGCTTTGGACTGTGGGTATGACGGGGGTGTCCTTGCATATTGGATTGAGGTTGTGGGTCTATACGTTGTTTAGTTCCCCCTCTCCCTCCCCCCTCCCCCCTCCGCAGGTCCCATGTATACCATCATTGAGACATTCATATATACATATATGTTTGGTCATTCTTTCAAACTTTGAATTGTCTCATTTATCATTGGTACGCTCTTGTTTATATTCTTTACATTGGGCATAAGCCACGTATTCAAGCCTTGACAATTTTGTCATTTTCTGCACAATAATTATGCACCTTATTAGGGGAATGTATGGTATTGCAATATTGATCTGTGCGTCATTTCCATCTGTGTAGTCAGCCTATTGTAGTCATTCTATTGTGGGAAGTTTATGTTTTGTGGGTTGTCATTCTCCCCACCTTGGGATATGACATGTATACATATATTTTGGCAGTGTTTTTGCATATTTGCATTTTTTAAGTGTTTTTAACCATTATGTTGTGTTTTTTGTGTGCACATGTGTGCGTATTTTGAGGTTTCTTGCCAAAATCTAATAAAAACTATATTTTCATACCATCATAGAGGTGTTCCTATTCATGTGGGCATGATCTTTCTTTTTCTTTTTTTTTTGTAATCTTTGAATACAGCGCCTTGAAAAAGTCTTCATACCCCATGAACTTTTTCACAATTTATTACATTACACCCTGAGGCAGTGAGGGGGATCATATGCGAGGGTCGATATATATCCCCAGGATGCGGACGGAGTTTTATTAGACCCGCTGGAGTGCCGTGTATTCACAGCAGGACGCCTGTGAGTCACAAGGCAAAGTAAAAGTAAGCGTGGACCTGGTCAAGCTATTTGGCCAAGGCAACGTTCAGGAAAAACTGGTAAGGGCTTTTATTTTTGAAGTGGACTACAAGATGGTAGTGGGGCGGTCCGCTTCCTCCAAGCTGGGTCTTACAGGTGGCCCATGGCCACAGATTCCAATTAAAAACTCTTCAGTATAGGGTTTGAGCGTGTCAGTGTGTGTTTGCAAGTAGCAGAGCAGGTGGCTCTGCAGCGTCCAGCCTGTGTGTTAACACAGAGCCAAGAGCAGTGAACGCCTGGCACCCCGCAGCATGATACGGTGGTGCAGCCACCTTCGGCAACTGGTCTGGTGTACGGACTGTTGTGATGCCCCAGCTGCGATCTGGAGGACACCGTGTGCTGTGCACTGTGTGAGTTGTGTGGACATTAAACACGTTTGCTGTGAACTTTCCTGTGGTTCCTGCCTACCTGTCACACTGCACCAACCCCGCTGCACAAAAACCCACAAACTTAGATATATTTTATTTGGATTTTCTATGACACCAACGCAAAGTAACAATTATTTGCGTAAAGGATATTATATAAGGTTTTCTAAATTATTTAATAAATATAAATCAGATCAGTGTGAGGTGCATTTATATTCATCCCCCTGTAGTCTGATCCACCTAAATAAAATCCTGAGTGACCAATCGCCTCTAGAAGTCACATAATTAGTACATTGTTTCCCCCTGGATGTGATTTCTTCTCAGTGTAACTACAGCTGTTCTGTGAAGGCCTCAGAGGTTTCTGTGAGAACATTTGGGATCAAACAGCATCATGAAAACCAGGGAGCTCACCAGACAGGTTAGGGATAAATCTGTGAAGAGAAACGCAGGGTTAGGTTATAAAAAAGTAGCCCAAGCTCTGAATATCTCACGGAGCATCAATCCATCATCCAAAAATGGAAGGAGTATGGCACAACTGCAAACCTACCAAGACATGGCCGTCCACCTAACCTGACATCCCAAGTAAGGAGAGCAATAATCAAGAGAAGAGGCCAAAGGTCACTAGTGTAGCTGCTGAGATCCTCAGCTCAGGGGCGATGACTATTAGTCGTGTACTGCACAAATCTGGCCTCTATGGAAGAGTGGGAAACAGAAAGACATAAGAAGAAAGGGACACATCAAGAATGTGGAAAAAGGGGCTCTAATCAGAAGAGACCAAAGGAAAACTTTTTGGGCTAAATGCAAAATTCTATGTGTGGCGGAAAACTAACACTGGACATAACCCTGAAAACACCATCCCCATCGTCACACATGGTGATCGCAGCATCCTGCTGTGTGGAGGATTTTCTTCAGCAGAGGCAGGGAGCTAGTCAGAGTTGATGGAAGAAAACCTGTTAGAGGCTGCAGAATTCTTGAGATTGGGGTGTAACTTCAGCTTCCAGCAGGACAACAACCCTAAACATCCTGCCGGAGCTTATTATAGGGAGTATATTCTGTAGTCTGTAATATATTATAAGCTATGTGTCACCCTCATATCGAGCATAGGAGCACGGTTTCACTATGATTTGTGAGTCGGGGCCATGGTAAGAAGAGCTGACGCTCCCTTTCTCCCATTTGCTCTACGACCCCTGCGCTGTGATGCAGCCGCCGCCAGTGATGTGGTCAGTGCGAATATAAAACAACTACTTTGTGTGGTGACACTTTCCTGTCCCTTTGTAATTAGGCTCTTCCTGACTTCAAAGCAACATAGCCAAAGTCCTAGACTTTGTGGGACCACGAATCAGATATCAATATTGGGTTTTTAGTGACGGATGTAGGTTTTGTAGATATTGGAATCAAATTGTCTGCATTGTCGCGTAGCGCTGAACACAACACATTCACTTGCATCACAGGGTGGTTTGCGCATTAGCCCAGTATTAATATCGGCCAGGTGGATGGAGTTGTATATGACATGTTTCATGTATAGAAAGCTAAACTCATGATAGGAATCATGACATTAATATCTCTCGCCTGAGAACTCCAGGGGGCCAGAAATTCTTAAGATCAGTCATTCTATAATTTTTGGTACTTGAGCCCCTATCTTAGGTCACCAGGGGATGTCGGTGGGGGGGAGACTGGTACCTGATAAAAGGTTCTGGCCTAGATCCCATGTACACTGCTGGGCGATACAGAAGGCTGTAAGGACTGCTCCATTTTCTAAACGTAGAGCTCCCCTCCACAAGATCTGTGCTATTGCTATAACATCAGGTCTAGTAACTTTCTTTTGTTTATCCATTGTTTTTATATCACTGTACGTATATACAGTACTTTATTGTCCTGTCCCCTTTGTTACATCTCTAGTATATTTTTACAAGCGCAACCTAATTGTTGGATTAACTCTATAAAATGTAAAAGCTTTCCTCTTGCTCTATAAACCGCACCCCTGAAGCCTCGTGAGTAGTGTTGAGCATTCCGATACCGCAAGTATCGGGTATCGGCCGATACTTGCGGGTATCGGAATTCCGATACCGAGATCCGATACTTTTGTGGTATCGGGTATCGGTATCGAAACAACATTAATGTAATAATGTGTAAAAGAGAGAATTAAAATAAAAAATATTGCTATACTCACCTCTCCGACGCAGCCTGGACCTCAGCGAGGGAACCGGCAGCGTTGTTTGCTTAAAATTCGCGCGTTTACTTCCTTACTTGAAGTCCCGGCTTGTGATTGGTCGCGTGCCGCCCATGTGGCCGCGACGCGACCAATCACAGCAAGCCATGACGTAATTTTAGGTCCTTCAGGATTTTAAAATTACGTTCTGGCTTGTGATTGGTCGCGTCGCGGTCACATGGGCGACGCGACCAATCACAAGCCGTGACGTCACGGGAGGCTGGACACGCGCGCATTTTTCCCTTTGCAGAGAAGCAGCCTCAAGGCATGATTTTGCCACCCCCATGCTTCACAGTAGGTATGGTGTTCTTTGGATGCAACTCAGCATTCTGTCTCCTCCAAACATGATGAGTTTTGTTTCTACCAAACAGTTCTACTTTGGTTTGATCAGACCATATGGCATTCTCCCAATACTCTTTGGGATAATCCAAATGCTTTCTAGCAAACTTCAGACCGGCCCGGACATGTACTGGCTTAAGCAGAGGGACACGTCTGGCACTGCAGGATCTGAGTCCCTGGCGGCGTAGTGTGTTACTGATGGTAGCCTTTGTTACGGTGGTCCCAGCTCTATGCAGGTCATTTACTAGGTCCCCCCATGTGGTTCTGGGATTTTTGCTCACCAATCTTGCGATCATTTTGACCCCACAGGGTGAGATCTTGCGTGGAGCCCCAGATCGAGGGAGACTATCAGTGGTCTTGTATGTCTTCCATTTTTCCAACAGTTGATCAACCAAGCTGCTTGTCTATTGCAGATTCAGTCTTCCCAGCCTGGTGCAGGACTACAATTTTATTTCTGGTGTTTTTTGACAGCTCTTTGGTCTTCACCATAGTGGAGGTTGGAGTGTGACTGTTTGAGGTTGTGGACAGGTGTCTTTTATACTGATAATCAGTTCAAACAGGTGTCCTTACTACAGGTAATGAGTGGAGGACAGAGGAGCCTCTTAAAGGGAACCTGTCACCCTCAAAATCGAAGGTGAGCTAGTCCCACCGGCATCAGGGGCTTATCTACAGCATTCTGGAATGCTGTAGCTAAGCCCCCAATGTAACCTGAAAGATGAGAAAAAGAGGTTAGATTATACTCACCCAGGGGCGGTTCCTGTACGATGGGCGTCGCGGTCCGGTCCGGGGCCTCCCATTTTCTTACGATGACGTCCTCTTCTTGTATTCACGCTACGGATCCGGCGAAGGCGTACTTGTCTGCCCTATTAAGGGCAGAGCAAAGTACTGCATTGCGCAGGCGCCGGGCCTCTCTGACCTTTCCCGGCGCCTGCGCATTGCAGTACTTTGCTCTGCCCTCAACAGGGCAAACAAAGTACGCCTGCGCCAGAGCCGCAGCGGGACTACAAGAAGAGGACATCATCATAAGAAGATGGGAGGCCCCGGACCGGACCACGACGCCTATCGGACCGGACCGCAGCGGGACCGCCCCTGGGTGAGTATTATCTAACCTCTTTTTCTCATCTTTCAGGATACATCGGGGGCTTATCTACAGCATTCCAGAATGTTGTAGATAAGCCCCTGATGCTGGTGGGCTTAGCTCACCTTCGATTTTGGGGGTGACAGGTTCCCTTTAAAGAAGAGGTTACAGGTCTGTAAGAGCCAGAAATCTTGCATGTTTTTAGGTGACCAAATACTTATTTTTCCACCATAATTTGCAAAATAAATCTTGCCAAATCAGACAAGGTGATTTTCTGGATTTGTTTTCTCATTTTGACTCTCATAGTTGTGGTCTACCTATGATGTCAATTACAGGCCTCTCTCATCTTTTTAAGGGAGAGAACTTGCACAATTGGTGACTGACTAAATACTTTTTTCCCCACTGTATCTGTACACTTTGCTTCTTTCTGTAACCTGTGGGTGTACAAATGTTGTGTGACTGCAGGTCTCATCGTTATAGCTAGGCTGCAGCTTTTGGGAAGATGCTGGGAGTGTTGTTTCCCCATAGCCGGAGCTCCGCAGGCTGCAGAGCGGTGTATGTGAGCTGCTGCGCTGTATGTGCAAGCGCTGCAGAACGTGTATACAGGACATATAGGATGTCTGTATCTCCGTGCGCTCCTGCCCCTGTATACATATAACATGTGATGGAGGCACAGGGGGATTGTGTGGCCTCCTCACAGCTGGTGTGCAGAGCCCAGACTGCTCCCGTGTATAAGGTTACTGCCGCACACAGATCACTTTACTGCTGCCTAACCGCACACAGGTCTATCCGCCCATCTATCTATCTAGCTATCTATCTATCTGTGACCACACAGCATTTTATGTCAACCAGACATCTATTTTCAGAAAGCACGGAGTAATATGTTATCTATATGTTGACTTTTAAATTTATGCGTTTGTTCTGTTGCTCAAGAGCCATACACTGTTGTCATATGAGTGTTAAATGTTGATTTTTCATATTTTTGAATGGCTAATGTTTGCCTCTTATATCAGCTCCTACAATTTATTGTCTGCTATTTTTGCAAGACAGTGAAGCAGGGTCATTGAACAATGGATTGGTCCTGTGGCTTGTTGTCTTGCAAGACAGAGGAGTAAAACTATGCAAATTGATTAAATAGTCAAACAATACGAGTTAATCTTATCACATCTTCCTCTTGACCTCTGGATACGGGCTTGAAGGACAACAGTTGTGAGCTTCATAAATGCTATATGCCTCTAACAATATATATCCGAACAGCCAAGAGATCTAGAGATCCAAAGAACCAGAGACTCTTTACAAAACCACAGCCAGGAACACTCTACAGCAGTGTTCCCCAACTTCGGTCCTTAAGAGCCACCAACAGGTCATGTTTAGAGGATTTCCTTAGCATTGCACAGGTTATTGAATGCTTGCCTGTCCAGGTGATGCAATTATCACCTGTGCAATACTAAGGAAATCCTGAAAACATGACCTGTTGGTGGCTCTTGAGGACTGGAGTTGGGGAACACTGCTCTACAGGATAGCTGCCAGATCATGGCTCCATCACGATGGAAAAGGATGTGACATTGTACAAGATGCCATCGTAGAGGACCACGACCCCGACTGAAAGAATACAGATCTGCTTTATTGACCATCACTGAACCATGTATACGTTTGGGATAGTAAGGATATGGACCCACCGGTCACATGAGCCCCATGGAAATGTTCGGAGAAGCCAGATGTGACCCTCTGGTCTCCTGACCTTGTATCTCACTGGACTTTCATCTTCCTAAGCTTGTCGTTACCTCCTCTCTGTGTCTGCCACAGGTGGGGTAGTCGGCCTTGGAAGCTCTGAAGTCACAGCTGCTCTTATCCTGGCGAGTGAGTCAGTGGAAGGCTGAGACTCTGTAATTTGCACCATCGTGGGTGTCTTGCTGGGACTGTTTTGTGGTTCAATAAATTATTGTCACACTGCTTTACCCTCAGCTTGTGTTATCTGAGTAGTATTACGCCCATGGTAAAAGGAGAGCGGGCGTTCTGTAGGATGATCCCTGGTCCATGTGGTTTCGGCTAATGGACCAGGGCACCCGCTGATACCCCGTGTTTCCACACAATGTATCTGTATCTATGTCTGTCTTTCTTGATATGACTGCACTTCTTGTGTTAGGACAGACACAGGACTCAGTTGATTACTCCCTTCACCCTCGGGCCCTGGCTGTTAGGGTCCCATTGATCTGAGGTCTGTAAACTCCTCGGGCCAAGTTTTGGTGGCCGGGATCCTCCTTGTGGACGACTTTTCCGATAGAGAGTCCCTAGTAAATGTTTCTGTAATGATCTGAAGGGAACCCGACACGTATGTGCAGTGCATCCAGCAACCATGACAGTGCTGTAATCCTTCATTCTTCCTCTGGGGGCGCTGCAAGGATTGAGCACATATTGCCACTGATTGCTGGGGGCCCCGGGAGCTGATTTCTTATTTTCCACTTGTGTGCAATGATTATAGATTCTCATTGTCTGATTGATTTGACATTGTCAAGTGGTTGCTGTCTGTGAATGGTGTTATGGCTGCCAGCGAAGGTGCACTGTGCTCTGCCATCATGTCCTTAGCCCGGGCACAAAACTCAGACATCATATTGTGCCCAATGTCCGTGCAGAGATGACTTATGGCCAGGGTGGTGGACATCCATTGTAACTGTAAGAATGAATCCACAGTGTCAAATTTCACCCTGTGAAGAATGGCGTTGTAGTAAATGTAGTCGTCTGCCATATGCACAAGCACACGGTCCGAGTACAGCATGTTATGATCGCAATATATGTGAACAGAGCAAGAATAGTACCCGGGCGAGCCACATGACTGCTCACACCATCACACAGCACTGTGCAAACAGGACGGAGACTGTTTACATGCAGGGTGTTATGTGAGCTCAACGCCACAAAAGGTTCAAAACCAGAGAAAACACCTGAATTAGCAAACCACAAACCCTCAATTCATCACACCAGTAAATTGTCAAATCGAAGATGCTTAATTTATCATGGGTATTACAATTTAGGTGTCAAATAAGTGAGGGGTGTGGTCTGGGGTCTGATAATTTAGGGGTCTGGGTCTGATAAAGTATGGCTAATTAGTGAGGGGTTTGACAATTTTGGATCTGGTCTGGGGTCTGATAATTTGGAGGTCTAGGGTACGATAAATGAGGAGTTTGTTAATTTAGGGTTTGGTCTAGGGCGTGATAATTTAGAAGTCCAATAGTTTACGAGCTGGGGTCTGATATTGTCGGGTCTGGGCTGGGTCTAGCAATATAGTGGTCTGTTCTAGGGTCTGATATTTTCTGGTCCGGGCCGGGTCTAATAATATAGTGGTCTGTTCTAGGGTCTGATATTATCGGGTTCAGGATGGGTCTAATAATATAGTGGCCTGTTCTAGGGTCTGATATTGTCGGGTCCGGACCGGGTCTAATAATATAGTGGTCTGTTCTAGGGTCTGATATTGTCGGGTCCGGGCTGGGTCTAATAATATAGTGGTCTGTTCTAGGGTTTGATATTGTCAGGTTCGGGCCGGGTCTAATAATATAGTGGTCTGTTCTAGGGTCTGACATTATCGGGTCCGAGCCGGGTCGAATTGTCACAGGTGTGTCGGAGGCTGCAGACAGTCGCACAGCATCTGGCTGCAGAAGGTCTCTGCGGTTGGCTTTGCAAATGCCTTCCTATTCCTTCAAACTCTTAGACCCAGCAGCAACCTCTGCCCGGGTCTAATTGCCACACCTGGATTGAGTGTTTATAGACTCCCAGTCTGCTTCTGGGAATCGCCGATGATATTTCCATTTCCCCCTGTTGAGGCTTAGAGCTATAGCGGTCAGCTGTCTTCCTCTTTGGTGGTGCTGGAGGACATCTGTGTTACCTCACTGAGTGTACTCAAGCTATGTGTTTCTCTTGTTTGTCTAGCCAAGCTGTCTTTAGTTATAGTGGGGATTGACTAGTGCATACCCCGTCCTCCCCTAAGCAGGTCTTATTGCCAGGGTCAGGCAGGGATTAGGTTCCTGCTCAGCGATAGGTGCAGAATCTATATAGGGTCGTTTAGGGCAGACAGGGTGACTTTAGTTCTGCCTAGGGGTCCCCACTTCCCACTTCCCTAGTGTTGGGCTCCCTTCCTCTCATCCCTTCGTGTTGCACTTAGTCTTTCCTACACTGTGCGTGACATTATCACCATCCATGCATATTTAAAGGGAACCTGTCACCCCCTGAAAGATAAGAAAAACAGGTTATATTATACTCACCCAGGGGTGGTCCCGGTTCGGTTCAGGTCCGATGGGTGTCGCGGTCTGGGTCCGGCGCCATCTTCATGCGATGACGTCCTCTTCTTTTCTTCCTGCTGCGGCTCCTGCGCAGGCGTACTTTCTCTGCCCTTTCCCGGCGCCGGGAAAGGTCAGAGAGGCCCGGCGCCTGCGCACTGAAGTACTTTGCTCTGCCCTCCACAGGGCAGATTAAGTACGCCTGCGCAGCTGCCGCGGCAGGAAGAAAAGAGGACGTCATCGCATGAAGATGGGAGGCGCCGGACCCGGACAGTGACTCCCATCGGACCCGAACCGAATCGGGACCGCCCCTGGGTGAGTATAATCTAACTTGTTTTTCTTATCTTTCTGGGTACATCGGGGGCTTATCTACAGCATTACTGAATGCTTTAGATAAGCCCCTGATGCCGTTGGCTGCAGCTCATTCTCAAATTTTGGGATGACAGGTTCCCTTTAAGGAAAAAAAAATCTGCCATGTGGTTTTATTTGTGTCTGTTTTTTGGGTGTGTTTTTTATTCTTCTCCCTTAGTATGGATCCAGTCGCAGGGGTGACAGAGCAGCTACGCTGTCTCTTTTCTGGAGGTGAATGACCTCCTTTATGAGGTTCAGCGACAGCGGCTGCAGGTCACTGATGTTGGGATCTCTGCAGGTAGGCCGGTCCCACCTGGACCCAAGGTTGCTCTACCAGACAGGTTTCCTGGAGAAAGAGACAAGTTTTTTGTGTTTAAGGAAGCTTTCAAACTTTAAACTTCATCCTCACTCCTTCTGGCTCTAGCCCTTATCTATGATGAACCTTACCGAGTTGCCTTGGCTGAGTCCACGTTGCATCGCCTTCAACAGGGGGTCGGTCAGTGGAGATGTATAGCTCAGAATTCCGCAGGTGGGCAACTGATACTAAGTGGAATGACCTGTCCCTCAGAAGCCAATTTCTTCAGGGTCTCACTGAAAGGTTGAAGGATGCATTAGCAGTGGACGAAACCCCAGAGTCCTTTGAGGCTGCTTTGTTGTTGGCTATACGTGTTGCCAGACACCTTCGGGATAGGTGGGTGAGACAACCTGTCCCGGAGACTCTTATTTGGGGTATTGCCCCTTTGCCAGGGGAGCAGTCTAGCGGTGAATCCATACGGGAGAGGGTGGAAGAACCCATAAAGTTAGGGGGTGCCTCTATATTGTAAATTTCCCGTGTTGTTTGCAAAAAAGGGTGTGTGGGGTTTTTTTGTGGAAAAAAGGGACTTTTTATTGGGGTCTGTCCTTTGATGCCTAAACAAAGGGAGACTCGTTTAACCCTTGGTAGTCTGGAGTGGAAGAAGCAAGCAAGGTGTGCATCTATCGTCAACCTGCAGTTCCTGGTTTGTCCTGACAACAGAGGTGGTGCTGGAGAGCAAAACCAAGGAGATTTCTGTGTTTGTTGACAGTGGAGCTGTAGTGAGTATGGTTGATACTGAGTTTGCCAGAACCCACGGGCTGGTTTTCTGTGCTTTAGCCATCGACTCAGCGCCACTTGCACAGAAAGCTCTGATTCAGATTGTACATAATGTAAAGGTACCTTCACACGAAGCGACGCTGCAGCGATAGCGACAACGATGCCGATCGCTGCAGCGTCGCTGTTTGATCGCTGGGGAGCTGTCACACAGACCGCTCTCCAGCGACCAACGATGCCGAGGTCCCCGGGTAACCAGGGTAAACATCGGGTTGCTAAGCGCAGGGCCGCGCTTAGTAACCCGATGTTTACCCTGGTTACCAGCGTAAAAGTAAAAAAAACAAACAGTACATACTCACCTGCGCGTCCCCCAGCGTCTGCTTCCTGACACTGACTGAGCTCCGGCCCTAACAGCAGAGCGGTGACGTCACCGCTGTGCTTTCACTTTCACTTTAGGGCCGGTGCTCAGTAAGTGTCAGGAAGCAGACGCTGGGGGACGCGCAGGTGAGTATGTGCTGTTTGTTTTTTTTACTTTTACGCTGGTAACCAGGGTAAACATCGGGTTACTAAGCGCGGCCGTGCGCTTAGCAACCCGATGTTTACCCTGGTTACCAGTGTAAAATATCGCTGGTATCGTTGCTTTTGGTGTCAAACACAACGATACACGGCGATCGGACGACTAAATAAAGTTCTGGACTTTATTCAGCGACCAGCGACATCACAGCAGGATCCTGATCGCTGCTGCGTGTCAAACGAAACGATATCGCTAGCGAGGACGCTGCAACGTCACAGATCGCTAGCGATATCGTTACAAAGTCGTTTCGTGTGAAGGTACCTTAAGACTGAGGGTGGGGTTGGTTTATTGTGAGATAATTCCTTACTATGTCCTGGACGGTCTTCCCACCCCAATTGTATTGGGTCTTCCCTGGTTAGTGAAACATACTGTAATCCGTTGGTTCATTGGCAAGCCAGGGAGGTCATTGAGTGGGGGGATTACTGTCATGAGAACTTTTTAAATATTTCTCTTTCTTCAGTCTCTGCAGCAAGGGGGGGGAACCTCAGGCCCCAGGGCCATTTACGGCCCTCGATGACCTTTTATCAGGCCGCCAAGCAGATTCTCAGGGACCGCATTCTTGGGCAGGGAGCGGTATTTTTATTGCCACAAGTTCATTAATTTCTTCTTGCTCTGTTAGCCCACACAGTGTTCACTACTGAATATTGAAGGACATGCAATGAAAGATTATGTCCTGACTCCAGTGCCAGGGTCAGGATGTACTTTGTGGGCGGAGTTTGTACGGCCCTCGAAGGATGGTATAAATATCCAAATGGCCCTTCGCAAAAAAAAGATTCCCCACCCCTGCTCTACAGAAACCTTACCTGCTTTTTGTCTGGGTTTGAGTACATATTTTCTGAGAGGGGGTGTCACGATTTGCCTTCTATTAACTGTCCTATTAACCTGACCCCCGGAGCTAAACTACCAAAGTCCAGACTGTATAATCTTTCTGGTCCTGAGAGATAAGCCATGAAGGATTTCATTGTGGAGAGTCTGAAGAAGGGACATATCAGACCCTCATCTTCGCCCATGGAGGCAGGGTTCTTCTTCGTGAAGAAAAAAGATGGCGGTCTACATCCCGGTTCTGATTCCTGATATGTTGAGGATTGTGGGAGCTAAGGTGTTTTCCAAGTTGGATTTAAGGGGGCCTCAACTTGGATAGAATCAGAGAAGGGGATGAACGGAAGACGGGGTTGAATACCCGAGGGGCATTTCGAGAGTGTGGTCATGCCTTTTGGTGTGACCAATGCACCTGCGGTATTCCACCATTTCATTAGCGATATTTTCCATCATTTGGTGGGCAGGTTTGTGGTGGTCTATCTAGATCAGGGGTCCTCAAACTACGGCCCCCGGGACACATGCGGCCACCTGAGGACATTTATCCGGCCCCTGGACCAGGCCGACATTGAACTTCACTACAGTTCAATGCTGTTGGGCCCTGTAATCGTGGGCAGAACGGTGAGGAAAGGCGATGCGCGGCCCTCCGTATGCAGCACAGACTACGTAATTGTCATCATGCGGCCTGCGCGGCCTGATGACGTCATGCAGAAGAAGATGGAGCCGAGCGGGCGCCTCTTCAGAGCAGCGGGGGACATAGGTGAGTACTGGTATTTTTTTTTTTTTTACCGCCGGGTCCGGTCTATCATGCCAACTGGGGAACTATGCTGCCTATTGCGTACATTTACCTGCCTATTGGGGACATTTACCTACCTGTTGGGGACATTTACCTGCCTATTGGGGACTATGCTGCTTATTGGGGACATTTATCTGCCTATTGGGGACATTTACCTGCCTATTGGGGACCTATGCTGCCTATTGGGGACATTTACCTGCCTATTTGGGACTATGCTGCCTGTTGAGGACATTTACCAGCCTATTGGGGACTATACTGCCTATTGGGGACCTATGCTGCCTATTGAGGACATTTACCTGCCTATTGGGGACATTTACCAGCCTATTGGGGACTATACTGCCTATTGGGGACATTTACCTGCCTATTGGGGACTATGCTGCCTATTGGGGACATTTACCTGCCTATTGAGGACATTTACCAGCCTATTGAGGACTATACTGCCTATTGGGGACATTTACCTGCCTATTTGGGACTATGCTGCCTGTTGAGGACATTTACCAGCCTATTGGGGACTATACTGCCTATTGGGGACCTATGCTGCCTATTGAGGACATTTACCTGCCTATTGGGGACATTTACCAGCCTATTGGGGACTATACTGCCTATTGGGGACATTTACCTGCCTATTGGGGACTATGCTGCCTATTGGGGACATTTACCTGCCTATTGAGGACATTTACCAGCCTATTGAGGACTATACTGCCTATTGGGGACTTATGCTGCCTATTGGGGACATTTACCAGCCTGTTGGGGACTATACTGCCTATTGGGGACTTATGCTGCCTATTGAGGACACTTACCTGCCTATTCGGGACTATGCTGCCTATTGGGGACATTTACCTGCCTATTGGGGACTATACTGCCTATTGGAGACATTTACATGCCTATTGGGGACATTTACCAGCCTATTGGGGACTATACTGCTTATTGGGGACGTATGCTGCCTATTGAGGACATTTACCTGCCTATTGGGGACTATACTGCCTATTGGAGACATTTACATGCCTATTGGGGACATTTACCAGCCTATTGGGGACTATACTGCTTATTGGGGACGTATGCTGCCTATTGAGGACATTTACCTGCCTATTGGGGACTATGCTGGCTAATGGGAACTATGCTGCCTATTTGTGACTATGCTGCCTTTTGGGGACCTATACTGCTTATTGGGGACATTTACCTGCATATTGGGGACCAATGCTGTCTATTGGGAACATTTACCTGCCTATTGGGGACTATGCTGTCTATTGGGGACATTTATCTGCCTATTGGGGACTATGCTGCCTATTGCGGACATTTACCTGCCTATTGGGGACATTTACCAGCCTTGGGAACTATGCTGCCTATTGGTGACTATGCTGCCTATTGGGGACCTATGCTGCCTATTAGGGACATTTACCAGCCTATTAGGAACTATGCTGCCTATCGGGAACTATGCTGCCTATTGAGGACATTTACCTGCCTATTGGGGTCTGTGCTGCCTATTGGGGACATTTACCTGCCTATTGGGGACTATGCTGCCTGTTGGGGATATTTACCTGCCTATTGGGGACATTTACCTGCCTATTGGGGACTATGCTGCCTATTGAGGACATTTACCTGCCTATTGGGAACATTTAACTGCCTATTGGGGGCATTTACCTGCCTATTAGGGACCTGTGCTTCCTATTGAGGAACTATGCTGCCTATTGGGGACATTTCCCTGCCTACTGGGGTCTATGCTGCCTATTAGGGACTATGCTGCCTATTGGGGACCTTTGCTGCCTATTGGGGACATTTACCTGCCTATTGGGGACTATGTTGCTTATTGGGGCCGGTGCTGCCTATTGGGGACTTGCACTGCCTATTGGGGACATTTTCCTGCCTATTGGGGACTTTTGCACCACACCAGTCTGAGCCTGAGGTAAAAGCAGAGTTCCACCAATATGGGCACTGGTGAGGCTGAAATGATATGGACTGGCAAGGCTGCATTGATTTGCACTGATCAGACTGCGTTGATGGGCAGTGCAGTCTGTATGTCTCTGTGTGGGCAATTTTATTGCTGGTATATTGTTTTTGTAGCGTATATACAGCTGTGGCAAAAAATAAGAGAGCACTGCACAGTTTTATAAAAATCAGCTTCTCCATTCCAATATCCGTTGAATTCCAACCAGGGTACACCTCATTCTACTTAATGTGCTTCTGATTAGGTGATCACCTGAACCAAATCTTATTTAACGAAGGAAAGTATTAAAAACCCTGCTGTGGAGTTCACAATCCTCTTGTAATAGGAGTGGAAGGTAAAACAAGTGCTAGTAATATCCGAAAAGTAATAGGAATGAAAAAATAACTTTTAACCATGTGAAAGGAGTTGAAAAGAAAAGTCTTGAGTGAGGAAAAGAAGGGCCAAATTCTGGCTTTACTAGCAGAGGGACACAGTGAGCAACATGTTGCCTCCATCCTTAACATTTCTAAGACTGCAGTCCATTACAACAAGGTCAAGCAGCAGACATTGGGGACAACAAAGCTACAGACCGGCAGAGGGCGAAAACGACTCTCCACTGACCGAGATGACAGTCATCTTATTCGAATGTCACTCAGCAACCACAGGAGGACATCAAGTAACCTACAAAAAGAATGGCAAATGGCAGCTGGGGCGAAGTGCACGGCAAGAACAGTTGGTAACAGGCTCCTAGAGGCAGGACTCCAGTCATGTAAAGCTAGAAAAAAAGCTTTTCATCAATGAGAAGCAAAGGAGAGCGAGGCTGAAGTTTGCCAAAGACCTTAAGGATTGGACCATAGAGGACTGGAGTAAGGTAATCTTCTCTAATGAGTCTAATTTTCAGCTTTGTCCAACACCTGGTCGTCTAATGGTTAGACAGAGACCTGGAGATGCGTACATGCCACAGTGTCTTGCACCCACTGTGAAATTTGGTTGAGGATAGGTGATGATCTGGGGATGCTTCCGCAAGGCTGGAATTGGGCAGATTAGTCTTTGCGAAGGACGTATGAATCAAGCCGCATACAAGGTTATCCTAGAAAAACTGTTGATTCCTTCTGCTCAGGCAATGTTCCCCAACTCTGAGGACTGTTTTTTACCAGCAGGACAATGCACCGTTCCACACAGCTAGGTCAATCAAGGTGTGGATAAAGGACCACCACATCAAATCCCTGCCATGGCCAGCCCAATCTCCAGACCTGGACCCCATTGAAAACCTTTGGAATGTAATCAAGAGGAAGATGGATAGTCACAAGTTATCAAACAAAGAAGAACTGCTTAAACTTTTGTACCAGGAGTGGCATAAGGTCACCCAAGAGCAGTGTGAAAGACTGGTGGAAAGCATGCCAGGATGCATGAAAGCTGTGATTAAAAATCATGGTTATTCCACAAAATATTGATTTCTGAACTCGTCCTGAGTTAAAACATTAGTATTGTTGTTTCTGAATGATGATGAATTTGTTTCTTTGCATTATTTGAGGTCTGCAAGCAATGCATTTTTTTGTTATTTTGACCATTTCTTATTTTCAGAAAATAAATACAAAATGTATTGCTTGGAACTTCGGAGACATGTTGTCAGTAGAATAAATAGAATAAAAGAACAATTTACATTTTACTCACAAATATACATATGAAGAGAAAAATCAGACAAACTGAAAATTTTGCACTGTTCTCTTAATTTTTGCCAGAGCTGTATATTGGTATTTTACTAATAGCATTTTTGAACCCCTAGGAAACAATGACATCAAGAAAGAGAAAAATTGACTCGGAGTGTAGGATATTGAAAGAACAGTGGATTTGTGATGATTTTTTCTTGCAGTACAAGGAAAGAGCTGTGTGTTTGATATGCCAGAATGTAGTGTCTGTGTTCAAAGAATACAATTTGCGTTGACCCTATCAAACTCAACATAAAGATTAATATGATTGTTTGGTCGGAGAAGTTAGAAAAGATAAAATATTAAAACTGAAAAATACATTGACAACTCAGCAAAATATGGCTTTGTGAAGCAGAAGCAGCTAAATATTTCATCACTGCGAGCAAGTTTTTTCAAGTTACCAATAGGGATGAACGAGTATACTCTTTGCTCGGGTTTTCCCGAGCACCCTTGGGTGGTCTCCGAGTATTTGTAAGTGCTCAGAGATTTAGTTTTCGTTGCCTTAGCTGCATGATTTACAGCTGATAGACAGCTTGATTACATGTGGGGATTCCCTAGCAACCAGGCAACCCCCACATGTACTTATGCTGGCTAACAGATGTAAATCATTCAGCTGCAGCAAGAAAAACTAAATCTCCGAACAGTTACAGATACTCGGAGATCACCCGAGCGTGCTTGGGGAAACCCGAGCAACGAGTACACTCGCTCATCACTAGTTACCAAGCTAATAGTGTGCACTGGCAGACCATTCGTGGAGGGAGAATTTGTTAAAGAATGCCTTCTTTCTGTTGCCAAAAAGATGTGTCCAGAGAAGGACGATTTATTTAGTACAGTGAGTCTTTCAGGGCCTACAATTACCAGAAGGATTGAAGAAATGGGAGACAATTTGCATCAGAATTTGCAAAACTCGGCAAAAAAAAGTTCCTATTTTTCCTATCCGAGCTAAATGTTGCCTATGAAGATGTTCTGTACCACCCAGAAGTCCGTTGGCTGAGTCTTGAAACATTTCTATGACTTCCACAGATTACAGCTTTTCTGCTTTCAAAAAACAAAGAAGTACCAGAGCTCAATGATGCAGATTAGAAATGGCACCTTGCCTTTCTGACAGATGTAACGGAGTTACTTAACAGTTTCAATGTGCAACTTCAAGGAAAGGGGGATCTCATCTGTGATATGTAATCACATGTGAAAGCATTTGAAGTAAAATTAGGTCTCCTAATCAGGACTTCCTAAAAAGAATGAAGAAAAGGAATAAATAAAAGGAATGAACATAACTTATGAGTCCAAAGATATGGAAAGGTGTTATAGATGTCAGGACTCTGAACATTTTTTATTACCTTTTTGTGCATTACTGCCCTTTTCCAAGATGGCGTCTTTGGTCTCATGTGCACTGTGTCTTCCTGCTATAAAACTCCACCCCAGCCTTCAGTCTGTGCTAGAGTATTCTGCCTTGCATCCAGCTCCTGACCTCTGGTGACTCCAAGGCTTTATACCTGCTCCTGTGAACCTGTGGGGTTATCCTGCTACTCTGCTCTGAGTTCCTGCTGCATACACCAGTTCCAGTAATCCTCCTTCATCTGCTGTTCATGTTTGCTTCCATCTGCATTTGCTGGACATGTAAGCCGTTTCTGCTCTGCAAGAACCTGAGACTATTACCCAGACCTCCCTGGTTGAGCTAAGATATGATTTGAACTGCCTTATAAGCATATCTATCTGTGTTTTGGAGTAAGCAAGGACTTATTCGTGTCAATTATTCGTGTCAAGTATCCTCAAGAATAACTGTGCTTCATAGACTTTCTGTGTGATTGCATTTTCCTCTGAAGTTTCCTATAGACTGCTGAGCTGCATTTGATATTTGCACCAAGTGTTGTGGACTTGAGTTTCTCTCTGCACCTGTTTGAATCACCGTGTGATAATATAGACTTTACCACTTATAAAACTGTGTCCTGTAGTTGTCTTGTTCCAGGCAAAGAGTCTCCTGAGTTATCCCCTATAATTATTACAATAGATTTCAAACAAGTGAAGGAGGAAATTTCTGCCGTCTCCCCACAACTCAAAATCTGTTAGCGGAAAAACCATTGGTTGCATTCCCAAACAAAATATGTGTGGATTCACTCGAAAACTTACAAAATCAGTTCCAATTTAGATTTAAAGAGCTTCATCCTCATGATCAGGACATACAGCTTTTCCGCAACTCATTTTCTATTGACAATGAAAATGTGGATACAACTTACCAAATGGAACTAGCTGAACTGCAGAATTGTGATTCTCTGAAAGACGCATTCAAGTCAAGCAGCCTTCCGAATTTCTATGCATCACCCCCTCTGAGACATATCCTAATCTCAGGAACCATGCACTCAAAATGACCACCATCTTTGGCAGCACTTATGTCTGTGAACAGACTTTTTCCCGAATGAAACATCTGAAATCTCCAACCAGATCTAGACTAACTGATGCATACTTGCATCACTTGTTACGACTAGCAGTGTCAAATATGGAACCGGACATTTCCATTCTCATTAGCCAAAAGCAGGTCCATAGTTCCCATTGAAATACCAGTAAGTTTGTTGATTTAACTTTACTTGTTCTTCATTTTAAATATTGTATTTGTTCCTGTTTTGTTTTTTTACTTCAAAATAAGATATGTGCAGTGTGCATAGGAATTTATTCATAGGTTTTTTTTTAAACTATATTCCGGCGTGCCAATATTCCGAGGGACAGTGAACTGGTCCCCTGTTTAAAAAGTTTGAGGACCCTTGATCTAAATCAGTGTTTCCCAAACTCCAGTCCTCACGGACCCCAACAGGTCATGTTTTCAGGATTTCCTTAGTATTGCACAGGTGATGGAAGTATCAGGAGTTCTCTCACATGTGCAGCACTATGGAAATCCTGAAAACATGACCTGTTGGGGTCCGTGAGGACTGGAGTTTGGGAAATACTGATCTAGATGATATTTTGGTTTACTCACCTGATTTTGAGACACATCGGGGGCATGTTAAACAGGTGCTGCAAATATTAAGCGATAACAAATTATATGGCAAACTAGAAAAATGTATTTTCACCGTCCATGAAGTGCAGTTTTTGGGGTACCTGTTGTCATCTCCGAGTTTTTGGATGGATCTGGAGAAGATCCGTTCTGTCCTTGATTGGGAACGTCCAGAGAACCTGAAGTCTTTACAACACTTTCTGGGCTTTACTAATTTTTACCAGATATTCATACAGAATTATTCAGTAATTGTGAAACCCCTTACTGACATGACAAGGAAGGGATCAGATTTTTTCAAATGGCCGGACTATGCCTTGCAGGCTTTTGCCTCCCTTAAGAGCTATTTCGCCACGGCTCCTATACTTAGTCAACTTGATGTTTCCCTGCCCTTTGTTGTGGAGGTTGATGCGTCGAAGGTGGGGGTTCGGGGCTGTGTTGTCTCAGGTTCTGTCCCCTGGTAAATGCGCATTCTTTTGTAAAAAAAAGATTTTTGGCTGAAAGAAATTATGACGTGGCTAAGGCTGGTTTCAAATAAAAAGCCACATTCTTTGCAATTTAAAGGAACTCTGAGTGTGACTGTTCATTCTTGGGACAGCATTTGAAGAATGGCGACATTGGTTGGAGGAGGCTGTCTATCCTACTACTGTTATCACTGACCATAAGAACTTATCATATCTTCAATCGGCTAAACGTCTCAACCCTAGGCAGGCTAGATGGTCCCTGTTTTTTACTAGGTTCAATTTTGTGGTCACTTTCTGTCCAGGGGTCAAAAATGTCAAAGCTTATGCTTTGTCCCGGAGCTTTCCTGGTGGTGGTGACCATGAGGACCCTGCTCCAATTTTGCAGAAGGGAGTAGTCATTTCGGCATTGTTGGAGGCTCAGGGGGATGTTCCTGCCTCCTGCCTTTCAGGAAGGTTGTTTGTGCCCCCAGATCTGTTCCGCAAAGTAAATGGGGAACATGACAACTCTGCTTGCTGGTCATCCAGGTGGTAAGGCAACCGTGGACCTTCTTTCTCGGCGTTTTTGATGGCCGGGGTTGCATCGGAATGTGGTTGAACAAGTAGCTGCTTGTAGTATCTACGCACGTTCTAAAGTATCGCATACCCGTCTGTCTGGTACCCTTCTTCCACTACCTATTCCTAGCAGACCATAGACACTCTTCTCCATGGATTTTATTACTGATCTACCAGTGTCTGCAGGCAAGACTGTGGTTTTAGTGGTTGTAAATTGGTTCAGTAAGATGGTTCATTTCATCGCATTACTGACACTTCTGAATGCCAAGCCTCTCGCTCAGGTGTCTATAAATGAGATCGTGAAACTTCACAGGGTTCCTTCCGATGTGGTGTCAGGGGGGACCCAGTTTGTTTCTAAGTTCTGGAGGGCGATCTGTTCTCGACCGGGGGTGCAGCTGTCATCTTCCTCTGCCTTCCATCCCCAGTCGAATGGACAGACCGAGCGCGTCAACCAGAATTTGGAGACTTACCTCTGGTGTTTTGTCTCCGACAATCAGGAGGATTGGGCATCCTACTTAACGATGGCAGAATTTACTATCAATAATCACCATCAAGAATCCACCGGCAGGTCAGGTTCTTAAGTGCAAATGGTTACCATCCTCAGTTTGGTACTTTTAGCGGGGGAGGGGCTTAGGGAGTATCGGAACATTTTTCTGAGTTGCTCTCCTCAGTGTGCTGGGGGAAGTTCTGAGTCATTTAAAGATTATGGGAGACAGGTACAAATGTATTGCTGACAGAAAACGATTCTGCTATTCTTCAGTCGCACCCTCAGAGGTCTTGCTTGACTCTGACATTGTCTCTGTCTCCTGCTCCTTCGCTGACTCAGTGCCCATGAATGGTTTTGTCTCTTCTGGCTCCTGGTACACGTCATGGTTCCGTCCCTTCATAGTTGGAGCTACTTCCGGCTCACCTGCCCTTTTTTTGGCAGTCTGTGCCCGTTCTCTTTTGACTGGCTGTGAAAGGTGTAGTTTCTTTTGTGACTTTTGTGCGGTTATGCCCACGATGGGCCGGTCCATCTAGTTATTTCTCGCCATCTTGTAATTAGCGTAAACCGTCATCTTTGTTTTAGCTGGATCTTTCCCCACATCTTTCAACTTTTCTTGATGCATGGATTCATCCTGCCATCTACTTCAAATGTAAAGTGCTGCAGTGCGGTGGTCGCGACTGAGCTGTTGTCCGGTTCCGCTCTGGCACTTTACAGACAATGGTTGTCCCAGTTCTAGAGTGCTGTAGGGTGTGGAGTGCATCACACTCACTTGTAGGCCGCAGGCCTCCACTGCCTCCAAGCCTCCGTCCTCAGGAGCTCCCGTACACAATGCATGGGACACCAGGTTTTTTGAAACAGTCAAACTTTTATTAAACAGTCCCAAATTCATCAGGTGGATACAGGTGGGATAGGGCATAGTGATGCAGACATCCTTCGTACAACTTCTCTTCTGCCACCCGTTCATTCTGTACTACCCCCAAGCCCTCTGACTCTATCAGCCCCAGGGATTTGTTGCCCACTACCTGGGTCCGGCCACCTGACCCTCATGTATCTCCATGTCCACCGACCTAGTGATGTCGGAAGACCTGGCCCGCTCCATGATACCTGGCCCGAGCCCTAGGCTCCAGATGTTGTAGGAATTTCCATCAGGGATCCCCATTTGGCCGCCCACTGCCCTGAACGTTTGGCCCATGCTGCCCCTAGAAGCCCACCGCACCTGAACCCTCCACACTTCACTGGCTCACACTGAACTAACTCTTCCCAGGAAGTGCCCCCTTTTTATCGGCATTAGTGCCCCCTTCTGGGTTAATTCTAACCTTAATCATCTTCTATCTTCATGCTAACCTTTTCTATATGCTATGCTGTCCTAAGCTTATCCATATACTATATTCACATTATATTCACATTATGCTCTAACACCTTATACTGTCCAGCACTATAATTCATCACATTAGATTAGACACACGTCACTTCATATAAATGTCTGTTCTGTTCCTGCTCACAGGATCTCGGCTGTTAGTGGAGATGAATCTGTGCTTCACTTTATGTCCATGTCAGTAGTGACCGGGGCTATGGAGTCGGAGTTGATGATGTGGCTCACCGACTCTACAGCCCTGGTTTCCCAATGACTTCCATTATACTCATTACTCGAGTCGAGCCCATCGAGCGTCTGGCACATGCTGCATGGCTCTACTGCGCCCAACTTATTATATATTTTAGGAATCGATCCATTTTATATCGACTCCGATTCCACTAAAATAGACACCGATTCCACGACTCTGATTCAGCACTGCTTTCAAGTCCACAGAAAATTGAGGTGGCGGCTTCAGACTCTAGATCTCTATCCCGTCAGTGATTTAAATACAACATTGTAGCTCATATCAAGAGGCTGAAACTCCAGAACTGTCTTAAGAGCATGTTCACACCTTGTTTGTGCTGCATTTTTTTTAACATATTTTTCAAGGCTAAAAAACGCTTCGCTTTACAGTACCATGAAAGTGAAAGGTTTCTGCGACATCCTGCACACGCTGATTATTTTTTCCTTGTGAAATTGAACCATCAAAGCGTTTTTTTGGGGTTTTTTTCAATCTGCAGTATCTTTCAGCGTTTTTCACCCATTCAAATGAAAATGGCTCATAAAAATTAATCGAAAACATTTACATTTTAGGCATCATATTTTTTTCTGCCAATTTCTCGTTTTGGTGCAGAAAAATCTGCTGCAAATACTGAACGTGTGCACACAGCGGAGGATGGATACCGTCCTGTTACCCGCCGGGCAGCGCTCTCATAATATCATATGTCAGGATATTGGGGGATTGCTATTTTTGCAGTGTTTTTATAATTAGGGGATTGCATTTGTGCAGTGGATGTGGGGTAATTGCTATGTATGTAATTCCCCCCTTTGCTGTGGATTTTCGCTTGTTTTCCGATCATTATGACAATTTCATCTCCAGACTCATTTCTTTCCTGATTGTTCTACTTGGCCGCGCTCCAGTCTGCGCTGAACATCTGCTATTTCAGAGCGGATTAGCACAGGTTCCAGCTGATGCTCTGCGGTTCTGGGTCACTGTGCAGATCTGGGGAGGCGACTGGCGGGATGTGTATGTGGAAGGCACCACATGCACTGCTGTGCTTCATATTGGGGTCCACACTGCGCCCCTCTATGCCTCACAGAGTCTTGTTCCGTATGGGGGGCACAGCACAGGGTTCTGATTACAGAGATCATGTCCTCTACAAGCATCACTACAGCGCCGCTGAACAGGAGCGCAGCGCTCCGCATACAACACATGAACATTTGTAGGAACGACTGTGTGTCCCAATTTCCCAGAAATCCCCGCACTGTGTGTGATACAACGGGTGTCCTGAGACTACTCCTCCTACAAGTAATAATGTCACCTGTGTGTGAGCCCTGCAGACGCTCCAGGTCTGATTGGGCGTAAATTATACTGGAACGTTATCACTTATATTACATCGCACGCCTATATCCTATTATCCGTCCTGCTTTATGTTACATCACACAAATGGATTATTCCTGCTATATCTTACAGGTGCACGTAGGATTGTGCCGCTCGACGCTACCCCCCACCTGTCAGACATTTATGGATGTGCTGTAAAAGGTTGAGATTGGAATATCCCTTTAAGACTGTGTCCATGATGAGTTTTTGACGCTGCATATTTAAAAAAAACCCAAAAACCGCAGCATCTTACAGTTCCAGCAAAGTGAATGGGATTTAATACATCAATTTCTATTTTTTTAAAAATGGTGACATAAGTTGCCAGCTGCACTGTCCCTCATCTCTCTTATCTCTCTTGGAAACGGGGCAGAGGATGGGCGCTCTCACCTAATACCAGAGTCCCGGTCGTGGGCTGATAGTCATCACCTCCTGTTCTTCATCAGATCTTTCCCTTTGATACAAGAACCTGACACCAGAGATCGATCTTTATCCTTTGTTTGTGATAGTAATTTCTGTCCCTTATGGAGCAGAGCGGTCGTCACTGGCGCGGGGGCGGCTTCATCTATGCCAGACTGAGTCTTTGTAAATGAGTCTGATAATACCTTTCCCTCAGTTCCACCCTATATTACGTGACCAGCGAGACCAGGATAAAACACAAGTGTTTGAAGATGACTCAATATCGGGGTTCATCATGGTTAGACATTTGCTTTGATAAGGTCCTATACACATCAGAAAAAACTGTCGGGATTGTCCAACTTGTATATAGAGGCCGCCCCACTCCCCCCCTTCCCTCCCCCGATGTCGGGAGAAAACGAGGGCACAGTTGTGAATTAAATGTCTTAAATGTCTATTTTTGTCTGGAGTATGATGGGTCTGGAGGAAAACCAAGAGTTCTGGAGGAAAAGGAGGAGGACAGAGGGGTTTGGAGGAAAAGGAGGAGGACAAAGGGGTTTGGAGGAAAAGGATGAGGACAAAGGGGTTTGGAGGAAAAGGATGAGGACAAAGGAATCTGAAGGAAAAGGAGGAGGACAAAGGGATCTGGAGGAAAAGGAGGAGGACAAAGGGATCTGGAGAAACAAGAGGAGGACAAAGGGATCTGGAGGAAAGGGAGGAGGACAAAGGGATCTGGAGGAAAAGGAGGACAGAGGGGTCTGGAGGAAAAGGAGGACAGAGGTTTCAGGAGGAAAAGGAGGCGGATAGAAGGGTCTGGAGGAAAAGAAGGAGGACAGAGGAGTCTGGAGGAAAAGGAGGAGGACAGAGGTGTCTGGAGGAAAAGGAGGAGGTCAAAGGTGTCTGGAGGAAAAGGAGGACAAAGGTGTCTGGAGGAAAAGGAGGAGGACAGAGAAGTTTGGAGGAAAAGGAGGAGGACAGAAGGCTCTTGTGTAAAACTAGGAGGTTGCAGGGGAGCCTGCAGGAGGAAGGTGAGAGAGTGATCTGGAGAAGAAATAGGATGACAAAGAGTTCTTGTGGAAAAGGAAGAAGGGGACAGAGGGATCTGGAGGAGAAGTGGAACAGAGGCGTCTGAAGAAGGAGGGGAACAGAGGAGCCTGGAAGAAGAGGAGGACAGAAGGGATTGGAGGCGGAAGGGGACAGAGAGGTATGGAGGAAGAGAACAGAGGAGCCTGGAGGAGGGCAACGGAGTGGTCTAGAGTAAGAGAACAGAGGAGTCTGGAGGAGGGGCACAAAGGGGTCTAAGAGAAAAAGGAGAAGAGGGGACAGAGGAGCATTGAGGAGGAGGGAAACAGATGGGTCTAGAGGAGGAGGAAAGGAACAAAGGGGTCTGGAGAAGGGAACAGAGGGGTCCAGAGGACTTGGACAGAGGTTTCTGGAGGAGGGGGAAAAAGGGTTCTGGAGGAGGAGGAGGGGGAAAAAGGGTACTGGAGGAGGAGGGGGACAGAGGTGTCTGAAAATAGGAGGAAGGGAACAGAGGCACCTGGAGGTGGGTGAGAGGGGAGGGCAGGAATTGAAAATACATGAACTTTTGGAGAAGTTGGATGTACATATATATGGAGGGAGGAGGAGTGCAGAGTGATGGCCATTATGAGAAATGATGTTCAGCTGGCTGCTGAGGTGCACAGGTGACAGGCAGGGTATTTGTTCGGTCCTCATTATCTTTAGGTATGACCCCTTCCCCCCACGATTTCGTGGACCAGTGACTTCAGAGGGTGTAGTGTAAGTATCGTTTCCCCTGTGGTGACCTCGATTTTCGGGGACCGTGGTGATGATCCAGATATCCCTGCCCCAGTTCTGTTCAGATGCTCCCTCCCTGTCTGTTAATGACTCCACAGTAGATCTCCTGCTATTATTAGATCTGACACAGTTTTACTTTGGTTTCCATTTACTGATTTATCAATGAAACCAATGTGGCCCCAACCCTTCCCTGGACGCAGGGGGGCTATTCTACCCCTAGAGGGCTCAGACATGGCAGCTGGAGTATCGGCCAGCCAGGAATTGTCAGCTTTCTAATATTGCATGAATTCTTCTTCATATCTCTGCTTGCTGTCCGTGAATGAGAACATTCCTGAGTAGATTCAGGGTTTGCAGTCAGCGTGTTCACTGTTAGACTTGTATCCTGTGCTCCCGACTGAGACATTTGTCACCAACCACCAGGACAGCGATTCCGTCACCATTTTACAAATCTCTGTCTGCTTTCAGGGAATAACAACATTCTTGGAGATTAAAATCGCGTTCGTTACAGTGTATCAGTCTGAGTAACTCCCCGTGAGCTAAACGCAGCAGCTCAAATCTGTCTCCTTTCCGGGGATTACATTCTCACAGCTCGTAACTACAAAGGCGGCACGTAATCCACCATAGGGGAACCGCCTTTTTTAAGGTGACTGCCGGCTTTGACACGACTCGCACCAGACTTTATAGTTGTACTTTCAAATTGGTTCAGGTCTCCAGAGCGGAGCTGGGCCAAAGAGAAGATTCCCCGTGATTAATCAGGGCTGACATCGCATAATGTCACCAGATAAGTAATTTGCCGCTCGTTCCGCTGATGAGTCACCGGGGGTCAAATTGCAGATTTGATCCTGTGACCCCCTGAGGTTGAACCCAAATAGGCCAAGATTAATTCAAGGATGCGTGCGATCTATTGATCACTGTCTGGTATCATATTAAAGGATGGTATGCCCACAGGATTAACAGTCTCTTATCAACACTTGTGGGCCCTTTAAGACCCTGTTAACATTTGTTTTGGTGCATGAGTCTTGTCTTACCCTTTGCAAACATTGGATCCCAAAGAGAGAGGGTAATGTTGAGGTTCATACAGGAGAGGTGCCAGTGACAGCACAGCATTTTATCTAATTACCGTATATACTCGAGTATAAGCTGACCCGAGTATAAGCCGAGATACCTACTTTTGCCACGGAAAACTGGGTAAGCTTATTGACTCGAGTATAAGCCAGGTATGCATTGTCCCCCTCATCCCTGTCCTGGTATGTGTGGCTCCCCCTGTCCTGTCCTGGTATGTGGCTCCCCCTGTCCTGTCCTGCTATGTGTGGCTCCCCCGTCCTGACCTGGTATGTGGCTCCCCCTGTTCTGTCCTGCTATGTGTGGCTCCCCCGTCCTGTCCTGGTATGTGTGGCTCCCCCTTTCCTGGTATGTGGCTCCCCCTGTTTTGTCCTGCTATGTTACTCCCCCTGTCCTGTCCTGGTATGTGTGGCTCCCCCGTCCTGTCCTGGTATGTGTGGCTCCCACTGTCCTGTCCTGCTATGTGGCTCCCCCTGTCCTTCTATGTGTGGCTCCCTCTGACCTGTCCTGCTATGTGGCTCTCTCGTCATGTCCTGCTATGTGGCTCCCCTGTCCTGTCCTGGTATGTGGTGTCCCCTGTTTGTATGCTTGGCTCCCCTGTTCCTGTATTGCTCAGCTCCCCTGTTCCGTATTGCTGAGCTCCCCCGGTCCCGCATTGCTCAGCTTCCCCCCGTCCCTCCTGTCACCTGGCCTTGTACTGAATGGACTGTCGTCTTCCTACACTTGTCATTAGCTCCCCTCTTGCCACAGATAGGGTAGTTCGCCCTGGAAGCTCTGAAGTCATTGCTGCTCTTATCCTGGTGAGTCAGCGGAAAGGTGAGACTCTAATTTGCACCATCTTGGGTACTGTGCTGGGACTGTTCTATGTGTTATCTGCCTGTTTTGTGGTTCTAGAAAGTATTGCCACACTGTTTTACCTTCACCCTGTTTTGCCTGGGTACTATTACGCACAGGGTAAAAAGAGAGCAGGCGTTTGGTGGGATTATCCTTGATCCATGCAGTTTTAGCTAGCGGACTAGAGCACTCGCTGACCCGTGTCTTCACAGTGCCCATAACTGGTTGTGGCAGGGAGGAGGTGGAGGTCTATAAGTTGCACCAGTATTAGTGTCCCATAATCAACATCACTTATCCACAGAATACATATCAAATTTACTGATGGTCTGTCCGCTGGGACCTTCACCGTTTCCAAGAATGAGGGGCTTCAGTCCTGTGTGGGGCAAAAGTGAGCATGTGGGACCACCACTCCATTTATTGTATACAGAAGGGGTGGTCGCACCTGCTTACACTACATATCGGGGACATTGTGCTCCTCATACTCAGGATGTTTAGGGGTCCTGGTGGTCTTCCTCCAATAATCATACAGTCTACCTATCCGGCACAAAGATGCGGCCTTTGGAGGTGGAGGTTTTGGTGCTGCCCCTCACCATCTGTCCGCAGACAACAATTATGGCCGTGCCCCATTCCCAAGGATCTGTCCACATTAAAGCATTGGAGAGATTAAGTAACTTATCTGACGAAAGGGGAGACCTGGCACCTGCATTCTCTGGCAATTTCAGGGTGCAAGACAGTATGTTCTAAGTCTGGGGTTGGAGAACTCTTTGAGGCTATGTGCACACGCTGTGGACTGGTGTGCGGATTTTTCCGCACTGATTTTGATAAATCCGCAGGGCAAAAACACTGCTTTTTTCCTGAGGATTTATCGTGGATTTACTGCGGATTTTCCGTGGTTTTTGTGCGGATTCTACTGCAGTTTTACACCTTTTTTTTTTTTAATATGGAGCAGGTGTAAAATCGCTACGGATTCCACACAAAGAATTGACATGCTGCAGAAAATAAACCGCTGCGTTTCCGCGCGTTTTTTTCCGCAGCATGTGCACAGCGGTTTTTATTTTCCATAGGTTTACATGGTACTGTACACCGCATGGAAAACTGCTGCGGATCCGCAGCGTCAAAAACGCTGCGGATCTGCAGTAAAAACCGCAAAGTGTGCACATACCCTTAGAGTTGTCCTCCCTCCATAGATGTATGGCATGAATCTGTTCTTTTGCGTTGACAAAAATGATAATGGTGCGTGCCCCGATAGCAGGTGTAAGGTCACAGAAGGTTCTCTGTCTGATCTTTCTGTCCCGACGTTGCTCCGTTTTATGAAGATTACGTCTGGAGCCGCCGATCTACCACGGCAATGAGCGTCTTAGGATATTGGTTGAAGCAGATGGTTCCTGGCCTTCTCTGTGGCGTAATCTCAGACCTCTGTTCTGGTGCTTGGACCTGACATCCTCCAATATCACCGAAGGTGGTGGGCAGTAGTGGACAATCCTCTACCAGGGGGGTCGTTGTTATAAGATTGAGCTGCAATACCAAACATTACCTGAAGATGAGTGTGGCGCTGTTTACTTTATTTTTTAAGGTCACCATGTTTTTTTATAGTTCTTTAAGAGAGTAGAACATGACATTGGGCATAAAAAATAGAAAAAAACGAGGTGAATGGAGCTGCAACAGGCGACGTAATGATCGGGCCCCCTCGAGCCTGCTGAGTGATGCTGCTGAGAATGTCTGCAGGGTAACTTGATCGCAACAGCGGAGTAGAGACCCTCGCCGGGTGATGGCGGAACTTCAAGTTTCTGCAAAATCACCAACCGTGCTCCAAACTATCACAGGTCTTTAGTGTTATTGTTCTTATCATATGGGCCAGAGGGGCTCCACAAGGCCCCAGGGTCCCTGGCAGCAAGTCCACTAATGCTGCAAACGTCACTGCAATGCAATGGCATACATGCCCGGCACAATGGGAACACAGCTGCCGATTTTGCCGCACCATTTCTGCGGTGGGAGATCCACTGTGGAATTGCCCAACTTTTTACGTCCACATGAAAAGTGAACTGCAGCAAAGCAAAATAGCACTGTGGCTCAGTGGTTAGCACCACAGCCTTGCAGTGCTGGAGTCCTGGGTTCAAATCCCACCAGGGACAACATCTGCAAAGAGTTTGTATGTTCTCTCTGTGTTTGCGTGGGTTTCCTCCCATACTCCAAAGACATACTGATAGGAAATTTAGATTATGAGCCCCATCGGGGAGAGAGATGATAATGTGTAAAGGGCTGCGGAATATGTTAGCGCTATATAAAGATTATTATTATAGTTGTAGATTCAAAATCAGCAGCTGCACTTTTTTTTTTAGCAGGTTTTTTTTGCAGCATTTTTTAGTGCAAATTTTCAGCTGCGTTTCACAGTACCAGCAAAGTCTATGAGATTTCAGAACTCTCATGCACACACAATGTTTTTTTTTGTCCTCAGTATTTTGTCCTTTGCTTGGTTTTAGCAGAATAGAGCATGTCACTTCTTACAGTGTTTTTTCAGCGTTTTTCACCCATTGAAAGTAATGGGTGGTGAAACAAATTCTGAAAAAATGCAGGTATCAGGTTTTTGCTGTTTTTTTGGTGCCAAAACCTTATGAAGTAGAATATGATTTTTTTTTGTCACTAAACTATCAGCATGCACAAGAGACAAATGAGAAAAGTGCAGCAAAAACTGCAAGAAAAACCTGCCACGTGTGAACATTGCGTTTTGGCTGCAGATTTCATCCTGTGCAGCATACAATAACCAGCCGCGGATATAAGATCTGCACCAACGGCCGGGTTCTGTGGGTTTCTCTTTTTTTACGCAGCTTCACTTTGCTGGTACTGCGATCACCTGCAGATAAACCGCCGCAGATCCAAGAACATATCCAATGCGCTCATTTGTTGAATGACAGCCATTATGGATGGCATCAAGACTCCAGAATGGCGAATGTGCCACATTTTATCCGCAGCTCCCATGCTGGTCTAGCACTGATTTCATGGAGCTGTCGTGGCGGCTTCAATCATTTTCCACCAACTTTACCAGAAGCTGACATAACCCAGAAAAGGCAGAACAGCATTAGTCAGGACCACGATGAGAGGACTGGTGTGCGCCGTGTTCTGCTTTGGATCCCGTCCTCCCATGAACCCAGGTTAGGCTGCTTTCACACTAGCGTCGGTACGGGGCCGTCGCGCTGCGTCAGCCCGACGTACCGACGCATACTGTGAAAAAAATGCCCAACGTGGGCAGCGGAAGCAGTCTTAGGACGCTTCCGCTGCCCCATTTCAAGGTCCGGGGAGAAGGGGGCGGAGTTTCGGCCGCGCATGCGCGGTCGAAAATGGCGGTCTCGACGCACAAAAAAAACATTACATGTAACTTTTTTTGTGGCGGCGGTCTGCCATAACACGACGGTTGCGACGTGTGGCACTGCGTCACAATGCGTCGCTAATAAAAGTCTTATGGAGAAAAAACGCATCCTGCGGGCAACTTTGCAGGATGCGTTTTTTCTCCTCAAGGACGCATTGCGACGTGCAGTGCACAACGCTAGTGTGAAAGTAGCCTAAGTCAGCGCACGGCTCCGTCCTAATCTGCACATCCCACAAAACAGCAATTTCATCACCCGCTGATCCCAGCTCACGCCTCCATTAAATGCTGATTCAGGGATTATTGGGGAGAAATGTAACTTGTGTCACTCCGAGGATTAGGATGTTCAAACGGGATTTGCATGGTCTCATCCTCCGACCTCTCCGCAGTATGGAGACCAGAGAGGAGCAGAAGTGTCAGCTCAGTGACTTGGCGGGAAGACTGACCCTACCACTGACACAGTGTAACAAAAGACCAGCTGTGAGATCCCCAGGAGACCTGCTCTGTTGTGTATCTAATCCTATCAGGTGTGATACTGTCTGCTGAGCTGTGTATCTAATCCTATCCTGTGTGATACTGTCTGCTGAGCTGTGTATCTAATCCTATCCTGTGTGATACTGACTGCTGAGCTGTGTATCTAATCATATCCTGTGTGATACTTTCTGCTGAGTCATGTATCTAATCCTACCCTGTGTGATACTGACTGCTGAGCTGTGTACCTAATCCCATCCTGTGTGATACTGACTGCTGAGCAGTGTATCTAATCCTATCCTGTGTGATACTGTCTGCTGAGCCGTGTATCTAATCATATCCTGTGTGATACTGTCTGCTGAGCCGTGTATCTAATCATATCCTGTGCGATACTGTCTGCTGAGCCTTGTATCTAATCCTATCCTGTGTGATACTGTCTGCTGAGCTGTGTATCTAATCTTATTCTGTGTGATACTGTCTGCTGAGCTGTGTATCTAATCCTATTCTGTGTGATACTGTCTGCTGATCTGTGTATCTAATCCTATCCTGATGATACTGTCTGTTGAGCTGTGTATCTAATCCTATCCTGATGATACTGTCTACTGAGCCATGTATCTAATCCTATCCTGTATGATACTGTCTGCTGAGCCCTGTATCTAATCCTACCCTGTGTGATACTGACTGCTGAGCTGTGTATCTAATCCCATCCTGTGTGATACTGTCTGCTGAGCCGTGTATCTAATCCTATCCTGTGTGATACTGACTGCTTAGCCGTGTATCTAATCCTATCCTGTGTGATACTGACTGCTTAGCCGTGTATCTAATCCTATCCTGTGTGATACTGTCTGCTGAGCTGTGTATCTAATCCTATCCTGTATGATACTGTCTGCTGAGGTGCAGTATATAATCTTATCCTGTGTGATCTGCTCCGTCATGGCGCTGAAATCGGCTCTTTGGCGTCATCCTGGCAGGTTTGGAGCAGTAGATTGTTCTTTGTGATGGTGTTGTCTCCACTGAGGATTTTCCTCTGTGGCGGTGACCACTCCACTGTGGAACGTCCTTGGCGGCAGTGATGTCTCTGCTGTCGATCATCCTCTGTGGAGGCGATGTCTCCTCTGTGGATCGTCCTCTGTGGAGGTGGTGTCTCCTCTGTGGATCGTCCTCTGTGGAGGTGATGCGTCCACTATGGATTGTCCTCTGTGGAGGTGATGTCTCCTCTGTCGATCGTCCTCTGTGGAGGTGATGTCACCACTGTGGATTGTCCTCTGTGGAGGTGATGTCTCCTCTGTGGATTGTCCTCTGTGGAGGTGATGTCTCCTCTGTGGATCGTCCTCTGTGGAGGTGATGTCTCCTCTGTGGATTGTCCTCTGTGGAGGTGATGCCTCCACTATGGATTGTCCTCTGTGGAGGTGATGTCTCCTCTGTGGATTGTCCTATGTGGAGGTGATGTCTCCACTATGGATTGTCCTCTGTGGAGGTGATGTCTCCTCTGTGGATTGTCATCTGTGGAGGTGATGTCTCCTCTGTGGATTGTCCTCTGTGAAGGTGATGTCTCCTCTGTGGATCATCCTCTGTGGAGGTGGTGTCTCCTCTGTGGATCGTCCTCTGTGGAGGTGGTGTCTCCTCTGTGGATTGTCCTCTGTGGAGGTGATGTCTCCTCTGTGGATTGTCCTCTGTGGAGGTGATGTCTCCTCTGTGGATTGTCCTCTGTGAAGGTGATGTCTCCTCTGTGGAGGTGATGTCTCCTCTGTGGATTGTCCTCTGTGGAGGTGATGCCTCCACTATGGATTGTCCTCTGTGGAGGTGGTGTCTCCTCTGTGGATCGTCCTCTGTGGAGGTGATGTCTCCACTGTGGATTGTCCTCTGTGGAGGTGATGTCTCCTCTATGGATTGTCCTCTGTGAAGGTGATGTCTCCTCTGTGGATTGTCCTCTGTGAAGGTGATGTCTTCTCTGTGGAGGTGATGTCTCTGCTGTGGAGGTGATGCCTCCACTATGGATTGTCCTCTGTGGAGGTGATGTCTCTTCTGTGGATTGTCCTCTGTGGAGGTGATGTCTCCACTATGGATTGTCCTCTGTGGCTGTGATGTCTCCTCTGTGGATCGTGTCCTCTGTGGAGGTGATGTCTACTCTGTGGATCGATCGTCCTCTGTGGAGGTGATGTCCCCTCTGTGGATCGTCCTCTGTGGAGGTGGTGTCTCCTCTGTGGATCGTCCTCTGTGGAGGTGGTGTCTCCTCTGTGGATCGTCCTCTGTGGAGGTGATGCCTCCACTATGGATTGTCCTCTATGGAGGTGATGTCTCCTCTGTGGATTGTCCTCTGTGGAGGTGATGTCTCCTCTGTGGATTGTCCTCTGTGAAGGTGATGTCTCCTCTGTGGAGGTGATGTCTCTGCTGTGGAGGTGATGCCTCCACTATGGATTGTCCTCTGTGGAGGTGATGTCTCCTCTGTGGATTGTCCTCTGTGGAGGTGATGTCTCCACTATGGATCGTCCTCTGTGGAGGTGATGCCTCCACTGTGGATTGTCCTCTGTGGAGGTGATGTCTCCTCTGTCGATCGTCCTCTGTGGAGGTGATGTCTCCTCTGTGGATCGTCCTCTGTGGAGGTGATGTCTCCTCTGTGGATCATCCTCTGTGGAGGTGATGTCTCCTCTGTGGATCGTCCTCTGTGGAGGTGATGTCTCCTCTGTGGATCATCCTCTGTGGAGGTGATGTGTCCTCTGTGGATCATCCTCTGTGGAGGTGATGCCTCCACTATGGATTGTCCTCTGTGGAGGTGATGCCTCCACTATGGATTGTCCTCTGTGGAGGTGATGCCTCCACTATGGATTGTCCTCTGTGGAGGTGATGCCTCCACTATGGATTGTCCTCTGTGGAGGTGATGTCTCCTCTGTGGATCGTCCTCTGTGGAGGTGATGTCTCCTCTGTGGATCATCCTCTGTGGAGGTGATGCCTCCACTATGGATTGTCCTCTGTGGAGGTGATGTCTCCTCTGTGGATCGTCCTCTGTGGAGGTGATGTCTCCTCTGTGGATCATCCTCTGTGGAGGTGATGTCTCCTCTGTGGATCATCCTCTGTGGAGGTGATGCCTCCACTATGGATTGTCCTCTGTGGAGGTGATGTCTCCTCTGTGGATCATCCTCTGTGGAGGTGATGTCTCCTCTGTGGATCATCCTCTGTGGAGGTGATGCCTCCACTATGGATTGTCCTCTGTGGAGGTGATGCCTCCACTATGGATTGTCCTCTGTGGAGGTGATGTCTCCTCTGTGGATCGTCCTCTGTGGAGGTGATGCCTCCACTATGGATTGTCCTCTGTGGAGGTGATGTCTCCTCTGTGGATCGTCCTCTGTGGAGGTGATGTCTCCACTGTAGATTCTCCTCTGTGGCTGTGATGTTTCCGCTGTGGATTTTTTAGCTGCAGCTCCACATAGGTGATTAATGGTCGGGACAATGGGGAATGCTTTTTCTCGCCTCGGAGGATGGATGAGGTCTGGCAGGAACATTATAGACTTCACCATCGCTGATCACTCCTGTTATCTGCTGCATTATTCATTACAATGAGGACAATCCCTGGAGACATTGCTATCAAACATCTCATAATACAAGGAGAAACGCTACCGTAATGGCCCATAACCGCTCACTGCACTGACATCTATGAGATATAGAAATGGAGTGAAAGAGACAGAAATCATACAGAGAAATCATTCATATACACTGCCCCCTCCCCCGGGGCAGGTGATGTCCCTGTATATGTACGCGGTGATTGCTCAAAACCCCATTCTGCCACTATGTGACCTGCAGAAAGGAGCAGATGTCAATCACCACCTGTCCTGGTCCCACCCACATAGAGCAGTGCTGCAGTGTTAACAATGGGGGAAAATACATAACATTGTCTCCCATCAATCCTCTGTGAGCAAAACACATCAGCAACACAAACCTCTCTCTAGTCCAGATATTTGCTACTATGTATCCGTCTGTGATGCTCCTGTATTCCCCAGAAAGAAGTCTACAGGTCTGCACAGGTGTTCTGTTTCTGGAGGAAAACAAGTGTCTTTCCCTTTCCTAACAGCAAGCAGAGATCTGGAGATTGGAGAGGATTTTCTTTTAATGGCCTCAGTTCATAAAGAAAATCATACCAACTTAGCCAACTTATTGAAAAGTAAGCAGAGCCCCACTGGGAGGGGGCATGAGCAAACCCAGCATGCAAACATCACAAAACACCAAAATAGTGACATAATGACCCAAATCCCCTGCACAGTACCACTGTCCTGTGTATATATGTACCACTCCTCCTGTCCTGTATATATACACTGCACAGTACCACTCCTCCTGGCCTGTATATATACACTGCACAGTACCACTCCTCCTGTCCTGTATATATACACTGCACAGCACCACTCCTCCTGTCCTGTATATATACACTGCACAGTATCACTCCTCCTGTCCTGTATATATACATTGCACAGTACCACTCCTCCTGTCCTGTATATATACACTGCACAGTACCACTCCTCCTGTCCTGTATATATACGCTGCACAGTACCACTCCTCCTGTCCTGTATATATACACTGCACAGTACCACTCCTCCTGTCCTGTATATATACGCTGCACAGTACCACTCCTCCTGTCCTGTATATATACACTGCACAGTACCACTCCTCCTGTCCTGTATATATACGCTGCACAGTACCACTTCTCCTGTCCTGTATATGTACACTGCACAGTACCACTCCTCCTGTCCTGTATATATACGCTGCACAGTACCACTCCTCCTTTCCTGTATATATACACTGTACAGTACCACTCCTCCTGTCCTGTATATATACGCTGCACAGTACCACTCCTCCTTTCCTGTATATATACACTGTACAGTACCACTCCTCCTGTCCTGTATATATACGCTGCACAGTACCACTTCTCCTGTCCTGTATATATACACTGCACAGTACCACTCCTCCTGTCCTGTATATATACGCTGCACAGTACCACTCCTCCTGTCCTGTATATATATACTGCACAGTACCACTCCTCCTGTCCTGTATATATACGCTGCACAGTACCACTCCTCCTGTCCTGTATATATACACTGCACAGTACCACTCCTCCTGTCCTGTATATACACGCTGCACAGTACCACTCCTCCTGTCCTGTATATATATACTGAACAGTACCACTCCTCCTGTCCTGTATATATACGCTGGACAGTACCACTCCTCCTGTCCTGTATATATACGCTGCACAGTACCACTCCTCCTGTCCTGTATATATACACTGCACAGTACCACTCCTCCTGTCCTGTATATATACGCTGCACAGTACCACTCCTCCTGTCCTGTATATATACACTGCACAGTACCACTCCTCCTGTCCTGTATATATACACTGCACAGTACCACTCCTCCTGTCCTGTATATATACACTGCACAGTACCACTCCTCCTGTCCTGTATATATACACTGCACAGTACCACTCCTCCTGTCCTGTATATATACACTGCACAGTACCACTCCTCCTGTCCTGTATATATACACTGCACAGTACCACTCCTCCTGTCCTGTATATATACACTGCACAGTACCACTCCTCCTGTCCTGTATATATACACTGCACAGTACCACTCCTCCTGTCCTGTATATATACACTGCACAGTACCACTCCTCCTGTCCTGTATATATACACTGCACAGTACCACTCCTCCTGTCCTGTATATATACACTGCACAGTACCACTCCTCCTGTCCTGTATATATACACTGCACAGCACCACTTCTCCTGTCCTGTATACACTGCACAGTACCACTCCTCCTGTCCTGTGTACATACACTTCACAGTACCACTCCTCCTGTATTGTATATATACACTGCACAGTACCACTCCTCCTGTCCTGTATATATACGCTGCACAGTACCACTCCTCCTGTCCTGTATATATACACTGCACAGTACCACTCCTCCTCTCCTGTATATATACGCTGCACAGTACCACTCCTCCTCTCCTGTATATATACACTGCACAGTACCACTCCTCCTGTCCTGTGTATATACACTGCACAGTACCACTCCTCCTGTCCTGTATATATACACTGCACAGTACCACTTCTCCTGTCCTATATATATACACTGCACAGTACCACTCCTCCTGTCCTGTATATATACACTGCACAGTACCACTCCTCCTGTCCTGTATATACACTGCACAGTACCACTCCTCCTGTCCTGTATATACACACTGCACAGTACCACTCCTCCTGTCCTGTATATATACACTGCACAGTACCGCTCCTCCTGTCCTGTATATACACACTGCACAGTACCACTCCTCCTGTCCTGTATATATACACTGCACAGTACCGCTCCTCCTGTCCTGTATATATACACTGCACAGTACCACTCCTCCTGTCCTGTATATATACACTGCACAGTACCGCTCCTCCTGTCCTGTATATATATACACTGCACAGTACCACTCCTCCTGTCCTGTATATATACACTGCACAGTACCACTCCTCCTGTCCTGTGTATATACACTGCACAGTACCACTCCTCCTGTCCTGTATATATACACTGCACAGTACCACTCCTCCTGTCCTGTGTATATACACTGCACAGTACCACTCCTCCTGTCCTGTATATATACACTGCACAGTACCACTCCTCCTGTCCTGTATATATACACTGCACAGTACCACTCCTCCTGTCCTGTATATATACACTGCACAGTACCACTCCTCCTGTCCTGTATATATACACTGCACAGTACCACTCCTCCTGTCCTGTATATATACACTGCACAGTACCACTCCTCCTGTCCTGTATATATACACTGCACAGCCCCACTCCTCCTGTCCTGTATATATACACTGCACAGTACCACTCCTCCTGTCCTGTATATATACACTGCACAGCCCCACTCCTCCTATCCTGTATATATACACTGCACAGTACCACTCCTCCTGTCCTGTGTATATATACGCTGCACAGTACCACTCCTCCTGTCCTGTATATACACTGCACAGTACCACTCCTGTCCTGTATATATACACTGCACAGTACCACTCCTCCCGTCCTGTATATACACTGCACAGTACCACTCCTGTCCTGTATATATACACTGCACAGTACCACTCCTCCTGTCTTGTATATATACACTGCACAGTACCACTCCTCCTGTCCTGTATATATACACTGCACAGTACCATCACTCCCCTGTATATATACACTGCACAGTACCACTCCTCCTGTCCTGTATATATACACTGCACAGCCCCACTCCTCCTGTCCTGTATCTATACACTGCACAGTACCACTCCTCCTGTCCTGTATATATACACTGCACAGTACCACTCCTCCTGTCCTGTATATACACGCTGCACAGTACCACTCCTCCTGTCCTGTATATATATACTGAACAGTACCACTCCTCCTGTCCTGTATATATACGCTGGACAGTACCACTCCTCCTGTCCTGTATATATACGCTGCACAGTACCACTCCTCCTGTCCTGTATATATACGCTGCACAGTACCACTCCTCCTGTCCTGTATATATACGCTGCACAGTACCACTCCTCCTGTCCTGTATATATACACTGCACAGTACCACTCCTCCTGTCCTGTATATATACACTGCACAGTACCACTCCTCCTGTCCTGTATATATACACTGCACAGTACCACTCCTCCTGTCCTGTATATATACACTGCACAGTACCACTCCTCCTGTCCTGTATATATACACTGCACAGTACCACTCCTCCTGTCCTGTATATATACACTGCACAGTACCACTCCTCCTGTCCTGTATATATACACTGCACAGTACCACTCCTCCTGTCCTGTATATATACACTGCACAGTACCACTCCTCCTGTCCTGTATATATACACTGCACAGTACCACTCCTCCTGTCCTGTATATATACACTGCACAGTACCACTCCTCCTGTCCTGTATATATACACTGCACAGTACCACTCCTCCTGTCCTGTATATATACACTGCACAGCACCACTTCTCCTGTCCTGTATACACTGCACAGTACCACTCCTCCTGTCCTGTGTACATACACTTCACAGTACCACTCCTCCTGTATTGTATATATACACTGCACAGTACCACTCCTCCTGTCCTGTATATATACGCTGCACAGTACCACTCCTCCTGTCCTGTATATATACACTGCACAGTACCACTCCTCCTCTCCTGTATATATACGCTGCACAGTACCACTCCTCCTCTCCTGTATATATACACTGCACAGTACCACTCCTCCTGTCCTGTGTATATACACTGCACAGTACCACTCCTCCTGTCCTGTATATATACACTGCACAGTACCACTTCTCCTGTCCTATATATATACACTGCACAGTACCACTCCTCCTGTCCTGTATATATACACTGCACAGTACCACTCCTCCTGTCCTGTATATACACTGCACAGTACCACTCCTCCTGTCCTGTATATACACACTGCACAGTACCACTCCTCCTGTCCTGTATATATACACTGCACAGTACCGCTCCTCCTGTCCTGTATATACACACTGCACAGTACCACTCCTCCTGTCCTGTATATATACACTGCACAGTACCGCTCCTCCTGTCCTGTATATATACACTGCACAGTACCACTCCTCCTGTCCTGTATATATACACTGCACAGTACCGCTCCTCCTGTCCTGTATATATATACACTGCACAGTACCACTCCTCCTGTCCTGTATATATACACTGCACAGTACCACTCCTCCTGTCCTGTGTATATACACTGCACAGTACCACTCCTCCTGTCCTGTATATATACACTGCACAGTACCACTCCTCCTGTCCTGTGTATATACACTGCACAGTACCACTCCTCCTGTCCTGTATATATACACTGCACAGTACCACTCCTCCTGTCCTGTATATATACACTGCACAGTACCACTCCTCCTGTCCTGTATATATACACTGCACAGTACCACTCCTCCTGTCCTGTATATATACACTGCACAGTACCACTCCTCCTGTCCTGTATATATACACTGCACAGTACCACTCCTCCTGTCCTGTATATATACACTGCACAGCCCCACTCCTCCTGTCCTGTATATATACACTGCACAGTACCACTCCTCCTGTCCTGTATATATACACTGCACAGCCCCACTCCTCCTATCCTGTATATATACACTGCACAGTACCACTCCTCCTGTCCTGTGTATATATACGCTGCACAGTACCACTCCTCCTCTCCTGTATATACACTGCACAGTACCACTCCTGTCCTGTATATATACACTGCACAGTACCACTCCTCCCGTCCTGTATATACACTGCACAGTACCACTCCTGTCCTGTATATATACACTGCACAGTACCACTCCTCCTGTCTTGTATATATACACTGCACAGTACCACTCCTCCTGTCCTGTATATATACACTGCACAGTACCATCACTCCCCTGTATATATACACTGCACAGTACCACTCCTCCTGTCCTGTATATATACACTGCACAGCCCCACTCCTCCTGTCCTGTATCTATACACTGCACAGTACCACTCCTCCTGTCCTGTATATACACTGCACAGTAACACTCCTGTCCTGTATATATACACTGCACAGTACCACTCCTCCTGTCCTGTGTATATACAATGCACAGTACCTCTCCTCCTGTCCTGTATATATACACTGCACAGTACCACTCCTCCTGTCCTGTATATATACACTGCACAGTACCTCCTCCTGTCCTGTATATATACAATGCACAGTACCTCTCCTCCTGTCCTGTATATATACACTGCACAGTACCACTCCTCCTGTCCTGTATATACACTGCACAGTAACACTCCTGTCCTGTATATATACACTGCACAGTACCACTCCTCCTGTCCTGTATATATACACTGCACAGTACCACTCCTCCTGTCCTGTATATATACACTGCACAGTACCACTCCTCCTGTCCTGTATATATACACTGCACAGTACCACTCCTCCTGTCCTGTATATATACACTGCACAGTACCACTCCTCCTGTCCTGTATATATACACTGCACAGTACCACTCCTCCTGTCCTGTATATATACACTGCACAGTACCACTCCTCCTGTCCTGTATATATACACTGCACAGTACCATCACTCCCCTGTATATTTACACTGCACAGTACCACTCCTCCTGTCCTGTATATATACACTGCACAGTACCACTCATCCTGTCCTGTATATATACACTGCACAGCCCCACTCCTCCTGTCCTGTATATATACACTGCACAGTACCACTCCTCCTGTCCTGTATATATACACTGCACAGTACCATCACTCCCCTGTATATTTACACTGCACAGTACCACTCATCCTGTCCTGTATATATACACTGCACAGCCCCACTCCTCCTGTCCTGTATATATACACTGCACAGCCCCACTCCTCCTGTCCTGTATATATACACTGCACAGTACCACTCCTCCTGTCCTGTATATACACTGCACAGTACCACTCCTGTCCTGTATATATACACTGCATGGGCGGACATACCGCCGGTTCAGCCGGTGCGGCTGCACAGGGGCCCCGAAGGAGAGGGGGCCCAATCAGCTGTTGAAGTGTTTTATTCTTTCATAGAGCCAGCGGCAGCATCTCCACTAAGTGGAGAGGAAGGGGGCCGGTGCCTGAGTCATTTGCTGTCAGAGAGGGCCCTGCACGCTGCAGGAGACGCTGTAAGGGGCCCCCTTCCTCTCCTCTTGATGCTGCTGCTGGCTCTATGAGGCAGGAGAATCACAGCATCGCTTCCCAGTTCCACATGCAGGGGCGTGGCTAGGCAGCGTATACATTTTAAATAAAGTTTGTTTCGATTGCAAACTTCAGCCTCTCAGTGAGTGGCTGAGTGCACCCCGCTGCCCTGGTCTGCGCAGCTCCTCCTCTGGGTCCTCTGCTTGCCACAGGTTTCCTGCAGCCTCTTCTTCCAGAGCACAAGGTGAGGGATGGCCGGGAGTTCTCACTGCTGCTGGTTAGTATCACCCCCCCCCCCAGCAGCAGTGTCAGGAGGCACCGTGTCCAGGATGACAGCAGTGACTTAGTGACTGTGTGCTCGGTGCTTCCTGGTCGGTGCAGTGAATGGCTGTGAAACCTGATCCTGCACCGATCAGATAGCAGGGAGCTGTATCACAGGCACTAATTCACTGCTTGTAATCACTGACCCCAGACACCTCCTGCCATCACTGCAGCAATAAAGGCCCCGTCTCACATAGCGATTTACCAACGATCACGACCAGCGATACGACCTGGCCGTGATCGTTGGTAAGTCGTTGTGTGGTCGCTGGGGAGCTGTCACACAGACCGCTCTCCAGCGACCAACGATCAGGGGAACGACTTCGGCATCGTTGAAACTGTCTTCAACGATGCCGAAGTCCCCCTGCAGCACCCGGGTAACCAGGGTAAACATCGGGTTACTAAGCGCAGGGCCGCGCTTAGTAACCCGATGTTTACCCTGGTTACCAGCGTAAATGTAAAAAAAACCAAACAGTACAGTACATACTCACCATCTGATGTCCGTCAGGTCCCTTGCCGTCTGCTTCCTGCTGACAGTGCCGCCATACAGTGAGAGCAGAGCGCAGCGGTGACGTCACTGCTGTGCTGCGCTCTCGCTGTACGGCCGGATCTCAGTCAGAGCAGGAAGCAGACGGCAAGGGACCTGACGGACATCAGATGGTGAGTATGTAGTGTTTGTTTTTTTTTTACATTTACGCTGGTAACCAGGGTAAACATCGGGTTACTAAGCGCGGCCCTGCGCTTAGTAACCCGATGTTTACCCTGGTTACCAGTGAAGACATCGCTGGATCGGTGTCACACACACCGATTCAGCGATGTCAGCGGGACCTCAGCGACCAAAAAAAGGTCCAGGCCATTCCGACACGACCAGCGATCTCACAGCAGGGGCCTGGTCGCTGCTACGTGTCACACATAGCGAGATCGCTACTGAGGTCGCTGTTGCGTCACAAAACTTGTGACTCAGCAGCGATCTCGCTAGCGATCTCGCTATGTGAGACGGGGGCTTAACTCCAGGCTCAGAGTGGCTCTTGACCCCATCCTTCCTCCGATGCAGCATTTGCATTGCTTCACATAATATATACCATATATAGAATTCTATCATGCTCCATCAGTTATAATTTCAGTGTATAACTAACAAAACAGGGCAGTATGTAATAAAGACCAGGGCACTGTAAATAACAATGCTGTACATAACGAGAGGGCACTGTGTAATAACGGGTGGCAATATAATGAGAGGAGACTATGCAATATGCCGTATTTTTCGGATTATAAGACGCACTTTTTTCCCTCAAATTTTGGGGGAAAATGGGTGTGCGTCTTATAATGTGTATATACCTTACCAGTACCTTTGCCGCTGGCTGGGATGAGGGGGTGTCAGGCGGTGCTACAGGGGTGTCCGGTGCTGCGAGGGTGTCTGGCAATGCTGCCCGTTGCTGCGGCGGGTGTCTCCGATGCTGCAGGGGGCTCTGCCGACATTTTGTAAAAGGCCAGAGCCTCCCGCAGTTCCATGGTTTCCTGTGCGGTGGACTCCAGGAAAATGGCGCTGGGGGCGGCGCATGCACAGATGGAGATCACCCGCAGCAGCACCGCCGGACACCCCCGCAGTGCCAGACACCTGCAGCACCGGAGACACCCGCAGCAGCACCGGACACCTGCTGTGGCGCGCCCACATCGGAACACCCCCTCATCCCAGCCTGTGGCCTGCAGCATCACCCCAATCCTGCCTCCTCCAGCAGCGACCCTGGGACCCCATTTCACCGCAGCTACTACCCCCAGTAAGCAATAAGACGCATGGATTATAAGACGCACCACCATTTTATTAAGAAACATTTTTTTTCCTATTTTTCTCCTCAAGCGTCCTATAATCCGAAAAATATGGTATGCATATATCTGTACATTGGTAGCCATAAAAGGAGGGGGGCCCAAACACATTTCTTGCACAGGGGCCCCAAATCGTCTGTGTCCGCCCCTGATACACTCCACAGTACCACTCCTCCTGTCCTGTATATACACTGCACAGTACTACTCCTCCTGTCCTGTATATATACTGCACAGTACCACTCCTCCTGTCCTGTGTATATACACTGCATAGTACCACTCCTCCTGTCCTGTATATACACTGCACATTACCACTCCTCCTGTCCTGTATATATACACTGCACAGTACTACTCCTCCTGTCCTGTATATATACACTGCACAGTACCACTCCTCCTGTCCTGTATATGTACATTGCACAGTACCACTCCTCCTGTCCTGTATATATACACTGCACAGTACCACTCCTCCTGTCCTGTATATATACACTGCACAGTACCACTCCTCCTGTCCTGTATATATACACTGCACAGTACTACTCCTCCTGTCCTGTATATACACTGCACAGTACCACTCCTGTCCTGTATATATACACTGCACAGTACCACTCCTCCTGTCCTGTATATATACACTGCACAGTACCACTCCTCCTGACCTGTATATATACACTGCACAGTACCACTCCCCCTGTCCTGTATATATATACACTGCACAGTACCACTCCTCGTCTCCTGTATATATACACTGCACAGTACCACTCCTCCTGTCCTGTATATATACACTGCACAGTACCATTCCTCCTGTCCTGTATATATACACTGCACAGTACCACTCCTCCTGTCCTGTATATATACACTGCACAGTACCACTCCTCCTGTCCTGTATATATACACTGCACAGTACCACTCCTCCTGTCCTGTATATATACACCGCACAGTACCACTCCTCCTGTCCTGTATATATATACACTGCACAGTACCACTCCTCCTGTCCTGTATATATACTGCACAGTACCACTCCTCCTGTCCTGTATATACACTGCACAGTACCACTCCTCCTGTCCTGTATATACACTGCACAGTACCGCTCCTCCTGTCCTGTATATATACACTGCACAGTACCACTCCTCCTGTCCTGTATATACACTGCACAGTACCGCTCCTCCTGTCCTGTATATATACACTGCACAGTACCACTTCTCCTGTCCTGTATATACACACTGCACAGTACCACTCCTCCTGTCCTGTATATATACACTGCACAGTACCACTCCTCCTGTCCTGTATATATACACTGCACAGTACCACTCCTCCTGTCCTGTATATATACACTGCACAGTACCACTCCTCCTGTCCTGTATATATACACTGCACAGTACCACTCCTCCTGTCCTGTATATATAAATTGCACAGTACCACTCCTCCTGTCCTGTATATATACACTGCACAGTACCACTTCTCCTGTCCTGTATATACACACTGCACAGTACCACTCCTCCTGTCCTGTATATATACACTGCACAGTACCACTCCTCCTGTCCTGTATATATACACTGCACAGTACTACTCCTCCTGTCCTGTATATATACACTGCACAGTACCACTCCTCCTGTCCTGTATATATACACTGCACAGTACCACTCCTCCTGTCCTGTATATATACACTGCACAGTACCACTCCTCCTGTCCTGTATATATACACTGCACAGTACCACTCCTCCTGTCCTGTGTATATACACTGCACAGTGCCACTTCTCCTGTCCTGTATATATACACTGCACAGTACCACTCCTCCTGTCCTGTACACTGGGTATAGTGCTCAGTGTCTGCTCTCGTCCCTCTGCTGTTAGTATAATTGGTTCTGATACTTCTGGGTATCGGTGCAGACGTGCTGTTCTCCTGTTGAGACATTCATTAATTGTCCCTGAGTTGTATTGACTGGTTGTGGCCGCCCTTTCTTTCCTGCAGTTGCTTTGCTAGCGTGAGTGGATTAATGCTGCGCTGCGCAGAGACTCGTAAACCTCCTCCTGACTCTTTTACCCGTATTAATCCATCTCCTCTAATCCCCGAGCAAGAGCAGGCAAGGTGACTCTTAGCCAGAGACTGGCAAGTAGCACAAGGGTTAATGGGGGTTAGGGGCAGACGTGGCATTATGTATTAGGGTGCTCAGGCCTCCATATATTGTTCACTGTGGGTCATGTCATATTCTAAGATCATTATTTGCTCCACTGGATGGTGAGCTGCAATTAATTGTCTGTTATCTTCTCACCGCAATGTACAGAGGTTGTGGCTACAACACAGCACCAGGAATGTTTCCTGAGGACCGCGCCTATTATATGTATTATTTGATAGAGGTGAAGCACTGTGCAGAGACACAATCCAAGCAGTGCCTCCTATCCATCACTAGAGATCAGCAGTGACATCACTGAGAATGCCTCCTATCCATCACTAGAGATCAGCAGTGACATCACTGAGAATGCCTCCTATCCATCACTAGAGATCAGCGGTGACATCACTGAGAATGCCTCCTATCCATCACTAGAGATCAGCAGTGACATCACTGAGAATGCCTCCTATCCATCACTAGAGATCAGCAGTGACATCACTGAGAATGCCTCCTATCCATCACTAGAGATCAGCGGTGACATCACTGAGAATGCCTCCTATCCATCACTAGAGATCAGCAGTGACATCACTGAGAATGCCTCCTATCCATCACTAGAGATCAGCAGTGACATCACTGAGAATGTCTCCTATCCATCACTAGAGATCAGCGGTGACATCACTGAGAATGTCTCCTATCCATCACTAGAGATCAGCGGTGACATCACTGAGAATGCCTCCTATCCATCACTAGAGATCAGAGGTGACATCACTGAGAATGCCTCCTATCCATCACTAGAGATCAGCGGTGACATCACTGAGAATGCCTCCTATCCATCACTAGAGATCAGCGGTGACATCACTGAGAATCCCTCCTATCCATCACTAGAGATCAGCGGTGACATCACTGAGAATGCCCCCTATCCATCACTAGAGATCAGCGGTGACATCACTGAGAATGTCTCCTATCCATCACTAGAGATCAGAGGTGACATCACTGAGAATGCCTCCTATCCATCACTAGAGATCAGCGGTGACATCACTGAGAATGCCTCCTATCCATCACTAGAGATCAGCGGTAACATCACTGAGAATACCTTCTATCCATCACTAGAGATCAGAGGTGACATCACTGAGAATGCCTCCTATCCATCACTAGAGATCAGCGGTGACATCACTGAGAATGCCTCCTATCCATCACTAGAGATCAGCGGTGACATCACTGAGAATACCTTCTATCCATCACTACTAATCAGCGGTGACATCACTGAGAATGCCTCCTATCCATCACTAGAGATCAGCGGTGACATCACTGAGAATACCTCCTATCCATCACTAGAGATCAGTGGTGACATCACTGAGAATGCCTCCTATCCATCACTAGAGATCAGAGGTGACATCACTGAGAATGCCTCCTATCCATCACTAGAGATCAGCGGTGACATCACTGAGAATGCCTCCTATCCATCACTAGAGATCAGCGGTGACATCACTGAGAATACCTTCTATCCATCACTACTAATCAGCGGTGACATCACTGAGAATGCCTCCTATCCATCACTAGAGATCAGCGGTGACATCACTGAGAATACCTCCTATCCATCACTACTAATCAGCGGTGACATCACTGAGAATGTCTCCTATCCATCACTAGAGATCAGAGGTGACATCACTGAGAATGCCTCCTATCCATCACTAGAGATTGGCAGTGACATCACTGAGAATGCCTCCTATCCATCACTAGAGATCAGCGGTGACATCACTGAGAATGCCTCCTATCCATCACTAGAGATCAGCGGTGACATCACTGAGAATGCCTCCTATCCATCACTAGAGATCAGCGGTGACATCACTGAGAATACCTTCTATCCATCACTACTAATCAGCGGTGACATCACTGAGAATGCCTCCTATCCATCACTAGAGATCAGCGGTGACATCACTGAGAATGCCTCCTATCCATCACTAGAGATCAGCGGTGACATCACTGAGAATGCCTCCTATCCATCACTAGAGATCAGCGGTGACATCACTGAGAAAGCCTCCTATCCATCACTAGAGATCAGAGGTGACATCACTGAGAATGCCCCCTATCCATCACTAGAGATCAGCGGTGACATCACTGAGAATGTCTCCTATCCATCACTAGAGATCAGAGGTGACATCACTGAGAATGTCTCCTATCCATCACTAGAGATCAGCGGTGACATCACTGAGAATGTCTCCTATCCATCACTAGAGATCAGCAGTGACATCACTGAGAATGCCGCCTATCCATCACTAGAGATCAGCAGTGACATCACTGAGAATGCCTCCTATCCATCACTAGAGATCAGAGGTGACATCACTGAGAATGCCCCCTATCCATCACTAGAGATCAGCGGTGACATCACTGAGAATCCCTCCTATCCATCACCAGAGATCAGAGGTGACATCACTGAGAATGTCGCCTATCCATCACTAGAGATCAGCAGTGACATCACTGAGAATCCCTCCTATCCATCACTAGAGATCAGCGGTGACATCACTGAGAATGCCTCCTATCCATCACTAGAGATCAGCGGTGACATCACTGAGAATGCCTCCTATCCATCACTAGAGATCAGCGGTGACATCACTGAGAATGCCTCCTATCCATCACTAGAGATCAGCGGTGACATCACTTAGAATGCCTCCTATCCATCACTAGAGATCAGCGGTGACATCACTGAGAATGCCTCCTATCCATCACTAGAGATCAGAGGTGACAACACTGAGAATGCCTCCTATCCATCACTAGAGATCAGCGGTGACATCACTGAGAATGCCGCCTATCCATCACTAGAGATCAGCGGTGACATCACTGAGAATGCCTCCTATCCATCACTAGAGATCAGCGGTGACATCACTGAGAATGCCGCCTATCCATCACTAGAAATCAGCGGTGACATCACTGAGAATGCCTCCTATCCATCACTAGAGATTGGCAGTGACATCACTGAGAATGCCACCTATCCATCACTAGAGATCAGAGGTGACATCACTGAGAATCCCTCCTATCCATCACTAGAGATCAGGGGTGACAACACTGAGAATGCCTTCTATCCATCACTAGAGATCAGCGGTGACATCACTAAGAATGCCTCCTATCCATCACTAGAGATCAGCGGTGACATCACTGAGAATGCCTCCTATCCATCACTAGAGATCAGCGGCGACATCACTGAGAATGCCTCCTATCCATCACTAGAGATCAGCGGTGACATCACTGAGAATGCCTCCTATCCATCACTAGAGATCAGCGGCGACATCACTGAGAATGCCGCCTATCCATCACTAGAGATCAGCGGTGACATCACTGAGAACGCCTCCTATCCATCACTAGAGATCAGCGGTGACATCACTGAGAATGCCTCCTATCCATCACTAGAGATCAGCGGTGACATCACTGAGAATGCCTCCTATCCATCAGTAGAGATCACAGGTGACATCACTGAGAATGCCTCCTATCCATCACTAGAGATCAGCGGTGACATCACTGAGAATGCCTCCTATCCATCACTAGAGATCAGCGGTGACATCACTGAGAATGCCTCCTATCCATCACTAGAGATCAGTGGTGACATCACTGAGAATGCCTCCTATCCATCACTAGAGATCAGAGGTGACATCACTGAGAATGCCTCCTATCCATCACTAGAGATCAGCGGTGACATCACTGAGAACGCCTCCTATCCATCACTAGAGATCAGCGGTGACATCACTGAGAATGCCTCCTATCCATCACTAGAGATCAGCGGTGACATCACTGAGAATGCCTCCTATCCATCACTAGAGATCAGTGGTGACATCACTGAGAATGTTTCCTATCCATCACTAGAGATCAGAGGTGACATCACTGAGAATGCCTCCTATCCATCAGTAGAGATCACAGGTGACATCACTGAGAATGCCTCCTATCCATCACTAGAGATCAGCGGTGACATCACTGAGAATGCCTCCTATCCATCACTAGAGATCAGCGGTGACATCACTGAGAATGCCTCCTATCCATCACTAGAGATCAGCGGTGACATCACTGAGAATGCCTCCTATCCATCACTAGAGATCAGGGTGACATCACTGAGAATGCCTCCTATCCATCACTAGAGATCACAGGTGACATCACTGAGAATGCCTCCTATCCATCAGTAGAGATCACAGGTGACATCACTGAGAATGCCTCCTATCCATCACTAGAGATCAGCGGTGACATCACTGAGAATGCCTCCTATCCATCACTAGAGATCAGCGGTGACATCACTGAGAATGCCTCCTATCCATCACCAGAGATCAGAGGTGACATCACTGAGAATGCCTCCTATCCATCACTAGAGATCAGCGGTGACATCACTGAGAATGCCTCCTATCCATCACCAGAGATCAGCGGTGACATCACTGAGAATGCCTCCTATCCATCACTAGAGATCAGAGGTGACATCACTGAGAATGCCTCCTATCCATCACTAGAGATCAGCGGTGACATCACTGAGAATGCCTCCTATCCATCACTAGAGATCAGCGGTGACATCACTGAGAATGCCTCCTATCCATCACTAGAGATCAGCGGTGACATCACTGAGAATGCCTCCTATCCATCACTAGAGATCAGAGGTGACATCACTGAGAATGCCGCCTATCCATCACTAGAGATCAGCGGTGACATCACTGAGAATGCCTCCTATCCATCACTAGAGATCAGCGGTGACATCACTTAGAATGCCTCCTATCCATCACTAGAGATCAGCGGTGACATCACTGAGAATGCCTCCTATCCATCACTAGAGATCAGCGGTGACATCACTGAGAATGCCTCCTATCCATCACTAGAGATCGGCAGTGACATCACTGAGAATGCCTCCTATCCATCACTAGAGATCAGCGGTGACATCACTGAGAATGCCTCCTATCCATCACTAGAGATCAGCGGTGACATCACTAAGAATGCCTCCTATCCATCACTAGAGATCAGCGGTGACATCACTGAGAATGCCTCCTATCCATCACTAGAGGTCAGCGGTGACATCACTGAGAATGCCTCCTATCCATCACTAGAGATCAGAGGTGACATCACTGAGAATGCCTCCTATCCATCACCAGAGATCAGCGGTGACATCACCGAGAATCCCAACTAATCATCACTAGAGATCAGCAGCGTTGAGTTATAGACTTGCACACATACTGGACTTTATGGACCACATTTCCCAGTGTAATGAGTAATCCACAGGATGTTGTGTGGTGATGTGAGCATACGTTGATCAGTCAGCACTTTGGCCACATTTCAGATACATCACTGATTCGTCAGTAGTATTGTTGCGGTATGAAGTGATGCCCTTTTGACAACCGCACCGTAGTAGAAAGGCTGGGAGGACCTGGCAGGAGGGGGAGCACATTTTACTGGGAGCTATTCCTATTACAGCAACCACTGATCAGAGATGGCAAGTCGGGAAGGGTCTCTGCCAACAACTTAGGTTAGCTGCTCTTTATCTGATGTAATGCACTGTTAGGGAGCGATGTTCTGAAGTGTAAATGTGCCTCTCTTTATTGCAGCTTTCTGACATTGCTGAACCCTGCATATCTGTTGTGCCTACAACAACTTTAGTGCAAGTGATATTTAGCAATTTTGTCACTAGTTTCAGAAAAAAAAATCACATCAGTGTTACTGAGAAATTAGTTATTACTCTTACATATGCAGCAAGATGAGTAATATTCAACTCTTCTGTCTGGGCATTGCTTCTTCCTCCCGGATGTTGTGCATGTTTTAGAGCAGGGGTGGCGAATCTTTTTTCTGCCAAGGGCCATTTGGATATTTATACTATCCTTCAGGGGCCGTACAAAGTCCGCCTACAAAGTACATCCTGACTCTGGCACTGGTGTTAGGACGTAATCTTTCATTGCATGCCCTTCAGTGTTCAGTAGTGAAAACCGTGTGTGTGTGCTAACAGAAGAAGAAATTAATGAGCTGGTTGTAATCAAAATACACCTCCCAGCCCAAGAATGCGGTCCCTGAGACATACCTCCCAACTTTTAAAGAGGGACAAAGGTTGCGGTGCGGCAAATTTTAGGCCACGCCTCTGATCACACCCATTTCACAACTAGTCACACCCATATCCACGCCCCAACCACACCCATTTAGCACTGCTGATCACACTGTTTCATAAACAATAATTGTAAACAAAAAAATATGGCCACACGGTGCTCCATACTGTATAATGGCCTCACAGTGCTCCATACTGTATAATGGCCCCACATGATGCTCCATGCTGTATAATGGCCACAGTGCTCCATACTGTATAATGGCCACACATGATGCTCCATACTGTATAATGACCACACATGATGCTCAATACTGTATAATGGCCACACAGTGCTCTATACTGTATAATGGCCACACATGATGCTTCATACTGTATAATGGCCACACAGTGCTCCATAGTGTATAATGGCCACACATGATGCTCCATACTGTATAATGGCCACACACTGCTCCATACTGTATAATGGCCCCACATGATGCTCAATACTGTTTAATGGCCACAGTGCTCCATACTGTATAATGACCACACATGCTGCTCAATACTGTATAATGGCCACACAGTGCTCCATACTGTATAATGACCACACTTAATGCTCAATACTGTACCACTGTACTGTGCCACACAGTGCTCCATACTGTAAAATGGCCCCACATGATGCTCAATACTGTATAATGGCCACAGTGCTCTATACTGTATAATGACCACACATGATGCTCAATACTGTATAATGGCCACACAGTGCTCCATACTGTATAATGGCTCCACATGATGCGCTATACTGTATAATGGCCACACAGTGCTCCATACTATATAATGGCCACACAGTGCTCCATACTATATAATGGCCCCACATGATGCTCAATACTGTATAATGGCCACACAGTGCTCCATACTGTATAATGGCCCCACATTATGCTGCGTATAGTATAATGGCCCCACATGATGCTCCATAGTGTATAATGGCCACACATGATGCTCCATACTGTATAATGGCCCCACATGATGCTCAATACTGTATAATGGCCACAGTGCTCCATACTGTATAATGACCACACATGATGCTCAATACTGTATAATGGCCACACAGTGCTCTTTACTGTATAACGGCCCCACATGATGCTCCATACTGTATAATCGTCACACTGTGCTCCATGTATAATGGCCCCGCATGATGCTGCATACAGTTTAATGGCCCCACATGATGCTCCATACTGTATAATGGCCCCACATAATGCTGTATACTGTATAATGGCCCCACATGATGCTCCATACTGTATAATGGCCCCACATGATGCGTACTGTATAATGGCTCCACATGATGCTGGTTACAGTATAATGGCCCAACATGATCCTGGGTACAGTATAATGGCCTCACATGATGCTGGGTACAGTATAATGGCCCCACATGATGCTGGGTACAGTATAATGGCCCCACATGATGCTGGGTACAGTATAATGGCCCCACATGATGCTCCATACAGTATAATGGCTCCACATGATGCTGGGTACAGTTTAATGGCCCCATATAATGCTGGGAACAGTATAATGGCCCCACATGATGCTCCATACTGTATAATGGCCACACATGATGCTCAATACTGTATAATGGCCACACCGTGCTCCATACTGTATAATGGCCACACATGCTCAATACTGTATAATGGCCCCACATGATGCTCCATAATATATTATGGCCACACAGTGTTCCATACTGTATAATGGCCACACAGTGCTCCATACTGTATAATGGCCACAGTGCTCCATACTGTATATTGGCCACACAAGATGCTCAATACTGTATAATGGCCACACAGTGCTCCATACTGTATAATGGCCACACATGATGCTCCATACTGTATAATGGCCCCACATGATGCTCAATACTGTATAATGGCCACAGTGCTCCATACTGTATAAAGACCACACATGATGCTCAATACTGTATAATGGCCACACAGTGCTCCATACTGTATAATGGCTCCACATGATGCTCTATACTCTATAATGGCCACACAGTGCTCCATACTGTATAACGGCCATACAGTGCTCTATACTGTATAATGGCCCCACATGATGCTCCATACTGTATAATCGCCGCACTGTGCTCCATACTGTATAATGGCCCCACATGATGCTGCGTACAGTTTAATGGCCTCACATGATGCTCAATACTGTATAATGGCCCCACATGATGCTCCATTCTAAATACAGATACCACTGATGGATATCAATTGAAAAGCTCCTAACAGGGATACACCCTACAATTGACATATAAGATGACAAGGAAAACTCCACTAATATATAAATCCTACAAAAGAACTACGGAGTATAAATTATCCAAAGAAAAATAATAAAAAATGTAAATTTTTTTTATTAAATATAATCATATCACAAAAATAACAAACGTAACAGACAAGGTACACATATAGTTCATGCACGGCGGACAAAAAACACTGCAAGTAGCACCTAGGGCACAGAAAGAGCAAAAGCTCATGGCTATTAGGGACATTACCGTCTAACAATTAATCATAACAGTAATAATAAAGTGCATAGTGCTCTTAGAGAAGCTTCATGTGCCTAACACTGCCATACATATTGTTGCTGAACAACCCTAAAGTAGGTGGGAATAATAATAGAGTTATGCCAATCTTACCCAAATAACGTTGGTGCCAGTGTATGTCCGGCGGCCCCGGTTGTTCAGCAACAATATGTATGGCAGTATTAGGCACATGAAGCTTCTCTAAGAGCACTATGCACTTTATTATTACTGTTATGATTAATTGTTAGACGGTAATGTCCCTAATAGCCATGAGCTTTTGCTCTTTCTGTGCCCTAGGTGCTACTTGCAGTGTTTTTTGTCCGCCGTGCATGAATTATACGTGTACCTTGTCTGTTACGTTTGTTATTTTTGTGATATGATTATATTTAACTAGATGGCAGCCCGATTCTAAAGAATCGGGAGTCTAGAATCCATATATACTTTATTTATTCAAATGTAAGAATAATACAATTAATAAATAATAGTAAGAAAGAACAAAAAATGGCTGCACTCACCAGCTCTTGACAATTCTTGACAGTACGGCACATTTCTCATTGGTCGCTCGTGGCAGGCGGCAACCAATCAGAAAAGTGCCGCGCACCACGAAGGCATATATCTTTGTCCACCCTGAGCGGGTGTAGGACGCTGGTGACGTCACTTATTTCCGGACATTATCTCCGGACAAAGCCACGGAAGTTGGCACAAATTGCCGGAAGTAGTATTCTAGGCAATTATATATTAGATTTTAATGTTATCAGTGTTTACCTTTGAACGTTTATATTGTATTGTCCTGTCACCAGCCATGTGTACGATTATCGGCCGAAAGCCTCTCTGGAACCAATAATCACCCCATGTAAAGGTATCTTTATAAGTTAAAGATTCAGAATACTATGACTTTTATCATATCCTGAACAGTCAAGTTTTTTATGAACCGTTAAGGTTTTCTGGTTGAAGTAAAAAAAACTCTGAGTGTTTACAGTTTGAAACCATAAAATGTTGAAAAATTATGTCATTCTTGAGTATATCACTCAATGGTGCTCATAAAGGTGTCAAATTTGATCTATAATATACTTTAATATACGTTACTTTAATCTTTAATATACTTAAGAACAGGGCCCCAGACATCACACAGGGGGTCTGAAACACCGCACAGTGGTCCAAAATATCGCTGTGCTCTGCCTGGGGCCCCATATGCTGCCTGGGGCCCCTGTGCTCTGCCTGGGGCCCCATATGCTGCCTGGGGCCCCTGTGCTCTGCCTGTGGCCCCTGTGCTCTGCCTGGGGCCCCATGTTCTGCCTGGGGCCCCTGTGCTCTGCCTGGGGCCACTGTGCTCTGCCTGGGGCCCCATATGCTGCCTGGGGCCCCATATGCTGCCTGGGGCCCCTGTGCTCTGCCTGGGGCCCCTGTGCTCTACCTGGGACCACTGTGCTCTGCCTGGGGCCCCATATGCTGCCTGGGGCCCCTGTGCTCTGCCTGGGGCCCCATGTTCTGCCTGGGGCCACTGTGCTCTGCCTGGGGCCTCATAGGCTGCCTGGGGCCCCTGTGCTCTGCCTGGGACCACTGTGCTCTGCCTGGGGCCCCATATGCTGCCTGGGGCCCCTGTGCTCTGCATGGGGCCACTGTGCTCTGCCTGGGGCCCCATATGCTGCCTGGGGCCCCTGTGCTCTGCCTGGGGCCCCATATGCTGCCTGGGGCCCCTGTGCTCTGCCTGGGGCCCCATGTTCTGCCTGGGGCCCCTGTGCTCTGCCTGGGGCCACTGTGCTCTGCCTGGGGCCCCATGTTCTGCCTGGGGCCACTGTGCTCTGCCTGGGGCCCCATAAGCTGCCTGGGGCCCCTGTGCTCTGCCTGGGACCACTGTGCTCTGCCTGGGGCCCCATGTTCTGCCTGGGGCCCCATGTTCTGCCTGGGGCCCCTGTGCTCTGCCTGGGGCCACTGTGCTCTGCCTGGGGCCCCATATGCTGCCTGGGGCCACTGTGCTCTGCCTGGGGCCCCATATGCTGCCTGGGGCCCCTGTGCTCTGCCTGGGGCCCCATATGCTGCCTGGGGCCCCTGTGCTCTGCCTGGGGCCCCTGTGCTCTGCCTGGGGCCCCATGTTCTGCCTGGGGCCCCTGTGCTCTGCCTGGGGCCACTGTGCTCTGCCTGGGGCCCCATATGCTGCCTGGGGCCCCTGTGCTCTGCCTGGGGCCCCATATGCTGCCTGGGGCCCCTGTGCTCTGCCTGGGGCCCCTGTGCTTTGCCTGGGGCCCCATATGCTGCCTGGGGACCCTGTGCTCTGCCTGGGGCCCCTGTGCTCTGCCTGGGGCCCCATGTTCTGCCTGGGGCCACTGTGCTCTGCCTGGGGCCACTGTGCTCTGCCTGGGGCCCCATATGCTGCCTGGGGCCCCTGTGCTCTGCCTGGGGCCCCATATGCTGCCTGGGGCCCCTGTGCTCTGCCTGGGGCCACTGTGCTCTGCCTGGGGCCCCATAGGCTGCCTGGGGCCCCTGTGCTCTGCCTGGGACCACTGTGCTCTGCCTGGGGCCCCATATGCTGCCTGGGGCCCCTGTGCTCTGCCTGGGGCCACTGTGCTCTGCCTGGGGCCCCATGTTCTGCCTGGGGCCCCTGTGCTCTGCCTGGGGCCACTGTGCTCTGCCTGGGGCCCCATATGCTGCCTGGGGCCCCTGTGCTCTGCCTGGGGCCACTGTGCTCTGCCTGGGGCCCCATAGGCTGCCTGGGGCCCCTGTGCTCTGCCTGGGACCACTGTGCTCTGCCTGGGGCCCCATATGCTGCCTGGGGCCCCTGTGCTCTGCCTGGGGCCACTGTGCTCTGCCTGGGGCCCCATATGCTGCCTGGGGCCCCTGTGCTCTGCCTGGGTGTAGGACACTGGTGACGTCACTTATCTCCGGACATTAGCTCCGGACATTAGCTCCGGACATTATCTCCGGACATTAGCTCCGGACATTATCTCCGGACATTAGCTCCGGACAAAGCCACGGAAGTTGGCACAAATTGCAGGAAGTAGTATTCTAGGCAATTATATATTAGATAAAATTTGTTACATTTTTTATTATATTTCTTTGGATAATTTATACTCCGTAGTTCTTTTGTAGGATTTATATGATGCTCCATTCTGTGTAATGGCCCCACATGATGCTGCGAACTGTATAATGGATCCACATGATGCTGGGTACAGTATAATGGCCCCACATGATGCTGGGTACAGTATAATGGCCCCACATGATGCTGGGTACAGTTTAATGGCCCCACATGATACTGGGTACAGTATAATGGCCCCACATGATGCTGGGTACAGTATAATGGCCCCACATGATGCTGGGTACAGTAAAATGGCCCAACATGATGCTGGGTACAGTATAATGGCCCCACATGATGCTAGGTACAGTATAATGGCCCCACATGATGCTGTGTACAGTATAATGGCCCCACATGATGCTCCATACAGTATAATGGCTCCACATGATGCTCCATTCAGTATAATGGCCCCACATGATGCTGGGTACTATATAATGGCCCCACATGATGCTGCGTACAGTATAATGGCCCCACATGATGCTGTGTACAGTATAATGGCCCCACATGATGCTCAATACTGTATAATGGCCACACAGTGCTCCATACTGTATAGTGGCCACACATGATGCTCAATACTGTATAATGGCCCCACATGATGCTCCATACTGTATAATGGCCACACAGTGTTCCATACTGTATAATGGCCACACAGTGCTCCATACTGTATAATGGCCACACAGTGCTCCATACTGTATATTGGCCACACAAGATGCTCAATACTGTATAATGGCCACACAGTGCTCCATACTGTATAATGGCCACACATGATGCTCCATACTGTATAATGGCCCCACATGATGCTCAATACTGTATAATGGCCACAGTGCTCCTTACTGTATAATGACCACAAATGATGCTCAATACTGTATCATGGCCACACAGTGCTCTATACTGTATAATGACCCCACATGATGCTCCATGCTGTATAATGGCCACACAGTGCTCCATACTGTATAACGGCAATACAGTGCTCTATACTGTATAATGGCTCCACATGATGCTCCATACTGTATAATCGCCACACTGTGCTCTATACTGTATAATGGCCACACATGATGCTGTGTAAAGTTTAATGGCCTCACATGATGCTCAATACTGTATAATGGCCCCACATGATGCTTTGTACAGTATAATGGCTCCACATGATGCTCCATACTGTAGAATGGCCCCACATGATGCTGCGTACTGTATAATGTCTCCACATGATGCTGGGTACAGTATAATGGCCCCACATGATGCTGGGTACAGTTTGATGGCCCCACATGATGCTGGGTACAGTTTAACCCCTTCATGACCGTGGGATTTTCCGTTTTTCCGTATTCGTTTTTCGCTCCCCTCCTTCCCAGAGCCATAACTTTTTTATTTTTCCGTCAATTTGGCCATGTTAGGGCTTATTTTTTGCGGGACGAGTTGTACTTTTGAACGACATCATTGGTTTGATCATGTCGTGTTTTAGAAAACGGGAAAAAAATTCCAAGTGCGGTGAAATTGCAAAAAAAGTGCAATCCCACACTTGTTTTTTGCTTGGCTTTTTTGCTAGGTTCACTAAATGCTAAAACTGACCTGCCATTATGATTCTCCAGGTCATTATGAGTTCATAGACACCTAATATGACTAGATTTTTTACCTAAGTGGTGAAAAAAAATTCCAAACTTTGCTAAAAAAAAAAAAAAAAAATTGGGCCATTTTCCGATACTCGTAGCGTCTCAATTTTTCATGATCTGGGGTCGATTGAGGGCTTATTTTTTGCGTGCCGAGCTGGCGTTTTTAATGATACCATTTTGGTGCAGATACGTTCTTTTGATCGCCCGTTTGCATTTTAATGCAATGTCACGGCGACCAAAAAAACGTAATTCTGGCGTTTCGGATTTTTTTCTCATTACGCCGTTTAGCGATCAGGTTAATGCTTTTTTTTATTGATAGATCGGGCGATTCTGAACGCGGTGATACCAAATATGTGTAGGTTTTATTTATTTTTTTATTGATTTATTTTGATTGGGGCGAAAGGGAGGTGATTTAAACTTTTATGTTTTTTTTATTTTTTTCACATTTTTATTAACTTTTTTTTTAACTTTTGCCATGCTTCAGTAGCCTCCATGGGAGGCTAGAAGCAGGCACAACTCGATCGCCTCTGCTACATAACAGCGATCATCAGATCGCTGCTATGCAGCAGAAAATCAGGTGTGCTATGAGCGCCGACCACAGGGTGGCGCTCACAGCTACCGGCGATCAGTAACCATAGAGGTCTCAAGGACCTCTATGGTTACAATACTGAAGCATCGCCGACCCCCGATCATGTGACGGGGGTCGGCGATGACGTCATTTCCGGCCACCCGGCCGGATGCGGTAGTTAAATACAGCTGTCTGCGTTTGACAGCGGCATTTAACTAGTTAATAGCGGCGGGTGAATCGCGATTTCACCCGCCGCTATTGCGGGCACATGTCAGCTGTTCAAAACAGCTGACATGTCCCGGCTTTGATGCGGGCTCACCGCGGAGCTCTGCATCAAAGCAGGGGACCTGACGTCGGACGTACTATCCCGTCCGACGTCAGGAAGGGGTTAAAGGCCCCAAATGAGGCTCCTTACAGTGCAATGGCTCCACATGATGCTGGGTACAGTTTAATGGCCCCACATGATGCTGGGTACAGTATAATGGCCCCACATGATGCTGGGTACAGTATAATGGCCCCACATGATGCTGGGTACAGTAAAATGGCCCAACATGATGCTGGGTACAGTATAATGGCCCCACATGATGCTAGGTACAGTATAATGGCCCCACATGATGCTGGGTACAGTATAATGGCCCCACATGATGCTTTGTATAGTATAATGGCCTCACATGATGCTGCGTACAGTATAATGGCCCCACATGATGCTGTGTACAGTATAATGGCCCCACATGATGCTCCATACAGTATAATGGCTCCACATGATGCTCCATACAGTATAATGGCCCCACATGATGCTGGGTACTGTATAATGGCCCCACATGATGCTGCGTTCAGTGTAATGGCCCCACATGATGCTGTGTTCAGTGTAATGGCTCCACATTATGCTCGGTACAGTATAATGGCTGCTCATGATGCTGCGTACAGTATAATGGCCAGACATGATGCTGGATACAGTATAATGGCAAAATAAAAGGGGAGAAGCCAGCGCTGCTTATGGTCAGAACGCAATACAAAAACTGCACATGCACGTATTAATTTCTAACTGTATATCAAAATGACACATTTATCAAACAATTGATCATTTCTTTGAGCCACCCCTCCACGCCAAGGCATTCTCATAATGCGGCAGTCCTACTCTACGATTTTTGTATTCGCTGTGCCATTACGGTCTCCTAAATGTGTTGGAAGCAAGACCACATTAATCCCACTTAACGTTTTTTATATTCGCTGTGCCATTACTGCCTCCTAAATGTATTAAAAGCGGGACCATATTGAATACAAACTACCTGTAGCGTTTCAGAATCACTCCCATGGCGCCAGAAATGGTACGCGCAGATAAAGGTTGACTAGGTCCAAACATAGACATTTCAGATCTTTCCTCCACACTGCCTGACCAGCACCACAGATAAAGAGTGAGACAGGCCCAGGCTCAGGTGCACGAATCAAACAGAGCCTGGGGCAGGGCAGGGCTGCTGTATGTGTGTTCAGCAGCCTAGATTAATCACAATGAAAACAGAAAGAACGGTGTGCATAACCCAGCGCGCATGGCAACAGTGGTGGTCAGCCACAAACCAATATCAAAATAAAAGGGGAGAACCTTTATCTGCGCGTACCCTTTCTGATGCCATGGGAGTGATTCTGAAACGCTACAGGTACAGTTTGCATTCAATATGGTCCCGCTTTTAATACATTTAGGAGGCCGTAATGGCACAGAGTATAAAAAAACGTAAAGTGGGATTAATGTGGTCTTGCTTCCAACACATTTAGGAGGCCGAAATGGCACAGCGAATATAAAAATCGTAGAGTAGGATTGCCCCATTATGAGAATGCCTTGGCATGGCAGGGTGGCTCAAAGAATTGATCAGTTGTTTGCTAAATGTCTCATTTTGATATACAGTTAGAAATTAATATGTGCATGTGCACTTTTTGTATTGCGTTCTGACCATAGACGTGCTGGCTTCTCCCCTTTTATTACAGTATAATGGCCCCACATGATGCTGGATACAGTATAATGGCCCCACATAATGCTGGGTACAGTATAATGGCCCCACATGCCACATGATGCTCCATACAGTATAATGGCCCCACATGATGCTGGGTACAGTATAATGGCCCCACATGATGCTGGATACAGTATAATGGCCACACATAATGCTGGGTACAGTATAATGGCCCCACATGCCACATGATGCTCCATACAGTATAATGGCCCCACATGATGCTGGGTACAGTATAATGGCCCCACATGATGCTGGGTACAGTATAATTGCCCCACATGATGCTGGGTACAGTAAAATGGCCCTAAATGATGCTGGGTACAGTATAATGGCCCCACATGATGCTGGGTACAGTATAATGGCCCCACATGATGCTGGGTACAGTATAATGGCCCCACATGATGCTGGGAATAGTATAATGGTCCCACATGATGCTGGGTTCAGTATAATGGACCCACATGATGCTGGGTACAGTATAATGGCCCCACATGATGCTAGGTACAGTATAATGGCCCCACATGATGCTGGGTACAGTCTAACACCCCCACATGATGCTGGGTACAGTCTAATGCCCCCACATGATGCTGGGTACAGTATAATGGCCCCACATGATGCTCCATACAGTATAATGGCCCCACATGATGCTGCGTACAGTATAATGGCCACACATAGTTACACCACCCCCATCATTGCCTTCTCCCCAACCCCCATCATTGCCTTCTCCACCACCACACACAGACACCTACACACACACCTCCCACCGCGCTCCCTTACAGCAGCTGGCAGCTTCCTCTCCCACGACGCTGAATGATGTAATCCAGCCGCGCAGCGCCGCTGACTGCTCACGTCGCTACATCTTCGGTACACCACTGATAAAGACTCCATGTCTCCTGTGCCAGTCAGTGTCAGAGCGAGGAGTAATATCTGCTCCGATTTAAAACAGCTAGCGATCGCGCTAGCAGTTTAAGGCGGCAGTACATTTGGTCTGAAGCATGCAGGAAAAGGAGGATCCCTGACGGACAGCGGAGCAGAGTTTCTAAATTGGGACTGTCCCGCTGGATCCGGGACAGTTGGGAGTTATGAACACACGACTCTGCTCCGTACACCTCGTACACACGCGGCTCCTCTCTGTACACACGTAGCTGCGCTCCGTACACAGGCGGCTGCGCTCCGTACACCTCGTACACACGCGGCTCCTCTCCGTACACCTCGTACACAAGTGGCTCCGATCCGTACACCTCATACACACACGGCTCTGCTACATCCACACTGGAAACCCCTCCTGACCCCACACATAAACTTACCCTCATCCAGCACCATGACAGCACAGCAGAGTCCTGTCCTGCATACATCCTGTCCTGACTCCTCCCCTCTTGTGACCTCATCACGGGTCCTTTCCAACATACACAGAGGCCCCTGATCATGTGACCCCTGGCTTCTCCCCTCCTGTGACCTCATCACAGGTCCTGTGCGCACAGAGCAGCTATGTGTGGTGTGCTGCTCTGAGGGTGGAGGTATGTGGCTCTGCAGTGCGGGAAAAGTAAAATCCCACCCATGACAGCGGGGCAGACTCTCAAAATCGGGATTGCCCCGCTGGATCCGGGACGGTTGAGAGGTCTGCCCGGGGGCCTCATAAAAGGTAATTGAGGGCCGTAAATGGCCCTGTGGCCTGAGGTTCCCCACCCCTGTTTTAGAGTATTGAACATTGCTTCTTCCCCCAGTCTTGTTCATGTTCTAGAGTACTGGACAATTAATCTTCCTTCTGGGCTTGTGAATGTTCTAGAGTACTGAACATTGCTTCTTCCCCCAGTCTTGCTGTATTTTCTAGCGCATGGATATTGCTTCTTCCCCAAGATCTTATGTACTTTTTAGAGTACTGACATTGCTTATTTTCCCAATTTTGTGTATGTTCTATAGTGCTGGACATTGCATTATCCTCTTCGTATGTTTTAGAGTACTGGACATCACTTTCTCACCCGGTCTTCTGTATGCTCTGGAATACTGGACATAACTTTTTCCTTCTGACCTTGTGCATGTTCTAGAGTACTGGACTTTTCTTCTTTCACCAGGTCTTGTTTATGTTCTGGAGCCCTGGACATTGGTTCTTCCCCTGGATCTTGTATAAGTTCTAGAGTCCTGGACATTGCTTCTTCCTCCTGGCCTTGTGTATATTCTAGAGCACTGGACATTGCTTCTTCCCCTGGATCTTGTATATGTTCTAGAGTCCTGGACATTGCTTCTTCCCCTGGATCTTGTATATGTTCTAGAGTCCTGGACATTGTTTCTTCCTCTCGGCCTTGTGTATGTCCTAGAGTACTGGACATTGCTTCTTCCTCCCGGCCTTGTGTAGGTCCTAGAGTACAAGACATTGCTTCTTCCCCTGGCCTTATGTATGTCCTAGAGTACTTGTTATTACTTCTTCCCCTGGTCTTGTGCATGTTATAGAGTGCTGGCTATTTCGTTATCCTCTTGGTGTTGGTATGTTCTAGAGTAGTGGTAATCACTTCTTCCCCTGGTCTTCTATATGTTTTCGAGTACTGGAAATTGCTCCTTCCTGCGGTCTTGTGTATGTCCTAGAGTGCTGGACGTTGCATTATCTTCTTGGTGTTGGTATGTTGTAGTGTACTGGACATTGCTTCTTCCCCCGGTCTTGTGTATGTTTGTCACGTGTCAGGTGTGACCGTTACCCTGGATTCAGCTGTAGAAGGTCTTTGCGTTTAGCTCAAGTACCTTCTTGATTTTTGCATCTCTGTTATGGAGCAATATCTTTCTCCCTCTAGGACCCAATAGTTACCGTATATACTCGAGTAGAAGCCGACCCGAGTTGAAGCCGAGACCCCTAATTTTGCTACAAAAAAAAATGGGAAAACTTAATGACTCGAGTATAAGCCTAGGGTGGGAAATGCAGCAGCTAACTGATAAATTTCAAAAATAAACATAGATACCAATAAAAGTAAAATTAATTGAGACATCAGTAGGTTGTGTTTTTGAATATCCATATTGAATCAGGAGCCCCATATAATGCTCCATAAAGTTCATGATGGGCCCCATAAGATGCTCCATACAAAATACGCCCCATATAATGCTGCACAAAGGTTGATTATGGCCCCATAAGATGCTCCATAGAAACATTTGCCCCATATGCTGCTGCTGTTGCGATTAAACAAAAAAATGACATACTCACCTCTTGTCCTGAGTAGGCAGGGACACTGACACTTGCGATGTTCACCTGTCCCCTTTCCACCACTGCGCGCCGCTGTGTCTTCCGTCTCTCTGCAGTGACTGTTCAGGCAGAGGGCGGCCTGCACTAAACATGTCATCGCGCCCTCTGACCTGAACGTCACAGCCAGAGGACACGGAAGACGGAGCGATGCATGGCGGTGGAACGGGGACAGGTGAATATCGCAATGCCCACCCTCTTCCATTATAGTCACCCTCCCGGCGCGGTCCCTGCTTCTCCGATGCGATGGCGCCGGCAGCTTGTTCCTGTGTTCAGCGGTCACTGGTACCGCTCATATAAGTAAAGAATATGCGCTCCACCCCTATGAGAGTGGAGTCGCGTCCATATTAATTACTTTAATGAGCGGTACCACGTGACCGCTTAACACAAGAAGAGCTGCGGGCGCCGGAGAACCAAGGACATGCAGAGATGCGCTGGGAGGAGGTGAGTATGATTTGATAGCTGCGGCTCCCCCCCGACCCCTGGGACAATGACTCGAGTATAAGCTGAGAGGGGCACTTTCAGCCTAAAAAAATGGGCTGAAAATCTCGGCTTATACTCGAGTATATACGGTACCTCCAATTTCTGCTGCTAACCACACACCTGTGCTGAAGGTTTAAATACATTAAATTGCTGCAGCATGGTGCTGGTGTTAGCTCATCCTTGCCTCAGTCTTGTTGGAACTTGTAGCAGTTGGTTAGTGTCTTTCCCAGAGGACCCTTGAATTGCTGGCATGATATGTCGGTTGTCTTCTCAAGCTAAGTGCTTTCCCCCATCTGTCTTCCCTCTCTGTCTTTAGTTTTAATGGGGACTAACTCACCCTGTCACCTCCCTATGTAGGGCCTATCACTAGGGTCAGACAGGGATTAGGTTCCTGCTTGGCGATTGGTTCAGAACCTATATAGGGATGTTTAAGGCACACAGGGTGTTTTTACATCTGCCTAGGGGGTCTCTAGTCCCCTCTTCCCTAGTGTTTGGGCTCCCCCTTCCATCTACTCCTTGTTGTACTCTTACTTATCCTTCACCAAGCGTGACATTAACCCCTTAGTGACAGAGCCAATTTGGTACTTAATGACCAGGCCAATTTTTACAATTCTGACCACTGTCACTTTATGAGGTTATAACTCTGGAACGCTTCAACGGATCCTGCTGATTCTGAGATATTTTTTTCGCGACATATTGTACTTCATGTTGGTAACATTTCTTCGATATTACTTGCGATTATTTATGAAAAAAACAAATATGGCAAAACATTTTAAAATTTTGCAATTTTCAAACTTTGTATTTTTATCCCATTAAATCAGAGAGCTATGTCACAAAAAATAGTTAATAAATAACATTTCCCACATGTCTACTTTACATCAGCACAATTTTGGAAACAAAATTTTTTTCTGTTAGGGAGTTATAAGGGTTAAAATTTGACCAGCAATTTCTCATTTTTACAACACCATTTTTTTGTAGGGACCACATCACATTTGAAGTCATTTTGAGGGGTCTATATGATAGAAAATAACCAAGTGTGACACCATTCTAAAAACTGCACCCCTCAAGGTGCTCTAAACCACATTCAAGAAGTTTATTAACCCTTTGCCTGTGGAAGGCAAAAATGAACATTTAACTTTTTTTTACAAACATTTTACTTCAGAACCATTTTATTTTATTTTCACAAGTGTAAAAACAGAAATTTAACCATAAATGTTATTGTGCAATTTTGCCTGAATACGCCGATACCCCATATGTGGGGGTAAACCACTGTTTTGGCGCACTGCAGAGCTTGGAAGAGAAGGAGTGCCTTTTTACTTTTTCGATGTAGAATTGGCTGGAATTGAGATCGGACGCCATGTCACGTTTGGAGAGCCCCTGATGTGCCTAAACAGTAGAAACCCCCCACAAGTGACACCATTTTGGAAACTAGACCCCTTAAGGAACTTATCTAGATGTGTGGTGAGCACTTTAAACCCCCAGGTGCTTCACGGAAGTTTATAGCGTAGAGCCGTGAAAATAAAAAGTTGCATTTTTTTCTACAAAAATGATCTTTTTGCCCCAAAATTTTTATTTTGACAAGGGTAACAGGAGAAATTAGACCACAAAAGTTGTTGTGCAATTTCTCCTGAGTACGTCGATACCCCATATGTGGGGGTAAACCACTGTTTGGGCGCACCGCAGAGCTTGGAAGAGGAGTGCCGTTTTACTTTTTCAATGTAGAATTGGCTGGAATTGAGATCGGACACCATGTCGCGTTTGGAGAGCCCCTGATGTGCCTAAACAGTAGAAACCCCCCACAAGTGACCCCATTTTGGAAACTAGACCACTTAAGGAACTTATCTAGATGTGTGGTGAGCACTTTAAACCCCCAAGTGCTTCACAGAAATTTATAAAGTAGAGCCGTGAAAATAAAAAATCCTTTTTTTTTCCTCAAAAATAATTTTTTAGCCTGCAATTTTTTATTTTTTCAAGGGTATCAGGAGACATTGGACCCCAAAATCTGTTGACCAGTTTGTCCTGAGTACGCTGATACCCCATATGTGGGTGGGGGCACTGTTTGGGCACCCATCGGGGCTCGGAAGGGAAGGAGCGTCGCTTGGAATGCAGACTTTGATGGGATGGTCTGTGGGCGTCATGTTGCATTTGCAGAGCTCCTGATGTACCTAAACAGTAGAAACCCCCCACAAGTGACCCCATTTTGGAAACTAGACCCCCCAAAGAGCTTATCTAGATGTGTGATGAGCACTATGAACCCCCAACTGCTTCACAGAAGTTTATAATGTAGAGCCATGAAAATAAAAAAAAACATATTTTTTCCACAAAAATGATTTTTCACCCCCAAATTTTTGCTTTCACAAGGGTAACAGGAGAAATTGGACCCCAAAATTTATTGTGCAATTTATGCTGAGTAGGCTGATACCCCATATGTTGGGGTAAACCACTGTTTGGGCGCATGGCAGAGCTCGGAAGGGAAGGAGCACCGTTTTGGAATGCAGACTTTGATAGAATGGTCTGCGGGCATTATGTTGCTTTTGCAGAGCCCCCGATGTACCTAAACAGTAGAAACCCCCCACAAGTGACCCCATTTTGGAAACTAGACCCCCCCAAGGAACTTATCTAGATGTGTGGTGAGAACTTTGAATGCCCAAGTGCTTCACAGAAGTTTATAATGCAGAGTCGTGAAAATAAAAATAAAAAAGTTTTTCCACAAAAAAAGATTTTTAAGCCCCCAAATTTTTATTTTGACAAGGGTAACAAGAGAAATTGGACCCCAAAAGTTGTTGTCCAATTTGTCCTGAGTACACTGATACCCCATGTGTGGGGGAGACCACTGCTTGAGGGCATGGCAGAGCTCGGAAGGGAAGGAATGCCATTTTGGAATGCAGACTTTGATAGAATGGTCTGCGGGCGTTATGTTGCGTTTGCAGAGCCCCCGTTGTACCTAAACAGTAGAAACCCCCCACAAGTGACCCCATTTTGGAAACTAGAGCCCCCAAGGAACTTATCTAGATGTGTGGTGAGAACTTTGAATGCCCAAGTGCTTCACAGAAGTTTATAATGCAGAGTTGTGAAAATAAAAAATATTTTTTTTTCCCACAAAAAAGATTTTTTAGCCCCAAGTTTTTATTTTCACAAGGGTAACAGGAGAAATTGGACCCCAAAAGTTGTTGTTCAATTTATCCCGAGTATGCTGATGCCCAATATGTGGGGGTAAACCACTGTTTGGGTGCACGGCAGAGCTCGGAAGGGAGGGAGCACCATTTGACTTTTTGAGCGCAAAATTGGCTGTGGCGTTTAGAGACCCCCTGATGTACCTAAACAGTGGAGACCCCCCAAATCTAACTCCAACCCTAACCCCAACACACCCCTAACCCTAATGCCAACCCGATCCATAATCCTAATCACAACCCTAAGGATAATCGCAACCCTAACCCCAAAACAACCATAACCCTAATCAGAACCCTAAATCCAACACACCCCTAATCCTAATCTCAACCCTAACCTCAAACCTAACCCTAATCCCAATACACCCCTAATCCCAACCCTAGCCTTAACCCTAATCCCAAACCTAACCCTAATCCCAAACGTAACCTTAATGCCAACCCTAATCCAAACCCTAATCCCAACTCTAACCCTAACTTTAGCCGCAACCCTAGTCCTAACCTTAGCCCCAATCCTAACCCAAAATTTAGCCCCAACTCTAACCCTAGCCCTAACTTTAGCCCCAACCCTAACCCTAAATTTAGCCCCAAATCTAACTCTAGCCCTAACTTTAGCCCCAACCCTAGCCCTAACCCTAAATTTAGCCCCAGCCCTAACCCTAAATTTAGCCCCAACCCTAACCCTAAATTTAGCCCCAACCCTAACCCTAAATTTAGCCCCAACCCTAACCCTAAATTTAGCCCCAACCCTAACCCTAACCCTAAATTTAGCCCCAACTCCTCTAGCTGCCGGCCGGCAGATCATGGCGGGCACACTGCGCATGCGCCCGCCATTTTCTTACAGAAGGAAGAAGCCGGCGGCCAGAAGAGGACACAGGAGGACCCAGGGACACCGGTAAGCATGATAGGGTCCCCGAATCCCGCTATTTCTCTGTCCTCTGATGTGCGATCACATCAGAGGACAGAGAATTACACATCGCTTTTTTTTTTTTTTTTTTTTTGCGGTCGCCGGTAAACAGTTAATTACCGGCGATTGCAAAACAGGGGTCGGTAAAAACCGACCCCGATCATGTTCTTTGGGGTCTCGGCTACCCCCGGCAGCCGAGACCCCAAAGATCTGCCGGGTGCCGGCCGGCGCACTGCGCATGCGCCTGCCATTTTTTTGCCGAAGAAGATGGCGGCGCCCATCGGGAGCCACGAGGAGCACCGGGGGAGACAGGTGAGTATCAGGGGTGATCGGGGACCCCATTTCTCTGTCCTCTGATGTGCGATCACATCGGAGGACAGAGAAATTAAATGGGAAATCGCGTTTTGTTTTTTTTGCGACCGCCGGTAAACGGTTAATTACCGGCGATCGCAACTCGGGGGGTCGGTAAAAAACCCCCGAATCATGTTCTCTAGGGTCTCGGCTACCCCCTGTAACCGAGACCCCAGAGAAAATCCGACTCTGTGGGGCGCTATTCACTTTTTCCACAGCGCCGTTAATTAACGGCGCTGTGGTTTAAGTACCCTTAGCGGCCGCCGTTAAAAGGCGTATCGGCAGTCGTTAAGGGGTTAAGGCTATGTGCCCACGTTGCGTTTTTTATGCGTTTCTGCCACATTTTTGCTGCAGCAGAAATGCTTAAAAAATGCATTCCCATGCAATCCTATGGGATTTTGCAGTTGCTGTGCCCATGCTGCGGCTTTTCCCGCTGCAGAATTGCATAGCGGTAAAATCCGCATCATGTTCATTATTTCTGCGGAATCATGGCGATTCCGATGCCATAGGATTGCATTGAAAAGCTCACTTTACGCATGTGGCTATGCCCACCATGCGTAAAGTGAGCGCTTCTTGTGCAGAGGGTACCCAGGGTCTGGAGGAGAGGAGACTCTCATCCAGGCCCCTGGGTACAATATTCCTGTGAAAAAAAGAATTAAAATAAAAAATAGGGATATACTTACCTTCCGATGGCCCCCGGAGTCCTCCCGCCTCTCAGCGGTGCACACGGCGGCTTCTGTTCCCAGGGATACATTGCGCGAATCACCTGAGACGACGTCGCAAAGCAACCCTGGGAACGGAACATACCGGGAGCGCCGCTGAGGAGATCGGGGGCCGTCGGAAGGTGAAAATAAGCATATTTTTTATTTTTTTTTTATTATTTTTAACATTCTATCTTTTACTATTGATGCTTCATAGGCAGCATCAATAGTAAAAAGTTGGTCACACTTGTCAATCACTTTTTCAAGCGATGCTTGTAAAAGCGCAAGCATTCTGCAAGCTAAAAACGCTTGCAAAACGCTTGTGTTTTGCGGGAAAACGCATGCGAATTCCGCATGCGTTTTCTTTTCGGCAGGGAGTTGCGGAAATGCTGCGGACATTTCCGCAGCATTTCTGGAACGTGGGCATATAGCCTTACACCCACCGTATACTTTTTTAAAAGAAAAAAAACCTGACGCTTTTTTTGTGTGTGTTTTTTCTGTGTTTTTTTTTTTCTCTTTCTGTGTTCATGGATCCCGTTTCTGTGCTGGCAGAGCATCTGCAGAGGTTGTCACTGGAGGTGACGGACCTTCATTCTGAGGTTCAGCAGCAAAGGCAGCGGCTGCAGACTCCTACTGTGGGGGACTCTGCGATTAGGCCGGTCCGGAGTCCTGGAGGTCTTACTGAAAGGTTAAAAGATGATTTGGCAATGTATGAAACCCCAGAGTCATTGGAGGCTGCCATGTCATTGGCTACACGTGTGGACAGATGCCTCCAGGATAGATCAATACCCCTGTGTCGGGAGCAAGGTCCGGGGGTGAACCTATACTTGTGGAGTTAGAGGGACCCATGCAGAATGTCTTCCCTGATATTCGCAAGAAAAAGGGCGTGTGTTTTTTTTTGTGGGAGGAAGGAACATATTATTGGGACCTGTCCTTTGATTCCTAAACAAAAAGAGACTCAATTAACCCTTGGGAGCTTGGAGTTTGATAATCAAGGGGTTTGTTGGGCAGAGGTGGTGCTAGAGCGCAGGACTGAGAAAATTCTTGTTTTAGTAGGCAGTGGAACTGGATTCAGCATGGTTGATGCTAAGTTTGCTAGAACTCATGGACTTGCTTGCTCTTTCTTAGCTAAGTCTATTCCTAGTTGCGCCATCGACTCAGCGCCACGTCAACAGAGAATATTGACATATATTGTACATAATATAAGATTGAGGGTGGGGTCTTTCCATTATGAGGTAATTCCTTGTTATGTCCTGCAGGGTGTCCCCACTCCAATTGTTCTGGGTTTACCCTGGTTTGTGAGTCATAATCCAATAGTGGATTGGCAATCCAGAGACATTGTGGAGTGAGGAGATTACTGTTATGGTAACTGCCTAAACGTTTCCCTTTCTGCAGTATCTACGGGGACCTTACTGGTATTTTTGTCTGGTTTTGAGGAGGTATTTTCTGAGAAGGGTGTAATGATTTGCCTCCCCATCATGTACTGTATATGGCTGTCCTATTAACTTGACTTCCGGAGCTAAACTACATAAGTCCAGACTGTACAATCTGTCTGAAAGACAAGCTATGAAAGATTCTATTGCTGAGAGTCTGGAGAAGAATCTCAATTTGCAGACACCGTGTTTCGGGGTACTGCCCCTCCTCAGTGCAAAGTGGAGACGAGGGGCAGTACCCCCAAACACAGTGTCTGCATATTGAGATTCTGGTTTGGCTTTTATCCTAAGTCATGTGACAAGGCTCGTTAAAGGGTCGACATTGACTGTTAGGATTGCTACTTCCAATAGGTGGCACTAGAGTTCTAGTCCTCTTTCTCTCTGAAGAGACAATTTGCATATTTTCTAGAGGAGCATTGCGGCTTTAAGTCTCCTCATCTCGACATGCTTAACATGTCACTCTCCGAAAGGAGAAACAATACTTCTTGGATCCTGGTCAGACGCCTCTCAATCAGCCAAACCAGATCTCCACTTTTCACTGACGAGGGGCAGTACTCCGAAACACAGTGTCTGCAAATAGAGATTCTGGTTTGGCTTTTATCCTAAGTTATGTGACAAGGCTCGTTAAAGGGTCGACGTTGACTGTTAGGATTGCTCCTTCCAATAGGTGGCACTAGAGTTCTAGTCCTCTTCCTCTCTGAAGAGACAATTTGCGTCTTGAAGTTAAAAACACCAAGATGGATGCTTAGTCCTGGAGCTTCCCTGGTGGTGATGACCATGAGAATCCTGCCCCAAATTTGCAGAAGGGGGTAGTCATCTCAGCCTTATACCCTGAGCTGAAGGGTGAGGTGTTGGAGGCTCAGGGGGACGCCCCTGCCTCCTGCTGTTCGGGGAGGTTAATTGTACCATTTGGCGTCGTAAAGTATTTAGGGAACATTATAACTAAACTTGCTGGCCATCTAGGGGGTAAGGCAACCACAGACCTCCTTTTTTGGCGTTTTTGGTGGCCCAGGTTGCATGGAATGTGGTTGAACAGGTGTCTGCTTGCAGTGTTTGCGCACGTTCTAAAGTACTGCGTACCTGTCCATCTGGTACCCTTCTTCCACTGCCCATTCCTAGCAGACCATGGACACACTCGTCCTGGGATTTTATTACTGACCTACCGGTGTCTGCAGGCAAGACTGTGGTTTTGTTGGCTGTAGATAGGTTCAGTAAAATGGTCCATTTTGTCGCATTACCTGCACTTCCAAATGCCAAGACTCTGAGATTGTGAAACTTCACAAGTTCCCTCTGATGTGGTGTCAGAACTGGGGACCCAATTTGTTTCTAAGTTGTGGAAGGCATTCTGTACTCAACTTGAGGTGCAGATGTCCTTTTCCTCTGCTTTCCATCCTCAGTCGAATGGACAGACCGAGCACTTTAACCAGAATTTGGAGACTTACCTCCGGTGTTTTGTCTCCGAAAACCAGGAGGATTGGGCATCTTACTTATCGTTGGCTGAGTTTGCTATTAATAATCATCGCCAAGAATCTACTGGCAGGTCACTATTCTTTCGTGTGTACGGTTTCCATCCACAGTTTGGTACTTTTAATGGGGGAGAGGCTTCGGGAGTTCCTGAAGAGGAAAGTTTTTCTTCATCGCTCTCCTCAGTGTGGCGGGGGAGGGTTGTTCAGAGTAATTTGAAGGTCATGGGAGACAGGTACAAAGGTATGGCTGACAGAAAACGCTTAGGTCCGGACCTAAGTATGAATGACTTTGTGTGGTTGTCTACCAGGAATATCAAGTTGAAGATCACTTCCTGATAATTGGGTCCTAGGTTTATTGGTCCCTATAGGATAACCGCCGTCATTAACCCTGCAGCTTTTTGTCTTGAGTTACCTCAGGCTCTTAAAATTCACTATGTGTTCCACAGATCTCTGCTCAAGAAGTATGTGGAACCTCTTGAGTCCTCTCCCCTGCCACTGCCCCCAATCATTGTTGATGGTAATTTGGAGTTCCAGATTTCGAGGACTGTTGATTCTCGTCTTCAGCGTAGTTCCCTGCAGTACTCTGTGCACTGGAGGGGGTATAATCCAGAAGAGAGGATGTAGGTTTCCACATCAGATGTGAATGCCCCTAGACTGGTTCATTCGTTCCATACCTCTCATCCTGAGAAACCGGGTCCTGAGTGTCTGAAGGCCACTCGTAGTAGGGCAGGTACTGTTATGGGTGTGTCAGGTGTGACAAACAGTCATTCTGGATCCTGCTGTAGAAGGTCTTTGCGTTTAGCTCAAGCACCTTCTTGATTTTTGCATCTGTTATGAAGCAATATCCTTCTCCCTCTATGACCCAATAGTTACCTCCACCTTCTGCTGATAATCACACACTTGTGCTGAAGGTTTAAATACAGTCAATTTCTCTAGCATGGTGCAGGTGTTAGCTCCTATTTGCCTCAGTCTTGTTGAAAGTTCTAGGAGTGGGTTAGTGTCTTTCCCTGAGGACCCTTGGAGGATTGCTGATGTGACATCTCGGTTGTCTTCTCAAGCGTTTTATCCCCCATCCGTCTTCCCTCCATGTCTTTAGTTTTAGTGGGGACTGACTAGTGCATACCCCGTCCCCTCCCTATGTAGGGCCTTTCGCTAGGGTCAGGCAGAGATTAGGTTCCTGCTCGGCGATAGGTGCAGAACCTATATAGGGACATTTAGGGGAGACATGGTGATTTTACATCTGCCTAGGGGAATACATTCCCCTCTTCCCTAGTATTTGGGCTCCCCTTAACTTTTACGGATCTGCATCTCAGGACTAGGGGGAAAAGCTGACCCTGTACTAGGACTAGGCTGAAACCCTACGATGGAGTGGACGACTTACTCCTTGTGAATAGACCCACTGACTTCCTAGGCTAGACTCAAACGAAGACCTACAGGTAGGGGGTAAGGGGGTCCCTGAAAGATCTAGGGACTGGGAACAAAAACAGGTAACCTTCTAGTAGGAAAATAGAGGCAGCCGCAGAAACGAAAGGAAAGCCAAAAACAAAACTGGCAGAACTAGAAATCCCAGAACTGCACAATATCAAACACAGAAAGATAACAAGGCATCAAGCCAGAACACTAGCGGATTAACACAGTTATCCAGCAAGGACTGGGGGGCCGGTGCTGGGTAATAAAGGGTGATGCAATCACCTGACCTAGGACAAACCCAGCACCAGAGGAAAAAGACCAGCAGCCTGAAAACCACAACAAGATGGCGGATGGTCAAAACGAAATATATTCTAACAGTACCTCCCCTTTTACGAGGATCCTCTGGATCCTCTTGGCCGAGCCTTATTCGGAAATCTCCTGTGAAAAGCCTTAATCAGCCTTGAGGCTGAGACGTCCTCAGCTTTCACCCAGGAGTTATCCTCGGGACCGAAACCCTTCTAGGACACGAGATACTGCAACCTTCCTCTATGCCACCTGGAATCTAGAATGCATGAAATCTCAAACTCGCCGTCCTCATCAATTGGAGGAACAATCGGCATTGTCTCCTTATCTGGCGTGTCAACTCTCTTCAGTAAAGATACACGAAAAACTGAATTAATTCTCCAGGACGAGGGGATATCCAATCTCACCGCTGCCGAGTTGACAACCTGAACCGCTTTGAAGGGTCCTACAAACTTGGGCCTCAGTTTTTTAGAAGGGATCTTCAAACGCAGATTCCCAGAGTACAACCAGACCATATCCCCAACTGCAAACAAGGCCTCCCTTCTTTTCTTGTCAAAATATTTATTTGACCTCCTATTCGCCTCTTTCAAATTATGGTGTACACTGGTCCAAACCCTTTCCAAATTTCCAGAAAAACTCCCCTCCTCAGACACCGCTGCCCCAATCTTAGAAAACGGACTGAAAGATGGATGTCTCCCTGTACAGCAAAAAAAAGGAGAACACCCAGCTGAGGAAGACGTATGTTTATTAAGAGCAAACTCAGCTAGTGGTAGATATTCCGACCACATCTCCTGATTGTCTGCTACAAAACATCTCAAAAACTGTTCGACGTCCTGGTTCTTCCTTTCGGTCTGTCCATTGAACTCCGGATGATAACCTGACGAAAATGACAAATGAACCTTTAATCTGTCGCAAAAAGCACGCCAAAAACAAGCCACAAACTGTGGTCCCCTATCGGAAACAATGTCCATGGGAACACCATGGAGCCTGACAATCTCTTTCACAAATGCCTTAGCTAGAGTGTTGTCGCAGGGTAATTTATTGAACGGAACCAAATGACACATCTTACTAAACGATCCACAACAACCCAGATGACAGAAAAACCCTCAGAGACCAGCAGATCGGTGATAAAATCCATAGCAAGATGCGCCCATGGTGAACTAGGAACCTCCAAAGGGCAAAGCAACCCTGTAGCCAGGGCATGTGAGGCCTTAGACCTAGCGCACACGGTACACTGATGCACCCACTTGATCATTTCTCTTTGCCACCCTGGCCACCATTAACTTCGACTGATCGACTTTCTAGTTTCCAAAATCCCTGGATGACCCGCCAAACGAGACTCTAGACATTCAGCAAACAAAGCTCTCCTCAAGGCTCTAGGCACAAATAATTTACCATACGAAGTGTTTGTTGGTGCAGCATTCTGGGCTTCTAAGAAGCTATTCTCCAACTCAGAACCCAATTCTGCCACCACCACCCCTCTCTGCAAAATACATTTCTCCTTCTCAGTATTAACAGCTGGAGAGAAACTACGTGACAAAGCATCCGCTTTGACATTCTTTGTCCCAGGGATATAAGTTACAGAGAAATGGAAGCGGGCAAAAAAAAGTGCCCACCTAGCTTGACGGGCATTCAAATATATGAGATTCTTATGATCAGTAAAAACCTGTATCGGATGTCTAGCCCCCTCCAAAAAATGTCGCCAGTGCTCAAACGCGAGTTTAATAGCCAGCAACTCTCTGTTCCCAACATCATAGTTGAGCTCAGTCTCCGAAATTTATTTAGAAAAGAAAGCACAGGGATGCACCCAATCCTATCCCTCCTGAGGCAGAACTGCCCCCACCCCTACCGATGAGGCATCCACCACTACCAGAAATGGCTTAGTCTCATCAGTCTGGACAGCTTCAGAGGACCATTGGACAGTATTAGAACCCTTCTTGGTGAGGTCAATTATAGGTTTAGCGATAACAGAAAAATTCTTTATGAATTTTCTATAATAGTTAGCAAACCCTAAAAAACTTTGAACCGATGTTAAACATTCAAGACTAGGCCACTCCAAAACTGTCTGAACCTTTACCTGGTCCATCTCAAACCCATCACTGGAGACAAAGTACCCCAAAAAACTAATTTTCTGTACCGCAAACTCGCACTTCTCCAATTTAGCAAAGAGTGTGTTTTCGCGCAAAATCTGTAGAACTTCGCAGAATCTCTGCCAATGCGACTCCAGATCAGGTGAGTAAATCAAAATATCCAAATAAACCATAACACTTCTACAGATCAACGGCCTCAGAATGTCATTAATGAAATTTTGAAAAAACGCAGGCGCATTCATAAGGCCAAAAGGCAACACCAGACACTCAAAATGACCTTCCGGGGTATTAACCCCTTTACCCCCAAGGGAGGTTTGCTTCGTTAATGACCAGGCCAATTTTTACAATTCTGACCACTGTCCCTTTATGAGGTTATAACTCTGGAACGCTTCAACGGATCCTGATGATTCTGACAATGTTTTCTCGTGACATATTGTAGTTCATGACAGTGGTAAAAATTTCTTTGATATTACCTGCGTTTATTCAAGAATACTGTAGATAAGCCCCTGATGCTGGTGGGCTTAGCTCACCCTCGATTTTGGGGGTGTCAGGTTCCCTTAAACGAGGGTAAGCCCAGGACGACTGGGAAAGGCAATAACAAAACTGGCAGAACTAGAGATCCCAGAACTGCACAATAACAAACACAGAAAGCTAAAAAGGCACCAAGCCAGAACTCTAGAGGATTAACACTGTTGTCCAGCAAGGACTGGGAGGCCGGTGCTGGGTAATAAAGGGTGATGCGATCACCTGACCCAAGACAAACCCGGCACCAGAGGAAAAAGACCAGCAGCCTGAAAACCACAACAAGATGGCGGCTGAAAACCACAACAAGATGGTGGATGGTCAAAACGAAATAGATTCTAACTCTTACTGTTGTTGTGCACTTACTTATCCTTCACCCAGTGTGACAGGGTTCTAAATTCTACTCCTTCCCCCGGTCTTGTATATGTTCTAGAGTTCTGCACATTGCTTCTTCCCCCGATTTTGTGTATGTTCTAGAGTACTGAACATTGCTTCTTCCCCCGGTCTTGTGTATGTTCTAGAGTTCTGCACATTGCTTCTTCCCCCGGTTTTGTGTATGTTCTAGAGTTCTGCACATTGCTTCTTCCCCGGTTTTGTGTATGTTCTAGAGTACTGAACATCGCTTCTTCCCCCGGTCTTGTGTATGTTCTAGAGTTCTGCACATTGCTTCTTCCCCCGGTTTTGTGTATGTTCTAGAGTTCTGCACATTGCTTCTTCCCCCGATTTTGTGTTTGTTTTAGAGTTCTGCACATTGCTTCTTCCCCCAGTCTTGTGTATGTTCCAGAGTTCTGCACATTGCTTCTTCCCCCGGTTTTGTGTATGTTCTAGAGTTCTGCACATTGCTTCTTCCCCCGATTTTGTGTTTGTTTTAGAGTTCTGCACATTGCTTCTTCCCCCAGTCTTGTGTATGTTCCAGAGTTCTGCACATTGCTTCTTCCCCCGATTTTGTGTATGTTCTAGAGTACTGAACATTGCTTCTTCCCCCGGTCTTGTGTATGTTCTAGAGTTCTGGACTTTGCTTCTTCCCCCAATCTTGTCTATGTTTTAGAGTTCTGAACATTGCTTCTTCCTCCTATCTTTTGTATGTTCTAGATTTCTTGGCATTGTTCCTTGCCCCGGTTCTGTGCATGTTCTAGAGTACTGAACATTGCTTCTTCCCCCGGTCTTGTGTATGTTCTAGAGTACTGAACATTGCTTCTTCCCTCGGTCTTGTGTATGTTCTAGAGTTCTGGACTTTGCTTCTTCCCCCAATCTTGTCTATGTTTTAGAGTTCTGAACATTGCTTCTTCCTCCTATCTTTTGTTTTCTTCGCCCGATCTTGTGTATGTTCTAAAGTTCTGGACATTGCTTCTTCCCCCGGTTTTATGTATGTTCTACTATGTTGGACTTGTGTCTTCCTCCCAGCATTGTGTATATTCTGGACATTGCTTTTTTCCCCTGGTTCTGTGTATGTCCTATAGTACTGGACTTGCCCCCAGTCTTGTGTATACTCTTCCGTGCTGGACATTGCTTCTTCCCCCGTGTCTTGTGTATGTTCTAGAGTAGTGGACATTGTTTCTTTCCTCCGTCTTGTGTATTTTCTAGTGTGCTAGACACTGCTTCTTCCCCCGGATCTTGTATGTGTTCTAGAGTTCTGAACATTGCATCCTCTTCTGGGTCTTGTGCATGTTCTGGACATTGCATCACCATCCAGGTCTTGTGTGAGTGTTCACTGTCCGATGCTCCAGAATCCTGCTCGCTTTCCTTGTTTAGCTGTGGATCGTCTTTTCTTGTCCTTGCCATTATTCAGTGCAGACTTTAAGAGCCTCCTGGGAGGAATAATCTGCAGTAATAGATGTTCTCTGTGCTCCTTGTTAATGTTTATCTGTCTTTTACTAAACTATTAACCATTTATTCTAAAGAGTCTGTGGTGCTGGGAGGCGCTGGCTGCCATTCCTACAGGTGGTGGCCTCGTAAACCTAACACTGTAGGGAACCTGCTGTCTGTATTACATATTAACAGGCCATGCTTTTGCCAATACATTGAGTCAAAATATTCCTCTCGCATCTCCTGATCGAGAGCTAATCCTAGAAACCTCATACTCCGCTCCTGAGGCTGATAGTGCCGCATTACCTCATGTGAGTCTGCTGTATTATTTACGGGGGCATGCATCTACCATCCTATATGTCTTTTTATAAGTTGATGGCGACCCCCATACTAAACCATACGCAGCTCCCCTATACAGGCCTGGTTACAGTTGCTTCCTCTTGGTGTCATTCGTTACTACTGTATGTGAGATCAGTCGCTGAAGTTGTATCTTCCATTGTAGTTTGGCATTGCACCCCGAGAGGCTGCTGGTGGCTACTGGGCAAGTTGGGAAGGAGCCGTATATCTGCGTGTGGGATTCGTACTCCGTGCAAACAGTCTCCATCCTGAAAGATGTTCACACTCATGGGATCGCGTGCCTGGCATTTGATCTGGACGGTCAGGTGGGTGCACGTCTGAGATATACTGTAACCTGTATGTACAATGTATGGGGGCTTACACAATTTAATATAGTTTGGGAGATTAGTCTACGTTCACATTAGCGTTCTGCGCCGCAGCGTCGGGCGCTGCAGCGTCGCCGCATGCGTCATGCGCCCCTATATTTAACATGGGGGCGCATGGACATGCGTTGCACTTGCGTTTTGCGACGCATGCGTCACTGCGGCGCACGCGTCATGGCGCAGAGGACGCAGCAAGTTGCATTTTTGCACGGGGAGAGCGTCTGCTCTCCATTGGTTGATGCATGGGCCAGCTTCTCTCTATTGGTGGATACAGAGTGGGGATAGCTGCTCTCTATTGGTGGATGCAGAGGGAGGCCAGCTGCTCTCTATTGGTGGATGCAGAGAGGGCCAGCTGCTCTCTATTGGTGGATGCAGAGGTGGCCAGCTTCTCTCCATTGGTGGATGCAGAGAGGGCCAGCTGCTCTCCATTGGTGGATGCAGAGAGGGCCAGCTGCTCTCCATTGGCGGATGCAGATGGAGGCCAGCTGCTCTCTATTGGTGGATGCAGAGGCGTTTCAGCTGCTCTCTATTGGAGGAGGCAGAGAGGGTCAGCTGCTCTTTATTGGTAGATGCAGAGAGGGCCAGCTACTCTCTGTTGGTGGATAGAGGGGGGCCAGCTGCTCTCTATCGGTGGATGCAGAGGTGGCCATCTGCTCTCCATTGGTGGATGCTGAGGTGGCCAGCTGCTCTCCATTGGTGGATGCAGAGGGGGCCAGCTGCTCTCCATTGGTGGATGCAGAGGGGGTCCATTTGCTCTCCATTGGTGGATGCAGAGGGAATGCAGCTGCTCTCTATTGGTGGATGCACAGGGGGGGCAGCTGCTCTCTATTGGTGGATGCACAGGGGGGGGGGCAGCTGCTCTCTATTGGTGGGTGCATGGACCTGCTGATCTCCATTGACGGATGCAGGGGGCAGTCCCTAATAGCACTGGCGTTGGTTTGTCTTGGTGCAGGCACACTGCTCCTCACTGTGTAGGAAATGTAACCATGACCTCTTATCTCTTCTCATCTTGCTCCTTCTCCTCCATGCAGCGTCTGGTGTCCGTGGGCCTCGACTCCAAGAACACGATTTGTGTATGGGACTGGAGGAAAGGGAAGATGCTCTCTATGGCTCCGGGACACACTGACCGGGTATGGGGGTTTATCTAGGGGCGTATATAAGAAAGTGGGGACACCCAACAGACCATAAGCACAGGCCTGATTTATTTGGTGGTGATATATTGTACATATTTGTATAATTGCAAGCTAGTGATCTAAGTAATCAGATGCAGGTCGCCATTCTCTATTCCAGTGCTCTCCAACCTGTGGCTCTTCAGTCCTTGTAAAACTATAACTCCCATCATGTCCTGACAGGCAGAGCTGGACAGTAACAGGTTGGAGATGACGCCTGCAGCCTATATGTTATCTAGATGTGAGGGCCCCGCTTCATGCTAGCACTGTGGCCCCTGCTCATGGAGCCGTGTCTTGTGATGCTGTCCGCGTTATGTCTCACTACTAACCGTTTTTCTTCCAGATTTTCGACATCTCGTGGGATCTCTATCAGCCGAACAAGCTGGTGAGCTGCGGGGTGAAGCACATCAAGGTCTGCATCAATACTGACGTGGATTGCTTGGGTTCGGTTCTGGTCATGAATCCTTTGAGTCACCATCTGTAATATATGTTTGGCACACTGGTTATTATAACCTTTCTTGCTCTGACAGTTTTATCTTTTTCTGCTATACAATATTCTGCCTTTCCAGAGTGCACAGACTTGTTTTATGCCCCATATAACTCCAGTGTTCTTGACTCAAGTGTCCGTTGTGGTTCTGTATATATCCCTGTGCCTCTCATCATGGGGGGTAACTGGCTACTGTCCTGCCCCCGAAGTTCTGTCCTCACCTCCTGCTCTCCTCCTCCACAACGTGCCGCCAGATAATCAGTGGGACACGTTCTCCACAGACAGCACCACTTGAGTAACATTTCTCTGCGCTGTTTACTCTGAATTATTTATCTGATAAGATGAATTATTTATAGAAATATAAATAATTAACTTCACATCGAGGCTGCGCCGCCGAACCGGGACACGAGACACCCCCCCCATTCATTACCAAATAACGGGACACGCAAAGTGCGGGGAAAGATGTGCTAAGGAGGCATCCACCGCTAGGAGACCCCCGTTACTAGATATAGACCCGCATTGTAGCATCACCGGAAATAGAAAGATACTAAAGAATAAGACTGAAATCTGTGCTAGTTCTAAAGATCGCTACACAGTGACTCCACCAGCAGAATGGTGAGTGCAGCTCTGGAGTATAATACAGGATGTAACTCGGGATCAGTACAGGATCAGTAATGTAATGTATGTACACAGTGATTGCACCAGCAGAATGGTGAGTGCAGCTCTGGAGTATAATACAGGATGTAACTCAGGATCAGTACAGGATCAGTAATGTAATGTATGTACATAGTGACTGCACCAGCAGAATAGTGAGTGCAGCTCTGGAGTATAATACAGGATGTAACTCAGGATCAGTACAGGATCAGTAATATACCGTATATACTCGAGTATAAGCTGACCCGAGTATAAGCCGACCCCCCTAATTTTGCCACAAAAAACTGGGAAAACTTATTGACTCGAGTATAAGCCTAGGGTGGAAAATACAGCAGCTACCGGTGAATTTCAAAAATAAAAATAGATGCTCCATACCGTTCATTATGGCCCCATAGATGCTCCATATAAAGCTGTGCCAGATATAATGCTCTGCACCGTTCATTATGGCCCCATAGATGCTCCACATAAAGCTGTGCCAGATATAATGCTCTGCACCGTTCATTATGGCCCGATAGATGCTCCACATAAAGCTGTGCCACATATAATGCTCTAAACCGCTCATTATGGTCCCATAGATGCTCCACATAAAGCTGTGCCATATATAATGCTCTGCAACGTTTATTATGGCCCCATAGATGCTCCATAGAAAGCTGTGCCATATATAATGCTCTGCACCGTTCATTATGGTCCCATAGATGCTCCACAGAAAGCTGTGCCATATATAATGCTCTGCACCGTTCATTATGGCCCCATAGATGCTCCATAGAAAGCTGTGCCATATATAATGCTCTGCACTGTTTATTATGGTCCCATAGATGCTCCACAGAAAGCTGTGCCATATATAATGCTCTGCACCGTTCATTATGGCCCCATAGATGCTCCATAGAAAGCTGTGCCATATGGAATGCTCTGCACCGTTCATTATGGTCCCATAGATGCTCCACATAAAGCTGTGCCACATATAATGCTCTGCACCGTTCATTATGGTCCCATAGATGCTCCACAGAAAGCTGTGCCATATATAATGCTCTGCACCGTTCATTATGGCCCCATAGATGCTCCATAGAAAGCTGTGCCATATATAATGCTCTGCACCGTTCATTATGGTCCCATAGATGCTCCACAGAAAGCTGTGCCATATATAATGCTCTGCACCGTTCATTATGGCCCTATAGATGCTCCATAGAAAGCTGTGCCATATATAATGCTCTGCACCGTTCATTTTGGCCCCATAGATGCTCCACATAAAGCTGTGCCATATAGAATTCTCTGCACTGTTCATTATGGTCCCATAGATGCTCCATAGAAAGCTGTGCCATATATAATGCTCTGCACCGTTCAGTATGGCCCCATAGATGCTCCACAGAAAGCTGTGCCATATATAATGCTCTGCACCGTTTATTATGGTCCCATAGATGCTCCACATAAAGCTGTGCCATATATAATGCTCTGCACCGTTCATTATGGTCCCATAGATGCTCCACATAAAGCTGTGCCACATATAATGCTCTGCACCGTTCAGTATGGCCCCATAGATGCTCCACAGAAAGCTGTGCCATATATAATGCTCTGCAACGTTCAGTATGGCCCCATAGATGCTCCATATAAAGCTGTGCCATATAGAATGCTCTGCACCGTTGATTATTGCCCCATAAATGATCCATATATAGCTGTGCCATATATAATGCTCTGCACCGTTCAGTATGGCCCCATAGATGCTCCACAGAAAGCTGTGCCACATATAATGCTCTGCACCGTTCATTATGGCCCCATAGATACTCCATATAAATCTGTGCAATATATAATGCTGCTGCTGCAATAAAAAAAAAAAAATGACATACTCACCTCTCTTGCTGCCCGCAGCTCCTCAGCGTCCCATCTCGGCGTCTCTCCGCACTGACTGTTCAGGCAGAGGGCGGCGCGCAGATTAGTGCGTCATCGCGCCCTCTGACCTGAACAGTCAGAGCAAGAGGACGCGAAAGACAGAGCGGGGCCCGGCGTGTGGAACGCGGGCAGGTAACTATGACATACTTACCTGCTCCCGGCGTCCCTGGCTCCTTATCCCGGACAGCTGGTCTCCGGGTGCCGCAGCCTCTTCCTCTGTCAGCGGTCACCGTTACCGCTGATTAGAGGAATGAATATGCGGCTCCACCCCTATGGGAGTGGAGTCCATATTCATAACTTTAATGAGCGGTCCCACGTGACCGTTGAACAGGGGAAGAGCTGCGGCACCGAAGACCGTGGGACGGGCAGGGGGAGCGCCAGGAGCGCCGGGACTAGGTGAGTATATGACAGTCCTCTCTCCCCCTCACCCGCCAACCCCACCGCCGATTATGACTCGAGTATAAGCCGAGAGGTGCAAAAATTTGGGCTGAAAATCTCGACTTATACTCGAGTATATACGGTAATGTATGTACACAGTGACTTCACAAGCAGAATAGTGAGTGCAGCTCTGGAGTATAATACAGGACAAGTATTGTGTGTGCACAGTGAGTGCACAAGCTGACATGAGACCACACACCTTATATTATAGTACCAGCTGATCTATTACTGCTGACAACCATGTCTGCACGCCATATATGAGAGGTTGTCAGCCCCGCCTCATGGTGATGACATCAGTGATATAATTACAGTGTGATCAGATGATAATACATGATGAGTGTATGACTGGACTGTTGGGGGCTGCACCTCTCTGTACACCCCCACATATACAGTGCCTTGCAAAAGTATTCGGCCCAGTAGACCTTTTCCCACATATCATGCTTCAAACATAAAGATACCAAATGTAAATTTTTGGTGAAGAATCAACAAGTGGAACACAATTGTGAAGTTGAACGAAATTTGTTGGTTATTTAAAATTTTTGTGGAAATTCAAAAACTGAAAAGTGGGGCGTGCAATATTATTCGGCCCCTTTCAGTGCAGCAAACTCACTCCAGAAGTTCATTGTGGATCTCTGAATGGTCCAATGTTGTCCTAAATGCCTAATGATGATAAATATAATCCACCTCTGTGTAACCAAGTCTCCGTATAAATGCACCTGCTCTGTGATAGTCTCAGGGTTCTGTTTGAAGCACAGAGAGCATCATTAAGACCAAGGAACACATCAACCAGGTCCATGATACTGTAGAAGTTTAAAGCCGGATTTGGATACAAAATGATTTCCAAAACTTTTTTTTTTTTAATCATGTATTTTTTTATTAAAGCATATGAAATGCCAATAACACAGTCCGATACAATTTCCAGACAAATACCATACACCCTTACCCCCTAACCAACCCCCCTCTCCCTCCCCCCAATCTCTTGCCCATTATCCAATACAACCATCTAACAACATCACCTCTTGGGAAAAGATAACATGCTTTACAAAAACACGCCTGTACATGTAGGAGTCCCCCCAGAATCAACTAAACAACACCCATTCTACTTTGCAGTAACTCAGCAGACGCCACACCTGGGTAATCCATCCATCCACCCCACACATTTTCAAATTTTGTATTCTGACCTCTCTTACTGTATATGTTTCTTTCCATAAGGACAATAAAATTTATCTTGTTGATAAATTCCTTTTTCCCTGGCGGTTTTTCATCCAACCAATGCATTGCGATAAGCTTTCTCGCAGCACACAACAATCTTGCGATAGTCAGCCTTCCACATTCATCCGTAGCAATATCATCCATACAGCCCAAAAGGCAAGTCAGCGGGTTACGCACCACATCTACTCCTGTCACCTCCTGGATCAAGTTAAACACCTTCACCCAAAAGGGTTGGAGGCGAACACACGACCACATCATATGTAGCAGATCAGCGCTTTCCTCACCACACCTGGGACACTTTGAGTCATCTCTCAGTCCTGCCTTCCTCATCCATGCCGGGGATTTCCAAAACGTTAAACATCCCAAGGAGCATTGTGCAAGCGATCATATTGAAATGGAAGGAGTATCATACCACTGCAAATCTACCAAGACCTGGCCGTCCCTCTAAACTTTCATCTCAAACAAGGAGAAGACTGATCCGAGATGCAGCCAAGAGGCCCATGATCACTCTGGATGAACTGCAGAGATCTACAGCTGAGGTGGGACAGTCTGTCCTTAGGACAACAATCAGTCGTACACTGCACAAATCTGGCTTTTATGGAAGAGTGGCAAGAAGAAAGCCATTTCTCAAAGATATCCATAAAACGTGTCGTTTAAAGTTTGCAACAAGCCACCTGGGAGACACACCAAACATGTGGAAGAAGGTGCTCTGGTCAGACGAAACCAAAATCAAACTTTTTGGCAACAATGCCAAACAATATGTTTGGAGTAAAGGCAACACAGCTCATCACCCTGAACACACCATCCCCACTGTCAAACATGGTGGTGGCAGCATCATGGTTTGGGCCTGCTCTTCTTCAGCAGGGACAGGGAAGATGGTTAAAATAGATGGGAAGATGGATGGAGCCAAATACAGGACCATTCTTGAAGAAAACCTGTTGGAGTCTGCAAAGACCTGAGACTGGGACAGAGATTTGTCTTCCAACAAGACAATGATCCCAAACATAAAGCAAAATCTACAATGGAATGGTTCACAAATAAACGTATCCAGGTGTTAGAATGGCCAAGTCAAACTCCAGACCTCAATCCAATCGAGAATCTGTGGAAAGAGCTGAAAACTGCTGTTCACAAATGATCACCATCAAACCTCACTGAGCTCGAGCTGTTTGCCAAGGAAGAATGGGCAAGAATTTCAGTCTCTCGACATACAAAACTGATAGAGACATACCCCAAGTGACTTGCAGCTGTAATCGCAGCAAAAGGTGGCTCAACAAAGTATTACGTTAAAGGGGCCGAATAATATTGCACGCCCCACTTTTCAGTTTTTCAATTTCCACAAAAATTTAAAATAACCAATACATTTTGTTCACCTTCACAATTGTGTTCCACTTGTTGTTGATTCTTCACCAAAAGTTTACATTTGGTATCTTTATGTTTGAAGCATGATATGTGGGAAAAGGTTGACAAGTTCCAGGGGCCGAATACTTTCACAAGGCACTGTACTTATTGATCCGACATGTTCATTTTCTGGGCTGCGCTCATCCTTATTTCCCATGATGTATCCATTGTGGCGAGATTAAACCATCCGATGTTCCCTTCACCCAGCAGAGCGGAATCGATCCGTCATCCTCCGTAATTGGAAGTTTTGCTTTCCATAGTGCCGGCTCAGCTCGTGCGCGGCTTTGTGGGCTCTGATCCATTTAGCTCTTATTTGTGGAGGAAATCTCTCCTAAAGTAATTACCTCGGGGCCAGACGCTTTGTTATCAGGTTTAGATGAATTATATGGAAGGACTACTTCTGCTGCCACATGAAAGATGGTGAAGTGCGGGGGCCCCTAGTCAGGGGGTGATTGGGGGACGCGTATATGCTGTTGTGTCTCTGTTGGGGTTACGTTACCTGCTGTCCCTCATGAATGTGGCTATTTGGTTCTGAAGGATTATGCCCTTTTTCTCCTTCAGTTTTGGTCTCTGTGCGGGAATTCGCTGACCCCGAAGCGCGGCGTCTTTGGGAAGACGGGTGACCTGCAGACCATCCTGTGCCTGGCAGGTGCGAGGGACGAGGTGACCTACTCCGGAGCGCTGAATGGAGACATCTATGTGTGGAAGGGGATGAACCTCGCTAGGACCATCCAGGGAGCGCACACGGTGAGCAGCGCTGCCATCGGTGCACACGGGGTGTGCTGAAACTTGTAGTCCTCCACGAGAGCCACCCCTCCATTATCTACAGTAGATCGCCATCTGAGGAATCATTAAAGGGCCGTCTCCAGGTTCCTGTAGACAATAATATATTTGCCAGCTTGAAAAATTATGCAATTTGCAAATATATTTTCAAGGTCTCTGCTTTCTGACAGTGAATAGAAACACAAACAATAGGACCCTATATAGCTAGCACAAGTCTCTCGCCTGCCCTGTAATGTTCTTGCTTAGTTTTGCTCACTGGGGATTGCCTGCGTTGATGCATTGTAACAAACCCTCAGCTGTGTGAGCAGCAGGGGTGGGATGGGGAAGGTTAGTTTCTGCACAGAGTGACCATAATAATCTCTATATCTGAGCAGAAATCCCACAAGGAAAACCAGTAACTTCCATCCAGATGAGATCCCCCCCACTAATCCGTTAACCCTTTCTCTTCCAGGCAGGGATCTTCAGCATGAATGCCTGCGAGGAGGGATTTGCCACTGGTGGACGGGACGGCTGCGTGCGTCTGTGGGATTTAAACTTTAAACCTATTACTGTTATTGATCTCAGGGAAACAGACCAAGGATATAAAGGTACAGCGGAGCCTCTGAAAGAGACGGGGGGGGTGTGAACGAAAATGTCAAGAACATCCAAAATAGTTGAATATGCAAAAGTACAGCCAACTAAATAGATGCACATGGATGGACACAGCCGGATTGGTCATATGGTCCAGTGTGAGGGGGCGCACATAATACACCCTATTACTTGTTCTGTAGGGGCGATGCTCTCGTCATGGTCAGTTCACCTCAATGGGATCTGAGATGTCTCCGCAGTGCCCATAAATGAAGGAGAATTTCCCGTCTGTGGCTGAGAATGAAATCATATCTCTCCACTGACCCAATTTTTTATGACGCTACAGATGGCAGTCGCCCAGGGTCTGCGATTACAAAGAGCGCCCCCTGGTGGAAAATGCGCTCCCTGCAGCTTCAGGAAATGGATTAAGTTCCTTCATGAGCTATTCATTATTTCATAATGGCGCCATATTTTAATATATTTTTGTTAGAGATGTCTGAATCAAATCACAGGATACTTTAGCGGTCAGGAATCTGCGAGCCTCCTCCGCATGCTGGAGACCTCGGCTCCTCTTGTGATTTGACGATGGTGATGCATTGTGGATGTCCACACATAGGAGGAGGTCCGCTGGGCTCCCATCAGGCAGCTATTGACCACCGATGTGGCCCCTGGACATGGGTCTTTGCATATTGATTCGCTTATCTCCAGGTTTGGCGATGGTGTGCTTTTAATAACTCAAAGCTGGGTGTTGGCCATATGCCGCCATTCTTCTATCCCATACTCCCTAAGGCCGGTTTCACACGTCAGTGATTCCGGTACGTGAGGTGACAGTTTCCTCACGTACCGGAGACACTGACACACGTAGACCCATAAAAATCAATGCATCTGTGCAGATGTCATTGATTTTTTGTGGACCGTGTCTCCGTGTGCCAAACACGGAGACATGTCAGTGTTCGTGGGAGCGCACGTTTTACACGGACCCAATAGAGTCAATGGGTCCGCGTAAAACACGGACCTCACATGGACATTCTCCGTCTGGGGTCCGTGTGCGTGCAGGAGACAGCGCTACAGTAAGCGCTGTCCCCCCCACATGGTGCTGAAGCCGGTATTCATATCTTCCCTGTAGCAGCGTTTGCTGTTGAGAAAATATGAAGAATAGTGTTAAAAATAAAGATCCATGTGTCCGCCGCCCCCCACCCCCTGTGCGCCCCCCCGCTGGTCAGAAAATACTCACCCGCTCCCTCGCTCCTTCCTGGTCTGGCCGCGCCTCCTACTGTATGCGGTCACGTGGGGCCGATCATTTACAATCATGAATAGTCGGCTCCGCCCCTATGGGAGGTGGAGCCACATATTCATGACTGTAAATGATCGGCCCCACGTGACCGCATGCAGGAGAAGCCGCGGCCAGACCAGGAAGCAGCGAGGGAGGCGGGTAAGTATTTTCTGACCAGCGGGGGGGCGCACAGGGGGTGGGGGGGCGGCGGACACATGGATCTTTATTTTAAACACTATTCTTCATATTTTCTCTACAGCAAACGCTACTGCAGAGAGGATATGAATCGCAGCTTCAGCACCATGCAGAGTGGGTACCACACGCTCCGTGTGGTACCCACTCGCCATACGGGCGGCACACGTGTGCCGCACGTATGGCCTCCGTGAGTTCCCAGGCACACGGACACGGATAACTCCGGTACCGATTTATTCCGGTACCGGAATTATCTGGACGTGTGGGACAGCCCTAATCATGTGTACAGTGGAGCTTTCCCAGACTCCTGCCTCGTTCTGTAAAGATAGTAAGTATGGTTGACATTCCAGATTCTGGGACAGCTGGGAGGAAATCATGATGTCCTCCATAATTATTTGCACCACACAAAATGTTTGCAGCAGAAAATAAATGCTGTAGGGTTTTTTTTTTTATTGATTTTTTTGACCACCAGGTGGCACTATTATGAGAGGTTCTTAAAGTGTTAGGGTACTTTCACACTAGCGTTTTTTGCAATACGTCGCAATGCGTCGTTTTGGCGAAAAAACGCATCCTGCAAAGTTGTCTGCAGGATGCGTTTTTTCCCCATTGACTAACATTAGCGACGCATTGACACACGACGCAACCGTCATGCGACGGTTGCGTCGTGTTGTGGCGGACCGTCGGCAGCAAAAAACCTTGCTTGTAACGTTTTTTGCTGTGTCGAGAACGTCTTTTCCGACCGCGCATGTGCGGCTGGAACTCCGCCCCCTCCTCCCCGCACCTCACAATGGGGCAGCGGATGCGCTGAAAATCAGCATCCGCTGCACCCGTTGTGCAGCACAAACAACGCTAGCGTCGGTACGTCGGCCCGACGCTCTGCGACGGGCCGAGTACGACGCTAGTGTGAAAGTAGCCTTATCCGGAACTGTAATATTAATGGCCTATCCTTGGGATAGGTCATCAATGACTGATCGGTGGGTGTGCGACTCCCGGCACCCCTGCCGATTAGCTGTTCCCGGTGTTAGTGGAGGCCGCAACTGCTCAGTTACAGATCTACATGCACAGTGCCATTAGCTGCATAGTGGTCACGGCCAGGTACTGCACATTCGCCGTCTATTTAAATCAATGGAGCTGTGTTGTGCAGATCCATAACTACGCAGTTGAGGCCTCTGAAAACAATGGGAGTTGCTGATCGGCGGGGTCGCCGAGTGTTGCACTCCCATTGATCAGACATCGGATAGAATAGGGTGAGAACGGTGCCGTGCACAAGAGGCAATTGCCTGCCTGTTAGTGCCTAGGTACATTTTTTTTTTTTGTAAAGTCCCAGCTATCCCCTTTAATTTTACAGCTGTTATACTTTGTGCCTAATATTACAAGTAACCCGTATTAGCACATTTTGTACTAATGCCGCCCCTTGTGCTTCCAGGTTTATCCGTGCGCAGCGTGTGCTGGAGGGGAGACCATATACTGGTGGGGACTCAGGACAGCGAGATCTTTGAGGTTGTGGTGCACGAGCGGAATAAACCTTTCCTGATAATGCAGGGACACTGTGAGGGCGAGCTCTGGGCCCTGGCCGTCCACCCAACCAAACCGCTGGCGATTACCGGGAGCGACGACCGATCGGTCAGGTCTGCAGCGTCTGATTGTCGTGTGTGTGACTGTGCGGATATTTACTACTAATAACACTCTATTTAATAGTATCAATGTATCTATTAGTAGTAACATTGGCTATAATAATAGTAATACTGTATCTAATAATAGAAATAATAATAGTGACAATGTATCTGTTAGTAATGATAATAATGGATATAATAATAATAGTAACAATGTATCTGTTAATATATATAAATAGAGTACAATAAATATTTACATGTGGGTGAGGTTTGGGCGATTTCCTGTTCGAATGGTAGATAATCCTATATACCAGTAGTCATTAATGTGTTTCCTCCTAAGTTTTGTATCTGAGGGTCTCGAAAAACCTGAGTAGTCACCAATATTACTATCATAGCTCTTACAGGGGTTGTCACTCAACTTCTCCATAGTCCTGAATGGCAGAGATGGTTATATAGGAGTTATACAGGGATGGATTTCTACTTTAGTTTTGTATCTGGGAAAGCTTGAAAATCACCAGTGTTCCTACCTCAGCTCGCATAGTAGTTGTCACCCAGCTTTTCATTAGTCCTGAATGGCAGATATGCCTATATAATAATACAGGGATTGGTTTCTACCCTGATTTTGGATGTGTGAATCGGAGTTGCTATAAAACTACAATGTTGTGATTCCATGGGGATGGTCACTCAGTGTGCCCCTCTATCAGTGATATGAGGGGGTTTATCAATGTGCGACTAGTCAGGTGTTATATTTACAGATCTGGACAGCAGGGGAACCACCATTACGGCTATTATTGCCGCTGCAAATGTCATCACCCAGCTTTCCCACATACAACTGCCTGAATGTAATTATTAGGCCTCTGTTGTCCTCCATTTTTGGGGGGGCTGCACCTCTATGCTGACCATGAGGACTGGTGCTCCCCCCTGATCCATCCTTTCTTTGTAATGAATTCTGGCGCTGTCTCCAGATCATTAGTGAATTGGCTCCGATCCACCAGGAGATGATCCCGCGTAAAAGCCTCCTCCATCATCCTGTCACAATGTCTCATCAGAATACATCGTATTAACATAAGCAATGGACGCAGTGATCGTCCCCCCAATAGCCACACTCCCTTCATTCTTCCAGTATGACATGGAATACAAGTCACCGCTTTGTTTAGAGGCACAGAAACCCCATATTTGTGAGTTTATATTAGTGATCGTCTTGTGATTACTGTGGGCCCCCAATTCTCAAAGCCGGGGCCAACCTCTGGGGTGTACGACCACAAAGACTTTACCCACTGCCCCTGAAGGAGGGTTACAGATGACCTGACACCCCAGGCGTGCGACCACCGCAACTACACCTATTAATTATATATATACACAATAATGTGCTCAATACTTGTTTTTTAACGTCCCTCCCTTATGGGTGACACAGTACCATTAACAATTATATATCTCACATAAGGTGTGATCAAGGAATACACTGATCTCAACCATGGTACTATAAAACCAATTTTTTATTAGAATTAACATTAATAATTAATTAATAATCATAAAACCATATAAATTGCTACAACAAGAAAGGGTACTGGAACCACAAAAAAGGGACAACTCTGCCATAGGTTAGCCCAAAAAGTTATAATGGACTGACTAAGTTAAATATTGCATATCAAATGTCATATATAGCTTAATACATCAATGCAAATAAGTAATAGTCAGGGGTATATATGCCTACCAAACCATATTTATATGGCAATAACTGGGTAGCTTAACGCTAATACTCTAAATATAATGATAGGCAATCCCCCCCGCACAAAAGCATATATATGCATATCAAAAAGGTATACCTTATTGTCAGCCACATAGGGATAAACCTCGGCGTCCCTCTGCCCCGACGCGCGTTTCACACAGCTTCTTCAGGAGGCGTGACCTGACACCCCAGGCATGCCACCACCGCAACTACACCTATTAATTATATAGATGTATTATATATTGTATAGCTCTGTTATTATAACACCTGGTGGTAATATGTGGGCACTGTATGGTGTTAGTGGACACTGTATGGAAGTATAATGTGGGCACTGTTGGGTGTTAGTGAACACTGTATGGAGGTGTAATGTGGACACTGTATGGAAGTATAATGTGGGCACTGTTGGGTGTTAGTGGACACTGTATGGAGGTGTAATGTGGACACTGTATGGAAGTATAATGTGGGCACTGTTGGGTGTTAGTGGACACTGTATGGAGGTGTAATGTGGGTGCTGTATGGTGTTAGTGGACACTGTATGGAGGTGTAATATGGGCACTGTATGGAGGTGTAATGTGGACACTATGGAGGTGTAATGTGGACACTGTATGGAAGTATAATGTGGGCACTGTTGGGTGTTAGTGGGCACTGTATGGAGGTGTAATGTGGGTGCTGTATGGGGTTAGTGGACACTGTATGGAGGTGTAATATGGGCACTGTATGGAGGTGTAATGTGGACACTGTATGGAAGTATAATGTGGGCACTGTTGGGTGTTAGTGGACACTGTATGGAGGTGTAATGTGGACACTGTATGGAGGTGTAATGTGGACACTGTATGGAAGTATAATGTGGGCACTGTTGGGTGTTAGTGGACACTGTATGGAGGTGTAATGTGGGTGCTGTATGGTGTTAGTGGACACTGTATGGAGGTGTAATATGGGCACTGTATAGAGGTATAATGTGGACACTATGGAGGTGTAATGTGGACACTGTATGGAAGTATAATGTGGGCACTGTTGGGTGTTAGTGGACACTGTATGGAGGTGTAATGTGGACACTGTATGGTATTAGTGGGCACTGTATGGAGGTTTAATGTGGGTACTGTATGGTGTTAGTGGGCACTGTATGGAGGTGTAATGTGGGTACTGTATGGAGGTGTAATGTGGGCACTGTATGGAGGTGTAATGTGGGCACTGTTGGGTGTTAGTGAACACTGTATGGAGGTGTAATGTGGACACTGTATGGAGGTGTAATGTGGACACTGTATGGACGTGTTATGTGGACAATGTATGGTGATAGTGGGCACTGTATGGAGGTTTAATGTGGGTACTGTATGGTGTTAGTGGGCACTATATGGAGGTGTAATGTTGGTACTGTATGGAGGTGTAATGTGGGTACTGTATGGAGGTGTAATGTGGGCACTGTATGGAGGTGTAATGTGGGCACTGTATGGAGGTGTAATGTGGACACTGTATGGAGGTGTAATGTGAGCACTGTATGGAGGTGTAATGTGGGCACTGTATGGAGGTGTAATGTGGGCACTGTATGGAGGTGTAATGCTGGTACTGTATGGAGGTGTAATGTGGGCACTGTGTGGAGGTGTTATTTTGGCACTGTATGGTGTTAGTGGGCACTGTATGGAGGTGTTATGTGGGGCACTGTATGGAGGTGTTATGTGGACACTGTATGCAGTGGGGGTAAAATATGGTAAGCATGTGATACATTGCCGATTTTGCTACTTTTCCCACCTACCAAGGTTGGAGAGATCTCTCACCTGTGAGAGGTGTAATGTGGACACTGTATGGAAGTATAATGTTGGCACTGTTGGGTGTTAGTGGACACTGTATGGAGGTGTAATGTGGGTGCTGTATGGTGTTAGTGGACACTGTATGGAAGTGTAATGTGGAAACTATGGAGGTGTAATGTGGACACTGTATGGAAGTATAATGTGGGCACTGTTGGGTGTTAGTGGACACTGTATGGAGGTGTAATATGAACACTGTATGGAGGTGTAATGTGGACACTGTATGGAGGTGTTATGTGGACACTGTATGGTGTTAGTGGGCACTGTATGGAGGTGTAATGTGGGTACTGTATGGTGTTAGTGGGCACTGTATGGAGGTGTAATGTGGGTACTGTATGGAGGTGTAACGTGGGTACTGTATGGAGGTGTAATGTGGACACTGTATGGAGGTGTAATGTGATCACTGTATGGAGGTGTAATGTGGGCACTGTATCGAGGTGTAATGTGGGCACTGTATGGAGGTGTAATGTGGGCACTGTATGGAGGTGTAATGTGGGTACTGTATGGAGGTGTAATGTGGGTACTGTATGGTGTTAGTGGGCACTATATGGAGGTGTAATGTTGGTACTGTATGGAGGTGTAATGTGGGTACTGTATGGAGGTGTAATGTGGGCACTGTATGGAGGTGTAATGTGGGCACTGTATGGAGGTGTAATGTGGGCACTGTATGGAGGTGTAATGTGGGTACTGTATGGAGGTGTAATGTGGGCACTGTGTGGAGGTGTTTTTTGGGCACTGTATGGTGTTAGTGGGCACTGTATGGAGGTGTTATGTGGGGCACTGTATGGAGGTGTTATGTGGACACTGTATGCAGTGGGGGTAAAATATGGTAAGCATGTGATACATTGCCGATTTTGCTACTTTTCCCACCTACCAAGGTTGGAGAGATCTCTCACCTGTGAGAGGTGTAATGTGGACACTGTATGGAAGTATAATGTTGGCACTGTTGGGTGTTAGTGGACACTGTATGGAGGTGTAATGTGGGTGCTGTATGGTGTTAGTGGACACTGTATGGAAGTGTAATGTGGAAACTATGGAGGTGTAATGTGGACACTGTATGGAAGTATAATGTGGGCACTGTTGGGTGTTAGTGGACACTGTATGGAGGTGTAATGTGGGTACTGTATGGAGGTGTAATGTGGGCACCGTATGGAGTAATGTGGGTACTGTATGGAGGTATAATGTGGGCACTGTGTGGAGGTGTTATTTTGGCACTGTATGGAGGTGTAATGTGGGCACTGTATGGAGGTGTAATGTGGACACTATGGAGGTGTAATGTGAGCACTGTATGGAGGTGTAATGTGGGCACTGTATGGAGGTGTAATGTGAGCACTGTATGGAGGTGTAATGTGGGTACTGTATGGAAGTGTAATGTGGGTACTGTATGGAGGTGTAATGTGGGCACCGTATGGAGTTATGTGGGTACTGTATGGAGGTATAATGTGGGCACTGTGTGGAGGTGTTATTTTGGCACTGTATGGTGTTAGTGGGCACTGTATGGAGGTGTAATGTGGGCACTGTATGGAGGTGTTATGTGGACACTGTATGCAGTGGGGAAAATATGGTAAGCATGTGATACATTGCCGATTTTGCTACTTTTCCCACCTACCAAGGTTGGAGAGATCTCTCACCTGTGAGACAGAATCTAAAAATAAAATCCAGAAAATCACATGGTATGATTTTTACATAATTAATTTTCATTGTGTTGCATGAAATAAGCATTTGATACAATAGAAAAACAGAACTTAATACTTGGTACAGAAACCTTTGTTTGCAGTTACAGAGGCCAGACGTTTCCTGTAGTTCTTGACCTAGTTTGCACACACTGCTGCAGGGATTTTAGCCCACTCCTCCATACAGATCTTCTCCAGATCTTTCAGGTTTTGGGGTTGTCGCTGGGCAACATTGAGTTTCAGCTCCCTCCAAACATTTTTTTATTGGGTTCAGGACTGGAGACTGGCTAGGCCACTCCAGGACCCTGAACTGCTTCTTATGCCGGGGTCACACTAGCAATGAATATGGACGAGTGCTATGTGATAAAACATCGCATAGCACTCAGACCAGTATTCGTCTATGGAGCAGCTCCCATGTTGTTTTTTATCTTGGCCGTTTACATCGTGCAAGTGAAATTGCAGCATGCTGCGATTGTCACGGACACTTGGCTGACTCTCGGCTCTCGGCTCACTCGCACCCATATAAGCCTATGGGTGAGAGTGAGACAGCGCACACCACTCGGATATCATCCGAGTGCTGTGCGTTATAAGCGGACCCCAGCAATGGAGGAGATGGAGAAATTCATTTCTCCTCCTCCTCCTCCGCAGCTGTGCTCCGATCCGCTCTGTGCAAGAGACTCGGAGCACAGACGCGTGACACTTGGCTCCTGCTCACAGCAGAGCAGGAGCCGAAGGTCATTAGCATATCGCATCCGATGCCATACGCTAGTCTGACCCCGGCCTTACAGAGCCACTCCTTAGATGCATTTGTCATGCTGGAGGACCCAGCCATGACCTATCTTCAATTCTCTTACTGAGGGAAGAAGGTTGTTGGCCAAAATCTCACTACACATGACCCCATCTATCCTCCCTTCAATATGGAGCAATCGTCTTGTCCCCTTTGCAGAAAAGCACCCCCAAAGTATGATGTTTTCCCCACCATGCTTCACGGTTGGGGTGGTGTTCTTGGGGTTGTACTCATCCTTCATCTTCCTCCAAATACGGCGAGGTTGAGTGGATACCAAAAAGTTCTGTTTTGGTCTCAACTGGCCACATGACCTTCTCCCATGCCTCCTCTGGATCATCCAGATGGTTATTGACGGACATCAAACAGGCCAGGACATGTGCTGGTGTGAGCAGGGGGACCTTGCCTGGCCTGCAGGATTTGAATCCATGATGGCATAGTGTGTTACTAATGGTAATGTTTGAGACTGTGGTCCCAGCTGTCTTCAGATCATTGAACAGGTCCTCCCGTGTAGTCCTTGGCTGATTACTGACCTTTCCCTGAATCATCCTTACCCCACGAGGCGGGATCTTTCATGGAGCCCCAGACCGAGGAAGATTGACAGTCATCTTCTGTTTCTGCCATTTTCTTATAATTGTACCAACAGTTGCTGCCTTCTCACCAAGCTGCTTGCCTATTGTCCTGTAGCCCATCCCAACCTTGTGCAGGTCTACAATTTTGTCACTGGTGTCCTTAGACAGCTGTTTGGTCTTGGCCATGGTGGAGAGGTTGGAGTGTGATTCAGTGTGTGGACAGGTCTCTATTATACAGGTAATGAGTTCAGACAGGTGCAATTAATTCAGGTGCAGAGTAGGAAGCTTGTTACAGAAGAACTAAGAGGTCTGTGAGAGCCAGAAGTCTTGCTGGTTGGTCGGCTATCAAATACTTATTTATTGCAATAAAATGCAAATTAATTATGTAACAATCATGCAATGTTATTTTCTGGATTTTATTTTTAGATTCTGTCTCTCACAGGTGAAGTGTACCTATGATAACAATTACAGACCTCTCCATTCTCTGTAGGTGGGAAAACTTGGAAAATCAGCAGTGTAACAAATACTTATTTTGACCACTGTACAGTGGCTTGTAAAAGTTTGGACACCTCTGGTCAAAATGACAGCTACTGTGAACAGTTAAAGGGGTTGTCCAATACTAGTACAACCCTTTCTTGAATTAAATGTTTGGCCCCGATAAAATTAAAAAAACTATACTCGCCTCGCGTACTGGCGCCGTTCCAGCAGTGTCAGCACTCGCAGTCCTGAAGCTCTGATGCGGTGGAATGACACGTGGTGCTCAATCAGCGCTGGCGTCACTGTCCCCGCCTTCGTATGGATTTAACATGAAGTGGACGTCAGAGATTATCTGCAGCCCTGGCTTCCTCCTCATGTTCAATCCGTATGAAGGCGGGGACAGTGATGCCAGCACTGATTGGGCACCACGTGTCATTCCACCGCATCAGAGCTCTGGGACTGCGAGTGCTGGAACGGTGCCAGTACGGGAGATGAGTATCCTTTTTTTTTTTTTTTATTGGGACCAAACATTCAGTTGAAGAAGGGGTTGCTAGTAGTGGACAACCTCTTTTAAGCAAGTTGAAAATGAAAAGGCTTACAGTTAAAGGTGTTAAAGATGACACACACCCCCCCCCCCCCCAAAAAAAAAAAAAAAAAAACATTTTTATTTTTTTTTTCATCTTTACATTTAAAAAATTACAAAAATGAAAATGGGCTGATTCCAAAGATTGGGCACCCTGCATGGTTAGTACCTAGTAGCATCCCCTTTTTAGCAGGTATCACATCTTACAAACACTTTTTGTAGCCAGACAATTCTTGTGTGAGGGATTTTCATCCATTCTTCCTTGGAGAATTCCCCCAGTTCTGTGAGATTCCTGGGTCATCTTGCTTCCCCTGCTATTTGAGGTCTAGCCACATATTTCCAATGATGTTCAGATCAGGGGACTGTGAGGGCCATTGTAAAACCTTTAGGTTGTGCCTTTTATGGCTGCTTATTGTGTTTTTTTACGTCTGTTTAGGATAATTATCTATTTGTAGAAGCCATCCTCTTTTCACCTTCAGATTTTTTTTTTACAGATGGTGTTATGTTTGTACCAAGAATTTGTTAAGATTTCATTTAATCCATCCCTCCCTGTACCAGTGAAATGATCCCCATGCTATTGGCTGCAGCACAACACCAAAGCATGATTGATCCACCCCGATGCTTAATAGCGGTAGTTGGCGAGATGTTCTTTTCCTGAAGTTCTGTGCCCTTTTTTCTCCACATATACCTTTGATCATTGTGGCCACAGAGTTCTATTCTACCCTCATTGGTCCACAGGACTTGTTTCCAAAATGCATCAAGCTTGTTTAGATGTCCTTTTGCATACGTCTGACCCTGAATTTTATGGTGAGGACGCAGGAGAGGATTTCCTCTAACTCTTCCATGAAGGCTATTTGTGCAGGTGTTTCTGAACAGTAGAACAATGTGCCACAACTCTAGAGACTGCTAAGGCTATGTGCACACGTTGCGGATTTTGATGCGTTTCCGTGGCGTTTTTGGCCGCACGGATTCGCATCAAATACGCAGTGTAGTTAACAGCCAATGTTAGTCTATGTGAAATTGACATTTGTTCTGCACATGCTGTGGAAAAAAATGTTCGGAATCGCAGCTTTTTTTTCCCGCAGCATGTCAATTCTTTTGGCTGATCTGCAGCGTTTCTGCACCCATTGACTTCCATTGTGTCAGGCAAATCCTCAGCAAACCCGCAGATGTAAAAAAGATCTGCAGTTTTGCTGCGGATGAAACGCTGCAGATCGTGAGAAGGGAGTGCCTGGGCGGAGCTATGTGCATGTTTGTGTGTGTGTCGGGGTCTGCGTGAATCTGTGTCTGTGTGCGGGTCTGTGTGCGTGTGTCCCTGTGTGTGTGTGCGGGTCTGTGTAAGCAGTCATTGTTTTATGGGATTACTGCTCCCATCAGGCAATGAATGCTCACAGTGACAGCATTGCCGATGATGGGAAAGTAGTCTCATCAGACAATGGTTGTGTTCAGTAGTAAAAAAACATATAGAACATATAATATACAGTACATACACAGAACATACAACATATAACATAGAGTACATACTTACCAAGCACATAGTCCCCGAAGCCCTTGATTCTCCTGTAATAAAAATAACATAATAAACCAACCTATACTTACCTTTCCGCCGTAGTCCAGTTAATAACGAGTGTCCCACGATGATCTCCCGTGTAGAACAGTGACATCGGGCGATGTCAGCGCTCTACAGGGGCTCCGCGATGAACAGCGGAGGTAATCCTCTGCGATGTATATCCCTCCGCCGCTGCTGGGAGAGGGGTCACTTAAGTTCATTCTCTCACCAGCAACGCTGTGTGATAAAATTCCCAAGCAGTATTGCCGTAAAGCGAGACAATGAACTCAAGTAACCTCTTCAGTGATGCACTGCAGGAGCCATTGTCACAGGAGGCCCTGGAGAGCAGTGACATCACCTGATGTCACTGTGCTGTAGGGGAGATCGTCGTGGAACACTCGTTATTAATTGGACTGCGTTGGACATGGCGTATATGGTTGGTTTATTATTTTTTATTTTTTGCAGGTGATCGATGGCTTCGGGTAATTAGGTGTGATTGTAAGTATGGTGAAATTAAGAATATTAAAATACTTTTTTCTGGCTGTGTCTTTTTTTAACTCTTTCACTACTATAGGATTAGTAATGGATAGGTGTCTTATTGACGCCTCTCCATTACTAACCGGGCTTGATGTCACCCTACAATACAAAGGTGACATTAACCCCTCATTACCCCATATGCCACCTCTACAGGGCAGTGGGAAGGGAGAAGCTAAGCGCCTGAATTTCTGGAGCGGCTGGGTTCTGGTATTTGTAGCCGGGGGGGGGGGGGGGGAGCAATATCCATGGACCCTCTCTAGGCTATGAATATCAGCCCGCAGCTGTCTGCATAGCCTTTATGGCTATAAATTATAGGAGGACCCCACATCATTTTTTGGGGGGTCCCCCTATTTTAATAGCCAGTAAAGGCTACGCAGACAGCTGCGGGCTGATATTCGTAGCCTGGGAAGATCCATGGGTATTACCCCCTTCCCAGGCTATAAACATTGGCCCCCAGTCGCCGGCTTTCCTACTCTGGACTTGAAAATTGCGCGGAAGCCCACGCTATTTTTTTTAAACTTTTTTTTAAATTAAACATATTGCGTTTAAGGCCGGGGTCACACTTGCGAGAAACTCACACGAGTCTCGCACGTCAACACCCGGCACTGCTGCCGACACTCGGGACCAGAGTGTGCAGCTGCATGTATTTTTATGTAGCTGAATGCTCCGGTCCCACTGCTGCCAGCGGCAGTGCCAGGTATTGAGGTGCGAGACTCGTGCGAGTTTCTCGTAAAGTGTGACCCCGGCCTAACACAGATTTTTTTTTTCTATCTATAGATAGATCTATCTATCGATAGACAGATACATCTATCGATAGTAGTAAAAAACGCAAGGCAACACTCCAAAACGTAGTTTCAAAATAAGGTGGACTTTATTAGGTCCACATGGCGTGGCGACGTTTCGGCTATAAGCATTTTTCTATCGATTGATTGATCGATCGATAGATAGCTCTATAGATAGATAGATAGATAGATCTATCTATCTATAGATCTATCTATCTATAGATCTATCTGTCTATCTCATTCCTTCTATCTATCTATCTATCTATCTATCTATCTATCTATCTATCTAATGGAGTGTGGGTTGGACAAATGTTAAAGAGGAGGTTGGACCAGAAATGACTTCACAATTCTTTTTTTTTTTTTGTTCAATAATAGATCTTTATTTACAGTAGCTTTCAAAAACGCATACAAATCTGCGTGAAAAAAACACATCAAATCCGCATCTGCTTTTTCTGGCAAGGGAGGAAGATTCGGCACAGAAAATTCCACAGGCAAATCTGCAACGTGTGCATATACCCTAAATCTTTCTAAAGATCTTTTTGCAGTCAAACCAGTGTTCTGATTGGCCTCTCTAGCAATCCTAAGAGCAGCTCTCTGAAATGTTGCTTGGTCATCCAGACCTTATCTTGACCTCCAGTGTTTCGGTAACTGCCATTTCTTAATTACATTTCAAACTGAGGAAAGGGCAACTTGAAAATGCTTTGCTATTTTCTTATAGCCTTGTCCTGCTTTGTGGGCCTCCACCATTTTCATTCTCAGAGTGCTAGGCAGCTGCTTAGAAGAACCCATGGCTGCTGCTTTTTGGCACAAGGTCCAGATCCCAGAATTCCAAGCAGCAGAAGTTCACCGACCACCATATTGGGACACCCAAGTCTCAATATGGAAACTTGCGCGGTACCACCAGCGGAACACCGTCGCACCACACACATACACTGTATGCACCACACACACACACTGTATACGCCATACGCACCACACACTCTGTATACGCCGTACGCAGCCTCTTGCGCGGTAAAACCAGCGGAACATCGTTGCGAACACGCTGCCGCCGAGATCAGCTGAATGATTCACTGACTGCCGCCATCTTTGTACAGGAGGAGCTCATGCACAGTTTTAATGTGACCACCGCTATCTGTCTGCACAAAGATGGCGGCGGTCTGATTTACTGCGCCTGCGTGAATTCCGCGAAGGAACAATGAGTCATTCAGCTGATCCCGGTGGCAGATGCGCGACATTACAAGGTAAGTATATATATATATATATATATATATATATATATATATATATATATATATATATATATATAATTTTTTTTGCTTAAAATACAAAGTCATCTTTAGTGTCATCTTTAATTTTAGTCCTTTTAGGGATCATTTAATCAACAAGGGAGGTGTTCATAATAACAGTAGTTTTGACCAGGGGTGCCCAAACTTTTACATGCCACTGTAGAGGTGTAATGTGGTCACTGTATGATAGTAATATGTGGACACTGTATGGTGATATTATGTGGCTATTGTATGTTAGTAATGTGGACTCTACGGAGGTGTTATGTGGACACTGTATGGTGGAATTATGTGGACGTTATGGTGGTATGTGGACACTGTATGGTGGTTAGTGTTGAGCATTCCGATACTGCAAATATCGGGTATCGGCCGATATTCGCTGTATCAGAATTCTGATACAGAGTTCCGATATTTTTGCGATATCGGAAATTGGAATCGGAAGTTCCTATAGTGCAATTATGCACTATAATGGAGTGTGGGCGGTGCATGGGCGGAGACTGCGTGTGTGTGTGCGGGCGGTGTCTGTGTGTGACCGTGGGGCTCTGTGCGTGTGTGCCGGGGCTCTGTGCGTGTGTGCCGGGGCTCTGTGTGTGTGTGCCGTGCCTCTGTGCGGGCTGCCGTGCCTCTGTGCGTGCGTGCTGGGGCTCTCTGCGTGTGCAGGCATCGTCCGATGAGACTACAAGTCCCATCGGACGATGCCTGCTACACTGACAGTGATTGACATATTAGCCAATAATGGGACAGTAGTAGTCCCATCATCCGGCTAATGTGTTGAATGAAAAAAAAAAAAAAATACTCCATACATACTACATACATACTACATACTTACTACATACATACTATATACATACTACATACATACCACATACATACACACTACATACATACTACATACATACTACATACATACTATATACACTCACCGGCCACTTTATTAGGTACACCATGCTAGTAACGGGTTGGACCCCTTTTGCCTTCAGAACTGCCTCAATTCTTCGTGGCATAGATTCAACAAGGTGCTGGAAGCATTCCTCAGAGATTTTGGTCCATATTGACATGATGGCATCACACAGTTGCCGCAGATTTGTCGGCTGCACATCCCAAAGATGCTCCATACAAGGCAGGATGGATCCATGCTTTCATGTTGTTTACGCCAAATTCTGACCCTACCATCCGAATGTCGCGGCAGAAATCGAGACTCATCAGACCAAGCAACGTTTTTCCAATCTTCTACTGTCCAATTTCGATGAGCTTGTGCAAATTGTAGCCTCAGTTTCCTGTTCTTAGCTGAAAGGAGTGGTACCCGGTGTGGTCTTCTGCTGCTGTAGCCCATCTGCCTCAAAGTTCGACGCACTGTGCGTTCAGAGATGCTCTTAGGCCTACCTTGGTTGTAACGGGTGGCGATTTGAGTCACTGTTGCCTTTCTATCAGCTCGAACCAGTCTGCCCATTCTCCTCTGACCTCTGGCATCAACAAGGCATTTCCGCCCACAGAACTGCCGCTCACTGGATTTTTTTTCTTTTTCGGGCCATTCTCTGTAAACCCTAGAGATGGTTGTGCGTGAAAATCCCAGTAGATCAGCAGTTTCTGAAATACTCAGACCAGCCCTTCTGGCACCAACAACCATGCCACGTTCAAAGGCACTCAAATCACCTTTCTTCCCCATACTGATGCTCGGTTTGAACTGCAGGAGATTGTCTTGACCATGTCTACATGCCTAAATGCACTGAGTTGCCGCCATGTGATTGGCTGATTAGAAATTAAGTGTTAACAAGAAGTTGGACAGGTGTACCTAATAAAGTGGCCAGTGAGTGTACATACTACATACATACACACTACTTACATACATACTACATACATGCTACATACAACATACATACATACTACATACATACATACAACATACTACATACATACTACACACATACTACATACATACATACATACATACTATATACATACACACTACATACATACATACAACATACTACATACATACTACATACATACATACTACATACAGTACATTAATACATTACATACATATAGACATACAGTACATTAAACATAGATTACATACTCACCATTACTTGTCATTTTGATCCCCCGACGCCAGTGTCAACCTGTAAAAAATATAAAAAAAATAAACAACCAATATACTCCCTGTCCGCAGAAATCCACAAGTGTCCCACGGCGATCTCCCATGGAGAATGGCAGCAACAGCTGTTGCGACCGCTCTCTAGGGGCTCCGGGAACACAACGACGGGAGGAAGGTATTCCTCCGCCGCTGTAAAAAAATAGTCCCTAGTCTCACTTATGGCATTGCTGGGTGAGACATTTTCTCACGCAGCAATTGCCATAAAGTGACACTTTGAACTATAGTAACCTCAGTGATGCATTGCAGGATCCATTGTCTCCTGTCAGTGTGTCACTGAGGGTCCTATTGAGCAGTGACATCACCCGATGTCACTGTTCTATAGAGGAGATCGTCGTGGGACACTCGTTATTAATTGGACTACGGCGGACAGGTAGTATACGGTTTATTATTATTTTTTTTTGCAGGCGCTGAAGTATGGTAAGTATGGTTAAATGAAGAATATTAAAATACTTTTTCCTAATGTGGGCGTGTTTTATTAACCCTTTCTTACTATTGGATCAATAATGGATAGGCGTCTTATTGACGCCTCTCCGTTATTAACCCGGCTTAATGTCACCTTACAATAGCAAGGTGACATTAACCCCTTATTACCCCATATCCCACCGCTACACAGGAGTGGGAAGAGAGGGGCTAAGTGCCGGAATTGGCACCATTTCTGGGGCGGCTGTGGACTGGTATTTGTAGCGCGGGGGGGGGGGGGCAATGTCCATGGCCCCTCTCTAGGCTATGAATATCAGCCCGCAGCTGTCTGCGTAGCCTTTCTGGCTATAAAATATAGGGGGACCCCACGTCATTTTTTGGGGGGGTTCCCCTATTTTAATAGCCAGTAATGGCTACGCAGACAGCTGCGGGCTGATATTCATAGCAGGCTACAAATATTGGCCCCCGGCCGTTGGCTTTCCCCCTCTGGCGCAGAAAATTGCGCGGGAGCCCACGCCGTTTTTTTCCGGGTTTTTTTTTTTTTTAAATTCAACGCTCATAAAGGCCTCTTTCACACTTGCGTCGGTACGGGTCCATCGCTATGCGTCAGGCCGACGTACCGACGCACGTTGTCAAATTTGTGCACGACGTGGGCAGCGGATTCAGTTTTTCAACGCATCCGCTGCCCATTCTGAAGTGCGGGGAGGAGGGGGCGGACTATCTGCCGCGCATGCGCGGTAGAAAATGGCGGACGCGAAGGACAAAAAAGATATGTTTTTTTCATATTTTTTACAGGTTGACACTGGCTTCGGGGATCAAAATGACAAGTAATGGTGAGTATGTAATCTATGTTTAATGTACTGTATGTCTATATGTATTTAATGTATGAATATACTGTATGTAGTATGTATGTAGTATGTTTGTATGTATGTAGTATGTATGCAGTATGTATGCAGTATGTATGTAGGATGTATGTATGTAGTATGTATGTAGTATGTATGTATGTAGTATGTATGCATGTAGTATGTATGTATGTAGGATGTATGTATAGTATGTATGTAGTATGTATGTAGTATGTATGTAGTATGTGTGTAGTATGTATGTACAGTGGGGCAAAAAAGTATTTAGTCAGTCAGCAATAGTGCAAGTTCCACCACTTAAAAAGATGAGAGGCGTCTGTAATTTACATCATAGGTAGACCTCAACTATGGGAGACAAACTGAGACAAAAAAATCCAGAAAATCACATTGTCTGTTTATTTATCATTTTATTTGCATATTATGGTGGAAAATAAGTATTTGGTCAGAAACAAACAATCAAGATTTCTGGCTCTCACAGACCTGTAACTTCTTCTTTAAGAGTCTCCTCTTTCCTCCACTCATTACCTGTAGTAATGGCACCTGTTTAAACTTGTTATCAGTATAAAAAGACACCTGTGCACACCCTCAAACAGTCTGACTCCAAACTCCACTATGGTGAAGACCAAAGAGCTGTCAAAGGACACCAGAAACAAAATTGTAGCCCTGCACCAGGCTGGGAAGACTGAATCTGCAATAGCCAACCAGCTTGGAGTGAAGAAATCAACAGTGGGAGCAATAATTAGAAAATGGAAGACATTCAAGACCACTGATAATCTCCCTCGATCTGGGGCTCCACGCAAAATCCCACCCAATGGGGTCAGAATCATCACAAGAACGGTGAGCAAAAATCCCAGAACCACGCGGGGGGACCTAGTGAATGAACTGCAGAGAGCTGGGACCAATGTAACAAGGCCTACCATAAGTAACACACTACGCCACCATGGACTCAGATCCTGCAGTGCCAGACGTGTCCCACTGCTTAAGCCAGTACATGTCCGGGCCCGTCTGAAGTTTGCTAGAGAGCATTTGGATGATCCAGAGGAGTTTTGGGAGAATGTCCTATGGTCTGATGAAACCAAACTGGAACTGTTTGGTAGAAACACAACTTGTCGTGTTTGGAGGAAAAAGAATACTGAGTTGCATCCATCAAACACCATACCTACTGTAAAGCATGGTGGTGGAAACATCATGCTTTGGGGCTGTTTCTCTGCAAAGGGGCCATGACGACTGATCCGGGTACATGAAAGAATGAATGGGGCCATGTATCGTGAGATTTTGAGTGCAAACCTCCTTCCATCAGCAAGGGCATTGAAGATGAAACGTGGCTGGGTCTTTCAACATGACAATGATCCAAAGCACACCGCCAGGGCAACGAAGGAGTGGCTTCGTAAGAAGCATTTCAAGGTCCTGGAGTGGCCTAGCCAGTCTCCAGATCTCAACCCTATAGAAAACCTTTGGAGGGAGTTGAAAGTCCGTGTTGCCAAGCGAAAAGCCAAAAACATCACTGCTCTAGAGGAGATCTGCATGGAGGAATGGGCCAACATACCAACAACAGTGTGTGGCAACCTTGTGAAGACTTACAGAAAACGTTTGACCTCTGTCATTGCCAAAAAATGATATATTACAAAGTATTGAGATGAAATTTTGTTTCTGACCAAATACTTATTTTCCACCATAATATGCAAATAAAATGATAAAAAAACAGACAATGTGATTTTCTGGATTTTTTTGTCTCAGTTTGTCTCCCATAGTTGAGGTCTACCTATGATGTAAATTACAGACGCCTCTCATCTTTTTAAGTGGTGGAACTTGCACTGTTGCTGACTAACTAAATACTTTTTTGCCCCACTGTATGTAGGATGTATGTAGTATGTATGTAGTATGTATGCAGTATGCATGTAGTATGTATGTAGTATGTATGTAGGATGTATGTATAGAATGTGTGTATGTATGTAGTATGTATGTAGTATGTATGCAGTATGCATGTAGTATGTATGTAGTATGTATGTAGGATGTATGTATAGAATGTGTGTATGTAGTATGTATGTAGTATGTATGCAGTATGTATGTAGTATGTATCTATGTATGTAGTATGTATATAGTAGGTATGTATGTAGTATGTTGTATGTATGTATGCAGTATGTATGTATGTAGTATGTATGGAGTATGTTGGATATATGTATGCAGTATGTATGTATGTATGGAGTATGTATGCAGTATGTATGGAGTATGTATGCAGTATGTATGCAGTATGTATGGAGTATGCATGGAGTATGTATGGAATATTTTTTTTTTTTCATTCAACACATTGGCCGGATGATGGGACTACTACTGTCCCATCATTGGCTAATGTGTCAATCACTGTCAGTATAGCAGGCATCGTCCGATGGGACTTGCAGTCCCATCGGACGATGCCTGCACACATGCACAGACCCCCGGCACGCCGCACAGAGAGCCCCCACGCCACACAGAGAGCCCCCACGCCGCAAAGAGACCCCCCACGCCGCACAGAGACCCCCCACGCCGCACAGAGACCTCCCACGCCGCACAGAGATCCCCACGCCGCATAGAGCCTGGGCAGCCCACATAGATCCCCGGTACGCCGCATAGAGCCCAGACAGCCCACGTACAGCTCCGGCACGCAGCATAGAGCCCCGGTAGGCCCGCACACATCCCTGGCAGACCCGCACAGACCCCGCCCGCACACACAGACACTCACCGTGTCCGCCCACGCACCGCCCACACTATTCCCCCCTCCGGAACAGCATATAGAAGGACAGAAAGGGCTTATTTACGTTCCGATATTTGTGTCCCATTGACTTGCATTGGTATCGGGTATCGGCGATATCCGATATTTTTTGGATATCGGCCGATCCAATCCGATACCGATACTTTTGAATATCGGAAGGTATCGCTCAACACTAATGGTGGTATGTGGACACTATGGTGGTATCATGTTGTCACTGTATGGAGGTGTTATGTGGACATTGTATGGTGATATTATGTGGACACTATGGTGGTATGATGCGGTCACTGTATGGAGGTGTTATGTGGACATTGTATGGTGGAATTAAGAGGACACTATGGTGGTATGTGGTGACTGTATGGTGGTATTATGTGGGCACTATGATTTTATCATGTGGTCACTGTATGGAGGTGTTATGTGGACACTATGGTGGTATTATGTGAACACTATGGTCGTATCATGTGGTCACTGTATGGAGGTGTTCTGTTGTCACTATTTGTTGGTAATGTTTTGTGGCTTAATGCTGATATTATGTGGTTACTAGATGGTGGTAGCGATTGAGCGACGTACAGTGGTAGTATCAGGTCACTGTATGGCTGTATTTGAGCACAGTATAGGGGTATTATTTGGTCACTATATGGGATTATTTCAGTTTTGTATGATGTTATGTGTAGCGCCCCCACTGCCGCAGGGCCTAAGGGTACCCGGTACCGGGCCTCTGAGTCTCTGCTCTGGGGTTGTCACGGTGGCTAGACCCGGTCCGTGACCCTGCTGAGGGGCGCACAGTGAAAGGTGGTGGTATGGTGCTGATGTTATGGTGCGGTGTAGTGCCGGTCGCGGTCAATAACGAGGACACCAGGTTGCAGTCTCTTTACCTCTTTACTGAAGGCTTCTGAATCCTCAATCCGGAATACGGTTAACAGGGCTGCGCAAGTCCGGCCGGTCCGATGGCACCTCCAGAGTTCCCTTTGCAGGTGGAAATCTGTGCCTACCTTCCTGCGCTTGTGTTGTGGTCCTCCCCTGCTGTGCTTACGGGATAGTACCCCACAACTGTTGTGTCTGTTTCTCGTGTTCCCTCACAACTCGATCTGATGTTCTCCCTCTACGTCCCCCTGATCTTACGGTTAGGACGCACCCGTATGACGGGGAGGCTCGGAGCTCTTCCGGGACTCCAGCGTCGCCCCACTCCTGTTGTTACCCCCCTGTGTCTTCCTGGGTCTGGGTGAGACAGCCCGCCTGTAACTGACTGTCCTGCCATAGGTTTGAAGTTTGGCTTGGAGCTCTATACTTCCTCGGCGTTCCGGCCACCGGTTATGCGCCTCAATAGGATGTTGCCTCGTCTTACAGCACGACTCCTACTGGTATTCTCCTTGTTGCGTTGATCTCATTTCTCACTCAGCACAATAAACCTCGCTTCTTGTCCTTTCTTAGGGTACCGCCGCTATATCGTGCAGGCGCGGTCCCGTAACGTTCTCTCTGGTTGCTAGGCCTCTGTCAGGATCCCACCCCTGACAGGGACCCCTCTGAATCTTCCCCTACAACACCCTCTGCCACAAGGTGTTGCCTGGTTCCAACCCAGTCAGCTTCTGTCTAACTTCCTATCTAACCCCCAGTTTTACCAGACTGTGAGGAGTGGCCTAATGAATAGTACCCTTAGCTCCCCCTGGAGGCCAGACTGTGAAATGTATTGGTGTCTGTGATACCTGGTCAGATGAACTCCTTCAGTGCCATCAGACGTACCATAGCCCCCCTTAGCGGCGGAGCCACAGTACTGCAACGACCAGGACTCTGGGGCGCTGCACTCCCCCCCCGGTTAAATCCAGTACTCCTGGACTGGGAAGAAAACAACAATACATGTCAGCAAAAAGACATACAATTTTGAAAATGCAAGTACAAGTAAACTTTTTAACAGAGCTTCCCTTTATGGGAGGTGAGGACACTTGAACTTAACAAACATAGTTAAACACTTTAACTAACTGACTATGAATAACTTTTCTTACCCGACCGGGTATTCTACTAAGTGCAAAATCTTTGAACAATAATTTAACACTGCCTTTAAGGACGTACTCGCTAAATCCACTAAAGACCTTCTTATATCACATATAAGGCTAATGAACTTTTATGCATTCTCCTTCTTTAAATCTGCAGGACCGCCTGTCCTAACTGCTCCAGACCTACTGCCTCTCCTTTCTGTACAGGACCGCCCCTTTCCGCCCGGGCCTACTGTCCTTCCACTACTATACACAGTATAGAACATATCATTTTTCTTTCAGTTCAAGATCACTGAGCCATCTCTATATGGCTCCTAAGAGGACTCACCACTAACCCCTACGGGTTCACTTCCTGTCCTCATTCTTCTATTAACATTATTAAACATTTCTTACAATCAACTAGTTAGCTACATTTAACTTTTACATATCAGCATTATCAGTACTTTCTTTCAAAACATCATCATTCTTTAAGTGCTTTTGATGAACATCCCCTTTAAGAGGGGACCAAGTCTCTATGAGGTAGTGCAACTTCTCAAGCTGCAAGTCTGTTTGCAGTAAGGACTCCGGTAATGTCTTCAAAAACAGTATCTTCGCAAAGAGTCCTTTTCTTGTATAAAACCAGTAGAGAGCACCTTTAAGAAGGTGCAAACTATTTACAATATTAGTTTTTGAATCATTCACCGTCCATGATTCGGCAGTCCTTTGATAACTGTGCAAAAAGTGGAAAACAAACAAAAACAATAGGGATCCCGGGTCAACAAAGGGATCCCTTTAAGAATAACCCTAGACGGGTTTTAGCAGCAAAACGGTGAAAACAGTTAACTTATTTACAGTCATTAAAGCTTACTCATTACTCAGTTTCTGGCAGCCCCCACCGAGGCTTTACCTGGCAGGTGGCCCTCTGCGGCCCGGACAGGCTGGACTCCAAGTTTACTCCCGCGGCCAGGTGTACCCCGTGGGTTCGGGTCTTCTGCACGACCAGGTCGTGCGCTGCGATGAGTGTCTGCGTGGGTCGATGGATGTTGCTGGCGGCGGCGGCAGCAGCGGCTTCAGCGGCAAGCTCCTCCCCCTCGGTTCGGGATACCGCCAGAACAGCTGTGCAGCGCTGCATATCCCGGGCCCACCAGCTGCTCCCCTTTAGGTGCCGGCGATACGTGACCACATCCCCCGGCTTCAGGAAGGACTTGGCGCCGTCTCCACACAGGCAGGGCTCCACTTCATCCCGGGTGATGCGGACTCTCAGGGCTGTTCCAATCTCCTGCACGAAGCCTTTTCCTGTCTGGGGCAGGTAAACAATTACGACGCCCCACTTCGGCAGGGAGCCCTCCAGCAGCTCACCACGCGCCTCCCGTTCCACTTCCCGCTGGAACTCCGCAATCAGGTGGTTCCTGTATTCTCCCCAAGGGAAGGGCCCCATGTCTGGCCCCCCCGGTTCTTTGGGACCAGGCGGCGGGAATGCTGGGGCACCAGTGGCCGCAGCGGCGGCCGGGTCTGGTGCAGAGGTGAGGCGGTCTCCCTGGGGGTCGCAGCACTCAGTACCCCTACCTGGGGTGACTCCTCCGGCGTCACTCCATTCCCCTGGGGGAGGCACACGGGCTGGGGACCGCGCAGGCAAAGGATGCCCCTTCGACTGCTCCCACGGATCCAAATCCTCCAGCGGGGGCATATCGGAATAATCCTCTGGTGACGGGGGTCGATGCGGGGCCATCCTTTTCTGCAGGCCTTCTCTGGTCTCCAGTCCCACCTCATCTGAGTCATAGTTTCGTTTCTTCGGTCTCCGCCCGCCATAGAAGATCAGGAGGCGGATCTCCCCTGTTGACGGGCCCGTCCTCAGGATGCAACAATATTTAGACTGGGCGGACATTGTCTTTCGCGCTCTCCAGCTTGTCTACGCCCACTCCACGCCTCTCTCCTTCTCCTGCGCTCTCCTCAGCGCTATAATGCCGGCGGATTTTGGCGGCAAGTGGCACAGCACAGTCTCTGCAATAAATCACAGTCCAAGTATAATAAATCACAGTTCCAACGCACACATGACCTGATTCTTCAGGCTTAAGTAGATCCTGTTCGTGACGCCAAGTTGTAGCGCCCCCACTGCCGCAGGGCCTAGGGGTACCCGGTACCGGGCCTCTGAGTCTCTGCTCTGGGGTTGTCACGGTGGCTAGACCCGGTCCGTGACCCTGCTGAGGGGCGCACAGTGAAAGGTGGTGGTATGGTGCTGATGTTATGGTGCGGTGTAGTGCCGGTCGCGGTCAATAACGAGGACACCAGGTTGCAGTCTCTTTACCTCTTTACTGAAGGCTTCTGAATCCTCAATCCGGAATACGGTTAACAGGGCTGCGCAAGTCCGGCCGGTCCGATGGCACCTCCAGAGTTCCCTTTGCAGGTGGAAATCTGTGCCTACCTTCCTGCGCTTGTGTTGTGGTCCTCCCCTGCTGTGCTTACGGGATAGTACCCCACAACTGTTGTGTCTGTTTCTCGTGTTCCCTCACAACTCGATCTGATGTTCTCCCTCTACGTCCCCCTGATCTTACGGTTAGGACGCACCCGTATGACGGGGAGGCTCGGAGCTCTTCCGGGACTCTAGCGTCGCCCCACTCCTGTTGTTACCCCCTGTGTCTTCCTGGGTCTGGGTGAGACAGCCCACCTGTAACTGACTGTCCTGCCGTAGGTTTGAAGTTAGGCCTGGAGCTCTATACTTCCTCGGCGTTCCGGCCACCGGTTATGCGCCTCAATAGGATGTTGCCTCGTCTTACAGCACGACTCCTACTGGTGTTTCTCCTTGTTGCGTTGATCTCGTTTCTCACTCAGCACAATAAACCTCGCTTCTTGTCCTTTCTTGGGGTACCGCCGCTATATCGTGCAGGCACGGTCCCGTAACGTTCTCTTTGGTTGCTAGGCCTCTGTCAGAATCCCACCCCTGACAGGGACCCCTCTGAATCTTCCCCTACAACACCCTCTGCCACAAGGTGTTGCCTGGTTCCAACCCAGTCAGCTTTCTGTCTAACTTCCTATCTAACCTCCAGTTTTACCAGATTGTGAGGAGTGGCCTAATGCATAGTGCCCTTAGCTCCCCCTGGAGGCCAGACTGTGAAATGTATTGGTGTCTGTGATACCTGGTCAGATGAACTCCTTCAGTGCCATCAGACGTACCATAGCCCCCCTTAGCGGCGGAGCATCAGTACTGCAACGACCAGGACTCTGGGGCGCTGCACTATGCATGGTAGTATTTGAGTACTGTATGGTGGTATTAATTGATCACAGTATGGAGGCATTTTTGGTCCTCATATGTTCGTGGCAAGGCGTTTAATGATAAGCAATTTGAGAGGTCAGATGAGTGTGTCCTCTAACTTCAGCCCATTTTGCACATATCTGACATATCTAATGGGTTTAACCAGTCTGAGGGGGATATTACTGCACAAATCCCTCACCTGCCCTGCTTGTTACATGTTACCTGCAATGATATATTGTATCAGTCCGTAATCAAGAATAGAAATAATTGTAGCAAACCCTCAGCTTTGCAAAATATTTAGACTGAATAGGTTTACAGCCTCCCAGTCACTGACAGCAAGCAGACATAGTACGTTTGTGATATCAGCGATCTCCCCGAGGCCAGTGTCTGATGGCTGCTTTATACCTGCAGGATCTGGAGTCTGGTGGATCATGCACTCATCGCTCGCTGCAATATGGAGGAGCCCATCCGCTGCGCAGCTGTCAGTACGGATGGCATCCACCTGGCACTGGGCATGAAGGATGGCTCGTTTACTGTGCTCAGAGTCAGGTGAGTCCATAACCTCTGTGTCTCCTAGCTGATTTACTTCCCAGAAGTCCTCGATAATTTGGGGTTCACGACTCTCCTCCAGGGACATGACCGAGGTCGTTCACATCAAGGACAGGAAGGAAGCCATTCATGAGCTGAAGTACTCGCCCGACGGAAACTTCCTGGCCGTAGGCTCCAATGACAGCTGCGTGGACATATACGGGGTGGTACAGAGATACAAGAAAGTGGGCGAGTGCCTGGGCTCGCTGACCTTCATCACACACATGGACTGGTCCTCCGATAGTAAATATCTGCAGACCAACGATGGAAGCGGCAAAAGAATGTTCTACAGGATGCCAGGTGGAGACCCAATACTGATCATAATGAATGTTCCATGGAAAGTCATAAAGATCTTAGTAATCTCTACGGAATGTTACTATGACCTTTCAAAGGATGACAGCAAAAGCGCTGACTCATTTCATCAGCCTTGGAAAGGTCTTAGAATGATCTGTGGCATGTTAGGAAGGTTTTGGAATGTTTTCTCGAATGTTAGAAAGCTCTTAGAATGTCATGTGGAATGTTAGAAAGCTCTGAGAATGTTCTGTGGCATGTTAGGAAGGTCTTAAAATGTTCTGTGGCATGTTAGAAAGGTCGTAGAATGTGAGGAATGTCTTAGAATGCGCTGTGGAATGTTAGAAAGGTCTTAGAATGTTCTGTGGCATGTTAGGAAGGTCTTAAAATGTTCTGTGGCATGTTAGAAAGGTCGTAGAATGTGAGGAATGTCTTAGAATGCGCTGTGGAATGTTAGAAAGCTCTTAGAATGTTCTGTGACATGTTAGGAAGGTCTTAAAATGTTCTGTGGCATGTTAGAAAGGTCGTAGAATGTGAGGAATGTCTTAGAATGCGCTGTGGAATGTTAGAAAGCTCTTAGAATGTTCTGTGACATGTTAGGAAGGTCTTAAAATGTTCTGTGGCATGTTAGAAAGGTCGTAGAATGTGAGGAATGTCTTAGAATGCGCTGTGGAATGTTAGAAAGGTCTTAGAATGTTCTGTGACATGTTAGGAAGGTCTTAAAATGTTCTGTGGCATGTTAGAAAGGTCGTAGAATGTGAGGAATGTCTTAGAATGCGCTGTGGAATGTTAGAAAGCTCTTAGAATGTTCTGTGACATGTTAGGAAGGTCTTAAAATGTTCTGTGGTATGTTAGAAAGGTTGTAGAATGTTAGGAATGTCTTAGAATGCTCTGTGGAATGTTAAGAAGGTCTTAGAATGTTCTGTGGAATGTTAGAAAGGTCTTAGAATGTTCTGTGACATGTTAGGAAGGTCTTAAAATGTTCTGTGGTATGTTAGAAAGGTTGTAGAATGTTAGGAATGTCTTAGAATGCTCTGTGGAATGTTAAGAAGGTCTTAGAATGTTCTGTGGAATGTTAGAAAGGTCTTAGAATGTTCTGTGACATGTTAGGAAGGTCTTAAAATGTTATGTGGTATGTTAGAAAGGTTGTAGAATGTTAGGAATGTCTTAGAATGCTCTGTGGAATGTTAAGAAGGTCTTAGAATGTTCTGTGGAATGTTAGAAAGGTCTTAGAATGTTCTGTGGCATGTTAGAAAGGTTGTACAATGTTCTGTGGAATGTTAGAAAGGTCTTAGAATGTTCTGTGGCATGTTAGAAAGATCTTAGTATGTTCTGAGGAATGTTAGAAATGTATTAGAATGTTTTTTGGCATGTCAGAAAGATTTTAGAATGTTCTGTGGCATGTTATAAAAGTCTTAGAGTGTTCCATGGAATGTTAGAAAGCTCTTAGAATGTTCTGTGGAATATCAGAAAGGTTGTATTCTTTATAATGTGATCTTAAGAAATTATTTTAAAATGCTCCTATCAGATTCACCAGATCCCTTAAATTGACTGGGATTTCTCTTGGTTACAACCTGTCGATAAGGGTACTGCTGTTTTATAATTGTGTCTCCTATTGCAGCTAAGCCACACTTTATTAGAGGCAAGCTGCAATAACATACACAACCTGTGAGCAGCAGTGGCGCTGTTGGAGGTTTATTTTTCTTTTTAATGAGTAATCCATGTTCTTCTGATCCTGGCCACACGTTTAATGATTTCTCTGTTCTTAGGGGGCAAGGAGATCACCATCAAAGAGGAGCTGAAGGGTGTGCAGTGGGCGCGATGGACGTGTGTCACTGGTAACGAAGTGAACGGCATCGGACCCAAATATGCGGATGTGATTGAGATCAACTCAGTAGATGCCAATTACCTAGGGCAAGTGCTTGTGACGGCCGACGACTACGGGATAGTGAAGCTTTTCCGGTATCCATGTCCAAGAAAAGGTGAAGACTCCAGTATAAACACAAACTTATATGTCCCTAATCTGCTATAACCTGGGCATCTCCTGTAAATAATTATATATGTACAGCTGGTATAACCTGGACATCTCCTGTATATAATTATATATGTACAGCTGGTATAACCTGAGCATCTCCTGTATATAATTATATATGTACAGCTGGTATAACCTGGGCATCTCCTCTATATAATTATATATGTACAGCCGGTATAACCTGGACATCTCCTGTATATAATTATTTATGTACAGCTGGTATAACCTGGGCATCTCCTCTATATAATTATATATGTACAGCTGGTATAACCTTGATATCTCCTGTATATAATTTTATATGCACAGTTAGTATAACCTGGGCATCTCCTGTATATAATTATATATGTACAGCTAGTATAACCTGGGCATCTCCTGTATATAATTATATATGTACAGCTGGTATAACCTGGGCATCTCCTGTATATAATTATATATGTACAGCCGGTATAACCTGGGCATCTCCTGTATATAATTATATATGTACAGTTGGTATAACCTGGGCATCTCCTGTATATAATTATGTATGTACAGCTGGTATAACCTTGACATCTCCTGTATATAATTATATATGCACAGTTAGTATAACCTGGGCATCTCCTGTATATAGTTATATATGTACAGCTGGTATAACCTGGGCATCTCCTGTATATAATTACATATGTACAGATGGTATAACCTGGGCATCTCCTGTATATAATTACATATGTACAGCTGATATAACCCAGGTATCTCCTGTATATAATTATGTATGTACAGCTGGTATAACCTGGGGATATCATGTATATAATTATATATGTACAGCTGGTGTAACCTGGGCATCTCCTGTATATAATTATATATGTACAGCTGGTATAACCTGGGCATCTCCTGTATATACCGTATATACTCGAGTATAAGCTGACCCGAGTATAAGCCGACCCCCCTAATTTTGCAACAAAAAACTAGGAAATCTTATTGACTCGAGTAAAAGCCTAGGGTAAAATGCAGCAGCTACCGGTAAATGTCAAAAATAAAAATAGATACCAATAAAAGTAAAATTAATTGAGATATCAGTAGGTTAAGTGTTTTTGAATATCCATATTGAATCGGGAGCCCCATATAATGCTCCATACAGTTCATTATGGCCCCATAAGATGCTCCATACAAAATAGGCCCCATATAATGCTCCATACAGTTCATTATGGCCCCATAAGATGCCCCATATAATGCTCCATGCAGTTCTTTATGGCCCCATAAATGCCCCATATAATGCTCCATGCAGTTCTTTATGGCCCCATAGATGCTCCATATAATGCTCCATGCAGTTCTTTATGGCCCCATAGATGCCCCATATAATGCTCCATGCAGTTCTTTATGGCCCCATAGATGCCCCATATAATGCTCCATGCAGTTCTTTATGGTCCCATATAATGCTTCATGCAGTTCTTTATGGCCCCATATAATGCTCCATGCCGTTCTTTATGGCCCCATAGATGCTCCATATAATGCTCCATGCAGTTCTTTATGGCCCCATGTAATGCTCCATATAATGCTCCATGCAGTTCATTATGGCCCCATAGATGCCCCATATAATGCTCCATGCAGTTCTTTATGGCCCCATAGATGCCCCATATAATGCTCCATGCAGTTCTTTATGGGCCCATAGATGCCCCATATAATGCTCCATGCAGTAATTTATGGCCCCATAGATGCTCCCTATAATGCTCCATGCAGTTCATTATGGCCCCATAGATACCCCATATAATGCTCCATGCAGTTCTTTATGGCCCCATAGGTGCCCCATATAATGCTCCATGCAGTTATGGCCCCATAAATGCCCCATATAATGCTCCATGCAGTTATGGCCCCACATAATGCTCCATGCAGTTATGGCCCCATAGATGCCCCATATAATGCTCCATGCAGTTATGGCCCCATAGATGCTCCATATAATGCTCCATGCAGTTATGGCCCCATAGATGCCCCATATAATCCTCCATGCAGTTATGGCCCCATAGATGCCCCATATAATGCTCCATGCAGTTCTTTATGGCCCCATAGATGCCCCATATAATGCTCCATGCAGTTCTTTATGGCCCCATAGATGCCCCATATAATGCTCCATGCAGTTCTTTATGGGCCCATAGATGCCCCATATAATGCTCCATGCAGTAATTTATGGCCCCATAGATGCTCCCTATAATGCTCCATGCAGTTCATTATGGCCCCATAGATACCCCATATAATGCTCCATGCAGTTCTTTATGGCCCCATAGATGCCCCATATAATGCTCCATGCAGTTATGGCCCCATAAATGCCCCATATAATGCTCCATGCAGTTCATTATGGCCCCATAGATGCCCCATATAATGCTCCATGCAGTTCTTTATGGCCCCATAGATGCCCCATATAATGCTCCATGCAGTTCTTTATGGGCCCATAGATGCCCCATATAATGCTCCATGCAGTAATTTATGGCCCCATAGATGCTCCCTATAATGCTCCATGCAGTTCATTATGGCCCCATAGATACCGCATATAATGCTCCATGCAGTTCTTTATGGCCCCATAGATGCCCCATATAATGCTCCATGCAGTTATGGCCCCATAAATGCCCCATATAATGCTCCATGCAGTTATGGCCCCATATAATGCTCCATGCAGTTATGGCCCCATAGATGCCCCATATAATGCTCCATGCAGTTATGGCCCCATAGATGCTCCATATAATGCTCCATGCAGTTATGGCCCCATAGATGCCCCATATAATCCTCCATGCAGTTATGGCCCCATAGATGCCCCATATAATGCTCCATGCAGCTCTTTATGGTCCCATAGATGCTCCATATAACAATGTGCCACATGTAATGCTGCTGCTGCACTAAAAAAAAAATGACATACTCACCTCTCGTCGCTGACCGCTGCTCCTTAGCGTCCCGTCTCTCTGCACTGGCTGTTCAGGCAGAGGGCGGCGCGCACGCTAATACATCATCGTGCCCTCTGACCTGAACAGTCACTGCAGAGGATGCGGAAGACTGAGCGGCGGTGGAACGAGGGAAGGTGAATATGACATACTCACCTGCTCCCGGCGCTCCTGACGCGGTCCCTGCATGTCTCACGTCTCCAGGAGCGGCAGCTTCTTCCTGTAGTGAGCGATCACATGGTACCGCTCATTACAGTAATGAATATGTGGCTCCACCCCTATGGGAGTGGAGTCCATATTCATTACTTTAATGAGCGGTACCAGTGACCACTGAACAGGGGAAAAAGCTGCCGCGCCCCAAGACCGTGGGACATGCAGGGACCGCGTCAGGGGCAGGTGAGTACTTGACAGGCGTCGCTCCCCCTCACCTGCCAACCCCCCCGCCTTCCATGACTCGAGTATAAGTCGAGAGGGGCACTTTCAGCCCATTTTTTGGGGCTGAAAATCTCGGCTTATACTCGAGTATATACGGTAATTATTTATGTACAGCTGGTATAACCTGGACATCTCCTGTATGTAATTGTATAGGTACAGCTGCTATAACCTGCGCACCTCCTGTATCTAATTATATATGTATAGCTGAAAGACCTTGACATCTCCTGTATATACCATAATTATATATGTACAGGTGGTATAACCTGGACATCTCCTGTATATAATTATATATCTACAGCTGCTATAACCTGGGCATCTCCTGTATATAATTATATATGTATAGCTGGTATAACCTGGGCATGTCCTGTATATAATTATATATGTACAGCTGGTATAACCTGGGCATCTCCTGTATATAATTATATATGTACAGCTGGTATAACCTGGGAATCTCCTGTATATAATTATATATGTACAGCTGGTATAACCTGGGCATCTCCTGTATATAATTATATATGTACAGGTGGTATAACCTGGGCATTTCCTCTCTTTATATAAAAACGAGTGTGTGTATCAGCGATGATGTCATAATGGTTGCCATGGTGACAATGATGTCATAATGTCATAATAGGTTGCAATGGTGACGGTGATGTCATAATGGTTGCCATAGCGACAATGTCATAATAGGTTGTAATGGTGACGGTTATGTCATAATGGTTGCCATGGTGACGATATCATAAGTTGCCATGGCGACGATGATGACTGCATGGTTGCCATGGTGAAAATGATGTCATAATGGGTATATGGGCACGGAATTATGGGATGGAGGATGTGTGATGGGTACGGGACTATGGGACGGAGGATGTGTTATGGGTATTCGGGCACGGGACTATGGGATGGAGGATATGTATGATGGGTATATGGGTACAGGACTATGGGATGGTGGATGTGTATGATGGGTATATGGGCACGGGACTATGGGATGGAGGATATGTATGATGGGTATATGGGCATGGAACTATGGGATGAAGGATGTGTATGATAGGTATATGGGCACGGGACTATGGGATGGAGGATGTGTATGATGGGTATATGGGCACGGGACTATGGGATGGAGGATATGTATGATGGGTATGTGGGCATGGAACTATGGGATGAAGGATGTGTATGATGTGTATATGGGCATGGAACTATGGGATGGAGGATGTCTATGATGGGTGTATGGGCACGGGACTATGGGATAGAGGATGTTTATGATGGGTGTATGGGCATGGAACTATGGGATGGAGGATGTGTATGATGGGTATATGGGCACTGGACTATGGGATGGAGGATGTGTATGATGGGTATATGGGCATGGAACTATGGGATGAAGGATGTGTATGATGGGTATATCGGCACGGGACTATGGGATGGAGGATGTGTATGATGGGTATATGGGCATGGAACTATGGGATGAAGGATGTGTATGATGGGTATATGGGCACGGGACTATGGGATGGAGGTTATGTATAATGGGTATATGGGCACGGGACTATGGGATGGAGGATAATCATTATAATATTTTGTTACAACTAACCACAGTTAGTTGCAATGCCGGGCTCTTCAGCTAGTATAATTATATATTCACAGCTGGTATAACCTGGGCATCTCCTCTATATAATTATGTATGCATTGCACAGCTGATATAACCTGGGCATCTCCTCTATATAATTATGTATGCACAGCTGATATAACCTGGGCATCTCCTTTACATAATTATATACATGGCTGGTATAACCTGGTCTTGATTGTTAGTTATGTGTTGCACTTCCTGGTTGTCTCTCTTTTTCTCCACTATTATACGTCCAATCAGAAATTAACGATGCGCCATTAATATTTGAACACGTTAGTTACTCGGTATGTCGCGATCGGACTCAGGCCGTGAATCTTTTTTATCTCGGTCTTTACGCTCAGGAGCTGTGAAATAAGGATTTATTATAATTGTGTAATAGCAATTTGTCCTCTCTGTCCAAATCCGGGGTCTTCCGGGTGGCCTATACAGATCAGCGACCGTGGGGGTCACAAAATGAGAATTGTGTAGTGGCATGAGCTGGGTTACCAGCAGCACAGAGTATTTTAGGAGTGAACTGATCCTTGTGAGAGGACACGAACCCACATAGAAAAATTAGCAAGGCTTAAGCTATGTGCACACGTTGTGGATCGGTGTTTGGATCTTTCTGCACTGTTTTTGCAAAATCCGCAGGTAAACCGCACAGCGGATTACCCGCGGAATTACCACTGTTTTACCACTTGCGGTTTTACACCTGCGGATTCCTATTATGGAGCAGGTGTAAACCGCTGCGGAATCCGCACAAAGAATTGACATGCTGCGGAAAAACACCACTGCGTTTCCGCGCGTTGTTTTCTGCAGCATGGGCACTGCGGATTTTGTTTTCCATAGGTTTACATGGTACTGTACACCGCATGGAAACCTGCTGCAGATCCGCAGTGTCAAATCCGCAACGTGTGCACATAGTCTTACAGCATCACAGAGTATTTCAGGAGAAACCTGTGCTGATCAGGAGAGACATGAGCTGGCTTTGTAGTGGATCGCAGATTGTGGGTACTTAGTGGCAGGGGCAGCATTCCCAGCAGCACAGAGTATGTCAGGAGAGGCTTGAGCTGGCTTTGTAGGGGGTCGCAGATTGTGGGTACTTAGTGGCAGGGGCAGGATTCCCAGCAGCACAGAGTATGTCAGGAGAGGCATGAGCTGGCTTTGTAGGGGGTTGCAGATTGTGGGTACTTCGTGGCAGGGGCAGGATTCCCAGCAGCACAGAGTATGTCAGGAGAGGCATGAGCTGGCTTTGTAGGGGGTCGCAGATTGTTGGTACTTAGTGGCAGGGGCAGGATTCCCAGCAGCACAGAGTATGTTAGGAGAGACATGAGCTGGCTTTGTAGAGGGTCACAGATTGTTAGTACTTAGTATCAGGGCAGGATTCCCAGCAGCACAGAGTGTGTCAGGAGAGACATGAGCTGGCTTTGTAGGGGGTCGCAGATTGTTGGTACTTAGTGGCAGGGGTTGGATTCCCAGCAGCACAGAGTATTTCAGGAGAGGCATGAGCTGGCTTTGTAGGGGGTCGCAGATTGTTGGTACTTAGTGGCAGGGGTTGGATTCCCAGCAGCACAGAGTATTTCAGGAGAGACATGAGCTGGCTTTGTAGGGGGTCGCAGATTGTTGGTACTTAGTGGCAGGGGTTGGATTCCCAGCAGCACAGAGTATTTCAGACTGGTGAAGTGATGATTTTATAAACAAAGTTCATTGTATTTTGTGTTTCCAGGAGCGAAGTTTAGGAAGTACCTAGGTCACTCAGCTCACGTGACGAGCGTTCGCTGGTCACATGACTATCAGTGGATCGTTTCCGTCGGTGGCGCCGATCATTCCGTGTTTCAGTGGAAATTTATTCCGGACAGGAAACTGAAGGACGCGCTGCACATCGCTCCGCAAGGTGAGTACAGGGTGGATGATGCACTGTACACGTGTGCTGGGGGCTCCAGTGTGACTTGTTCGACATGGAGACCACAAGTCCCAGCATGCGGCTGTCACAGGCTGTCACATTGTCATTTCCTTCGTTCTCAGAGAGTCTGATGGATTCTAACAGCGATGAATCGGATTCGGAGCAGTCCGATGTCCCAGAGCTGGACTCTGAGATCGAGCAGGAGACGCAGATGACCTACCGCCGGCAGGTGAATCATTGATTACCCCCTGCACGCTGCAGATCGTGTGCTGGAGTGTGCGTGCTGGAGTGTGCGTGCTGGAGTGTGCGTGCTGGAGTGTGCGTGCTGGAGTGTGCGTGCTGGAGTGTGCGCGCCGTAGTGTGCGCGCCGTAGTGTGCGCGCCGTAGTGTGCGCGCTGGAGAGTGTGCTGTAGTTCGTGTGCTGCAGATCGTGTGCTGGAGTGTGCGTGCTGGAGTGTGCGTGCTGGAGTGTGCGTGCTGGAGTGTGCGTGCTGGAGTGTGCGTGCTGGAGTGTGCGCGCCGTAGTGTGCGCGCCGTAGTGTGCGCGCTGGAGAGTGTGCTGTAGTTTGTGTGCTGCAGATCGTGTGCTGGAGTGTGCATGCTGGAGTGTGCGTGCTGGAGTGTGTGCGTGCTGGAGTGTGCGCGCCGTAGTGTGCGCGCTGGAGAGTGTGCTGTAGTTCGTGTGCTGCAGATCGTGTGCTGGAGTGTGCATGCTGGAGTGTGCATGCTGGAGTGTGCGTGCCGGAGTGTGTGCGCCGTAGTGTGCGCGCCGTAGTGTGCGCGCCGTAGTGTGCGCGCTGGAGAGTGTGCTGTAGTTCGTGTGCTGCAGATCGTGTGCTGGAGTGTGCGTGCTGCAGTGTGTGCGCCGGAGTGTGTGCGCCGGAGTGTGCGCGCCGGAGTGTGCGCGCTGGAGAGTGTGCTGTAGTTCGTGTGCTGCAGATCGTGTGCTGGAGAATGTGTGCTGCAGAGCGTGCACTGTGTTATATCAGGACTCCTAGGAGTCGGGTGTTTGGGAGTCTGATGTGACACCCAGAACCAGGCTCAGCACTGACAACTGGGTCACAGGTTACATTTACCTGCAAGCTGCTGCCATAACCGACTCTGCAATAAGTCATTATCTACTGCCACAAGCTGCTACAGATGTCACCACCAGTGGGCAGGGCTGACAACCTCTCACTCATCATGCACAGGCTGGTTGTCAGCAGTAATAGATGAGCCGGTCTGACAACCTCTGGTCTCTCTCTTATAAATCTTCTTCTTCTTTTTTTTCAGGTTTATAAAGAAGATCTACCTCAGCTTAAAGAGCAATGCAAAGACAAACACAGAAGTGCTTCTTCTAAGAGGAGGGAGCGCGCTCCTGTCAACAGCATCCGCCTGCATTTTGTGCACGGGTGAGTGGTGGTCCGTGAGTTATGGGTCATGTGCATGTATGGCGATGCATTATAGGAGCGCCGCTGTCAGTGCAGACACGTGAGCGCAGCTCTGAGTGTGACTTCTGCATTTCCTGCAGGTACCGGGGCTACGACTGCCGGAGCAACCTGTTTTACACCCAGACGGGGGAGATCGTTTACCATGTGGCGGCCATCGGAGTGGTGTATAACCGGCAGCAGAACACGCAGAGGTTCTATTTGGGCCACACCGATGACATCCTCTGCCTGGCCATTCACCCCATGAAGGATTACGTGGCCACTGGTCAGGTATGTTCTACTCGCGGCACAAGCGTCTGAAGCTTTAAAGAAACACGCGATCAGTGGGTGATTTTGGAGCAGTAGAGCGACTGCTGATAAATCTCAAGCAGAAAGGACACTTTTGCGATGGCTTTAGTAGCTGCAAACTGACATTGAGTGTATGGTGCTTTCTGTGATGCAAGGAGCGGGGGAGGGGATGTAGCACCTCACGCGTTTCATGTCTTGCAGGTGGGCAGAGACAGCACCGTGCACATCTGGGACTGCGAGACAATCAAACCTCTGTCCGTCTTAAAGGGACATCACCAGTTCGGGGTGTGCGCTGTGGACTTCTCAGGTAACTGTTTTGGGGTTTTTTTTTGTGAGTACTCAATTTGTTATGTACATTATAATGTATATCTATGTACAGGATATATTGGAAAGTTGTAAACTTTAAAGGGAATCTGTCACCAGGGTTTTGCTACATCCAGCCAAGTGACACTTACCAGGCTGCTTGTTGTAGTTTTGATAATCTCCTGCTGATAAAACAGTATTATTTTTTTTTTAAACTCTGTTTTTTAGATGCTTAGTAGTACATACAGGCAGTGATATCTAACAAATATCAGGCAACTCTTTTGACCCCTAAGGAGGCGGCTGGGAATCTCCAATACAGGTTAAAGGGACGGTGTCTGGTCTACTGTAAACTTTATATAATTAATGACTCTGCAACTTTGTAATTAACTTTGTGCTTTTCATTTCTCTGCTTGCTGTCAGTGACTGGAAACGTTCTGATATCTACAGTAAAGGATCTGGATTAATTCTTGTCAGTCTTACCTGGGTCTGCAAAATTTAGTTCTGTTCTGGATGGTTGAAGAACTAGACCAGACCCCTAAACTCGTTCCCACACCAAACCAGCCTCCAAAGTTCATCAGACCGTAGACTAGACGCTGAGTTAATTCATACCGAAAACCAGACCCTTAGACTCATTCCTACTGTAAAGCAAACCCCCAACTTAATCAGACCCCTGAACGCCCCCTAAACTCGTTGATACTCTAAATCAGAGCCCATAGGTAATCAGACCCATGAGCCCATTCATACCAGACCCCAGATCTATAAAATGAATAAGACCCTAGACCAGGCCCATAAATTATTTCAGACTTCAAACCAAATCCCCAAAGTTAATCAGTCCCCAGAAATGACAGACCCTGGACCAGGCATTGTAACAAACCCTCCTCTGTGAGATGTATAACTTCAGGATGGGTTTTCAAACACTGAAAGTTAACCTATAAGTGGTCCCACTCACGGACAGCAATCGGGAATCTTAAAAATAGCGAATAATCCAATCACAAAGTGAGCCAAGGAAGATGCAAAACTATTCCTTATACGATGATGCAGCCTTATTTCCTGGTGACAGTATCAGCCCTTTAATGAGCATTGATTTATTTGCCACCTGTTGTTTTCTTCGGATTTGTCACTTGCCTTTCATTAGTATTAAACACCAGCGCTGCCAGCAAGGACTACACAGGTGTGAGCAAGGACTACTCAGGTGTGAGCAAGGACTACACTGGTGTGAGCAAGGACTACACAGGTGTGAGCAAGGACTAAACTGGTGTGAGCAAGGACTAAACTGGTGTGAGCAAGGACTACACAGGTGTGAGCAAGGACTACACAGGTGTGAGCAAGGACTACACTGGTGTGAGCAAGGACTACACAGGTGTGAGCAAGGACTACACAGGTGTGAGCAAGGACTACACTGGTGTGAGCAAGGACTACACTGGTGTGAGCAAGGACTACACAGGTGTGAGCAAGGACTACACAGGTGTGAGCAAGGACTACACAGGTGTGAGCAAGGACTACACTGGTGTGAGCAAGGACTACACAGGTGTGAGCAAGGACTACACAGGTGTGAGCAAGGACTACACAGGTGTGAGCAAGGACCGCACAGGTGTGAGCAAGGACCACACAGGTGTAAGCAAGGACCGCACAGGTGTGAGCAAGGACCGCACAGGTGTGAGCAAGGACCACACAGGTGTGAGCAAGGATAACACAAGTGTGAGCAAGGACTGCACCTGTGTGAGCAATGACTACACCAGTGTGAGCGAGTGAGAACCGATACAATGCATCAGGAATCTTATACTAATACATCATGTTCTCAGGCGACCCCTACATTGCATCCGCTATGCCAGGGTCCACATGTGCCTAATCCTCTGCACCCCATAGACGCCCCATCCCCCTAGTTATAACCCTGCTGCCTAACATGAGTGTCGCCATCTAATGGCCACCTGGGGTGATGACAGTATCTCGCCGTAATGGTCGGCGCAGTCAGAAGACTTTGTATGTATGATTTCTCCATGGAGTCAACCATCCTCTCATCCGACGTTGACTGCTGCAGTCATTCGGACATTGCGTTATATTAGATCGCCAGCTCTGTGGGTTCTTTTCTTGCACTTTTACTGTAGTTCTCACCTTTATCTCTCAGTCTGAGATTACGGTATATTGTAAGCTCTCTAGGCAAAATTTCTGCTCCACCTACTGTTACCATGATGATGTCACCAGTTATATAGGTGGTGTGTGTGTATACTGTATATATATTATATATGTAACATATAAACTTATACTGTAACCGTAATATTTGTTCTCCATGCAGCAGATGGGAAGCGTTTGGCCTCTGTCGGCATCGACGACCATCACACTGTGGTCTTGTGGGACTGGAAAAAAGGGGAGAAGCTGTCATCAGTCAGGTACACTGACTACTTAAAGGAGTTGTCCACCTTCAGGAATGTGGTCCCCAAGCTGTGTAAAATACCTAAAATGGCAAACTTAGCAGCTACTCCCCTCCCCTGGTCCAGCATATTCTCCCCACTGCTGCTCTGGTCTCATAATTTATCTGCAGGGTTGATGTCACATCACCGCTGCTGCCAGTCATTGAGCTCAGCAGGTAATGCTGTCTACCTCTGCTGATTTGCTGATCTCATTGATTGGCTGAAGCAGTGATGTATATAATCCTATAATGGAAAGTTCTGCCGCTATCTAATAGACTGAGATCTTCACCATTTTCAATGACTCTTCTCAGTGTCAGCGAATGGAAACCTTCCCAGATGCTAATGGACCTGATCTGGCCCAGCTCTGCTTTTCGCAGCTGATGGTTTGTTTCAATGTAGCAGTTCAGACAATCCTCTGTGAGCTAAACACAGCGGCACAGATTTGTCTGCTGACCGTTTCTTACAATTTATCAGTCCAGTTGCAATGCCTGGGGATTGTCTAAAGCTTGATAAATTGTAACAAACCCCAAAGTCTTAAAGGTTGAGTTTCCTTACTTAGTCTATCAGTGGTGGCCGGTCTCCTGCCAGGATGCTGCAGAACATCTTGTCACCTGTGTTTAACCACTTACCGACATATGCCGGGTTCCTGCCCTTGATTAAAGCTCGCATGCTGAACCCCCTTCTTTCCCGGCAGATGATAGCTGTGTCATTCAGCCATCACCTGCCTCTTTTTACCTTATAGTGAACATAGTAACTAGCCCCCTTCCCCTTCAAAAATTGTGGAACTTCAATTTCTTTTTCAATGTCAGTACACTTGGAAAATCAGAAAGGGTTATTGACTGATTTTCTATTAGGGGTGTGACCCCCTCTTTCATTAATCTGTATCTGGTTTTTATTTTGCAGAGGGAGTAAGGATAAAATCTTTGCAGTGAAGATTAACCCCTACATGCCTGATAAGCTGATCACTGCGGGAGTGAAGCACATGAGGTTCTGGAGGCGAGCAGGTGCAGTGCAGGACTTGGTAGACAGCAGATACTGTGCCTTTAAGACTTGTGTTACATTGTTTCCTGATTGTTGTAGGTCTTTTCTTGGGGTTTTTGCAACATGTTAGACCCATATAGATCCCACCTTTCATGCCCCGGTGGCTAAAATCGGGGCAGTTTAAGGGGAGGCAACAAAGAAAAAATTAGTAAAAAGTGACAAAATGTCTTAAAAAATACAAACTAGGATGATGGTCCTGCTCGCCACGATTGCTCAATCCCTGGGCGGAAGCGACACCTAGTGGACATAGTGATCTCTGCAGTACTGGAGCCCCTCTAGTCCTGCATCTGTTCCCTCTGCCTATGTAACGCTGCCATCCTGTTCTGGCAGGTGGGGGTCTGATCGGACGCAAGGCTTGTATCGGCAGCGGCTCCAAGATTGACACCATGATGTGCGTGGTGTACGGGTGGACTGAGGAGATGTCCTTCTCAGGAACCTCCACCGGAGACGTCTGTATTTGGAGAGACATGTTCCTGATGAAAACTGTGAAGGCGCATGACGGGCCAGTGTTCAGCATGCACGCCTTGGACAAGGTGAGAAGACCCCCGACCAACAACTTCCATCCACTCATTGCCGTCAGTCATATTCAATCCTAAAAGTCTGAGGTTATATCTCTGCTTCTACTCCAGTCACATCCAAAGCTGCATCTCGATTCTGCTGGCCTTCACTTGGCAGCATAGGAGCTCAGACAGTAGGGGGGTCCTTCGGCTGGCTGTGAGTGGAAATCATTAGCAGCCCGACACCAGGGGAATAAATTGGTGTCTGATTGTTTTTCTCTAGTTGTGACTGGAGCACAGAGTAGTTTCCTTTATGCTTCAATTTCTCTGTACAGTAAGTAAGGATCTCTGCTTGCTGTCGGTTAATGGGAACAGTCTTTGTTACAGTGCATCATTCTAGATCAGGGACCACCAACCTTTGGCTCCTGGCCCACAACTCCCAACATTGCTTGTGGCTACTAGGAAATGTTCTGCTACAGTATCTGATGTGGCGAAGGTTGCTGTACCTGATCAATCTGTAGTGGAAAAGCCTCTGCAGCACAGTCCTCCCCCGTCGTGCTGGCGAGCTGCAGAATGCTTGCCCCAGGTGCGTACTATGGCTGAGTACAGTCTTTCCCATCACAGGGCTTTGTGACTGGCGGGAAAGACGGAGTGGTGGCGCTCTGGGATGATTCCTTTGAACGATGCCTCAAAACCTACGCAATCAAGAGGGCTGCACTGGCGCCGGGCTCTAAAGGTGATGAGATCACCGGCCACAGACACACACTGACTACAACTTGCATGCACTCTGACTGCAAAGGTACACTGCTTACACATCGCATGCACTCAACACACATTGACCGCTCCGCGCACTCTGACTCCATACACATGTGCCGCAGCATACACTCTGACTGATTCACAAACACTGCCTGCAACATGACTGCTCCATACACACAGCCTGCAGCATGCACTCTGACTACTCTGCACACACTGGCCGTAACATGTACTCTGACTGCTCCATACACACTGTCTGCAGCATGCACTCTGACTACTCTGCACACACTGGCCGTAACATGTACTCTGACTGCTCCATACACACAGCCTGCAGCATGCACTCTGACTACTCTGCACACACTGGCCGTAACATGTACTCTGACTGCTCCATACACACAGCCTGCAGCATGCACTCTGACTACTCTGCACACACTGGCCGTAACATGTACTCTGACTGCTCCATACACACAGCCTGCAGCATGCACTCTGACTACTCTGCACACACTGGCCGTAACATGTACTCTGACTGATCCATACACACTGCAGCATGCACTCTGACTACTCTGCACACACTGGCCGTAACATGTACTCTGACTGCTCCATACACACTGTCTGCAGCATGCACTCTGACTACTCTGCACACACTGGCCGTAACATGTACTCTGACTGCTCCATACACACTGTCTGCAGCATGCACTCTGACTACTCACACTGGCCATAACATTTACTCTGACTGCTCCATACACACTGTCTGCAGCATGCACTCTGACTACTCCACACACACTGGCCGTAGCATGTACTCTGACTGCTCCATACACCCTGTCTGCAGCATGTACTCTGACTACTCTGCATACACTGGCCGTAAAATGTACTCTGACTGCTCCATACACACTGTCTGCAGCATGCACTCTGACTACTCCGCACACACTGGCCGTAACATGTACTCTGAGTGCTCCATACACCCTGTCTGCAGCATGCACTCTGACTACTTTGCATACACTAGCTGTAACATGTACTCTGACTGCTCCATACACACAGCCTGCAGCATGCACTCTGACTACTCTGCACACACTGGCCGTAACATGTACTCTGACTGCTCCATACACACTGTCTGCAGCATGCACTCTGACTACTCACACTGGCCATAACATGTACTCTGACTGCTCCATACACACTGTCTGCAGCATGCACTCTGACTACTTCGCACACACTGGCTGTAACATGTACTCTGAGTGCTCCATACACCCTGTCTGCAGCATGCACTCTGACTATTCTGCATACACTGGCTGTAACATGTACTCTGAGTGCTCCATACACACTGTCTGCAGCATGCACTCTGACTACTTCGCACACACTGGCTGTAACATGTACTCTGACTGCTCCATACACACTGTCTGCAGCATGCACTCTGACTGCTCCATACACACTGTCTGCAGCATGCACTCTGACTACTTCGCACACACTGGCTGTAACATGTACTCTGACTGCTCCATACACACTGGCCAAACCACACACTCTAGTAGTAATAAAACTTGGCACTCAACTTAATAGATCTTTGTTCGGAAAATTTTATTTTGCAGTCTGTATAGATGTATTATACAGACTGCAAAATAAAATAGTAATAGGTTACTATTTGTGGTTTGGGTAACCTATTTGAGCACCTTCACAGTAGTGCCTCGGAATATTCTGTATAAACCACACACTCTGACTTGTCCAGGCACACTGGCCACACCATGCACAATGACTGCTCTGTTCACACTGGTTGCATTACGCACTATGACTGCTTTGCACACACTGGCCGCACCATGCACTCTGACCACTCTCCACACAATGGCCTCACCATGCACTATTACTGCTCTGACTGCTCAGCACTCACTGGACGCACCACGCAGTATGATTGCTCCGCAAACACTGGCCACACCACATAATCTGACTGCTCCGCACACACTGGCCTTTCCATGCTCTATGACTGCTCCACACACACTGGTCGCACCATGCACTTTGACCACTTCGCAAAAACTCGCCGCACCACACACTATGACTTCTCCGCACACACTGGCCATACCACACAGAATTACTGCTCCTCACGCACTGGCCACACCATGCATTCTGATCGCTCCGCACACACTGGCCGCACCACAAACTATAACTGCTCCACACACACTGGCATCACAATATACACTGATGGCTTCACACTCCACACACACTGACCGTACTATGCACACTGATCACACCGGTTACCACTCTGACTGTACAATTACCGCACTGCACTGTAAATGCATGTGCTAACTGTATTTTCTGCACTGCGCACTGACAAAGTACCTGTTCCGATCTCCTTCTTCTCCATTCCAGGGCTGCTCCTAGAAGACAACCCGTCCATACGTGCCATATCTCTGGGACACGGCCATATTCTAGTAGGAACGAAGAATGGAGAGATCCTGGAGGTGGACAAGAGCGGACCGGTCACCCTGCTTGTCCAGGTGACTGTCTGCAGTTCCTCTCTTTCAGTTTTCACCTTTTCTGTAATACTCTGTGCTGCTGTAGCATTAGATTGCTTAGTGTTCGATCTCTGCTCGGCTCAGTACAGTTATAGTAAATGATTGGTATCCAATCTTATGAATCTCAGAGCAGAACCCCATCCCCCCTTTTGGGATCCCCTGCCTGTCTGGCTGCTCCCTCTTAATAAACCCCATCCCCTCTTTTAGGATCCCCTCGCCTGTCTGGCTACCCCCTCCTAATAAACCCCATCCCCTCTTTTAGGATCCCCCCCACCTGTCTGGCTGCTCCCTCTTAATAAACCCCATCCCCTCTTTTAGGATCCCCTTGCCTGTCTGGCTGCCCCCTCCTAATAAACCCCATCCCCTCTTTTAGGATCCCCTCGCCTGTCTGGCTGCCCCCTCCTAATAAACCCCATCCCCTCTTTTAGGATCCCCTCGCCTGTCTGGCTGCCCCCTCCTAATAAACCCCATCCCCTCTTTTAGGATCCCCTCGCCTGTCTGGCTGCCCCCTCCTAATAAACCCCATCCCCTCTTTTAGGATCCCCTTGCCTGTCTGGCTGCCCCCTCCTAATAAACCCCATCCCCTCTTTTAGGATCCCCTCGCCTGTCTGGCTTCTCCCTCCTAATAAACCCCATCCCCTCTTTTAGGATCCCCTCGCCTGTCTGGCTGCTCCCTCCTAATAAACCCCATCCCCTCTTTTAGGATCCCCCCGCCTGTCTGGCTGCTCCCTCTTAATAAACCCCATCCCCTCTTTTAGGATCCCCCTGTCTAGCTGCTCCCTCCTAATAAACCCCATCCCCTCTTTTAGGATCCCCCGCCTGTCTGGCTGCTCCCTCCTAATAAACCCCATCCCCTCTTTTAGGATCCCCCCGCCTGTCTGGCTGCTTCCTCTTAATAAACTCGAGCCGCTCTTTTTAGGTTCCTCTTCTCCATCTGGATGCAGCAGTTTCTTAAAGATCTTCTTCTTTTAACAAGTAATTTTTTTCATAAACTTAATAATATTTTGTTCTGTTATTATACACAATAGACAGTGTAAAGTCGGCTGCAGTGTAAAGCATGGGGGATAGACAGCAGCAGGTTGTTCTTGGTGAACTCCGGGCTCCAGTAGGGGGCATACTTTGCCCGATGACTCCTGATATCCACTGTCTCGTGCTCCCAGGTGTTGTCTGACGCTCTCTCTTCTTGTATTGTGCAGGGACACATGGAGGGAGAGGTCTGGGGTCTGGCTGCCCACCCTCATCTACCAATCTGTGCCACTGTGAGTGATGATAAGACTCTCCGCATCTGGGACCTGTCCCCCAGTCACTGCATGCTGGCTGTGCGCAAGCTCAAGAAGGGTAAGAAGGTTGGGGAATTGCTCTGTGAGCGATTCTCCAAGATACAACCTCTACCAGTTGTCAGAATGAGGGTTGTCAGAAAGGAGAGGTAATCGGATTGATGGTCATCAGCGGTGGTTGTCGGTGAAAGGTTGTCTGAGCGAGGGCTGTAAGAGCAAGGATTGTCAGAGCAAGGGTCTTAGAGTGGGAGTTGTCAGGGTCTTCTATATGAGTGACGGGCTCTGTGCTGCCCCCAGGTGGCCGGTGCTGTTCCTTCTCCCCAGATGGTAAGGCTTTGGCCGTGGGCCTCAATGACGGAAGCTTCCTGATCGTGAACGCCGACACGCTTGAAGACTTGGTGTCGTTTCACCACCGGAAGGACGTGATCTCGGACATCCGCTTCTCCCCCAGTGAGTTGATGACCTGTTGGTCAGTGCCATCTCGTGCTCCTCTGCGCCGTTCTGATCAAGTTTTGTTTCAGTAACCGGGAAATACTTGGCCGTTGCCTCCTACGACAACTTTGTGGACATCTACAATGTGATGAGCAGCAAACGGGTCGGCGTGTGCAAGGGTTCGTTCAGCTACATCACCCACCTGGACTGGGACACGAGGGGTGAGCGCTGGGCCTGGGGTCACTTCTGAACCTGGTCTATTAACTACTCTGCTGAACAGCAAGTCTAATCCTCCAGTCACAGCCAAAGCTGCAACTGCAACTCATAAGACTTTGCTGTGTCCTGAGTGCAATGCATTGTGGGCCTTGTTAAAGCTGCTTTCTTTAAGACACAGCACCAAACGTGTGCTCAGGCTGTGTCTGGCATTGCAGCTTTGCTCCATTGGAGTGTTTGACTGATCAGCAATACTGCATATTAGCTGTGTTCAAGGTGGTGCTGTTTTTGGGAAAAGCCACATGTAGACTAATCGCAGACAGCAGAATTTTGATTGCATCTCTGGCTGTGAGTGATGCAACTGGAATAAAGCAAATACTCTGCGTATTTCGAAGGCTGTAGAAGCACTCATCTCTCTGCCTCCCCCTGCTGGCTGAGTCTGTGCTCTGCTGCAGTGCATCGTGGTAGATGTAGCCTTTCTCTGCACAGTACAGGAAGTGATGGGGTCTCAGCGGCGCCCCCTGGAGCTCAGTCACTTCTGTGTTCTTCCCAGGTAAACTCCTCCAGGTGAACACTGGTGCAAAGGAGCAATTGTTTTTTGAGGCCCCACGGGGGAAGCGACAAATGATTCCAGCTCATGAGGTAAGATGGGGGATCACAAGTGTCCGTTGTATTAGGGAGTGTCCCCCAAAGGTCACGCGGGCGCTGAACTGTCTATTTCTCAGGTAGAAAAAATGTCCTGGTCGTCTTGGACAAGTGTCCTGGGTCCGAGCTGCGAGGGGATCTGGCCGGTAATTGGGGAGGTCAGCGACGTGACGACAGCCGCACTCAGCAACGACAGCAAAATCCTCGCCACCGGGGATGACTTTGGATTCGTAAAGCTTTTCCGGTATCCGGTTAAAGTAAGAATCAATGAAAACTACAAATGGAGCAGAGCTGGACGTGTACAGATAATGTAGTAGATGTCAGCTGCAGTCCTATGTAACATGCTAAATAACACAGTGATAGCTCTCTGATTACAGATAATGTAGTAGATGTCAGCTGCAGTCCTATGTAACATGCTAAATAACACAGTGATAGCTCTCTGATTACAGATAATGTAGTAGATGTCAGCTGCAGTCCTATGTAACATGCTAGATACCACAGTGATAGCTCTCTGAGTACAGATAATGTAGTAGATGTCAGCTGCAGTCCTATGTAACATGCTAGATAACACAGTGATAGCTCTGATTACAGATAATGTAGTAGTCAGCTGCAGTCCTATGTAAAATGGTAGATAACAGTGTTAGCTCTCTGAGTACAGATAATGTAGTAGATGTCACCTGCAATCCTATGTAACATGCTAGATAACACAGTGATAGCTCTCTGAGTACAGATAATGTAGTAGATGTCACCTGCGGTTCTTTGTAACAGCACCGATGATATAGTAGATGGTACCTGCAGTCCTATTGTCGGGGTCGTAACGACAATATACCCTCATTCACCAGTCATTCCAAATTAAACTATAAGCATGTGGTACCGGGTAAGAATGAGTCAGACAGGTAGCTGGTTCAATCTCAGTGCATGCTCGTGCATCCACACACATGTGTGTAACCGTCACAGCAACTGAGTTTATTTTACAATACACAGTACTAAAAAGGAATGCAATAGGCGGGGTTTATGCAGTATACATCTAGTGTCCAGTCTCTCTCTCCGATTCGTCAGAACGTCTCCCGGTGGTTACTTCTTTCTTCACATTCCTGAGTTATCTTTTCAGGAGAAATGAAACATAACCCTTCAGATTCTAAACTGAAGTGAAGAATGAACACTGGCAGCCATCTTTAACCCCTTCCCGACATTTGACGTACTATCCCGTCGAGGTGGGGTGGGCCCGTATGACCGCCGACGGGATAGTACGTCATAGCCGATCGGCCGCGCTCACGGGGGGAGCGCGGCCGATCGCGGCCGGGTGTCGGCTGCATATCGCAGCTGACATCCGGCACTATGTGCCAGGAGTGGTCACGGACCGCCCCCGGCACATTAACCCCCGGCACACCGCGATCAAACATGATCGCGATGTGCCGGCGATGCAGGGAAGCATCGCGCAGGGAGAGGGCTCCCTGCGGGCTTCCCTGAGCCCCCCGCAGCAACGCGATGTGATCGCGTTGCTGCGAGGGTCTTACCTCCCTCCCTGCCTGCTCCAGACCCGGATCCAAGATGGCCGCGGATCCGGGTCCTGCAGGGAGGGAGGTGGCTTCACAGACGCCTGCTCAGAGCAGGCACTGTGAAGCAGCCTGTACTTCTCGCAGATCGGTGATCTGTCAGAGTGCTATGCAAACTGGCAGATCACCGATCTGTATTGTCCCCCCCTGGGGCAAAGTAAAAAAAGTTAAAAAAAAAATTTCCAAATGTGTAAAAAAAAATAAAAAAAAATATTCCAAAATAATGAAAAAAAAAAAAAAATATTATTCCCATAAATACATTTCTTTATCTAAATTAAAAAAAAAAAACAATAAAAGTACACATATTTAGTATCGCCACGTCCGTAACGACCCAACCTATAAAACTGCCACACTAGTTAACCCCTTCAGTAAACACCGTAAGAAAAAAAAAAAAAAAACGAGGCAAAAAACAACGCTTTATTACCATACCGCCGAACAAAAAGTGGAATAACACGCGATCAAAAAGACTGATATAAATATCCATGGTACCGCTGAAAACGTCATCTTGTCCCGCAAAAAACAAGCCGCCATACAGCATCATCAGCAAAAAAATAAAAAAGTTATAGTCCTGAGAATAAAGCGATACCAAAATAATTATTTTTTCTATAAAATAGTTTTTATCGTATAAAAGCGCCAAAACATAAAAAAAATGATATAAATGAGATATCGCTGTAATCATACTGACCCGACGAATAAAACTGCTTTATCAATTTTAACAAACCCGGAACGGTATAAACGCCTCTCCCAAAAGAAATTCATGAATAGCAGGTTTTTGGTCATTCTGCCTCACAAAAATCGGAATAAAAAGCGATCAAAAACGGTCACGTGTCCGAAAATGTTACCAATAAAAACGTCAACTCGTCCCGCAAAAAACAAGACCTCACATGACTCTGTGGAGCAAATGTGGAAAAATTATAGGTCTCAAAATGTGGAGACGCAAAAACTTTTTTGCTATAAAAAGCGTCGCTGGTTTCACACTTCCGTTTTTGTCTGCAGCGTTTTTTGCACAAAAAACGCATGCGTTTTTTCCCTATATTTAACATTGAAAACGCATGCGGTTTTTTTGTACGCGTTTGGTCGCGTTTTCAAACGCATGCGGTTTTTTTCTGCATGCGTTCATTTTCAGAAATACAACCTGCAGTATTTTCTTGCGTTTTTAAGCACATGCGTTTGTTTGCGTTAAAAACGCATGCATTTTTATCGAAAAAAACAGAAAACACACTGAAAAGCCACCCACCACCATCAAGGTGATAAAGGGATCCAAACCCTAACCCTAACTCTACCCCTAACCTCACCCCTAACCGTTTAATGAACATTTTCTGACAGTCATAGTGCCACGTATTTCAGTGCCACGTATTTCAGTGCCACGTATTTCAGTGCCATGTATTTCAGTGCCACGTATCACGTATTTCAGTGCCACGTGTTTCAGTGCCATGTATTTCAGTGCCACGTATCACGTATTTCAGTGCCACATATTTTAGTACCACGTATTTCAGTTGCACGTATTTCAGTGCCACGTATTTCAGTGCCACGTATTTCAGTGCCACGTATCACGTATTTCAGTGCCACGTGTTTCAGTGCCACGTATTTAAGTGCCACGTATCACATATTTCAGTGCCACGTATTTCAGTGCCACGTATTTCAGTGCCACGTATTTCAGTGCCACGTATTTCAGTGCCACGTATTTAAGTGCCACGTATCACGTATTTCAGTGCCACGTATTTCAGTGCCACGTATTTCAGTGCCACGTATTTCAGTGCCACATATCACATATTTCAGTGCCACTTATTTAAGTGCCACGTATTTCAGTGCCACGTATTTCAGTGCCACGTATTTAAGTGCCACGTATCACGTATTTCAGTGCCACGTATTTCAGTGCCACGTATTTCAGTGCCACGTATTTCAGTGCCACGTATTTCAGTGCCACGTATTTCAGTGCCACGTATTTCAGTGCCACGTATTTCAGTGCCACGTATTTCAGTGCCACGTATTTCAGTGCCACGTATTTAAGTGCCACGTATCACGTATTTCAGTGCCACGTATTTCAGTGCCACGTATTTCAGTGCCACGTATTTCAGTCACGTTTAGGGTTAGGGTTAGGGCTAGGGTTGGAGGTAAAGTTAGGGTTGGGGCTAAAGTTAGGGTTTGGGTTTGGATTACATTTACGTTTGGATTAGGGTTGGGATTAGAATTATGGGTGTGTCAGGGCTAGGGGTGTGGTTAGGGTTACCGTTGGGATTAGGGTTAGGGGTGTGTTTGGGTTAGGGTTTCAGGTAGAATTGGGGGGTTTCCACTGTCCAGGCACATCAGGGGCTCTCCAAGCGCGACATGGCGTCCAATCTCAATTCCAGCCAATTCTGCGTTGAAAAAGTAAAACAGTGCTCCTTCCCTTCCGAGCTCTCCCGTGCGCCCAAAAAGGGGTTTACCCCAACATATGTGTTATCAGCGTACTCGGGACAAATTGAACAACAACTTCTGGGGTCCAAGTTCTCTTGTTATCCTTAGGAAAATAAAAATTTGGGGGGCTAAAAATCATTTTTGTGGGAAAAAAAAGATGTTTTATTTTCACGGCTCTGCATTATAAACTGTAGTGAAACACTTGGGGGTTCAAAGTTCTCACAACACATCTAGATAAGTTCCTTGGGAGGTCTAGTTTCCAATATGGGGTCACTTGTGGGGGGTTTGTACTGTTTGGGTACATCAGGGGCTCTGCAAATGCAACGTGACGCCTGCAGACCAATCCATTTAAGGCTGCATTCCAAATGGCGCTCCTTCCCTTCCGAGCTCTGTCATGCGCCCAAACAGTGGTTCCCCCCGACATATGGGGTATCAGCGTACTCAGGACAAATTGGACAACAACTTTTGGGGTCTAATTTATCCTGTTACCCTTGTGAAAATACAAAACTGGGGGCTAAAAAATCATTTTTGTGAAAAAAAAAAAAGAATTTTTATTTTCACGGCTTTGCGCTATAAACTTTAGTGAAACACTTGGGGGTTCAAAGTTCTCAAAACACATCTAGATAAGTTCCTTGGGAGGTCTAGTTTCCAATATGGGGTCACTTGTGGGGGGTTTGTACTGTTTGGGTACATCAGGGGCTCTGCAAATGCAACGTGACGGCTGCTGACCAATCCATTTAAGTCTGCATTCCAAATGGCGCTCCTTCCCTTCCGAGCTCTGTCATGCGCCCAAACAGTGGTTCCCCCCCACATATGGGGTATCAGCGTACTCAGGACAAATTGGAAAACAAATTTTGGGGTCCAATTTATTCTGTTACCCTTGTAAAAATACAAAGCTGGGGGCTAAAAAATCATTTTTGAGAAAAAAAAAAAAAATTATTTTCACGGCTCTGCGTTATAATCTGTAGTGAAACACTTGGGGGTTCAAAGCTCTCAAAACACATCTAGATAAGTTCCTTAGGGGGTCTACTTTCCAAAATGGTGTCACTTGTAGGGAGTTTCAATGTTTAGGCACATCAGGGGCTCTCCAAACGCAACATGGCGTCCCATCTCAATTCCAGTCAATTTTGCATTGAAAAGTCAAATGGCGCTCCTTCCCTTCCAAGCTCTGCCATGCGCCCAAACAATGGTTTACACCCACATATGGGGTATCAGCGTACTCAGGACAAATTGCACAACATTTTTTGGGGTCCAATTTCTTCTCTTACCCTTGGGAAAATAAAAAATTGGGGGCAAAAAGATCATTTTTGTGAAAAAATATGATTTTTTATTTTTACGGCTCTGCATTATAAACTTCTGTGAAGCACTTGGTGGGTCAAAGTGCTCACCACACATCTAGATAAGTTCCTTAGGGGGTCTACTTTCCAAAATGGTGTCACTTGTAGGGAGTTTCAATGTTTAGGCACATCAGGGGCTCTCCAAACGCAACATGGCGTCCCATCTCAATTCCAGTCAATTTTGCATTGAAAAGTCAAATGGCGCTCCTTCCCTTCCAAGCTCTGCCATGCGCCCAAACAATGGTTTACACCCACATATGGGGTATCAGCGTACTCAGGACAAATTGCACAACATTTTTTGGGGTCCAATTTCTTCTCTTACCCTTGGGAAAATAAAAAATTGAAGGGCAAAAAGATCATTTTTGTGAAAAAATATGATTTTTTATTTTTACGGCTCTGCATTATAAACTTCTGTGAAGCACTTGGTGGGTCAAAGTGCTCACCACACATCTAGATAAGTTCCTTAGGGGGTCTACTTTCCAAAATGGTGTCACTTGTGGGAGTTTCAATGTTTAGGCACATCAGGGGCTCTCCAAACGCAACATGGCGTCCCATCTCAATTCCAGTCAATTTTGCATTGAAAAGTCAAATGGCGCTCCTTCCCTTCCAAGCTCTGCCATGCGCCCAAACAATGGTTTACACCCACATATGGGGTATCAGCGTACTCAGGACAAATTGCACAACATTTTTTGGGGTCCAATTTCTTCTCTTACCCTTGGGAAAATAAAAAATTGGGGGCGAAAAGATCATTTTTGTGAAAAAATATGATTTTTTATTTTTACGGCTCTGCATTATAAACTTCTGTGAAGCACTTGGTGGGTCAAAGTGCTCACCACACATCTAGATAAGTTCCTTAGGGGGTCTACTTTCCAAAATGGTGTCACTTGTAGGGAGTTTCAATGTTTAGGCACATCAGGGGCTCTCCAAACGCAACATGGCGTCCCATCTCAATTCCAGTCAATTTTGCATTGAAAAGTCAAATGGCGCTCCTTCCCTTCCAAGCTCTGCCATGCGCCTAAACAATGGTTTACACCCACATATGGGGTATCATCGTACTCAGGACAAATTGTACAACAACTTTGGGGGTCCATTTTCTCCTGTTACCCTTGGTAAAATAAAACAAATTGGAGCTGAAATAAATTTTGTGTGAAAAAAAGTTAAATGTTCATTTTTATTTAAACATTCCAAAAATTCCTGTGAAACACCTGAAGGGTTAATAAACTTCTTGAATGTGGTTTTGAGCACCTTGAGGGGTGCAGTTTTTAGAATGGTGTCACACTTGGGTATTTTCTATCATATAGACCCCTCAAAATGACTTCAAATGAGATGTGGTCCCTAAAAAAAAATGGTGTTGTAAAAATGAGAAATTGCTGGTCAACTTTTAACCCTTATAACTCCGTCACAAAAAAAAATTTTGGTTCCAAAATTGTACTGATGTAAAGTAGACATGTGGGAAATGTTACTTATTAAGTATTTTGTGTGACATATGTCTGTGATTTAAGGGCACAAAAATTCAAAGTTGGAAAATTGCAAAATTTTCAAAATTTTCGCCAAATTTCCATTTTTTTCACAAATAAACGCAAGTTATATCGAATAAATTTTACCTTTAACATGAAGTACAATATGTCACGAGAAAACAATGTCAGAATCGCCAAGATCCGTCAAAGCGTTCCAGAGTTATAGCCTCATAAAGGGACAGTGGTCAGAATTGTAAAAATTGGCCCGGTCATTAACGTGCAAACCACCCTTGGGGGTGAAGGGGTTAATACAGTTACATTTGCATTAGCAAGGGAAAACTTATTGTTTCACAGTATAAGATATATAAAAGTACAAAAGGTATATAAGAAAGTATATTTTCACCTTGACAATCCCCCCTAAACACTAAGTTTTTCCCTTAAAGAAAGATCCTTCGAGACTGTCCATGTGATGGGAAAAGGGGAGGTGGATTTCTTCATACAGACGCCTCAGAAACTCTCCCCTAGCGAGAGGCCTCCAGGCAGCTGAACCCTTCACTAACCTCACATGGAGTTCTCCCACTGTCCCTAAACTAAATCTCTTAGCATCATCTGAGAATGGGGGGGGGGTTTGTCTACTCTCTTGAGAGGAATATACTTCGGGATCTCCCCTGGGTCAGTACCATTGTACTCTGGTGGATCTATTTCTTGATTGAGGAAGGTGCCAGTCGGAGTTGCTTTGGCAATAACCTTTTATACAAGGGAATAACACAACAGAGAATTATCGATCCAACTATAAGGAGGGCAATCAGTACCGAACAAACTTATTGAAGGAATCCCTTGATCCCACCTAACCAACTGGAGAAGAAAGATGTGTCTGCTCCAGCATACATGACACGTCGTTTTATTGTCCTAATTTGTTCAACTTCTTTAGAAACCTTCAGGTCTTTTGGATCTACATTTCGCCATTCAGGTCTGGCTGTCTATATTTCGTCTCGTAAGTCTTTGGTCATACCGTCAATGAATGTATTTACTAATACTCTAACATCAAGTGGGTTTATGGGACTGTACTCCATGTCTTCCCATTTCAGCTGTAACCGTCCAAAGTATAGCTCTACACTCTCTCCTTTGTCACATCTGTAGAAAATCTTAATTTGCGTCCTAGCACGTCACCTGTTTTTATGCTCACTAACTACCTAGGCCTGCCTAGGTGCACTTATACATCCATCATATGGTCATCATTTGTCTGTAAAATGAGAAAGGTTGGTTCTCAGGGTCAGCCAAATATTTTGCGTAGCTAGCTAGTCAGAGGGCCTCCAGGGATAATACTCCTGTATCTGTCTTACCCTACCTGATGTGGTTGGTTCTCTGGTGGTGGGGGCGACATGACATGCTGGTCTACAGCTCCTTCCCAAAAGGATTACTGTCAGCCTACTCCCAAAAGTTAATGTCCCCACTATCCACCAACCACAATCCTGTGTCAGCTTCTTATATCACTACATGTGATCTTGTCTGGACAGGATTCAGTGTAATTCTCTTAGGTCGGGTTGCAGCACGGGTCATACAAGTGTTAGGGCCCAAATCCTCAACTATACCCTAAAAGGCATCACAGCTATAATTGACAAATCTTTGTTCTCTGTAATATATATATTATTGATCCAATCAGCATTTTTATTAATCTGCACCTGTGGGATTATAGAAACAATGCCGGCATAAATCTGGTTCTGGGCTTTAAACTGGTCAGGCACCCCCCTTGGCACTCCAATGGCATCAATATATATCAGTGGATCTTCTTCATAACTCATGTGGAGCTGATCAAGGCTTCTCCTCTTTCTGGTAGGTTTATCAGGTACCTCTGGATCCCAAGGTAAAATCTTGAACTGCATGGCTAGTTTAACAAGGGTGCATTGGCCTATCCAGGCATTAGGCAACCTAGGACGGAGCTTACCATCTCCACATAACCAATAAATGTCGTACATATAATGTGTATGTTTGATTAGCAAGTCAGTATCTAGAGGACTGTTCTCTTTGCAGTAACCTGTCTCGGAGATTTCTACTGGTATACCTGTGGTGTCGTGGGAATTATAGCAGGTGTAATTGTCAGCTAATACAGTTACTTCTCCTGGGACCTTTAGTCTGGGTTCCTTATGAATTAGTGGGACATAATCTGGGCAGTCAGTGGGCTTCAAACCTTTCAACAGATTCATGACACAGGCAGTGGTGTCATCAGGAAAAAGCAATGCATGTGTGTATTCGCAGCAGCACAAGCAATACATCCTACAGAGATATTCTGGACTCTTACATTGTATCTCACTCATTCTAACCATAGGTTTTTCCTTGGAGCTGTTTGTGTTTCTATGGAGAAAACCTCTTGCCAACTGAGACCTGGAATGGGTATCACTTCATTAACTACATTTTGCAAACGCTCACCTGGGCCTGTTTTAGGTGTACTGGTAACAGGGGCCTTGGTTGGTCTAGAGCTAATATCCTGGAGCTGTATATGGCCTAAATACCCATAGGGTCCAGCACTAAATACAGAATTATAATACCTTCCCAGTACGAACGTCTGGAGATCAGCAGATTGGGGTTTTTCAAGATTCAGGAGGAGGGGGTGACAGCTTCTACCCCATTTACAGCCCCTAAGTGGTTGCAGAAGGGCTGTTTGGTGCATTTTCCCACGATGACTCCTACCCGTCCCATCCTTAGGGAACGTGGCTTCGCTAGGTTTATATCCCCAATCATCTCCCGTATTCCAGGCAGCATCTGACCAATAATAACGGTTATTGTTGTCATTTCTGGTAACACACATATAAAACTGGATGATTCCCTCTACCACCCGTTCAGTCTCGAGGCACTTGACTACATCACAGAAATCAAATCGCCAGATATTCACCGGGGCTGTCAGGTTTACCCAGAGAATAGTGGGACCTTAGTATTTTCATTTACATTAGGGGCCGAAGAGGTAGGGGCGAGGATGGCCCCCATTTCCAGGATCAAAAACAACAGCAACATTTCCCTTCAGTCACTACTGTGACTAAACACTGGTTCGGTCTCTTTTACAGTGTGAGGCGTGGATCCAGGTGCTCTTTCCTTCAAGTTTTACTGCAGTGGGGGGTGACCGGGATCACCGTGTGAAGTCCTTCAAATCTCGGCTGGAGACAATCTCTGCGCACAAACTTTTTCACATACACCAGGTCTCCTGGCACAAAGGGATGGTGTCCAGGATCCTTGTCTGGGTCTGGAAGAGAACTGAAGACAGTTAAATGCAGTTTGGCAAGGTGTCCATGTAAGGCCTGCACATAGCTAGTCAAGTCCTGGTACTTGAGTTGCAACTGTTGTGGAAAGAAACATTCAAGATTGGGGCCCCTGCCAAACAGAATCTCATACGGTGACAGTCCTGTCTTCCTGTTTGGGGTATATCTTACTGAAAACAAAGCTAGAGGAAGGCATTCTGTCTATGGTTTACCAGTCTCTGCCATTGCCTTCTGGATTTTAGGCTTAAAAGTTCCATTTAGTCTCTCCACTTTTCCACTGTTCTGCGGATGGAGTATGCAATGCTTGACTTACCCCCAGTGCTGCCATTACCTCTGACATGATCTCTCCAGTAAAATGGGAACTCCGATCGCTTTCAATGACTTCAGGAACTCCATACCTGCATATGATCTCAGCCATCAGTTTCTTTGCCGTTGTCTTAGCCGTAGCTTTGGCAACTGGGTAGGCTTCTGGCCAACCTGAAAATAAATCAATGCAGACCAACACATACTCATACGTCCCTACCCTAGGCAACTGAATATAATCAATCTGCAGTCTCTGGAATTGGTTAAAGTGGCCGGGGAGTGTGCTTGGATGGGGTTTTCACTGTCCTACTCTGATTATGTGTGGCACATATCATGCAGCTCTGTACCTGCCTTTCTGCGCAGGTAGAAAACCCCGGGGGCAATCCATTGTTTCTGTAGGGTGTCACACATGGCCGTCTTCGAGTGGTGCACATTCTCGTGCAGAACCTGTGCCATCATTGGGTACAGTACCTGTGGTAGGCAGACCTTTTCACCCCTCCCCCATAGTCCAGTGACGGTATCAGAGCAAGCCCCTATCTTTTGCCACCTATTTTTCTCCTCCTTACTTGCCTGTTCTTGTAACCGGGCTAAGATGTCTTTCAACACAAGTGGAGATGGTGGTGTGTCTAGGTGATGTACTTGAGAGGCTACAGGAGTGCTTGCTGCTTTCCTGGCAGCCTGGTCTGCCAGTGCGTTACCCTTTGTCCGTCCATCAGTGCCTTTAGTATGTGCCTTTACCTTTATGATGCCTGCTTGGGTGGGAAACTGTAGTGCATTCATAAGTTGCTGGACTGCCTCAGCATGTTCAAAGGGGTGGCCATTTGCTGTCAGGAAAGCCCTGGCTCTCCAGATAGGCCCATAACCGTGTGCAATGCCAAAAGCATACCTGGAATCAGTGTAGATATTTACAGTCTTACCTTCTGCTAGTTTGCACGCTTCTATGAGCGCCTTGAGCTCTGCTTCTTGTGCAGACATATGAGCTGGCATTGACTCTGCCTTGATTACCTCATGTTCTGAGACCACAGCATATCTGGTACAGTAGCGTCCTTGGTCATCTTGGTGACGGGATCCATCTACAAAAAGCTCAAAATCAGCATTAGAATAGGCACACTAGAGACCAGCCGTTTCCTGAGACATCAATTCTAGACAATCATGTGATTTGGAAACCTAATCTTGTTCCTCTGGATCCATTCTAGAAAGAAAAAGAAAGAAAAAGAGTGTCCTTGCTCATGTCACCTATTCCTCCCCCCTTTGGATCCATAGGAACTGGAAGAAGAGTAGCGGGGTTTAGGACAGTGCACCTTTTCAAAGTCACATTAGTAGGCATGAGAATATCACACTGAAGTCGCGGCTGTCTGGCCATAGACAGGTGGCTAGGTTGTACTTGGTTAAGGATACTATGTACATCATGTGGGGTATGGACCGTCAGTGGGTGATCCAAAACAATCTCTGAAGACTTGTGTAAGCAACAGCTGGACAGACAACACAGTCCAAACACAGGAGGAACTTCCTCTTGCCACCGTATCCAGGCGGCCACTGTAATAAGCAACAGGTCTCTGTTTGTCTCCATAAAACTGAATCAGCACACCTGTAGCATGTCCTGCATAGGTGAGCTCTGTCTGCAAGGCAGTCTGCAATACTGTACGGCAGTGCTCGGGTGTCTTGTAATCATATACGGGGCCTGCAGTGTGTAACACCATATCACAGGGCAAATTCCCTCTTTCGGTGGACATAGCGTCTCCTGGATACAAGGGGCCATAAGTGGCAAGGTAGGCCTGACACTCTTGGGCTATGACTGGGCTTCCCTTTTCTAGCTATCTGTTGGGCCAAACAACCTCTATGTGACAGGGTAGAGTTAGCTGGGTTCACTATGGCTCCTATCTGGTGGGTAATTATGTCCCCATACCCTACTGAGAAAAGAACCTGGGATTCCTGAGGTGTGATATAGTAGCGTGAATGACAGGGGAACCAAACTTCAGATTCCTGGAAAGTCTGGCCTTGTAAGTGTGAAGGTTTCACGGGAAGAGGAGATGTAGGGGCCTTTCCGGGCTGGGAGGTCTGCCATTTACACCGAATAAAACAAACTCTTAATCTGAAAATTGACATAACGAAGCTAGGGAGGGACCATATTATCCAACGGGGAGCCCCCCTGTTGATCTTCAATTTGCTATATATAAGCAGGTAAATCTTTTACCAATCTTTCAATTACTTACAAGTTTTCCTCTAAGACTAAGCACAGGTCTATTTCACTTCCAATTTCATACAGTACTTATTGCTTTAAACATAAATCTCTCAGCGTGTACTAAACCAAGGACAGAGAAAACTTAGAATGCAATACATGGCCCCCCTTCCCTCTAGCCCACAGCACCGAGGGAAAAAATTTCAAGCAGGTCGCGCAGGGATTCACTCTCCCCCTCCCATCTAGTAACACGGAGATAAGAAAAATCACTGCATTCCACAGCGCACAAGGGAGAATACAAAAGCCCAGCTCTTTGCCCCCCTTTCTCTAAGTTCGTAGCACAGATGAGGAAAGAGGAGAAATCTCACAGCGGTCCGCTCCCTCCTCCCCTACACTACACAGCACTGATAAGAGTTCCGTATCTTCTACAAAGTAACAAATTGCAGCAGTTTTCAGACTTAATTTCTACAAAACTTTCCTATGATCCTTCGTGGTCTGGGCGGAGCCCCAAGGACGGCCCGTACACACACACGCGGCAGGTCTCCACCCAGGTTGGATTCTGCACAACACAAACAGGACACACCTACGCTTCTGGAAAGCTCGTCCCGCCGCCATTACAGGGCGATGGCTGGGACTGCATTTTAATCATCAGTGGCACGGCGGCCATTTTACATTCTGTAAAATCACAGTTCAAAGGCATTTTATAACCAAACACGGGTTCTACATTGTCTGATCCTCCCTCTCCATCAACCTATTTTCATCCTTTGTTCTTTAAGCTTCGCGCAACTCGCAGATGAGCTTGCGCTTGTTCTAACAATCCTTTATCTTTCAACATGCCCCTTTTATTTTCTATGAGATTGGGCCACATAGCCGGCTGCAATCTCCCTGACGAGGGCAATCCTACATGCTTATACAATCTCTCAACATTCTTGACTGCCTTCTTTCCCTCCCGTGACTCCACTATTGCCTTGACTTCCACGGCATCCTCATCTAACTTGTGGGGCACGGACTTCTTCTGCTTTAAGATACGCAACTTGACTCACAATACTGTGTCCTCCTGCAGTAGGCCACTGGCAGCGATCTTCAACACTGGTGTTCTAAAAACACGGAGCCTCTCGCTCAACGTATAAGAAAAAGAGCCTCGCGCTCAATATTTTCTGTCCCTAACCTGAACAACAGTGATTAACAGACTATCCTGCCACGATATTCCAAACCGTTGGGAGGCGGTCTCCTAGTGAGAGCCCTCCACAAAAATACAGGTGGTCCCCCTCCGGGACGTCTTAAATTACCTAGTTGGTACAATATCACAGAGGCTGCGTCTCCTATCCCTTCCTCTAAGCTGCCCCACAAGCTACAACTAGCTCAATCTATCACTCCACTTAACTACTAGACAATAGTCACGGGTAGGGTGGTTGAACGGAGTACAATGACCGGTGGAGGAGGTGTGGTGTACATGAGGACGCGCCGGATGCGACGTCTCTCAGTTGCTGGTTCAGAGCGTGGCACAGGATCGCGCTCGGTCTCACCACTCGACCGGTCACTCCCCAGACCCAAGGAGACCACAGACAAACCAATAACGGCTGAGACACTAGCAAGTGTGACACATACAGTGTATATGATCGCCACTTACCGTGTTCGGAGGGTGATCAGTCCTCGAGGTCAGCCACTACGGGTATCATCCGCAGACATCCAGGCATGGGTCCAGGGGGTCTCGGATCGCTGGCCACGCCCCACGTTGGTCGCGCCAAATTGTCGGGGTCGTAACGACAATATACCCTCATTCACCAGTCATTCCAAATTAAACTATAAGCATGTGGTACCGGGTAAGAATGAGTCAGACAGGTAGCTGGTTCAATCTCAGTGCATGCTCGTGCATCCACACACATGTGTGTAACCGTCACAGCAACTGAGTTTATTTTACAATACACAGTACTAAAAAGGAATGCAATAGGCGGGGTTTATGCAGTATACATCTAGTGTCCAGTCTCTCTCTCCGATTCGTCAGAACGTCTCCCGGTGGTTACTTCTTTCTTCACATTCCTGAGTTATCTTTTCAGGAGAAATGAAACCCTTCAGATTCTAAACTGAAGTGAAGAATGAACACTGGCAGCCATCTTTAATACAGTTACATTTGCATTAGCAAGGGAAAACTTATTGTTTCACAGTATAAGATATATAAAAGTACAAAAGGTATATAAGAAAGTATATTTTCACCTTGACACTATGTAATACTGGTCCATTTGTTATATTTCTCAGGGGAAGTTTGGGAAGTTTAAGCGGTATGTGGCTCACTCCTCGCACGTCACTAACCTGCGCTGGATCCATGATGACGGGCTCCTGGTCAGTGTTGGGGGCCCCGACACCTCGTTAATGCTCTGGACTCATGAAGTGGAAGGACACCGAGAGATGAGACAGTGCGACAGCGAGGAGTCTGACATAGACTCGGAGGAGGATGGAGGTACAGGAGAGGATAGGAGAATGATGGGAGTAGTGGTAGCAAAAGCCCCTGTCCTGTTGGTGACAACCTGCCTGGCTGTTGTTATGGCTCGGCAGTAGTTGTCACCCAGCTTTTCCAATGTTCTGATACTTCCTCTCTGTTTTTTTTGCTGTTTAGTGGAGCCTCCTGTTGTGGGGTGCGGAGCTGCACACTCAGTGACCATTGTCATTACTTTTTCCCCAGGTTATGACAGTGACGTGACACGGGAGAACGAGATGGCGTACACCATCAAAGCCTTATCCTCCAGCATCCGGCCGACGGTGGGAACCAAACCTCACCTGCAGCAGAAGGAGCTGTCCTTGGACGAGAGGTAACATGCGACATCTGCAGGAGCAGCGCTCAGTACGCATCTTGCATGACAGTCAGTGTCCGGAGAATCCCAGTGGTCTGCAGAGACCACCAGAACTCAGTGCTGTTGACCTAAAGGGGTTGTCCAGATGAAGCTTCTCCTCCACCTTGTGATGATGCCGCTCCCCCATTAACCTTTCCCAGTGTGATGATGCCCATCCCCAACTTACTTAACCTCCCGCCCTCCCCCTAGTGTGACCTTTCTAATCCTCCCTCATGTGATGATGCCCCTCATGTTCCCCCTTCCCATTGTGATGCCCCTCCCTCATGTGACAGTGCTCCTCCTCTTCATGTGATGATGCCCCTCCCTCATGTGACAGTGCTCCTCTTCATGTGATGATGCCCCTCCCTCATTTCACAGTGCTCCTCCTCATGTGATGATGCCCCTCCCTCATGTGACAGTGCTCCTCTTCATGTGATGATGCCCCTCCCTCATGTGACAGTGCTCCTCTTCATGTGATGATGCCCCTCCCTCATTTCACAGTGCTCCTCCCCAACTTACTTAACCTCCCGCCCTCCCCCTAGTGTGACCTTTCTAATCCTCCCTCATGTGATGATGCCCCTCATGTTCCCCCTTCCCATTGTGATGCCCCTCCCTCATGTGACAGTGCTCCTCCTCTTCATGTGATGATGCCCCTCCTTCATGTCACAGTGCTCTTCCTCTTCATATGATGATGCCCCTCCCTCATGTCACAGTGCTCCTCCTCTTCATATGATGATGCCCCTCCCTCATGTGACAGTGCTCCTCCTCTTCATGTGATGATGCCCCTCCCTCATTTCACAGTGCTCCTCCCCAACTTACTTAACCTCCCGCCCTCCCCCTAGTGTGACCTTTCTAATCCTCCCTCATGTGATGATGCCCCTCATGTTCCCCCTTCCCATTGTGATGCCCCTCCCTCATGTGACAGTGCTCCTCCTCTTCATGTGATGATGCCCCTCCTTCATGTCACAGTGCTCTTCCTCTTCATATGATGATGCCCCTCCCTCATGTCACAGTGCTCCTCCTCTTCATATGATGATGCCCCTCCCTCATGTGACAGTGCTCCTCCTCTTCATGTGATGATGCCCCTCCTTCATGTCACAGTGCTCCTCCTCTTCATATGATGATGCCCCTCCCTCATGTCACAGTGCTCCTCCTCTTCATGTGATGTTGCCCCTCCCTTATGTGACAGTGCTCCTCCTCTTCATGTGATGATGCCCCTCCCTTATGTGACAATGCTCTTCCTCTTCATGTGATGATACTCTTCCCTCATGTGATGATGCCCCTCCCTCATGTGACAGTGCTTCTCTTCATGTGATGATGCCCCCCTCATGTTATGATGCCCTTCCCTGATGTTTTGATGCTCCTCCTCTGTGATGATGTCCCTCCCCCTTGTGATCATGCTCCTCTCCTTGTAATGATGCCCCTCCCCATCTGTGGATGCAATGTATCAGGAGCTGGTCTTCTCCTTTCTGTGTTTCGCTTCGGTCACTGATGTTTCCCCTTTTTTGCTTCCTTGCAGGCAGGGAGTCGTTCGGTAAGTGGTCTCCACTGCTCCTCCTTTGGTGGTCTTATGGGATGATTTGTCTCGAACTGTATGGAATATATGAGATTCCTTCTCCCTATTCTCACTTGTCTCTCTGAAATTTCTTAAAGGGGGGGTCTGCACCCAAAAACCTATAAACAGCTACGCATTTGTCACTATTGATAATGTAGCAGCTGCTGTCACTCTTCTCTCTATTTTCCGCCACTTTGGAAGTCTTTTTTTCAGCAGGCGATAGATAACACTCTCACTTCATTGCATTCGACCAAGGACAGTTTAGACAATATGTGGCCCAGGGCAAAGTTTAGTGTGGCCCCAAATACTAACATATTGCAGCATCAGACACAGGCATTTGAGGGGGCACTTACATGAGCCAATAAATGAGCACCAATCAAATATATTCAAGTTGTTTGGCTCGGGGTTACTGGCCTCTTACACAGAAGATGAAGAATGATGGGGATAGAGCGATCGCTAATAGAGCAGGATGTAGTTCTCGGCAGCACATTTCCTGATTACAATGAGTGATGTGTTACATACAGACACGCAAACTCTATGCTACATACACACTGACTCTGTATTTTACACACACTCTCCATGCTACATAAACACACGCCCCACGTTGCACACTTCATGCTGTATGCCGTCTGTTACACACACAATTCTGTCTTCTCCTTTTCAGTTCCTCCAAAGTTCCGTAGGCTGAAGGACCTTCGGTCAGGTTTCCGTGTTGTATCAAACTTCGTAATAGACTTCTGGTCTTGGAAATTGCGCTGATGATATGCAACTGGCATTATCTCTGTACATTCTGGTCTGTAAAGGCCGGCAGCCTCAAGCTGACCAGCTAGCCAAACATACCAATGTAGGGTCATGTTGGAGATCCATCAGGAAATTGGGGGGCCTGGACAATTGCCCAGTGTGCGTCCCCCAATGCTGAGTTGGCATCAGTGTAGTAAAAATGATTGTAGAAATCTACACACTCTTTAAACAAGTGATGAGTCCCTGCAGCTCTGGACTGCTGGGGTCTAAATCCTCTGGACGGGGAACTGTCCTGGTCATATTTGATACAGGAAAGATATATATCTTGGTACCATGTTAGTTTTCTATCCACTGGCTATTTAGAATTGAGAGTCCTCAGTGGTTGATACCTTTTAATGGCTAACTGAAAAGATGGTAACAAATTGCAAGCTTTTGAGACTTCATCAGGCATAGTCTAATACAAATTCTGAAAAAAACACATATTTATGCACAATACAGCCCAGAAAAAATGCCATAGATAAGACAGGTGATGTGAAGCAGAACCACCATTATGTGAGTGCTAAAATGTTTATGTCCATAACTATTGGACCAGTTCATAGATAAGGAGTGAATGTTTTATTGTCCTCTGATTGGGATCTGGTCCTATGTTGTAATGACCCCAACGGTCTGAGGAGCAAATTCCTTAATTGATGTAAAAAAAAAAACATAAATTCATGCGAAACATTCATTCCTGCACTGAGGGTGTCAAAGGTCATCATCAGCTTATACTCCCAGACTCTTCTGTCTCTCTGAGATTTGAAGTTACCTTTTAATACAAGTAATTTCATGTCCATAATGCTGTGATCCGGGAGACAAAAATGTATTGCCACAGGTAGATCCATTCTTTTTTCTCTTATTGTATGGCGATAAGAGTTCATCCTTGTTCTCAGTTTCTGCCCTATCTCCCCTACATACAGACCCCCAGTTGGACATTTAATACAAATAATTAGGTACACCACATTAGATGTGATGCAGCTGAAAGTACCTGGTATCTTGTAGTCCTGATGTGAATTGGGGATCTTTATCTTCTCCGTGGTCATTATAAATGGACAGGTTTTACATTTTTCTGGTTGCAAGGAAAGGTTCCTGCAGCTGTTGGAGAGGACAGCGAGCTTCTGACAATGATACTTCTTATATTTGGGGGCTGCCTAAAACACAGTAGTGGGGGTCCGGAAAAATGGATTGTAAGCGGGCATCTTTTTGTAGTAAAAATCGTAATTTCCATACAGCTCCACTTAGCACCTCCAGATTTGGATTGTAGGTGACTACTAGAGGCACCCGGTTTCTTCTTTAGCTTTGTAATGTAGCAGGTGATTCCTTGATATACATTACAAAGCTAAAGAAGAAAACAACCGGGTGCCTCTAGTAGTCACCTACAATCCAAATCTGGAGGCGCTAAGGGGAGCTGCACGGAAATTACAAGCTTTACTACAAAAAGATGCCCGCTTACAAACCATTTTTCCGGACCCCCCACTACTGTGTTTTAGGCAGCCCCCAAATCTAAGAAGTATCATTGTCAGAAGCTCGCTGTCCTCTCCAACAGCTGCAGGAACCTTTCCTTGCAACCAGAAAAAATGAAAAACCTGTCCATTTATAATGACCACGGACAAGATAAAGATCCCCAATTCACATGAGGACTACAAGATCCCAGGTACTTTCAGCTGCGTCACTTCTAATGTGGTGTACCTAATTATTTGTACTAAATGTCCAACTGGGGGTCTGTATGTAGGGGAGACGGCAGAAACTAAGAACAAGGATGAACTCTCATCGCCATACAATAAGAGAAAAAAGAATGGATCTACCTGTGGCAATACATTTTTGTCTCCCCGATCATAGCATTATGGACATGAAACTACTTGTATTAAAAGGTAACTTCAAATCTCAGAGAGACAGAAGAGTGTGGGAAAATAAGCTGATGATGACCTTTGACACATTCAGAGCAGGAATGAATGTGTCACATGGATTTGTGTCTTATTTGCTCCTCAGACTGTTGGGGGTCATCACAACATAGAACCAGACCCCAATCAGAGGACAATAAAACATTCACACTTCTTATCTATGAACTGTTCCAATATTTATGGACATAAACATTTTAGCACTCTCACATAATGGTGGTTCTGCTTCACGTCACCTGTCTTATCTATGGCATTTTTCTGGGCTGTATTGTGCATAAATGTGTTTTTTCAGAATTTGCATTAGTCTATGCCTGATGAAGAGACCCGAGTAGTCTCGAAAGCTTGCAATTTGTTAACATCTTTTCATATAGCCATTAACCCCTTTCTGCCAGCTGACAGAATAGTACGTCAGCTGGCAGAACCCCCACTTTGATGTGGGCTCCGGCGGTGAGCCCACCTCAAAGCCGCGACATGTCAGCTGTTTTGTACAGCTGACATGTGCACGCAGCGAGCGGAATTGCGATCCGCCCGCTCCCATTAACTAGTTAAATGCCGCCGTCAAGCGCTGACAGCAGCATTTAACTAGCGCTCCCGGCCACGTGGCCGGAAGTGCTCGCACCGCTGACCCCCGTCACATGATCGGGGGTCATCGGTGCATTGCCATAACAACCAGAGGTCTTCTTGAGACCTCTATGGTTGTTGATGGCCGATTGCTTTGAGCGCCACCCTGTGGTCGGCGTTCAAAGTACACCTGCATTTCTGCTACATAGAGGTGATCTGTACTTCACCTCTATGTAGCAGAGGCGATCGAGTTGTGCATGCTTCTAGCCTCCTACGGAGGCTATTGAAGCATGCCAAAATTTAAAAAAAATAAGTGTTTAAAAATATTAAAAAAATAAAAAATATATACAGGTCCTTCTCAAAAAAATAGCATATAGTGTTAAATTTCATTATTTACCATAATGTAATGATTACAATTAAACTTTCATATATTATAGATTCATTATCCACCAACTGAAATTTGTCAGGTCTTTTATTGTTTTAATACTGATGATTTTTGGCATACAACTCATGATAACCCAAAAAACCTGTCTCAATAAATTAGCATATCAAGAAAAGGTTCTCTAAACGACCTATTACCCTAATCTTCTGAATCAACTAATTAACTCTAAACACATGCAAAAGATACCTGAGGCTTTTAAAAACTCCCTGCCTGGTTCATTACTCAAAACCCCCATCATGGGTAAGACTAGCGACCTGACAGATGTCAAGAAGGCCATCATTGACACCCTCAAGCAAGAGGGTAAGACCCAGAAAGAAATTTCTCAACAAATAGGCTGTTCCCAGAGTGCTGTATCAAGGCACCTCAATGGTAAGTCTGTTGGAAGGAAACAATGTGGCAGAAAACGCTGTACAACGAGAAGAGGTGACCGGACCCTGAGGAAGATTGTGGAGAAGGACCGATTCCAGACCTTGGGGAACCTGAGGAAGCAGTGGACTGAGTCTGGTGTGGAAACATCCAGAGCCACCGTGCACAGGCGTGTGCAGGAAATGGGCTACAGGTGCCGCATTCCCCAGGTAAAGCCACTTTTGAACCATAAACAGCGGCAGAAGCGCCTGACCTGGGCTACAGAGAAGCAGCACTGGACTGTTGCTAAGTGGTCCCAAGTACTTTTTTCTGATGAAAGCAAATTTTGCATGTCATTCGGAAATCAAGGTGCCAGAGTCTGGAGGAAGACTGGGGAGAAGGAAATGCCAAAATGCCTGAAGTCCAGTGTCAAGTACCCACAGTCAGTGATGGTGTGGGGTGCCATGTCAGCTGCTGGTGTTGGTCCACTGTGTTTCATCAAGGGCAGGGTCAATGCAGCTAGCTATCAGGAGATTTTGGAGCACTTCATGCTTCCATCGGCTGAAATGCTTTATGGAGATGAAGATTTCATTTTTCAGCACGACCTGGCACCTGCTCACAGTGCCAAAACCACTGGTAAATGGTTTACTGACCATGGTATTACTGTGCTCAATTGGCCTGCCAACTCTCCTGACCTGAACCCCATAGAGAATCTGTGGGATATTGTGAAGAGAAAGTTGAGAGACGCAAGACCCAACACTCTGGATGAGCCTAAGGCCGCTATTGAAGCATCCTGGGCCTCCATAACATCTCAGCAGTGTCACAGGCTGATTGCCTCCATGCCACGCCGCATTGAAGCAGTCATTTCTGCCAAAGGATTCCCGACCAAGTATTGAGTGCATAACTGAACATTATTATTTGATTGTTTTTTTTGTTTGTTATTAAAAAACACTTTTATTTGATTGGACGGGTGAAATATGCTAATTTATTGAGACAGGTTTTTTGGGTTATCATGAGTTGTATGCCAAAATCATCAGTATTAAAACAATAAAAGACCTGACAAATTTCAGTTGGTGGATAATGAATCTATAATATATGAAAGTTTAATTGTAATCATTACATTATGGTAAATAATGAAATTTAACACTATATGCTAATTTTTTGAGAAGGACCTGTAAAAGTTCAAATCACCCCCCAATCAAAATAAAACAATAAAAAAAAAAATCAAACCTACACATATTTGGTATCGCCGCGTTCAGAATCGCCCAATCTATCAATAAAAACAAAGGATTAACCTGACCGCTAAATGGCGTAGCGAGAAAAAAAATCAAAACGCCAAAATTACGTTTTTTTGGTCGCCGCGACATTGCATTAAAATGCAATAATGGGCGATCAAAAGAACATATCTACACCAAAATGGTATTATTAAAAACACCAGCTTGGCATGCAAAAAATAAGCCCTCACCTGACCCCAGATCACGAAAATTGGAGACGCTACGGGTATCGGAAAATCGCACAATTTTTTTTTTTTTTTTAGCAAACTTTGGAATTTTTTTCACCACTTAGATAAAAAATAACCTAGACATGTTAGGTGTCTATGAACTCGTAATGACCTGGAGAATCACAATGGCAGGTTAGTTTTAGCATTTGGTGAACCTAGCAAAAAAAACAAACAAAAAACAAGTGTGAGATTGCACTTTTTTTGCAATTTCATCACGCTTGGAATTTTTTTCCCGTTTTCTGTTACACGGCATGGTAAAACCAATGGTATCGTTCAAAAGTACATCTTGTCCCGCAAAAAATAAGCCCTCACATGGCCATATTGACGGAAAAATAAAAAAGTTATGGCTCTGGGAGGGAGGGGAGCGAAAAACGAAAACACGGAAAAAGCTCCGGGGGTGAAGGGGTTAAAAGGTATCAACCACTGAGGACTCTTAATTCTAAATATTTTTCTGATCGTATTTGGCAATTTTTGGAAATTGTCTTCAGTGAAATTTGGGAGTTCTTTGCATAAGGATAAGTCACTGCTATTTACAGACTTCATCCCTTCACTCCAATATAGCAAAGGTACTACATAGGGTACATGGTACTAGGAAACCTACACCCCTTTATCAGGATCATCAGTGGTGGTGAGACACCTGTGGGGAGCACTGGAGAGGGGCAAATGGACAGAGCGGAAAACTGTGCGGAGCAGACCTATATATTATAGGAGGGGACTGTGTGACCCAGTATCGGGCAGACCACTGCTGCCACCAGGGTAAATTATAGTACAGGGGGCAGGGACGGTGACACACATTGAGCGGTCGGGTGGTGCAGCTTTCCGGTGGTCCTGGGTGGCTTCTGTGGCAATGGTAGACCTGTTAAATTCTCCAGGAGGACATAGCGGGTTTCCTCTTTTTCCAGGACCCTCCGGCACATTCCAGCAGAGTTGACACTTATACCTGAGCGATCAGTAGATGGCTCCTGTAAGCGATGACTCTGGGTTTGTGCAGCTTTGGTCCGGATCTTGCTGTATCGGTCCCGGATGCAGCAGATCTAAGCTGTCTTCATGTTTCTAGTCTCCAACATTCGCTATTCCTGTGTAATTCTTATCTTTCTCTTACCCGCTGCTGTGTAGAGGTTCCAGGTAAATCTCTCGCTCTTAGTGCCCCCCATCACCGCTCCTGAATGCCATCGACACACCTCACCCATCATCACTGCCCAGGCGATAATCATGACCCGTGCTGCTTCCTAGAGGACACTGAGGGGATTTGCAGAGTGTCGCAGTCCATGCAGCTTGCAGCCTGCTCCTGTATCATGTCTCATGGTCCGTGCCGTGCCCTTTGCTCACCTGCGACCTCTGCAGATCGTTCTCTCGCATGGGATGAGTGACGCCCCGGTCGCCTCTTATTCTCAGTTCTCGATTTCAGACCTCCCGTTAGTAGAGCATTACCGCAGCCTGAGAAACTCCAGACTAACAACGTTGGGAAGAAGAAGAGGCCCATTGAGGTGAGGAAGGGGCCAATTATTGGTTCATATTGATGTCTGGACTCATGACTCCAGTCATGCATTACTATGACATTGATGGATCCCATTGTCCTGCAGGATCTGGTGCTGGAGCTGGTGTTCGGGTACAGGGGTAAAGACTGTCGGAATAACGTGCACTATCTGAACGACGGTGCTGATATCTTGTACCACGCTGCCTCTGTCGGGATCCTGTACAATGTCGCCACAGGTAATGTACTGACACCACGCTCTTCACTCTCCCGCGACATCTCGCTCACTTCTTCTCTCATTTTATAGGATCTCAGAGTTTTTACCAGGAACACACAGATGACATTTTGTGCCTCACTATAAACCAACATCCAAAGTTCACCAACATAGTGGCAACTGGCCAAGTAGGTATGTTTGTACATAAAGCGAGACTAAGCACCACACCCCGAAGTGTGACAATGTGGGGAGCACATGGCAAATTTAACTTTAAGGGGCTTTCCAACAAACAAGCGTTCATTTTAATCAACAGATCTTGGAACAATAATAATTTCCACATTTGGATGTTTAAGTAAAATGTTGCTGAGCTGTGGTATGATCAGACCATGTCCCTGCACGGTCAGACACGGCCATTACACAGTACAGCAGGGGACATTTATAAGATTATCTCAGCACAGTGACATTTTATTTAGCACATCCAATTGTGGAAATTATTATTATTCCAAGATCTAGTGATTAACCCCTTTCCGACATGTGGCGTAATAGTACGCACATGTCGGACTCCCCCTGCTCAGCGCCGGAGCCAGCACCTTTCCGGGATCTATAGAGCTGACATATGTCCGCAGGTAGAATCGCAATCCACCCATGGCTGTTAACTAGTTAAAGGCCGCTGTCAATCTCTGAGAGCGGCATGTAACTCTCTTACTGGAAGCATCTTTTTTTTTTTTTTTTTTTCGATTAGCAAGTTTTGAATTTTTTTTTCACCACTTAAATAAAAAAAAGAACATATACATGTTTAGTGTCTGTGAACTCGTAATGACCTGAAGTATCATAATGGCAGGTCAGTTTTAGCATTTAGCGAACATGATTTAAAAAAAATAAAATAACTGTGGAATTGCACTTTTTTTTGTAATTTCACCACACTTGCAATTTTGCACATTTTGCAATTTCTTTCCCATTTTCATGTACACAACATGTTAAAACCAATTGTATCGTTCAAAAGTACAACTTGTCACGCAAAAAAACAAGCTCTCATAAGGCCTTATTGACCAAAAAGTAAAGAAATGATGGCTCTAACAAGAAGCGGAGCAAAAAACGAAAACCGAAAATGGCCCCGGGAGTTAAGGGGTTTAATAATCCTTTTACAGATTGTTGTTATGGATCGATCTACAGTCACCACCAGGGGGAGCTCCCTGTATACAGAATTACATGATAAGATTCTGTCTGCAGTCACCACTAGGGGGAGCTCCCTGTATACAGAGATACATGATAAGATCCTGCCCGCAGCCACCACTAGGGGGAGCTACCTGTATACAAAGATACATGAGAAGATCCAGTGTGCAGCCACCACTAGGGGGAGCTACCTGTATACAGAGATACATAAGATTGTCTCTGCAGCCACCACTAGAGGGAACTCCGTGTATGCAGAGATACATGATAGGATTCTGTCTGCAGCCATCACTGGGGGGGGGGGCTCCCTGTATACAGAGATACATGATAAGATTCTGTCTGCAGCCACCACTAGGGGGACCTCCCTGTATACAGAGATAATGATAAAATCCTGTCTGCAGCCACCACTAGGGGGACCTCCCTGTATACAGAGCTACATGATAAGATCCTGTCTGCAGCCACCAATAGGGGGAGCTCCCTGTATACAGAGATACATGATAAGATCCTGTCTGCAGCCATCAATAGGGGGGGTGCGCCCTGTATACAGAGATACATGATAAGATCCTGTCTGCAGCCACCACTAGGAGGAGCTCCCTGTATACAGACATACATGATAAGATCCTGTCGCAGCCACCAATAGGGGGAGCTCCCTGTACACAGAGATACATTTTAGGATCCTGAGTGCAGCCACCACTAGGGTGAGCTCCCTGTATACAGAGATACATGATAAGATTCTGTCTGCAGTCACCACTTGGGGGAGCTCCCTGTATACAGAGATACATGATAAGATTCTGTCTGCAGCCACCACTAGGGTGAGTTCACTGTATACAGAGATACATGATAAGATCCTGTCTGCAGTCACCACTAGGAGGAGCTCCCTGTATACAGAGATACATGATAAGATCCTGTCTGCAGCCACCAATAGGGGGAGCTCCCTGTATACAGAGATTCATGCTAAGATCCTGTCTGCAGTCACCACTAGGGGGAGCTCCCTGTATACAGAGATACATGATAAGATCCTGTCTGCAGTCACCACTAGGGGGAGCTCCCTGTATACAGAGATACATGATAAGATCCTGTCTGCAGCCACCACTAGGGGGAGCTCCCTGTATACAAAGATACATTTTAGGATCCTGAGTGCAGCCACCACTAGGGTGAGCTCCCTGTATACAGAGATACATGATAAGATTCTGTCTGCAGCCACCAATAGGGGGAGCTCCCTGTATACCGAGATACATGATAAGATCCTGTCTGCAGCCATCACTAGGGGGAGCTCCCTGTATACAGAGATACTTGATAAGATTCTGTCTGCAGCCACCACTAGGGGGAGCTCACTGTATACTTTTTTATAAATCAATAATGTTTGACACTGGTATGTGGACATAAGACTTAACACCTAATCTACATGTGATGATTCTCATGTAGACATTTCTTTTCTGTGATTTCAGGTGATGCAGCGGACATGTCTGGTAAGTCATACTCTGTGTATGACGTGATGAACCCATTCCTGTGTAGATCTATAAGGGTCTGTGCACACGGTCGGTATTTGAAGATGAAAAATCTTCTGCAAATACTAATGTGTTGCTAGTAAAAAAGGCTGCTTAAAATATGTGCTTTTGACACATTGCATGTTTTTGCCATGCCTTGGAATAGGTGAAAAATGCTGCAAAATTGCTGAAAGATTTGACATGCTGCAGATGCAAAACTGCTTAAAATCTGCAAGGAAAAAATAAGCAGCGTTTGCATGAGACATCAGGAATCTCAATCACTTTGTTGGTGCTTCATAAACAAAAGTGCAGGGGAAAACACGTAAAAAACGCAGCACCTATGTAACTTGTGCACATATCCTTATTGTTCCACATGCTGTTACCGTATTTTTAAAAATAAGACAAACTTTTCCCAAAAAAATTAGGCAGGAAAATGAGAATGGGTCTTATAGTCCGAATGTAGCTTACCGGGGGTGAGGTGGAGCAGCGGTGGTCGTGGAGCGGGGCCATCGAAGGCAGGATCCCTGCCACAGGAAGTCTGCGGCGGCGGAAGGAGCGAGGCGATGCTGAGGGCTTCAAGACAATGTTGGCAGCTAGGCATTGAGCGGAGTCTCTTCTCTGCTCATTAATTTCCCGGCAGTGGATTCGAGGAATATGGCCGCCGGAGGCAACGCTTGTGCAGATTTAAATTTCGTCCTAATGTCGGCGGCCTTTTTCCTGAAGCCCACCAGCAGGAAACAAATGGGTAGATCGGGGACTCCTCTCCTGTCTCTCGGCATTTTCGTGACGCCCAGCGCCCGCAGCCTCACACCGCCGAGTCACCCCTTCCTCCCAGCCCGAGACCCGCAGCATTGCCCCCCTCCTGACGCTGGCCTCCTGTAGCAGTGACTCTGCCTCCTGTGACGCAATCTCCCAGTAAGATAAATTTGACCAAAAAATGGATCCTTTTTATTAAAAACAACTATTTTCCTCCCCAAAATTTGGAGTGCATCTTATGGTCCAGTGCATCTTATAGTCCGCAAAATATGGTGCATTTCTGTGTGTGTGTGTGTTTTGGAGTGGGGTCTTACTTTTTGTCTTGTCAGTTTCTTATTACTTGTGTCGATTTTCCCTTCAGCCTCGGCCCCCTCTATACATGTGTGGGATGCAATGAGTAAGCAGACCCTCTCCGTGCTGCGCTGCTATCACTCCAAGGGCGTCTGTTCCGTCAGTTTCAGTGCCACTGGAAAACTGCTCCTGTCTGTGGGGCTGGACCCAGAACATACGGTCACAATCTGGAAATGGCAGGAAGGTAAGTACTGAATATACAGGACAGGATATAAGTTACATGGAGGAACCGATGGTATGTAGGAGGAGACCTGGAGTAATGGATGGTGTATAGGAGGAGCACTGGGGAGGAATGGATGTTGTATATAGGAGGATCAGTGTGGAGGAATGGCTGGTGTATAAGAGGAGCACTGTGGAGGAATGGATGGTGTATATAGGAGGAGCACTGTGGAGGAATTGATGGTGTGTATATAGGAAAAGCACTGGAGGAATGGATGGTGTATATAGGAGGAGCACTCTGTAGGAGTGGATGGTGTATAGGAGGAGCACTGAGGAGGATTGGATGGTGTATAGGAGGAGCACTGGTGAGGAATGGATGGTATATAGGAGTACTGGGGAGGAATGGATGGCATATAGGAGGAGCACTGTGGAGGAATGGATGCATATAGGAGGAACACTGGAGGAATGGATAGTGTATATAGGAAGAGCACTGTGGAGGAATGGATGGTGTATAGGAGGAGCACTGTTGAGGAATGGTTGGTATATAGGATGAGCACTGTGGAGGAATGGATGGTGTACAGGGGAAGCACTGTGGAAGAATGGATGGTGTATAGGAGGAGCACTGAGGAGGAATGGATGGTATATAGGAGGAGCACTGGGGAGGAATTTGTGGTATATATCAGGAGCACTGGGGAGGAATGGATGGTGTATATAGGAGGATCACTGAGGAGGAATGGATGCTGTATATGAGGAGTACTGGGGAGGAATGGATGGTGTATATAGGAGGAACACTGGAGGAATGGATGGTATATAGGAGGAGCACTGTGGAGTAATTGGTGTATACAGGAGGAGCACTGTCGAGGAATGGATGATGTATATAAGAGGAGCAGTGTGGAGGAATGGATGGTATATAGGAGGAGCACTGTGGAGGAATGGATGGTACAGTTGTGCTCAAAGTTTACATACCACAGCAGAATATTTGCTTTCATGACATTTTTTCAGAGAATATGAATGATAACACCACAACTTTTTCTCCACTCATGGTTAGTGGTTGTTTGAAGCCATTCATTGTCAAACTACTGTGTTTTCTCTTTTTAAATCATAATGACAGCCCAAAACATCCAAATGACACTGATAAAAAGTTCACATACCTCATTCCTCAATACCATGTATTGCCCCCTCTATCATCAATGACAGCTTAAAGTCTTTTGTGGTAGTTGTGGATGAGGTTCTTTATTTTCTCAGATGGTAATGCTGCCCACTCTTCTTAGCAAAAAGCCTCCAGTTGCTGTAAATTCCTGGGCTGTCTGGCATGAACTGCTGCTTTAGATCTCCCCAGAGTGGCTCAATGATATTGAGGTATAGAGACTGAGATGGCCACTCCAGAACATTCACTTTGTTCTGTTGTAGCCAATGACAGGTCAACTTGGCCTTGTGTTTTGGATCGTTGTCATGTTGGAACGTCCAAGTACGCCCCATGCGCAGCTTCTGGGCTGATTTGGCTCCAGTATTTGCTGATAACGTGATGCATTCATCTTTCCTTCAACTTTGACCAAGTTTCCTGTGCCTCTGTACCTCACACATCCCCAAAACATCAGCGATCCACCTCCATGCTTTACAGTAGGAATGGTGTTCCTTTCATGAGAGGCCTTGTTGACCTCCCTCCAAGTGTAACGTTTATGGTCATGGCCAAAAAGTTCAATTTTGGTCTCATCACTCTAAATTGCCTTGTTCTGAGGCTTGTCTCTGGCTGTTTTGCGTATTGTAGGCAAGGGAATGGATGTTGTATATAGGAGGAGCACTGTGGAGGAATGGATGGTATATAGGAGGAGCGCTGTGGAGGAATGGATGGTGTATAGGAGGAGCACTGTGTAGTAATTAACCTGAGTTGCATGTTCCTTACATCTGACACATTTTCTTGATTTGCTTCAGGTGCCAAAATTGCCAGTAAGGTCGGTCACAACCAGCGGATTTTTGTGGCTGAATTCCGCCCAGATTCTGACACCCAGTTTGTGTCTGTGGGGGTGAAACACGTGCGGTTCTGGACTCTGGCCGGGAGGGCGCTGCTGAGTAAGAAGGGGATGCTGAGTTCTATAGAAGACGCCAGGATGCAGACCATGTTGGCAGTGGCTTTTGGAGCTGTGGGTATCATTTTTATGCCATCTTTTGGAGTAGCTGTAATGTCTCCCCCCCCCCCGATCTGTGGACGAGAAATCTAGCAATTCTCTATTGAAGCTGGTTCCTTTTTGCAGGGTAACCTAACCTTCACTGGTACCATCAGCGGGGATGTCTGTGTCTGGAAAGATCACATATTGTCACGTATTGTAGCCAAAGCTCACAACGGGCCGGTGTTTACCATGTACACAACCCTGCGGGACGGGCTGATCGTCACTGGTGGCAAGGAAAGACCGTAAGTGCTGAACCTGGAGGTATACTGAGTACTGCTTGGATCTGCTGATGGATACACTTGGTACTCCATCTCCTCAATTGTTGCCTATATCACAATGATGGATTACTTCCTCCCTCCATACAGGTCCAAAGAGGGGGGTGCAGTGAAGCTTTGGGACCAAGAACTGAAAAGATGTCGTGCCTTCAGGTTGGAAACCGGCCAGACGACAGACTGTGTGCGATCCGTGTGCAGGGGGAAGGTAAGGGGCTCCTTGTGGTGGGTGGTCTCACCTTCAGCTGTGGGGGCCACAGGACCTGCAGATAACATAAAAACTATACGTTTGGAGGCACTGAGCTTGGGTCCCTGGAGCGTTTAGACCTCATAGCCTTGTCTTTCGTTTTCAGGGTAAAATCCTGGTGGGAACCCGGAATGCAGAAATCATCGAGGTTGGGGAGAAGAATGCAGCATGTAACATTCTGATCAGTGGGCACATGGATGGTCCCATCTGGGGGCTGGCGACTCATCCCACCCGAGACTTCTTCCTGTCGGCAGCAGAGGACGGGACGGTTCGGTTATGGGACATTGGGGATAAGGTAGAAATCCCGGACACTCTCTGGGGTCCGTGCACACTGGCGTGATTTGTCTTTAGTTTTCTGGGATTTCTTGTCTTTCTCTCACAGAAGATGCTGAATAAGGTGAATCTGGGCCACGCGGCTCGTACCGTCTCTTACAGTCCGGAGGGAGACATGGTGGCCATAGGCATGAAGAACGGAGAGTTCATCATCCTGCTCGTCACTTCCTTAAAGATCTGGGGCAAGAAGAGAGACCGGAGGTCGGCAATCCAAGACATCAGGTGCGATCCGGTGAACTTCTCGGCCGGTGTCGCAATGGCAGCAGATTATATGTTCATATCAGTGCAGACACAAGAGCTTGCACTTATTGTCCCCAGGTTCAGCCCGGACTCTCATTACCTGGCGGTGGGATCCAGTGAAAACGCAGTGGATTTCTACGATCTCACCATTGGCCCCTCGCTGAACCGCATCAGTTACTGTAAAGACATCCCCAGCTTCGTGCTGCAGATCGACTTCTCCGCTGACAGCCGCTATGTACAGGTATGACCTACGGGAGTCAAGATCCGCACCGAGTGGCCAAACCGTTGTCAGACACTTTACCCCCTGGCATTTTCTGCTCCATGCACTGGAATATATATTACTTTTCCTCTTGGAGCTTATATCGACTGTGCACAACGTGAACCTCTCCCATCGTGATGTAAAATCCTCAGTATGCTGGTCAGCAGCAATGCTGGGAGTTGTGGTCCCATACCGGCACACCACCACTTTATCTTGTACTCGCAGGTCTCCACGGGCTGTTATAAGAGGCTGGTTTATGAAGTGCCTTCAGGAAAACTCCTCATGGAACAAGCTGTAATCGACCGAATAACATGGGCAACCTGGACCAGGCAAGTGACTACTACCCCCTTCATAATGAGAGCAGCAGTCCGAGACTCCATAGTTGTGCTGGTCCCTAATCACACACCCATCTCTGCTTTAGTCATTAAATTGAAGATATTATTTACAGCCAGATACCTTATCCTTCTCACAGCTGAGGGTTTGGTACACTGGGATTTATCTCAGACAATCCTCTGTGAGGTGAACTAGCGACTCCAGACTAACCCTCTGATACAAAGGCTTACAGCAATTCTCTGTATACTCCTCCTGCTCCCCCAGAAGTAATGCATCATCTGCATAGTTTCCATATTTTGGGACAGCAGGATGCAGGGTGCTCAAAGCCTTTAATTATAGGAACCGACCCAGTTACACGCTGTAAAGCTGATGGTGCAGGAGCTTGTGTGCGGGATATTATCAGGTCTATCTTGATGCTGCCCTCAATGATCGGCTCCTCCATGCGTTGACCTGCCCATGTCTTGTCCATCCTCCCCTGCAGTGTCCTGGGGGACGAGGTGGTGGGAATCTGGTCCAGACACAACGAGAAGTCAGACGTGACGTGCGCCTGTGTCTCTCACTCAGGGATCAGTCTAGTTACGGGTGATGACTTTGGGATGGTCAAACTGTTCGACTTTCCTTGTCCTGAGAAGTTTGTAAGTAAAACGTTAAATAACGAAAAAGCAAAAACATGTAGAAATGTCTCCACTGAAGAAAAGTGTGACAGTTGTAACCAATTGTGTGTCCATTAATCCAGGCGAAGCATAAGCGGTTTCTGGGGCATTCAGCCCATGTGACGAACATCCGCTTCACCAGCGCAGATCACTATGTGGTCAGTGCAGGAGGAGATGACAGCAGGTGAGGCACCGAGTAACAATACTGATCCTGCATTATACTCCAGAGCAGCACTCACTATTCTGCTGGTGCAGTCACTATGTACATACAGTACTGATCCTGAGTTACATCCTGTATTATACTCCAGAGCTGCACTCACTATTCTGCTGGTACAGTACATTACATTACTGATCCTGTACTGATCCTGAGTTACATCCTGTATTATACTCCAGAGCTGCACTCACTATTCTGCTGGTGCAGTCACTGTGTACATACATTACATGTCCTGCACTGATCCTGAGTTATATCCTGTATTATACCCCAGAGCTGCACCCACTATTCTGCTGGTGCACTCACTGTGTACATGCATTACTGATCCAGTACTGATCCTAAGTTATATCCTGTATTATACTCCAGAGCTGCACTCACTAATCTGCTAGTGTAGTCACTGTGTACATACATTACATTACTGATTCTGAGTTACATCCTGTAGTATTCTCCAGAGCTGCACTCACTATTCTGCTGGTGCAGTCACTGTGTACATACATTACATTACTGATCCTGAGTTACATCCTGTATTATCCTCCAGAGCTGCACTCACTATTCTGCTGGTGGTAGATGCTCACTGCGACTTCTTACTTGAGCTCTAAGGGTATGTGTCCATGTTCAGGATGGCCGGCGGTATCGTCGGAACGGCAAACCCGCTCGGCGCTAAGCCCCGCCCCCTTCTGGGACGCGATGATGCCGGATGTGTTCATTGCACACATCCGGCATCATCGCACCCCACACATAGGGCCCTGTGTTATTCCTTGCAGCGGCGCCGCAAGGAACACGGACATGCTGCGATCTTAAAAGACGCGCAGCATGTCCGGAGTCGCAGGGCCGACGGATGCTTGTTTCCACGCATAGTGGACACGGGATTTCATAAAATCCCCTCCACTATGCTGGAACATCTGGACGCTGCGTGTTTGACGCTGCGGCCCCACGCAGCGTCAAACACGCAGCGTTTCCTGAACGTGGACACATACCCTTATACTGCACGTAGTTTTTGGCATTAGATCACATAAAGGTAGCATTTCTGAGAATACATTGATATTTGCGGCACAGACACCGGAGTATGATACATTTCTAGCTTCTTTCCGTACTTTCCCTGATGGTGTTAGACGCTGTCTACCTCCTGGTGACATGTTCGTGTGTTTTGCAGCTTGTTTGTATGGAAATGTGTTCACATGCCGCACTGATGGCGACTGCACGACTCTTCTCCTGTGACAGCGGCGGAGCCTGCAGACTCGCAGACAAGTTGCATTGGAATCCAGAGCCAGACGTGTCCTGCTGAGAAGGCGGGGGTCCGGCGGATCAGCTTTACCAGGAAGCATGCGCTACCCCCACATGGGGTTGCTCTATTGAGAGCAGGAGTCGGTGTTACTATCTCACTTGTGCAGTTGTGGGACCGGTCCGACTACTCGGCCGCAGGACGCAGCGGTTACATTGTGACCCTTCTACCAGCATGGAGACTCCCCTATGAAGATGGCGCACAGCAGCCAGGACGTACTGCGGGCACCAGGGCCTCGCTCGCTACAATCGCTGTGCCAGCCGGGATGCGAGTGCCTTCCCTTTTCTCCCAAAGTTTCCAGTCTTTGCCTTGTCCGTCCCACGCTGACGTTGCCATATCTATGTGCTGCTCGTTTCTTCGACCATTTCCTGCTGTGTTATGAGACGTTCTGCGTCTGTGAAGCTGTGTTCTCAAAGGGGGGTCCGGGATTAGATAAACATGACGTCTCCCAGAAACAGCACCCCCCACTGCGTACAGGTTATGTCTGGTATTACAGCTCACTTCAATACCAGACAAGCTGCCGATGGAGGCGGACATGTTTTTCTAATCCTGGAATCCCCTTTAAACCTCTTCGGTGCTAGAAGGGGCCGTATCTCATATTGGGGGTCACTGGGAGCATTTACTCTACAAAAAAACAAAAAACAAATATAATTTCTTATAAGTTCTTTTCACGTTTTCTTGTTTTATTTGGTGTCAGGAAGGAGGGAGTTGCTGTTACCTCTGGGGGTGATTGGCATCTGTGCAGTTAAAGAGGTGGTCTCAGACAGGTAGTAAGTCTCTGATTGCTGCAGAATGGGAATCCAGTGTGAATGGAGCGGTACTACTGCACCATCGTGTCTGCATGGCTGGGTCTGGTACTGCGGCTCAGTCACACAATACCAGCCATCATAGTATCGGTCTGCACTGACATATAGCATATCTTTACTTCTCTGATACAAAACGCCAAGTCCTCTGCATACCTGTAAAGTCTTATGTCCTCGCCCTAAATATCTATTTATGCACTACTCCCTTCCGGACCCAGACAATCTTTTTTTTTTTTTTTTCCAGGTCAGTATGATGACTGCAATACCAAACTTCTCTAGCGTTTCATAAATATTTATATTTTAAGGGTTTTTAAAAATTCTGGATTTCATAAAACGAAAACTTCATTTGTGATGCTATATTCTTAAATCTCCAGGGGTAATTGCAGAAATTTCTGCACAAACAGTGCTGCGTAAAATGGGCGCTCTTTTTTGTTTTGTTGTTGTTATTGGTGCAGATGGTTTCCCCACTCATCAGGGCCTATTCACACGTTGCAGGTTTGGCGCACTTTCCTTTGTGCAGCTTTGTCGCAAAACCTGAATGTTTTCCTGATGCAGCAAAGTGAATGAGAATCCTGAAGTCTCACGCACACGCTGCTTATGTGAAGAAAAAAAACATGACTAATCTGCAATATGTGCCCCAACTTCATTTTTCTAGCAACAAAGCGGTGGACGACCTTTTAGCGCAACCATCGGTCGCTTTTATCTGCACAGTATCAGGTACAGATTATGTCCTGATACATGATGGTTTTTTGGAAGGTGGTGAATGGCCGCAATGTGGTAATTCTTAACAACAGTGCAAAATTTTTACATTTTCATGTTAGAGAAAGGCACCTGGTCCGATCCCCTGGTAGATTCCTTTATCCTGGAAACGTGTTTTATGTGCCGTGTTCTGATCTTGCAGATTGGATTATTGTAATGAGACAGGACTAGTTTGGCGAGGCGGCTCGTTCCGTTGGAGGACCAGGACTAGTCTGGGGGAAGAGCCGCCTGACCAGACTAGTCCTGCCTCATTATCATGTACCAAACTGCAAAACAAACCCACAATACTTCTCACCCAACATATATTTATGTCCTATAACTAGAAGGGGATTAGTTCTCTCTGGTTAAGTTGCATGACAGGTCTATGCTGGGGATTTGGTGCAATGTATCAGACACAGCTGGGATTGCTGTAAGGTTATAAGAAAAGCTGAGCAAAATCTATGAAGCTGTGGTCACAGTCTTAGTCGGCATAGGACGGGGCATGCTGAGGGTTGTAGTTTTGATACAGTCAAGAGACCCACAGGTCTGCGGTCACTGCTATGGAGGAAGAAGAAACCACAAGACGTTGTAGCTAGAGATCAGCGAATATTTCAATATTCAGTTTGGATTACGATTGCCATATTCACGGAACACCATTGGAGTCAATGGGAGTACAGATGAGTGAATATGTTCAATATGGTACAAATATGGCACAATCAGATTTGGCGATCGTTTTCCTGAATATATCCGCTCATCTCTAGTTGTAACAATCGATCTACAACCTTCAGCGGATCCAACAGCAACACCTGAATGCTGGATTTAGTCACTGACACAAATTTGGTTTATGTTTTTAATAAAAATCAGGTTTTACTTCTCTCAGTAACAGGAATATAAAACGTGGAACATAGGAAAAAGGTCTAAAAACCCATTAAGTCTGGCGTGGTGTTTGTTGGTGAGACGATCTTGTGTCTTCTGAAAGCCAAGGTCGCAGCGTCAGTCGCTAAGAAGTGAGAAACGGGAGGTTAGTGCGACGCTAAGAAGCCGATCAGATATACAGATTAGTCCTAGTCAAAGAGCGGCTGCAGGTCTCCTGGTGATCTGCGGCCAGTCCATACTGATTGCTAAGAGCAGGGCTGTGGATTCGGAATAAAATGGAGCAACTCAGACTCCTATATTATATATACACATGCACATTGGGCATAGTAGCACAATGCAGAGTGTGCTGAATAATGTGGGAAAGTAATAAAATGTCCTTTAAATGTCTGTTCTGTTCCTGATCTCGGCCTTTAGTGGAGGTGAATCTGTGCTGCACTTTGTCCATGTCAGTATTGAGCAGGGTCAGAGCCGGAGGTTTGGCTCACTGGCTCCACACCCCTGGCTAAAAGAGTCAATTTATTGTGACATTACTTTAACCCCTTAAGGGCCAGATCTGCTGACATTGCCATTTGAAGCTTCTATGATGTAGTTAGGTCACGGTGATCGCAGCGAATACCATCAGCCCAGCTTGCACTGTAAGGGCCAGGAATGGAGACTACTGATACTGCAGCGCAGATCCTAATGACCTGAACACAATTCACGATGCAGTTCAGGGAACGGCACCATCTACATCCGGCTGCTGCCAGAGCCGATTGATGGGGGTATTATAAATGTCAGAACCCCACCAATGTATTTATGACCCATCCTAATGATAATCCTTTCTAGAATAGGCTCATGACCTTTTTTTGGTTTTGCGTCACTATATTAGGAGACCAGGACCTTTCATAGATATTTTCTTTTTGTTACACAGTAATTCCACCATTTTATGTGTCATTGAAGGAAACCTGTCACCCCCAAAATCGATGGTGAGGTAAGCTCACCGTCATCATGGGCTTATCTACAGCATTCTGTAATGCTGTAGATAAACCCCCGATGTTACCTGAAAGAGGAGAAAAAGAGGTTAGATTATACTCACCCAGGGGCGGTCCCGCTGCGGTCCGGTCAAATGGGTGTCTCAGGTACGCTCCGGCGCCTCCTATCTTCATTCCATGACGTCCTCTTCTGGTCTTCACGCCGCGGCGCAGGCGTACTTTGTCTGCCCTGTTGAGGGCAGAGCAAAGTACTGCAGTGCGCAGGCGCTGGGCCTCTCTGACCTTGCCGCGGCGTGAAGACCAGAAGAGGATGTCATGGAATGAAGATGGGAGGCCCCGGACCGGACATGAGACGCCCATTGGGGCGGGACCGCCCCTTGGTGAGTATAAGCTAACGCCTTTTTCTCGTCTTTCAGGTAACATCGGCGGCTTATCTACAGCATTACAGAATGCTGTAGATAAGCCCCTGATGCCGGTGAGCTTACCTCACCATAGATTTTGGGGGTGACAGGTTCCCTTTAATAACATGGTACCTTCAGTCCATACATAACAGATCTGATGTTTTCATGGAGTATTTTACTCCTTTCACAATCGTGGAACATTTTGTGGGTTAAAATTACAAAAAATGTATGTTACCGCGTTCAAGAAACACAAGATTACATTGACAGAAAGTTAAAGTTATGTTGATTTTCGTGGAGTTACTATAGGAGGCATTCTAACCACAGAGAAGCTGCGATGGCTATATACCATGGCATCCATGGCTGGGATCAGAGTGGTCTCTGACCACAGCTGTAGTATAAGGAATGAATATTACCAGACAGCACATTTCCTGTGACCATTCCACCCACAGGACATTACTTTCTGTACCCACTGTAGATATAGTGTTCAGACCCCTTTAAGTTTTTCACTCTGTATCATTGCAGCCATTTGGTAAATTCAAAAGTTCATTTTTTCTCATTAATGTACACTCTGCACCCCCATCTTTACTGAAAAAAAAAAACAAATGTAGTAAGTTTTGCAAATGTATTAAAAAATGAAATATCACATGGTCATAAGTATTCAGACCCTTTGCTCAGACACTCATATTTAAGTCACATGCTGTCCATTTCCTTGTGATCCTCCTTGAGATGGTTCTATTCCTTTATTGAGGTCCAGCTGTGTTTAATTAAACTGATAGGACTTGATTTGGAAAGTCACACACCTGTCTATATAAGACCTCAGAGCTCACCGTGCATGTCAGACCAAATGAGAATCAAGAGGTCAAAGCAACTGGCCAAGGAGCTCAGAGACAGAATTGTGGCAAGGCACAGATCTGGCCAAGGTTACAACAGAATTTCTGCAGTACTCAAGGTTCCTAAGAGCACAGTGGCCTCCATAATCCTTAAATGGAAGAAGTTTGGGACCACCTGAAGCCTTCCTAGACCTGGCCGTCCAGCCAAAGTGAGCAATCGTGGGAGCCCTAAGATCACTGTGGCTGAGCTCCAGAGATGGAGATGGGAGAAAGTTCCACAAAGTCAACTATCACTGCAGCCCTCCACTAGTCAGGTCTTTCTGGCAGAGTGGCCCGACGGAAGCCTCTCCTCAGTGCAAGACATATGAAAGCCCGCATACAGTTTGCTAAAAAACACATGAAGGACTGAATGCGGCCAAGTACAGAGATATCCTGGATGAAAACCTCTTCCAGAGTGCTCTGGACCTCAGACTTGGCCGAAGGTTCACCTTCCAACAAGACAATGGCCCTAAGCACACAGCTAAAATAGCAAAGGAGTGGCTTCAGAACAACTCTGTGACCATTCTTGACTGGCCCAGCCAGAGCCCTGACCTAAACCCAATTGAGCATCTCTGGAGAGACCTGAAAATGGCTGTCCACCAACGTTCACCGTCCAACTTGACGGAACTGGAGAGGATCTGCAAGGAAGAATGGCAGAGGATCCCCAAATCCAGGTGTGACAAACTTGTTGCATCATTCCCGAGAAGACTCATGGATGTACTAGCTCAAAAGGGTGCTTCTCCTCAATACTGAGCAAAGGGTCTGAATACTTATGACCATGTGATATTTCAGCTTTTCGTTTTTTAATACACTTGCAAAAATTACTACATTTCTGTTTTTTTTCAGTCAAGATGGGGTGCAGAGTGTACATTGAGGAAAAAAAAAAAATGAACTTTTTGAATTTACCAAATGGCTGCAATGAAACAGTGAAAAATTTAAAGGGGTCTGAATACTTTCCATACCCACTGTATTTGCGTTAAACCTACAGGACCAAGCCATGTTTGCAAAGGGGAAAAGGTTATCTTTATGCAGCATGTTTTTAATGAAGTGTTCTGTGTTTATAGACGAGCACATGGAAGGCCCCCGATGTTACCTGGCTTGTGTCCTGGTCCATGTCAGAGCATGGCGGGGCGGGACAGGAACTGTGGGGTGATAGAACTCGCAGTCTGGGCGAGTGCAGTTATTGCTGAACCTGCAATGCTGAGAGTGGGAAGAAAAAGGAGTGACATAAGTAATGGTGCCAAGCCTGGTAGACATAGATTGGCGTTGGTCTACTTTGGGATCCAGCACCGTTCTCTATGGCAGTTAGCAACAGAGGTGAGGAGTGCCAGAGGCTAACACCATATTCCCTGCAATCCTGGACACCTCTGCTGCTTAGTAGGCTTTGTAAGGTCAAGACGTATGTCGTGCCACAATGCACCAGAGAGGGGAGCAGCGGCAGAGCAGATGGCCCTGGCCCAGTGGCCACCGAGCACAGGACCAGTAAAGTGCAAATTCTTTTGCTCACATCTGAAGTTTGGCATAGAAATAGACCAGGATCACACTTACCTTGGGGTGATAGAATGGACACTCCGTCTTCTTACAAGCAGGGAAATAGCGGCATTGCTGCACCACGGGCGGGATATGCGCTACTGGAGACAAGAGAAACATTTACAAAGAGAATATGACGTGAAAACATTGATATCCTGCACAAAGAAGTAAACTGTGTTTAACCCCTTCATGACCCAGCCTATTTTGGCCTTAATGACCTTGCCGTTTTTTGCAATTCTGACCAGTGTCCCTTTATGAGGTAATAACTCAGGAACGCTTCAACGGATCCTAGCGATTCTGAGATTGTTTTTTCGTGACATATTGGGCTTCATGTTAGTGGTAAATTTAGGTCGATAATTTCTGAGTTTATTTGTAAAAAAAGCGGAAATTTGGCAAAAATTTTGAAAATTTCGCAATTTTCACATTTTGAATTTTTATTCTGTTAAACCAGAGAGTTATGTGACACAAAATAGTTAATAAATAACATTTCCCACATGTCTACTTTACATCAGCACAATTTTGGAAACAAATTTTTTTTTTTGCTAGGAAGTTATAAGGGTTAAAATTTGACCAGTGATTTCTCATTTTTACAACAAAATTGACAAAACCATTTTTTTAGGGACCACCTCACATTTGAAGTCAGTTTGAGGGTTCTATATGGCTGAAAATACCCAAAAGTGACACCATTCTAAAAACTGCACCCCTCAAGGTGCTCAAAACCACATTCAAGAAGTTTATTAACCCTTCAGGTGTTTCACAGCAGCAGAAGCAACATGGAAGTAAAAAATGAACATTTAACTTTCTCCTTCGCCTCATTGGGGGACACAGACCATGGGTGTATGCTGCTGCCACCAGGAGGCTGACACTAAGTATTACAAAGAAAGTTAGCTCCTCCCCTGCAGTATACACCCCTCTGCTGGCTCCCAGCTAACCAGTTCTTGCTTAGTGTCCGTAGGAGGCACACGGACGGGTCTGCTATTCAGACCCAAAAAACTATTTTTTTCCGTTTTTTACTTTTTACTACGGTCGAATGGGGCGACGGATTCTTTCATGTTCCGATCTCCTCGAACCAACAACAGGCGAGCACAGGAGTTTCACCTCTCCGTATCCTCTCCTGCGACGTGGGAAGCCACTGCCTGAGCTGATTCTAGGGGCGACGGGCCCTTTCATGGGACCGATCTCCCCCCTCCCTTATCAGACGAGCACTGGAGTTTTACCTTCAGTATCCTCTTCTGCAGCCAGGCCTATTGCCGGACATTCAGCCCTGTCCACCAGGTTTTACCCTCAGCTGTACAGAGGCACCTTCCAGCGTGGCGTCCGAGCAGCCCCCACTGCATCACCACTGAAAAAGCGGATGATGGAAGGAGGCAGACGGTTCCTCTCCACCCCTCTTCTGCAGGGATGGTGGATGGAGGCTCCCCAACCCTGCATCGTCCTATCTACCCGGGCACAGCTCCTACCTGCAGCATCTGCCATGGTCCCCCTCCATATTGGGGTAAGTGCTCCGTGAGATTTGGGTGTTCCAACGGTCAGAGGAGGGCTCCATAGCGACTGGGTCCCCACAGAGCTTCGCGGCACTTTTCCCCTCAGTCTGCGGGTGCACGCTGGCCGAAGCCATAACTTTAGTCCCCGGCTTCGGCCCTGTTTAGGCCGCAGCCCGGGAGGCCCCGCCCACCGCTTGCTCCCTTCTAGCGGCTCCGCCCCCCTATTCAGGCGCTTCTCGTTCCAGACGAGATCTCGGCGGCCATCTTCCTCCTCCTCCATTGCGGTCACTATTTCTTCTGGAGGGGGCTGCGGCCGGCGGTTTTTCAGCGCTGAAGTCAGCGCTATTCCAGTCGGGGGACTCAGAACCTGAGTAAGGTGAATCGCCCCCCACCCCCCCCCCCCCGGCACGCATCCCGGCAGCATTAAGGGACTAGCTTCCCTGTTTTTTTTTATATACTTAAGGCTGCAATTTTCTGGTGCTCCTGCACACTACAGAATGTATAGTACAGTATGCAGGCTTGCAAACGGAGAGCTGTGAGTTCCCAGCAACGAAGCTCTCATGACTCATTCCCTGGTGACTCATTCCCTGGTATTTGCTACTCTGCCTCGGTAGTCGCTGGGCCCATAGGTGCATCCCCAGCTTTCCATGCCTTTTTATTAAACCCAGGACCAGCATTCCCTGGTCTTAAGGGTCCCCTAGTTTTAAAAGGGTCACATCCCCAGCATTCTCTGCTCTGCCAGAAGCCGGTCTCCTTTTCCTTAGTACTTAATCAGGCCAGTAGGCCCTGGTCTTAAAGGCACAGGGCCAGTAGGCACTGGTCTTAAAGGCACATGGCAAGTGTGCCCTCGTCTTAAAGACACATGACCAGCATCCCTGGTCTTAAAGGAGCATGACCAGCTTTTTTTTTTTTGTTCTTAAAGGCACATTACCAGCTTTGCTGGTCTTTATGTTCCTACATTCCTCTCATGACCAGTATTCCTGGTCTTAAAGGCACGTGACCAGCATGCCCTGGTCTTATAGACTCGTGACCAGTATTCCCTGGTCTTAAAGACACGTGTCCAGTATACCCTGGTCTTAAACGCTATAATCAGTATGCCCCGGTCTTATAGGCACATGACTAGTACGTCCTGGTTTTTCCAAGGCCATGACCAGTATGCCCTGGTCTTAAGGGCACGTGACCAGTATCCCCTGGTCTTAAACGCAATATCCAGTATGCCCTGGTCTTAAAGGCACATGTCTAGTACGTCCTGGTTTTCTAGGCACATGACCAGTATGCCCTGGTCTTAAAGGCTCATGTCCAGTACGCCCTGGCTTTTAAAGGCACACGACCAGTATGCCCAGGTCTTTAAGGCACGTGACCATTATGCCCTGGACTTAAAGGCTCAAGACCAGTACGCCCTGGTCTTAAACGCAAATGACCAGCATACCCTGGTTTTAAGGGCACATGACCATTATCTCCTGGATTTCAGCATGCCCTGCTTTTAAAGGCACATGAACAGTATTTCATCTTACAAAAGGCACAAGACCAGTATTCCCTGGTCTTAAAGGCTCATGGCCAGTAACCCCTAGCCTTAAAAGCGCATGACCAGTATTTACTGGTCTTAAGGGCACATCATCTATCCTAAGCTGGTCACCCTAACTGAGCTCTGGAGCACTCACATGCTCCCTCTCCTACAATGGGAGCCGTCGGCTAGCAGGGGCCGCAAGTATTCTAGAAAAACGTACAGGTTCTAGAAAATCTCCATCAACATTTGACGGTGATGCACTGGAAGACCTCTAAGTAGGATACCATACCTGGTCGGAATTTTATGGGCGACGGGTCCCTTTAAGGGCTCCGATTTCCCCCCACACCTTCAACAGACGAGCACACGGAGTGTCGCCTCCATGTATCTTCTTCTGCATCCAGGTCTATCGCCACAACCTGCCCTGTCCACTCGGAAACCTCAATTCTGGGGATGTACTGAGGCACACATTTGTGGCGTCCCAACAAGGAGGTTTTTTTTTCCCCCCTTTGTATCAGATGCAAGAAAGTGGACGATTCCTCTCCACTTCCCTGTTAAGAGATGGTGGATCGAGGTTTTTTTATTTTTTTTTATTTATTTTTATTTTTTTCCTTATTTTCTTCTCTGCACGATGGCAGAGACCTGCTGGTTACAGTCCCGCATTCTGTCACTTGACAGACTCGCCGGGCAGAATTTCTTGCGGTATTCCTACCAGTATCCTGGCCGGTGTATCATCAATTAAGATTCCACAGACGGTCGGATAGCAGGTCTAGTTAGTTCCGTCCTGTGGTTTCGGGTTTAGCGCTCTACCCTTCCTTAGCCGCCACATGGGTTGCTTGACCAAAGGGAGAGAAAGTCAGTCTCCGGGTCCCAGACCTTATCTACTTCGTTCCACAGTATAGCTGGCCAATCAAATCTTCTGAGCGGGAGACTAGCAAGGGATCGTATCTCTTCTTCAAGCTCAACCAGCAGTGGAAGCATTGGCCAGGACAGTCTAGATCTAAGGGATCTTGGTTCCAAAATGGAGGGAATGAAAAGTATCTCCATTTCTGGACCCCAAACTTCTAACAACCTTTGACAGGGCCCTCTCTTTTTTCGGATGGAGTTCCTCCGCTCAGCCACTACTTCAACAGAGAAACGTGGTTGTTTTCTGGCATCCATCGTCATCCGGGATTCTTCCCTCACATACCTATTTCTCCTCTCTACTATAATCTCTTCGCCTTTCCATTCGCCAACAGTATTTTCACGACCTGGCCCTTCTGCCTGGCTACCACACCAGAGTGGTCGCAAGGGTCATGACGGTTGTCATGCGCTTCCTGCACCTTAGAAACATGGTCGTCCTGCCCTACTCGGTCGACTCTCTAGCCGCTCTACAAGGACTACGCTAAGTCGTCTATATCACTTGCAATACCCTCTCTCTTGGGCTAGCAGCTAAACTTAGACAAGTTTTTTCCTCATTCCCAGCCCAGCAGATCCTCTTTGACGATGATCCTGCACAAGAAGGATGGTAATTCTCTCTCTCGAGTCAAGGTCGTGGCCCTTCAACACGGAGCTTGTGCACTTGATCACTCATTCCCTCGGTTCATTCAATTAGCTAGGAGGGTTCCGAGCAATAAGATGAAAACGGAAGTAGTTTTCTTTTGCTCCGCTCATTTTCAGCAAGTCAATCAGGCTTTCAAAAGGTAGTTTCTAAGCTCCTTCCTCATCCAGAGCCTTCTTCTGGTCCAATGGTTATTAGGGATACCAATGCCCGTCTTCTTCTCCCGATCATTTCTCTGGGGATCTGAACAGTACGGCCAATCCCACAGCAGGTCCACTGCCCTTAGGCGGGTCAACCATCCGTCTTCAATTTGGATAATGCCACGGCTGTGCCATACGTCAATCATCTCGCAGGTACCCACAGTCAAGCGCCATGGCCGAGGTACCTCGCACTCTCTGATGGGCCGAGATCTATCATTCGGTGATCTCAACAGTACATGTCCCTGGAGTAGAACACTGGGCGGCTGACATATTCAGCCGTCAGGGTTTTCTCCTCAAGTGAGTGGGAACTTCACTCGGAAGTCTTCCTTCACATCTGCCTTCACTGGAGTACTCCAGATGTAGGTCGGATGGCGTCCAAGCTGAACGCCTATGTACTCCAGTTCATGGTTTGGCTGCAAGATCCAAGTCCATCGCAGTGCATACTCCGTTTCTTCCACGGTACCAATTTCCATAACTCCTCTTCCACTACGTCTGAGACCTTTTTGGAAGCGGAAAAGGCCCCCAGTGATCCTGGGAGACCCGCACTGACCATGTCAGGTTTTCTCGCTTGCGGTACTAGTATTTCTCCGTCTTATTTCGTCAAAATTGGAAATATGGACCTTCTCGCAGGGAGTCTCCACCTGTAGTTCTTCCCTACCGCGTACCGTTAGATCTGGGGGACCTTAATGGTCCTGGGGATCTTACAGTACACTCCTTTTTCGATCCAGAAAGACTTTACGATAAGGGAACGTCACTCCCCTTTCTTCTATGCGTTCTTGTCATCCTGATGAGTCTTCAGAGCTTCCCACTCTGTTCCTTTCAGTCTTTTTTCCTTATTACCATCTATGCATCGTTGCCCTCAAGCCATCCCATTCCCTTGTTGCCAAGGTGGTTTTGTATTCCCACTGTTGCAGGGGCATCGTCCTCTCATCTTTCGGCTCCAGTCCACACAACGGAATGGGTTCTCCATAATCTGGAAGAAGTGAGTGCTCCAAGTGGGTACGTATCGAGGACGGCGTCCTTCCAAAGGTTGGACACTTTGCTTGGGCTTCTCGATGGTAAGTAGGCTTCCCGATGGTCACAGGAAGGGTTTAGCCGGGTTCATCGGCCACGTTAGCCTGGTGGATTCTTTTCACCATCCAGGAGTCCTTCCGTGCTAGATGTCAGCCTATCTCCCTGTCTCAGGTCCGCATGCATTCTTGAAGCACTATAATTCACACACTTCCTCAGATGTGAGTCTGGGCAGGCGGACTTTGCAGGCCGCCTTGGCGCACTTGTAAGTAGCGGTTACACGGCCTGATCTGATGTTGTCCCCACCCAGGGACTGCTTTGGGACGTCCCATGGTCTGTGTCCCCCAATGAGGCGAAGGAGAAATAGGGATTTTTGTGTACTTACCGTAAAATCCTTTTCTCCGAGCCATTCATTGGGGGACACAGCTCCCTCCCTATTATTAGTTGTATTTGTTTTTATCATTTGATATGTTATACTCTCATATATAATGTGACATGCTATACGCTTATATGTTATTGATCTCCTACTGCTTTTGCACCGAACTGGTTAGCTGGGAGCCAGCAGAGGGGTGTATACTGCAGGGGAGGAGCTAACTTTCTTTGTAATACTTAGTGTCAGCCTCCTGGTGGCAGCAGCATACACCCATGGTCTGTGTCCCCCAATGAATGGCTCGGAGAAAAGGATTTTACGGTAAGTACACAAAAATCCCTATTTTTAGTCACAAAAATGATCTTTTAGCAACAATTTTTTTATTTTCCCAAGGGTAAAAGGAGAAACTGGACCACGAACGTTGTTGTCCAATTTGTCCTGAGTATGCTGATACCTCATATGTGGGGGTAAACCACTGTTTGGGCGCACGGCAGGGCTCGGAAGGGAAGGAGCGCCATTTGACTTTTTCAATGAAAAATTGGCTCCAATCTTTAGCGGACACCATGTCGCGTTTGGAGAGCCCCCGTGTGCCTAAACATTGGAGCTCCCCCACAAGTGACCCCATTTTGGAAACTAGACCCCCCAAGGAACTTATCTAGAAGCATAGTGAGCACTTTAAACCCTCAGGTGCTTCACAAATTGATCCGTAAAAATGAAAAAGTACTTTTTTTTTCACACAAAATTTCTTTTAGCCTCAATTTTTTCATTTTCACATGGGCAACAGGATAAAATGGATCCTAAAATTTGTTGGGCAATTTCTCCTGAGTACGCCGATACCTCATATGTGGGGGTAAACCACTGTTTGGGTGCACGGCAAGGCTCGGAAGGGGAGGCATGCCATTTGACTTTTTGAATGGAAAATTAGCTCCAATCGTTAGCGGACACCATGTCGCGTTTGGAGAGCCCCTGTGTGCCTAAACATTGGAGCTCCCCTACAAGTGACCCCATTTTGGAAACTAGACCCCCCAAGGAACTGATCTAGATGCATAGTGAGCACTTATAACCCCCAGGTGCTTCACAGAAGTTTATAACGCAGAGCCGTGAAAATAAAAAATAATTTTTCTTTCCTCAAAAATGAGATTTAGCCCAGAATTTTTTATTTTCCCAAGGGTAATAGGAGAAATTGGACCCCAAATGTTGTTGTCCAGTTTGTCCTGAGTACGATGATACCCCGTATGTGGGGGTAAACCACTGTTTGGGCGCACTGCAGGGCTCGGAAGGGAAGGCACGCCATTTGGCTTTTTGAATGGAAAATTAGCTCCAATCATTAGCGGACACCATGTCGCGTTTGGAGAGCCCCTGTGTGCCTAAACATTGGAGCTCCCGCACAAGTGACCCCATTTTGGAAACTAGACCCCCGAAGGAACTTATCTAGATGTGTGGTGAGCACTTTCAACCCCCAAGTGCTTCACAGAAGTTTATAACGCAGAGCCGTGAAAATAAAAAATAATTGTTCTTTCCTCAAAAATTATGTTTTAGCATTTTAGCATTTAATTTTTTATTTTTGCAAGGGTAACAGAGAAATTGGACCCCAACAGTTGTTGCCCAGTTTGTCCTGAGTACGCTGGTACCCCATATGTGGGGGTAAACCACTGTTTGGGCACACATCGGGGCTTGGAAGGGAGGGAGCACCATTTGACTTTTTGAACACAAGATTGGCTGGAATCAATGGTGGCGCCATGTTGCGTTTGGAGACCCCTGATGTGCCTAAACAGTGGAAACCCCTCAATTCTAACTTCAACACTAACCCCAACACACCCCTAATCCTAATCCCAACTGTAGCCATAACCCTAATCACAACCCTAACCCCAACACACCCCTAACCACAACCCTAACCCCAACACACCCGTAACCCTAATTCCAATCCCAACCCTAACCCTAATCCCAACCCTAACCCTAACCCCAACCCTAACCACAACTGTAACCCTAACCCTATCCGTAACCCTAACCACAAGCCTAATCTTAACCCTATTTCCAACCCTAGCCCTAATTCCAACCCTAAGGCTATATGTGCCCACGTTGCGGATTCGTGTGAGATTCTTCCGCACGATTTTTGAAAAATCTGCAGGTAAAAGGCACTGCGTTTTACCTGCGGATTTACAGCAGATTTCAAGTGTTTTTTTGTGCGGATTTCACCTGCGGATTCCTATTGAGGAACAGGTGTAAAACGCTGCGGAATCCGCACAAAGAATTGACATGCTGCGGAAAATACAACGCAGCGTTTCTGCACGGAATTTTCCGCACCATGGGCACAGCGGATTTGGTTTTCCATAGGTGTACATGGTACTGTAAACCTGATGGAAAACTGCTACGAATTTGCAGCGGCCAATCCGCTGCGGATCCGCGGCCAATCCGCTGCGGATCCGCAGCCAAATCCGCACATGCCATAACCCTAACCCTACCCGTAACCCTAACCCTACCCCTAGTTCTAACCCTAGTGGAAAAAGAAAAAAAAATATTTTCTTTATTTTATTATTGTCCCTACCTATGGGGGTGATAAAGGGGGGGATTTTTTTTATTTTGATCGCTGTGATAGAACCTACCACAGCGATCAAAATGTACTTGTAACGAATCTGCCGGCCGGCAGATTCGGCGGGCGCACTGAGCATGCGCCCACCATTTTGGAAGATGGCGGCGCCCATGGAGAAGACGGACCGACACCGGGAGCCTCGGTAAGTATAAGGGGGGGGGAGAGATCGGGGCACGGGGGGGGTGTCGGAGCACGGGGGGGTGACATAGGAGCACGGGGGGAGCGGACAGGAGGACGGGGGAGCGGAGCACAGGACAGAGGGGACTACGGGACAGATCGGTGGCCTGGGGGGGCGATGGGTGGGGGGGGGCTCACATCAGTGTTTCCAGCCATGGCCGATGATATTGCAGCATCGGCCATGGCTGGATTGTAATATTTCACCAGTTTTTTAGGTGAAATAATACAAATTGCTCTGATTGGCAGTTTCACTTTCAACAGCCAATCAGAGCGATCGTAGCCACGGGGGGTGAAGCCACCCCCCCTGGGCTGAAGCACCACTCCCCCTGTCTCTGCAGATCGGGTAAAATGGGAGTTAACCCCTTCACCCGATCTGCAGGGACGCGATCATTCTGTGACACAGCATATGCGTCACAGGTCGGATTGGCACCGACTTTCATGACGCATACGCTGTGTCACAGGTCGGGAAGGGGTTAATAAGCCGGTGGCTGCTGCAGTCATGGGTCGGATTGGCACGGGTTTTCATGATGCCTACGTGGCGTCATGGGTCGGGAAGGGGTTAATAAGAAGGTGGCTGCTGCAGTCACTGGGCAGCCATGCCTCCCATTCCTACAGCTTTATTTCAAGGTGAGGATCCTCTCCACTGCTCTATCCTCCCACCCATGTAACTTAGCATATTTTATACTCCAATCTCATCCAAAGCAGCAATCGGTCTGCAGCTTGTGGTGGAGGCTCAATCCCAGGACTGGAGAGGTGCTCAGGGTCCAGGGTGATCACATCGCCTTTATCTATACAAGTCGTACCTGGTTTTATCGGAGGCGCCGGCATCCGTCTGCTGGCGTGTGTATACGGGCAGTCGGGCTTGGTGCACCTTGCATCAAATTTACAATTTGGATGTATGAAGAAGCATTTCTCTGCAAAGCGGCACTTGGGAAAAGCTCTGGAGGGAAAGAAGGACCATCAGCAGCCAGAGGGCGAGGGGGGACACAGCTTGACTGTGCGGGCGGTCACTTACTTGCAGGATGTAGTGGGGTGGTGGTAAGTGCAGCGCTCCGCGTTCTTACATGCTGGCCAGTATTTGCAGCGCTCAGCAATTTTCGCTTTGGGTGGAACGTCACTGAACTCTGGTGAAGAAAGAGAACTTAGATAGGAGAAAACCTTTCCTGCAGAGCAGCTCCACCATGTGCACTATGAATCTTCAAAATACACGGAATGCTTCTCTTCACACACGTCTTAGGCAATGTTCATATCAATGGCGACTGGTCACAAATACCAGGTGCACTCAGGCATCACGGACGGGTGGGGGAGTTCCCAGATATTATGTGCGCCACAGCAAAAGGACCGAGTACATGGCCCGAACTAACAGCTGCACTCATTTTGTAAGTAAAATCTTTACACAATATTATCACTATGTTCTTGCTGCCTGGACATCATTTCTTCGTTCCAGTATATACCCACTTTTATACTTCTGCCGGGGGAAGAGAGCTGATGGCCACATCAGACCCTAAGTCTGCGGGTCGGCACTATCAGTGCTGGGACGTACCGTTTGTGCTAGATAGATCCTGGAGGATAGGGAAGCTCGGTTCAGTACTATTCAGGGCATTATACTCCTCAGGATAATCGGCCTCTCCTTGTTCTGTGCAATTCATCGGCTCTTCCTCCACTTCTTGATCAGATAAGTATCCTGGGGGGCTGGGAACTCCTTCCAGGGTTACTATAAATTTTGGACTCGGAGGTTTTTCAGGCACCACAGATTCTCTGATGAGAATGAAAAGATAAAAACGTAGTGGATTCACACCTGCGGTGTAAAGTAATGGTGCACTACATGGCGCTGAGTGCTACGCAAGACTCTGGACGGGAGATTTATACATACCTGGGCTGGATTAGTCGGCCCGACTGCGGCTGGCCCTCCGGGGCTGTGGGAATTTCTTGGACTGTAGGATCTTTGGCGACTTTGGGCCTTTTGAGGATGAAGGAGCGGCTGTCCGCGGGTCTGAGGTTCTCCGCCTCCTCCTCTGATACAGAAACACACCAAGTATTAATAACAGCATCAGAATAATATATACCGGGATCATGAATAATAATCTCACAAATGTACAGTATTGTGCATAGGAAGTCTTAGAAATACAGAGGTCTAATACTGCTCCAGAGCTGAATACACAAGTCGGCCTGACGGTGCATTTGCGTTGTTTTGACTCTTACATGGTGGTTGCCCCATATAAGACCATGCAATGGGATGATAAAGAATCTGTTAGGCCATTGTATCATTTAGTTTTAGTGGGAGGTCTCCATAAAGAAATGCACAGTAAAACACTCAAACAAAACATAGACCTAACGTCTTGGCGTCTAATGTTGGTAGCTTTCCTGGTTCTCCCACTGCAAGAGCAACTTCAACTCAGTCTTCCTGAAAAAAATCAACAAGTATATGGAAACCGAAGGAGGGAATGCTCAGATATTACAACTCTGAAGCTTGAAGAATAGTAAATGCTGCTCTGGAGCAGTATGTGGTGTGTTATTCCACTAAAGAAAAGAATGTCCAGCTTCACCGAATCCGTAAAAAAGAGTTTTCTTTATTCACATACTATTAAGCATAGAGGATACAGACTTCATAGGTAAGAATCTCAACGCGTTTCTGGAGACTAAGCTCCCTTAATCATGACGTCATGATTAAGGGAGCTTAGTCTCCAGAAACGCGTTGAGATTCTTACCCATATGGCTTGTGCTGAAGTCTGTATCCTCTATGCTTAATAGTATGTGAATAAAGAAAACGCTTTTTTACGGATTCGGTGAAGCTGGACATTCTTTTCTTTTTTGGACTCTATACGCCTGAACACAGCGGGTCCGTGCTCCCGAGGATTGGTTTATGCATCACGGGTGAGCTGGTTTATATTCCTTCTTTCAGTGTTATTCCACTACATAGAAAGATGTGGACAGGGCAGTCACCTTGTCTCCAGAGCTGCACTTCGACAGAGGGATCGGGCTGAAGTCGGGACAGGACGTCCATTCTGCGCTGATCTGCCGAAATCAAAGCACAGATATGTAATAGCAGGAATTACAACAGCAGTGTGACGTAACGGAAATCTCCAAGAGGAACAATGCAAGTGAAATAGGGATTTTTGTGTGTACTCACCGTAAAATCCTTTTCTCCGAGCCACTCATTGGGGGACACAGGACCATGGGTTATGCTGCTGTCACTAGGAGGCTGACACTAAGCTGAGACAAAAAAAGGTTAGCTCCTCCCCTGCAGTATACACCCTCGTACTGGCTTCCAGACACCCAGTTCAGTGCAAAAGCAGTAGGATAGAAACAATATAACAAGTAACATTAGAATATAACATGTCAAACAAACAGTTAAGATCAAAAACAAGACCACGAGCCGAAAAGGCTACCAGGGTGGGTGCTGTGTCCCCCAATGAATGGCTCGGAGAAAAGGATTTTACGGTGAGTAAACACAAAAATCCCTATTTCTCCTTCGCCTCATTGGGGGACACAGGACCATGGGACGTCCCAAAGCAGTCCCTGGGTGGGAAACAATACAACCAAATACCTCCGTGTACCATCTGACTACAGGTGCGCAACGGCCGCTTGCAGGATACGCCTGCCAAGGGCCGCGTCCGCAGAGGAGTGAATGTGGACATTGTAATGCTTTGTGAAGGTATGCAGGCTAGACCACGTTGCGGCCTTGCAAACCTGCTCCGCTGTTGCCTGGTGCCGGATGGCCCAGGAAGCCCCCATCGACCGAGTGGAATGAGCTCTAATCCCCGCCGGGATAGGACTGCCTCTGACCCGATAGGATTCCTGGATAGCAGATCGAATCCATCTGGCTATCGTGGATTTAGACGCTGCCAAACCCTTTCTGTGACCCTCCGGGAGCACGAAAAGGGCGTCCGATTTTCTGAAGTGAGCCGTTCTGGAGATGTACCTTCTGAGGGCCCTAACCACGTCCAGAGTATGGAGAGCCTTCTCGACTCTATGTTTGGGCTGTGGGCAAAAGGAGGGAAGAATGATGTCCTCATTGAGGTGGAAAGAAGAGACCACCTTTGGAAGAAACGCCGGAGAAGGACGTAGGACTACCTTGTCCTGATGAAAGGCAAGGAAGGGAGCCCGGCAGGATAAAGCGGCGAGCTCTGAAACCCTTCTGATGGACGTCACCGCTACCAGGAAGGCAACCTTCCAAGAGAGGACCGAGAGCGGAACGTCTTGAAGGGGTTCGAACGGAGGTTCCTGAAGGACCCCTAGGACCAAGTTGAGATCCCAGGTCTCCAGCGGCATCCTGTAGGGAGGAACCACATGGGAGACTCCCTGGATGAAAGTCTTGACCTGAAGGTTGGTGGCGATCCTACGCTGGAAAAGCACGGATAACGCTGAGATCTGACCTTTGAGGGAACTCAGGGCCAAACCGGAGTCCAGACCAGCCTGAAGGAAATTCAAGATGCAAGGGATAGAGAAAACGAGAGGGGGGAGACCCCGGAGCCTACACCATGAGAAGAAGGATTTCCAGACGCGGTGGTAGATGGAGGCGGAAGACGCCTTGCGAGCACTTAACATGGTGGGGATGACCTGCTGAGAGAAACCGGCACGAGTTAGAACCCAGGTTTCAACAGCCACGCCGTTAAACGTAGGGCCCCTGAGCTCTGATGGTAAATCGGTCCTTGGCGAAGCAGGTCTGGGCGGTCTGGCAACCGCAAGGGAACGTCGGCTACGAGCTGAACGAGCTCCGCGTACCAAGCGCGACGAGGCCAGTCTGGAGCGACCAGAATGACTGGAACTCCCTCCGTCTTGATCTTTCGGATCACCTTCGGCAGTAAGGGAAGGGGAGGGAACACGTATGGGAGCTGAAAATGATGCCACGGAGAAATCAGCGCGTCCACTCCTATGGCCTGGGGATCCCGAGATCGAGCAATGAAGTTGTGGACTTTGGCGTTCAATCTGGACGCCATCAGATCCACGTCCGGGGTCCCCCAGCGAAGACAGATCTGGTGAAAAACCTCTGGGTGGAGTTCCCACTCCCCCGAGGCAAGGCCCTGGCGGCTCAGGAAGTCCGCCGCCCAATTCTCGACTCCCGGAATGTACACCGCAGAGATGATGGAATGGTTGGTTTCGGCCCAACGAAGGATGAGGGAGACTTCCTGCATCGCCGCCCTGCTGCGGGTACCCCCCTGGGAGGTTGATGTAAGCCACCGCCGTGACGTTGTCGGATTGGACTCTTACTGGGTGACCCGCGAGCAGGGGGTGAAAGCGACTCAGAGCAAGTCTGATAGCACGAATCTCCAGGATGTTGATGGGGAGTTTGGATTCCCGAACTGTCCAGAGGCCCTGGGCAGAGTGGTGGAGGAACACCGCCCCCCAGCCAAGAAGACTGGCGTCGGTAGTTACCACTAACCAGCGGATCGGGAGGAAGGACTTCCCCCGGAGAAGAGATGGGCCCAGGGTCCACCATACGAGAGATTGTCTGACCCGCGGGGACAGGGGACAAGGGCGGTCGAGAGAAGAGATACTCCTGTCCCAGTTGTCCAGCAAAGCCTGTTGCAAGGGACGGAGATGGAGTTGAGCAAAAGGAACTGCTTCGATTGCTGCAACCATCTTTCCCAGGATCTTCATGGCGAACCGAATGGTTCGCGGGCGAGGATGACAGAGCGTTTGGGCTCCTTGCTGAAGTGCTTGGGCCTTGGACCGAGGAAGCAAGACCAGCCCCCTCGAAGTGTCCAGGATCATTCCCAGAAAGGAGATCCGACGGGCAGGAACGGGAGAGGACTTGTCCCAGTTGATCAACCAACCTAGGCGCGAAAGAGAATCCAGGGTAATGTGGACGCTGGACTCGCAGGCTTGAAAAGACGGGCCCTTTATGAGGAGATCGTCTAAGTAAGGTAACACGATGACTCCTCGAGAATGAAGGATGGCCATGACAGCCGCCATGACCTTGGTAAATACCCTGGGCGCCGTGGCGAGACCGAAGGGTAAGGCCGTGAACTGGAAGTGATCCTCCAGAATGGCAAAGCGGAGGAACCTCTGATGAGACGGGAAAATCGGGATGTGAAGATAGGCATCTTTGATGTCTATCGAGGCCAGAAATTCCCCTCTTTCCATCGAAGAGATGACCGATCTGAGCGAATCCATCCTGAAGTGCCGGACTCTTACGCACTTGTTCAGGAGCTTCAGATCCAGAATGGGCCGCACTTTTCCGTCCTTCTTTGGCACGACGAAGAGGTTTGAGTAGAAACCTTTGAACCTCTCGTGTTCCGGGACCGGGACAATGACCCCGCTCTGGCGGAGGATGTGAATGGCGCAAAGAAGGGCGCGAGTCTGAGTTGCCGAACTGGGAAGACGAGAGGGGAAAAACCGAGTTGGAGGAGGAGAGGAGAACTCTATCTTGTAGCCAGACGATACCAGATCCCTGACCCATTCGTCGTGCACGACGGAGAGCCAGGCTTTGCTGAAAAAAGAGTAGGCGTCCTCCTATTCTGATGGTATCGACTGGCACCGTTCCCGAGTCATTGAGACGGGAATCTGGGAGGTCTGGAACCTCGGGTTCTGGGCTGCCTCGGTTTCCCGCGCCAGGAAGGATTCGGCCTGAAGGAGGGACGAGTGTCTCTGTCAGTGCGAGAGGAACGGTCTGATCTGGAAAGCCCGGAGGGATTGGACCAGGCTGGGCTGGTACGAAAAGGCCGAAAACGAAAGTAAGGCTGGCGCTGGAAAGCCGCCTTGGGCCTCTGTTGGGGAAGGAACTTGCTCTTTCCCCCTGTGGCGTCGGAAATAAGCTGGTCAAGCTTTTCGCCGAAAAGACGCCCGCTTTGAAAAGGGAGGGAGATCAGAGATTTCTTAGAGGAGGAGTCTGCGCGCCACTCCCTGAGCCAAAGAGCCCTTCTGATAGCAATGGCGTTGGAAGCCGCCGATGCTGCGCAATTCGCCGCGTCGAGGGAAGCGAACATCACGTAATCGCTAGCCATGGCTAACTGCTTGGCTAGGTCTGCCATCTCAGACGGGAGGTCCTGTTCATTAATGGATTTCGCTAGAGCATCCGCCCAGGAAACCATAGCCTTGGTCACCCAAGCCGCGGCGAAGGAGGGGGCCAGGGAAGAGCCAGAGGCTTCATACACTGAACGAGCTAGAGAGTCTAGCTGGCGTTCAGTGGGACTCTTAATTGAAGCGCCCTCCGGAACTGAAAGAAGCGTTTTAGAAGCTAGGCGTGAGACCGGCGGATCTACTAAAGGGGGATCCGTCCAGTCTTTCACGAGATCCGCTGAAAAGGGATACTTTGATACCAGGTCCTTCTTACCCGTGAAACGCTTATCTGGATGCTCCCTGTGACGCCTGACTATATCCAGAAAAGCTGGATGAGAGGCAAAAGATTTGTGGGAACGTTTGGATCTGGTAAAAGAGACCGCGTGTTCCGGAGCGGAATTAGCGTCATCATCCACCTTAAGAGTGTGATTGACAGCTACAATGAGGGAGTCAACCGTAGCTCTGAACTCCGGAGCCTCCGGGTCCAATGATACCTCGGACTCATGTTCAGAGTCATGAACGCTGTGAGCCCCCAAAGAGGGTGAGCGAGAGGTGGAGCTGGCAGAGTCTGAGCGGCGAGGAGAGCGCTCAGGAGAGGTAGTGCGAATCCGTTTTCTGGATGACCGAGCCTCTTTAAGTGGAGAGCGGCCCCTGCTGGCCGACGATTCCCCTGCTATGAAGGGATCTCTTAACGCCTGTAGCGGATTACCCCGAACCCCGGGAGGATTTTGAATGGATTTGATGGCGTTGGCTAAAAAATCCACGGACTGCGAGAGTGAAGCGACCCACAGGGGGGGGCTAGGTACGCCAGAGTCGGTGGCGGTGGAGGGCTCCTGGGCACATGGGGCATCGCAGGCAGAGCAGAAGGGAGAACTTTGAGGCTTAGGAAGTGGGGCCTGGCAGGAGGTACACGCAGAAAAAAAGGTCGTATGTACTTTAGATAGTTTTTTAGACCTTGACTGCGACATGATTCTAATGCAGAAAGAGGCCACAGGGACTATAAACTGGCCTGGGAAGCAGAGGGAGACGCTGCAGGGAAGAAGCGGACGATGTCTCCTTACCCCGGTCCTGTGTCCCGCTGTCCTGGGAAGCCGAACTGAGAAGCCTGAGATAGGAAACTGGCTGCACGTGGGCGCTGTGACACCGAGGTGCGTCCGAGCAGGAGCTGCGGCATGTAGTGTGAAGATGGCTGCCGAGATCAGGAAGGAGATCTCGTCGGCTGCGAGAAGCGCCAGGGACCAGGGGCGGCGCCGCCGATGACGCGCAGGAGTGGGCGGAGCCTATTGGCAGCGACCAGCGGCTAGGCCGAAGCCGGGAGCTAAATTTGCGGCCTCGGCCCGGCGCGCGGCCGCAAAGTGCCGACGTTACAGGCCACCGATAGTGCGCTACAGCCCCTAATGTGCCCTGCTTAGGAGGAGCCCTCCGGACCGCCGGCGACCCCCCCATCCCCCACGAGACACTTACCCGAGGAGGTGAGAGGAGCCTTAGGATGGCTGGGACGGTGCAGGGGATGGGAAGCCTCCATCCACCAGCCCCAGATAGGGGAGTGGAGAGGAACCGTCCACCACCTGAGTCACACAGAACATTGGTGATGCAGTGTGGTCTGCGCGGACGCCACGGGGATAGGGCCACTGTACAGCCGAGGGTAGAACCTGGTGGACAGGGCAGATGTCCGGCAATAAAAAGGCCTGGCTGCAGAGGAGGATACTGGAGGTAAAACACCAGTGCTCCTCTGTACAACATGGGGAGATCGGCGCCCCTTTTAGGGAAAAAACCGTCGCCCAAAAATGGTCAGCTCAGGCAGTGGCTCCCACGTCGCAGGAGAGGATACGGAGAGGTGAAACTCCCGTGCTCGCCTGTTGTTGGTTCGGGGGAGATCGGACCTCGAAAGAATCCGTCGCCCCCTTCGTCCGGAATGGATTAAAAAGAAAAAATCCGTGAGAATAAAAATCAGTGTGCCTCCTACGGACACTAAGCTTGAACTGGGTGTCTGGAAGCCAGTACGAGGGTGTATACTGCAGGGGAGGAGCTAACTTTTTTTGTCTCAGCTTAGTGTCAGCCTCCTAGTGACAGCAGCATAACCCATGGTCCTGTGTCCCCCAATGAGGCGAAGGAGAAAAACTCTACAGAGCAAACGGCGTACGGCAGGTTTTATAATGGCCCATCTCCTGGTGGAGGGTGCAGAATGGGCAGTGGTACAGATGATGGCAGCGTGGGGCGTACCTGGCGTAGTATTCATCACAGGTGCCTCCTCCGGCTCATCATGGTAGCGCAGCACAGATTCTCTGCTCTTCATTAGGATCAATTCCTCCTCGGGCAGGAGTCGGGTTCGTGGGGCAACAGGCACCATTTGCTTTGGCGCAGCTTTAGGGTTTGAGACACAAAAAACATTCATGGGACATGGAAAGAGGGTGCCGCTTCTCTCATTTCTCATCACCGACTGTGGCACAGGAAACATTGTCTCCAGACATGAGATCATATGTAAGGGATATCGGCCCCCCTACACACCGCATACTCAGGGCAACTGCATTGGACGTACTATCCCCGTTACCTGCAGAGTAACTTGTCGTCTTAGTGATGGACTCCTGGGCTTCGGATATGGCTTTCAGGATGAGGTTCTTGTTCGCCTGTTTTGAGGGTGGGAGGGTCGGTCTAAAGATAAGAGAAAAAGACAATCACTGTCTGCAGACAATGAACAATTGGTAAATACAGAGAAGGGTCAGACCACCAGTTACCTTCTTTCTGGCCGGGACGGCACAGAGACGCTGCTGGATAAACCGGCAGCACGGGACAGGTGATCTTCCTCATCTTCTTCCTCCTCTTCCTCCTGCTCATCATCATCCAGTCTCCTCACTTTCACCACAGAACTGGCCACTGGGATCTTCCTCTTGCGGGAACTGTCTGCCTAAACCAAAGAGGGTGAAAGACGGGCAGGCGAGGGTGAAAGACGGGCAGGCGAGGGTGAAAGACGGGCAGGCGAGGGTGAAAGACGGGCAGGCGAGGGTGAAAGACGGGCAGGCGAGGGTGAAAGACGGGCAGGCGAGGGTGAAAGAAGGGCAGGCGAGGGTGAAAGAAGGGCAGGCGAGGGTGAAAGAAGGGCAGGCGAGGGTGAAAGAAGGGCAGGCGAGGGTGAAAGACGGGCAGGCGAGGGTGAAAGATGGGCAGGCGAGGGTGAAAGACAGACAGAGGTGACACATCCTCTACCTCCCTTGCTGACACCAAGGCGGACCGGTACACCTCCTCCATGGGGCTCAGGTCCTGAGGATCATACATCTTTGTGGCACTCAGCGCCCTGCTGACCGGAGGACCCTTTGGTCTCGCCAGTTGGGGTCTATATGAGGAGTTGCCCTCTGTAACCTGGTAAGTGCTCTGGCCACTCCCAGGGGGTCTGTACAGCGGAGCCGCGGGCCGCTGGGTTCTGGTACTGGCAGCTGCAGCCAACCTCTTCTTGGCATACAGCAAGTTGTCCGGTCCGTAGCTCAAGTCATCAATGAATGGATCTTCGGAGTCCAGTTTAATGTCAATAACTGCCTCGGAGGGAGAGAACTCATACATGGGCTTTACTGCAGAGGTAAGACGGGTAGCTGTGATAACATCGGGGGAGACCCTAGAATATAAAGGATGCAGCAAATGAGACTAGTAGGGATAGGACAACCTTGCACCCAGGTCCATGAGCTGTACCTGATGTTCGGAGGTCGCTGTGCCTGCGAGTCGCTGTGCAGTCGCTCCTGGCGAGCTGAAGGGGCTTCCCTCACAGGTACCTCTCTGCTTTGTGGCATACTTTTCAGGGGTGGCATGCTGCTGTTGAAGATGATGGCCTCCGAGGCTTTCATACTATTAGTTTCTGGACACAGAAAGGAAAAAAAAAAAATTAAAGTTAAGAGAAATGTCAGCACCAGTCTGGTCCCATGTGGCAGCACAAGGACGGAGTATCAATCAGAAGGGCTGTGGCTCACTACAGACAAGAGAACCACAAGACAACATTGAAACCCCCCAGCCCATGAATGGAAAATGAAACACGCTGCCCACTCCCAGATTTGAACAATGTCAACTACATCATGGATGCTCCACCTTCACCAGAGAGGCTGCCGTCTGCAGAACATCTGCCGAAAAATCCACAAGAAATAATGCTAACCCGTGTGGACTCTCTGCCGCCCACCAAAACATACAAAGACACCAAATCCCACATTCAAGGTAACCATAAGAAAAGTTCTGAAGCACAGACCTGGAGTGACGGAGCGCAGCTTATCCAGGACACCCTGCAGCCTACAAAAAAGAGAAAGTGTTAAAGAAACAACTAACCAGCAGAATGTGACATAGACCTCCCCAGACAGAGCAAATACTCAGGAGGAATCTCTAGACCAGATACAATTGTACAGCTGTGAGAACTATAAGGTCTGCACACCACTTATTGACTTTGGGGATACCAGTCACATTATCGGGGCTGGCTGTAGAGTCTGTGAGGAGGGATGGAGCATTGCGGCCACTGCCATCTCAGGATCGGCAACGTCACACACTCTGGATGTGATGGAGAATCCTAGCAACGCCATCATGTACGAAGAGTGGGGTACCCCTTTACTGCTCAGGTTACAGCCTCTGTCACAATGCTGAGAGCAGTTTCTCCTTCCCTCCACATCTGAGGCCGACCAGCAGTGTCAGTCAATTGTGGGCACACGGCATGATGGTATCTGTGGTGCAATGGATTGATTGCTACACTTTGCATTATGAGGTCCTTATATGACAACCATGCCCGTATTGATGTGTGCCGCTGACTAATGGTAAGGAAGCGCAGGACTTCTAGAGACGGAGCTTCGAGAAAAAGCTGCACAGTTACCAAGTGGTGAATCTGGAAGTGTTGTTCCCTAGGAAGAGCGACAGGTCGTCCGTCATCTGATCCTGACTCTTCTTGTTCGCCACCATCACCATAATGTAATCGGGGAGCTCCTCGTCTGAAAGAGATAACGGGAGAGTGGAGGTCACATAACGTCCAGGGGTGCAAGAGGGATTGAAAATGAAATTACATTCAAGGATCTTACCGACATAGGCGCCAAGCTCCTGCAGCTTCCCCTTAATGGCCGTCTGCGGAGAAAGAAAAGATGAGAAACAAAAAGGAAAAACAAAACATCTCCTGCAGCCAGCATACACCCCCCAGTACACACACATCCCCCACTGTCAGCATACACCCCCCAGTACACACACATCCCCCACTGTCAGCATACAACCCCCAGTACACATACACCCCCCACTGACAGCATACACCCTCCAGTACACACACATCCCCCGCCACCAGTGTACACCCCCCAGTACACACACATCCCCCACTGTCAGCATACACCCTCCAGTACACACACATCCCCCACTGTCAGCATACACCCTCCAGTACACACACATCCCCCACTGTCAGCATACAACCCCCAGTACACATACACCCCCCACTGACAGCATACACCCTCCAGTACACACACATCCCCCGCCACCAGTGTACACCCCCCAGTACACACACATCCCCCACTGTCAGCATACACCCTCCAGTACACACACATCCCCCGCCACCAGTGTACACCCCCCAGTACACACACATCCCTCACTGTCAGCATACACCCTCCAGTACACACACATCCCCCACTGTCAGCATACACCCTCCAGTACACACACATCCCCCACTGTCAGCATACACCCTCCAGTACACACACATCCCCCGCCACCAGTGTACACCCCCCAGTATTATTATTTATTATTATTATTATTATTATTCATTTTTATAGCGCCATTTATTCCATGGCGCTTTACATGTGAAATACGGGGCAAATATAGACAAATACATTAGACATGAGCAAAAAAAACAAGGCACACTGGTACATAAGGAGGGAGGACCCTGCCCGCGAGGGCTCACAATCTGCAGGGGATGGGTGATGATACACTAGGAGAGGGCAGAGCTGGTTGTGCGGCGGTTCAGTAGGTTCAGGATCACTGCAGGCTGTAGGCTTGTTGGAAGAGGTGAGTCTTCAGGTTCTTTTTGAAAGTTTTTATGGTAGGCGAGAGTCTGATGTGCTGGGGTAGAGAGTTCCAGAGTATGGGGGAAGCACGGGAGAAGTCTTGGATGCGGTTGTGGGAAGAAGAGATGAGAGGGGAGTAGAGAAGGAGATCTTGAGAGGATCGGAGGTTGCGTGTTGGTAGGTACCGGTTGATCATGTCACAGATGTATGGAGGAGATAGGTTGTGGATGGCTTTGTAGGTCATTGTGAGGGTTTTGAACTGGAGTCTCTGGGCAATAGGAAGCCAGTGAAGGGCTTGGCATAGGGGAGAGGCTGGGGAATAGCGGGGAGACAGGTATATTAGTCGAGCAGCAGAGTGTAGGAGGGATTGGAGTGGTGCCAGAGTGCTAGAGGGGAGTCCAAAGAGTAGGAGGTTGCAGTAGTCGAGGCGGGAGATGATAAGGGCATGCACTAGTGTTTTTGTGGTGTCACGGTCAAGGAATGCGCGGATCCGGGAAATGTTTTTGAGTTTGAGGCGGCAGGAGGAGGCAAGGGCTTGGATATGTGGCTTGAAAGAGAGGGCAGAGTCGAGGATCACCCCGAGGCACCGGGCGCGTGGGACTGGGGAAAGTGAGCAGCCATTGACAATGATGGATAGGTCTGGTGGAGGGGTAGAGTGAGATGGGGGAAAGATGATGAATTCTGTTTTGTCCATGTTCAGTTGTAGAAAGCGAGCAGAAAAGAAGGCTGAAATAGCAGACAGACAGTGCGGGATTTTGGTAAGTAAGGAGGTGAGGTCAGGTCCGGATAGGTAGATCTGCGTGTCATCAGCATAGAGATGGTACTGCATACCGTGGGATTCTATGAGCTGTCCCAGACCGAAGGTGTAGATGGAGAAGAGTAGGGGTCCTAGAACAGAGCCTTGAGGAACACCGACTGACAAGGGGCGAGGTGAGGAGGTGGTGTGGCGGAGGGAGACACTGAATGTCTGATCTGTCAGATATGATGAGATCCAGGAAAGGGCCAAGTCTGTGATGCCAAGAGATGAGAGGATTTGTAGCAGAAGGGAGTGGTCCACAGTGTCAAAGGCAGAAGACAGGTCCAGGAGAAGGAGGACAGAGTAGTGTCGCTTGTTCCTGGCAGTTAGTAGGTCATTGGTGACTTTAGTTAGGGCAGTTTCAGTTGAGTGATGGGAACGGAAGCCAGATTGTAATCGATCAAAGAGGGAGCAGGAGGAGAGGTGAGAGGACAGTTCAAGATGGATGTGTTGCTCCAGCAATTTGGAGGCATAAGGAAGAAGAGATATCGGGCGGTAGCTAGACACAGAGGATGGGTTGAGGGAGGGCTTTTTGAGGATGGGCGTGATCTTGGCATGTTTGAAGGATGAGGGGAAGACACCTGTTGTGAGTGAGAGGTTGAAGAGGTGCGTTAGGGTTGGGATGAAGACCGTGGAAAGGTTAGGGATGAGGTGAGATGGGAGCGGGTCGAGCGTGCAGGTGGTGAGGTGTGATCACGACAGGAGGGTGGAGAGCTGATCTTCTGTCATGGTGGAGAAGCTGGTTTTGGAGGAGCAGGGGTGAATACACACACATCCCCCACTGTCAGCATACACCCTCCAGTACACACACATCCCCCGCCACCAGTGTACACCCCCTAGTACACACACATCCCCCACTGTCAGCATACACCCCCCAGTACACACACATCCCCCACTGTCAGCATACACCCCCCAGTACACACACATCCCTCACTGTCAGCATACACCCCCCAGTACACACACACATCCCCCACTGTCAGCATACACCCCCCAGTACACACACATCCCCCACTGTCAGCATACACCCCCCAGTACACACACACATCCCCCACTGTCAGCATACACCCCCCAGTACACACACACATCCCCCACTGTCAGCATACACCCCCCAGTACACACACACATCCCTCACTGTCAGCATACACCCCCCAGTACACACACACATCCCTCACTGTCAGCATACACCCCCCAGTACACACACACACACATCCCCCACTGTCAGCATACACCCCCCAGTACACACACATCCCCCACTGTCAGCATACACCCCCCAGTACACACACATCCCCCACTGTCAGCACACCCCCCCCCCAGTACACACACATCCCTCACTGTCAGCACACACCCCCAGTACACACATACATCCCCCGCCAGTGTACACCCCCCAGTACACACACATCCCCCACTGTCAGCACACCCCCCCCCCAGTACACACACACATCCCCCACTGTCAGCATACACCCCCCAGTACACACACATCCCCCGCCAGTGTACACCCCCCAGTACACACACATCCCCCGCCAGTGTACACCCCCCAGTACACACACATCCCCCACTGTCAGCATACAATCCCCAGTATACACACACATCCCCCGCTGCCAGCGTACACACTAATACACACCCCTCTGCAGCCAGAGTACACCCCCAATACACACACATCCACCGCCAGCTTACACCCGAAATCCCCCGCTACCAGCGTACACCCCCAATACAGACATACATCCTCCACTGCTAGGGTACACCCCCAATACACACAGACGGCTCCAGCTACCAGCATACAACCCCAATACACACATCCCCAGCTGCCAGCATACACCCCCCCAATACATATACATATACATGTCCCCCTGTACACACACATCTCCAGCCGCTCCCCGGACACACACATCCCCTGTACACACACACTTGCGGTTACAGACCCGGATTTTGCGGCTGATCTCGGTTCCGATCTCCATGGCGCCGGAGGACAGGAGGCTCCGTACAGCGGGCACTGACAGTCACCAGCTACCAGCGCCACGCAGAGTGACACCCGGCGGAGCGGAGGACGAACTGCTGCTAGAAAGGCACGGTTCAGCCCCGCCCACCAGCTGCCAATCATTCATAGACCTGCCCCTCACAGGATAAACGTAAACGGCTCTTCTCATACTGCTCCTGCTCTGCACAGACGTCATTGTGTCAGTGAAGAGAATCTGCCACTGACATAATCTGATCCTGCTGACACAAAGCCAAGGACATGATGCACAAAGTGACAAAGAGACCACGTGTGCTGTGTGTAGCCTCAGCCCCAGCAGAGTGTGTGACGTCATCAAGTTTATTTTTTGATTAGGGCTTCTTCTTGAATTTGGGGCATCTCGCCCTGCAGTCTCTGTCTCTCGTCCCACAGCATTACAAGTGATAGAGGCAAGGAGCTTCGGAGACCAGAGCACAGACATTGGCATTTCAGTTGCTGCCTATGCAGATCGAAACATCTGTTTTTGGCTTCTGCTATCTTCGCAATCAGTGACCGAGATGATTATTATGTGAGCAGTGTCTCAGTTGCTGCCTATGCAGAGCTGAGAAGTGCAGATCAATGTGTCATCTGCTGCTATGTCTGCTGTCTTATCCCGGTGGCCTGTCTTATCCCGGTGGCCTGTCCTATCCCGGTGGCCTGTCCTATCCCGGTGGCCTGTCCTATCCCGGTGGCCTGTCCTATCCCGGTGGCCTGTCCTATCCCGGTGGCCTGTCCTATCCCGGTGGCCTGTCCTATCCCGGTGGCCTGTCCTATCCCGGTAGCCTGTCCTATCCCGGTGGTCTGTCTTATCCCGGTGGCCTGTCCTATCCCGGTGGCCTGTCCTATCCTGGTGGCCTGTCCTATCCCGGTGGCCTGTCTTATCCCGGTGGCCTGTCCTATCCCGGTGGCCTGTCTTATCCCGGTGGCCTGTCCTATCCCGGTGGCCTGTCCTATCCCGGTGGCCTGTCCTATCCTGGTGGCCTGTCCTATCCCGGTGGCCTGTCTTATCCCGGTGGCCTGTCCTATCCCGGTGGCCTGTCCTATCCCGGTGGCCTGTCCTATCCCGGTGGCCTGTCCTATCCCGGTGGTCTGTCCTATCCCAGTGGCCTGTCTTATCCCGGTGGCCTGTCTTATCCCGGTGGCCTGTCCTATCCCGGTGGCCTGTCCTATCCCGGTGGCCTGTAGTATTATTATTAATATACATTTTTATAGCACCATTTATTTCATGGCGCTTTACATGTGAATACGGGGCAAATATAGACAGATACATTAAACATGAGCAAAACAAGGCACACACAAGTACAGGAGGAGAGAGGACCCTGCCTGCGAGGGCTCACGGTCTACAGGGGATGGGTGAGGATACTCTAGGAGAGGGTAGAGCTGGTTGTGCGGCGGTTCAGTAGGTTGAGGATCACTGCAGGCTATTATCCCGGTGACCTGTCTTATCCCGGTAGCCTGTCCTATCCCGGTGGCCTGTCCAATCCCGGTGGCCTGTCCAATCCCGGTGGCCTGTCCAATCCCGGTGGCCTGTCTTATCCAGGTGGTCTGTCTTATCCCGGTGGCCTGTCCTATCCCGGTTGCCTGTCTTATTCCGGTGGCCTGTCCTATCCCGGTGGTCTGTCCTATCCTGGTGACCTGTCTTATCCAGGCATTCTGTCTAATCCCGGTGGCCTGTCCTATCGGTCCTATCCCGGTGGCCTGTCTTATCCCAGTGGCCTGTCCAATCCCGGTGGCCTGTCTTATCCAGGTGGTCTGTCTTATCCCGGTGGCCTGTCCTATCCCGGTGGTCTGTCCTATCCTGGTGACCTGTCTTATCCAGGCATTCTGTCTAATCCCGGTGGCCTGTCCTATGCCGGTGGCTGACTTATCCAGGTGGTCTGTCTTATCTCGGTAACCTGTCCTATCCCGGTGGCCTGTCTTATCCAGGTGGTCTGTCCTATCCTGGTGGCTTGTCTTATCCCGGTGGCCTGTCTTATCCCGGTGGCCTGCCCTATCCCGGTGGCCTGCCCTATCCCGGTGGTCTCTCCTATCCTGGTGGCCTGTCTTATCCGGGTGGCCTATCATATCCTGGTGGTCTGTCTTATCCTGGTGGCCTATCCTATCCCGGTGGTCTGTCCTATCCCGGTGGCCTGTCTTAGCCCTGTGGCCTATCATATCCTGGTGGTCTGTCTTATCCCAGTGATCTGTCCTATCCTGGTGATCTGTCCTACATTGGTGGTCTATTTCCTAAAAAATCCAATCTAGCAAAAGAAAGTTATTTTATTTAACGCTCGTTGTAAAGATGAACTACAGGTTCCAGCATCTGCACCTGCAGATTGTGTCAGAGCTGCGGCCTGCGATGTTGGGGGTCTGCGCTCCGCTATTTCTGTGCAGCCCGGGAGCAGCTGTCCCAGCACTGACAGCCTCACTGCCAGGCATTCCAACCCCCTGACATCATGGGCAGCAGCTCCTGCACATTCACGTGTCCCTCCGCGGGGACTACACCTCTCTTTCCTCCACACCCTGTACGATCAGCGCCAGCCAGCCTCCTCGCCCCCACAGCGGGCACTCCGCAGCCACAGGGGTACGGACTACGTTACAGAGGGTTCTTACACCCAGGCAGGACCTCATCACAGCGCGCACTGATCCGCTGCCAGCGCTTCAGACAGGAAGTGAGGCGCTGAGGAGCCCGGGAGCGAGTACTGTGGGGGGCTACACTGTGTATAGCGGGGGCTGCACCGTGTGTAGAGGGAGCTACACTGTGTATAGCGGAGGCTTCACCCATTAATGTGGAGAACGGAGAATAAGACTTTAGATCACTGAGAGGCTTAGAGCAAAGAAGTGAAGCAGCAGCTGTGCCCTGGATTTGTACAATAGGTGAGAACTCACAGACTGCTGCATTGTACCCCACTGTACTGCTGTGTGTACTCCAGGACTGCTACATTGTACCCCACTGTACCGCTGTGTGTACTCCAGGACTGCTACATTGTACCCCACTGTACTGCTGTGTATACTCCAGGACTGATACATTGTACCCCACTGTACTGCTGTGTGTACTCCAGGACTGATACATTGTACCCCACTGTACTGCTGTGTGTACTCCAGGACTGATACATTGTACCCCACTGTACTGCTGTGTGTACTCCAGGACTGATACATTGTACCCCACTGTACTGCTGTGTATACTCCAGGACTGCTACATTGTACCCCACTGTACCGCTGTGTGTACTCCAGGACTGCTACATTGTACCCCACTGTACCGCTGTGTATACTCCAGGACTGATACATTGTACCCCACTGTACTGCTCTGTGTATACTCCAGGACTGATACATTGTACCGCACTGTACTGCTGTGTGTACTCCAGGACTGCTGCATTGTACCCCACTGTACTGCTGTGTGTACTCCAGGACTGCTACATTGTACCCCACTGTACTGCTGTGTGTACTCCAGGACTGCTACATTGTACCCCACTGTACTGCTGTGTGTACTCCAGGACTGCTGCATTGTACCCCACTGTACTGCTCTGTGTACTCCAGGACTGATACATTGTACCGCACTGTACTGCTGTGTGTACTCCAGGACTGCTGCATTGTACCCCACTGTACTGCTGTGTGTACTCCAGGACTGCTACATTGTACCCCACTGTACTGCTGTGTGTACTCCAGGACTGCTACATTGTACCCCACTGTACTGCTGTGTGTACTCCAGGACTGCTGCATTGTACCCCACTGTACTGCTCTGTGTACTCCAGGACTGATACATTGTACCGCACTGTACTGCTGTGTGTACTCCAGGACTGCTGCATTGTACCCCACTGTACTGCTGTGTGTACTCCAGGACTGCTACATTGTACCCCACTGTACTGCTGTGTGTACTCCAGGACTGCTACATTGTACCCCACTGTACTGCTGTGTGTACTCCAGGACTGCTACATTGTACCCCACTGTACTGCTGTGTGTACTCCAGGACTGCTACATTGTACCCCACTGTACTGCTGTGTGTACTCCAGGACTGATACATTGTACCCCACTGTACCGCTGTGTATACTCCAGGACTGATACATTGTACCCCACTGTACTGCTCTGTGTACTCCAGGACTGATACATTGTACCCCACTGTACTGCTCTGTGTACTCCAGGACTGCTACATTGTACCCCACTGTACTGCTGTGTGTACTCCAGGACTGCTACATTGTACCCCACTGTACTGCTGTGTGTACTCCAGGACTGATACATTGTACCCCACTGTACTGCTGTGTGTACTCCAGGACTGCTACATTGTACCCCACTGTACTGCTGTGTATACTCCAGGACTGCTACATTGTACCCCACTGTACTGCTGTGTGTACTCCAGGACTGATACATTGTACCCCACTGTACTGCTGTGTGTACTCCAGGACTGCTACATTGTACCCCACTGTACTGCTGTGTGTACTCCAGGACTGATACATTGTACTCCACTGTACCGCTGTGTATACTCCAGGACTGATACATTGTACCCCACTGTACTGCTGTGTGTACTCCAGGACTGATACATTGTACCCCACTGTACTGCTGTGTGTACTCCAGGACTGATACATTGTACCCCACTGTACCGCTGTGTGTACTCCAGGACTGATACATTGTACCCCACTGTACCGCTGTGTGTACTCCAGGACTGATACATTGTACCGCTGTGTATACTCCAGGACTGATACATTGTACCCCACTGTACCGCTGTGTATACTCCAGGACTGATACATTGTACCCCACTGTACTGCTGTGTATACTCCAGGACTGATATATTGTACCCCACTGTACTGCTGTGTATACTCCAGGACTGATACATTGTACCCCACTGTACTGCTGTGTATACTCCAGGACTGATATATTGTACCCCACTGTACTGCTGTGTATACTCCAGGACTGATACATTGTACCCCACTGTACTGCTGTGTGTACTCCAGGACTGATACATTGTACCCCACTGTACTGCTGTGTGTACTCCAGGACTGATACATTGTACCCCACTGTACTGCTGTGTGTACTCCAGGACTGATACATTGTACCCCACTGTACTGCTGTGTGTACTCCAGGACTGATACATTGTACCCCACTGTACCGCTGTGTGTACTCCAGGACTGATACATTGTATCCCACTGTACTGCTGTGTATACTCCAGGACTGATACATTGTACCGCTGTGTATACTCCAGGACTGATACATTGTATCCCACTGTACTGCTGTGTATACTCCAGGACTGCTACATTGTACCCCACTGTACTGCTGTGTATACTCCAGGACTGATACATTGTATCCCACTGTACTGCTGTGTATACTCCAGGACTGCTACATTGTACCCCACTGTACTGCTGTGTATACTCCAGGACTGCTACATTGTACCCCACTGTACTGCTGTGTGTACTCCAGGACTGCTACATTGTACCCCACTGTACTGCTGTGTGTACTCCAGGACTGGTACATTGTACCCCACTGTACTGCTGTGTGTACTCCAGGACTGGTACATTGCACTCCACTGTACTGCTGTGTGTACTCCAGGACTGGTACATTGTACCGCACTGTACTGCTGTGTGTACTCCAGGACTGATACATTGTACCCCACTGTACTGCTGTGTGTACTCCAGGACTGATACATTGTACCCCACTGTACTGCTCTGTGTACTCCAGGACTGATACATTGTACCGCACTGTACTGCTCTGTGTACTCCAGGACTGATACATTGTACCTCACTGTACAGCTTTGTGTACTCCAGGACTGATACATTGTACCCCACTGTACTGCTGTGTGTACTCCAGGACTGATGCATTGTACCCCACTGTACTGCTGTGTGTACTCCAGGACTGATAAATTGTACCGCTGTGTGTACTCCAGGACTGATACATTGTACCCCACTGTACCGCTGTGTATACTCCAGGACTGATACATTGTATCCCACTGTACTGCTGTATATACTCCAGGACTGCTACATTGTACCCCACTGTACTGCTGTGTGTACTCCAGGACTGCTACATTGTACCCCACTGTACTGCTGTGTGTACTCCAGGACTGCTACATTGTACCCCACTGTACTGCTGTGTGTACTCCAGGACTGGTACATTGTACCCCACTGTACTGCTGTGTGTACTCCAGGACTGCTACATTGTACCCCACTGTACTGCTGTGTGTACTCCAGGACTGATACATTGTACCGCACTATACTGCTGTGTGTACTCCAGGACTGATACATTGTACCGCACTGTACAGCTGTGTGTACTCCAGGACTGATACATTGTACCCCACTGTACTGCTGTGTGTACTCCAGGACTGATGCATTGTACCCCACTGTACTGCTCTGTGTACTCCAGGACTGATACATTGTACCGCACTGTACCGCTGTGTGTACTCCAGGACTGATACATTGTACCGCTGTGTATACTCCAGGACTGATGCATTGTACCCCACTGTACTGCTGTGTGTACTCCAGGACTGATACATTGTACCGCTGTGTATACTCCAGGACTGATGCATTATACCGCACTGTACTGCTGTGTGTACTCCAGGACTGATATATTGTACCCCACTGTACTGCTGTGTGTACTCCAGGACTGCTACATTGTACCCCACTGTACTGCTGTGTGTACTCCAGGACTGATACATTGTACCGCTGTGTATACTCCAGGACTGATACATTGTACCGCTGTGTATACTCCAGGACTGATACATTGTACCGCTGTGTATACTCCAGGACTGATACATTGTACCCCACTGTACCGCTGTGTGTACTCCAGGACTGCTACATTGTACCCCACTGTACCGCTGTGTGTACTCCAGGACTGATACATTGTACCCCACTGTACAGCTGTGTGTACTCCAGGACTGATACATTGTACCCCACTGTACTGCTGTGTGTACTCCAGGACTGATACATTGTACCCCACTGTACTGCTGTGTATACTCCAGGACTGATACATTGTACCGCACTGTACCGCTGTGTGTACTCCAGGACTGTTACATTGTACCGCACTGTACCGCTGTGTGTACTCCAGGACTGATGCATTATACCGCACTGTACTGCTGTGTGTACTCCAGGACTGATATATTGTACCCCACTGTACTGCTGTGTGTACTCCAGGACTGCTACATTGTACCCCACTGTACTGCTGTGTGTACTCCAGGACTGATACATTGTACCCCACTGTACTGCTGTGTGTACTCCAGGACTGATACATTGTACCGCACTGTACCGCTGTGTGTACTCCAGGACTGATGCATTATACCGCACTGTACTGCTGTGTGTACTCCAGGACTGATATATTGTACCCCACTGTACTGCTGTGTGTACTCCAGGACTGATACATTGTACCCCACTGTACTGCTGTGTGTACTCCAGGACTGATACATTGTACCGCACTGTACTGCTGTGTGTACTCCAGGACTGATGCATTATACCGCACTGTACTGCTGTGTGTACTCCAGGACTGATATATTGTACCCCACTGTACTGCTGTGTGTACTCCAGGACTGCTACATTGTACCCCACTGTACTGCTGTGTGTACTCCAGGACTGATACATTGTACCCCACTGTACTGCTGTGTGTACTCCAGGACTGCTACATTGTACCCCACTGTACTGCTGTGTGTACTCCAGGACTGATACATTGTACCCCATTGTACCGCTGTGTGTACTCCAGGACTGATACATTGTACCCCTCTGTACTGCTGTGTGTACTCCGGGACTGATGCATTGTACCGCACTGTACTGCTGTGTGTACTCCAGGACTGATACATTGTACCCCTCTGTACTGCTGTGTGTACTCCAGGACTGATGGAGTACATGGATTGTACCGCACTGTACTGCTGTGTGTACTCCAGGACTGATACATTGTACTCCGCTGTACTGCTGTGTGTACTCCAGGACTGATACTTTGTGCCTCACTGTATTGCTGTGTACTCCAGTATTGATACATTGTACTGCTGTGTAGAATCCTAAAATATTAGAGTTGGAAGGGACCTCCTGAGTCATCTGGTCCAACCCCCTGCTCAATGCAGGATTCACTAAACCATCTTAGACAGATGTCTGTCCAGCCTCTGGTTGAAGACTTCCATTGAAGGAGAACTCACCACCTCTCATGGCAGCCTGCTCCAGTCATTGATCACCTTCAATGTCAATAAGTTTTTTTCTAATATCTAATCTGTATCTTCTCTCTTTCAGTTTAATTCTATTGTTTCTCCAGTTTCCATCTGCAAATTAGAATAAGGATGATCCCTCTACATTGTGACAGCCCTTGAGAGTTTTATAGACAGCTATTAAGTTTCCTCTTAGCCTTCTTTTTTGCAAGCTAAACATTCCCAGATCCTGCCTCGTAGGACATACTTTGCAGTCCGCTCACCATCCTGGTCACTCTTCTCTGAACTTCCTCCAGTTTTTCAATGTCTTTTTTTTTAAATGTGGTGCCCAGAACTGGACACTGTATTCCAGATGAGGCCTGACCAAGGAGGAGTAGAGGGGGATAGTTACTTCACGTGATCTAGAGTCTATGCTTCTCTTAATACTTCCTAGAACTGTGTTTGCCTTTTTTTGCTGCTGCATCGCACTGTTGACTCGTGTGCAGTCTGTGATCTATTAGTATACCCAAGTCTTTTTCACACATTCTGTTGCTTAGTTCTATTCCTCCTATTCTGTAGATGTCATTTTTGTTTTTCTTGCCCAGATGTAGAATCTTGCATTTCTCCCTGTTAAATACCATTCTATTACTCACTGCCCATTGTTCAAGCTTCTCTAGATCCTTCTGAATCTTTCTGTGTACTCTAGAAGATATACATTGTACCGCACTGTACTGCTGTGAGTAGAGTCAGGATGTGTCCCTTGTGTTCAGCACTGATACATTTTATCTTGTATGTTCTGTAGAGATACTCTTATGTTGTCTTCCTCGTCTGTCAGGGCAGTGCGTGGCGTGATGAACTTCGGGGATCAATGTCTTGTGCCTTTTCTGCTTGAGGGTCAAGCTGATAAAATATTGTCATACATATGGGGGTACGAGGATCCAAGTTTGGGAGCTTTCTTGGAAGTCTGGATGGCATCTTCATTGATCTATATTAAGCAGTGACTGTGGCGGGGGATCCAGGCCCTGGCAGGGCAGACTGTCCCCTCTTTGCTCCAGCAAATTTGGAATAGCTGAGAGCGGGGGCTTCCTAAGTCTCAGGACGCTGCACTGTTATCAGGTCTTTTCATATATTTTGTATTCTTTTTCTTATACTTATTGAATAGAATGTGCAGGGAAATCCTGCAGTTTTTTTCCTATGTAAAGATTTGGAGCCCGGGTCATCATTAGATTTGTGCCTTTTTTTGGTGTATTTCTCCTGTGTTTGATTTGTATTAATGATCGGTAATTGTTTGTGGATTTATTTCTATTTGGGGATGATCTCTGATAGATTGTATTTGATACTTTTAGTATAATCACATATTGGGGTTTATATTATCTGATCATCATCCTTAAATAAAAGTTATGCTCTTGAATCAAAAGACATGGTGCATAATTTACATCTGGTGCCTGTCACCTTCAGCTATCCGCAAACTCTAGATTGTCCACAGATTGCAGACCCATAGCCTACACTGCAGCCTGAATATATTGTATGTATCCACAGGATATTCAGGACTGAGCCTGAGCTTCACAGCCATCATATTTCTTTTATTGCACCATATGTTTGCTTTGCACTTGTGCACCACTGGCAACAGCTGTGTTTGAAATACTGTAGGAGAGTCCAGAATGTTACATCTGCTTTTCTTTACATCTAGAATGATACATTTTACCTGTGTGGATATTTAGTAACAAACAGAATAAGAGAGTTAAGCTGCAGATGTGCTGAGCTCACAGAGGATTGTCTGGACTGGATACCTTGTAATGTATGACCAAGAATCTTTGTCCATCGGTCGGCATCATTGGGGTTAATCCCATACCAGTATCTGTATCCCCTGTCCTGCTGATGTTCTGGAACATTCCATGAATTATCAGGACTTTGGCTTCCTGTAGGTCCAGTCTGTGAGGTGACGACCTCACTGTGTCAGGTGTGGTCCAGAGTTACCAGGCTGTTCAGCCAGCGGGCACTGAGTCACGGGTCTTGCTGGTCTTTTTTTTTCTCCTCTCTGTAGCAGCTCAGCTTGGCAAAAATTGATCCTTTAGTTGGCAGCTAAATAAACCCACAAGAATTCAGTGAGTGTGATGGAGAGGTATGAGGCTCACCTCCAAGACAGGGCTATTTGCTCGCTGCTTAGATACATCCAGCAACAAAGTCCATTAGTATATCCTTACTGCCCACGCCATGCCAATATTGTAACGTAAGAACACTTACAGAGAATCTCTAGTCATTTTTGGCTTAACAATTTCCAGCAGATTTTTTTCTTAATATATCTACATAGTGTTCAGGGCTCAGTTTTTCTGATACAAAGCTCCAAAACCCCTGCATAGATGTAAGTGATAAAATTCTGCTGCCAAAATCCACCACTAGGGGCAGCTCACAGCTTAATGTGCTTAGAGCTTCTTCACACCTCCTAGTGGTGACTCTAATCAGTGCATTGAACCTTTTGTTTTTATTTACCCCATCCATTACTTATGTTCACATGTTGCGTTTTTGCTTTTTATTTTTTTGCTGCATTTTTTTAATGCAAATTTTAAGCTGTGTTTTACTGTACCAGCAAAAGCTATGAGATTTCTGAGTAATCTTATACACACCTCTAATATTTTTTTCTGAATGATATGGAAAACTGCTGCGCTTTTGCAAACTGCAGCATGTCACTTCAGCATTTTTGCAGCATTTTTTTCATCCATAGAAAGTAATGGGCAAGTGCAAAGATGCAGGTATCAGGTTTTGCTGCATTTTTGGTGTAAAATCTTGAAGTAAGTTCCATCATGATTTTTTTTTTTTTTTTTTTTGTGGGGTACTAAACTTTATCAGTATGCACAAGAGACAACAAATAGGAAGCAAAAAAAAAAGCAGCAAAACCTGCTTTTTGGAAGCAGCTTCTTTAGGGTATGTGTCCACGTTCCGTTTTACATCCAGAATAGCAGCGGATTGAACGCTGCGTGGAGTCGCAGCGTTCAATCCGCAGCGTCCAGATGTTACAGCATAGTGGAGGGGATTTTATGAAATCCCGTCTCCACTATGCGTGGTAACACGCACCCGGCGGCCCTGCGATAACGGACATGTGGCGCGTCTTTTTAGATCGCAGCATGTCCGTTTACCTTGCGGCGACGCTGCGCCGCCGCAAGGTAAATCACAGGGCCCTATGTATGGGGTGCGATGATGCCGGATGTGTGCAATGAACACATCCGGCATCATCGCGTCTCCAGAAGGGGGCGGAGCAAGTTTGCCGCTCCGTCCAAAACCGCCGGCCATCCTGAAAGTAGACACATACCCTAACTGTCAAGAGAGGAGGTTTTGCCCGTGGAAAAAAACGCAGCAAAAATGCAATGTGTGAACATACCCTAACAGTGCAGCTTTAATTTGTTACATATGGAAGTGGCTCTCTTATCTTGCACTCTATGCTTCTCTTAAAACATCCTAGAACTGTATTTTCCTTTTTTGCTGCTGCATCACACTGTTGACTCATGTGCAGTCTGTGATCTATTAGTATACCCAAGTCTTTTTCAGATGTGCTGTTGCTTAGTTCTATTCCTTTGATTCTGTAGATGTAATTTTCTTGCCCAGATGTAGAGTCTTGGATTTCTCCCTGTTAGAATGGTATTTAATAGTCGCTGCTCATTGTTCAAGCTTCTCTAGATCCTTCTCTGTCTGTGCTCTCTATCCCTCCTAGCTTTGCATTGTCTGCAAATCTGATCAGTTTGCCTTCAGTTCACTTATCTAGATCATTTATAAAAATGTTGAACAACACTGTGGACAGGACAGAGTGTTGTGGTACTCCACTTGAAACACTCTTCCAATTGGGTGTGCAAACATTTATTACCAATCTTTGAGTGCAATCACTGAGCCAGTTATGAATCCACCTACCTGTAGCCTTGTCAATCTCATACCTAGTCATTTTTACATAGTATGAGATACTTTATCAAATACTTTGCTTTAGTTGAGATATACTATATCTACCGCATTTCCCTAATCCACCCAGTCAGTGATTCCATTATAGAAGGAAATTTCTGGCTCTGGTTTATTGCTGTATTCTTATCCCAGTACTTATTCTTATCCCAGTACTTACATGTTTAATGAAAATTGTTCTGAAATAGAAGTAAGGATCATAATTTCCTGGCTCTAACCAAGAGCTATGCCCCCTCTCCCCACCCAATGTGAGGGCGGAGTGACTGGGCCCCCCTCCTTCCCAAGAGGAGCCATGTGCCACCCAAGTGTCAGGAAGGGGTGGCTGCCCCCCCCCCCCCAGAAGCCTTACCCCTTTTACACGCGCGAAGGATTGGCGGCCGGGGGCCTCCCCCGTCCAACGCGCGAAGGATTGGCGGCCGGGGGCCTCCCCCGACCAACGCGCGAAGGATTGGCGGCCGGGGGCCTCCCCCGACCAACGCGCGAAGGATTGGCGGCCGGGGGCCTCCCCCGACCAACGCGCGAAGGATTGGCGGCCGGGGGCCTCCCCCGACCAACGCGCGAAGGATTGGCGGCCGGGGGCCTCCCCCGACCAACGCGCGAAGGATTGGCGGCCGGGGGCCTCCCCCGACCAACGCGCGAAGGATTGGCGGCCGGGGGCCTCCCCCGACCAACGCGCGAAGGATTGGCGGCCGGGGGCCTCCCCCGACCAACGCGCGAAGGATTGGCGGCCGGGGGCCTCCCCCGACCAACGCGCGAAGGATTGGCGGCCGGGGGCCTCCCCCGACCAACGCGCGAAGGATTGGCGGCCGGGGGCCTCCCCCGACCAACGCGCGAAGGATTGGCGGCCGGGGGCCTCCCCCGACCAACGCGCGAAGGATTGGCGGCCGGGGGCCTCCCCCGACCAACGCGCGAAGGATTGGCGGCCGGGGGCCTCCCCCGACCAACGCGCGAAGGATTGGCGGCCGGGGGCCTCCCCCGACCAACGCGCGAAGGATTGGCGGCCGGGGGCCTCCCCCGACCAACGCGCGAAGGATTGGCGGCCGGGGGCCTCCCCCGACCAACGCGCGAAGGATTGGCGGCCGGGTGTGGCCTCCCTCCCCCCATCCCGTGAGGAGCTGTGCCTCGCCTGCACATGAAGGGGCGCCCCTCGAGGAGCCATTCCTCACCTTCGCGGGTTCTAAAGCGCTGCGTTCTAATCACACAAGTAAAACCGCATGTGTTCACTGAACAATGCAGATTTATCGCATCCAATACATTTATACTGTCTAGTGCCTTCACAACAGAGATTGATATGCCGCGGCTCATTAACGGCACCACAGGTGAGTTTACGCTGCGTCAAATAGAAGCACAGTGCGCATGGGATTTCTATAAACTCCATCCACTCTGGTTGTACTGTACAACCAAGCTTTTTGAAATCAGCACAAGTGTGCTGCTTCCAAATCTCTGCTATTCCTTGTTGTGGGCACGTACACTAATTCAAGGTGTAATTCAGGATCCCTACAGGATCAGTAATGTATGTGAACATAATATTGAGTGCAGCTCTGTAGTGTAATACAGGAGGTAACTCAGGATCAGTACAGAATCATTAATGTAATGTATGTACACAATGACTGCACCAGCAGAATAGTGAGTGCAGCTCTGGAGTATAATACAGGATGTAACTCAGGATCAGTAATGTAATGTATGTACACAGTGACTGCACCAGCAGAATGGCAGGCATGGTACTAACTAAGGAACGTGCCTCTGACTGTGGAGCTCATAGGGGAAAGTTAGAAGGAAAACTGTTCAGTGCCCAATTCCCCCCTCCCACTGCTCCCCAGGTGATGCAGTAATTGGGACGCCCGGCTGATCAACAGGAGGAAAGAGGAAGGGGCGTTTGGCCACACCCACAAGGGTTAAATTCAGGTACCCAGGGTCAGTGCCTTCCTCTTTCTCCCTGGCTGACCCCTGGAAGCTTAAATACCCGGGAACCGCAAAGAGCTTAAACAACATGTCTTCTGCATCTCCGCCTTTACTCACTCTTTTGCGCAATACTATGCCTAAAACACAACATCTGGTGTCGTGCCAGATTAACGTCGGTTGTGGATGATAAGCTTGTTTACTCCCTGTTATCTTCTAATTGGCATGCCTTCAAAGTCCTTCTCCCTAATGCGCAACCATCGGGCATACAGTCCTGCATCCCTTTGGGACACTGTGGCCAATCATTGATGCAATTAATCTGCTCTTCAGTTACATCGGCTACCTGGCAAGTTTATGGTAAAGCGTGGGAAGAGTGGTGCTCATTAATTCAAGGTAGACCAGTCGATACGTGTGATTGGGCGAGATGTGAGGTGTCGGTAGTACTCTTGAATCTGTCGGGTACATCGGCGCAGCGTTATCTATCGGGAATAGCCTTTTTCTTCCAGCTAATGGGTTGGGTGGATGTAACTAAATATTTTTTCATCAAACAAGCCGTTAAAGGCTGGAAAAGGCTTCAACCTAGTCAGGAATGTCGTCACCCCATTTCTTTAAGTCTATTGCACGATATTATCGCAATTTCTCTATCAGTGTGCAAGTCCCAATACGAGTCAATCCTAGTGTCTGCAGCGTTCCCATCGCCTTTTTCGGGGCACTTCGCATTAGCGAACTGGTGCCGTGGTCAAAAACAGCATCGGAAGGCGGTTTAATCAGCGAAGACCTCGTCATATGCAGCGATGCTCTGCGCATTAGAGTGCGGAAATCCAAATGCGACCCCACCGGTAGAGGGATGTGGGTCCTCGTGAATTCATCAGATGGCCCTGTATGCCCACTAAAACTAGTCAGACGCTATACGGTAATAAGACACGCACGCAAATTCTTTCTCTCACATACGGACGTGTCCCTTGTAACTAAATATCAGTTTCACGCAATTTTTAAACAGTGCTTAGAAGCGGTCAGCGTCAATCCAAAGGATTACGGGACACATTCCTTCCAAATAGGGGCTGCCACCGAAGCAGCTAGAGCTGGTGTATTGGAGGTGGAAGTGAATGGGTCGCTGGAAATCCGCATGCTTCACCAGGTATATAAGACCTGATTTGCTCAATTAACACACCTTGTCTCTTTCAGGCGTCTGTAAGCCTGTAGTTTGGGTAGTTGGACACTCATATGTCTACTGGGCGAGAAAAAGGGACGAACTTCGGCCGGGCGGATTAAATTTAGGCATCCCGAGCCTGGAGTTCAACTGGAGAAGGTATCAGAGGGCTCCAATGGCAAAAGATCTTCCCGGACATAGTCAACGTCGCTAAGAGGGCCAAAGGGCCGGTGATATTAGTGTTACGTACCGGCGGCAAGGATCTGTGGTAAATGAAAATGTGTTGAGCTTGGTACAGTGATGATAACAGACATTGAGCATTTTTCCTGTCTTTTACCGGATATGGTATTGATGAGGTCGGAGGTAGTGCCACGAGCTGTCTGGCATGGAGCAAAGGATGCAAATGCCATAGCGAGATCAAGAAGAAAGGTCAACACGAGAATGGCGAAGTATGTAAAGGGAAAATATGGCATCGTGGTTCGCCACCACCAGCTGGAAGGAGATAACTCAGCACTATTGAGACCCGATGGTGTTCATCTTACGGACATTGGGCTCGACATATTTTTTTCAGGCTTGCAGGATGGAGTTGAACAGTCTTTAATGTTGATGGGTGGGGGGTCAGAGTCCTGTGTAGGTCATACACATGATCCTCCGTGGATAAAGTGTAGAGAGGGGCAAAGATTTGTAACCGCTCATTGGCTTGCTCGCCTGTCTGTCGCAGACAGAGCCTTCAGCGATGAGCCCATTGAGAAATGTAATTGCCTCTCTCTGCTTGCCAAATTAATAAACTGTGACCGACCTGTTCAACCCATCCTGCCTGTCTGTGTTTTCATTATGGGACTGGTGGGAGGGGGGAAGGCACTGTTTACGACACGGGTCTCTGCAGTCTACTGAGTGCAGCTCTGGAGTATAATGCAGGGGGTAACTAAGAATCAGTGCAGGATCAGTAATGTATGTACACAGTGACTGCACCAGCAGAATAGTGAGTGCAGCTCTGGAGTATAATACAGGAGGTAACTCAGGATCAGTAATGTAATAATAATATAATAATAATAATAATTTTTATTTATATAGCGCCAACATATTCCGCAGCGCTTTACAACTTATAGAGGGGACTTGTACAGACAATAGACATTACAGCATAACAGAAATCACAGTTCAAAATAGATACCAGGAGGAATGAGGGCCCTGCTCGCAAGCTTACAAACTATGAGGAAAAGGGGAGACACGAGAGGTGGATGGTAACAATTGCTTTAGTTATTTGGACCAGCCATAGTGTAAGGCTCGGGTGTTCATGTAAAGCTGCATGAACCAGTTAACAGCCTAAGTATGTAGCAGTACAGACACAGAGGCTATTAACTGCATAAAGTGTATGAGAACACAATGCAAGGAACCTGATTATGTGTTTTGTTTTTTTTTCTATTTTTAATAGGCCACACAGGGATAGTTAGGTTAATGCGTTGAGGCGGTAGGCCAGTCTGAACAAATGCGTTTTTAGGGCACGCTTAAAACTGTGAGGATTGGGGATTAATCGTATTAACCTAGGTAGTGCATTCCAAAGAATCGGCGCAGCACGTGTAAAGTCTTGGAGACGGGAGTGGGAGGTTCTGATTATTGAGGATGCTAACCTGAGGTCATTAGCGGAGCGGATGGCACGGGTAGGGTGGTAGACTGAAATCATAGAGGAGATGTAGGGTGGTGCTGAGCCATGGAGTGCTTTGTGGATGAGGGTAGTAGTTTTGTACTGGATTCTGGAGTGGATGGGTAGCCAGTGTACTGACTGGCACAAGGTAGAGGCATCGGTGTAACGGTTGGTGAGGAATATGATCCTGGCAGCAGCATTCAGGACAGATTGGAATGGGGAGAGTTTGGTAAGAGGGAGGCCGATTAGTAGAGAGTTACAATAGTCCAGACGGGAATGAATAAGAGAAACAGTAAGAGTTTTTGCAGAGTCGAAAGTAAGAAAAGGGCGAATTCTAGAAATGTTTTTGAGATGCAGATAAGAAGAGCGAGCCAGTGATCGGATGTGGGGGGTGAATGAAAGCTCGGGGTGAATGAAAGCTCGGAGTCAAGGATGACCCCAAGGCAGCGGGCATGTTGCTTTGGAGTAATAGTAGAACCGCACACGGAGATGGCAATGTCAGGCAAAGGTAGGTTAGTAGAGGGAGAGAACACGAGGAGTTCAGTTTTTGACAGGTTCAGTTTCAGATAGAGGGAGGACATGATGTTAGAGACAGCGATAAGACAGTCACTGGTGTTTTCGAAGAAGGTCGGAGTGAAAGCAGGAGAAGAGGTGTATAATTGGGTGTCATTAGCATAGAGATGGTACTGGAACCCAAATGTAATGTATGTACACAGTGACTGCACCAGCAGAATAGTGAGTTCAGCTCTGGAGTATAATACAGGAGGTAACTCAGGATCAGTAATGTAATGTATGTACACAGTGACTGCACCAGCAGAATAGTGAGTGCAGAAATGGGGTATAATACAGGATGTAACTCAGGATCAGTAATGTAATATATGTACACAGTGACTGCAACAGCAGAATAGTGAGTGCAGCTCTGGAGTATAATACAGGAGGTAACTCAGGATCAGTACAGGATCAGTAATGTAATATATGTACACAGTGACTGCACCAGCAGAATAGTGAGTGCAGCTATGGGGTATAATACAGGATGTAATTCAGGGTCAGTACAGGATCAGTAATGTAATATATGTATACAGTGACTGCACCAGCAGAATAGTGAGTGCAGCTTTGGGGTATAATACAGGATGTAAATCAGGATCGGTAATGTATGTCCACAGTGACTGCACCAGCAGAATAGTGAGTGCAGCTTTGGGGTATAATACGGGATGTAACTCAGGATCAGTAATGTACAGTCATGGCCAAAAGTATTCACACCCCTGCAATTCTGTCAGATAATACTCAGTTTCTTCCTGAAAATGGTTGCAAACACAAATTCTTTGGTATTATTATCTTCATTTAATTTCTTAAATGAAAAAACACAAAAAGAATTGTCCTAAAGCCAAATTGGATATAATTCCACACCAAACATAAAGGGGTGGACAAAAGTATTGGCACTGTTCGAAAAATCATGTGATGCTTCTCTGATTTGTGTAATTAACAGCACCTGTAACTTACCTGTGGCACCTAACAGGTGTTGGCAATAACTAAATCACACTTGCAGCCAGTTGACATGGATTAAAGTTGACTCAGCCTCTGTCCTGTGTCCTTGTGTGTACCACATTGAGCATGGAGAAAAGAAAGAAGACCAAAGAACTGTCTGAGGACTTGAGAAACCAAATTGTGAGGAAGCATCAGCAATCTCAAGGCTACAAGTCCATCTCCAAAGACCTGAATGTTCCTGTGTCTACCGTGCACAGTGTCATCAAGAAGTTTAAAGCCCATGGCACTGTGGCTAACCTCCCTAGATGTGGACAGAAAAGAAAAATTGACAAGAGATTTCAACGCAAGATTGTGCGGATGTCGGATAAAGAACCTTGACTAACATCAAACCCCTTTTGAAAAAGCAAATTGCGAAACGTGCGTCAAGGGGCGGTGAGTGGAGCGGGGTGAGACATCTGGATTTTGATGGGTAAGCTGCTATTGTTAGTATGAGCTATTTAGCCTAAACTGCACTGTGACACTTTAACTATAGATATAGGTCGGCACTATTGCACTTTCTCTTATGCAATTCACGATGTTTTGAATAACTGCTATGCAAGTGCCCGTTTACCACGGACTCTATATCAGCAATCCCCATGATGTTATATGTTCTCTACCTGCTCCACCATTGTCATCTGGTTCCTCCTTTCACCTATCTTGTAACAGATGTATTTATATTATTGTCTCATTTGAGTGTTACTACTTTGATAAATAAAAATTACATATTTTAAAGTAAAATGTGTTTTGGGATCTATATACTCCGTTCTCTGGTTTTCTATGCTTTGGGGAGTATCCTATACTGTCTCACATGTGTAGACAGAAATACTGGGAGAGACATAACAAATTTGTGCTCTCGGCCACAAATAGACGTTATTAATTTTTGTGAGTTTTGTGTTGAAGTTGAGAATAACATCCAAACAAGTTCAAGCTGCCCTGCAGTCCGAGGGTACAACAGTGTCAACCCGTACTATCCTTCGGCGTCTGAATGAAAAGGGACTGTATGGTAGGAGACCCAGGAAGACCCCACTTCTTACCCCGAGACATAAAAAAGCCAGGCTGGAGTTTGCCAAAACCTACCTGAAAAAGCCTAAAATGTTTTGTAAGAATGTTCTCTGGTCAGATGAGACAAAAGTAGAGCTTTTTGGGCAAAGGCATCAACATAGAGTTTACAGGAGAAAAAAGAGGCATTCAAAGAAAAGAACACGGTCCCTACAGTCAAACATGGCGGAGGTTCCCTGATGTTTTGGGGTTGCTTTGCTGCCTCTGGCACTGGACTGCTTGACCGTGTGCATGGCATTATGAAGTCTGAAGACTACCATCAAATTTTGCAGCATAATGTAGGACCCAGTGTGAGAAAGCTGGGTCTCCCTCAGAGGTCATGGGTCTTCCAGCAGGACAATAACCCAAAACACACTTCAAAAAGCACTAGAAAATGGTTTGAGGGAAAGCACTGGAGACTTCTAAGGTGGCCAGCAATGAGTCCAGACCTGAATCCCATAGAACACCTGTGGAGAGATCTAAAAATGGCAGTTTGGAGAAGGCACCCTTCAAATATCAGGGACCTGGAGCAGTTTGCCAAAGAAGAATGGTCTAAAATTCCAGCAGAGCATTGTAAGAAACTCATTGATGGTTACCGGAAGCGGTTGGTCGCAGTTATTTTGGCTAAAGGTTGTGCAACCAAGTATTAGGCTGAGGGTGCCAATACTTTTGTCTGGCCCATTTTTGGAGTTTTGTGTGAAATGATCAATGTTTTGCTTTTTGCTTCCTTCATTCTCTTTTGTGTTTTTTCATTTAAGACAAATTAAATGAAGTTAATACCAAAGAATTTGTGATTGCAATCATTTTCAGGAAGAAACGGAGTATTATCTGACAGAATTGCAGGGGTGTGAATACTTTTGGCCATGACTGTATGTACACTGTGACTGCACCAGCAGAATAGTGAGTGCAGCTCTGGAATATAATACAAGATGTAACTCAGGATCAATAATATAATGTATGTATACAGTGACTGCACCAGCAGAATAGTGAGTGCAGCTTTGGGATATAATACAGGATGTAGCTCGGGATCAGTAATGTATGAATGCAGTTCCTCATGGGGTGGCTCTATCTTGTACTATATTAAGGAATTGCTATTTTTGCACTATGTCTTCCGTCATCCTCTTGCACATTAGTTATGCAGATCATACACTTTTTCTCCACCTTTGCTTTTGCTCTCGGTCACAGCCCTGATACCAGTGGTGACTCATGTCTGACTATTAATATTACTCTCATCTGTTATCTGCCCGTTATGTAAGTACAGAATGTAAATCTATAGGGTGTGAGAACAGCGGTAATGATATTACTGGGACGTCGCTGATAATTCACCTCCTGGAATGTGGATATTAAGATGATATTGTAGCCGCTTCTCTGGACTGGATGTCTACAAAAATGTTAAAGACTAAAACTCAACATTTTACCTGGAGCCGCACAGACTCTGCAACCTCTGCCATCACCTGATGCTTCCACCAAGCGACTACAGATGTGTTACATATTTTTTTTTTTAATAGACTTGATAAAAAAATATCTTTTACTGTTTTGTGTATTCAGCTCCTTTGCAGACTTGGCAAGAAGGGATTATATGCAATCATTGACCATATCACATATAACAGTTTTATATACACAGGCAGTGATACGAATGACCTTTTCAAAAGTTTTGTAGAATTCTGTTGACATTCTGTCTCTGCCCCTACTTGCCATTGCTGCTCCTGTCCCTTCTCACCAGTTCTGCTCCTGTCTCTGCCCCTTCTCGCCGATGCTGCACGGTCTCTGTCCTTTTTTCCTTGTGCTGCTCCGAATTCTCTCCCTTTTCTCCCTTGCATCTCCGGTCTCTGTCCCTTTTCTCCTGTGCTGCTCAGGTCTCTGTCAGTTTTCCCCTGTGCTGCTTCTGTCTCTCACCCTTTTCCCCTGTGCTTCTCTGGTTTCTGTCCCTTTTACCCTGTGCTGCTCTGGTCTCTCTCCCTTTTCCCTTGTGCTTCTCCAGTCTCTCTCCATTTTCCCCTGTGCTGCTTCTGTCTCTGTCCTTTTTCCCCCTTTGCTGCTCCGGTCTCTGTCCCTTTTCCCCTTTGCTGCTCCGGTCTTTGTCCATTTTCCCCTGTGCTGCTTCTGTCTCTGTTCATTTTCCCCTGTGCTGCTTCTGTCTCTGTACTTTTTCCCCTGTGCTGCTACTTTCTTCCGTTCTCTTTCCCTTTTCCCCTGTGCTGCTTCGGACTCTGTTCCCTTTCCCCTGTGCTGCTTCTGTCTCTGTCCCTTTTTCTCCTCTACTGCTACGGTCTTCCGTTCCCTGTCCCTTTTCTGCTTCGATCTCTGTCCCTTTTCCCCTGTGCTTCTCCAGTCTCTGTCCCTTTTCCCCTGTGCTGCTCTGGTGTCTGTCCCTGTTCCCCTGTGCTGCTCTGGTCTCTGTCCCTGTTCCCCTGTGCTGCTCCGGTCTCTCCCTTTTCTCCTGTGCTGCTCCGGTCTCTGCCCCCTTTCCCCTGTGCTGCTCCTGTCTCTGTTCTTTTTCCCCTGTACTGCTCCTGTCTTCCGTTCTCTGTCCCTTTTCCCCTGTGCTGCTTCTGTGTCTGTCCCTTTTCCCCTGTGCTGCTCCTGTCTCTGTCCTTTTTCCCCTGTGCTGCTCTGGTCTTCCGTTCTCTGTCCCTTTTCCCCTGTGCTGCTTCTGTCTCTGTCCATTTTCCCCTGTGCTGCTCTGGTGTCTGTCCCTGTTCCCCTGTGCTTCTCCAGTCTCTCTCCCTTTTCTCTTGTGCTGCTCCAGTCTCTGCCCCTTTTCCCCTGTGCTGCTTCGGTCTCTGTCCCTTTTCCCCTGTGCTGCTCCTGTCTCTGTCCTTTTTCCCCTGTGCTGCTCTGGTCTTCCGTTCTCTGTCCCTTTTCCCCTGTGCTGCTTCTGTCTCTGTCCATTTTCCCTGTGCTGCTCTGGTGTCTGTCCCTGTTCCCCTGTGCTTCTCCAGTCTCTCTCCCTTTTCTCTTGTGCTGCTCCAGTCTCAGTCCCTTTTCCCCTGTGCTGCCCCGGTCCTCTGTTCTCTGTCCTTTTTCCCCTGTGCTTCTCCGGTCTATGTCTCTTTTGCCCTGTGCTGCTCTGGTCTCTGTCTCTTTTGCCTGGTGCTGCTCCGGCTTCTGTCCATTTTCCCCTGTGCTGCTTCGGTCTCTCTCCCTTTTCCCCTATGCTTCTCTGGTCTCTGTCCCTTTTCCCCTGTGCTTCTCCGGTCTCTGTCCCTTTTCCCCTGTGCTGCTACGGTCATCCGTTCTCTATTCCTTTTCCCCTGTGCTGCTTCGGTCTCTGTTCCTTTTCCCCTGTGCTGCTTCTCTCTCTGTCCCTTTTTCTCCTGTGCTGCTCTGGTCTTCCGTTCTCTGTCCCTTTTCTGCGTCGGTCTCTGTCCCTTTTCCCCTGTGCTGCTCCGGCCTCTGTTCCTTTTCCCCTGTGCTGCTCCGGCCTCTGTTCCTTTTCCCCTGTGCTGCTTTGGACTCTCTCCCTTTTCCCCTGTGCTTCTCTGGTCTCGGTCCCTTTTCCCCTGTGCTGCTATGGTCATCCGTTCTCTGTCCCTTTTCCTCTGTGCTGCTTCGGCCTCTGTTCCTTTTCCCCTGTGCTGCTTCTGTCTCTGTCCATTTTTCCACTATGCTGCTACGGTCTTCCTTTCTCTGTCCCTTTTCCCCTGTGCTGCTTCGGTCTCTGTTCCTTTTCCCCTGTGCTGCTTCTGTCTCTGTCCCTTTTTTCTCCTGTACTGCTCTGGTCTTCCGTTTTCTGTCCCTTTTCTGCTCCGGTCTCTGTCCCTTTTCCCCTGTGCTGCTCCGGTCTCTGTCCCTTTTCCCCTGTGCTGCTCCTGTCTCTGTCCTTTTTCCCCAGTGCTGCTCCGGTCTTCCGTTCTCTGTCCCTTTTCTCCTGTGCTGCTTCGGTCTCTGTCCCTTTTCCCCTGTGCTGCTCCTTTCTCTGTCCTTTTTCCCCAGTGCTGCTCCGGTTTTCCGTTCTCTGTCCCTTTTCCCCTGTGCTGCTTCGGTCTCTGTCCCTTTTCCCCTGTGCTGCTCCTGTCTCTGTTCTTTTTCCCTTTGCTGCTCCGGTCTTCCGTTCTCTGTCCCTTTTCCCCTCTCCTGCTTTGGTCTCTGTCCCTTTTCCCCTGTGCTGCTCCTGTCTCTGTTCTTTTTCCCTTTGCTGCTCCGGTGTTCCGTTCTCTGTCCCTTTTCCCCTGTGCTGCTTTGGTCTCTGTCTCTTTTCCCCTGTGCTGCTCCGGTTTTCCGTTCTCTGTCCCTGTTCCCCTGTGCTGCTCTGCTCTCTCTCCCTTTTCTCCTGTGCTGCTTCGGTCTCTGCCCCTTTTCCCCTGCGCTGCTGCTTCGGTCTCTGCCCCTTTTCCCCTGTGCTGCTCCTGTCTCTGTTCTTTTTCCCCTGTACTGCTCCGGTTTTCCGTTCTCTGTCCCTGTTCCCCTGTGCTGCTCTGCTCTCTCTCCCTTTTCTCCTGTGCTGCTTCGGTCTCTGCCCCTTTTCCCCTGTGCTGCTGCTTCGGTCTCTGCCCGTTTTCCCCTGTGCTGCTCCTGTCTCTGTTCTTTTTCCCCTGTACTGCTCCGGTCTTCCGTTCTCTGTCCCTTTTCCCCTGTGCTTCTTCGGTTTCTGTCCTTTTTCCCCTGTGCTGCTCCGGTTTTCCGTTCTCTGTCCCTTTTCTCCTGTGCTGCTTCGTTCTCTGTCCCTTTTCCCCTGTGCTGCTTCGGTCTCTGTCCCTTTTCCCCTGTGCTGCTTCGGTCTCTGTCCCTATTCCCCTGTGCTGCTTCAGTCTCTGTCCCTTTTCCCCTGTGCTGCTTCGGTCTCTGTCCCTTTTCCCCTGTGCTGCTCCTTTCTCTGTCCTTTTTCCCCAGTGCTGCTCCGGTTTTCCGTTCTCTGTCCTTTTTCTCCTGTGCTGCTTCGGTCTCTGTCCCTTTTCCCCTGTGCTGCTTCGGTCTCTGTCCCTTTTCCCCTGTGATGCTCCTGTCTCTGTTCTTTTTCCCTTTGCTGCTCCGGTTTTCCGTTCTCTGTCCCTTTTCCCCTGTGCTGCTTTGGTCTCTGTCCCTTTTCCCCTGTGCTGCTCCTGTCTCTGTCCTTTTTCCCCTGTGCTGCTCCGGTTTTCCATTCTCTGTCCCTTTTCTCCTGTGCTGCTTAGTTCTCTGTCCCTTTTCCCCTGTGCTGCTTCGGTCTCTGTCCCTTTTCCCCTGTGCTGCTTCGGTATCTGTCCCTTTTCCCCTGTGCTGCTCCTGTCTCTGTCCTTTTTCCCCAGTGCTGCTCCGGTTTTCCTTTCTCTGTCCCTTTTCTCCTGTGCTGCTTCTGTCTCTGTCCCTTTTCCCCTGTGCTGCTCCTGTCTCTGTCCTTTTTCCCCTGTTCTGCTCTGGTCTTCCGTTCTCTGTCCCTTTTCCCCTGTGCTGCTTCTGTCTCTGTCCATTTTCCCCTGTGCTGCTCTGGTGTCTGTCCCTGTTCCCCTGTGCTTCTCCAGTCTCTCTCCCTTTTCTCTTGTGCTGCTCCAGTCTCTGCCCCTTTTCCCCTGTGCTGCTCTGGTCTCAGTCCCTTTTCCCCTGTGCTGCCCCGGTCTTCTGTTCTCTGTCCTTTTTCTCCTGTGCTTCTCCGGTCTATGTCTCTTTTGCCCTGTGCTGCTCTGGTGTCTGTCTCTTTTGCCTGGTGTTGCTTTGGTTTCTGTCCATTTTCCCCTGTGCTGCTTCTGTCTCTGTCCTTTTTCCCCCTTTGCTGCCCCGGTCTCTGTCCCTTTTCCCCTTTGCTGCTCCGGTCTTTGTCCATTTTCCCCTGTGCTGCTTCTGTCTCTGTCCATTTTCCCCTGTGCTGCTCCGGTCTCTCACCCTTTTCCCCTGTGCTGCTTCGGTCTCTCTCCCTTTTCCCCTGCGCTGCTTCTGTCTCTGTACGTTTTCCCCTGTGCTGCTACTTTCTTCCGTTCTCTTTCCCTTTTCCCCTGTGCTGCTTCGGACTCTCTCCCTTTTCCCCTGTGCTGCTTCTGTCTCTGCCCCTTTTCCCCTGTGCTGCTCTGGTCTCAGTCCCTTTTCCCCTGTGCTGCCCCGGTCTTCTGTTCTCTGTCCTTTTTCCCCTGTGCTTCTCCGGTCTATGTCTCTTTTGCCCTGTGCTGCTCTGGTCTCTGTCTCTTTTGCCTGGTGCTGCTTTGATTTCTGTCCATTTTCCCCTGTGCTGCTTTTGTCTCTGTCCTTTTTCACCCTTTGCTGCTCCGGTCTCTGTCCCTTTTCCCCTTTGCTGCTCCGGTCTTTGTCCATTTTCCCCTGTGCTGCTTCTGTCTCTGTTCATTTTCCCCTGTGCTGCTCCGGTCTCTCACCCTTTTCCCCTGTGCTGCTTTGGTCTCTCTCCCTTTTACCCTGTGCTGCTTCGGTCTCTCTCCCTTTTCCCCTGTGCTGCTTCGGTCTCTCTCCCTTTTCCCCTTTTCGGTCTCTGTACTTTTTCCCCTGTGCTGCTACTTCCTTCCGTTCTCTTTCCCTTTTCCCCTGTGCTGCTTCGGACTCTGTTCCCTTCCCCTGTGCTGCTTCTGTCTCTGTCTTTTTTTCTCCTGTGCTGCTACGGTCTTCCGTTCTCTGTCCCTTTTCTGCTTCGATCTCTGTCCCTTTTCCCCTGTGCTTCTCCGGTCTCTGTCCCTTTTCCCCTGTGCTGCTCTGGTGTCTGTCCCTGTTCCCCTGTGCTGCTCTGGTCTCTGTCCCTTTTCTCCTGTGCTGCTCCGGTCTCTGCCCCCTTTCCCCTGTGCTGCTCCTGTCTCTGTTCTTTTTCCCCTGTACTGCTCCTGTCTTCCGTTCTCTGTCTCTTTTCCCCTATGCTGCTTCGTTCTCTGTCCCTTTTCCCCTGTGCTGCTCCTGTCTCTGTCCATTTTCCCCTGTGCTGCTCTGGTGTCTGTCCCTGTTTCCCTGTGCTTCTCCGGTCTCTCTCCCTTTTCTCTTGTGCTGCTCCAGTCTCAGTCCCTTTTCCCCTGTGCTGCCCCGGTCCTCTGTTCTCTGTCCTTTTTCCCCTGTGCTTCTCCGGTCTCTCTCCCTTTTCCCCTATGCTTCTCTGGTCTCTGTCCCTTTTCCCCTGTGCTTCTCTGGTCTCTGTCCCTTTTCGACTGTGCTTCTCCGGTCTCTGTCCCTTTTCCCCTGTGCTGATGGTCATCCGTTCTCTATTCCTTTTCCCCTGTGCTGCTTCGGTCTCTGTTCCTTTTCCCCTGTGCTGCTTCTCTCTCTGTCCCTTTTTCTCCTGTGCTGCTCTGGTCTTCCGTTCTCTGTCCCTTTTCTGCTTCGGTCTCGGTCCCTTTTCCCCTGTGCTGCTCCGGCCTCTGTTCCTTTTCCTCTGTGCTGCTTTGGTCTCTCTCCCTTTTCCCCTGTGCTTCTCTGGTCTCGGTCCCTTTTCCCCTGTGCTGCTCCTGTCTCTGTCATTTTTCCCCTGTGCTGCTATGGTCATCCATTCTCTGTCCCTTTTCCTCTGTGCTGCTTCGGCCTCTCTTCCTTTTCCCCTGTGCTGCTTCTGTCTCTGTCCATTTTTCTACTGTGCTGCTACGGTCTTCCTTTCTCTGTCCCTTTTCCCCTGTGCTGCTTCGGTCTCTGTTCCTTTTCCCCTGTGCTGCTTCTGTCTCTGTCCCTTTTTTCTCCTGTACTGCTCTGGTCTTCCGTTTTCTGTCCCTTTTCTGCTTCGGTCTCTGTCCCTGTTCCCCTGTGCTGCTTTGGTCTCTGTTCCTTTTCCCCTGTGCTGCTCCTGTCTCTGTCCTTTTTCCCCAGTGCTGCTCCGGTTTTCCGTTCTCTGTCCCTTTTCCCCTGTGCTGCTCTGCTCTCTCTCCCTTTTCTCCTGTGCTGCTTCGGTCTCTGCCCCTTTTCCCCTGTGCTGCTGCTTCGGTCTCTGCCCCTTTTCCCCTGTGCTGCTCCTGTCTCTGTTCTTTTTCCCCTGTACTGCTCCGGTCTTTCGTTCTCTGTCCCTTTTCCCCTGTGCTTCTTCGGTTTCTGTCCTTTTTCCCCTGTGCTACTCCGGTTTTCCGTTCTCTGTCCCTTTTCTCCTGTGCTGCTTCGGTCTCTGTCCCTTTTCCCCTTTGCTGCTTCGGTCTCTGTTCCTTTTCCCCTGTGCTGATTCTCTCTCTGTCCCTTTTTCTCCTGTGCTGCTCTGGTCTTCCGTTCTCTGTCCCTTTTCTGCTTCGGTCTCGGTCCCTTTTCCCCTGTGCTGCTCCGGCCTCTGTTCCTTTTCCCCTGTGCTTCTCTGGTCTCGGTCCCTTTTCCCCTGTGCTGCTCCTGTCTCTGTCATTTTTCCCCTGTGCTGCTATGGTCATCCGTTCTCTGTCCCTTTTCCTCTGTGCTGCTTCGGCCTCTGTTCCTTTTCCCCTGTGCTGCTTCTGTCTCTGTCCATTTTTCTACTGTGCTGCTACGGTCTTCCTATCTCTGACCCTTTTCCCCTGTGCTGCTTCGGTCTCTGTTCCTTTTCCCCTGTGCTGCTTCTGTCTCTGTCCCTTTTTTCTCCGGTACTGCTCTGGTCTTCCGTTTTCTGTCCCTTTTCTGCTTCGGTCTCTGTCCCTTTTCCCCTGTGCTGCTCCGGTCTCTGTCCCTTTTCCCCTGTGCTGCTCCTGTCTCTGTTCTTTTTCCCTTTACTGCTCCGGTGTTCCGTTCTCTGTCCCTTTTCCCCTGTGCTGCTTTGGTCTCTGTCCCTTTTCCCCTGTGCTGCTCCTGTCTCTGTCCTTTTTCCCCTGTGCTGCTCCGGTTTTCCGTTCTCTGTCCCTGTTCCCCTGTGCTGCTCTGCTCTCTCTCCCTTTTCTTCTGTGCTGCTTCAGGCTCTGCCCCTTTTCCCCTGTGCTGCTTCGGTCTCTGTTCCTTTTCCCCTGTGCTGCTTCTGTCTCTGTCCCTTTTTTCTCCTGTACTGCTCTGGTCTTCCGTTTTCTGTCCCTTTTCTGCTTCGGTCTCTGTCCCTGTTCCCCTGTGCTGCTTTGGTCTCTGTTCCTTTTCCCCTGTGCTGCTCCTGTCTCTGTCCTTTTTCCCCAGTGCTGCTCCGGTTTTCCGTTCTCTGTCCCTTTTCCCCTGTGCTGCTCTGCTCTCTCTCCCTTTTCTCCTGTGCTGCTTCGGTCTCTGCCCCTTTTCCCCTGTGCTGCTGCTTCGGTCTCTGCCCCTTTTCCCCTGTGCTGCTCCTGTCTCTGTTCTTTTTCCCCTGTACTGCTCCGGTCTTTCGTTCTCTGTCCCTTTTCCCCTGTGCTTCTTCGGTTTCTGTCCTTTTTCCCCTGTGCTACTCCGGTTTTCCGTTCTCTGTCCCTTTTCTCCTGTGCTGCTTCGGTCTCTGTCCCTTTTCCCCTTTGCTGCTTCGGTCTCTGTTCCTTTTCCCCTGTGCTGATTCTCTCTCTGTCCCTTTTTCTCCTGTGCTGCTCTGGTCTTCCGTTCTCTGTCCCTTTTCTGCTTCGGTCTCGGTCCCTTTTCCCCTGTGCTGCTCCGGCCTCTGTTCCTTTTCCCCTGTGCTTCTCTGGTCTCGGTCCCTTTTCCCCTGTGCTGCTCCTGTCTCTGTCATTTTTCCCCTGTGCTGCTATGGTCATCCGTTCTCTGTCCCTTTTCCTCTGTGCTGCTTCGGCCTCTGTTCCTTTTCCCCTGTGCTGCTTCTGTCTCTGTCCATTTTTCTACTGTGCTGCTACGGTCTTCCTATCTCTGACCCTTTTCCCCTGTGCTGCTTCGGTCTCTGTTCCTTTTCCCCTGTGCTGCTTCTGTCTCTGTCCCTTTTTTCTCCGGTACTGCTCTGGTCTTCCGTTTTCTGTCCCTTTTCTGCTTCGGTCTCTGTCCCTTTTCCCCTGTGCTGCTCCGGTCTCTGTCCCTTTTCCCCTGTGCTGCTCCTGTCTCTGTTCTTTTTCCCTTTACTGCTCCGGTGTTCCGTTCTCTGTCCCTTTTCCCCTGTGCTGCTTTGGTCTCTGTCCCTTTTCCCCTGTGCTGCTCCTGTCTCTGTCCTTTTTCCCCTGTGCTGCTCCGGTTTTCCGTTCTCTGTCCCTGTTCCCCTGTGCTGCTCTGCTCTCTCTCCCTTTTCTTCTGTGCTGCTTCAGGCTCTGCCCCTTTTCCCCTGTGCTGCTGCTTCGGTCTCTGCCCCTTTTCCCCTGTGCTGCTCCTGTCTCTGTTCTTTTTCCCCTGTATTGCTCCGGTCTTCCGTTCTCTGTCCCTTTTCCCCTGTGCTTCTTCGGTTTCTGTCCTTTTTCCCCTGTGCTGCTCCGGTTTTCCGTTCTCTGTCCCTTTTCTCCTGTGCTGCTTCGTTCTCTGTCCCTTTTCCCCTGTGCTGCTTCGGTCTCTGTCCCTTTTCCCCTGTGCTGCACCGGTCTTCTGTTCTCTGTCCTTTTTCCCCTGTGCTTCTCCGGTCTATGTCTCTTTTGCCCTGTGCTGCTCTGGTCTCTGTCCCTTTTCCCCTGTGCTGCTCCGGTTTTCCGTTCTCTGTCCCTGTTCCCCTGTGCTGCTCTGCTCTCTCTCCCTTTTCTCCTGTGCTGCTTCGGTCTCTGCCCCTTTTCCCCTGTGCTGCTGCTTCGGTCTCTGCCCCTTTTCCCCTGTGCTGCTCCTGTCTCTGTTCTTTTTCCCCTGTACTGCTCCGGTTTTCCGTTCTCTGTCCCTGTTCCCCTGTGCTGCTCTGCTCTCTCTCCCTTTTCTCCTGTGCGGCTTCAGTCTCTGCCCCTTTTCCCCTGTGCTGCTGCTTCGGTCTCTGCCCCTTTTCCCCTGTGCTGCTCCTGTCTCTGTTCTTTTTCCCCTGTACTGCTCCGGTCTTCCGTTCTCTGTCCCTTTTCCCCTGTGCTGCCCCGGTCTTCTGTTCTCTGTCCTTTTTCCCCTGTGCTTCTCCGGTCTATGTCTCTTTTGCCCTGTGCTGCTCTGGTCTCTGTCTCTTTTGCCTGGTGCTGCTTTGGTTTCTGTCCATTTTCCCCTGTGCTGCTTCTGTCTCTGTCCTTTTTCCCCCTTTGCTGCTCCAGTCTCTGTCCCTTTTCCCCTTTGCTGCCCCGGTCTCTGTCCCTTTCCCCCTTTGCTGCTCCGGTCTTTGTCCATTTTCCCCTGTGCTGCTTCTATCTCTGTCCATTTTCCCCTGTGCTGCTTCTGTCTCTGTCCATTTTCCCCTGTGCTGCTCCGGTCTCTCACCCTTTTCCCCTGTGCTGCTTCGGTCTCTCTCCCTTTTCCCCTGTGCTGCTTCTGTCTCTGTACGTTTTCCCCTGTGCTGCTACTTTCTTCCGTTCTCTTTCCCTTTTCCCCTGTGCTGCTTCGGACTCTCTCCCTTTTCCCCTGTGCTGCTTCTGTCTCTGCCCCTTTTCCCCTGTGCTGCTCTGGTCTCAGTCCCTTTTCCCCTGTGCTGCCCCGGTCTTTGTCCATTTTCCCCTGTGCTGCTTCTGTCTCTTTCCCTTTTCCCCTGTGCTGCTTCGGACTCTGTTCCCTTTCCCCTGTGCTGCTTCTGTCTCTGTCTTTTTTTCTCCTGTGCTGCTACTGTCTTCCGTTCTCTGTCCCTTTTCCCCTGTGCTTCTCCGGTCTCTGTCCCTGTTCCCCTGTGCTGCTCTGGTCTCTGTCCCTGTTCCCCTGTGCTGCTCCGGTCTCTCCCTTTTCTCCTGTGCTGCTCCGGTCTCTGCCCCCTTTCCCCTGTGCTGCTCCTGTCTCTGTTCTTTTTCCCCTGTACTGCTCCTGTCTTCCGTTCTCTGTCTCTTTTCCCCTGTGCTGCTTCGGTCTCTGTCCCTTTTCCCCTGTGCTGCTTCTGTCTCTGTCCATTTTCCCTGTGCTGCTCTGGTGTCTGTCCCTGTTCCCCTGTGCTTCTCCAGTCTCTCTCCCTTTTCTCTTGTGCTGCTCCAGTCTCAGTCCCTTTTCCCCTGTGCTGCCCCGGTCCTCTGTTCTCTGTCCTTTTTCCCCTGTGCTTCTCCGGTCTATGTCTCTTTTGCCCTGTGCTGCTCTGGTCTCTGTCTCTTTTGCCTGGTGCTGCTCCGGTTTCTGTCCATTTTCCCCTGTGCTGCTTCGGTCTCTCTCCCTTTTCCCCTATGCTTCTCTGGTCTCTGTCCCTTTTCCCCTGTGCTGCTTCAGTCTCTGTTCCTTTTCCCCTGTGCTGCTTCTGTCTCTGTCCCTTTTTTCTCCTGTACTGCTCTGGTCTTCCGTTTTCAGTCCCTTTTCTGCTTCGGTCTCTGTCCCTTTTCCCCTGTGCTGCTCCGGTCTCTGTCCCTTTTCCCCTGTGCTGCTCCTGTCTCTGTCCTTTTTCCACAGTGCTGCTCCGGTTTTCCGTTCTCTGTCCCTTTTCTCCTGTGCTGCTTCGGTCTCTGTCCCTTTTCTCCTGTGCTGCTTCGGTCTCTGTCCCTTTTCCCCTGTGCTGCTTCGGTCTCTGTCCCTTTTCCCCTGTGCTGCTCCTGTCTCTGTTCTTTTTCCCTTTGCTGCTCCGGTGTTCCCTTCTCTGTCCCTTTTCCCCTGTGCTGCTTTGGTCTCTGTCCCTTTTCCCCTGTGCTGCTCCGGTTTTCCGTTCTCTGTCCCTGTTCCCCTGTGCTGCTCTGCTCTCTCTCCCTTTTCTCCTGTGCTGCTTCGGTCTCTGCCCCTTTTCTCCTGTGCTGCTGCTTCGGTCTCTGTCCCTTTTCCCCTGTGCTGCTTCGGTCTCTGTCCCTTTTCCCCTGTGCTGCTTCGGTCTCTGTCCCTTTTCCCCTGTGCTGCTCCTTTCTCTGTCCTTTTTCCCCAGTGCTGCTCCGGTTTTCCGTTCTCTGTCCCTTTTCTCCTGTGCTGCTTCGGTCTCTGTCCCTTTTCCCCTGTGCTGCTTCGGTCTCTGTCCCTTTTCCCCTGTGCTGCTCCTGTCTCTGTTCTTTTTCCCTTTGCTGCTCCGTTTTCCGTTCTCTGTCCCTTTTCCCCTGTGCTGCTTTGGTCTCTGTCCCTTTTCCCCTGTGCTGCTCCTGTCTCTGTTCTTTTTCCCTTTGCTGCTCTGGTGTTCCGTTCTCTGTCCCTTTTCCCCTGTGCTGCTTTGGTCTCTGTCCCTTTTCCCCTGTGCTGCTCCTGTCTCTGTCCTTTTTCCCCTGTGCTGCTCCGGTTTTCCATTCTCTGTCCCTTTTCTCCTGTGCTGCTTCGTTCTCTGTCCCTTTTCCCCTGTGCTGATTCTCTCTCTGTCCCTTTTCCCCTGTGCTGCTTCGGTCTCTGTCCCTTTTCCCCTGTGCTGCTCCTGTCTCTGTCCTTTTTCCCCAGTGCTGCTCCGGTTTTCCTTTCTCTGGCCCTTTTCTCCTGTGCTGCTTCTGTCTCTGTCCCTTTTCCCCTGTGCTGCTCCTGTCTCTGTCCTTTTTCCCCTGTTCTGCTCTGGTCTTCCGTTCTCTGTCCCTTTTCCCCTGTGCTGCTTCTGTCTCTGTCCATTTTCCCCTGTGCTGCTCTGGTGTCTGTCCCTGTTCCCCTGTGCTTCTCCAGTCTCTCTCCCTTTTCTCTTGTGCTGCTCCTGTCTCTGCCCCTTTTCCCCTGTGCTGCTCTGGTCTCAGTCCCTTTTCCCCTGTGCTGCCCCGGTCTTCTGTTCTCTGTCCTTTTTCCCCTGTGCTTCTCCGGTCTATGTCTCTTTTGCCCTGTGCTGCTCTGGTCTCTGTCTCTTTTGCCTGCTGCTTTGGTTTCTGTCCATTTTCCCCTGTGCTGCTTTTGTCTCTGTCCTTTTTCCCCCTTTGCTGCTCCGGTCTCTGTCCCTTTTCCCCTTTGCTGCTCCGGTCTTTCTCCATTTTCCCCTGTGCTGCTTCTGTCTCTGTTCATTTTCCCCTGTGCTGCTCCGGTCTCTCACCCTTTTCCCCTGTGCTGCTTCGGTCTCTCTCCCTTTTCCCCTGTGCTGCTTCGGTCTCTCTCCCTTTTCCCCTGTGCTGCTTCGGTCTCTCTCCCTTTTCCCCTGTGCTGCTTCGGTCTCTCTCCCTTTTCCCCTGTGCTGCTTCGGACTCTGTTCCCTTTCCCCTGTGCTGCTTCTGTCTCTGTCTTTTTTTCTCCTGTGCTGCTACGGTCTTCCGTTCTCTGTCCCTTTTCTGCTTCGATCTCTGTCCCTTTTCCCCTGTGCTTCTCCGGTCTCTGTCCCTTTTCCCCTGTGCTGCTCTGGTGTCTGTCCCTGTTCCCCTGTGCTGCTCTGGTCTCTGTCCCTGTTCCCCTTTGCTGCTCCGGTCTCTCCCTTTTCTCCTGTGCTGCTCCGGTCTCTGCCCCCTTTCCCCTGTGCTGCTCCTGTCTCTGTTCTTTTTCCCCTGTACTGCTCCTGTCTTCCGTTCTCTGTCCCTTTTCTGCTTCGATCTCTGTCCCTTTTCCCCTGTGCTTCTCCGGTCTCTGTCCCTTTTCCCCTGTGCTGCTCTGGTGTCTGTCCCTGTTCCCCTGTGCTGCTCTGGTGTCTGTCCCTGTTCCCCTGTGCTTCTCCAGTCTCTCTCCCTTTTCTCTTGTGCTGCTCCAGTCTCAGTCCCTTTTCCCCTGTGCTGCCCCGGTCCTCTGTTCTCTGTCCTTTTTCCCCTGTGCTTCTCCGGTCTCTGTCTCTTTTGCCTGGTGCTGCTCCGGTTTCTGTCCATTTTCCCCTGTGCTGCTTCGGTCTCTCTCCCTTTTCCCCTATGCTTCTCTAGTCTCTGTCCCTTTTCCCCTGTGCTTCTCTGGTCTCTGTCCCTTTTCGACTGTGCTTCTCCGGTCTCTGTCCCTTTCCCCTGTTCTGCTACGGTCATCCGTTCTCTATTCCTTTTCCCCTGTGCTGCTTCGGTCTCTGTTCCTTTTCCCCTGTGCTGCTTCTCTCTCTGTCCCTTTTTCTCCTGTGCTGCTCTGGTCTTCCGTTCTCTGTCCCTTTTCTGCTTCGGTCTCGGTCCCTTTTCCCCTGTGCTGCTCCGGCCTCTGTTCCTTTTCCCCTGTGCTGCTTTGGTCTCTCTCCCTTTTCCCCTGTGCTTCTCTGGTCTCGGTCCCTTTTCCCCTGTGCTGCTTCTGTCTCTGTCATTTTTCCCCTGTGCTGCTATGGTCATCCGTTCTCTGTCCCTTTTCCTCTGTGCTGCTTCGGCCTCTGTTCCTTTTCCCCTGTGCTGCTTCTGTCTCTGTCCATTTTTCTACTGTGCTGCTACGGTCTTCCTTTCTCTGTCCCTTTTCCCCTGTGCTGCTTCGGTCTCTGTTCCTTTTCCCCTGTGCTGCTTCTGTCTCTGTCCCTTTTTTCTCCTGTACTGATCTGGTCTTCCGTTTTCTGTCCCTTTTCTGCTTCGGTCTCTGTCCCTTTTCCCCTGTGCTGCTCTGGTCTCTGTCCCTTTTCCCCTGTGCTGCTACTGTCTCTGTCCTTTTTCCCCAGTGCTGCTCCGGTTTTCCGTTCTCTGTCCCTTTTCCCCTGTGCTGCTCTGCTCTCTCTCCCTTTTCTCCTGTGCTGCTTCGGTCTCTGCCCCTTTTCCCCTGTGCTGCTCCTGTCTCTGTTCTTTTTCCCCTGTACTGCTCCGGTCTTCCGTTCTCTGTCCCTTTTCCCCTGTGCTTCTTCGGTTTCTGTCCTTTTTCCCCTGTGCTGCTCCGGTTTTCCGTTCTCTGTCCCTTTTCTCCTGTGCTGCTTCGGTCTCGGTCCCTTTTCCCCTGTGCTGCTTTGGTCTCTGTCCCTTTTCCCCTGTGCTGCTCCTGTCTCTGTTCTTTTTCCCTTTACTGCTCTGGTGTTCCGTTCTCTGTCCCTTTTCCCCTGTGCTGCTTTGGTCTCTGTCCCTTTTCCCCTGTGCTGCTCCTGTCTCTGTCCTTTTTCCCCTGTGCTGCTCCGGTTTTCCGTTCTCTGTCCCTTTTCTCCTGTGCTGCTTCGTTCTCTGTCCCTTTTCCCCTGTGCTTCTTCGGTCTCTGTCCCTTTTCCCCTGTGCTGCTTCAGTCTCTGTCCCTTTTCCCCTGTGCTGCTCCTGTCTCTGTCCTTTTTCCCCACTGCTGCTCCGGTTTTCCGTTCTCTGTCCCTTTTCTCCTGTGCTGCTTCTGTCTCTGTCTTTTTTCCCCTGTGCTGCTCCTGTCTCTGTCCTTTTTCCCCTGTGCTGCTCTGGTCTTCCATTCTCTGTCCCTTTTCCCCTGTGCTGCTTCTGTCTCTGTCCATTTTCCCCTGTGCTGCTCTGCTGTCTTTTCTCTTGTGCTGCTCCAGTCTCTGCCCCTTTTCCCCTGTGCTGCTCTGGTCTCAGTCCCTTTTCCCCTGTGCTGCCCCGGTCTTCTGTTCTCTGTCCTTTTTCCCTGTGCTTCTCCGGTCTATGTCTCTTTTGCCCTATGCTGCTCTGGTCTCTGTCTCTTTTGCCTGGTGCTGCTTTGGTTTCTGTCCATTTTCCCCTGTGCTGCTTCTGTCTCTGTCCTTTTTCCCCCTTTGCTGCCCCGGTCTCTGTCCCTTTTCCCCTTTGCTGCTCCGGTCTTTGTCCATTTTCACATGTGCTGCTTCTGTCTCTGTCCATTTTCACCTGTGCTGCTTCTGTCTCTGTCCATTTTCCCCTGTGCTGCTCGGGTCTCTCACCCTTTCCCCCTGCGCTGCTTCGGTCTCTCTCCCTTTTCCCCTGTGCTGCTTCTGTCTCTGTACGTTTTCCCCTGTGCTGCTACTTTCTTCCGTTCTCTTTCCCTTTTCCCCTGTGCTGCTTCGGACTCTCTCCCTTTTCCCCTGTGCTGCTTCTGTCTCTGCCCCTTTTCCCCTGTGCTGCTCTGGTCTCAGTCCCTTTTCCCCTGTGCTGCCCCGGTCTTCTGTTCTCTGTCCTTTTTCCCCTGTGCTTCTCCGGTCTATGTCTCTTTTGCCCAGTGCTGCTCTGGTCTCTGTCTCTTTTGCCTGGTGCTGCTGTGGTTTCTGTCCATTTTCCCCTGTGCTGCTTCGGTCTCTCTCCCTTTTCCCCTATGCTTCTCTGGTCTCTGTCCCTTTTCCCCTGTGCTTCTCTGGTCTCTGTCCCTTTTCGACTGTGCTTCTCCGGTCTCTGTCCCTTTTCCCCTGTGCTGCTACGGTCATCCGTTCTCTATTCCTTTTCCCCTGTGCTGCTTCGGTCTCTGTTCCTTTTCCCCTGTGCTGCTTCTCTCTCTGTCCCTTTTTCTCCTGTGCTGCTCTGGTCTTCCGTTCTCTGTCCCTTTTCTGCTTCGGTCTCGGTCCCTTTTCCCCTGTGCTGCTCCGGCCTCTGTTCCTTTTCCCCTGTGCTGCTTTGGTCTCTCTCCCTTTTCCCCTGTGCTTCTCTGGTCTCGGTCCCTTTTCCCCTGTGCTGCTCCTGTCTCTGTCCTTTTTCCCCTGTTCTGCTCTGGTCTTCCATTCTCTGTCCCTGTTCCCCTGTGCTGCTTTGTTCTCTGTACCTTTTCCCCTGTGCTGCTTTGGTCTCTGTCCCTTTTCCCCTGTGCTGCTTTGGTCTCTGTCCCTTTTCCCCTGTGCTGCTCCGGTCTCTGTCCCTTTTCCCCTGTGCTGCTCCGGTCTCTGCCCCTTTTCCCCTGTGCTGCTCCTGTCTCTGTCCTTTTTCCCCTGTGCTGCTCCAGTCTTCCGTTCTCTGTCCTTTTTCCCTTTTGCTCCTCCGTTCTATGTCTCTTTTACCCGGTGCTGCTCCGGTTTCTGTCCTTTTTTCCCTGTGCTGCTGCGGTCTCTGTTTCTTTTCCCCTGTGCTGCTACAGTCTCTGTCCCTTTAACCCTGTGTAGCAATGTTCTCTGTCTCTTTCCCTATTATGCTCCGGTCTCTGTCCCTTTTTCCCAGTGCTGCTCTGGTTTCTGTCTCTTTTCCCCTGTGCTTCTCCGGTCTCTGTCCTTTTTCCCCGTGTTTCTCCTGTCTCTATCTTTTCTTGCCTGTGAGCTCATGTCTCTGCTCCTTCTCCCCATGGCTTATGTTGCTTTTTCTTTCCACAGGGTCCTGAATGTGTCGCAAGTGCAGATTCTTCTCTCTGTATTTAATGGCTGCTGGATGATCTGGGCCGGACCCCCGGGACTCCGCAGCTGATCGCCCTCGCTGGGAAAATGCCGCTTCCTTTTGGGCTGAAGTTGAAGCGGACCAGGAGATACACGGTGTCCAGTAAGAGCTGCCTGGTCGCCCGCATCCAGCTGCTCAACAATGAGTTTGTGGAGTTCACCCTGTCCGTGGAAAGTTCAGGACAGGAGTGTCTGGAGGCCGTGGCCCAGAGGCTGGAGCTCCGAGAGGTAATGACGGCTGTGCTAGGACTTGTAGTTCTGTGCAGACTGTAGTCTGGATATTCCTATTATCGACCTTTATTGCCACTTTATCAGCTGGGATGGGAATCCTGGAGGAAGATTGGGGGTCCCAGACACTCATGATTTATCCATAAATATCTGGACCTTAGCGAGGTGAAGCCCATTTAGGGGCAGTAATTTCTATATGATCCTAATCGTTGAGTAATGAAATGGGTTTTTCTTTATATCAATTTCAATATCCCTGTTTTCTGTCTTTGAAAATACCTTATAAATATTTATGTTTCCTATCTGAACACCTCCACTTTGTCCTTCTGTCACAGCTGAGCGTTTGGTGCAGTGTGTCAGTGTCCGAGAGCCCTATCATCCTGGGATTGAGCAGAGGCATTAGTGCTGCCGATAAGTCCAGTTTGGAGGATTCCTACACTGCTACATTGTAGCAAGCTGCAGCTGTGAGAAGTTTTGTGTCAGAATGTTTTGGGGGGGTTTTAAGTTGAATTTCTATTTACTGACAGCAAGCAGGAGTCCTAAACTTCATCAGGGAGTAGAGCAGAAAATTGGAGAAAGGTTTCACTGGCATGGCGTGAGGAATGTGAAGCGTGTGGCATCCCGGTGACAGTGACGTTACCTGCCCGCTGACAGCTGAGGATGGCTGGGGCTGCGGCAGAGCAATGCGCGGAATGCAGCCGGTGCTGTTGTGCAACACATTCCAGGCCAGAGCTGGCTCCCTGGACGACCGCCATGGTGACAGTCTACTTCACATTCACTGTCTCACAATGTGATAACGTTCCGAGGGGCCCGGGAGACCCCAGGACCCCAGCGACTCTGGGCGCTGACTGTGGGTTCATGGCTCCAGGACCCAGAAGGGCGATGACTGACAGCTCCTAGCAGGAGATTCAGATGTCACCGCCCGTCCTGTTCTGTTGCGCGATGGCTAAATATGTCCCCACATCATTCCTGCCGGACCGCGTCATCATCTGCAGCGACTGTGAGGGGTCACCGAGGGGACACATGCATCAGTGGTGTTAGGACCAGCCTGTCCTGTGTTATACTGACTGCTGAGCCGTGTATCTAATCCTATCCTGTGTGATACTGTCTGCTGAGCCGTGTATCTAATCCTATCCTGTGTGATACTGTCTGCTGAGCCGTGTATCTAATCCTATCCTGTGTGATACTGTCTGCTGAGCTGTGTATCTAATCCTATCCTGTGTGATACTGTCTGCTGCGCTGTGTATCTAATCCTATCCTGTGTGATACTGTCTGCTGAGCTGTGTATCTAACCCTATCCTGTGTGATACTGTCTACTGAGCCATGTATCTAATCCTATCCTGTGTGATACTGTCTGCTGCGCTGTGTATCTAATCCTATCCTGTGTGATACTGTCTTCTGAGCCGTGTATCTAATCCTATCCTGTGTGATACTGTCTTCTGAGCCGTGTATCTAATCCTATCCTGTGTGATACTGTCTGCTGAGCCGTGTATCTAATCCTATCCTGTGTGATACTGTCTTCTGAACTGTCTATCCAATCCTATCCTGTGTGATACTGTCTGCTGAGCTGTGTATCTAATCATATCCTGTGTGATACTGTCTTCTGAGCCGTGTATCTAATCCTATCCTGTGTGATACTGTCTGCTGAGCCGTGTATCTAATCCTATCCTGTGTGATACTGTCTTCTGAACTGTCTATCCAATCCTATCCTGTGTGATACTGTCTGCTGAGCTGTGTATCTAATCCTATCCTGTGTGATACTGTCAGCTGAAGCTCTGTATCTAATCCTATCCTGTGTGATACTGTCCGCTGAGCTGTGTATCTAATCCTATCCTGTGTGATAGTCTGCTGAGCTGTGTATCTAATCCTGTCCTGTGTTATACTGACTGCTGAGCCGTGTATCTAATCCTGTCCTGTGTGATACTGTCTGCTGAGCTGTGTATCTAATCCTAGCCTGTGTGATACTGACTGCTGAGCCTTGTATCTAATCCTGTCCTGTGTGATACTGTCTGCTGAGCTGTGTATCTAATCCTCTCCTGTGTGATACTGTCTACTGAGTCGTTTATCTAATCCTATCCTGAGTGATACTGTCTGCTGAGCTGTGTATCTAATCCTATCCTGTGTGATACTGTCAGCTGAAGCTCTGTATCTAATCCTATCCTGTGTGATACTGTCCGCTGAGCTGTGTATCTAATCCTATCCTGTGTGATAGTCTGCTGAGCTGTGTATCTAATCCTGTCCTGTGTTATACTGACTGCTGAGCCGTGTATCTAATCCTGTCCTGTGTGATACTGTCTGCTGAGCTGTGTATCTAATCCTAGCCTGTGTGATACTGTCTACTGAGTCGTTTATCTAATCCTATCCTGAGTGATACTGTCTGCTGAGCTGTGTATCTAATCCTATCCTGTGTGATACTGTGTTCTGAGCTGTGTATCTAATCCTATCCTGTGTGATGGTGTCTGCTGAACCGTGTATCTAATCCTATCCTGTGTGATACTGTCTGCTGAGCCGTGTATCTAATCCTATCCTGTGTGATACTGTCTGCTGATCCATGTATCTAATCCTATCCTGTGTGATATGGAGCACTGTGTGTATGGTATATACTGTCTGTACAGTGTATGTATCTAAGCTGGGGTTGTATCTGAACTCCTGGAGCGGTACAGTGTGTAGTATGCGGTCAGTGATGTTGGGTGAGGTAATAATTTTTGTTCTTCTCTCAGATTAGTGAATATTGAATAATCCCGTCTCCCCGCGCTGATCTCTGCGCTCCCCGGATGAGCAGCGTATAGTGGGGGACACGCAGATTACCAGAATTCATACACTGAGCAACTCTATGTCTATGTCCGTGGGTCTGGGGCTCGGTCCGTGGGTCTGGCGCTCGGTCCGTGGGTCTGGCGCTCGGTCCGTGGGTCTGGCGCTCGGTCCGTGGGTCTGGCGCTCGGTCCGTGGGTCTGGCGCTCGGTCCGTGGGTCTGGCGCTCGGTCCGTGGGTCTGGCGCGCGGTCCGTGGGACTGGCGCCCGGTCTGTGGATCTGGTGCAAGCGCCGTAGGTTTGGCGCTCATGCAGTTGCCAGTTTCACACTCTCAGAGTATCAGTTAGTGATGGCTCACCACTCTGTAATCAGATTATTACTGTTGTCCTTCTTTCAGGTGACCTACTTCAGCCTGTGGTATTATAACAAGCAGAACCAGCAGCGATGGGTGGATCTGGAGAAACCTCTGAAGAAGCAGCTGGACAAGTACGCCCTGGAGTCCACCGTGTATTTTGGGGTGGTTTACTACGTGCCCTCCGTGTCCCAGCTGCAGCAGGAGATCACCAGGTGAGCGGATGGACATAGAGGATGCATTCGGTGATGGATGTCGCGGCAACATAAGAAAAGTTTTGCATCAATTCTTCACCATTTTCCTGATTTCCGCTTCCTGTCTGTGAATAGAACATTCTGATTTTCTCCATGTGTCCATCTCCAGCCAGGACTCCAGGCGGATCCGAGCAATTGTGTTTAGCTCGTTTTTCACTGATGGCAAGCAGAGATCTTGATTTGAATCCTCCAGTCCGTTGTCCCAGCTCTTACGCCTCGTGCACTTTGTCTCTGCAGATACCAGTATTACCTGCAGCTGAAGAAGGACATTTTGGAGGGGAAGATCCCCTGTAGTTTGGAGCAGGCTATCCAGCTGGCGGGCCTGGCTGTGCAGGGTGAGTACACGGACACCCAAGGTTAATGGGACCCTGCCCCATTCAAAGCAACAGTTGTGGGGTCATTACATGTCCTGGCACAGGGAGGGTTAAGGACTTGAACTTTCTGCTCTCTGGATGTTTTTGTCACTGGGTGTGGACCCCCATGTGAGCCGATTCCTCAGAGAACTTTCCATCTTCTGTCCTGGTTTACAGGAACCATCTGACTTTTTTTTTTCTCCCTTTCCAGCTGATTTTGGCGACTACGATCAGTACGAATCTCAGGATTTCCTGCAACGTTACGCGCTGTTTCCTGTGGTGAGACCCTTGCTGTTAACCCCTCAGTCACCATGGCTGAAGCCAGAAACTGTCTCCCGTTTGTTATAAATAATGAAACAATTGACAACTTTTGAACCGATGTTCGTTACTTTTTCAGCATTTCTTAGATCTGTACTTGCTGTTACTGAATGGAAATATTCTTGTCCATCCATGCACTAAGAACAGATCTTGTCCTTTTAACACTGAGGACTGCCATTAATGGACACATTGTAACAAACTGTCAGTGCAGGAGGGAGAGCAGGGGCTCACAGCTGAAGGTGTTACAATGTATCAGTCTGCAGTGCAGTAAACAAAAAAGATATAAATATTTACAATTGTCCTTTTCATGTTTAATATGAATGTTCTTTTGTTGCTTTAAGGGATGGATCCAGGATGAAAAGACTCTGGAGGAGGCGACACAGAGCGTAGCGGTGCTGCACCAGAAGCTACGGTATGTTTCTCACCGGCTTTGATCACTTTCTTGTCCTGTTTGTCACCTTATATCTAAATATGTGTTGTTTGCGGAGTCTCTTTCCATGCTTTACACTGCAGCACTGTTCCACAGCTGTTTTGCGTTGTCCATCGCAGAGCGAGATCATCTGAATTTTACCTTTTATCTTACCACAAACTTTAGCTGATGCTCCTTCCTCCTCCATGCTTTGCACTACAGCTCTGCTTGCTCGGATTCCCTGCTGCAATAAGCTGTCCATGCACTGACTAATAACATGAAGCAGTTTTATTATTTGTGCAAATGAATTAAAACCTTACTGATCCGAGCCTATAATCCCGGGTCTCTTTTTAGGGGCCTCTCCCCTCCAGAGGCCGAGCTCTTGTACATGCAGGAAATTGAGAGGCTGGACAACTATGGAGAGGAAACATACCCTGCCAAGGTAATTAATGATGGAGAAGACAGTGGGTGGAGGGGTATTTCCTGCGGGGGGTGTTGGATGTTTGGCTCTACTGCTTCTGATAATGGAAAACACCAAACTTTCCAAATATTTATAGTGTTAAAGGGATGGGCTTTTTCCAGAAAGGCAATTTACATGCAGATAAAGCGGTGATGATATAGGGATACTCTGCAGGTAAACTACATTCAGGCTTTGGAGCAGCGGCTACAGGGAGAAAATGAAGTTCTATCCCCCCTGCAGCCGTTCGCTTCCACTTTCTCCCATGGCCGCTGCTCCAGTATTGTCAGCAGAGGATTTACACGCTGTTTACCTGCACATTCCCCCTATATCATCACCTGACATCTGCAGGTGAAAAGTGTGGAGGTGAAGGTTCCCTTTAAAATAAAGCTGCACCACCTGCTGGATGATTCCAGATCTCACCCAATCTGTAGTGGGATCAATAATTGTCCAAATGCCCCTTTTATATTTTTGCTTTGAATAATTGGCGGGTCCATACAGGTTTTAGGGATGCACTTTAACACTATATGCTGGCTGATAACAACAAATAATAGCTGATATGTGTTAGAAATTCCTGAAGATCATCTTCTTATTCCCAGGACAGCCAAGGTGCCGATCTCTCTATAGGGGCATGCCTGAATGGAATCTTTGTTAGGCACAAAAATGGCCGATCACCTGTTATTTTCCGGTAAGGATGCACTTATTTTTAAAGTATTAGTACTTAAAGGGCAGGTGTCCAGTCTTCTGTAATTCAAGCTTTAATGGTCAGAAGTTCTAAAGCTGTGCAATAGGTTTTGTGTGTTCATTCAACGCTTCCAGATCTCCGAACTAGTCCTGCTCTCACTGCTGAGGGTTTGTTATAATGTATCAGTAGAGCAAGGATATCTGCACTGATACATTGTAACTAGTCTGGAAATTTTTACATGAACCCAAATAACCTTTACATGACATCGCATACAGCCCTACTGTTGACATTCTGCCATAAACGTGGTGACTGCACATCTGGGGGTCTTTGCCCTTTGTACCCAGATGCTAACCCCATACAGACTCTGAACCAGCAGGGAGTAGGAGAGATGTATAGAGAGTAAAGTCAGCTGGAATTGTGGATGCAGCTGTTGATGTGACTGTAGCACAAGAGACAATGTATCTCAGGATGTGTACAGTAAGTTCTACAAAAAACAGAATGTGATATAGATTGTATCCATACAGCGGCGTTACATTGTATCCTCCTCCCCGGTTCAGGAGCTGCATCCAAATCACTGATGTTGGATTCTTCTTTCCTGTAGGTGGTTGGACATCACTAACATGTCCCACAACAAATCATTCTTCACTCTGGAACTGGCCAGTAAAGAGGAGACAATCCAGTTCCAGACTGTGAGTATATAAAGAGGGGCGGTGATAGAGGAGAAAAGGGGGCTTTGTACCAGCAGAACAGTGAGCGCAGCTCTGGGGTATAATACAGGATGTAACTCAGGATCAGTAATGTAATATATGTACACAGTAACTGCACCAGCAAAATAGTGAGTGCAGCTCTGGAGTATAATACAGGATGTAACTCAGGATTAGAGATTATTCGGCAAGCTATAGTGCTTGCAGAATAATCTGCAGAGGAAACCCAGCTTCCTGGATCGCACTGACCGATCAGCTGATTGACGCCACAGCTGCTTTTGTCGCGGTTGTGTGACAGTCACAACACATGCATGGAGAGCCAAACAAACAGGCTATCCATGCATGTGTCGTGTCTGTGACACATGCAGCTGCAGCACCGATCAAGCTGATTGGCCGGCGCAACGTCGCTCAACTCTACTCAGGATCAGTACAGGATGAGTAATGTAATGTATGTACACAGTGACTGCACCAGCAGAATAGTGAGTGCAGCTCTGGAGTATAATACAGGATGTAACTCAGGATCAGTAATGTAATGTATGTACACAGTGACTGCACCAGCAGAATAGTGAGCACAGCTCTGGAGTATAATACAGGATGTAACTCAGGACCAGTAATGTATGTCCACAGTGACTACACCAGCAGAATAGTGAGTGTTGCTCTTGAGTATATAATACAGGATGTAACTCAGGATTAGTAATATATGTACACACTAAATACACCAGCAAAATAGTGAATGCAGCTCTGGAGTATAATACAGGATGTAACTCAGGATCAGTAATATATGTACACAGTGACTGCACCAGCAGAATAGTGAGTGTTGCTCTGGAGTATAATACAGGATGTAACTCAGGATCAGTAATGTATGTACACAGTGAATGCACCAGCAGAATATTGAGTGCAGCTCTGGAGTATAATACAGGTTGTAACTCAGGATCAGTAATGCAATGTATGTACACACTCACTGCAGCAGCGGAATATTGAGTGCAGCTCTGGAGTATAATACAGGAGGTAACTCTGGATCAGAAATGTAATGTATTTACACAGGGACTGCACCAGCAGAATAGTGTGTGCAACTCTGGAGTATAATACAGCATATAATGTATGTACACAGTGACTGCACCAATAGAATGGTGAGTGTAGTTCTGGGGTACAATACAGGACATAATGTGGGGGTCTTTGGCTCCAACTCGGGGTTGAGTCATCTGTGTTTCGCTTTCCAATAACCTTTCCTGTTTGTTCTGTTAGGACGACATGGAAACTGCTAAGTACGTGTGGAGGATGTGCGTGGCCAGGCACAAATTCTACAGAATGAACTGCAACCTGTAAGTTGATAAATGACCCAGTTATATAGTGGGTACGGAAAGTATTCAGACCCCTTTACATTTTTTACTCTTTGTTTCATTGCAGCCATTTGGTAAATTCAAAAAAGTAAAAAAAAAATTCTCATTAATGTACACTCTGCACACCATCTTCACAGAAAAAAAACAGAAATGTAGAAATTGTTTCAAATTTAATAAAAAAGAAAAACTGAAATATCACAGTCAAAAGTATTCAGACGCTTTGCTCAGACACTCATATTTAAGTCACATGCTGTCCATTTCCTTGTGATCCTCCTTGAGATGGTTCTACTCCTTCATTGGAGACCAGCTGTGTTTAATTAAACTGATAGGACTTGGTTTGGAAAGTCACACACCTGTCTATATAAGACCTCACAACTCACAGTGCATATCAGACAAAATGAGAATCATGAGGTCAAAGGAACTGGCCAAGGAGCTCAGAGACAGAATTGTGGCAAGGCACAGATCTGACCAAGGTTACAACAGAATATCTGCAGTACTCAAGGTTCCTATGAGCACAGTGGCCTCCATAATCCTTAAATGGAAGAAGTTTGGGACCACCAGAAGTCTTCCTAGACCTGGCCGTCCAGCCAAACTGTGCAGTCGTGGGAGAAGAGTCTTGGTGAGAGAGATAAAGAAGAATCCCAAGATCACTGTGGCTGAGCTCCAGAGATGCAGTAGGGAGATGGGAACAAGTTCCACAAAGTCAACTATCACTGCAGCCATCCACCAGTCGGGCCTTTATGGCAGAGTGGCCCGACGGACGCCTCTCCTCAGTGCAAGACATATGAAAGCCTGCATAGAGTTTGCTAAAAAACACATGAACGACTCCCAGACTATGAGAAATAACATTCTCTGGTCTGATGAGAAGAAGATAGACCTTTCTGGTGATTATTCTAAGCAGTATGTGTGGAAAAACTGGGCACTGATCATCACCTGCCCAATACAATCCCAACAGTGAAACATGGTGGTGGCAGCACCATACTATGGGGGTGTTTTTCAGCTACAGGGACAGGACGACTGGTTGTCATTGAAGGAAACATGAATGTGGCCAAGTATAGAGAGATCCTGGATGAAAACCTCTTCCAGAGTGCTCTGGACCTCAGACTTGGCCAAAGGTTCACCTTCCAACAAGACAATGACCCTAAGCACACAGCTAAAATAACAAAGGAGTGGTTTCAGAACATCTCTGTGACCATTCTTGACTGGCCCAGCCAGGTCCCTGACCTAAACCCAATTGAGCATCTCTGGAGAGACCTGAAAATAGCTGTCCACCAACGTTCACCATCCAATCTGACGGAACTGTCACAGATCCCTCTCCGTGCTGCTACCAATTTGTCACGTGACCGCTCCCAGCACGTGACTTGGGGTTGTGCCTGCAATGGTTAATCTATCTCCTCACTCTCAGTCCAGCATTCAACCTCTGTCCTATTCTGTGATGGGAGCATAAATCACACACTGACCCAGGCCACACACCCGCTCATACACGCTGCCACCACTCACCGAATACATGAGCGACGAGTCCCGGAAATATTACTAATGCTGTCTACCATTCATAAGGCTCACACACCTTAGGCTATGGATTCTTTAGAACATACAAGGTTAAAGTTTTATGCTTTAATGCAAAAAGGTTCAGTGCTTACAGTAAAGAAAAAGGTATAAAAATATGGTAATTAAAAGACATACAACTATGCAAAACAGTATAAAATAAACAGGAGAAAACTTACAGAAATAGCTAACTTGTAGTCTGTTTCTGCTCCCTAAGGGGGGGTGAATATGAACTGGATCACATGAGCTTCCCAGGCTGCCCTCATATGTGAGCAGGATTAGCACTGCAGTCTTGCAGTGCTGGAGTCCTGGGTTCAAATCCCATCAAGGACAACATCTGCAAGGAGTTTGTATGTTCTCCCCGTATTTGCGTGGGTTTCCTCCGGGTACTCCGGTTTCCTCCCACATTTCAAAACACATACTGATAGAGAATTCAGATTGTGAGCCCCATTGGGGACAGCGCTGATAATGTGTGTAAACTGTAAAGCGCTTCGGAATATGTTAGCACTATATAAAAATAAAGATTATTATAAGATTAACTGGAGAGGATCTGCAAGGAAGAACGGCAGATGATCCTGAAATCCAGGTGTGGAAAACTTGTTGCATCATTCCCAAGAAGACTCATGGCTGTACTAGCTCAAAAGGGGGCTTCTACTCAATACTGAGCAAAGGGTCTGAATACTTATGACCATGTGATATTTCAGTTTATCTTTTTTAATAAATTTGTAAAAATGACTACATTTCTGGGGGGGTTTCAGTCAAGATGGGGTGCAGAGTGCAAATTAATGAGAAAAAAATGAACTTTGTTTCATTGCAGCCATTTGGTAAATTCAAAAAAAGAGTGAAAAATGTAAAGGGGTCTGAATACTTTCAGTACCCACTGTAGAGAAGAGCTGAAGCTCACAGAAATGCAACAAACAGATATTCTCATTCACTGTGGAGATCTTGATAGCAATTGAGATACCAAAATCAGACATCTGCGGCTTTCTTTGTGATATTTTAAGGACTGTCCCTTGAAGATTTTTTTTTTTTTTTAACCAAGACACTAAGTGTAACGCTGGGAAAACTTGGCGACAACCCTTATGACCATCATTATTAGGGGATAGTGAAGCCGTTGGGTCATGCATTAGGCTGCAGCAGCACAGAATATTTCAACACTGTCCCTGTGCTTCCTCCTGACCTGTCCATCTGTTTGTCCTCAGTGATTCCTCTGATCCTCCTCCTGTGGACTCTACTCAGAAATCTTCCGCTCTTCTTTCCTTCCAACGTTTTCCTATTCTGTTGCGCCCGTCACTTCCTAAAGGGTGAGATGTGTCCGGTGCGCGGCGGGGGCTGCATGCTCTGTACCCAGCGCTTACACACCGCATGTGAGAGCATGGCTGCCTTGTTTTCCATCTGGCCAGAGCCGCCCTCCATCGCAGTATGATGGCACTTATAGTTCTACCACGCAGCAGGTAGAAGCTTAATCCAGCGTGTGTGTACTGTGCTGCCTCATGGTGTCCTGTTCTGAGGATGCGCTGTTACTAGTATATCTGTTTTGCTGTCCTCCACTTTGCTGCTTGCTGTCAGTGAATATTTACATTTTTCATATACAACATGATTAATAATTAACATTTATTTTATTCCAGGCAAACTCAGGCGGTGAATCCGGTGCGGCGGCGATCATCAAGCCGAATGTCCCTGGTGAGAGCAGACATGTGTGAAAGACAGCAGAGTTACTGCCACTTACAGTTGTGCTCAAAAGTTTACATACCCCAGCAGAATTTTTGTTTTCTTGGTCTTTTTTCAGAGAATATGAAATATAACACCAAACTTTTTCTCCACTCATGGTTAGTGGTTGGGTGAAGCCATTTATTGTCAAGCTACTGTGTTTTCTCTTTTTAAATCATAATGACAACCCAAAACATCCAAATGACCCTGATCAAAAGTTCACATACCACCCTTCTTAATACCGGGTAACATCAATGACCACTTGAAGTCTTTTGTGGTAGTTGTGGATGAGTTTCTTGATTTTCGGGCAGCACGGTGGCTCAGTGGATCGCACTGCAGCCTTGTAGCGCTGGAGTCCTGGGTTCAAACCCCACCAAGGACAACATCTGCAAAGAGTTTGTATGTTCTCTCCGTGTTTGCGTGGGTTTCCTCCGGGTACTCCAGTTTCCTCCCACATTCCAAAAGACATATTGATAGGGAATTTAGATTGTGAGCCCCATTGGGGACAGCGATGTTAATGTGTGCAAACTGTAAAGCGCTGTGGAATATGTTAGCGCTATATAAAAATAAAGATTATTATTATTTTCTCAGATGGTAACGCTGCCCACTGTTCTTGGCAAAAAGCCTCCACCTCCTGTAAATTCCTAGGCTGTCTCTCATGAACTGCGCGCTTGAGATCTCCCCAGAGTGGCTCAATGATATTGAGGTCAGGAGACTGAGATGGCCACTCCAGAACCTTCACTTTGTTCTGCTGTAGGGAATGACAGGTCGACTTGGCCTTGTGTTTTGGATCATTTTGATCCCATACGCAGCTTCTGGGCTGATGAGAGCAAATTTGCCTCCAGTATTTTCTGATTACGTGCTGCATTCACCTTTCCTTCAACTTTGACCAAATTTCCTGTGTCTTTCTAGCCCACACATCCCCAAAACATCAGCGATCCACCTCCATGCTTTACAGTAGGAATGGTGTACTTTTCATCATAGGCCTTGTTGACCTCTCTCCAAACGTTTATGGTTGTGGCCAAAAAGTTCAATTTTTGTCTCATCACTCCCAAATTACCTTGTTCCAGAAGTTTTGAGGCTTATCTCTGTGCTGTTTTGCATATTGTAGTTGAGATACTTTGTGGCATTTGCGCAGTAATGTCTTTCTTCTGGCAACTCTACCATGCAGCCCATTTTACTTCCAGTGCCTCCTTATTGTGCACCTTGAAACAGCCACACCGCTAGTTTTCAGAGAGTCTTGTATTTCAGATAAAACAGGATGATACCGCGCTAAAGGGATATAACTTGGCTGAGAAATCTATACACAAATGAGTGGAGTATATAAAAGTTACCCCTATTAATAAACTCCCCGCTGAGTACCTGCTACATATGATGGAAGAGTGGAAGGGTGAGTGCACTATGGTAAGTAATAGGCTGAGCACAACGTGGTACAAAAGATTTTGGCACTAACCAGTGCGAGTCTGACTCACCGAGATCTGATGTTGGTCGTAGTGTAGGAGGTACGAGGGATCCGGGCGACCAGACAGTGGGTCCGGCACGTGAGACGCTGTTCCTGGGGAACAAGTGCTGGGCGAGGAAGCCAGCGCCAGGTGACAGCAGCTGAACAGGAAGGCGGTGTGTCGGCGTGGAAACCAGGAACGCCCCGGCCGGTAGCGTCCCTGGAAACAGTGAGGGAAAAGAAAAAAAAAAATGCCCGACGGGAGCGCTCACTGTGTGACATCACAAAAGTGTGGAGCAGCACTGGGACCAAGCAGAAACCGACGCGTTTCGAAGGAGCGCAGTCCTTCTTCATCAGCCCCGATGAAGAAGGACTGCGCTCCTTCGAAACGCGTCGGTTTCTTCTTGGCCCCAGTGCTGCTCCACACTTTTGTGACGTCACACAGTGAGCGCTCCCATTGGCCATTTTTTCTTTTTTTTTTCTTCTTCTTTTCCCTCACTGTTTCCAGGGACGCTACCGGCCGGGGCGTTCCTGGTTTCCACGCTGACACATCGCCTTCCTGTTCAGCTGCTGTCACCTGGCACTGGCCTCCTCGCCCAGCACTTGTTCCCCAGGAGCAGCGTCTCATGTGCCGGACCCACTGTCTGGTCGCCCGGATCCCTCGTACCTCCTACACTACGACCAACATCAGATCTCGGTGAGTCAGACTCGCACTGGTTAGTGCCAAAATCTTTTGTACCATGTTGTGCTCAGCCTATTACTTACCATAGTGCACTCACCCTTCCAATCTTCCATCATATGTAGCAGATACTCAGCGGGGAGTTTATTAATAGGGGTAACTTTTATATACTCCACTCATTTGTATATACATTTCTCAGCCAAGTTATATCCCTTTAGCGCGGTACCATCCTGTTTTATCTTTATTATTTATTTATATTGACAGCCCTGGCATCTGGCTGTTTTGATACCAGCAGCAAAGGGCATCTTGTCTACTGGTAGCGCTTGTGTTTTCTTTTGTTATAGTCTTGTATTTCAGCTGATGTTATTTGTGGGTTTTTCTTTGTATCCTGAACAATTTTCCTCGCAGTTGTGGATGGCGTTTTTGTTGGTCTACCTGACGGTGGTTTTGTTTTTACAGAGCCCCTGATTTTCCATTTGTTAATCACAGTTTGAACGCTGCTGACTGGCATTATCAATTCCTTGGATATCTTTTTGTATCCCTTTCCTGTTTTATACAGTTCAACTACCTTTTCTCATAGATCCGTTGACAATTCTTTTGCTTTCCCCATGACTCACAATCCAGAAACATCAGTGGCTGGATGAAAGATGCAAGAGTCTGTCTGGATCCCAGAAACTCACTCAGATTTTATTCACACACACACTGATTACAAGCAAACAGGTCACAGGTGAGGATGTTACCTTTAGTAGCCAGTCATACCCATTTGTGTCAACTTCTGTGCATGTTATCAGACCAAAATCACCAGGGTATGTGAACTTTTGATCAGGGTAATTTGGATGTTTTGGGTTGTCACTATGACTTAAAAAGAGAAAAACACAGTAGTGTGACGATAAATGGCTTCACCCAACCACTAACCATGAGTGGAGAAAAAGTTTTGGTGTTATCATTCATATTCTTTGAAAAAAGGCCAAGAAAGCAAAAATTCTGCTGGGGTATGTAAACTTTTGAGCACAACTGTACGTTGTATCCTGGTATTTCACTATATAGTCACCACCAGGGGGCAGAGCTGACAACCTCTTAGTGATGTCGCCACCAGGGGGCAGGGCTGACAACCTCTCAGTGATGTCGCCATCAGGGGGGCGGGGCTGACAACCTCTCACATGTCCGGGCTGGTTGTCAGCAGTGATAGATGACGAGCTGATGTTGGGGTATTCGGCACATGATTTTTGGTAACGGTATTATTTGTATCTTTCAGCCCAAGCACCAGCCGTACATGATCCCCCCTCCTCAGCTGCATTACAATGGACACTACAGCGAGCCCTACACCTCCTCACAGGGTAACTACCACTTTTTGCTTTGTCTACGCTATTGTTTTTGTTATGAGAGCCTTTTCTAATCCTGTGGTGGCTGATAACAGATAGCAATAGCATGCAAGTAGGGTTATAATCCATTACTGTACAGACACACATTGCTCGATTATATATAATCAGTAAGATACAATCGGGTGTCAATGTTTAGTCACCCTCCTGATGACCTTTGCTGACCAATCCCCTGATACCATGGAGCAATAACTCGCCGTACAATGCATCCTCTCCATTTTATTAATTGGAGCTCATTTTCTGCTGATTTGTGAGTAGCTCATGGATGCATTGCCAGCCAGCTGCCACTATAGCCACCAGAAATATGTTGTGCTCAGTTTTAATCTTTTGTTTTGCCGGTTGCAGACAATCTTCCAGTCTTCGTCAGCAATCAGAACGGTTTTTACTATCACTCCCAGACAAGCCTTGATCACAGCCCACATGACTACAGTGGCAGAATCCGGAACGGCAGTGTGTACAGCGCCCACAGCACCAACTCTCTGAACACCCAGCAGCATTACATGCAGCCATCGCCCATGTCCTCCAACCCCAGCATCACAGGCAGCGACATCATGAGGCAGGAGTATATCCCGTCCCACCGGCATAGCGCCCTCATCCCACCCTCCTATCGCCCTACGCCGGATTACGAGACTGTCATGAGGCAGCTGAACCGCGGGATAATGCACACGGAGCGGCAGAGCCACTCAATGCGGAACCTCAACATCGGCAACTCTTACGCCTACAGCCGAGCGGACGCCCTGGTGTACAGCCAGCCGGAGATCCGTGAGCATGCACAGTTTGCTTCACCCCAGTCTCATCATTACCCGTTCAACCTCAACTATAGTTTCCACAGCCAGTCGCCCTACCCGTACCAGGCAGAACGCCGCCCAGTGGTGGGTGCAGTCAGCGTCCCAGAGCTGACCAACGTCCAGCTTCAGTCTCAGGACTACACACCCTCCAACATCATGAAGACCCAGGTGTATCGCCCTCCACCCCCCTATCCTTACCCGCGGCCAGCCAACAGCACCCCGGATCTGACCCGCCACCATACGAGCAGTAGTAACCCGGATCTGATCACCAGGCGCGTCCACCACTCTGTCCAGATGTTCCAGGAGGACAGTTTGCCCGTGGCTCATTCCCTTCAGGAAGTCAGCGAGCCACTGACCGCCGCCCGTCACACACAGCTACAGAAGAGGAACAGCATCGAAATAGCAGGGATTACCCACAGCTTTGAGGGGATGCGGGTGAAGGAACGCGCCATGTCTTCCTCCGCGGCCAACGTGGCGTCTCAACGGGTCATGCCAACCGACTCGCAGAGCAATGTTTACATTGAGCGTGCGAAGGAGGAGCAGGGCGGAGAGCACGAGAGGGGGCGATACGGACACAAGAAGTCTCTGTCCGACGCCACCATGCTCATCCACAGCAGCGAGGATGATGAGGACAATGATGAAGATGGCAGCACCAACTTATCCCAGACGCCGATATACGACCGATCCCAACTGAGGCCGGTAATGGAGACCTACACGGATGAGTCCGAGTCCAGCTACCCCTACAGCGCCATGCCTGTCAACCATCTCCACATCTACGAGCACAGGATTCCCGAGGCGGAGAAGGAGCGCCGGGTGACCGCCATGAGCCCCATACAGTTTGGGGGAGAACATCTGACCGGCAGGAGGAACAACGGATCCATCCCGCCCTCAGTATCGGAGTCGGACCTCACGGCTGTTACTGTCCGGTACCGAACCAAGAAGGAACCTGTGAAGAAAAGACCCGTGTCCGACGTCCTGTCTGGAAAGAAGGATATCGTAGAGGGACTACCACCCTCAGGAGTGAGTACGAGCCACAGTTCCCCCCCCCCCCCCCCCCGCCATCATTTATATACATAATCAGATGGCGAGGTGCAAACCCCCCGCTCACCATCAGTGCAAACTTCTACTCCAGTCACATACAAAGCTGCATGCTGGAGTTGCCTTGGATGGTTCAGCAATGTATGGTGAGAGATACATTGGGCATATTGTGAAAACTGCGTCCCACATATTGCATCACAGCAGAGATGACAGTAGGTGAGATGTGAGAGCCGGACCCTGAGAATAAAGGACATTCCCAGAAAATCTCCCAGTAAAGGTTGGTCATTTGTGCAACATTCTGGCAATAACAAAGTAACAGGACTGAGGGTGCAGCTTTGGATGTGACTAGAGTGTGGCTACATCTATGACATGTGGTGGGAGATCCATGGCTTACCTGTGCATAGCATCACCTGCGGTGCTTCGTTAAAGGGTGGAGGGTGTAATCTGAGCCTTCAATTTTATTTTTGTTAATTTTTCTTACTTACAGGGAATAAAGAAGGGAAATCGCACAGAAGCTAAAAAAATGGGGCCCCTGAAACTGGCAGCTTGGAATGGGTTAACCGCGCCCCGGATGCCCCTGCTGGACGACGAGCGAGAGGAGCCGGCCCGGGCATCAAACGATGAGAGGGTAATTACTGTCAGTACAGGGCCAAAATGTGGAATTGGGGACGAGTGCCAGATTTCTGTATGCCAGATATCAGTGTCACTGTCCGAGTGCAGACCCCAATGCATGGACCAGCAGGCGGTCTCCTGACAGCCTCCTATGTGAGGGTGAGGAGTGCGGGCCGGAGACCCGTGGCACACGCGGATATCGTCTACATAGGATGTCGATCACCTTCTGCTTCTTTCTGGTAGACGTCATGTTTCATTCCTCACCATTTACAAGATCCTGATTTACTTTCGCAGATGTTATCTAATAAATGTCACATCGGAGGGTTTATTAGTTTTATTCACTGATCTAAAAGCCTTGAATCCTGAATGTTACAATGTATCGGTGCAGGCAAAATGTATCAAACTATCAGGATAGGAGACGTTTGTGTTGATCTGTTCTGCTCACAGAAGATTGGCTGCAGGGATTAGACTGTAGCAAACCCTCAGCTGTAGTATATTTTTGGGTTGTACCAGGAGTTTGTGTTTACTGACAGCAAGCAGAGATAGTGAAAATGGCAAGTGATAGAATAGTGATTGATTCTCTCCTTCTCTCAGTGTACACTCCTGGAGGAGCGGCTGGAGCAGGGGATGGTCTTCACCGAGTATGAGCAGACCCCAAAGAAGCGGCTACCGGACACGGAGTGCACCATAGCGCGACTCCCCGAAAATACAGAGCGCAACCGTTTCCAGGACGTTCTGCCGTATGACGACACCCGGGTGGAGCTGGTGCCAACGAAGGAGAACAACACGGGTTATATCAACGCCTCACACATAAAGGTATCACCCGATTACCTGCTGCATTTATGGGACTCTCCCCAATATCGACTGCTTGTCTGAGGTCTGATCCGCCAGCTCTGGTGAACATTTCCACAGGTGGCGGTCGGCGGTGTGGAGTGGGATTATATCGCCACACAGGGTCCTCTGCAGAACACGTGCCAAGACTTCTGGCAGATGGTGTGGGAGCAGGGGGTCGCCATTATCGCAATGGTAACATTGGAGGAGGTGAGTCCTGGGAGGTCATGTGCCCCCCCCGCATTATAGCAGCGTAGATTGGATTTTAGGGGGTATCTATCCTCAAGCTTGCTGACTTTTTTATATCAACTAACTGAATAGTGAGTGCAGCTCTGGAGTATACAACAGGATCAACAGTAACTCAGGATCAGTACAGGATCAGTAAAGTAATGTATGTACACAGTGACTGTACCAGCAGAATAGTGAGTGCAGCTCTGGAGTATGATACAGGATGTAACTCAGGATCAGTAATGTATGTACACAGTGACTGCACCAGCAGAATAGTGAGTGCAGCTCTGGAGTATAATACAGGATGTAACTCAGGATCAGTAATGTAATGTATGTACACAGTGACTGCACCAGCAGAATAGTGAGTGCAGCCCTGGAGTATAATACAGGATGTAACTCCGGATCAGTAATGTAATGTATGTACACAGTGACTGCACCAGCAGAATAGTGAGTGCAGCCCTGGAGTATAATACAGGATGTAACTCAGGATCAGTAATGTAATGTATGTACACAGTGACTCCACCAGCAGAATAGTGAGCGCAGCTCTGGAGTATAATACAGGATGTAACTCAGGATCAGTAATGTAATGTACAGTATGTATACAGTGACTCCACCAGCAGAATAGTGAGTGCAGCTCTGGAGTATAATACAGGATGTAACTCAGGATCAGTAATGTAATGTATGTGGACAGTGACTGCACCAGCAGAATAGTGAGCGGCAGCTCTGGAGTATAAGAGTAGTGAGGGTGTCCTTTCTTTTGTATTTCTTCTGTATCTGATGATGATGAATACTTGCTTTTGTTGGGTGTTGTACTGCTTTGGAGGAGCAGCTTCTTTGTGGGTAGTTTTTGGGTCCCCATCAGTAGATATGTACTAACAGTGATACTTTCCCTTGGAGGAGGGCGGCAGAGAAAAGAGTTACCGCTATTGGCCACGACTGGGGTCTCGGCACAATACCGTCACCTATGGCAGGTTTAAGATCACCACGCGGTTCCGCACAGACTCCGGATGTTACGCCACCACAGGCCTCAAGATAAAACATCTTCTGACTGGTCAGGAGAGGACGGTGTGGCACCTGCAGTACACAGACTGGCCCGAACATGGACACCCTGAGGACTTGAAGGGATTTCTATGTAAGTTTAAAATCCCCATATAACACACGTATAATTAGAGGGAATGTGTCATCTCTTAAATTTTATTTTAAACAATTGAAAAAATATTAATATTTTAATACTTTTGTCTCCTCTGCCCGGGGGGCTGCCATATTAGTGGTATGTGAGTGTCGTGCTCAGACATTTACCTATGAGCAAATAAAAATGGTTGCCCCCCAGTGGCTGATGAAAAAATGAATACATTACTGCTTTAAACATGACAATTTTTATTGTTTTCAAAATAAATAATTTATTAATGCAATACTCAAAATTGTGACACATTCCCTTTAAATCGGGTCCTATACTCTATTCACACCCAAAGCTGCATTGGCAGTTCTGCTTTGGCTGTGACTAGAGCATTACCTTCCTCTTCAGATCTCCCCCTTTACATGCTTTGTGTTATTACATGGCATTGCTGTTTTCCAGCCTATCTAGAAGAGATCCAGTCGGTCCGCCGACACACAAACAGCACAAGTGACCCCAATGGTCCGAACCCCCCTGTGCTCGTTCACTGCAGCGCGGGTGTTGGCCGGACGGGGGTGGTCATACTGTCTGAGATCATGATCGCCTGCCTGGAACACAATGAGGTGAGATTTGATCACAATGACGATTCTTTACAGGGCGTCTGTTTATCCCTAGTTTCTAGATCGCTGCTCGCTGTCAGTGAGTAGTAACATTGTTTCCAGTCAATATCTATTACAAACCTTACGTTATCTTCATTTGCTCGGATTGTACGGTCCGGATAAGAGACGTTTTCCTTGCAGTGATACATTGTAGCAATAGGAGGGAGATGTTATTTGTGGAGGATACATACTGTTTATGTAAACTAAGATTATTCACTGACAGCAAGCTGAGATCTGCAAACAGTGAGAGAATGAAACATAGAAGGAGACATTTATTGGGATCTCACTATTTTCTGCCGGTCTGAGTACACTGATTTATTAGGAGGCCCTTGCATTTGGCTCAGTGCTTGCTGAGATGCGGAGATTTGCATAGTATCTTATTATGTAGCTTTCTGGCAGAACTCTGTCTTATCTGTCTGGAGAAACGTGACTCCTCTCCACCCTGCACACTTGTAAACTAAAGTGCTGCAAGTTCTGGTAAAAAAAAGTTGCAAATCCTGCCGTTTACTTTAATTAATTTAATTTAATTTTAGCATTTTTTTTACATCCTTTTTTTGGCCTAAAGCAGTGGTCCCCAACTCCAGTCCTCAAGAGCCACCAACAGGTCATGTTTTCAGGATTTCCTTAGTATTGCACAGGTGATGCAATTATCACCTGTGCAATACTAAGGAGATACTGAAAACATGACCTGTTGGTGGCTCTTGGGGACTGGAGTTGGGGAACACTGGCCTAAAGTATGAAACAATCTGCGACAATAACCCTTTCATGTCTGCTCCTCTCCTGCCAGATGCTGGACATCCCTCTGGTTTTGGACATGCTGCGGCACCAGCGGATGATGACGGTGCAGACCATCTCTCAGTACACATTTGTCTACAAGGTCCTGATCCAGTTCCTGAAGAACTCTCGCCTTATCTGACCGTAGCTAAGTTGCTGGACGATTTGCTACGGGCCTGACGTGCGGTGAACCACTGAGACTGAGGAGTTCTGTGTGGTCCTGGGCTGCTATAACATGACCAACATCATCCAGTGCCAGAAAAAGCTTTTACCACTGGGGGACACCGCAGCTGGCAGTCACATGGCTGGTGTCAGAGGGTGGACTCCGCTCACGCAGCAGTATTATTACTCTACAGCTCTGATTTTACTGGCTGAAATCATATCTGACGTTTAATGCACTTTTTTATGGTATTTATGACTTTGCATCAATCTTCCCCTCCTCATTTTACTAACCCAGTCCCGAGAGTGAGGTTTGATCTCTCTGGGCAGATGGCGTCAGCCTGTGGGGCAGATGATGGCAGACGTGGGTGCATTTCTGCTATAGGCCGCAGTTGCTCTGTGCCCCCTGGGCTTGTGCGGTGGACGCCAGCGCTTTACTTGCTTGGTGTTTTATGCAGTGACCTCGGCTTTCCCTGCAGGATTCGGTGCAGTGTTGACCTTCCCTTAATGGTGAAACGCACGAGCCTTTGCTTTTCTACATCCTGGTGACTTTGAAGTGATTTGTATATTTTTCAGCTCCTTTTTTCTGGAGTTTTCAGACAATTGTTTTATATTGTGATACAAATGCATATATTTTTTGTAATGGCAGCTTGTGTGAATGTTGTCTGACGTGGGCGCTGCTGGGTTTGTGAGGCGGTAGCCAAATTAAGATTTGAAATAGTCGTCATTTGTCTTCTTGAAGGTAACGGACGTAAAAAAAATGGATCAGCTTTGGATGTGAGTAAAGCAAAGTCTTGGAAACATTTTACTGGTTACATCTAATGTTAAGATGGTATTTTGTTGTCTTATTCCCCAGTCACAGCACAAGCTTCCTGTGCATCTCACAATCACTGCACAATAGTAGTGGGTAAGCTGAACCGTGCTGCAGCTTTGGTTGTGACTAGGGTGTAAGATGTGATATCACTTCAGAATCTACCGACCTCCGCACATCAGTGCATTGGATGTTGTATACAGTGATAATTGGATCTGGATATGTGTAGAAATGGCCGCCAGTTGTGGGTTTGGGTATGTGACACGGATGGGTTTCTGAGAAGTGTACGTTATTATAGGGGTGCATGGTGCAGAGCGAGCGGCCGCTTTATACAAAGTGATTACAGTCAGCAAATAGATCAGTATTCTTACTAAATGCATGAAGCATATGGAGGTGGAGGATATAAGTGGCTGGAAACTGTCAATAAGCAGGCTCTGTATCATCAGCTCAATAACAATCCACACTCGCTTACTGAAGATAAATTGCATTAAATGAAAAAGAGCTTCTACAAGGAGATCAGTATGTTCAGTATGTAACAGTTGGTTATGCTTCATATTTTTCTACAATGGGCAGAAAAAAAATGAGCAGAAACTGCCCAGAAACAAAGAACCAGCAGAATAATTGCTCCTGGTAACAGATCTTATGCCTATACTTAGTAACCTTAGTGCCAGAGGGTGTTTTGTGAATTACCATAGTTGATGATCTGATTAATTGCCCTGACTTGTTATCACATTTCTACCCAGTCATGTAGTAATCAGCGGCACGTGAGGCATCTATGGACATCACTTCTCAGAGTTAAACCAAGTGCAGGATGCAGATGTTCACCCTTGAGCACTCATAATACTAAGTGTAGACAAATAGAGGACAATAGATCCATAAATAGTGGCTGTCTCAACCAGACTAGTTCTGGGTGTCACATTTACTGACTGTTGAGAGGATAACAAAGCATCTGTCTGCAGACTTTGCTCTGAGCGATGGTAAGGGGCTGCATGCCTGATGGTGTGGATTAAATAAAATGTGGTTCATGGGTCAGAACCTGCTGGGAGTTCTAGTTCTGAGGGGCCTGAGACTTGTACATTAGTTGTCAGTATGTGGTAGGTTTCCTGTACACAGCGACAATGTAGAACAATGAACTGTCGCATCCAATCTAAGGTGCCTTAGATACAATGTATCAACCAGTTGTAACACCAGTCACAATATTTCTGCCAAATGTAACAAGATGTATCAGGATGACTTATTTTTTTCCCCCTATATTCTTGTATAACACTAAAGACAGAATAACTTTTTTATTACAGCGCAAGTTCCTCCCCGCAGCCCCCCGGGGATTGTGCAGGGGTGTCCTGTACAGTTCTGGGGGTTCATGTATGATCCTGTACAGTCAGTGCGGCTCCATGTACAGACTGTATGAAAATTTTTGTTAAACCAAAAATGTAATATATGTCAGACTTTATTTCGATGGCAAAAATATTTTATGCACAAATGAATATAGTTTATGCGAAGTGTTTATCTGAGGTGTGGATTGTGTGCAGCTCAGTATGGAGATGTTACTCAGAGCAGAAAGGGGCGCGAATGGCTGCAATTTAGCTGGGGTTACTGATCCTTTTCATCTCAACGCTTTGACCCCTACTTTACACTGCAGCTTCTCTCCTTAAAGGGTGAGTGGCAACATTGCAAGTTATCACCTAAAGGATAAGGATAACTGATAACCTTCTGACTACAACCACCCCAAGGACAGGGCTGTAAAATGTTTATACAGAGGTGCATGCTGTTGCTTTGTCTCTTCCATGCTTTACACTGCAGCTTTACTTCATTAGGGTACCGTCACACAGTGCAATTTTGATCGCTACAACGGCACGATTCGTGACGTTCCAGCGATGCATTTACGATATCGCTGTGTCTGACACGCTACTGCGATCCGGATCCCCGCTGAGAATCGTACGTCGTAGCAGATCGTTTGAAACTTTCTTTCGTCGTCTAGTGTCCCGCTGTGGCGGCATGATTGCATTGTGTGACACAGGTTGTATACGATGTGCGCACAGTAACCAACGGCTTCTACATCGCAAATACGTCATGAAATTATCGCTCCAGCGCCGTGTATTGCAACGTGTGACCGCAGTATACGACGCTGGAGCGATACTTATACGACGCTGCAACGTCACGAATCGTGCCGTCGTAGCGATGAAAATGGCACTGTGTGACGGTACCCTAGAGTGGCTGCTGTATGTAAGCACAAGCTGCTATCTGTAGTTCCCTTTTTTCTGTAATGTCAAATGTCAAATTGACAAGGATGTGGGGTGCACATAATTTTAAGGGTGCACTAGACACAAAGACGAAACCTAAAGGATTTAATTGGTAATTTTCTATTATTTGTTGCATCTGAGTGATCCACTCCCCACAATCAGAGATCTGGCAGAAAACAGTCCAATATCACCTAATGGGAGTTGTAGTTCTAAAGATAAAATGCCAGACAAAAAATTAGAAATAAAACAAAAAGCCTGCGATCCGCAGTCAGGAAACCTGTGGGCAGCCAATAATGTCAATCTAATACTTGGCCATTCACTTACAGTAAGCAGAGATTTTATGTATTGGTGAGGAATGGAAATATTCCCTTGGTAGCCCAGAGCTGAGGTTTGTAACGTATTCAGTTTGTAACCAGTCTCCTCCATTCCTATGTGCAGGTTCGGCCCTGATTCATGTCCTTTGTTGTTTCTTCGCTTTAATCAAGTAATTTGCTCCTTTTTTGGAGCTTTTAGTATTTGTGCCTTCATCTCTAATTGATGCCACTTGTCATTTTTTGTTTTGTAATTGTTGATGTAACCTCAACAACTTTGCTTATCCTGATGTTTTCGACTGATTCCTGAATTTTGACACTTTTCAAATATCCCCCCTTTTTTTTTTTGCTTCCAACTCCATTCTCTGCCGGGAGTAAAATTTCTGCTGGTTTTTTTTTTCTTTAATTTGCAAAGATTTTTTTTTTGTCTTTAACCAGTTCTTGGGACTTTGTGCCATTTTGAAGATTTTCAACAAGTCAAAAGAAGAAAAGTGATTTCATGAAATAGAAAATGTGTTTTTTAAGTTGAAGGTGTTCACAAGACAGGAAAACCTTATTCAATATCTTATGGTGGTCATACTTGTGTAAGATATTAATGGCATGTCCATAGCATCTCTGGGATCTACATCTGTCCAGAAGGGGGTCCTGGCTGCCATCCTAGATGCGGTTCCCCGAGAACCTGTGGATATGGTGTTAATCACAAAGTTACAGAACTTGTAATTGATTATGGTTCTACTTTCTCTGCTTGATGTGATTAAGTGAATTTGTGCCTTGACCTAGAGCTGAGGATTTGGTACAGTGCATCAGCTTCATTCCGAGGATTGACATTGTAACAAACCCGTCTCAATCATGCCGATGTTTCCTGCCTAGTTGCCTTAGTCTATGTTTTGACTCATACATATAGTGGAAGCAGCAGGATGCTCTGTGCTTGTATCATTTACTTCTCTAGAATTCAGTCCGATCGTTCATCTCATCCGCATCTCCCGGATCCGAGACATCACAGTCATTTCCACGGGAGACCTGGATGACATCCGCAAAGGTTTGTTGCAGCTCTTCCAGGATCTCCACGTCATCCGCGTTGTTAGAAATGGGTTTGGATGAAGAGGTGAATGTGTCGTCTGAGGGCTGATCTGTACGATCGTCTGCAGCGGTTTCCTGCACATCACAACCATCATGGTCAGGTGGGTGGTAGTCACCTCCATCGTCCTCCTGGTGGTGGTGGTCACCTCCATAGTCCTCCTGGTGGTGGTGGTCACCTCCATAGTCCTCCTGGTGGTGGTGGTCACCTCCATCGTCCTCCTGGTGGTGGTGGTCACCTCCATCGTCCTCCTGGTGGTGGTGGTCACCATCTGTTTCATCTGCACCCAATGGTGCACAGTCTCCATGTTCTGCGTCTCTTGCACCCACATCACTGTGGACATCATCTTCCTCCAGGTAAGGTGCAGAGTCCACAAGTAGATGGTTGTCGCTGACTAAAGCATGGAGATCATCAGAGGCAGCCTCCTCCTGGGAGCTCCTACTCATGACCTCATCCCAAGAAGAATTGGTCAAACTTCTCTTGGAGTGTGGATTCCTCACCGCTGACTGTGGGTTGGTTTCCTCTCTGCAGTCCAGGTCGGATCTAAGTACGTCCAGGAGGTGGCGCATCTTACCCTGTGTGAGAGAAGCGAAGTAAGAGGCAGCCTACAAAGCAGTGCAAGGAGCAATGTTAAACAGCAGCACAGAGAGCAGTTCAGCGGCTCTTACCTCATCCAAGCGATGTCGATTTTCTTCTAGGTGTCGTTGAAACAAGCGCTCTACAACCCTACAAACAGATAGCAGCACTTAGATACAGGGGGTAGATGGGGACCACCCATGAAAGTTATTGTTCTATTCCCCTTGTATCATCATGTGATAACATCTCACCGGTCTGAGAAGAGGCCGAGGGTCAGGATTTCATTGGTCACATCAGCCACAAACTTCAGGTATGACAATTCCTCCTCTCTGTAAACAGAAAAATGAGGTGAAGGGTTACCTGCTGCTTCAGGGTCTGCACTGCACACGCAGAGTTAACAGGTGCTTCGGGATCTGCACTGCAGGTGTAGAAAAAAAAAATGGCGGAGGAGACTGACCAGAGGACAAGATGTACAGGTAAGTCCTCCATTATAAGTGCAGGGCTGAGGTATGAGAGTGAGAGAGTAAGAGAGAACTTTTTTTTTGGGAGGGGAAGATCAGAATAATGAATTGGAGCATTGTTTTATCATACTATATTGAAAGCATTTGTGTGTCGCATAGGTATAAACTCTCTGGCAAACTCAGTCGTGGGGTTCAAGAGAGGCCTGGATGTCTTCCTGGAGTGTAACACTATTGCAGCTTACAGTTATTAGGTTCTTTAGAAGGACATCGATCCGGGGATTTATTCTGATGGAATATAGGCTGAACTGGATGGACAAATGTCTTTTTTCGGCCTTGCTAACTATGTTACTCTTAATTTCCTGATATCTTGTAATAACTGTTCACGATGGGGGGATGTCACAAAAGCATATTTAATGAGTGACTGAATAGTGGAAAGCCCACAAGCACAGTAATACTACACTTCCTCTTGTAAATATAATATGCTCGTTTCCCATGTATTGCTGGAGAGGTGGCAGTTTTCCCCGGGCCCATCACGTCATTATGCTATTTAAGTCAAGCAGCCTATTAGGGGCCACTAATGGACTGCAGGATTAACAATGACATCGCTGGGACAGCAGGGGGAAGGATACAATGTGTGTACAATTATTAGGCAATTTACTCATCCAAACTCAAATGTTATTATTTCACAATTACATTTTCAGGTTGACGGTACTGTAATCTTTTAGGTTTAGTCTCTTGTTACTTCTGTTACTAATTAAACACAAAGCCTGTGTGCAAAATTGTTAAGCAACTAAATATACACAAAACAATAATTGAGATAGAAAAGTACAAAAATACTTTCCACACATTTCAAACATACATTTTTAGACATGTGTTGGGAAACATCAGTGACTGAAAGATTTTTATTGAAAAGAAGCGTGGCTTTTTGTTTCTTAGTTTTAAGTCTTCCACCCATTTAGTCTACTATCAAGTTCTGCCTCCCAAACACCAAGTACCTGTCATATTTGGTCACTGTAAAAGTTCTCTCTACAGTTCAAGTCTGGTGAGGACGGTGTCAGGTCCTTATTCGTCTCTCCTGGCCCCGAGCAGTGGAGATTTCAATGCTGTGATGGAATCTTGTCCTGCAGAACAATCCTGGTTTGCTACAGAGACACAGACTTATACCTGCTCCACTGCTGGAAAAAGACTCTTCTAAACCCCCAGCAGGAGGCTTAGGATGTGATTGGACCTTTTTGAGTTGAAAATGGATCACAATGGAATTGGAGTTCTGTGCCCAGAACTGATCAGCCACAGCCCACCTATCTTCTCCGTCCAGACTGATGGTCAGATGTTTCTTGGCCCAAACGTTTTTATGGACAAGACAAAGATTGAAACATCAAAACTGATTTAAGACACGGCCCAGGAGAAGGTAGGCTGAATCCAACCACCACTGAGAAAGATACACAAGTACAAGGTGTTCCGTTTCAGCCTACCTTTTCCTGGGCCATGTGTCTTATTAAACACCTTGTACTTCTGTATCTTTCTCATTGGTGGTCAGGTTTCAGCCTCCTCCCCTCAGCTGTGTCTCTGAGCACTAAACACATTGGACTTCTGGCCTCCAGGGAGGCTGCAGGTCATGAAGCCATTATTCTTCTCCAGTGCAGTAATTTTCCAGGTTGCTTGGTATCTGATCCTTCTCATGTCAGGCAGCTTTCTAGATTTTTTTCCTCCTTCACGTTTTTTGCCCCCCCGGTGACCATTTGCAGTAATATCTTTTTATAGTTCGGTGTTCATCCCAATATCTGAGCAATTGCAGGAGCTGCGTTCTCTGAAAAGTCCAAAACAGTCTTACAGAGTTGTGTAAATATCTTTTTTGACCCATTTGGATATAATAAAACAGGCTGCCTAATAATTCTGCACACTCTGATAAAGGGCACACCCCCTCATTACAGAAATACTCCTCACCAGATCTCCGCTATCCAATAAGCATTCAGGTTTATGCCGCTCAGAGGTGGGAAATCTGCATAAAAATGATGATGGGATCAAAATACTCTATTGTTTAATAATTGTACACACAGTGCAGTGTAAAATTAGTGGCCGATTGTTGGAGACCATTAAAGGGGCTGTCCAGTATTCAGAGTCAATTTTATTCTTCTCCACATAGGATGATGGGCATGGAAGGGGTTTTATAGTGATGGCAGAGGATGCGCAACCCCCAGACCCACCACCCACGCAGTGTGACTGCACCCCCCCATAGACCCAGCAAACAAAGTATGATGCCCCTGAGACCCAACCCACACAATATGACTGACTGCAGGCCACAAACCCCATAGCACAGTATGACTGTCCTCCAGGCCTCTCCCACACAGTATGACCACACACACTGTATAAAGGCATACCTCAGAATCCTCCACACAGTATGGCTGCAGCCCACAGATCCAACCACACAGTATAGATTGAGGCCCAACAGTCTCCTACACGTACTGATTAATAAAATGAAACAATTCAGAACAGCACACGGGAGGCGAGGTGGTCTGCGCAGCACAGAGGAGGTGAAGTGGCCTGCGCAGCACCCGGGAGGCGAGGTGGCCTGCGCAGCACAGAGGAGGGGAAGTGGCCTGCTCAGCACAGAGGAGGTGAAGTGGCCTGCGCAGCACCCGGGAGGCGAGGTGGCCTGCGCAGCACAGAGGAGGGGAAGTGGCCTGCTCAGCACAGAGGAGGTGAAGTGGCCTGCGCAGCACACGGGAGGCGAGGTGGCCTGCTCAGCACAGAGGAGGTGAAGTGGCCTGCGCAGCACACGGGAAGCAAGGTGGTCTGCGCAGCACACGGGAGGCGAGGTGGACTGAGGTTCAGCACAGCAGACACAAACTCGGGACATTATTGTGCCTGCTGCACAGAGACTCAGACACACAGGCTTAATGGTGGAACAGGGAGAGGACTGCTCCTCCTCCATTATTGTATGCTCCTGGATCTGCTTCCTGGGGAGACAGAATTTCAATGCTAAGGCACTGCCCCGGGCGCACTCACAGGCGCCATAGTGGCCGCTTGGTTTTCCACTTTTGGCGGTTCGCCAGTGAAGGTTTCTAATGATCATTCTCTGCCCAAAACTTACTCCGAGTGAATTTTCCAGATCGCTGACGACTTTAATTCACTAGAAAAAACAATGGAGTAATCGATTAGAAAAAGGCCACCGGGGATCGCTGTGCTCATAGTAAATAGATCATAATACATCACCCCCATCACTTCCCTCAGGGGTCTTCATACCTTGAGAGAGATCGCTGCAGTCGCTCTTCTGGCAAATCTTCATCACTCAGCAGCAGATTCTCATCATGACTTTCCTGGTGTAAGAATCACAGATAGTAAAAACCTTTTAATTATGCGCTGATTATTTTACAGATTCGATTACTTAATCTTCAATCTCTAATTGCAATCATTGACAGCAAGCAGAGATCTTACATCCTTGTGTACATTCAGACACTGCCCCCCTGTCCTGGTCATACAGGTCTAGTGCAGAGGTCGCTTCATTCCGTGCCACGTGTGGATTTGCTCCTTAAACCGGAAAATCATTATATATTCTGAAGTATAAGACGTAATGGGTGGCGGATTTACTGCCTGAAAATCTGGGGAGAAATCCACAGCATATCTGGGACATGTGAAAGCATCTTATCATCAGCGCTGCTGCCTTAGATGTGGCTCAAGATTTGAAGGGAGGGAACTTTTACTGAAATCCTTTTATTGTGGGCAACACAAGTGTGTGCAAAAGTTGTAAGAAAACCAAATTGCAGTTTTCCACGTACAATGATACGCAGAGCATGGAGACTGCACGATGAGTTAATAGTGATGTGTCAGTAAGCTCATTTTCTGGTCTTTAACAATTATGTCACTCCTGAATTTGTCATCTAGGTGAGTCTATAACTACATCAAAGCTCATAGCAAGTAAGAGTCAAGAAGAAGAGAGAAATGGTACAGACGCATCACTGGTAACTAGTGTTGAGCATTCCGATACCGCAAGTATCGGGTATCGGCCGATACTTGCGGTATCGGAATTCCGATACCGGTATTCCGATACTTGCCGCGTATCGGATACCGGAATCGGAAGTTCCCAGATTCAAAATGCACAAATTCATCCAATGAGAATGATTCCAAGTGTGGGCACATCCTGTTCAGCATGGAGGGCATGAAACTACTGGCATGGCTGTGATTGGCTGCTGAAATGATGTCATGATGCAGTTTAAAAGTCGCTGGCGCCATTTTGCGCTCACTCTGCTGTGAATTCAGTTAGTGACAGGACGCTGTTTGCTGACTGAGGGCCAGTTTAGAGATAGCGATTTGCTTCTTTGTGCTTTCCAAAGGCTAATTTAGCAACCGCTGTGTTCACCTACTATTCACCTTGCTTTTGCCTTGTAGCGCTGTTTTCACAGCGATCTGCAAGGTCTGTGTGTGTGAGTGCAGCCCACTCTAGTCTGAGTGCAGCCATAGGCCATCCATAGCTGGTTGTATTCAGTTCAGGGAGGGTGGTTCATTGCCTCATACTGTTCTTTTTTTTTTTTTTTTTTTCCAAGTAGTGTAGTCTGCTGCTAATTTTTTCAAAAAAATTCTATTAGTGTCTTTCCACCCGTCTCCAGCTAATTTGTGGAAAAACACTACATAGGATAACGTAGAGGAGGGTTTTTGGGCCTTGCAGCGCCGTTTACGGCTGTCTGCACGGTCTCCGTGTGACTGCAGCTCGCCCTGTAGTCTGTGAGCAGCCATAGCCTGGTTGTCTCCAGCTCAGGGTTCTTCACTGCATCATACCGCCAAATCAATTTTCATTTTGTTTTAAGTAGTGCAGGCTGCTGCACATTTTTTCAAAAAATTCCTATTAGTGTCTTTCCACCCGTCTCCAGCTAATTTGTGGAAAAACACTACATAGGATAACGTAGAGGAGGGTTTTTGGGCCTTGCAGCGCCGTTTACGTCTGTCTGCACGGTCTCCGTGTGACTGCAGCTCTATCTGTTGTCAGTTCAGCCCCCAAAAAATAAATAAATAATAAAGTTCACCAAACACACCAGTGACACCACTTTACATTTGTGTAGGCCACATTAGCTCATATTAAAGTCTAGTCCACACTTTAGAAAATTAGTGTTTCTTATACCTGTTAGGAGGAGTTGTTCAGGAATAAGCACACAAATCCGTTAGTACTTTTCTGCTTATCTTTATCAGTCAATCAAGATGAAGAAGGCAGTGAGTAAGGCACGTGGGCGTGGGCGCGGAGCAGGGAGGGGACGTGGGGATTCTGTGCCTGCTGCGGGCACCGGTGACTCATCAGCACCCACTTTCACCAGGGAACAGCCATTCATGCGCAGCTTTGTCGCAGAGCGCCGTACACCGCTGCTGCGTGAAGAACAAATTGAAGCCGTTGTCGGATGGATGGCAGCTAATGCATCAACTTCAATTAGTGCCACATCCTCTCAGACACAGAGCACTGGAGAGCAGCCATCTGTCTCTTCACCACCTGCCAAATTACCCAGGCAGACAGAGAGCCCAGGACAGGAGCCGTCTCTACTTCTGTTCTCTGAATCTCTTGGCTTGGAAACAGGGGGCCAGCCAAGCAGCATTGGAGAAATGGAAGAAGAGGCAGGGTGCAGTGATGCCCAACAGCTTTTTCTCTCTTCCTCTGAAGAGGCGGGTGGGCCAGTGGCTCCGTTCACCACATCGCAGGCCGCATCAGCTGATGATGACACTCAGGTGCCACTTACTGGTGCGTGCTCTGCTGCTGAGACTACCCAGGAGGAGCAGTTGGGGGCAGAGGGTAGTGTAGATGATGAGGTCCTTGACCCATCTTGGCGTGAGGGACAGGAAGGTGGTGGGAGCAGCTCTGAGGAAGAGATTCCCCGTACGGCCCAAAGAGGGAGAGGGAGGGGGAAGACTGCAGATCCTGCAGCCTCCGCTTTGGCACCCGTTAGGAGCATGTCTCTTCCAAAAGCCAAAAAGGGCGCTCCCAAGACTTGCAGTGCCTGGTCCTTTTTTGACACAGTTGCAGATGACATTTGCTATGTCAAATGCAAGGTGTGTCATCACAAAGTAAAAAGAGGGAAAAATGTCAGCAACCTCAATACCTCCAACATGTGGAAACATGTGCGCACCAGGCACCCGGCGGAGTTAGAAAAACACACTGAAGAGCTAGGCCAACCAACAGCGGCAGCTACCACCTCTTCAGCTCGTGTTGCCTCTTCCTCCAGCTCACACGCAGCTGGTTCGGCTTCCTCCCAGGATCGCCGTGGAAGAACCTCTGGCCCTGTTGTCCAGAGACCCGCTGTAATTCCACCCGCAGCACCACTTTCCCAGTCATCCACACACTCCCAGCCCAGTCTACAGCCATCGGTAGTACAGGCATGGGAGAAAAGGCGGCCTTTCTCGTCAAACCACCCACGAGCACAGGCTCTGACTGCAGGCATTGCCAAACTTCTGTCACTGGAAATGCTGTCATTCAGGCTGGTGGAGACTGACAGCTTCCGTGACTTGATGTCATTGGCAGTCCCACAGTACAATGTGCCCAGCCGCTTTTACTTCAGCAGGCAAGCCGTCCCTGCCCTGCACAAGCATGTGGAGGGACACATAAAACACGCGTTACTGAACGCCGTCAGTAGCAAGGTCCACCTCACCACCGATGCGTGGACCAGTCAACATGGACAGGGGCGATACCTTTCCCTCACTGCCCATTGGGTTAATGTCTTGAGCCGGGTACAGACCGTGCGAGTGGCGCAGGACGTGTCCTGCCCACTCCAAGGATTGCAGGAATCCATTCTGTACGCATTGACTCCTCCTCCTACACCAGTTCCTCAGAATCATCGCTGCAGGAGCCGTCACAGTCCACCTCCACATGGACCCGTGATGAACGTGTACCTGTTACGACCGACATGAGCACAGCCGTGGCCAAACGTCAACAGGCCGTCTTGAAATTAATTTTTTTGGAGAATCGAAGCCACACAGCGCAGGAGCTCTGGAATGCCATCAAGCAGGAGAGCGATGTGTGGTTTGTGCCAGCGAATCTCCAGCCAGGCATGGTAGTGTGTGATAATGGCCGAAGTCTGGTGGCAGCTCTGGGCCTCGGCAACCTCACTCACATCCCATGTCTGGCACATGTGCTCAATTTGGTCGTGCAGAGTTTTCTGAGGGACTATCCGGATCTTGATGCACTGCTGCACAAGGTCCGCCTAGAGTGTGCTCACTTGCGGCGTTCCAGCACGGCAAAAGCGCGCATTGCGGCTCTGCAGCGCCGACACCGCCTGCCGGAACATCGCATCATATGTGACCTACCTACCAGGTGGAATTCCACGTTACATATGTTGGAGCGGTTGTGTGAGCAGCAGCAAGCTGTAATGGAGTACCAGCTGCTTCAGGCGCAAAGAAGTCGCAGTCAGCGCCGTACAGACTTCACAACCACAGAGTGGGCCACTATGAATGACGTCTGCCAGGTTTTGCGTCCCTTTGATTATTCCACGCGGATGGCGAGTGCAGATGATGCATGACTGTCCCCCTTATCTGCCTGCTTGAAAAATCACTGCAAGCGCTAAGGGATGATGTTGTGGAAGAGGTGGAGGATGAGGATTCAGCATTTCCATCATCTTCTGGACAGTCAGCGCCACGTGGTTCCTCACAAACGCGTAGGCAGGGGACAGTTTGTGAGGAGGATGAGGAGGAGTCAATGGAGGAGGAAGACATCCGTCCAGAGGAGGGAGTTACACAATTGTCCAGTACTCAGTGTGTACAGCGAGGGTGGGGTGATGACGAGCGGGCAGAGATCACGCCTCCAGCAGGGGACAGCGTTTCTTGGGCAGTTGGCAGTCTGCAGCACATGGTGGATTACATGCTGCAGTGCCTGAGAAACGACCGCCGCATCGCCCACATTCTCAACATGTCTGATTATTGGGTGTTCACCCTCCTCGATCCTCGCTACCGGGACAACGTAGAAAGCCTCATCACACCGTTGAACCGGGAGCGAAAAATGCGGGAGTACCAAGACACACTGGTGAATTCCATCATCTTCTCCATTCCAACTGAGAGAAGTGCTGCTAGTGCATTCCAAAGCAGCTCAGTGCGTCCAGGCAGTGGTGGAGGCTCTGCACAAAGAGGGAGCAGAAGCAGTGCCTCTGCCCAAGGCAAGACCAGTATGGCCCAACTGTGGCACAGTTTTCTGTGCCCGCCACAAAAGTCTACACCATCACAGACGGCTCCAGTCAGCAGGAGGCAACGGTTCCGTCAGATGGTGACAGACTACATGTCTTGCCCTCTTGCTGTACTCCCAGACGGCTCTTCCCCTTTCAAGTTTTGGGTCTCAAAGCTGGATACATGGCCAGAGCTAAGCCAGTATGCATTGGAGGTGCTGTCTTGCCCTGCGGCTAGTGTATTATCGGAACGCGTCTTTAGTGCTGCAGGTGGTGTACTAACTGACCGTCGCATGCGACTATCCTCCGATAACGTTGACCGGCTTACTTTCCTGAAAATGAACAAGGCCTGGATCTCGCAGGAATTTGCCACTCCTCTTCCTGATTAAATAATTAGGTGACTGTCTACAGTATCCAGGTCTCCTGTTGTGTTCATCTTTCTACCACCTGAACTTAAATTCCTGGGCTCCAACACCGCCAGTTGAGGCTCAGAAGTGCCGTCTGCACAGTCAAAACATACGACCCAGTGTTATTGGGTTTCAGTAACGTCAGCTGATCCCCAGCTGTGTAGCCGGCAATGTGTCCTGCGACCGCCACGCTGACACAACAACTGAAATGTAAGGGAACCTGTCCCCCCCTCCCCCCAAGGCGTTTGTTACTGAAAGAGCCACCTTGTACAGCAGTAATGCTGCACAAGGAAAAGGTAGCTATTTTTGTTTAGCTCCTTGCACACGCAGAACTTAACACTTATAAAATGTGTCCACTGATACCGTAAAACCGTCCCGGAGGTGGGACTTTCCTTCGTAATATGACGCAGCACAGCCGTCATTCCTACCCCCTTTGCGCCGTGCCCCGGCTCCTCAGCGTTGTTTGATTCCGTCCCGGAGCCTGCGCTGTTATGTTATCCCTTGGCCAGGCACACTTAGCGCTGCCCGTCTTCTGACATCATTTGGTGTCAGGATGGCTGCGCCTGTGCGGCCGCGCTGGCCGAGAGCCCGCCTCGCAGTGTCTTCTGATTTAATCCCACTGGGGGCCTGAGATCCATGGACATGCGCAGTGCATATCTGAACCTCCACCTCTCACTCATCTCCCTACGGCTTCTTCAGACTGTGCGGTGTCAGCTGGTCCCTAATAGCATGCCACGGCCGTGACACCGCACAGTCTTAAGAAGCCGTAGGGAGGGGAGTGAGAGGCGAGGATATGCACTGCGCATGGCCACGGATCCCAGGCCCGCGGTGGGATTACATTAGACGACACTGCGAGGCGGGCTCTCGGCCAGCGCGGCCGCACAGGCGCAGCCAGCCTGACACCAAATGATGTCAGAAGATGGGCAGCGCTAAGTGTGCCTGGCCAAGGGATAACATAACAGCGCAGGCTCCGGGACGGAATCAAACAACGCTGAGGAGCCGGGGAACGGCGCCAAGGAGGTAGGAATGACGGCTGTGCTGCGTCATATTACGAAGGAAAGTCCCACCTCCGGGACGGTCACACGGTATCAGGGGACACATTTTATAAGTGTTTAGTTCTGTGTTTGCAAGGAGCATCATGAAAAGAGCCACCTTTTCCTTTTGCATCTTTTTTGCTGCACAAGCTGGCTCTTTCAGCTACACACGCCTTGGGGGGGGGTTAAAGGTTCCCTTTCGACTTTCTCCAATCAGGCTTCGGCCTACATTGTGTTCCTCTGCTTCTCCTCCTGTCCCTGGGCTCCAACACCGCTAGTTGTTGCCTGGTAGTGCTGTACGCACAGTCAACAGTCGCTCCTCTGTTATTGGGGTTCAGTAACGTCAGCTGTTCCCCTGCTGTGTGTGTGGCAATCCCTCCTATCTCCTCCACCTCCCCCTCCTGTCCCTGGGCTCCAACACCGCTAGTTGTTGCCTGGTAGTGCTGTACGCACAGTCAACAGTCCCTCCTCTGTTATTGGGGTTCAGTAACGTCAGCTGTTCCCCTGCTGTGTGTGTGGCAATCCCTCCTATCTCCTCCACCTCCACCTCCCCCTCCTGTCCCTGGGCTCCAACACTGCTAGTTGTTGCCTGGTAGTGCTGTACGCACAGTCAACAGTCCCTCCTCTGTTATTGGGGTTCAGTAACGTCAGCTGTTCCCCTGCTGTGTGTGTGGCAATCCCTCCTATCTCCTCCACCTCCACCTCCCCCTCCTGTCCCTGGGCCCCAACACCGCTAGTTGCCGTCCAGTAGTGCTGTACGCACAGTCAACAGTCCCTCCTCTGTTATTGGGGTTCAGTAATGTCAGCTGTTCCCCTGCTGTGTGTGTGGCAATCCCTCCTATCTCCTCCACCTCCCCCTCCTGTCCCTGGGCTCCAACACCGCTAGTTGCCGTCCAGTAGTGCTGTACGCACAGTCAACAGTCCCTCCTCTGTTATTGGGGTTCAGTAACGTCAGCTGTTCCCCTGCTGTGTGTGTGGCAATCCCTCCTATCTCCTCCACCTCCACCTCCCCCTCCTGTCCCTGGGCTCCAACACCGCTAGTTGCCGTCCAGTAGTGCTGTACGCACAGTCAACAGTCCCTCCTCTGTTATTGGGGTTCAGTAACGTCAGCTGTTCCCCTGCTGTGTGTGTGGCAATCCCTCCTACCTCCTCCTCCTCCACCTGTCCCTGGGCTCCAACACCGCTAGTTGCCGTCCAGAAGTGCTGTCCGCACAGTCCCAACAGTCCCTCCTCTGTTATTGGGATTCAGTAACGTCAGCTGTTCCCCTGCTGTGTGTGTGGCAATCCCTCCTACCTCCTCCACCTCCTCCTCCTCCACCTGTCCCTGGGCTCCAACACCGCTAGTTGCCGTCCAGAAGTGCTGTCCGCACAGTCCCAACAGTCCCTCCTCTGTTATTGGGGTTCAGTAACGTCAGCTGTTCCCCTGCTGTGTGTGTGGCAATCCCTCCTATCTCCTCCACCTCCCCCTCCTGTCCCTGGGCTCCAACACCGCTAGTTGCCGTCCAGAAGTGCTGTCAGCACAGAGCCAAACACCTCGCCAATGTGTTAGTGGGGTTCAGCACCGCCAGCTGTTCCCCTGCTGTGTATACGGCAACGTGTACTGCGACCGCCACGCAGGCACAACAAGTTAAATTTAAGGGAACCTGTCCCCCCCCCCCCTCAGGCGTTTGTTACTGAAGGAGCCACCTTGTGCAGCAGTAATGATGCAAAGGGAAAAAGTGCCTCTTTTCGTGGTGCTCCTTGCACATGCTGAACCTAACACTTATGAAAAGTGTCCCCTCCTACCGTGATACCGTCCGGTTGGTGGAACTTTCCTTTGTGATGTGACGCAGCACAGCCGTCATTCTTACCCCCTTGGCGCCGTGCGCCGCCTCCTCAGCGTTGTTTGAATCCGTCCCGGAGCCTGCGCTGTTAGGTTAGCCCTTGGCCATGCACACATTTTGAGCTGCCCGTCTTCTGACATCATTTGGTGTCAGGCTGGCTGCGCCTGTGCGGCCGCGCTGGCCGAGATCCCGCCTCGTACTGTCTTCTGATTTAATCCCACTGGGGGCCTGAGATCCATGGACATGCGCAGTGCATATCTGAACCTCCACCTCTCACTCATCTCCCTACGGCTTCTTCAAACTGTGCGGTGTCAGCTGGTCCCTAATAGCATGCCACGGCCGTGACACCGCACAGTCTGAAGAAGCCGTAGGGAGGGGAGTGAGAGGCGAGGGTATGCACTGCGCATGGCCACGGATCTCAGGCCCCCAGTGGGATTAAATCAGAAGACAGTACGAGGCGGGATCTCGGCCAGCACGGCTGCACAGGCACAGCCAGCCTGACACCAAATGATGTCAGAAGACGGGCAGCGCAAAATGTGTGCATGGCCAAGGGCTAACCTAACAGCGCAGGCTCCGGGACTGATTCAAACAACGCTGAGGAGGCGGCGCACGGGGGTAAGAATGACGGCTGTGCTGCGTCACATCACAAAGGAAAGTTCCACCTACCGGACGGTATCACGGTAGGAGGGGACACTTTTCATAAGTGTTAGGTTCAGCATGTGCAAGGACCATAATTAAAAGAGCTAAGTTTACCTTTTCCAGCATTAGTGCTGTACACGATGGCTCTTACAGCTACAAACGCCTGGGGGGGTTAAAGTTTCCCTTTCAACTTGCTCCAGTGCAGGCTTCGGCCTACACTCTGCTCCCTCTCCTCCTCCTGCTGACCCTGGGCTCTAACACCGCCAGTTGGGGCCCAGATGTGCTAGCTGCACAGAGCCAAACACCAGCCAATGTGTCAGTGGGGTTCAGCACCGCCAGCTGTTCCCCTGCTGTGTAGCCGGCAACGTGTCCTGCAACAGCCACGCAGACACAAGAACTGAAATTGAAGGAAACCTGTCCCCCCTCCCCCAGGCGTTTTTACGTTTTACAGCCACCTTGTACGACAGTAATGCTGCATGTGTGCAAGGTGGCTCAGAAACTTATTCTCCTTGCCCATGTTGAAGTGAACACGTCTAAAAATGAGTCCTCTGCGACCATTAAAACGTCCCTCAGGTGTGATTTTCCTTTGTATTGACACGCAACAAGCTCCTTGGTAGCGCTGCCCGTCTTCTGGCATCATTGTTTGGCTGCCTGCGCCTCTGCGGCCGTCTTGCCCCACACAACGCCCCTCGGTGTCTTATTTATTGGGACTGCGAGGGTGTGATTGATGGGCATGAACGGTGCATTTCTTCGCCTGTCCCTCATCTCCTTCCGCCTTCTTCGGACTGTGCGTCTTCATGGCCGTGGCATGCGATAAGGGATCAGCTGACGCCGCATAGTCTGAAGCGGGTGTAAGAACCCAAGCGAGAGGCGAACATATGTACTGCGCCAGGCCATGAATCCCAGCCCCGCAGTGTTTTAACAATGTTAAGACACTGGGGGGCTGGGATTCATGGTCATCGCAAACCGCAACGGCCGACATAACATGATGTCAGAGGATGGGCAGCGCTAACAGCGCAAGGCCAAGGGATAACACAAAAGCGCAGACTCCTGTGCAACAAATAACGATGCTCAGGAGGCCGCGCAAAGCACCAAGGTGGCATTTTTGCCAGCTGTACTGCGTCTCTTTACGAAGGGAACTCACGCCTCAAAATCAGTTTGACTGTGTAAGGGCCTAAATGTTATACGTGTTCCTTTCAGCGTGTGCAAGGAGCAAAATTAAAAGAGCAACCTTTGACTTGTGCAGCATTACTGCTGCATAAGCTGTGGCTCTTCTACTTTGTAACCCCTGAGGGGGGGTTAAAGGTTACCTTTGAAATTGGTTCAATTAGGCTTCGGCCTACACTCTGCTCCCCCTGCAGAGCCCGGGCTCCAACACCGCCAGTTGGGGCCCGGTACTGCTAGCTGCACAGAGAAAAACACCAGCCAATGTGTCAGTGGGGTTCAGCACCGCCAGCTGTTCCCCTGCTGTGCAGCCGGCAACGTGTCCTGCAACAGCCACGCAGGCACAACAGACCCAAAGCTGCCGCCAGTGCAGGCTTCGGCCTACACTCTGCTCCATCTCCTCCTCCTGCTGACCCTGGGCTCCAACACCGCCAGTTGGGGCCCGGTACTGCTAGCTGCACAGAGAAAAACACCAGCCAATGTGTCAGTGGGGTTCAGCACCGCCAGCTGTTCCCCTGCTGTGTAGCCGGCATCGTGTCCTGCAAAAGCCATGCAGACACAAGAACTGAAATTGAAGGGAACCTGTCCCCCCTCCCCCAGGCGTTTGTACGTTTTACAGCCACCTTGTACAGCGGTAATGCTGCATGTGTGCAATGTGTCTCATAAACGTATTCTCCTCGCACATGTGGAACTGAAAACACGTCTGAAATGTGTCCTCTGTGTGACCATTTAACCGTCCCGGTGGTGTGACTTTCCTTTGTAATGACACGCTGCAACCCCCTTGGTAGCGCTGCCCGTCTTCTGGCATCATTGTTTGGCTGCCTGCGCCTCTGCGGCCGCCCTGACCCACACAACGCCCCTCGGTGTCTTATTTATTGGGACTGCGAGGGTGTGATTGATGGGCATGAGCAGTGCATCAGTTCGCCTGTCCCTCATCTCCTTCCGCCTTCTTCAGACTGTGCGGCTTCATGGCCGTGGCATGCGATAAGGGATCAGCTGACGCCGCACAGTCTGAAGCGGGTGTAAGGACCCGAGTGTGAGAGGCGAACATATGTGCTGCGCCAGGCCATGAATCCTAGCCCCGCAGTGTTTTAACAATGTTAAGACACTGCGGGGCTGGGATTCATGGTCATCGCGAACCGCACCGGCCGACATTAAATGATGTCAGAAGATGGGCAGCGCTAACAGCGCTAGGCCAGGGGATAACACGACAGCGCAGACTCCTGTACAGCAAATAACGCTCAGGAGGCTGCACCCAGCACCAAGGTGGGATTCTTGACATCTGTGCTGCATCTCATTACGAAGGGAACTCGCGCCTCCAACACAGTTTGACTGTATAAAGGGCTAAATGTTATACGTGTTTCATTCAGCGTGTGCAAGGAGAAAAATTAAAAGAGCAACCTTTGACTTGTGCAGCACTACTGCTGCATAAGCTGTGGCTCTTCTACTTTGTAATCCCTGAGGGGGGGTTAAAGGTTACCTTTGAAATTGGTTCAATTAGGCTTCGGCCTACACTCTGCTCCCCCTGCAGAGCCCGGGCTCCAACACCGCCAGTTGGGGCCCGGTACTGCTAGCTGCACAGAGAAAAACACCAGCCAATGTGTCAGTGGGGTTCAGCACCGCCAGCTGTTCCCCTGTGTTGCAGCCGGCAACGTGTCCTGCAACAGCCACGCAGGCACAACAGACCCAAAGCTGCCGCCAGTGCAGGCTTCGGCCTACACTCTGCTCCATCTCCTCCTCCTGCTGACCCTGGGCTCCAACACCGCCAGTTGGGGCCCGGTACTGCTAGCTGCACAGAGAAAAACACCAGCCAATGTGTCAGTGGGGTTCAGCACCGCCAGCTGTTCCCCTGCTGTGTAGCCGGCATCGTGTCCTGCAAAAGCCACAAGAACTGAAATTGAAGGGAACCTGTCCCCCCTCCCCCAGGCGTTTGTACGTTTTACAGCCACCTTGTACAGCGGTAATGCTGCATGTGTGCAAGGTGGCTCATAAACGTATTCTCCTCGCACATGTGGAACTGAAAACACGTCTAAAATGTGTCCCCTGTGTGACCATTTAACCGTCCCGGTGGTGTGACTTTCCTTTGTAATGACACGCTGCAACCCCCTTGGTAGCGCTGCCCGTCTTCTGGCATGATTGTTTGGCTGCCTGCGCCTCTGCGGCCGCCCTGACCCACACAACGCCCCTCGGTGTCTTATTTATTGGGACTGCGAGGGTGTGATTGATGGGCATGAGCAGTGCATCAGTTCGCCTGTCCCTCATCTCCTTCCGCCTTCTTCAGACTGTGCGGCTTCATGGCCGTGGCATGCGATAAGGGATCAGCTGACGCCGCACAGTCTGAAGCGGGTGTAAGGACCCGAGTGTGAGAGGCGAACATATGTGCTGCGCCAGGCCATGAATCCCAGCCCCGCAGTGTTTTAACAATGTTAAGACACTGCGGGGCTGGGATTCATGGTCATCGCGAACCGCACCGGCCGACATTAAATGATGTCAGAAGATGGGCAGCGCTAACAGCGCTAGGCCAGGGGATAACACGACAGCGCAGACTCCTGTACAGCAAATAACAACGCTCAGGAGGCTGCACCCAGCTGGGATTCTTGACATCTGTGCTGCGTCTCATTACGAAGGGAACTCGCGCCTCCAACACAGTTTGACTGTATAAAGGGCTAAATGTTATACGTGTTTCATTCAGCGTGTGCAAGGAGAAAAATTAAAAGAGCAACCTTTGACTTGTGCAGCACTACTGCTGCATAAGCTGTGGCTCTTCTACTTTGTAACACCTGAGGGGGGGTTAAAGGTTACCTTTGAAATTGGTTCAATTAGGCTTCGGCCTACACTCTGCTCCCCCTGCAGAGCCCGGGCTCCAACACCGCCAGTTGGGGCCCGGTACTGCTAGCTGCACAGAGAAAAACACCAGCCAATGTGTCAGTGGGGTTCAGCACCGCCAGCTGTTCCCCTGTGTTGCAGCCGGCAACGTGTCCTGCAACAGCCACGCAGGCACAACAGACCCAAAGCTGCCGCCAGTGCAGGCTTCGGCCTACACTCTGCTCCATCTCCTCCTCCTGCTGACCCTGGGCTCCAACACCGCCAGTTGGGGCTCTAGGAAGACAAGCTTGAATAGGTCCCCATCCTGGTTCCAGCACCGTCAGCTGGTTCCGGGCAGAGCCTTTGGCTTAGGTGCCTCCCTCTGGGTATCCGAGTTCCACCAACGTCAGGTGGTCCTTGGTAGTGCTTTCAGGCACGGGTACCTCCTGCTTAGTAACCGGGTTCCAGTAACGTCAGCTGGTCCTCGGTCGTTCCATTGGCTCTTGGACATTCGGCTACCCATCCGGGTTCCAGCACCGTCAGCTGGTTCTCGGCAGTGTCTTTTGCTCTTGTAACTTCTGCTCCCCATCCTGGTTCCAGTACCGTCAGCTGGTTCCGGGCAGAGCCTTTGGCTTAGGTGCCTCCCTCTGGGTATCCGAGTTCCACCAACGTCAGGTGGTCCTTGGTAGTGCTTTCAGGCACGGGTACCTCCTGCTTAGTAACCGGGTTCCAGTAACGTCAGCTGGTCCTCGGTAGTTCCATTGGCTCTTGGACCTTCTGGTAGCCATCCGAGTTCCAGTTCCATCAGCTGTTTCTCGGCATTTTCTCAGCCTTCTTGTACCTTCTGCTACATTTCCAAGTTCAAGAGACTAAACACGATGACCCAAAAGACCACCCCTAAGATGACGACGACACTAGAGACGACAACCACCGTGATGACGACGACCCTGGAGACGATGACTCTGAAGACCACCCTGATGACGACGACCCCGGAGACGACAACCACCGTGATGACGACGACCCTGGAGACGATGACCCTGAAGACCACCCTGATGACGACGACCCCGCAGACGACGACCCTGGAGACGACGACGACCTGGAAGACCGAGAAGCAGAAGAACAAGAGGCTGCAGAACAAAGAGCAGAAGAACATTAAGCATAACACTAAATATCAGAGCAAAAGATATTATCTAAATTATAAGCAGAAGAAGACTAAGCAGTGTATGGGGGTGAGTCCGTTCCTCCTCGTAGTGCCCCTGGATAAAGCCTGATGCTGCAGGCCAAACTGAACGCGGACAAATGTAACTGTTTTGTGACAGGCAGAACGGAAGGTGTAATCTTCAAACTTTTATAGATAACAACTACGGGAATGCCTGTCACAAATAAGAATATGATGAAGAAGTTGAATATGAAGAAGATAATAGTAAAATAAAAAGAATATGAACAATGTAACAAAAAAAATAATAGGTAGAAGATGAAGAAGAAGATGAATAAGGTGAAGAAGTTGATGTCAAAGAAGCTGATGATGAGGATAATGAAGAAGAAAGTGTGGGAGAAGTAAAAAAGAAGGTGAAGGGCGTGGAAGTAGTGAAACATCAATGTCTGACAAAATAAAATAAAAAAAAATAACAGTCAAAATCTTTCTAACGCCGAACGTCATAAAAAAAAATAAAAATCCTGCTATTCTATTTGATTGGGCTAAACCTCTGAGCCTTTAATGTCTCCGCCACCTCCCCCAATACATCCTACATTATTCTTAGTTGTTTTCCTTCATGTAGAATGAACCTACAAGTTTATAAAGGGTTTATTTTAATTCCGATATTTTCGTCCCATTGACTTGCATTGGGATCGGGTATCGGTATCGGATTAGATCCGATACTTTGACGGTATCGGCCGATACTTACCGATACTTTCCGATATCGGAAGGTATCGCTCAACACTACTGGTAACACATTCTGCTGTCTGAACAGAGTAGAACGATACTTAGAGGATGGAGGCGACAATCTGGCCAAAATGTTGCAATTTGGATCTCAAAATACTGGCATTTCCACTGAGCACACCCCCAACCCTAACCGCATACCCCAAACACATACACTGTGAGGATACCACAACCTTAAACACATACACTGTGAGGATACCACAACCTTAACTGCATACACTGCACATACCTCAACCTCATACACAGAGCATATCCCAACCTTAACCACACACACTGAGCATACCCCAAACACATACACAGCATATCCCAACCTTAACCACACACACTGAGCATACCCCAACCACATACACAGCATATCCCAACCTTAACCACACACACTGAGCATACCCCAACCACATACACAGCATATCCCAACCTTAACCACACACACTGAGCATACCCCAACCACATACACAGCATATCCCAACCTTAACCACACACACTGAGCATACCCCAACCACATACACAGCATATCCCAACCTTAACCACACACACTGAGCATACCCCAAACACATACACAGCATATCCCAACCTTAACCACACACACTGAGCATACCCCAACCACATACACAGCATATCCCAACCTTAACCACACACACTGAGCATACCCCAACCACATACACAGCATATCCCAACCTTAACCACACACAGAGCATATCCCAACCTTAACCACACACACTGAGCATACCCCAACCACATACACAGCATATCCCAACCTTAACCACACACACTGAGCATACCCCAACCACATACACAGCATATCCCAACCACATACACAGAGCATATCCCAACCTTAACCACACACACTGAGCATACACAGAGCATATCCCAACCTTAACCACACACACTGAGCCTACCCCAACCACATACACAGCATATCCCAACCTTAACCACACACACTGAGCATACCCCAAACACATACACAGCATATCCCAACCTTAACCACACACACTGAGCATACCCCAACCACATACACAGCATATCCCAACCTTAACCACACACACTGAGCATACCCCAACCTTAACCACACACACTGAGCATACCCCAACCACACCCCAACCACATACACAGCATATCCCAACCTTAACCACACACACTGAGCATACCCCAAACACATACACAGCATATCCCAACCTTAACCACACACACTGAGCATACCCCAACCACATACACAGCATATCCCAACCACATACACAGAGCATATCCCAACCTTAACCACACACACTGAGCATACACAGAGCATATCCCAACCTTAACCACACACACTGAGCATACCCCAACCACATACACAGAGCATATCCCAACCTTAACCACACACACTGAGCATACACAGAGCATATCCCAACCTTAACCACACACACTGAGCATACCCCAACCACATACACAGAGCATATCCCAACCTTCAAAGTGAACATATATCCCTTTAAAACGCAACTTTTAATGATATTAATATAAAATTTAACACCATACAGTGTGTCTCCCAGCAAAAAATATTGCTAAAAATTACCCAAGGTGACCACCTAGCAAATACCCTACAATGAACTAGCTATAACCTGCCTTGCTGTGGAGGTTGGCACCCTAAACACGCTTTTTTGGCGCCCCCACTCACCGTAGACTGTCCCTTTCTGCCCTATCTCACCCTATATACAAAGGTGAGAAAACAATATTTAATAGAACAGAAATGAAAAAAGCAAAATAATTTATTGGTCACACCAACCCATATATAAAAAATAAATATAATGAACTTAGCAAAAATAGGGAGGAGGGTGCAAGGCAGAGCAACATGCAGTCATATATAATTTAAATGTGCATCCAACTGACTGCAAAGTGATAACTCACAATAATAAGTATATTGCCAGGTTTTGCCATATCATAACGGCAATAAATCAGTATCAAAAAACAAACAAAACAAAAGAAAGAGGCACAGGAAAGCACCCATATAATATTATACCATCTAGAGTATCACCAGAGATAGCTTAAAGATTAGATAGTGCCCATAGATGAGGACACACATTCAATAATCCATACAAGATAAACTGTTTCTATGCAATGGTAAAGATGGGGATCACTTATCCTGATAATGTATGCCTCTGTACGCCTCAACGCGTTTCCCCGTGGTACGGTTCATCAGGAGGCCCATCACACGTCAGATACCAGATGCCATGGATAAAAAAAGGCATAACCGGCGGTTACCCCCGGGCGGAATTAAGTACCCCCGTTTATACATATGCTCCAATCAGCGCCACCGCCAAATCAGCGGTGGCTAAGAGAAACAAGCATTCAGGTGTTTTACCTGCCATATCACAAACATAGATTACGCCATCCGGCGCGAGTCCCCAGACATTGCGCTCACCCACCGGTGCCTCCATTTTAGTTCTCAGCCACTTACAGCGCCGCAGCGTGCGTTCCACCTCAGGGCGCAGGACCGGAAGCGACTCCTACCGTTCATCTGACTGTGGTAAACCTTACACATCCAGAGATAATGCGCATGCCCAGTGGTGTCTACCCGCTTTGTAGAGAATCAGAGTAGTTCTATCCAACTCCAGCATATCACTCAAATACAGCGGTATTGCGCATGTCCAGGTTATTTATATAAGGTAAACCAGATATCTTATCAGTAAAACTGCGGTATCAGTGGGATTTTTAGGAGCTCAATATCAAAAGTATCCTTACAAAAAAATATGGCAGTATTATTAATAGAAAAACAGAACTAATGAACAAACAATAAATTATAATAGATCCCACAATGGGGTGTATGCAAACGCACCCAAGTAACATGGCTTCATTAATCAAAAAATACATGCCCAAAAACACTTAAAGAGCCCATAAATGGATCCAATCAGTAAAGGTACATAAAATCAAATAAAGCAGGTATATGAAAGATACTCATTAAGACCCTTCGGGGATAGAGATTGTAATCTATACATCCACTCTGTTTCTTTACGTAGGATGGCCCTATCCAGATTGCCACCCCTTACTTTAGGTCTAATCAATTCCACCATATTGAAGGTGATTTCTCTCAAATTCCCTGCATGTACCTCGTTCATATGTCTGGCAATCGGGGTATCCCTTTTATTTCTTACATCGCTCATGTGCTCTCCAACCCTTACTCTCAATTCCCTAATCGTTTTGCCGATATAGTCTTTCGGGCAAGAGCACGTGGCTTTGTATACCATCCCGGTTGACTTACAATTTCCGAAGTCTCTGATCTGATATACTCTCCCATTTGACGCACTACAGAAGGTCTTGCACTGTACCATCATTGTACACTTTGAGCAGTTACCACATCTGAAAAAACCACATGGTTGCCTGTCAAGCCATGTACCCTCCTTCTTGGGCTTCTCATATAAGCTGTGAACAAGGGAATCCCCAATGGTTCTCCCTCTCCTGTATGTAATGCTTGGTCTAGGGGACACCAAATTTTTCAGTCTGGGGTCCGCAAGCAAGATATCCCAATGCTTGCGAAAGATCTGAAATACCCTATTAGACTGTCCATCATAGGTACCTATCATCCTGACAACCTTCTCAGTTGTTTCACGATCCCTCTTAGCCAGCAGGGACTGCCTATTGGTTGTCAGGGCCTCCCTAAACGGGCCATCCAGTACCTCTTTGGGATACCCCCTTGCTCTGAACCTCCCATATAGGTCTTTAGCCTGTTTCCTAAAGACCCCCACATCTGAACAATTTCTCCTAACCCGTAGGAACTGCCCTTTAGGTATTCCTCTCCTCAAGGGCAAAGGATGATGGCTTGTCCACTTCAACAAATTGTTAGCCGCAGTGGGCTTCCGAAAGGTACACGTATCGATCCCTCCATCCTGTCTTTTTGAAATGGTTAAATCAAGGAAATTTATACTGTGCTCATGGTGTTCCGATGTAAATCTTAAACCGATAGCATTGACGTTCATACTCTCAACGAATCTGCAGAACTCACTTGACGACCCGGACCAAAATATCAGTATGTCGTCAATATATCTGGCCCATAGTGTAATCAGCGGGCTCCACCATGCTTCCTCCTCCCCAAAAACCTGGGTTTCCTCCCACCAGCCCAGGAAGATGTTAGCATACGTGGGGGCACAAGGGCTCCCCATCGCTGTACCTCTGAGCTGGTGGAAGTACCTCCCATTAAACAGGAAGTAATTGTGGGTAAGGACGAATGACAATAAACTCAACACAAACCCATTGTGCTCCACACACTCCACCGCCCTTGTTTTCAGGAAGTGCGCCACGGCTTTACTTCCAAACTCATGCGGGATACTACTATAAAGCGCCTCCACGTCTATCGACGCTAACAGTATGTCATTTCCTACAGTAATCCCATCTAGCATAGATAATAAATGGGATGTATCTCTCACATGAGATGGAAGCTGAGTAACAAATGGTCTTAATACCCTATCCAGGTACACCCCGCTATTTTGCGTGAGCGAGTCAATCCCAGATACTATGGGTCGGCCCTTCAAGGGCTCCAAGCCCTTGTGCACCTTGGGTAAGGTATAAAACGTTGCAGTCATGGGTTTTTTGGGTAACATAAATTTATATTCACTGTCAGATATTAAACCGTCCTCCTTAGCTTTGTCCAAAATATCCCCCAATTCCCTCCTGTATTCAATTGTGGGATCCTTCACCAACACCTCATAGGTGTCATGTTCATATAGTAAAGCATGGCACATATTCAGATATATCACATGGTCCATTATGACAAGGTTACCACCTTTATCCGAGGCTTTTATAATAATTTCCTTGTTCTTCTCCAGCCTCTTTAAGGATGCTCTCTCACCGTATGTCAAATTATTCGCCCATTCATGACCTTCACTCTTGATTTTAGACAGATCATCCTCCACCAACTTCATAAAAATATCTATACTAGTGATGTCACTGATGGGTGGCATCCCAGTACTTTTGTTCTTTAAATTCGTAAAGGGGCCCTTACCTCTCGCCTGATCATTCTCAGTTAACAGATCCGTAAGAGCACGCCAGCTTTCAATATCGTCCTCCGCTATACCCAGACTCCTACAGTGTTCCAAATCATTTTGTTGAAAAAACAGCCTCCATTTCAAATTTCGTCCAAATAGGTTTAGATCCTTAACCCATCTAAAACAATCATAAGAGCCCGTGGGGACAAAATTTAAACCCCTTCCCAGTAGGGAATAATCCTCTTTAGTTAGTACATGTGAGGAAAGATTAATAATTTCACCTTGCCCTATACTGCTTTTCTCCTCAGGTCGTATCCTCCAGTGGGACCCCGATCTAAAAAAGAAGAAGATGTTTGAGGTACTAATGAAGAGGTAGATGATGAGGGTGTACCCTGATGCACTCTGGGCTCTCTGCCGCCCCCTCTTTGCCTTTGTTGATATCTCGGCATACGCCATTTTCCTCGCGGCTGCCTACCCCTCCCCCTAAATGTGGTGAAATTTTCTGTTCTCTCCGTATCTGATGTATCTATGTCAGATGACGATACCTCCGATTGAACACCACTCTGATAATTGTACGCTCTATTTTCTTTAAACTCGCTCAGGTCCCGTGTAAATTGCGTGTGTTTACGATCTTTTAAATTAGATTGAAATCTCTCCACAGATGTTTGTAGCGTGTTCTCACGCCTAATGAAGTCTGGGTCTAATTTATGCCTCTGAGCCTTTTCAATCAAATTATTCAATTTTTTGGTTGACTCCTCAAACAGCTTTTTCTCTTCTATAAGGAGCAATTGCATAAATCTTATCGACGCCTCAGTTGACTCCTTTGTCCACGCCACCAATAATTGAGGGTTAGCAGTCCTAGGTGAGGGTTGGATATCTATACGAAGGCCCTTAGGGACAATTTTGTTTTTTATATAATTTTCCAGCCCCTTAGTTTCCCACCAGGATTTTATGTTCTCCTTATAGGCTATATACAGTTCCTTAAATAGTGTTTTAAGTGATGGATTCTCTGCACTCTCAGTTGCTTCGTAATTGGTTGAAAACACCTGATTGGCGTCCTGCGCCCATACATCCGTGTTAATGGGATTTGACAAAAAACTAGCCATGTTACAATGTATTTATTTCATCTAACATTTCAGATTTTTAGCGGGAATTTTTTAACAGCAAAGTGAACATATATCCCTTTAAAACGCAACTTTTAATGATATTAATATAAAATTTAACACCATACAGTGTGTCTCCCAGCAAAAAATATTGCTAAAAATTACCCAAGGTGACCACCTAGCAAATACCCTACAATGAACTAGCTATAACCTGCCTTGCTGTGGAGGTTGGCACCCTAAACACGCTTTTTTGGCGCCCCCACTCACCGTAGACTGTCCCTTTCTGCCCTATCTCACCCTATATACAAAGGTGAGAAAACAATATTTAATAGAACAGAAATGAAAAAAGCAAAATAATTTATTGGTCACACCAACCCATATATAAAAAATAAATATAATGAACTTAGCAAAAATAGGGAGGAGGGTGCAAGGCAGAGCAACATGCAGTCATATATAATTTAAATGTGCATCCAACTGACTGCAAAGTGATAACTCACAATAATAAGTATATTGCCAGGTTTTGCCATATCATAACGGCAATAAATCAGTATCAAAAAACAAACAAAACAAAAGAAAGAGGCACAGGAAAGCACCCATATAATATTATACCATCTAGAGTATCACCAGAGATAGCTTAAAGATTAGATAGTGCCCATAGATGAGGACACACATTCAATAATCCATACAAGATAAACTGTTTCTATGCAATGGTAAAGATGGGGATCACTTATCCTGATAATGTATGCCTCTGTACGCCTCAACGCGTTTCCCCGTGGTACGGTTCATCAGGAGGCCCATCACACGTCAGATACCAGATGCCATGGATAAAAAAAGGCATAACCGGCGGTTACCCCCGGGCGGAATTAAGTACCCCCGTTTATACATATGCTCCAATCAGCGCCACCGCCAAATCAGCGGTGGCTAAGAGAAACAAGCATTCAGGTGTTTTACCTGCCATATCACAAACATAGATTACGCCATCCGGCGCGAGTCCCCAGACATTGCGCTCACCCACCGGTGCCTCCATTTTAGTTCTCAGCCACTTACAGCGCCGCAGCGTGCGTTCCACCTCAGGGCGCAGGACCGGAAGCGACTCCTACCGTTCATCTGACTGTGGTAAACCTTACACATCCAGAGATAATGCGCATGCCCAGTGGTGTCTACCCGCTTTGTAGAGAATCAGAGTAGTTCTATCCAACTCCAGCATATCACTCAAATACAGCGGTATTGCGCATGTCCAGGTTATTTATATAAGGTAAACCAGATATCTTATCAGTAAAACTGCGGTATCAGTGGGATTTTTAGGAGCTCAATATCAAAAGTATCCTTACAAAAAAATATGGCAGTATTATTAATAGAAAAACAGAACTAATGAACAAACAATAAATTATAATAGATCCCACAATGGGGTGTATGCAAACGCACCCAAGTAACATGGCTTCATTAATCAAAAAATACATGCCCAAAAACACTTAAAGAGCCCATAAATGGATCCAATCAGTAAAGGTACATAAAATCAAATAAAGCAGGTATATGAAAGATACTCATTAAGACCCTTCGGGGATAGAGATTGTAATCTATACATCCACTCTGTTTCTTTACGTAGGATGGCCCTATCCAGATTGCCACCCCTTACTTTAGGTCTAATCAATTCCACCATATTGAAGGTGATTTCTCTCAAATTCCCTGCATGTACCTCGTTCATATGTCTGGCAATCGGGGTATCCCTTTTATTTCTTACATCGCTCATGTGCTCTCCAACCCTTACTCTCAATTCCCTAATCGTTTTGCCGATATAGTCTTTCGGGCAAGAGCACGTGGCTTTGTATACCATCCCGGTTGACTTACAATTTCCGAAGTCTCTGATCTGATATACTCTCCCATTTGACGCACTACAGAAGGTCTTGCACTGTACCATCATTGTACACTTTGAGCAGTTACCACATCTGAAAAAACCACATGGTTGCCTGTCAAGCCATGTACCCTCCTTCTTGGGCTTCTCATATAAGCTGTGAACAAGGGAATCCCCAATGGTTCTCCCTCTCCTGTATGTAATGCTTGGTCTAGGGGACACCAAATTTTTCAGTCTGGGGTCCGCAAGCAAGATATCCCAATGCTTGCGAAAGATCTGAAATACCCTATTAGACTGTCCATCATAGGTACCTATCATCCTGACAACCTTCTCAGTTGTTTCACGATCCCTCTTAGCCAGCAGGGACTGCCTATTGGTTGTCAGGGCCTCCCTAAACGGGCCATCCAGTACCTCTTTGGGATACCCCCTTGCTCTGAACCTCCCATATAGGTCTTTAGCCTGTTTCCTAAAGACCCCCACATCTGAACAATTTCTCCTAACCCGTAGGAACTGCCCTTTAGGTATTCCTCTCCTCAAGGGCAAAGGATGATGGCTTGTCCACTTCAACAAATTGTTAGCCGCAGTGGGCTTCCGAAAGGTACACGTATCGATCCCTCCATCCTGTCTTTTTGAAATGGTTAAATCAAGGAAATTTATACTGTGCTCATGGTGTTCCGATGTAAATCTTAAACCGATAGCATTGACGTTCATACTCTCAACGAATCTGCAGAACTCACTTGACGACCCGGACCAAAATATCAGTATGTCGTCAATATATCTGGCCCATAGTGTAATCAGCGGGCTCCACCATGCTTCCTCCTCCCCAAAAACCTGGGTTTCCTCCCACCAGCCCAGGAAGATGTTAGCATACGTGGGGGCACAAGGGCTCCCCATCGCTGTACCTCTGAGCTGGTGGAAGTACCTCCCATTAAACAGGAAGTAATTGTGGGTAAGGACGAATGACAATAAACTCAACACAAACCCATTGTGCTCCACACACTCCACCGCCCTTGTTTTCAGGAAGTGCGCCACGGCTTTACTTCCAAACTCATGCGGGATACTACTATAAAGCGCCTCCACGTCTATCGACGCTAACAGTATGTCATTTCCTACAGTAATCCCATCTAGCATAGATAATAAATGGGATGTATCTCTCACATGAGATGGAAGCTGAGTAACAAATGGTCTTAATACCCTATCCAGGTACACCCCGCTATTTTGCGTGAGCGAGTCAATCCCAGATACTATGGGTCGGCCCTTCAAGGGCTCCAAGCCCTTGTGCACCTTGGGTAAGGTATAAAACGTTGCAGTCATGGGTTTTTTGGGTAACATAAATTTATATTCACTGTCAGATATTAAACCGTCCTCCTTAGCTTTGTCCAAAATATCCCCCAATTCCCTCCTGTATTCAATTGTGGGATCCTTCACCAACACCTCATAGGTGTCATGTTCATATAGTAAAGCATGGCACATATTCAGATATATCACATGGTCCATTATGACAAGGTTACCACCTTTATCCGAGGCTTTTATAATAATTTCCTTGTTCTTCTCCAGCCTCTTTAAGGATGCTCTCTCACCGTATGTCAAATTATTCGCCCATTCATGACCTTCACTCTTGATTTTAGACAGATCATCCTCCACCAACTTCATAAAAATATCTATACTAGTGATGTCACTGATGGGTGGCATCCCAGTACTTTTGTTCTTTAAATTCGTAAAGGGGCCCTTACCTCTCGCCTGATCATTCTCAGTTAACAGATCCGTAAGAGCACGCCAGCTTTCAATATCGTCCTCCGCTATACCCAGACTCCTACAGTGTTCCAAATCATTTTGTTGAAAAAACAGCCTCCATTTCAAATTTCGTCCAAATAGGTTTAGATCCTTAACCCATCTAAAACAATCATAAGAGCCCGTGGGGACAAAATTTAAACCCCTTCCCAGTAGGGAATAATCCTCTTTAGTTAGTACATGTGAGGAAAGATTAATAATTTCACCTTGCCCTATACTGCTTTTCTCCTCAGGTCGTATCCTCCAGTGGGACCCCGATCTAAAAAAGAAGAAGATGTTTGAGGTACTAATGAAGAGGTAGATGATGAGGGTGTACCCTGATGCACTCTGGGCTCTCTGCCGCCCCCTCTTTGCCTTTGTTGATATCTCGGCATACGCCATTTTCCTCGCGGCTGCCTACCCCTCCCCCTAAATGTGGTGAAATTTTCTGTTCTCTCCGTATCTGATGTATCTATGTCAGATGACGATACCTCCGATTGAACACCACTCTGATAATTGTACGCTCTATTTTCTTTAAACTCGCTCAGGTCCCGTGTAAATTGCGTGTGTTTACGATCTTTTAAATTAGATTGAAATCTCTCCACAGATGTTTGTAGCGTGTTCTCACGCCTAATGAAGTCTGGGTCTAATTTATGCCTCTGAGCCTTTTCAATCAAATTATTCAATTTTTTGGTTGACTCCTCAAACAGCTTTTTCTCTTCTATAAGGAGCAATTGCATAAATCTTATCGACGCCTCAGTTGACTCCTTTGTCCACGCCACCAATAATTGAGGGTTAGCAGTCCTAGGTGAGGGTTGGATATCTATACGAAGGCCCTTAGGGACAATTTTGTTTTTTATATAATTTTCCAGCCCCTTAGTTTCCCACCAGGATTTTATGTTCTCCTTATAGGCTATATACAGTTCCTTAAATAGTGTTTTAAGTGATGGATTCTCTGCACTCTCAGTTGCTTCGTAATTGGTTGAAAACACCTGATTGGCGTCCTGCGCCCATACATCCGTGTTAATGGGATTTGACAAAAAACTAGCCATGTTACAATGTATTTATTTCATCTAACATTTCAGATTTTTAGCGGGAATTTTTTAACAGCAAAGTGAACATATATCCCTTTAAAACGCAACTTTTAATGATATTAATATAAAATTTAACACCATACAGTGTGTCTCCCAGCAAAAAATATTGCTAAAAATTACCCAAGGTGACCACCTAGCAAATACCCTACAATGAACTAGCTATAACCTGCCTTGCTGTGGAGGTTGGCACCCTAAACACGCTTTTTTGGCGCCCCCACTCACCGTAGACTGTCCCTTTCTGCCCTATCTCACCCTATATACAAAGGTGAGAAAACAATATTTAATAGAACAGAAATGAAAAAAGCAAAATAATTTATTGGTCACACCAACCCATATATAAAAAATAAATATAATGAACTTAGCAAAAATAGGGAGGAGGGTGCAAGGCAGAGCAACATGCAGTCATATATAATTTAAATGTGCATCCAACTGACTGCAAAGTGATAACTCACAATAATAAGTATATTGCCAGGTTTTGCCATATCATAACGGCAATAAATCAGTATCAAAAAACAAACAAAACAAAAGAAAGAGGCACAGGAAAGCACCCATATAATATTATACCATCTAGAGTATCACCAGAGATAGCTTAAAGATTAGATAGTGCCCATAGATGAGGACACACATTCAATAATCCATACAAGATAAACTGTTTCTATGCAATGGTAAAGATGGGGATCACTTATCCTGATAATGTATGCCTCTGTACGCCTCAACGCGTTTCCCCGTGGTACGGTTCATCAGGAGGCCCATCACACGTCAGATACCAGATGCCATGGATAAAAAAAGGCATAACCGGCGGTTACCCCCGGGCGGAATTAAGTACCCCCGTTTATACATATGCTCCAATCAGCGCCACCGCCAAATCAGCGGTGGCTAAGAGAAACAAGCAACCTTAACCACACACACTGAGCATACCCCAACCACATACACAGCATATCCCAACCTTAACCACACACACTGAGCATACACAGAGCATAGCCCAACCTTAACCACACACACTGAGCATACCCCAAACACATACACAGAGCATATCCCAACCTTAACTACACACACTGAGCAAACCCTAATTGCATACATTGCACATACCCCAACTGTAACACAGTTGAATAAAACAAAAGAAAAAGCCCAAAGAAAAGAGGGAGGGGGGGATGGGTGCTCAATAGTGATGAGTGAATATACTCGTTACTAGAGATTTCTCAAGCATGCTCGGGTGTCCTCCGAGTATTTTTTAGTGCTCGGAGATTTAGTTTTCAGCACCGCAGCTGAATGATTTACAACTGTTAGCCAGCATAAGTACATGTGGGGATTCCCTAGCAACCAGGCAACCCCCACATGTACTTATGCTGGCTATCAGATGTAAATCATTCAGCTGCGGCGATGAAAACTAAATCTCCGAGCACTAAAAAATACTCGGAGGACACCCAGGCGTGCTCGAGAAATCTCTAGTAACGAGTATATTCGCTCATCACTAGTGCTCAAATGTAGGGTCCAGAGATTACAGGCTCAATTTCCCCTATAAGGGCCAGATAATCAGCAGAGCCAATAAAACCAAGTGTTGTAAACACAGTCATAGGAATTGTGGATCAAAGAGGCGAGTTCCTCCATTAACATCACTTCAACGCTTTCCCTCTGGTTTTGGAAAATGATTGGAGAGGAGTCTTTTTTCCAAAGCAGAGGGAGGCATGAGGTCTTGTCATTACAAGCTATACATTATCTTCCAAAACACACCATTCACTTTACTATATAAATGTACTGAAAAGTGGATACAAAATATATATTTCTTTTGTTTTGCCATTTTAGAAGACCCTTAACTTAAAAAATTGTGAGAAATATATCAACGCATGTGAGGACTTTATTATTTTGTGAAACGAGGCGATCTGGACTCTTTCTTGCTATAATTCCAGGGTACACATGACTACATGATCGCCATCTATTCTGTTTTCTTTGGAGAAACAAGATGAGGAGATAAAAAAAGCAATTCTGCCTTTTTTTTTTTACCCCCTTTACAACATTTACAGTTCGTGGTGATTAAGTTTCACAGATAATACAAATTCTTTCGATATTGCTGTAAGGGATTGGTAACCGGCTGATTTGTGCTTTGATAAACCATTTTTCTTTTCCAGACTTTAAGGGTATGTTCCCACGGTCAGGAACCGGCAGCACATGTCCGCTCCGTCCAAAGCGCTGCCGGCTTTTGAACGCAGGTGATTCCGCATGTGTTGATTGAACCGTGCAGAATCACTTCGCTCAATACATTGGATGGGAAATTTATCTTGCGGAGACTGAGCGTCTCCACAAGATAAACAGACATGCTGCGGTCTGGGAAGACGCGCCGCATGTCTGTCTCTGCAGGGAAGCCAGAGGTGTCTGTGCATGCATAGTGGAGATAGGATTACTTCAAATCCCATCCACTATGCTGTAACATCTGGGTGCTGCGGGTTGAACGCTGCAGAGGTACGCAGCACCCAACCCGCAGCATTTACTGACTGTGGGAACATACCTGTATCCACCTGCACAATATGCACAATACACCATACATGTATGTACGGTAGATTACACAACAGTAAGCTGAGTCGTCCTTCACTTACCAGATCTCGGATTGGTGAGGAATCGCTCTCCGGCGTTCGCAATACATGCTGAAAACTGGGGGGGGAAAAAAAAAGGTTCATCATAACAAAGCGCATTTAGGGTCTCTTATTGCTGTACAGTTGTAATACGCAGCCTTTATGCTGAACATCTAACTGCACTTTAGACTTTTCGAGCAGGCTGTAGACAAGCCTATTAGGGAGGGTGCACTTATTTTACTCCACCAGCATGTAAGAATGTACAAATTGTGATCGCCTCCAATCCAGGTTAAACTTTACCTGCTGATATCCGTCTGGGTCTCGGCCGCTGTTCTCCTCGTCTTCCGCCTGGGCGGGGTGTAATAACGAGATTGGGCCAATGCAGACTTGGCCTGGGTCTTTAGGGTGCGAGGAGTGAATGGGCGCTCCTTGGTGGTGAAATGATGGGAGTGTTTCTCGAGCAGGTCCCCGCTATAAGTCTTGGACTGGTTGTCCTGGAACCTGCAGGGACTGGTCCAGGCAGTGGCGTGACTGAGGCCGCTGTGGAGTCTATAGAACTCGGGGTGCCAGTCATGCAGCTTGCCTGTGTGGCCTGGAGACTGGAGTGGTAGTGGGGAGTAAATGGGGCCGGGGTCTGAATACGGGGAATGTCTCCGGGGAGGAGAGTGGAGGTCATTGGAGTCCTGGAGAGAAGCAGAAAACATTATTATTTGTAAACGGTTCATCTTCATTACAAAGAACTGAGCTTTAATTCATGTCCACTTCATGATCTTTGTATTGATCCCATTCACTGACAGCCAGCAAACACGTACATACCTGTTACTGCTCTCAGCCAAACAAGTGGCCACAATGTCTACACAATGCTCTGCAAGCTAAACAGATTGAGATACACCTGTAACACATCCGGGGGTGACCGTGCTTTACTAGCCCCTGCCTGGCACTGTGGCTACTGTGGAAGGGACACTCTGGGTGCAGCAAGTGGAGCAACAATAAGGGGGTATTAAAGGTGGAACGGCAGGAGTGACAGTTTTTCTGAAGTCCAAAAGACCCCAGGCTGTGCCAGCACTGAAACTCTCTTCTGAAAGCCTGTGATTTGCAAAAATGATTCACCCCTTTTTATTACACAAAAAGGTTGCCCGTTACGATGACGCAATTCTAGACAAAGGAAACCAACATAAAAAGTAAAAGACTTCAAAGCAATCCTGCAACCCCAACACCTCCGCTACGCCTCCCACACCCAACACCATGCCGCAGCCACCAAGGAGGAACACATTCTTAAAGAGACGGCAGGACATTTCTGAGTAACCCCGAGTGTACAAATACACACAGAAGCACAGACACTGCGGCGAATGGGCAATCCAGCAAATGTCTAATAACGCAGGAGTGGGATATATTGTAGTACATAAATGTAAAATTGCAGCAATTTGCCAGCGTCGTCACAGCAGAGGAACGCTCTTGTCCTCCCGCCGCTGGCTGCCGCTTTTGTAAATAAATTTTCTGGTCAGAGTTATTTTCCCATTTTGTTTCTAACTTTTTCAGAAAGAATTTTACTTTAATTGTGTTTTTCATGGAGACGAGAATCGGAGCAAAGAAAGGACGGAACTGCGGCAAACGCCCGACAAAAGTCACGAAGAGCTTTCTGATGGAATAGCTTTTAGCGATGACCATAGAAGTCCTCAGTGCAAAGGCGGCAGACATTGTATAGAGCGCGGCTGGAGAAAGTGACGACATCACGGCCGCCATCGCTTACTGATGGCATAAATGCTGTAATTACACAAGAATCAGGACTGAAAAAACCCTTATAAAATCAAGACTGAGCCATGAGAAGTCAGGACCTCGCATACAGGCCTGCAGGTTTATCCATCATCTGTAAGATCTCTGCTTGCTGGTCATGAATAGAAGAGGACCCTGAAAACAATTCAGATCTAATGCTTCTCACAACTGATAGTTTGTTACAGTTGTATCCTGGCTGGACAATCGGCACAATCCTGTCTAGTTTGTTACAATGTATCGGCGCAGGTGCAGTATCAGAGCAGACTGAGGATTGTTCGGACTGGATACAAATGAATCCACCTCTCAGAGGAGAGCAGAACTCGCCATGTGCAGCATTATCACCCCTGAATGAAGGAGGACAAGGTTCTTATTCACTGACAGCAAGCAGTGATCATCAACTGATAAGGAATGGAGATACAAAGATTAGTTAATTAAGAATTGATGACTGGATCCAAGTGGACAAAAAGGATTAGAAGAATGGATTTTCAGGGACTGTTACTTCTCACTCACTGCAAGCAGAAATGTTGAAAATGGGGCTGTGAAACATTTACATAGTCCATTCCAAAGTTACAGAACTTGTAACTAAGTATGGATGGATGACTTTTTAAAGGGGCAATCCCCCCTAAAGACAACCCCCTTCCTATCACACCTGTCAGGGCACCATACCTGCACAGACGGGTCATGTCACACATCAAATACGTGGAGGAAATCAGCCCCTAGCCTAAAAAGAACCTGTCCTGCTGGAAATGTCCCTTGAAATTACATTACAGCACAGGTGGGAATACTTATCCAAAGTCTTGCAGCCAATAGAAACCTACACAGATTTAGGACACGACAGATTGTGAAAAAGAAAAACCTGATGGCTCAAAATTTGTTTTGTTTTTATTTTTATAAAACAAAGTCGCATTATAAATGTTATTATCGGCCACATCAATATTACGATCATCTTTCCCTAATATCTTATAGTCGTCGCCGTATCTGCCCAGGTCCATCATGTAACAATTCAGCGGAGAGAGTTTAAAAAATAGTCGTTGCCAGGGAAACAAATGTCTAAGATTAAATATTGAGCCCCCCGCAGTGGAGGCTGCACAGACTGCTGTGTGCCCACCCGGGACCGGGCTTCTACCAGGACTCGGCGGGGTTCCCTTCAACACGGGCGAAGACATAAATATCATAATTGCCAACGTGGGTAAAAGACATCGACTGCTCCTCCATCGCCATCTGCAGCTTTATGTTTTCTGCTCCTTCATGTAATTACCAGCGATAATTTATATTTAGCCTCGACGAGCAGCTTACAATCATGTGGAGGATGTGGGGGCTCGGCTTACGAATTACATCCCTTCAAAATGGGGCGACGCCATACGTTTCAGATGGTAAAACTGCTTTATGAGATTCTCCAGGACAACCATAGGCAAATGGACGGTTAGGTCTTCAGATATCAAGTTTACTATTAGGGTGTCAATACTTTACAATCCCCCATTAACCTGGCTCTAAAAGGACAGAACCAGACTCTGAAGACAAGATGAAACAAATCTCACTGCCAGAGCGCCCGATCGCACAACAGCGATGAATATTCTGTGACAGCAGCGCTCCCCGGGGGTTACTGGAGGACGTTCTTGTGTCTGCACCGCTTGGGCAGAAAATGGAATCACGATTTGTAGGACGGAGATTTAATGGTATCATGTGGAATCTCATATACAACACCGAGTGTCAGGACTCTGAACATTTTTTAAAACCTTTTGTGCATTACTGCCCTTTTCCAAGATGGCGTCTTTGGTCTCATGTGCACTGTGTCTTCCTGCTATAAAACTCCACCCCAGCCTTCAGTCTATGCTAGAGTATTCTTCCTTGCATCCAGCTCCTGACTCTGGTGACTCCCTGGCTATATACCTGCTCCTGTGAACCTGTGTGGTTATCGTGCTACTCTGCTCTGAGTTCCTGCTGCATACACCAGTTTCCAGTAATCCTCCTTCATCTGCTGCTCGTGTTTACTTCCATCTGCATTTGCTGGTCATGTAAGCTGTTGCTGCTCTGCAAAAACCTGAGACTTTTACCCAGGCCTCCCTGGTTGAGCTAAGATATTATTTGAACTGCCTTATAAGCATATCTATCTGTGTTTGGACTAAAACAAGGACTTATTAGTGTCAAGTATCCTCAAGAATAATTGTGCTTCATAGACTTTCTGCGTGATTGCATTTTCCTTTGAAGTTTCCTCTAGACTGCTAAGCTGCGTTTAATATTTACACCAAGTGTTGTGGACTTGCGTTTCTCTCTGCACCTGTTTGAATCACTGTGTGATAATATAGACTTTACCACTTATAAAACTGTGTCCTGTAGTTGTCTTCTTCCATGCAAAGAGTCTCCTGAGCTATCCCCTATAATTATTATAGGATACTCTAGCCCGAAAAGAGGAGACTGCTGGAACAATGACTGCAGAGAGCAGATTAGAGCAGGTGTTTTCCATAATTAGATCACTGCAGAAAGATGTGGAAGGTCTGTAAAAGAAGTTTGAAAGCTTTGAACACAATCAACAAGTGTTTGGACAGACTTTGCAGGACTTAAGCACCCGCATGGCAGCCCAGGAAAACAAACTTGCTGGCATAGAGTCCCAGTATGGACAGGCTTTTCAGGACATAAGCACGCAAATAGCTGTACAAGCGACATTACCCTCTGGGCAACCGCCACCAGCTAGCCCACCTAAGTTGCCCCATTCAGATTTAATGTTGATCGCGACAAATTTCGTGGCTTTGTGAATCAATGTAGGCTATATTTTGATGTGCATGCTGACCGTTTTCCTAATGATAGATCCAAAGTATTGTGTGTAATAATGATACTGACCGCACGAGCGCTCACCTGGGTAAATCCGATGATTGAGTCTCGTGACCCACGGTTAAATAACTTGGATGATTTCTTGGGCGCTATGGCATTAATGTTTGATGACCCTAAACGCCGTGCTACCGCTGAATCTGCTTTATTGTCTTTACGCCAGGCTAAACGTTCTGTTATTGAGTATGCTACTGAATTCAGGAGATTAGCGGTAGATACCAATTGGGACAGTTATGCACAATTGCCTATTTTTAAAAGGGGTCTGTCTAGTATTGTAAAAGATGAACTAGCTCGCTCTGAGTCACCACAAGAGCTAGAGACATTTATACAGCATTGTGTGCGCATAGACATTCGCCTTACTGAGCGTAGGCAGGAGAAGTTTGCTGCATATAACCGTATTTCTAACTTTTCCCTTCCTTCCAAAGAGCCTGCAGGTAAAACATCTCGGGAGGAGGAGGCGGTGCCCATGCAAATTGATTCTGTTCAGAGGCGCGAGATCAATGAGCGCCGGGAGCATCGCCTTCGTGAAAGTCTATGTTTCTACTGCGGCCAGTTTGACCACTTCTTGATCAATTGTCCTAGACGGCCTAACAAGGTGCTAGCAGCAGTAGGGGAGTATGACAACTGTGATGATGAATCTGACATCTCTGAATGTAGCCTGCCTTTAAACGCTGTATTCCATTCACTTTCTATGACTTCACCCCCCAAGGAGCTTAAGGAAAAGAACTCTCACTGTTCTCTCGATATTAAAATCCTGTGTTCAGGACAGTGGATTTCCAGTGCTGCTATGATTGACTCTGGTGCAGGTGACAATTTCATGGATATCGCATTTGCCAAGGAACATGGTATTGAAATTCAGCAAAGAGCCTCTCCAATTACCATGGAAACAGTGGAAGCTTCACCTTTAATCTCTGGGCCTGTGGATCAGGAGACCGTACCCCTTGAAATTTTGTTGGAGCCTAATCATCAGGAGCAACTTTCTTTCTTGCTAATTTCTTCTCATTTTCCTGTGATTTTAGGCATTCCTTGGTTGCGTTCTCAGAACCCAATTATCAACTGGGAGACCAAGGAGATTATCTTTCCAACAAGGAGCAACTCAGCGTTAACAGAAGCTGTCCCTGAGTCCACGGCCATGGGAACCACATATACAGGTATTTTCTTTACCTCCAGCATATAAAGAGTTCTCTGACATCTGTGACAAGAAGAATGCAGATCAGCTTCCTCCACACAGGCATTATGACTGTCCCATTGAGCTGCTTCCTGGGGCAGCTATTCCTTTTGGTAACGTATACCCTTTGGTGGCACCTGAGCTTCAAGCCTTAAAGGAGTATATTGATGAAAATCTTGCCAAAGGCTTCATACGTCCTTCTTCCTCACCAGCAGGGGCATCTATATTTTTTGTAAAAAAGAAGGATGGGACCCTGAGACCCTGTGTTGACTATCGGGAACTCAATAAGGTAACCGTACGAAACCATTACCCTTTGCCTCTGATTCCCGAATTACTGGAAAGAGACCGCCATGCAAAGGTGTTCTCTAAACTGGATCTTCGTGGGGCTTATAATTTGGTGCATATTCGTCCAGGGGATGAGTGGAAGACAGCATTCAGATGCCGGTATGTACACTTTGAATATCTTGTGATGCCCTTCGGGCTTTGTAACGCCCCTGCAACATTTCAACACCTTGCTAATGACATTTTCAGAGATTTGTTGGACCAGTTTGTGGTGATCTATTTGGACGATATACTAATCTTTTCTCACTCTTTACAGGAACACGAAGAACATATCAAAACTGTTTTAAGATGTCTGAAAGAGAACCATCTGTATATTAAGCCGGAGAAATGCGAGTTCCATCGTTCTGAGATACAGTTCTTAGGTTATATCATCTCTCCCCAGGGGCTGAACATGGAATCTGGTAAGATTCAGGCTATCCTTGACTGGCCGGTACCCAAGAACGTTAACCCTAGAACGCATACCTGGGGCCTCGCAGGCCTGCCAGGTTACTTGTTTTCAATTTTCTGTAAAAGTACTTTAGTTAGAATTTTGAAAATCTAGGTAATCCTCAGGTATATAGTTGTTAGTAATTTCCAGTTATTCATATATTTTTATGTTACAGACATTTCGGTATAACAACCTTTTTTTGGGACTACCCCATATTCACGCACCTGGGGCCTTTTAGGCCTGTACTAGGTTTACATGTGATACTCAGTCTTTTTGTCCGTATTGTTGCTGGGGAAGAACTTTTATGACTCTGCTATTGCTGCTATTGCTGGGAAGAGTGTGGATTCTGCATTCCCTTTTTTCCAATATCCTTGATGTGTCAGCCCTCAATAGCTACATTGTTTATTGTCAAACTAATCAAGAATTCCATGCCAACAGGAAAGACAAGAGACGTCTATTTTTGACAGAACTTTGTTATGAACTTTTGATGCCTACTATGATGGAGAGAAGCAGCATGATATGCTTATCAAGGCAAATTATGGAGGCAATGATCCGATGTGGAATACGCTTTCTGGAACATCCAGAGCAAAGAGAAAAAAAAAGAAAGCACTACTATATTTGTCCAGCAAAGAAGGAAAGAAAATCGGAGCGTTTCTGTTCTACTTGCGGACAAAATGTATGCAAGGAACATTCAGCCGAAAAAATAATATGCGAGAATTGTCGGGGGAATATGTAAAGTTACAAATAAATATTCCTGCACCAAGTTTGCTACAACCAAAAAATGTTTTCATAAAAAAAATTGCATATAGAATGCCTATATTTGGCGTGCCCGTTTACTTACTTTTTTGTTTTATGCACATAATTATGTTTTGAAATATACACATCTTAGGCTGTGTTCCCAGTAGCGCTGGGGTTCGCCAGAAGGGGATCCATAATGGATCTGACCTCCTGGTAACTCCAGCTAAGGCTACCGGAATGGCGGGATTCTGCCAGCCTTAGCTGGGGTCACCAGGAGGTCAGATCCATTACGGATCCCCTCCTGGCGGACCCCAGCGCTAGTTGGAATGCATCCTTACCTTGCAATTGTAAAATACTTTTGAAAAGTATTTTTATTTGAGTTATTCCGTGTTATTTGCACACAGGCCTAAAAGGTCCCAGGTGCATGAATATGGGGTAGTCCCCAAAAAAGGTTGTTACACCGAAATGCCTATAACATAAAAATATATGAACAACTGGAAATTACTAACAACTATATACCTGAGGAATACCTAGAGTTTCAAAATTCTAACTAAAGTACTTTTACAGAAAATAGAAAACAAGTAACATGGCAGGCCTGAGAGGCCCCAGGTATGCGTCCGCCAGCCTTAGCTGGGGTCACCAGGAGGTCAGATCCATTACGGAATCCCGTCCTGGCGGACCCCTGCGCTAGTGGGAATGCATCCTTACTTTGCAATAAACTTTGAAAAGTATTTTTATTTGAGTTATTCCATGATAATTGTAAACAGGCCTAAAAGGCCCCAGGTGCGTGAATGTGTAGATTTCTATGGGTATGCGTTTTAGGGTTAAGGAGGTCCAACGTTTTATTGGTTTTGCAAATTTCTACAGACGCTTCATTCGAAATTTTTCTGATATTGTCCGTCCCATTACTTCCTTGACAAAGAAGGAAAAGCCCTTTAAGTGGTCATCACAGGCTCAAGAAGCTTTTGATCGGCTTAAGATCCGTTTCACATCAGCACCGCTGTTGATACACCCAGATCTAACACTTTCTTTCATTGTGGAGGTGGACGCTTCTGATAATGCTTTGGGGGCTATTCTCTCCCAAAGAACTGGAGAGAAGGGTCTGCTACATCCTTGTGCTTTCTTTTCCCGTAGACTAACCTCAGCAGAGAAGAATTACGACGTGGGAGACAAGGAATTGCTGGCTATTATTGCGGCATTCAAAGAATGGAGGCATCATCTGCAAGGAGCTGCACAACAGATCATAGTGCTAACTGACCATCGCAATTTAGAGTTCCTTAGATCCGCTAGATGTCTTTCTCCTTGTCAGGCTCGTTGGAACTTATTTTTAAATCAATTTAACTTTGTTATCTCGTACCGTCCAGGTTCTCGTAATGGGAAGGCTGATGCTTTATCCCGAATCCATGCTGCGGATTCCGTACCTGGAGCCCCGTCCAAGACCATTCTATCTGATGCCAATTTCATCGGAGTTATCCACGATCAGGACTTGTGGAAGGAGTGCACGGAGGCCTATGACGGTGATGTATTTCTGGCCAACCCACCTGTGGATATTAATCTTGTCTTTAAGGGTGGCATGTGGTTCAGAGATCGACGTATCTACGTCCCTGAGGTCGTCCGTCTGCAGATCCTCAACTTGGTACATGACTCCAAGTTGGCTGGTCACAGGGGGGTACAGAAGACACAAGAGTTCCTGAGACGATTCTTCGGGTGGCCAACTTGCCTGAAGGATACCAAGGAATATGTTCTCTCTTGCGAGGTATGCGCTCGTTACAAGACTCCTCATGTGGCACCTACGGGTCTTCTACAACCATTACCTGTTCCGTCCTGCCCTTGGGGGTCTATATCAATGGACTTTATTGTGGAGCCGCCTACATCGGGGGCATGAGTACAATCATGGTGGTAGTTGATCGCCTGACTAAAGCTGCTCATTTTGTTCCGTGCACCGGCCTCCCCTCAGCTAAAGATACAGTGAACTTGGTTATACAGAATGTCTTTCAGTTGCATGGGGTTCCGGATGAGATCATCTCTGACCGTGGAGTACAGTTCACTTCAAGATTCTGGAAGGGGTTTTGCTCTGCACTCAATATTAATGTCTGTCTCTCTTCCGCTTACCATCCCCAGACAAATGGTCAGACTGAGCGTACCAACCAGACGCTGGAACAATATCTAAGATGCTATGTCAGCCATTTCCAGGATGATTGGTTGGAGTTGCTGCCGTTAGCCGAATTTTCATATAGCAATTCTCAGAGCGCCTCCACTAAATTTACACCTTTCTTTGCCAATCTGGGTTATCATCCGTGTATCTTACCTAGGTCTCCAATTAATTCTCCGGTTCCGGCAGTGGAGGAAAGGCTGACTGCGATGAGGCAAAATCTGGAGGTTCTGAAGGAATCTGTTGTGAACTCTGTTTTTGGGCTCCCTCTTGTGGTCACAACTGGTACTGTGTAGTGCTGTCTTTGGGCTCCCTCTGGTGGTTCTTTGTGTCATTCTGCAGGTCTGAGGCTGATCAGCTGTCTCGTTATCTGTTAGCTGGTTTCCTATTTAGTTCACCTGGACTCTTAGTTGTTGCCTGCTGTCAATGTCTTCAGTGCTATTTTAGAGCTCTCCTGCAGTCCTTCGTTATCAGTCTCTTCAAGAGAAGCTAAGTTTTGCTTGATTCATTTTTTGACCATCAGTGGTCATATGTTTCTTGGTTTATTTTTGTTTTCTTGTCCAGCTTGCTAACATGTGATTTCCTTGCTTGCTGGTAGCTCTAGGGGGCTGAGTTTCTCCCCTCACACCGTTAGTTGGTGTGGGGGTTCTTGTATTCTCAGCGTGGATATTTTTCATAGGGTTTTTTTACTGACTGCACAGTTCACTATCTGTCTTCTGCTATCTAGTATTAGCGGGCCTCATTTGCTGTATCTGTTTTCATTTCTACGTTTGTGTTTTCCCCTTACCTCACCGTTATTATTTGTTGGGGGCTTCCTATATCTTTGGGGTGATTTCTCTTGAGGCAAGTGAGGTCTTACTTTCTCTCCAGGAGTAGATAGTTTCTCAGGCTGCGTCGAGACGTCCAGGATTTTAGGCACGTTCACCAGCTACCTTTAGTGTGTTGGTTAGGATCAGGTTTGCGGTCAGTTCAGTTACCACCTCCCTAGAGCTCGTGTCTATGTTCATAAACTTAGCTAGTCCGTTTTTGTGATCCTCAGCCACTAGGATCATAACAGGAATCCCTGACCACAGCTCAAGAACGTTATAAGAGATCGGCTGATAGATTCCGTAAACCTGCACCCATTTTCAAGGTAGGAGATTCCGTGTGGTTAGCAACTAAAAATCTGAAGTTAAACGTTCCTTCACAAAAACTTGGACAGAAATTTATTGGCCCTTTCAAGATCAACGGTATTGTGAGCTCTGTGGTCTGCCGGTTGAAGCTGACTAGGACTATGAAGGTACACCCAGTTTTTCATGTCTCTTTACTAAAGCCTGTATCTCCTAATACCTTCCAGGGACGTGTTGTGCCACCTCCGCAGCCTGTGGTGATTGATGGGCAAGAACAATTTGTGGTGGAGGAAATTGTTGATTCCAGGATTCGCAGGAAGCGGCTCCAATATCTGATAAGATGGCAGGGATATCCCCTGAGGAAGACTCTTGGGAAGTTGTCTTGTTCCATGCAAAGAGTCTCCTGAGTTATCCCCTATAATTATTACACCGAGGTTTATAGCATGGAGTCCTAATTCAACGCATCTCTGCCCGATCTGTGCAAGTAGGGTGCGTCCTAGGACCCTTTATTACACACTATGAAGCCTCCACCTGCACAGCCCACTGCTGCCTCCGCCTGCACCACCACTTGCAAAGCCCACTGCTGCCTCTGCCTCCACCACCACCTACACAGCCCACTGCTGCCTCCACCTGCACAGCCCACTGCTGCCTCCGCCTCCACCTGCACAGCCCACTGCTGCGTCCATCACCCCCTGCACAGCCCTCGGCTGCCTCTGCCATCACCTGTACAGCCCACTACTCCCTGCACCACCACCTGCACAGTCCACTTGTGCCTCCGCCTCCACCACCCCCTGCACAGTCCACTGCTGCCTCCGCCTCCACCACCACCTGCACAACCCACTGCTGCCTCCGCCTCCACCTGCACAACCCACTGCTGCCTCCGCCTCCACCACCACCTGCACAACCCACAGCTGCTTCCGCCTCCACCTGCACAGCCCACTGCTGCCTCCGCCTTCACCACCACCTGCACAGCCCACTACTCCCTCCACCACCACCTGCACAGTCCACTGCTGCCTCCGCCTCCACTACCTGCACAACCCACTGCTGCCTCCACCATCACCTGCCCAGCCCACTGCTGCCTCCGACTCCATCCCCTGCACTGTCCACTGCTGCCTCTGTCTCCACCTGCACAGCCCACTGCTGCCTCCGCCTTCACCACCACCTGCACAGCCCACTTCTGCCTCCAACACCACCTGCACAGCCCACTACTCACTCCACCACCACCTGCACAGTCCACTTCTGCCTCCGCCTCCACCGCAAACTGCACAACCCACAGCTGCTTCCACCTCCACCACCACCTGCACAGCCCACTACTCCCTCCACCACCACCTGCACAGTCCACTGCTGCCGCTGCCTCCGCCTCCACTACCTGCACAACCCACTGCTGCCTCCACCATCACCTGCACAGCCCACTGCTGCCTCCGCTTCCACCACCACCTGCACAGCCAACTCTGCCTCCACCTCCAACACAACCTGCACAGCCCACTACTCCCTCTGCCTCCACCACCACCTGCACAGCCGAGTGCTGCCTCCGCTTCCACAGCACACTGCTGCCTCCGCCTTCACCACCTGCACAGCCCACTGCTTCCCCCTGCGTAGCACAACGTACATCCTTAATAATTATTACCCAAGATCTAGCAAAAAGTAATCGTTCCCTGCCTTGTGGGACCTCTGTTCAACCACCTTACGGACAGTTTCCTCCATAGCCAATGCCATGTACTACAGGTGCAATGGCCACAGACAACTTCCTCACCTTCCTGAGTATTATGGAATCTGTGCTATCTCTAGAGCAAGGGCGAGAAGAAGCAGCCGAGTGTGAGGACGTCCTCTCCAGCCGCGCCACCTCTTTCTTCATCCTTTCCCGTCTCCGCTGGTCACTGTCTGCAAGACAAACACAGGGACGGAAGTTATAAGTGTAGATATCCAAGAGTGACGCTGCGCAATGAGACACGACTGACAGTTTGTCACAATGTATCAGTGCAGGTTACAGACTGTACAGTGAATACCTCTAACTGCAGACTGAGAGAATTGTCTAGACTGGATACAACTGCAACAAACCTGCAGCTCTACCATAAACTATCCACAGGATAGGTGATAAATGTGCGATTGCTGGCGGTCTGAGCGCTGGGACCACTAATAATCCAGAGAACGAGGCTCCGGTGTCTGCTGACCCTAACATTCTGAAAGAAGTGAAAGGAGCCATGACCACACACACATGGGACCCCAACTCCCATGATCAGCGAGGGTCTCAGCAGCTGGACCCCTATTTATCCTGTGGGTACATTAAAAAAGGAGGAGTTCTTTCATCAGCAACCTCAAAGAGAAGTATTGTTTGTAACAATCCAGAAATCAGGAAGATTGTGTCCTGTGCAGACCGACAGCTCATGAACTACAGAACGGTCTCATGTAGCCCCAGCGAATGAATGAATGACCACATCTGAAAATCCGGGGACGTAAACACGAACACAGCTCTAACCTGAAAGCCACCGATCCAACAAGTCTACACCGAAGGAGCAGAAAAGCCTCAACCACGTGCCAATATTGACCTAGGAAACCGCCACACGGAAACTAAATGTCCCCGATTAACCAAGCATTGTATCAGGATCACAACCACAAACAGGAGATTAGAAATATGGCTTAGCAGACAGTATCACACAGGATAGGATTAGATACACAGCTCAGCAGACAGTATCATACAGGATAGGATTAGATGCATGCCTTGGCACACAGTATAACACAGAATAGGATTAGATACACAGCTCAGTAGATAGTATCACACAGTATAGGATTAGATACATGGCTCAGCAGACAGTATCACACAGGATAGAACTAGATACACAGCTCAGCAGTCAGTATCACACAGAAGAGGATTAGATACATGGCTCAGCAGTCAGTATCACACAGGATAGGATTAGATACACGGCTCAGCAGACAGTATCACATGATAGCATTAGACAAACAGCTCAGCAGACAGTATCACACAGGATAGGATTAGATACACAGCTCAGCAGACAGTATCACACAGGAGAGGATTAGATACACGGCTCAGCAGTCATTATCACACAGGATAGGATTAGATACACAGCTCAGCAGACAGTATCACACAGGATAGGATTAGATACACAGCTCAGCAGACAGTATCACATAGGATAGGATTAGATACACGGCTCAGCAGACAGTATCACACAGGATAGGATTAGATACACAGCTCAGCAGACAGTATCACACAGGATAGGATTAGATACACGGCTCAGCAGACAGTATCACACAGGAGAGGATTAGATACACAGCTCAGCAGACAGACCCATAATATAAATTTGGGCTGGGAACAAGAGGTATAAAGGGCCTGTATATATCAGTAACTGATGTAGTGCTTACCCATGAATAAAGGAGGATTGAATGGAAGGCCTGGGCAGCTGTGGTGGGTCCAGCCAATCCCCCCTACTCATGGGTAAGCACTACTTCAGTTACTGAATAGCACAAGTCACTGTAGACTTTTTGCACTTATCTATCCGTATTACTTTCCATTGTCTCGTTCATCCTTATTGCTTTATTACTTGGACTTACTGTACTTATAGTGCTTGTTGCTATTAATCCCATGTTTTGCCCTGGATTGTGATATTCCCTTACCTATTTCCTCCTCATTACACCCGTCTATATATCTGTATTGGCGAAGAATTTTTACAATTCAATTAATATAAAATATTTTTTAGTCAACGTCTTGGCTTGGTGGTCCGTGTTTACTCCACTTAGTATTGTATATCTTGTGATTTTTAGGGTAAGCAGAGATTTTTCACTTACGTTTTACACTTTTTATCAGGCTCTTAGGAACAGAACAGTCAACAGCAGCTAAAAAGGGAAAGAGGAACAAGAATTAAATATGTGCAATTACGTGTGCAGTAAACCAAGAGGTGATCATCATTAATGCCCTAGTGAGCATTTTATTGCTCCCTGTTATCAGCATTAGGCCACGTTCAGTATTTTGGTCAGTATTTTACATCAGTGTTTGTAGCCAAAACCAGGAGTGGGCGAAAAATACAGAAGTAAAATACCGAACAAATACTGAGGGATTGAGGCCTAAAGCCCAGGCCGATTGTTAGGACCTCCCATAGGATGAACCACAGAGATGTGTCGCCATAATGTAATTGGCAGGGAATTAATGGAAATCCTGATGGTAAACGCAGAAAGTAATGTAACCGAGCGATCAGCAGCTGTGTCGTCTATCGGCCTCTTATCCTATGGGGGCAACAAAACTGAACAGAATTCTTGAAATCCTCCCAAGAGCCACAAGCGTAAAGGAAAACTGACTGCAGGAAAGACGAGGAGCAAGAGAGGAATCCCCCCCCGGGACGTAGGGCATTCCGGGCTACAAGTTAAAGATACAAGATCTCCCCCCATCAAGGACACGCCAGCTCCTCGCCACAATTACGGCTGACCTCGCACCTTTAGCGGAGAGGATTTTATTGTAGTGGATCACCATGTGGTCCCGGATCCGGTACTGGTCGCTCAGACGGCTGCTTTGGCCGATGCAAAAAGCTGGAACCAGAGGAAAAGTGAGGAAAAGTAAAGAAAAGTGGGACAAAAACAGGAACAGGAGACTTTGTAACAAAAGTCAGAACAAATACATGAAAATTCAAAGTAACCATCAAACCACGACCTCCATGTATAAACCCTGCACTGGACATCTAAGTGATTGGCTGCAGGGTATGGCGCAGGGAGGCCGGGTCTGTATTGTACTAGGACACCCCATCCCCCGCTGTTGGGCCACAGGCAACACTAGGAGTTCTTACCGTTGCTCTTCGTGCTCAGGTGTCCTCTGAATGGGCTCGACACTCCGCACCTGGGAATCGATGGCACCAGAGACCCTGCAACTAAACGAGACACCGGCACATAATGATTGCTGATGTGACGATTCTGAGACTGAGACTTCTAAGCACTGGAATAAGGCAGCAACCACCAAGGACGTCCCCACCACCAAGAAGCATCGTTTGTCATTCAGGGGATGAAAATCCAGACTGACCCAGTCCTGTTCACAGTTTTGTTACAATGTGTCAGTACATGCAATCCTCTATGATTTAAACCAATCTTTCCTGGACACATTGCAGCAAACAGAAAATTGGTGACGTCTTCAATAATGATTTCCCCGAAATATATGCCCTAAGTAAATCTATTTCTAATTGTGATATTGACATAAAATTCTCACCAGATATCGGGAACAACCCATCCAATCCACACAGGCAAAGAAATTACCATAGCTGTCCATAAATTATGTGTAATAACGAGAAATGACACTGGGAAACATACTGAACACATGAAGAAAGAGAGGAGCAAGAAATCTATGGAAAGTCCTGACACCGGCTTACATGTTCAATAAATTTTCTCTGTGTAATTTCTCATTATTACATATAATTTACATCTATGGTAATTTATTTGCCTGTGTGGATTGGGTGGGGTGTTCCCGACACAGAGAAAAATTATTGAACACATGAAGAAAGAAAAGCAAAAATCCCTGAAAAGTACTGACACCTGCTGAAATCTAATTAGAAAGCAATCCTGCCACTTCATAACAAATAATATCAGGTTCAACTAATGGTCCGTAAAAAGGCATCTCATTACCAAGGTGCCACACAAACATCTCATGATGGATGAAACCAATGAGCCGTCTCAAGACCTTCACAACCTTATTGTTGCAAAACATCCTGATGGCATTGGTGACAGAAGAATTTCTAAACTACTGAAGATTCCAGTGATCACTGCTGAGGCCATAATCCAGAAGTGGAAAGAAAATCATTTCACCATAAACCCGACACGACCAGGTGCTCCCGGCCGGTGACAGGATTTTCCATAGGTTTTTTGCTCCTCTCTTTCTTCATGTGTTCAGCATGTTTCCCAGTGTCATTTCTCATTATTACACATAATGTATGGACATCTATAGTGATTTCTGTACCTGTGTGGATTGGATGCGTTGTTACCGATATCTCTTTCACACGTCCGTGTCTTCGAGACATGTGGTGACAGTTTTCACTCGCACCGGAGACACTGGCACACATAGACCCATTCAAGTGAATGGGTCTGTGCACATGTCAGTGTGTTTCATCGGATAATTTGTCCGTGGGCTAAACACGCCGACATGTCCATTTTTTACTGTCAGCACGGGCCGCAAAATGTCCTGCACACATGAATGTCATCCATGTGACACGCACAGGCGCCAGGGAAGAAGCGCTACAGTAAGCGCTTTCCCCCGGTGCTGGGTGCTGAAGACGCTCTGATCATTTTCCCCTGCTCTGCCAGCGATCAGCATGAGCAGGGGAGAATGAAGAGAGTTATATTCAAGTGATAACAATGACAGCGGGTGGCAGCTGATGGGACTATGACAATGACAGCAGGAGCAGATGGAGTTTTCATCAACTGACTCCTGCGCTATAAATAAATAATTTAAAAAAAATCTGGAGTGGGTTCCCCTCTATTTTCTATAGCCAGCCAGGAAAAAACACAACTGGCGCCTGCAAGCCTCAGCTGTCAGCTAGGCTGGTTATCAAGAATAGAGGGGTCTCCACGCTGTTTTTTTGTTAAAATTATTTTAATAATTTAAAAAACTGCGTGGGGTCCCCTTTATCTTTGACAACCAGCCTTGCTAAAGCTGACAGCTAGGAACTGGTAAGTGGCCATGGATATTGCATCCCCCAGCATAAAAATAGCATCCCGCAGCCACCCCAGAAAAGGCACAACTATTAGATGTGCCAATTCTGGCACTGTGGCCGCCTCTTCCCACTTGCTCTGTGGTGGTGGCAAGTGGGGTTCATATTTGTGGGGTTGATGTCACCTTTGCATTGTCAGGCGACATCAACCCAATGGCTTAGTAATGGAGAGGCGTTTATAAGACACCTATCAATTACTAATCCTATAGTTATATGGTAAATAAACACAGCCAGAATAAAGTCCTTTATTAGAAATAAAACAAAACACAGTTTTCCATTTTTCTTTTAAAATAACAAACAGTTATACTCACCTAAGGCTACTTTCACACTAGCGTCGGGCTCGGCCCGTCGCGGTGCGTCGGGCCGAGGTTCCCGACGCTAGCGTTGTCTCCGCCGCACAACGGGGGCAGCGGATGCATTTTTCCAGCGCATCCGCTGTCCCATTGTGAGGTGCGGGGAGGTGGGGGCGGAGTTCCGGCCGCGCATGCGCGGTCGGAAAAAGTGGACCGTCGTGAGCAAAAAACGTTACATGTAGCTTTTTTTTGTCCCGACGGTCTGCCACAACACGGCGCAACCGTCGCACGGCGCAACCGTCGCACGACGGTTGCGACGTGTCAATCCGTCGCAATACGTCGCTTAATGTTAGTCTATGGGGAAAAAACGCATCCTGCAAGCACTTTTGCAGGATGCGTTTTTTCGGCAAAACGACGCATTGTGGCGGATTGCAGTTAACGCTAGTGTGAAAGTAGCCTAATTCCACCGAAACCCTTGTTCTCCTGTAATAAACCAAAAATAAAAAACAACAATATCCCTCACCTCTCCGTCGTTCTGTTCCACGCCATAATCCATGTCTGAGGGATAAACTGTTTACCCAGACACAAGTTGGAGAGGATGTGGATTTAAAGGCAATATAATGCATATTTTTTGGTTGTGTCCAAAAATAAAATCCTTTTGGAAGGAGGTTATGAGCTAATTTTTAAAATAGGGAAATACAAATTAATTAAGTCTCCCCAATTCTCTCTTTTGTCCCTGGACTCTCTCTTCCTCAAAATATTAAATTAATCTCCTTTCATATTTTTTCAGTTGCCAAAATGCTTATAGGTGCCAGGTGGAAATCTGAGATCATTACTAGCATCAATGTGCTAATGGACAGATTGGCTTCCCATAACCCCTTCGAATTAGTTTTTTCTTTGAACAACTCCCTTAAAAAGTATAAATCTAAATGGGCATTATGGAATTCAGTTTTTTCTCTGCATGCAGAGTCCTTTACAACTGATTGATATGGATCTATAGCCAGTGGATTTGTCAAGTAGAAATCTTTTAAGATTGTTGCTCTTTTCCGTGTCAACACTCTCAATGGACTATTGTTTGGTTCTGTTCCCTTGTTTTATCCCTAATTTCCCCTTTGTCCTACCATATCCAAGTTCACCTCCTCTCCCCTCTTTTATCTTCCCTTTTTTCCCCTTTCTTCTTTTCCCCGCTATCCTGTCTAATGTTGTATTACTATCCTTCATATAGTTTCATATAGTTTATATGGTATTTTTCGTCATACTCCAATAATATTATATATGTTGAATTTCAACTCATGTTATATTGTCGCATATAACCTGTTCCCCTACCCTGATATTGTAAAATTTCCCCAAATAAAAATTATTGAAATAAACTGTTCTCAACCTGTACGGTGCCAAGATGTGACCGTGCAGGCAGTGAACCACTGATGAATGAGCTGCTGCGAGCGCAGAATCAATGACCAGCGGTGACATCATCATGGTTCCTGACGGTCACTGAGGCTGTGTTCCCAACAGGGCTGAACTGCGGTGACCTCAGCACCGTGGGAAAAAGCCAATGATGAGGTCACCGCAGTTCAAGCTCTGTGTCTTCACAGCAATCACCGTAAAAAATGGAAAACGGTGTTTTGTTTTATTCCTAATAAAGGACTTTATTCTGGCTGTGTGTTTATTTATCATACTAGATGGTGGCCCGATTCCAACGCATCGGGTATTCTAGAATATGCATGTCCACGTAGTATATTGCCCAGTGACGTAGTATATTGCCCAGTGACGTAGTATATTGCCCAGTTACGTAGTATATTGCCCAGTTACGTAGTATATTGCCCAGCGACGTAGTATATTGCCCAGTTACGTAGTATATTGCCTAGTGACATAGTATATTGCCCAGTGACGTAGTATATTGCCCAGTGACGTAATATAGTGCCCAGTGACGTAGTATACAGCAGAGCCACGTAGTATATTGCACAGTGACGTAGTATACAGCCACGTAGTATATTGCCCAGTTACGTAGTATATTGCCCAGTTACGTAGTATATTGCCCAGTGACGTAGTATATTGCCCAGTGACGTAGTATATTGCCCAGTTACGTAGTATATTGCCCAGTGACGTAGTATATTGCCCAGTGACGTAGTATACAGCACAGAGCTACGTAGTATATTGCACAGCGACGTAGTATACAGCCATAGTATATTGCCCAGTTACGTAGTATATTGCCCAGTGACGTAGTATATTGCCCAGCCACGTAGTATATTGCCCAGTTACGCAGTATATTGCCCAGTGACGTAGTATATTGCCCAGTGACGTAATATACAGCACAGAGCCACGTAGTATACTGCACAGTGACGTAGTATAAAGCACAGAGCCACGTAGTATATTTCCCAGCCTCGTAGTATATTGCCCAGCCACGTATGTCACAGGTTAAAAAATAAACATATACTCACCTTCCAAGGGGCCCCTTGTAGTTCTGTCTCCTGTGTTCGGTTCAGGCGGCAGCTTCCGGTCCGAGGGTGTGATGACGTCACGGTCACATGACCGTGACGTCACGGCAGGTCCTTCTCGCGCAGGGCCTGTGATAATGTCACCGTCACATGACTGTGACGTCATGGCAGGTCCTTCTCACGCAGGGCCTGTGATAATGTCGCCGTCACATGACCGTGACATCATGGCAGGTCCTTGTCGCACACCAACCTTAGCACCGGAACCTGCCGCTTGCATGGACCGGTCACCGGAGTGTCGGAAAGGCGGCGGAAGGTGAGTATATAATGATTTGTTTTGTTTTTTTAATTATTTTTAACATGAGATGTTTTTACTATTGAGGCTGCATAGGCCTCAATAGTAAAAACTTGGTCACACATGGTTAATAGCGGCGGTAACGGAGTGAGTTACCCGTGGCATAACGCGGTCCGTTACCGCTGGCATTAACCCTGTCTGAGCCGTGACTGCAGGGAGTATGGAGCGGGCGCCAGGCAGTGACTGCAGGGGAGTAGGGAGGGACTAATCGGACTGTGCCCGTCGCTGAATGGTCGCGGCAGCCATGACAGGCAGCTGGCGAGACCAATCAGCAAATGAATATCCGTGACGGAAGTTGCCGACAGAAAGATGGAAGTACCCCTTAGACAATTATATATATAGATAACTATAGGATTAGTAATGGATAGGTGACCCATAGACGTCTCTCCATTACTAATCAAGTGGGCTTGATGTCACCGGACAATACAACGGTGACATCAACCCCACAAATATGAACCCCAAATGCCCCCACTACAGGGCAAGTGGGAAGAGCCGGGCAAAGCACCAGAATTGGTGCATCTAATAGATGCAACTTTTCTGGGCGGATGCGGGCTGCTATTTTTAGGTTGGGGGGCCTAAATCAATGGCCTCAGTCTGAGAATATAAGCCCCCAACTGTCAGCTTTAGCAAGGCTGGTTGTCAAAAATGGGGGGACCCCACGCCATTTTTTTTTTTTTATTTTTTTTTTATTATCTATTCTTGAAAACCAGCCTTGCTGACAGCTGAGGGTTGCAGCCCCCAGCTGCGAGTTTTGCCTGACTGGTTATAGAAAATAGAGGGGAACCCATACCAGGTTTCTTCATTTATTTATTTATTTACAGTGCAGGTGGCGGGTGAGGAATACTCCCATCAGCCACTCCTGCTGTCACGTTTATTAGCGGCAGCAGGTGTAGGCTGATGGGAGTAATAGTCCCATAAGCTGCCGCCTGCTGTCACCGTTATCACTTGAATATATCTCTCCTCATTCTCCCCTGCTCACGCTGATCGCCGGCAGAGCAGGGGAGAATGATGAAAACGTCTTCAGCACCTGGCGCCGAGGAAACAGCGATTACTGTAATGCTTCTTCCCTGGCGCCTGTTGGTGTGGTACCGATGCGCAACACGAGTGCCGCAAGTATTAGGCCGGCGTCACACTAGCGAGTTTTACGGACGTATGAGCGCAGAAAATACGTCCGTAAAATACGCATTACACACGGACCAATGAATCTCTATGGGGCTGCTCCTATCAGCCGTATATTACGCATCCGTAATATATGGTATTGTACGGCTGTAGAAAATCGCAGCATGCTGCGTTTGTCAGCGTATTGCCCAAAAAATACGCCAATGAAAGTCTATGGGGGCGAGAAAAATACGGATTACACACGGACCAGCAGTGTGACTTGCGAGAAATACGCAGCAGTGTTCTATAGAAAAGCCGGTAATTCAATTGCCGGCTTTTCCTCTCTCCTTCACAAACCCGACATGATATGAGACATGGTTTACATACAGTAAACCATCTCGTATCCCTTTTTTTTTTTGCATATTCCACACTACTGTTAGTAGTGTGTATGTGCAAAATTTGGGCGCTGTAGCATGAAAAATAAAGGGTTAAATCGCGAAAAAAATTGGTGTGGGCTCCCGCGCAATTTTCTCCGCCAGAGTGGTAAAGCCAGTGACTGAGAGCAGATATTAATAGCGTAGAGAGGGTCCATGGTTATTGACCCCCCCCTGGCTACAAACATCTGCCCCCAGCCACCCCAGAAAAGGCACATCTGTAAGATGCGCCTATTCTGGCACTTGGCCACTCTCTTCCCACTCCCGTGTAGCGGTGGGATATGGGGTAATGAAGGGTTAATGTCACCTTGCTATTGTAAGATATGCAAAAAAAAAAAGGGGATATGAGATGGTTTACTGTATGTAAACCATGTCTCATATCCTGTCGGGTTTGTGCAGGAGAAATGAGAAGCCGGCAATTGAATTACCGGCTTTTCACAGATATCGCGCTGAATTAAATATAAATACAGAATATATATATATGTGTCTCAATGATATATATATATATATATATATATATATATATATACACATACATACAGTTAGGTCCATATATATTTGGACAGAGACAACCTTTTTCTAATTTTGGTTATAGACATTACCACAATGAATTTTAAACAAAACAATTCAGATGCAGTTGACGTTCAGACTTTCAGCTTTCATTTGAGGGTATCCACATTAAAATTGGATGAAGGGTTTAGGAGTTTCCGCTCCTTAACATGTGCCACCCTGTTTTTAAAGGGACCAAAAGTAATTGGACAATTGACTCCAAGGCTATTTCATGGACAGTTGTGGGCAATCCCTTCATTATGTCATTCTGAATTAAGCAGATAAAAGGCCTGGAGTTGATTTGAGGTGTGGTGCTTGCATTTGGAAGGTTTTGCTGTGAAGTAAACATGCGGTCAAAGGAGCTCTCCATCCTTAAGCTGCGAAAACAGAAAAAAACGCATCTGAAAAATTGCTACAATATTAGGAGTGGCAAAATCTACAGTTTGGTACATCCTGAGAAGGAAAGAAAGCACTGGTGAACTCATCAATGCAAAAAGACCTGGGTGCCCACGGAAGACAACAGCGGTGGATGATCGCAGAATAATCTCCATGGTGAAGAGAAACTCCTTCACAACAGCCAACCAAGTGACCAACACTCTCCCGGAGGTAGGCGTATCAATATCCAAATCTACCGTAAGGAGAAGACTGCATGAAAGTAAATACAGAGGGTTCACTGCACGGTGCAAGCCACTCATAAGCATCAAGAATAAAAAGGCTAGACTGGACTTTGCTAAAAAACATCTAAAAAAGCCAGCACCGTTCTGGAAGAACATTCTTTGGACAGATGAAACCAAGATCAACCTCTACCAGAATGATGGAAAGAGAAAAGTATGGCGAAGGCGTGGTACCGCTCATGATCCAAAGCATACCACATCATCTGTAAAACACGGCGGAGGCAGTGTGATGGCTTGGGCATGCATGGCTGCCAGTGGCACTGGGTCACTAGTGTTTATTGATGATGTGACACAGGACAGAAGCAGCCGAATGAATTCTGAGGTATTCAGAGCCATACTGTGTGCTCAGATCCAGCCAAATGCAGCCAAACTGATTGGTCGTCATTTCATACTACAGATGGACAATGACCCAAAACATAAAGCCAAAGCAACCCAGGAGTTTATTAAAGCAAAGAAGTGGAATATTCTTGAATGGCCAAGTCAGTCACCTGATCTGAACCCAATTGAGCCTGCATTTCACTTGTTATAGACTAAACTTCAGACAGAAAGGCCCACAAACAAACAGCAACTGAAAACCACAGCAGTGAAGGCCTGGCAGAGCATCAAAAAGGAGAAAACACAGCGTCTGGTGATGTCCATGAGTTCAAGACTTCAGGCAGTCATTGCCAACAAAGGGTTTTCAACCAAGTACTAGAAATGAACATTTTATTTACAATTATTTAATCTGTCCAATTACTTTTGGTCCCTTTAAAAACAGGGTGGCACATATTAAGGAGCTGAAACTCCTAAATCCTTCATCCAATTTTAATGTGGATACCCTCAAATGAAAGCTGAAAGTCTGAACTTCAACTGCATCTGAATCGTTTTGTTTAAAATTTATTGTGGTAATGTCTAGAACCAAAATTAGAATAATGTTGTCTCTGTCCAAATATACACTCACTGGCCACTTTATTAGGTACACCTGTCCAACTTCTTGTTAACACTTAATTTCTAATCAGCCAATCACATGGCGGCAACTCAGTGCATTTAGGCATGTAGACATGGTCAAGACAATCTCCTGCAGTTCAAACCGAGCATCAGTATGGGGAAGAAAGGTGATTTGAGCGCCTTTGAACGTGGCATGGTTGTTGGTGCCAGAAGGGCTGGTCTGAATATTTCAGAAACTGCTGATCTACTGGGATTTTCACGCACAACCATCTCTAGGGTTTACAGAGAATGGTCCGAAAAAGAAAAAAAATCCAGTGAGCGGCAGTTCTGTGGGCGGAAATGCCTTGTTGATGCCAGAGGTCAGAGGAGAATGGGCAGACTGGTTTGAGCTGATAGAAAGGCAACAGTGACTCAAATCGCCACCCGTTACAACCAAGGTAGGCCTAAGAGCATCTCTGAACGCACAGTGCGTCGAACTTTGAGGCAGATGGGCTACAGCAGCAGAAGACCACACCGGGTACCACTCCTTTCAGCTAAGAACAGGAAACTGAGGCTACAATTTGTACAAGCTCATCGAAATTGGACAGTAGAAGATTGGAAAAACGTTGCTTGGTCTGATGAGTCTCGATTTCTGCTGCGACATTCGGATGGTAGGGTCAGAATTTGGCGTAAACAACATGAAAGCATGGATCCATCCTGCCTTGTATGGAGCATCTTTGGGATGTGCAGCCGACAAATCTGCGGCAACTGTGTGATGCCATCTTGTCAATATGGACCAAAATCTCTGAGGAATGCTTCCAGCACCTTGTTGAATCTATGCCACGAAGAATTGAGGCAGTTCTGAAGGCAAAAGGGGGTCCAACCCGTTACTAGCATGGTGTACCTAATAAAGTGGCCGGTGAGTGTATATGGACCTAACTGTATATATACTGTATATATGTTTTCCCGAACATTTGAGCACATAAATCCATTAGATGTCGGTTTTACAAGCCTGCGAGAAAATATCGCAGTACGGATGCCATACGGATTACATACGGAGGATGCCATGCGCAAAATACGCTGACACACCCTGACTACGGATCACTATTTTGGGAACATTTCTCCGTATTACGGCCGTATTGTCTTACGCTGAGTGTGACGCCGGCCTAACTCTGTGACCATTCTTGACTGGCCCAGCCAGAGCCCTGACCGAAACCCATCTCTGGAGAGACCTGAAAATGGCTGTCCACCAACGTTCACCATCCAACCTGACGGAACTGGAGAGGATCTGCAAGGAAGAATGGCAGAGGATCCCCAAATCCAGGTGTGAAAAACTTGCATCATTCCCAAGAAGACTCATGGCATTACTAGCTCAAAGGGGCTTCTACTCAATACTGAGCAAAGGGTCTGAATACTTATGACCATGTGACAGTTCAGTTTTTATTTTTTAATAAATTTGCAGATATTTCTGTTTTTTTCAGTCAAGATGGGGAGCAGAGTGTACATTAATGAGAAAAAAAAGAACTTTTTTGAATTTACCAAATGGCTGCAATGAAACAAAGAGTGAAAAATGTAAAGGGGTCTGAACACTTTCCGTACCCACTGTAACTGACAAATGCAGTTCAATACCCACAATGCATTGCAGCAAAGTACATAATTTATGGGGGCTCCGCTAAGCTGTTTGGTTCTGACTGAACTCGACCCAATCAACAGTTTGACAGTAGCGAGCACAATTCGGATTTTGGCTCTGAAGTATAAAACAAGATGCTACAGATGTTATGCATGCAGCTCTGGGGTAACTGGAGGATATGTTGTCACAAGGCATATGTACAGTCATAATGGGCTCGTTTATAAACACTTTCTGCCATGGTAGCTTTGGGGTGAAAATGGTGAAATGTGTTGAAGTGGAAGGGAAGGTGGCAGCGGTGGGGGGAGATGTGATCCGGCTGTCACTTGTTCTTCTGCGATGACTAAGCAGCTAATCAGACACGTCCCGGATTTACCAATCTCCATCTGTCTCCAGGAGCCTCTGGTGTCATCACAGAGACGCTATATGCACCACACGGACAACGCAGGGGCCATATACACCACACGGACAAGGAGAGGGCCATATACACCACACTCACAACGCAGGGGCCATATACACCACACTGACAACGCTGGTGCCATAAACACCACACGGACAACGCTGGTGCCATATACACCACACGGACAACGCTGGTGCCATATACACCACACGGACAACGCGGGGGCCATATACACCACACGGACAACGCTGGTGCCATAAACACCACACTGACAACGCTGGTGCCATATACACACTGACAACGCTGGTGCCATATACACCACACTGACAACGCTGGTGCCATATACACCACACGGACAACGCTGGTGCCATATACACCACACTGACAAGGAGAGGGCCATATATACCGCACAGACAACGCGGGGGCCATATACACCACACGGCCAACGCTGGGGCCATATACACCGCACTGACAAGGAGAGGGCCATATATACTGCATGGACAACGCGGGGGCCATATACACCACACTGACAACGCTGGTGCCATATACACCACACTGACAACGCTGGGGCCATATACACCACACTGACAACGCTGGGGCCATATACACCACACTGACAACGCGGGGGCCATATACACCACACTGACAACGCGGGGGCCATATACACCACACTGACAACGCGGGGGCCATATACACCACACTGACAACGCGGGGGCAATATACACCACACTGACAACGCTGGTGCCATATACACCACACTGACAACGCTGGTGCCATATACACCACACGGACAACGCTGGCGCCATAAACACCACACGGACAAGGAGAGGGCCATATATACCGCATGGACAACGCGGGGGCCATAAACACCACACTGACAACGCTGGTGCCATATACACCACACTGACAACGCTGGTGCCATAAACACCACACTGACAACGCTGGTGCCATATACACCGCACAGACAACGCTGGTGCCATATACACCGCACTGACAAGGAGAGGGCCATATATACCACACTGACAACGCTGGTGCCATATACACCACACTGACAACGCTGGGGCCATATACACCACACTGACAACGCAGGGGCCATATACACCACACTGACAACGCGGGGGCCATATACACCACACTGACAACACGCGGGGGCCATATACACCACACTGACAACGCGGGGGCCATATACACCACACTGACAACGCTGGTGCCATATACACCGCACTGACAACGCTGGTGCCATATACACCACACGGACAACGCTGGCGCCATAAACACCACACTGACAACGCTGGTGCCATATACACCACACTGACAACGCTGGTGCCATATACACCACACTGACAACGCTGGTGCCATATACACCACACTGACAACGCTGGTGCCATATACACCACACGGCCAACGCGGGGGCCATATACACCGCACTGACAAGGAGAGGGCCATATACACCACACTGACAAGGAGAGGGCCATATACACCACACTGACAACGCTGGTGCCATATACACCACACGGCCAACGCTGGTGCCATATACACCACACGGCCAACGCGGGGGCCATATACACCGCACTGACAAGGAGAGGGCCATATACACCACACTGACAAGGAGAGGGCCATATACACCACACTGACAACGCTGGTGCCATATACACCACACTGACAACGCGGGGGCCATATACACCACACTGACAACACGGGGGCTAATATAAGCGGCACGTAAAACGCAGGGATAAGTAATAAATCATAAGATCATATAGGAGGAGAGGAGACAGATCTGGGGCTGCAGGCAGAGATATGTGTATTCTTCATACATAGTCATATAGTATATAGGATACACGCGGATATATAACGTGTACAGGGCACAGACTCCACAGTCATTGCTGCACAGGCGGACGATGCCTCCTGCAGACACAGAGGTCTCTCACCCGCTCGGGCTCCGCCATTGCCCCCTCCGGGATTTGTCGCACGTCCGGCATCTTCTGGAGCAGCGCGGTATCCCGGCGACATTTGGACTCAGACCTTTCCCGGCGTCTCCTGGATACGGGGCTGTAATCCCCGGGCTGGGCGGCACTTCCTGTCACCGGAGACCTCACAGGAAGCCGTGGAGCTGCGACTATTCCTGCGCCATTACCGTCTCTGCCGCTAATCCTGGCGCACCGGGGCCGGCTCCCGCTCACACTGTACGGTCTGTGCTGCTACCGTCATTCCATAACCCGGGAATAAGACTGAAGAATCGAAGAAGTGGCCTCATCTACAGCGGCGGTCCCCTAAAGAGACGGTAGAGACAGCCCCGGGGAAGAGTGCAGCAGAGCTTCCGAATCAATGCACTCATTACACCTCGGTCCTGTCCGTACATTCTATACACACAGATCAGATCTAACGGTGGAGGACCCATTGTTCTCTCGGTGCAGTCACTGGATGATACATTGTTGCAATTTCAATGTTGATAAATAGATGTGACACTGGAAATGGAGCAGTCCTGGAAGTCTGGAAACCACAGGATCTGAAGATGGTGGAAAAGAAATTGATACAACATTTCAGGATATCTGGATTATTCAGTCTCAGCCTTGTGCAGAAATCCTGGCACCTCCAATCTTGTGCAGAAATCCTGGCACCCCCAGCCTTGTGCAGAAATCCCGGCACCTCCAATCTTGTGCAGAAATCCCAGCACCCCCAGCCTTGTGCAGAAATCCCGGCACCTCCAGCCTTGTGCAGAAATCCCGGCACCCCCAGCCTTGTGCAGAAATCCCGGCACCTCCAATCTTGTGCAGAAATCCCAGCACCCCCAGCCTTGTGCAGAAATCCTGGCACCTCCAGCCTTGTGCAGAAATCCCAGCACCTCCAGCCTTGTGCAGAAATCCCGGCACCTCCAGCCTTGTGCAGAAATCCCAGCACCTCCAACCTTGTGCAGAAATCCCGGCACCCCCAGCCTTGTGCAGAAATCCTGGCACCCCCAGCCTTGTGCAGAAATCCCGGCACCCCCAGCCTTGTGCAGAAATCCCGGCACCCCCAGCCTTGTGCAGAAATCCCGGCACCTCCAGCCTTGTGCATAAATCCCGGCACCCCCAGCCTTGTGCAGAAATCCCAGCACCTCCAGCCTTGTGCAGAAATCCCGGCACCTCCAGCCTTGTGCAGAAATCCCGGCACCCCCAGCCTTGTGCAGAAATCCCGGCACCCCCAGCCTTGTGCAGAAATCCCAGCACCTCCAGCCTTGTGCAGAAATCCCAGCACCTCCAGCCTTGTGCAGAAATCCCAGCACCTCCAGCCTTGTGCAGAAATCCCGGCACCTCCAGCCTTGTGCAGAAATCCCGGCACCCCCAGCCTTGTGCAGAAATCCCGGCACCCCCAGCCTTGTGCAGAAATCCCGGCACCTCCAGCCTTGTGCAGAAATCCCAGCACCTCCAGCCTTGTGCAGAAATCCCGGCACCCCCAGCCTTGTGCAGAAATCCTGGCACCTCCAGCCTTGGGCAGAAATCCTGGCACCCCCAGCCTTGTGCAGAAATCCCAGCACCTCCAGCCTTGTGCAGAAATCCTGGCACCTCCAGCCTTGGGCAGAAATCCTGGCACCCCCAGCCTTGTGCAGAAATCCTGGCACCTCCAGCCTTGGGCAGAAATCCTGGCACCTCCAGCCTTGTGCAGAAATCCCGGCACCCCCAGCCTTGTGCAGAAATCCTGGCACCCCCAGCCTTGTGCAGAAATCCCGGCACCCCCAGCCTTGTGCAGAAATCCCGGCACTCCCAGCCTTGTGCAGAAATCCTGGCACCTCCAGCCTTGTGCAGAAATCCCGGCACCCCCAGCCTTGTGCAGAAATCCCGGCACCTCCAGCCTTGTGCAGAAATCCCGGCACCTCCAGCCTTGTGCAGAAATCCCGGCACCTCCAACCTTGTGCAGAAATCCCGGCGTCTCCAGCCTTGTGCAGAAATCCTGGCACCCCCAGCCTTGTGCAGAAATCCTGGCACCTCCAACCTTGTGCAGAAATCCCGGCATCTCCAGCCTTGTGCAGAAATCCCGGCATCTCCAGCCTTGTGCAGAAATCCCGGCACCTCCAGCCTTGTGCAGAAATCCCGGCACCCCCAGCCTTGTGCAGAAATCCTGGCACCTCCAACCTTGTGCAGAAATCCTGGCACCTCCAGCCTTGTGCAGAAATCCCGGCGTCTCCAGCCTTGTGCAGAAATCCCGGCACCTCCAGCCTTGTGCAGAAATCCCGGCACCTCCAGCCTTGTGCAGAAATCCCGGCACCTCCAGCCTTGTGCAGAAATCCCGGCACCTCCAGCCTTGTGCAGAAATCCCGGCACCTCCAACCTTGTGCAGAAATCCCGGCGTCTCCAGCCTTGTGCAGAAATCCTGGCACCCCCAGCCTTGTGCAGAAATCCTGGCACCTCCAACCTTGTGCAGAAATCCCGGCATCTCCAGCCTTGTGCAGAAATCCCGGCATCTCCAGCCTTGTGCAGAAATCCCGGCACCTCCAGCCTTGTGCAGAAATCCCGGCACCCCCAGCCTTGTGCAGAAATCCCGGCACCCCCAGCCTTGTGCAGAAATCCCGGCACCTCCAACCTTGTGCAGAAATCCCGGCGTCTCCAGCCTTGTGCAGAAATCCTGGCACCTCCAGCCTTGTGCAGAAATCCCGGCACCCCCAGCCTTGTGCAGAAATCCTGGCACCTCCAATCTTGTGCAGAAATCCTGGCACCTCCAGCCTTGTGCAGAAATCCTGGCACCTACAGCCTTGTGCAGAAATCCTGGCACCTCCAGCCTTGTGCAGAAATGCCGGCATCTCCAGCCTTGTGCAGAAATCCCGGCACCTCCAACCTTGTGCAGAAATCCCGGCATCTCCAGCCTTGTGCAGAAATCCCGGCATCTCCAGCCTTGTGCAGAAATCCTGGCACCCCCAGCCTTGTGCAGAAATCCTGGCACCTCCAACCTTGTGCAGAAATCCCGGCATCTCCAGCCTTGTGCAGAAATCCCGGCATCTCCAGCCTTGTGCAGAAATCCCGGCACCTCCAGCCTTGTGCAGAAATCCCAGCACCCCCAGCCTTGTGCAGAAATCCCGGCACCTCCAACCTTGTGCAGAAATCCCGGCGTCTCCAGCCTTGTGCAGAAATCCTGGCACCTCCAATCTTGTGCAGAAATCCTGGCACCTCCAGTCTTGTGCAGAAATCCTGGCACCTACAGCCTTGTGCAGAAATCCTGGCACCTCCAGCCTTGTGCAGAAATGCCGGCATCTCCAGCCTTGTGCAGAAATCCCGGCACCTCCAACCTTGTGCAGAAATCCCGGCATCTCCAGCCTTGTGCAGAAATCCCGGCATCTCCAGCCTTGTGCAGAAATCCCGGCATCTCCAGCCTTGTGCAGAAATCCCGGCACCTCCAGCCTTGTGCAGAAATCCCGGCACCTCCAGCCTTGTGCAGAAATCCCGGCACCTCCAGCCTTGTGCAGAAATCCCGGCACCTCCAGCCTTGTGCAGAAATCCCGGCACCTCCAGCCTTGTGCAGAAATCCCGGCACCTCCAGCCTTGTGCAGAAATGCCGGCATCTCCAGCCTTGTGCAGAAATCCCGGCACCTCCAACCTTGTGCAGAAATCCCGGCATCTCCAGCCTTGTGCAGAAATCCCGGCATCTCCAGCCTTGTGCAGAAATCCTGGCACCCCCAGCCTTGTGCAGAAATCCTGGCACCTCCAACCTTGTGCAGAAATCCCGGCATCTCCAGCCTTGTGCAGAAATCCCGGCATCTCCAGCCTTGTGCAGAAATCCCGGCACCTCCAGCCTTGTGCAGAAATCCCGGCACCCCCAGCCTTGTGCAGAAATCCCGGCACCTCCAACCTTGTGCAGAAATCCCGGCGTCTCCAGCCTTGTGCAGAAATCCTGGCACCTCCAATCTTGTGCAGAAATCCTGGCACCTCCAGTCTTGTGCAGAAATCCTGGCACCTACAGCCTTGTGCAGAAATCCTGGCACCTCCAGCCTTGTGCAGAAATGCCGGCATCTCCAGCCTTGTGCAGAAATCCCGGCACCTCCAACCTTGTGCAGAAATCCCGGCATCTCCAGCCTTGTGCAGAAATCCCGGCATCTCCAGCCTTGTGCAGAAATCCCGGCATCTCCAGCCTTGTGCAGAAATCCCGGCACCTCCAGCCTTGTGCAGAAATCCCGGCACCTCCAGCCTTGTGCAGAAATCCCGGCACCTCCAGCCTTGTGCAGAAATCCCGGCACCTCCAGCCTTGTGCAGAAATCCCGGCACCTCCAGCCTTGTGCAGAAATCCCGGCACCTCCAGCCTTGTGCAGAAATCCCGGCACCTCCAGCCTTGTGCAGAAATCCCGGCACCTCCAGCCTTGTGCAGAAATCCCGGCACCTCCAGCCTTGTGCAGAAATCCTGGCACCTCCAGCCTTGTGCAGAAATCCCGGCACCTCCAGCCTTGTGCAGAAATCCTGGCACCTCCAGCCTTGTGCAGAAATCCCGGCACCTCCAGCCTTGTGCAGAAATCCCGGCACCTCCAGCCTTGTGCAGAAATCCTGGCACCTCCAGCCTTGTGCAGAAATCCCGGCATCTCCAGCCTTGTGCAGAAATCCTGGCACCCCCAGCCTTGTGCAGAAATGCCGGCATCTCTGGCCTTGTGCAGAAATCCTGGCACCCCCAGCCTTGTGCAGAAATGCCGGCATCTCTGGCCTTGTGCAGAAATCCCGGCACCTCCAGCCTTGTGCAGAAATCCTGGCACCTCCAGCCTTGGCTGCCATCAATGAGGTTGTCTGTGAAAGGTTCTGCTTGTGCAAATCATCAAGATCTGCTGCTGGCAGCTCCTGTGTAATCACCGACCAATGACGTCCGCGATGGAGACAAGTCCGGAGACGCTGCAGCCATGGGAGCAGGTTTAGGCCACGCTGGCGGCTCACAGTGGGAGGAATGTGCGGCCTGGGGTTGTGTGGAAACGGCTCCTGGCCACTCGTGTTCCCTTGTGAAGCCTCTTCATGGGGTTGCCAATCTCCAGCTATTGTTGTGTCCAAAAGAATAAAGGGGCACTTCTCTCTGTAGAGGACGAACACCATGGCACCATGATGGACTTTGGTATTGGTGGAGTGAGATGAGTGGACACCTGCAGCTTGACACCTTGCTCATGCAAACACCTTCTTCAGATCAGATGACCATTAATGACCCCAGTGACAGCAGCTGCAGCTGGAGGTGCCGGGATTACTGCACGTGGCTCAGACTGAATAATCCAGAAGTCAGGAAAATATCTCCATTATTTCATTATTATATCAGTAACGCCTCTATCCTGCGGTTTCATCATTCTACAATACCACAGCCAATTATAAATGTGTCATAAAGATACAAACATGCTGAAGTTTTGGTCGTAGTTTACATTTCGTCACCATCGACCACAATGTGACTGCGATCGTATTCTTAAATCATAATGACAACACAACCCAAGTCATAGACAAGATAGTAAAAAAAATAATAATTGTACATTTACACAGTGCTCCAAAATTAAGCCTAAGATGTAACAAAAAATGAAGGAGCGGCCGCACAGTTTCTACCAGACTAAGTTTTAATTTCTCACCAATTTGAACATCTCGGAACAGAAACGCTCTCTACTCACTGACAGCAGAGCAGCAATCCTGTACAAGCTCATCCTGCCCTCAGAGAATGGACACAATTGTGTCCAGCGTGGACAATGCTCTGTGAGCGAAACCGAGCACACAAGCACTAATCTGCTGCTTACAATACATTAGCCTGGCGCTCAGTCCCTTCCCTGCTTCAGTTACGCCAGGTGCCCTATTGTCAGGTATTCCTTTTGGCGTGGGTTTGTACACAGGAGAGAGGACCCTGCCCACGAGGGCTCACAGTCTGCAGGGGATGGGTGAGGATACACTAGAAGAGGGTAGATCTGGTTGTGCAGCCTTTCAGTAGGTTGAGGATCACTGCAGGCTGTAGGCTTGTCAGCAGAGGTGGGTCTTCAGGTTCTTTTTGAAGGTTTCCGTGGTAGGCAACAGTCTGATGTGTTGGGGTAGAGCGTTCCAGAGTATGGGGGAAGCACGGGAGAAGTCTTGGATGCGGTTCTGGGAAGAAGAGATGAGAGGGGAGTAGAGAAGGAGATCTTGAGAGGATCGGAGGTTGCGTGTAGGTAAGTACCGGAAGACCATGTCACAGATGTATGGAGGAGACAGGTTGTTAATGGCTTTGTATGTCATTGTAAGGGTTTTGAACTGGAGTCTCTGGGCGATAGGAAGCCAGTGAAGGGCCTGGCAGAGAGGAGAGGCTGGGGAGTAGCGAGAAGACTGGTAGATTAGTCGGGCAGCAGAGTGTAGGTTGGATTGGGTGGTGCCAGAGTGCTAAACGGGAGGCCAGAGAGTAGGAGGTTGCAGTAGTCAAGGCGGGAGATGATAAGGGCATGCACTAGTGTATTTGTAGTGTTGCGTTCAAGGAATGCGCGGATCCGGGAGATATTCTGAGTTTGAGATGGCAGGAGGAGGCAAGGGCTTGGATATGTGGCTTGAAAAAGAGGGCAGAGTCGAGGATCACCCCGAGGCATCGGGCGTGTGGGCCTGGGGAAAGTGAGCAGCCATTGACATTGACAGATAGGTCTGGTGGAGGGGTAAAGTGATATGGGGGAAAGATGATGAATTCTGTTTTGTTCAGTTTTAGAAAGCAAGCAGAAAAGAAAGCCGAGATAGCAGACAGACCATGTGGGATTTTGGTAAGTAAGGAGGTGAGGTCAGGATAGGTAGATCTGCGTGTCATCGGCGTAGAGATGATACTGCAAACCATGGGATTCTATGAGCTGTCCCAGGCCGAAGGTGTAGATGGAGAAGAGTAGGGGTCCTAGAACAGAGCTTTGAGGAACACTGACAGACAAGGGGCGGAGTGAGGAGGTGGGGCGGAGTGAGGAGGTGGTGTGGGGGAGGGAGACACTGAATGTTTGGTTTGTCAGATATGACGAGATCCAGGATAGGGCCATGTCTGTGATGCCAAGAGATGAGAGAATCTGTAGCAGAAGGGAGTGGTCCACAGTGTCAAAGGCAGAAGACAGGTCCAGGAGAAAGATGACAGAGTAGTGTCGCTTGCTCTTGGCAGATAGTAGGTCATTGGTGACTTTAGTTAGGGCAGTTTCAGTTGAATAATGGGGTCGGAAGCCAGATTATAACCGGTCAAAGAGGGAGCAGGAGGAGTGGTGGGAGGACAGTTCAAGATGGACATGCTGTTCCAGTAATTTTGAGGCATAAGGGAGAAGAGATATGGGGCGATAGCTAGACACAGAGGATGGGCCGAGGGAGGGCTTTTTGAGGATGGGTGTGATCGAGGCATGCTTGAAGGATGAGGGGAAGACACCAGTTGTGAGTGAGAGGTTGAAGAGGTGTGTTAGGGTTGAAATGAAGGCCATGGCAAGGTTAGGGATGAGGTGGGACAGTAGCGGGTCAAGTCAAGTGGAGAGCTAGTCTGTCATGGTGGAGAAGCTGGTTTTGAAGGAACAGGGTTGAGCAGCTAAGAGGGGCATTGGGGGCTGCGGGCCAAAGCTTTCTCTGATCGTATCGATCTTCTGTTTAAAGAAAGAGGCAAAGTCTTCAGCAGAAATGAGAGGGGAGGGGGTGCTGGGGGACAGAGTAGAGAATTGAAAGTGTTGAAAAGCTGTTCAGGGTTATGAGACAGGGAGGATATGATAGATGAGAAGTAAGTTTGTTTTGCGGCAGTGAGCGTGGACTTGAAGCTGGCGGGATCTCTTCCATCTCCCCTCAGCGACCCTGGAAGCCTGTCTCAGTTCTTTGGTCAGGCTGGTCAGCCAGGGCTGTCTGTTGAGTGTTTGAGTTTTGCTATGAATGAGGGGGCGGCCGAATCAAGTGTTGCTGTTATTGTGGTGTTATAAAAAGTGGCAGCAGCATCTGTGTCAGGATTGGAGGCTATGTCTGTAAGAGGGAGAAGGGACTCAGAGTGATTGTAAATTGAGGTGTTTGAGATTTCTGCGAGGGTGAGTGAGTTTGTGGAGTGGGGGTTGCACACTAGGAGAGGAGATGGAAGAGAATGTCAGACGGGGAGGGGTGAGTTAGTGAGATTAGTAAGGGAGAAACAATAAGAAGCGAGAGTCAAAAACTGCAGAAAATCATCTGTAATTACAAGACGATGGAGCTAGGAGGTTGGAGCCAAATCAATCAATGAAAAGACAAAAAGGAATAAAATCATGGCAAGTTAAGTTATGGATGGATAGAGGAGAGCAATTAGTGCAGGACACAATGATGTGTGCAAAACTGTAAAGCGCTGCGGAATATGTTAGCGCTATATAAAAATAAAGATTATTATGTACGGAAAATGACAGCGACATGTACACCGTAACCAGAACTGCACACAACGTCCATAAAATCTGAGAGCAGCGGTTCATAAGCCATTCTATATAGACAGCATGACTGAGCAGGAAGGGATATTCACAGCAATACTTGAATAATCCAGCGGATACATGCATAGATGGAAAATAGCATTGAAACAAAGGATTGGGGAGAAAATAAAAAAAATAATTCTACTGAAATAGATGAATAAATAATAATAAAATTAAAAAAAAACACGAGGGCGCCACAGTTTTTTGCATTAGAAAAAAGATGCCAAACTCCGGAATTAGGAAGAGCAACATTAGGAACAGTTTTCTTCTTGACCCTTTCCTTGATGCGTTTAATGCTGATCGTCACCAGTGAGTTGATATTGGATACAAACATCAAGTACTAACCATTCTCAGTCTCGCTGTCTATATGTAGCAGCCTATATACTGGTGTGCTAATCTATATTATTGCTGGTATATGTAGATTGATGAATTGGAACCTTTGAGTCCAACCAGCATTTACATTTTTTTTACAGGAAAGATATATATCTTGGTACCTTCATGCCACCTGCCTTATCCATGTTTTTTTTTCTTTTTCTGTGCTATGTTGTGTATAAATATGTGATTCTTCAGAATTTGTATTAGCCAATGCCTGATGAAGAGACCTGTGTAGTCTCGAAAGCTTGCAATTTGTTACCATCTTTTCAGTTAGCCACTAAAAGGTATCAACCACTGAGGACTCTCAAGTCTAAACATCCTTAATTTTTTTTTATAAAGTTACATTTCTTTTATAATTTTTTTTTATCTTGTGGTTGTTGCTGATGTTTTTCTGCCAGTGCAGAATTCATGAACCCCATCGCCATCTTGATTATATAGATAATGGTCTTTTCTGTGTTTAGCCACTTTGGTGACTTTTTGACTAATTGATTAACCTATGGGCGGCACAGTGGCTCAGTGGTTAGCACTGCAGCGCTGGAGTCCTGGGTTCTAATCCCACCAAGGACATCTGCAAGGATGTTCTCCCCGTGTTTGTGTGGGTTTCCTCCAGGTACTCCGGTTTCCTCCCACATTCCAAAGACATACTGATAGGGAATTTAGATTGTGAGCCCCATCTGGGACAGTGATGATAATGTGTGCAAACTGTAAAGCGCTGCGGAATATGTTAGCGCTATATAAAAATAAAGATTATTTATTCTTAACCAGCATATAAGGTGGTGTAAGGTGCCAATACATACAATTGCAAAGGGTTAGTTTATCTCTTAAAGTACCCTTGTGTACAGTTTATATAGGACACACTACTTGGATGGTTAAGAGTCACCTAAATGTATATAGTTCTGTAATTAACATGTATAGTGATAGACAACTAGGAGCAAACTGTTATAAACTAAAATGAGGACAAAAAAAGGTAATTTGGAGAAACTGTCAAAGTATAAAAAAACGCACTTGAAATAAAAAAAAATAACTTATGAATGGAAATGTACAATTCTTAGAGCAGCTATCGATGGAGGGAAAGAAAAACCTACCTTTTGGTATATAAATCTCTCATTAAAGTAGGTGTTAATGGTGGAGATAAAAGTCACTACTGCCGACAGTCAAATATTCTGACTGTAGTTTTCAGTCCCAAGGCTGAACAAACCGTTTAATATACCATGTTCCTTCTGAAGTAGATGACATTTCAAAATAATATTTCTAACCATTTTAGAATGACAAATGTTGATACAAACGACACTTGCCTCACTAGCCTTTGCGGTTTTCTGCGTGCCCACTTTCACCAAGTAATGGGGCAGTCTCCTAAGCTCCTCACCAACGTTAACATTTTTTATTCTTTTTCTATCCCCGTTAAGATTTCTTGATCATTCTATTGTTATGTTTATCATACTCCTCATCTCTACTACAGAGCCAATGTGTAGCATTTTGGTATGCCTTTAAAAGCCTGGAGCAAGGAAACCATAGCGTCTTCCGTTGTATGCAAAAATGACACAAGTCACTTATTCACGCTTAGGATCTATTACATTTTACCACAACATCTAAAAAAAAAAAAAGCACAATGTACGTAATTGCTTCCAACATAAAACTAATCCAGGGGTGTCAGTGAGACACATATATATATACTAGGTGTTTCCAGCCAGCTAACGCTCGGCACGCTCATTGCTATCTAATTAATGCTGCTGGTTATTAAACTAAAGTAAATAATGACAACATTCAATAGCGCTTACGCAGGTAGTAAATTAACGTGTGGTAATGTGTGGGGACGGAGCCTCGTGTGGTAATGTGTGGGGACGGAGCCTCGTGTGGTAATGTGTGGGGACGGAGCCTCGTGTGGTAATGTGTGGGGACGGAGCCTCGTATGGTAATGTGTGGGGACAGAGCCTCGTGCGGTAATGTGTGGGGGAGGAGCCTCGTGTGGTAATGTGTGGGGACGGAGTCTCGTGTGGTAATGTGGGGGGACGGAGCCTCGTATGGTAATGTGTGGGGACAAAGCCTCGTGTGGTAATGTGGGGGGACGGAGCCTCGTATGGTAATGTGTGGGGACGGAGCCTCGTGTGGTAATGTGCGGGGACGGGGCCTCGTGTGGTAATGTGTGGGGACGGAGCCTCGTGTGGTAATGTGTGGGGACGGAGCCTCGTGTGGTAATGTGTGGGGACGGAGCCTCGTGTGGTAATGTGGGGGTCGGAGCCTCGTGTGGTAATGTGTGGGGACGGAGCCTCGTGTTGTAATGTGTGGGGACGGAGCCTCGTGTGGTAATGTGTGAGGACGGAGCCTTGTATGGTAATGTGTGGGGAAGGAGCCTCGTGTGGTAATGTGTGGGGATGGAACCTGTGTGGTAATGTGGTGGGGGGGCGGGATTGTGTGGTAATGTGGGGGCGGGATTGTGTGTGGTAATGTGGGGGGCAGAATTGTGTGTTATGTGGTGGGGGGGCGGGATTGTGTGTGGTAATGTGGTGGGGGGCAGGATTATCTGTGGTAATGTGGGGGGGCGGGATTATCTGTGGTAATGTGGGGGGCGGGATTATGTGTGGTAATGTGGTGGGGGGCAGGATTATGTGGTAATGTGGTGGGGGCGGGATTGTGTGGTAATGTAGTGGGGGGGCGGGATTGTGTGTGGTGATGTGGGGGCAAGATTGTGTGTGGTAATGTGGGGGGCAGGATTATGTGTGGTAATGTGGGGGGTGGGATTATGTGTGGTAATGTGGGGGGGCGGGATTATCTGTGGTAATGTGGTGGGGGGCGGGATTGTGTGTGGTTATGTGGTGGGGGGCGGGATTATCTGTGGTAATGTGTTGGGGGCGGGATTGTGTGTGGTAATGTGGTGGGGGCGGGATTATGTGTGGTAATGTGGTGGGGGGCGGGATTATGTGTGGTAATGTGATGGGGGCGGGATTGTGTGGTAATGTGGTGGGGGCGGGATTGTGTGGTAATGTGGTGGAGGACGGGATTGTGTGTGGTGGTGGGGCGGGATTATGTGTGGTAATGTGGGGGCGGGATTGTGTGTGGCAATGTGGTGGGGGCGGGATTGTGTGTGATGTGGTGGGGGGGCGGGATTGTGTGTGGTAATGGGGGCAGGATTATGTGTGGTAATGTGGTGGGGGCGGGATTATGTGTGGTAATGTGGTGGGGGTGGGATTGTGTGTGGTAATGTGGGGGGCGGGATTGTGTGTGGTAATGTGGTGGGGGGACGAGATTATGTGTGGTAATGTGGTGGGGGGTGGGATTGTGTGTGGTGGGGGGCGGGATTATGTGTGGTAATGTGGTGGGGGCGGGATTGTGTGTGGTGATGTGGGGGCGGGATTATGTGTGGTAATATGGTGGGGGGCGGGATTATGTGTGGTAATGTGGTGGGGGGCGGGATTGTGTGTGGTAATGTGGTGGGGGTGGGATTGTGTGTGGTGATGTGGTGGGGGGTGAGATTGTGTGTGGTGATGTGGTGGGGCGGGATTATGTGTGGTAATGTGGTGGGGGGTGGGATTGTGTGGTAATGTGGTGGGGGGCGGGATTATGTGTGCTAATGGGGTGGGGGCGGGATTGTGTGTGGTAATGTGGGGGGCGGGATTATGTGTGGTAATGTGGTGGGGGGCGGGATTATGTGTGGTAATGGGGTGGGGGGTGGGATTATGTGTGGTAATGGGGTGGGGGGCGGGATTATGTGTGGTGATGTGGTGGGGGGCGGGATTATGTGTGGTAATGGGGTGGGGGGCGGGATTATGTGGTAATGGAGTGGGGGGCGGGATTGTGTGTGGTAATGTGGGGGGGCGGGATTATGTGTGGTAATGTGGGGGCGGGATTGTGTGTGGTGATGTGGGGGGCGGGATTGTGTGGTAATGTGGGGGGCGGGTTTGTGTGTGGTGATGTGGGGGCGGGATTGTGTGTGGTGATGTGGTGGGGGCGGGATTGTGTGTGGTAATGTGGTGGGGGGCGTAATTATGTGTGGTGATGTGTTGGGGGGCAGGATTATGTGTGGTGATGTGGTGGGGGGGCGGGATTATGTGTGGTGGGGGGCGGGATTATGTGTTGTGATGTGGTTTGCAGGATTATGTGGTGATGTGTTGGGGCGGGATTATGTGTGGTGATGTGGTGGGCGGGATTATGTGGTGGGGGGCAGGATTGTGTGTGGTAATGGGGTGGGGGCGCGAGATTATGTGTGGTGATGTGTTGGGGGGCTGGATTACATGTGGTAATGTCGTGGGGGGCCGGATTATGTGTTGTGATGTGGTGGGGCGGAGCTACTGTGTAGGGGGCGGGATTAGCGCGTAATCACGATGCCTCTTATATATATAGATATGTTTATATTTCATACAGAGCTAGATAGCAGAAAAGCCGGTAATTCATTTGTCGGCGGTGAACTAGACAGCGTGGGAAAATGTTCGTGTCCGGTCAGGCTGGGAGGCTGTGCAGGCAGCTTTTCATTCATTCCTCCGTGGTTTACATCCCGGCTGGTAGCATTAGCACTGCTCCTGGTTGTAAACTATTTAACCCCTTGAGATGGATTGCAACTTGATTGCACAGTGGACAGGTGTGGGATATTGCTTTTTTATTTTGCTTTTTTTTTTTTTTTTACAGAAGAACGAGGGCTTCCCTTGGATTGAGAGTGTAATAAAGATGTTAAACCTGTGTGTTTAATTATTTCATTAAAAGACTTTATTCTTAATGTGTGTGTGTATTTTTAACCCATTCATACTATTGGATTAATAATGGATAGGTGTCTTATTGACACCTCTTTATTATTAACCAGGCTTAAGGAACACCAGAAAGGCAAATATAGTTTACAGGGAGCAGGCAAAAGAGAAGTCAGGTCACAAGCAAGAAAAGGGTCAAGTCCAGGAAGGGAATAAAGTCAGGCTGGGTCAGGCACAGAGCACAGAGGGATCAGACTTACACAGGCAGCAGCAAGTGTACTGTACGATTGACACAGAGTGAAGGAGCTAGCATGCTTAAGTAGAAGACTAATCAAGGAAAGTGAACACAGATGATGCAGCACAAACCCAGCACAATCCCTACACAAAGTAATATATCAGACAGGAACAGAGTGGAGATCGTGACACACAGTCACATTGTAAGAAATCACAGACACCCAGAAAAAAAGTCCTTTAATGAAAGAATGACAGACTCCTTTAATATTCTTAATTAAACCATACTTACAACCTAGCTTAATTCCACCGAAGCCCTCGTTCTCCTGTAATAAAACTAAAATAAAAAAACAACAATATACCATACCTTTCCGTCATTCTGTCCCATGCCGTAATCCATGTCTGGGGTAGAAATAGTTTTCAACCTGGACGGTGCCAAGATGCGACCATCCAGGCTGAGAACCACTGGTGAATGAACTGCTGCGAGGGCAGCCTCAGTGACTAGCGGTGACATCACTGAGGCTGTGATCCCAGCCGGGCTGAACTGCGGTGACCTCGGTGAGATCCCCGCTAGCACCATGAGAAAGTCACACGGTGCAGAGGTGATTTCACCACAGTGAAATTCTCCTGATGAACTTGCCTCTGCACCGTGCAAGTTCACAAATTTTTTTTTAACAACTTTAAAAACAAGTTTGTTACTTAGCTTTTCTTGATTCATAAATTGCAAATTCACCAAGTCCTGCAGAGTCCATGGTTGTGTTGGTGGCCACATGGGCAGTCTCCCTATGGCCGTTTGTCTAACTGGGCAGCTGTATGGTGGCATGTCAGGCGTGGGCCGGGTAGTCACACTAGTGGAGGATGTGTTGTGGCCACAAGTCATCACTCACATACATATCCTACAGCTGAACATAATTTCTCTCTTCTTGGAACCCCTTATGATAGAATTGCATGTGGCTCCAATGTGGGGTCAGGAACATCTCAGTTGTTACATTTCAGGATGTGTCACATGCTGGAATCAATAACCATTTATGATGGACAACCGTGGAGCCTTGTATGAACAGGGATGTAGCCCATGTATACAGAGCAGGGTCAGCCATATATGGGGGCATGTGAAGAGAATGTATCCTAATGTGGCTGATAATAAATCAATGTATCAGAAAGAAAACAAAGAACTACGGGGTGAGGACATGTCAGAGAATCCGGGGTGAAGAGCAACATAGGAGGTAAAGGCATAGTCTAAAGGGAAAGTTTTTCTTGAAAAGTTGTACATAGGAGGCAGTATTATAGAAGTTATATTCTCGTACATAGCAGCAGTATTATAATAGAAAAGAAAAAGCAACAAAGATCAGCTCACCTCTCAGTCCCACTGCGCAGATCATGCAGTGCTGCAAGTAGTATGAAGGTGAAGCAGAAGTCCAGCGTGGGTGATATCCATAAAAACTACCTTTTATTCCATTTTCATTAAAAGCACATAAGTCCAAAATCCATCTTTATATCCAGAGACACAAAAACGGGTGATTCCTAACAGTGACAGTCACAGGTTTAAAGTGCATTTAAAATCATACACGTTTCAACGGTCATGCCGCCTTACTCATTGTGACTATGACAATGACTAAAGCGGCACGGCCGTTGAAACAGGTATGATTTTAAATGCACTTTAACCCCTTTCTGCCATTGGACGTACTATTCCATCCATGTGGGGTGGGCCCTACATCCCAAGGAAGGAATAGTACGTCCAGCGCGATCAGCCGCGCTCACGGGGGGAGCGCAGCCGATCGTGGCCGGGTGTCAGCTGACTATCGCAGCTGACATCCAGCACTATGTGCCAAGAGCGGTCACGGACCGCCCCCCCGGCACATTAACCATCGGCACACTGCGATCAAACATGATCGCTGTGTTCCGGCGGTATAGGGAAGCATCGCGCAGGGAGGGGGCTCCCTGCGTGCTTCCCTGAGACGATCGGTACAAGGCGATGTGCTCACCTTGTACCGAGCGTCTCCTCCCTGCAAGCCCCAGATCCAAAATGGCCGTGGGGCTGCATCCGGGTCCTGCAGGGAGGTGGCTTCACAGCGCCTGCTCAGAGCAGGAGCCGGGAAGCCTCCAGCAGTGCACGTCAGATCGCTGATCTGACACAGTGCTGAGCAAAGTGTCAGATCAGCGATCTGGCACTTTAGGGTATGTTTCCACGTTCAGGAAACGCTGCTTGTTTGACGCTGCGCAGAGCTGCAGCGTCAAACAAACAGCGTCCAGATGTTCCTGCATAGTGGAGGGGATTTTATGAAATCCCGTCTCCACTATGCGTGGAAACCCGCACGCGGCGGCCCTGCGACTACGGACATGCTGCGCGTCTTCTCAGATCGCAGCATGCCCGTACACCTTGCGGGGACGCAGCGTCCCCGCAAGGTATATCACAGGGCCCTATGGGAGAGAGTTAACACATCCGGCATGATCGCGTCCCATTAAGGGGGCGGGGCTCAGCGCTGAGCGGCTTCGCCGCTGCGTCAATGCCGGCCCCCATCCGTACCGTGGAGACATAGCCTTACTGTGATGACACCCCCCCACCCCCCCACCCCCCCCGGGGCAAAGTAATAAAAAAAAATTACATGTTGTAAAAAATAAATAAATAAATTCCTAAATAAATAATAATAATAATAATAATAAAAAAATATTGTTCCAATAAATACATTCCTTTAGCTAAATAATAAAAAAAACTATAAAAGCACACATATTTAGTATCGCCGCGTCCGTAGCGACCAGACCTATAAAACTGTCCCACTAGTTAACCCCTTCAAAGAACACTGTAAAAAAAAAAAAAACGAGGCAAAAAACAACGCTTTATTATCAAACTGCCGAACAAAAAGTGAAATAGCACGCGATCAAAAAGACGGAAATAAATAACCATAGTAATGCTGAAAACGTCATCTTGTCCCGCAAAAAACGAGCCACAACACAGCATCATCAGCGAAATTATAACAAAGTTATAGTCCTCAGAATAAAGCGATGCAAAAATAATTATTTTTTCTATAAAATAGTTTTTATCGTATAAAAGCGCCAAAACATAAAAAAAGATATAAATGAGGTATCGTTGTAATCATACTGACCCGAAGAATAAAACTGCTTTATCCATTTTACCAAACGCGGAATGGTATAAACGCCTCCCCCAAAAAAAGAAATTCATGAATAGCTGTTTTTTTGTCATTCTGCCTCACAAAACTCGGAATAAAAAACGATCAAAAAATGTCACGTGCCCAGAATGTTACCAATAAAAACGTCAACTCGTCCCGCAAAAAACAAGACCTCACATGACTCTGTGGATCAAAATATGGAAAAATTATAGCTCTCAAAATGTGGTAACGCAAAAAACATTTTTTGCAATAAAAAGCGTCTTTTAGTGTGTGACGGCTGCCAATCAAAAATCTGCTAGAAAACCCACTATAAATAGTAAATCAAACCCCCCTTCATCGCCCCCTTAGTTAGGGAAAAATTAAAAAATTTAAAAAATGTATTTATTTTCATTTTCCCATTAGGGTTAGGGCTAGGGCTAGGGTTAGGGTTGGGGCTAGGGTTAGGGCTACAGTTAGGGTTGGGGCTACAGTTAGGGTTGGGGCTAAAGTTAGGGTTAGGGTTGGGGCTAAAGTTAGGGTTGGGGCTAAAGTTAGGGTTAGGGTTTGGATTACATTTACGGTTGGGAATAGGGTTGGGATTATCGTTAGGGGTGTGTCAGGGTTAGGGGTCTGGTTAGGGTTACCGTTGAGATTAGGGGTGTGTTTGGATTAGGGTTTCAGTTATAATTGGGGGTTTCCACTGTTTAGGCACATCAGGGGCTCTCCAAATGCGACATGGCATCCGATCTCAATTCCAGCCAATTCTGCGTTGAAAAAGTAAAACAGTGCTCCTTCCCTTCCGAGCTCTCCCGTGAGCCCAAACAGGGGTTTACCCCAACATATGGGGTATCAGCATACTCAGGACACATTGGACAACAACTTTTGGGGTCCAATTTCTCCTGTTACCCTTGGGAAAATATAAAACTAGGGGCTATAAAATAATTTTTGCGGAAAAAAAAGATTTTTTATTTTCACGGCTCTGCGTTATAAACTGTAGTGAAACACTTGGGGGTTCAAAGTTCTCACAACACATCTAGATAAGTTCCTTGGGGAGTCTAGTTTCCAATATGGGGTCACTTATGGGGGGTTTCTACTGTTTAGTTACGTCAGGGGCTCTGCAAATGCAACGTGACGCCTGCAAACGAATCCATCTAAGTCTGCATTCCAAATGGCGCTCCTTCCATTCCGAGCTCTGCCCACATATTGGGTATCAGCGTACTCAGGACAAATTGAGCAACAACTTTTGGGGTTAAATTTACACTGTTATCCTTGGAAAAATACAAAACTGGGGGCTAAAAAATAATTTTTGTGGAAAAAAAAGGATTTTTTATTTTCACGGCTATGCGTTATAAACTGTAGTGAAACACTTGGGGTTCAAAGTTCTCACAACACATCTAGATAAGATCCTTGGGGTGTCTAGTTTCCAATATGGGGTCACTTGTGGGGGGTTTCTACGATTTAGGTACATTAGGGGCTCTGCAAACGCAATGTGACGCCTGCAAACGAATCTGTCATGATTCTCAATGGCGAGAGAACATAGCCCAGCATATATGAGAACTAGCTCTTGGAAGATGGAAACTATACTGACCATGAACTAAACCTGCCACACAACTAGAAGTGGCCGGGTAGCATGCCTACGTTTTTTAACCCTAGATGCCCAGCGCCAGCCGGAGAACTACCTAATCCTAGCAGAGGAAAAGACAGTCCTGGCTCACCTCTAGAGAAATTTTCCCAAAAGGCAGACAGAGGCCCCCACATATATTGGCGGTGATTTAAGATGAAATGACAAACGTAGTATGAAAATAGGTTTAGCAAAATCGAGGTCCGCTTTCTAGATAGCAGGAAGACAGAAAGGACACTTTCATGGTCAGCAGAAAACCCTATCAAAACACCATCCAGAAATTCCTTTAAGACTCTAGCATTAACTCATAACACCAGAGTGGCAATTTCCGATCACAAGAGCTTTCCAGACACAGTAACGAAACAGCAGCTGTGAACAGGAACAAAATGCAAAAACACACAAGGACAAAAGTCCAACTTAGCTGGGAGTTGTCTAGTAGCAGGAACAAGCACAGAAGGCTTCTGATTACATTGTTGACCGGCAAGAAACTGACAGAGGAGCAAGGTTATATAGCGACTCCCACATCCTGATAGGAGCAGGTGAACAGAGGGGATGATGCACACAAGTTCAATTCCACAAGTGGCCACCGGGGGAGCCCAGAATCCAATTTCACAACAGTACCCCCCCCTCAAGGAGGGGGCACCGAACCCTCACCAGAACCACCAGGGCGATCAGGATGAGCCCTATGAAAGGCACGGACAAGATCGGAGGCATGAACATCAGAGGCAGTGACCCAAGAATTATCCTCCTGACCGTATCCCTTCCATTTGACCAGATACTGGAGTCTCCGTCTGGAAACACGAGAGTCTAAGATTTTTTCCACAACGTACTCCAACTCACCCTCAACCAACACCGGAGCAGGAGGCTCAACGGAAGGCACAACCGGTACCTCATACCTGCGCAACAATGACCGATGAAAAACATTATGAATCGAAAAGGATGCAGGGAGGTCCAAACGGAAGGACACAGGGTTAAGAATCTCCAATATCTTGTACGGGCCGATGAACCGAGGCTTAAACTTAGGAGAAGAAACCCTCATAGGGACAAAACGAGTAGACAACCACACCAAGTCCCCAACACAAAGCCGAGGACCAAAACGACGACGGCGGTTGGCAAAAAGCTGAGTCTTCTCCTGGGACAACTTCAAATTGTCCACCACCTGCCCCCAAATCTGATGCAACCTCTCCACCACAGCATCCACTCCAGGACAATCCGAAGATTCCACTTGACCGGAGGAAAATCGAGGATGAAACCCCAAATTACAGAAAAACGGGGACACCAAGGTGGCAGAGCTGGCCCGATTATTGAGGGCGAACTCCGCCAAAGGCAAAAAAGCAACCCAATCATCCTGATCCGCAGACACAAAACACCTCAAATATGTCTCCAAGGTCTGATTAGTCCGCTCGGTCTGGCCATTAGTCTGAGGATGGAAAGCAGACGAAAAAGACAAATCTATGCCCATCCTAGCACAGAATGCCCGCCAAAATCTAGACACGAATTGGGTCCCTCTGTCAGAAACGATATTCTCAGGAATACCATGCAAACGAACAACATTTTGAAAAAACAGAGGAACCAACTCGGAAGAAGAAGGCAACTTAGGCAAGGGAACCAGATGGACCATCTTAGAGAAACGGTCACACACCACCCAGATGACAGACATCTTCTGAGAAACAGGCAGATCCGAAATAAAATCCATCGAGATGTGCGTCCAAGGCCTCTTCGGGATAGGCAAGGGCAACAACAATCCACTAGCCCGAGAACAACAAGGCTTGGCCCGAGCACAAACGTCACAAGACTGCACAAAGCCTCGCACATCTCGTGACAGGGAAGGCCACCAGAAGGACCTTGCCACCAAATCCCTGGTACCAAAGATTCCAGGATGACCTGCCAACGCAGAAGAATGAACCTCAGAGATGACTCTACTGGTCCAATCATCAGGAACAAACAGTCTACCAGGTGGGCAACGATCAGGTCTATCCGCCTGAAACTCCTGCAAGGCCCGCCGCAGGTCTGGAGAAACGGCAGACAATATCACTCCATCTTTAAGGATACCTGTGGGCTCAGAATTACCAGGGGAGTCAGGCTCAAAACTCCTAGAAAGGGCATCCGCCTTAACATTCTTAGAACCCGGTAGGTACGACACCACAAAATTAAACCGAGAGAAAAACAACGACCAGCGCGCCTGTCTAGGATTCAGGCGCCTGGCAGACTCAAGGTAAATTAAATTTTTGTGGTCAGTCAATACCACCACCTGATGTCTGGCCCCCTCAAGCCAGTGACGCCACTCCTCAAAAGCCCACTTCATGGCCAAAAGCTCCCGATTCCCAATATCATAATTCCGCTCGGCGGGCGAAAATTTACGGGAAAAAAAAGCACAAGGTCTCATCACGGAGCAGTCGGAACTTCTCTGCGACAACACCGCCCCAGCTCCGATTTCAGAAGCGTCGACCTCAACCTGAAAAGGAAGAGCAACATCAGGCTGACGCAACACTGGGGCGGAAGAAAAGCGGCGCTTGAGCTCCCGAAAGGCCTCCACAGCATCAGGGGACCAATCAGCAACATCAGCACCCTTCTTAGTCAAATCAGTCAATGGTTTTACAACATCAGAAAAACCAGCAATAAATCGACGATAAAAGTTAGCAAAGCCCAAAAATTTCTGAAGACTCTTAAGAGAAGAGGGTTGCGTCCAATCACCAATAGCCTGAACCTTGACAGGATCCATCTCGATGGAAGAGGGGGAAAAAATGTATCCCAAGAAAGAAATCTTTTGAACCCCAAAAACACACTTAGAACCCTTCACACACAAGGAATTAGACCGCAAAACCTGAAAAACCCTCCTGACCTGCTGGACATGAGAGTCCCAGTCATCCGAAAAAATCAGAATATCATCCAGATACACAATCATAAATTTATCCAAATAATCGCGGAAAATGTCATGCATAAAGGACTGGAAGACTGAAGGGGCATTTGAAAGACCAAAAGGCATCACCAAATACTCAAAATGGCCCTCGGGCGTATTAAATGCGGTTTTCCACTCATCCCCCTGCTTGATTCGCACCAAATTATACGCCCCACGGAGATCAATCTTAGAGAACCACTTGGCCCCCTTTATACGAGCAAACAAATCAGTAAGCAGTGGTAACGGATATTGATATTTAACCGTGATTTTATTCAAAAGTCGATAATCAATACACGGCCTCAAAGAGCCGTCTTTCTTAGACACAAAGAAAAAACCGGCTCCTAAGGGAGATGACGAAGGACGAATATGTCCCTTTTCCAAGGACTCCTTTATATATTCTCGCATAGCAGCGTGTTCAGGCACAGACAGATTAAATAAACGACCCTTAGGGTATTTACTACCCGGAATCAAGTCTATGGCACAATCGCACTCCCGGTGCGGAGGTAGTGAACCAACCTTGGGTTCTTCAAAAACGTCACGAAAGTCAGACAAGAATTCAGGAATCTCAGAGGGAATAGATGATGAAATGGAAACCAAAGGTACGTCCCCATGAGTTCCTTTACATCCCCAGCTTAACACAGACATAGCTCTCCAGTCGAGGACTGGGTTATGAGATTGCAGCCATGGCAATCCCAGCACCAAAACATCATGTAGATTATACAGCACCAGAAAGCGAATAACCTCCTGGTGATCCGGATTAACACGCATAGTCACTTGTGTCCAGTATTGTGGTTTATTACTAGCCAATGGGGTGGAGTCAATCCCTTTCAGAGGTATCGGAGCCTCCAGTGGCTCCAAATCATACCCACAGCGTTTGGCAAAGGACCAATCCATAAGACTCAAAGCAGCGCCAGAGTCGACATAGGCGTCCGCGGTAATAGATGACAAAGAACAAATCAGGGTCACAGATAGAATAAACTTAGACTGTAAAGTGCTAATTGAAACAGACTTGTCAGGCTTCTTAGTACGCTTAAAGCATGCTGATATAACATGAGTTGAATCACCACAATAGAAGCACAACCCATTTTTTCGTCTAAAATTCTGCCGCTCGCTTCTGGACAGAATTCTATCACATTGCATATTTTCTGGCGTTTTCTCAGTAGACACCGCCAAATGGTGCACAGGTTTGCGCTCCCGCAGACGCCTATCGATCTGAATAGCCATCGTCATGGACTCATTCAGACTCGCAGGCACAGGGAACCCCACCATAACATCTTTAATGGCATCAGAGAGACCTTCTCTGAAAATCGCCGCCAGGGCGCACTCATTCCACTGAGTAAGCACAGACCATTTGCGGAATTTTTGGCAGTATATTTCAGCTTCATCTTGCCCCTGAGACAAGGACATCAAGGCCTTTTCCGCCTGAAGCTCTAAATGAGGTTCCTCATAAAGCAACCCCAAGGCCAGAAAAAACGCATCCACATTGAGCAACGCAGGATCCCCTGGTGCCAATGCAAAAGCCCAGTCTTGAGGGTCGCCCCGGAGCAAGGAAATTACAATCCTGACCTGCTGTGCAGGGTCTCCGGCAGAGCGAGACTTCAGGGACAAAAACAATTTGCAATTATTTTTAAAATTTTGAAAGTGAGATCTATTCCCCGAGAAGAATTCAGGCAAAGGAATTCTAGACTCAGACATAGGTGCATGAACAACAAAATCTTGCAAATTTTGTACCTTTGTGGCGAGATTATTCAAACCTGTAGCTACACTCTGAAGATCCATTTGAAACAGGTGAACACAGAGCCATTCAAGGATTAGAAAGAGAGGAAGGCTGCAGTATAGGCAGACTAGCAAGTGATTCAATTAAGAGCACACTCAGAACTAGAGGGAAAAAAAAAAAAAAATTGTAGCAGACTTCTTTTTTCTCTCCTTTCTCAGCCAGTAATTTAACCCTTTTTTGGGCCGGTCAAACTGTCATGATTCTCAATGGCGAGAGAACATAGCCCAGCATATATGAGAACTAGCTCTTGGAAGATGGAAACTATACTGACCATGAACTAAACCTGCCGCACAACTAGAAGTGGCCGGGTAGCATGCCTACGTTTTTTAACCCTAGATGCCCAGCGCCAGCCGGAGAACTACCTAATCCTAGCAGAGGAAAAGACAGTCCTGGCTCACCTCTAGAGAAATTTTCCCAAAAGGCAGACAGAGGCCCCCACATATATTGGCGGTGATTTAAGATGAAATGACAAACGTAGTATGAAAATAGGTTTAGCAAAATCGAGGTCCGCTTTCTAGATAGCAGGAAGACAGAAAGGACACTTTCATGGTCAGCAGAAAACCCTATCAAAACACCATCCAGAAATTCCTTTAAGACTCTAGCATTAACTCATAACACCAGAGTGGCAATTTCCGATCACAAGAGCTTTCCAGACACAGTAACGAAACAGCAGCTGTGAACAGGAACAAAATGCAAAAACACACAAGGACAAAAGTCCAACTTAGCTGGGAGTTGTCTAGTAGCAGGAACAAGCACAGAAGGCTTCTGATTACATTGTTGACCGGCAAGAAACTGACAGAGGAGCAAGGTTATATAGCGACTCCCACATCCTGATTGGAGCAGGTGAACAGAGGGGATGATGCACACAAGTTCAATTCCACAAGTGGCCACCGGGGGAGCCCAGAATCCAATTTCACAACACGAATCCATCTAAGTCTGCATTCCGCCTGCAAACGAATCCATCTAAGTCTGCATTCCAAGTGGCGCTCCTTCCCTTCCGAGCTCTCCCATGCGCCCAAACGGTGGTTTCCCCCCCCCACATATGGGGTATCAGCATACTCAGGACAAATTGGACAACAACTTTTGGGGTCCAATTTCTCCTGTTACCCTTGGGAAAATACAAAACTGGGGGCTAAAAAATAATTTTTGTGGGAAAAAAAATAATTTTTATTTCCACAGCTCTGCGTTATAACCTGTAGTGAAACACTTGGGGGTTCAAAGCTCTCACAACACATCTAGATGAGTTCCTTAGGGGGTCTACTTTCCAAAATGGTGTCACTTGTGGGGGTTTCAATGTTTAGGCACCTCAGTGGCTCTCCAAACGCAACATGGTGTCCCATCTCAATTCCAGTCAATTTTGCATTGAAAAGTCAAATGGCGCTGCTTCCCTTCCGAGCTCTGCCATGTGCCCAAACAGTGGTTTACCCAAACATATGAGGTATCAGCGTATTCAGGACAAATTGGACAACAACCTTTGTGGTCCAATTTCTTCTCTTACCCTTGGGAAAATAAAAAATTGAGGGCGAAAAAATAATTTTTGTGAAAAAATATGATTTTTTATTTTTACGGCTCTGCGTTATAAACTTCTGTGAAGCACTTGGTGGGTCAAAGTACTCACCAGACATCTAGATAAGTTCCTTAGGGAGTCTACCTTCCAAAATGGTGTCACTTGTGGGGGGTTTCAATGTTTAGGCACATCAGGGGCTCTCCAAACGCAACATGGCGTCCCATGTTATGGTTCCCAATGGCAAGGGAACGTAAAAAACACATAAGTAACGAACGAGCTCTCGGGTGATGGAAACTCGAGTTGACCGTGAGCTAAATCTACCACACAACTAACAGTAGCCAGGGAGCATACCTACGGCTTCCTATATGCTACGCGCCAGCCGGAGGACTAACTACGCCTGGTAGAGGAAGAAACAGACCTGGCTTACCTCTAGGGAAATACCCCAAAAGATGATAGCAGCCCCCCACATGTAATAACGGTGAATTAAGAGGAAAAGACATACACAGTATGAAAGTAGATTTAGCAAAGAGAGGTCCACTTTCTAGATAGCAGAAGGATACAAAAGAGGACTTCACGGTCAACTGAAAACCCTTTCAAAAACCATCCTGAAATTACTTTAAGACTCCTGTGTCAACTCATGACACAGGAGTGGCAATTTCAGCCCGCAAGAGCTTCCAGCTACAGAGAATTACAAAAACTGCAAACTGGACAAAAGGTACAAAACAAAAGGACAAAGTCCACTTAGCTGATCAGCAGACTAGTAGCAGGAACATGCAACCGAAGGCTCTGGTTACAATGATGACCGGCAAGGAAATGACTGGAGAGCAAGGCTAAATAGGAAACTCCCAAACACTGATGGAAGCAGGTGAACAGAAGAAGCAAAGTGCAAACAAGTCACCAGTACCACCAGCAACCACCAGGGGAGCCCAAAAAGCGGATACACAACAGTACCCTCCCCTTAAGGAGGGGGCACCGAACCCTCACAAGAACCGCCAGGGCGATCTGGATGAGCCCTATGAAAGGCACGAACCAAATCCGAGGCATGAAATCAGAGGCAGTTACCCAAGAATTATCTTCCTGACCATAGCCTTTCCATTTAACCAGATATTGAAGTCTCCGTCTGGAAATACGGGAGTCCAAGATCTTCTCCAGGACGTACTCCAATTCACCCTCCACCAGCACAGGAGCAGGAGGTTCAGTAGAAGGAACCACCGGTACCTCATATCTCCGCAACAACGACCGATGGAACACATTATGGATAGCGAAAGATGCCGGGAGGTCCAAACGAAAGGAAACAGGGTTAAGAATCTCCAAAATCCTATAAGGACCGATGAACCGAGGCTTAAATTTGGGAGAAGAAACTCTCATAGGGACAAAACGGGAAGACAACCACACCAAGTCCCCAACGCGAAGGTGGGGACCAACACGACGACGACGGTTAGCAAACTGCTGAGTCCTCTCCTGGGACAATTCCAAATTATCCACCACTTGTCCCCAAATCCGATGCAACCGATCCACCACCGCATCCACTCCAGGACAATCCGAAGATTCAACCTGACCAGATGAAAAACGCGGATGAAACCCTGAATTGCAAAAGAAAGGAGAAACCAAAGTGGCAGAACTAGCCCGATTATTAAGAGCAAACTCCGCCAACGGCAGAAAGGCAACCCAATCATCCTGATCCGCAGACACAAAACACCTCAAATAAGTCTCCAAAGTTTGATTAGTTCGCTCCGTCTGGCCATTGGTCTGAGGATGGAATGCAGACGAAAAGGACAAATCAATGCCCAACCTGGCACAGACTGCCCGCCAAAATCTAGACACGAACTGGGTAGCCCTGTCAGAAACGATGTTTTCCGGAATACCATGCAAGCGAACCACATTTTGAAAAAACAGAGGGACCAACTCAGATGAGGAAGGCAACTTAGGCAATGGCACCAAATGAACCATTTTAGAAAAACGGTCACACACCACCCAGATGACAGACATCTTCTGAGAAACAGGGAGATCCGAGATAAAGTCCATAGAGATGTGCGTCCAAGGCCTCTTCGGAATAGGCAAGGGCAACAACAACCCACTAGCCCTAGAACAACAAGGCTTGGCCCGAGCACACACATCGCAAGACTGCACAAAAACACGCACATCTCGAGACAAGGAAGGCCACCAGAAGGATCTAGCCACCAAATCTCTGGTGCCAAAAATTCCCGGATGACCTGCCAGAGTAGAAGAATGAACTTCCGAGATGACTCTAGTGGTCCACTCGTCAGGAACAAACAGTCTACCAGACGGACAACGATCAGGTCTATCCGCCTGAAATTCTTGCAAAGCACGTCGCAAATCTGGAGAGACAGCAGACAAAACCACTCCATCCCTAAGGACACCAGCAGGTTCAGAATTCCCAGGAGAGTCAGGCTCAAAACTCCTAGAAAGAGCATCTGCCTTCACATTCCTAGAACCCGGTAAGTACGAGACCACAAAATTAAACCGGGAAAAGAACAACGACCAACGTGCCTGTCTAGGATTCAGGCGCCTGGCAGACTCCAAATAAATTAAATTCTTGTGATCAGTCAAAACTACCACCTGATGTCTGGCACCCTCAAGCCAATGACGCCACTCCTCAAATGCCCACTTCATGGCCAAAAGCTCCCGATTACCAACATCATAGCTTCGCTCGGCGGCCGAAAATTTTCGCGAAAAGAACGCACAAGGTCTCATCACTGAGCAGTCGGAACTTTTCTGCGACAAAACCGCCACCGCTCCGATCTCGGAAGCATCGACCTCAACCTGAAAGGGAAGAGAAACATCAGGCTGGCGCAACACAGGGGCAGACAAAAAGCGGCGCTTAAGCTCCCGAAAGGCCTCCACGGCAGCAGGGGACCAATTGGCAACATCAGCACCCTTTTTAGTCAAATCCGTCAGAGGTTTAGCAACGCCAGAAAAACCAGCTATAAATCGACGATAAAAATTAGCAAAGCCCAAGAATTTCTGGAGACTCTTCAGAGAAGTAGGCTGCGTCCAGTCGTAAATAGCCCGAACCTTGACAGGGTCCATCTCAATAGAAGAAGGGGAAAAAATATACCCCAAAAATGAAATTTTTTGAACCCCAAAAACACACTTTGAACCCTTTACACACAAAGAATTCTCCCGCAAAACCTGAAAAACCCTCCTGACCTGCTGAACATGAGACTCCCAGTCATCAGAAAAAATCAAAATATCATCCAAGTACACAATCATAAATTTATCCAAATATTCCCGGAAAATATCATGCATTAAGGACTGAAAGACAGAAGGTGCATTAGAAAGTCCGAAAGGCATTACCAAATACTCAAAATGGCCCTCAGGCATATTAAATGCGGTCTTCCACTCATCCCCCTGCTTAATTCGCACCAAATTATACGCCCCACGAAGATCAATCTTAGAGAACCACTTAGCCCCCCTTATGCGAGCAAACAAATCAGTCAGCAAAGGCAATGGATACTGATATTTGACTGTAATTTTATTCAGGAGACGATAATCAATACAAGGCCTCAGAGAGCCATCCTTTTTAGAGACAAAGAAAAAACCGGCTCCTAAAGGTGATGAAGAAGGACGAATATGTCCCTTTTCCAGGGACTCCTTAATATACTCGCGCATAGCAGCATGTTCAGGTACAGATAGGTTAAACAAACGACCCCTTGGAAATTTACTGCCAGGAATCAGATCTATGGCGCAATGACAATCCCTGTGAGGAGGGAGTGAACCAATCTTAGGCTCTTCAAAAATATCACGATAATCAGACAAAAATGCCGGAATCTCAGATGGAATAGATGACGAAATGGACACCATAGGAGTGTCCCCATGAGCCCCCCGACATCCCCAGCTTAACACAGACATAGCCTTGCAGTCAAGGACTGGGTTATGAGACTGTAACCATGGTAATCCAAGCACCAAAACATCATGTAAATTGTACAACACAAGGAAGCGAATCACCTCCTGATGGTCTGGAGTCATACGCATAGTCACTTGCGTCCAGAACTGTGGTTTATTACAAGCCAAAGGTGTAGAATCAATACCCTTCAGAGGTATAGGGACTTCCAGAGGCTCTAAATCAAACCCACAGCGCCTGGCAAAGGACCAGTCCATAAGACTCAGAGCGGCGCCCGAGTCCACATAGGCATCCACGGTAATAACTGATAATGAACAAATCAAGGTTACAGACAAAATAAATTTGGACTGTAAAGTGCCAATTGAAATGGACTTGTCAACCTTCCTAGTACGCTTAGAGCATGCCGATATAACATGAGCAGAATCACCACAATAGAAGCATAACCCATTTTTACGCCTATAATTCTGCCGCTCGCTTCTGGACATAACTCTGTCACATTGCATTTTCTCTGGCGTCTCTTCAGAAGATACCGCCAAATGGTGCACGGGTTTGCGCTCCCGCAAACGCCGATCAATCTGAATTGCCATTGTCATGGACTCATTCAGGCCTGTAGGCGCAGGGAACCCGACCATAACATCTTTAACGGCATCAGAAAGGCCCTCTCTGAAATTTGCCGCTAAGGCGCACTCATTCCACTGAGTAAGCACAGACCACCTACGAAATTTTTGGCAGTATATCTCCGCTTCATCTTGCCCTTGAGATAGGGCTATCAAAGCTTTTTCAGCTTGAATCTCCAAATTAGGTTCCTCATAAAGCAACCCTAAAGCCAGGAAAAACGCATCCACATTGAGCAACGCAGGATCCCCTGGTGCCAATGAAAATGCCCAATTTTGAGGGTCACCTCGCAGCAAAGAGATTACAATCTTAACCTGCTGGACAGGATCTCCTGAGGAGTGAGGTCTGAGAGAAAGGAATAATTTACAATTATATTTGAAATTCAAAAACCGAGATCTATCTCCGGAAAACACCTCTGGTGTAGGGATTTTAGGTTCAGAAATAGGAGCATGTATAACAAAATCTTGTAAATTTTGAACCTTCGTAGCAAGATTATTTAAACCTGCAGCCAAACTCTGGACATCCATGTTAAACAGCTAAGGTCAGAGCCATTCAAGGGTTAAGAGGAGGTAAGAAGCAGCTAGACAGCAATTAAGGGCTAGGCAGCAAAACTCTGAGGGAAAGAAAAAAAAAAAATTTCCCTTCAACACTTCTTTTTCTCCTGCTTCAGCCCAAACAATTAACACTTTGTGGGCCGGTCATACTGTCATGGTTCCCAATGGCAAGGGAACGTAAAAAACACATAAGTAACGAACGAGCTCTCGGGTGATGGAAACTTGAGTTGACCGTGAGCTAAATCTACCACACAACTAACAGTAGCCAGGGAGCATACCTACGGCTTCCTATATGCTACGCGCCAGCCGGAGGACTAACTACGCCTGGTAGAGGAAGAAACAGACCTGGCTTACCTCTAGGGAAATACCCCAAAAGATGATAGCAGCCCCCCACATGTAATAACGGTGAATTAAGAGGAAAAGACATACACAGTATGAAAGTAGATTTAGCAAAGAGAGGTCCACTTTCTAGATAGCAGAAGGATACAAAAGAGGACTTCACGGTCAACTGAAAACCCTTTCAAAAACCATCCTGAAATTACTTTAAGACTCCTGTGTCAACTCATGACACAGGAGTGGCAATTTCAGCCCGCAAGAGCTTCCAGCTACAGAGAATTACAAAAACTGCAAACTGGACAAAAGGTACAAAACAAAAGGACAAAGTCCACTTAGCTGATCAGCAGACTAGTAGCAGGAACATGCAACCGAAGGCTCTGGTTACAATGATGACCGGCAAGGAAATGACTGGAGAGCAAGGCTAAATAGGAAACTCCCAAACACTGATGGAAGCAGGTGAACAGAAGAAGCAAAGTGCAAACAAGTCACCAGTATCACCAGCAACCACCAGGGGAGCCCAAAAAGCGGATACACAACAGTCCCATCTCAATTCCAGTCAATTTTGCATTGAAAAGTCAAACGGCGCTCCTTCCTTTCTGAGCTCTCCCTTGCGCCCAAACAGTGGTTTACCCCCTACCCCCACATATGGGGTATCAGCGTACTCAGGACAAATTGTACAACAACTTTTGGAGTCCAATTTCTTCTCTTACCCTTGGGAAAATTAAAAACTGGGGGCGAAAAGATCATTTTTGTGAAAAAATATGATTTTTTATTTTTACGGCTCTGCATTATAAACTTCTGTGAATCACTTAATGGGTCAAAGTGCTCACCACACATCTAGATAAGTTCCTTAGGGGGTCTACTTTCCAAAATGGTGTCACTTGTGTGGGGTTTAAATGTTTAGGCACATCAGGGGCTCTCCAAACGCAACATGGCGTCCCATCTCAATTCCAGTCAATTTTGCATTGAAAAGTCAAATGGCGCTCCTTCGCTTCCGAGCTCTGCCATGCGTCCAAACAGTGGTTTACCCCCACATATGGGGTATCGGCGTACTCAGGACAAATTGTACAACAACTTTTGGGGTCTATTTTCTCCTGTTACCCTTGGTAAAATAAAACAAATTGGAAATTAAATACATTTTTTGTGTAAAAAAGTTAAATGTTCATTTTTATTTAAACATTCCAAAAATTCCTGTGAAACATCTGAAGGGTTAATAAACTTCTTGAATGTGGTTTTGTGCACCTTAAGGAGTGCAGGTTTTAGAATGGTGTCACATTTGGGTATTTTCTATCATATAGACCACTCAACATTACTTCAAATGAGATGTGGTGCCTAAAAAAAATTAGTGTTGTAAAAATGAGAAATTGCTGGTCAACTTTTAACCATTGTAACTCCCTAACAAAAAAAAATTTTGGTTCAAAAATTGTGCAGATGTAAAGTATACATGTGGGAAATGTTACTTATTAAGTATTTTGTGTGACATATCTCTGTGATTTAATTGTATAAAAATTCAAAGTTGGAAAATTGCGAAATTTTCAAAATTTTCGCCAAATTTCCATTTTTTTTCACAAATAAACGCAGGTAATATCAAATAAATTTTACCACTATCATGAAGTACAATATGTCAGGAGAAAACAGTGTCAGAATGACCGGGATCTGTTGAAGCGTTCCAGAGTTATAACCTCATAAAGGGACAGTGGTCAGAATTGTAAAAATTGGCCCGGTCATTAACGTGCAAATCACCCTTGGGGGTAAAGGGGTTAAGCCTGTGACTGTCACTGGTAGGAATCACCCGTTTTTGTGTCTCTGGATATAAAGATGGATTTTGGACTTATGTGCTTTTAATGAAAATGGAATAAAAGATATTTTTTATGGACGTCACCCACGCTGGACTTCTGCTTCACCAGCATAATAATAGTTATAGTCTTGTACATAGGGGCAGTATTATAGTAGTTATATTATTGTACATAGCAGCAGTATTATAATAGTTATATTCTTGTACATAGGGGCAGTATTATAGTAGATATATTATGGTATATAGGGGCAGTATTATAGCAGTTATATTCTTGTACATAGGAGAAGTATTATAGTAGTTATATGCTTGTACATAGGGGAGTATGATAGTAGTTATATTATTGTACATAGGAGCAGGGCCGTATTTGCCACTAGGCACGTGAGGGCACGTGCCTAGGGCGGGGACAATGCAGGGGGCGGCACCTGAGCAAGGTTTGCTTTTGTTTTTTTTCTTTATAAAAGCTGGGTCACCTCCCGCCCCCTCCCCCGCCCTCCCCGCCCGGCCGCCCGCCTCCCACACACCCTCCTTGAAGACGATGCTCACCCTGCTCCAGCGATGCCTGGTCTTGGCTTCTGCAGCGCTCCTGAATGAGCGGTCACGTGGTACCGCTCATTAAGGTCATGAATATGCACATTTTCATGACCTTAATGAGCGGTATCACATGATCACTCACGCAGGAAGAAGGTGCTCCTGCGTCGGGAGTCGGGATAGAGCCAGAGAGATGTCGGCGCGGCCGCGCGGTGAGGAACAGGTAAGTATGAGGGACGGGGGGACAGGGGAGGGGGGATGAAGGAGGACGGTAAGTCGCACCATTCAAGATGGGAGCGGGGGGTGGGGTGGAGAGATGAGCCATGCATACAGGGGGGGGAAATATGAGCCATGCTTACAGGAGGGGGAAATATGAGCCATGCATACAGTGGGGGGGGAATATGAGCCATGCATACAGGGGGGAGTGAAATATGAGCCATGCATACAGGAGGGGGAATATGAGCCATGCATTCAGGAGGGGGAATATGAGCCATTCATACAGGGGAGGAGAATATGAGCCATGCATACAGGGGGGGAATATGAGCCATGCATACGGGGGGGGGGAATATGAGCCATGCATACAGGGGGGGAATATGAGCCATGCATACAGGAGGGGGAATGAGCCATGCATACAGGGGGGAGAATATGAGCCATGTATACAGGGGGGGAATATGAGCCATGCATATGGGGGGGGGGGGAATATGAGCCATGCATACAGGGGGAGGAAATATGAGCCATGCATACAGGAGGGGGAATATGAGCCATGCATACAGGGGGGAAATATGAGCATGCATACAGGAGGGGGGGGTCATTACTGTGTGGCCATTATACAGTATTGAGCATCATGTGTGGCCGTTATACAGTATGGAGCATCATGTGTGGCCGTTATACAGTATGGAGCATCATGTGTGGCCAATGGCAATTATACAGTATGGAGCATCATGTGTGGCTGTTATACATTATGGAGCATCATGTGTGGCCATTATACAGTATTGAGAATCATGTGGGATCATTATACAGTATGGAGAACTGTGTGTGGCCATTATACAGTACGGAGCACTATGTGTGGCCATTATACAGTATTGAGCACTGTGTGGCCATTATACATTATGGAGCATCATTTGTGGCCATTATACACTATGGAGCATCATGTGTGGCCATTATACAGTATTGAGCATCATGTGTGGCCATTATACAGTATGGAGAACTGTGTGTGGCTATTATGCAGTATGGAGCATCATGTGTGGTGGCCGTTATACAGTATTGAGCATCATGTGTGGCCATTATACAGTATTGAGCATCATGTGGGGCCATTATACAGTATGGAGCATCATGTGTGGCCATTATACAGTATTGAGCATCATGTGTGGCCATTATACAGTATGGAGCACTGTGGCCATATTTTTTTTGTTTATAATTATTGTATATAAAACAGTGTGATCAGCAGTGCTAAATGGGTGTGGTTGGGATGTGGATATGGGTGTGACTAGTTGTGAAATGGGTGTGGTCAGAGGCGTGGCCTAAAATTTGCCGCAGCAGAAACTCTAAATACGGCCCTGCATAGGAGCAGTATTATAGTAGTTATATTCTTGTACATAGGGGCAGTATTATGGTAGTTATATTCTTGTACATAGGGGCAGTATTATAGTAGTTATATTATTGTATACAGGTGCAGTATTATAGTAGTTATATTCCTGTACATTGGGGCAGTATTATAGTAGTTATATTCCTGTACATAGGAGCAGTATTATAGGAGTTATATTCTTGTACATAGGGGTACAAACACACCTGACATGGTGCCTTCTTTAACCCTTTTCAGCTATCTTACGTACTATCCCATTGAGGTGACCTGGGACTTAATTCCCAGGGACGGGATAGTACGTCATAGGCGATCAGCCACAACTTTTGGGATCCAATTTCACCTGTTACCCTTGGGAAAATACAAAACTGGGGGCTAAAAAATAATTTTTGTGGAAAAAAAAGATTTCTCACAACACATCTAGATAAGTTTCTTGGGGCTCTAGTTTCCAATATGGGGTTCACTTGTGGGGGGTTTCTACTGTTTATGTACATCAGGGGCTCTGCAAACGCAATGTGACGCCTGCAGACCATTCCATCTAAGTCTGCATTCCAAACGGCGCTCCTTCCCTTCCGAGCTCTGCCATGCACCCAAAAGGTGGTTCCCCCCACATATGGGGTATAGGTATTGTCACGGATCCCTTCTCAGTGGTGTCACTTATTTGTCACGTGCCTGCTCTCATACGTGACTTGGGGTTGTGCCTGCAAGGGTTAATCTATCTCCCCACTCTCAGTCCAGCATTCAACCTCTGTCCTATGCTGTAATGGGAGCATAAATCACACACCGACCCAGGCCACACACCCGCTCAAACACGCTGCCACCACTCATCGAATACATGGGCGATGAGTGTTACAGAACCCCCCAGCACCAAGAATATGTTATGCAGTATATATATGTATAATAGGTTCCATGTGAAATGCATCAGTCCACAGGCTGCGCCTCTGGACAAGATATTCTCCTTCTGACCTCCCCCACCTTTGTAATTCCCACAGTAAATATCGGCGGGCTCCGGCCCCCTGCGGCTATTGTAATGTATGTCTGGTCTGCTGTTTTTCTATTGGCCTGCCCTCTGTATCTGTGTTATATATTCTGTGTGCTGTGAATAAAGTGTGGTTAGACTGGAAACACGTGGAGAAGCAGTGAGATTTTATATGCAGCCATGTAATCAAGGAATTCTAGCCAGCGTCCTTCATTCAGAATCCAGCGAAGGCAGAGTGGACCTCCTGAAACACGGGGTGGTACCTAAAGAGGTACTACAGCACAGTAGACCCCGTTACACTGGTGGCAGACAGCGGGATGTGAGACCCCTTCTACAGGAGGAAAGGAATGAATGGAAAACAACTACCAGAAGTTAAAGAGGACTACATTAAAAGATCTGATGGAATCCCAAGGGTTAATCGCCAGCAACAAAACAAAAGCAGATTTGATAGCAGCCATCATGGAACACGACAGTGCAGCGCCCCCCAATGTGAACGTGGAGGAGACTGAATTCCAGAGGGAGGTAAAGAACAGACTGGCGTTCTATGGCCCAAACCCTGCAGTAGAGATCATACGAGAGGTGATGGCTGATGTGCGTACTGATCTGAAGGAAAAGATGGCTAGCTCTATCCTGGTCTGCTCGCTGCTCTGTGATCCGGTAGAGGAGTCCCGGCTTTCATATAAACTGTTCCCCTTCCAGTACCCCTCTCCCCTCTTGTGCCTTCCCACGATATCCCTCCAATGAAGGATCCTCAAGTAACTCCCTCTTAAATTCATCTGGTGTGGCCCAAGAAATGTGCCTGGCTATGGGAATACGTGTAGGGCTGGGATGTCTTACCTGGGCCTCCTCTGAGTGTGATTTCACCTCCGCAGCTCGAGCTTGTCTCCGGGTGGTCACAGGATATGTCTCAGCCAGAGGGGCAACCAAGAAGGCAGACAACATGGGCCCCAAGTCATTTCCCAGCAAGACATCTGCAGGCAAATCCTCCATCAAGCCGACCTCAACAAGGCCATCCCCGACTCCCCAGTTTAGGTGAATCCGGGCAGTGGGCAGTCGATGTATGGCTCCCCCTGCTACATGGACTGCCACTGTCCGGTCTGTCTTCTCTTGGTCCCGGACGAGATGAGGCTTCACAAGGGTCAAAGTTTGCACGGGCTGCCTGAACGGGGTCCACTTCATGCAGCACTTCCTCCATCTCTTCCACCCCTTGGTTAGTCGTAGCCCCCAATGTCGGGTCAACTTCGCCTTGGTAGCAGTGTACAGCGGCCCGGCTGAAGGTAGCTGTTCCCGCCTTTGGCCACTGGGTATGCTGAGTCCAGTTGGGACATTGTCTTTGCAGGTGGCCCAGCTGACGGCAGGTGTGGCATCGCGCCCCAGGGGAACTGTGGTAGGCCGGGTTTCTAGCTGGTCCCCCTACAATCTTCGGTGGTTTGGGGCCCTCCAGGTCCATGGGCAAACCCCTAGTGACCATCTTTGATCCGGACAACTGAGGCCTCCTGGCATCATAATGTTCATCGGCCAGACGAGCGGCTTCCTCAAGAGTCGTTGGCTGCCTGTCCCGAAGCCATTCCTGTGTCTCGGGGGTTAGTCCATTAAAGAATCGTTCTAACAAGACGAGCTGGAAGACGTCCTCCTTAGTGGTTGCTTGGCTCCCTTGTACCCACTGTAGCAGTGACCGCCGTAATTTACAGGCCCATTCAGCGTGGGTATCGATTACTCGTTTTATAAGTCCGCAGAACTTTTGGCGGTATGCCTCTGGTGTCAGCGCATACCGGGCCAAGATCACTTCTTTGATCCGCTCATAGTCCATACAGTCCTCATCAGGTACCGTGCGATAGGCGTCCGCTGCCCGGCCTGTCAGCTTGCTGGCCAGAATCTGAACCCGTTCCTCCGGCTTCACTTGATGAAGGGCACACTGCCGCTCAAAGTCCTGCAGAAAGCCATCAATGTCTTCCTCTGCCTCCCCCAACTGTCGGAAGGCATAATACTGGATCTTTTTGTGGCTTACTGTTGAAGGTACCTGGGTGGAGGCCAGAGCTCCCCCTGCTCGCTGACTCTCCTCTCTCCGCTCTGCCATCTCCATCTTGGCCAGCTCCACTTTGGTCTCCGGGAGAGACAGCAGGCGGAGGCGTTGTTGAGGCAGAGACAGAGGATGTTTTCAGGGAGACCAGGGTACACTCGCCTGGCACAACACAAGGTTGAGACCCAGGATCAGACCCCTCTGCGACAACCCCCCTTCCGGGTCCCTGAGTCTGTACGAGAAGGGATGCGACAAGAGATACAAGAGATGTTGCATTTAGGGGTCATTGAAGATTCAGATAGTCCCTGGGCATCCCCCGTAGTGTTAGTGCCCAAGAAGGATGGGACTACACGGTTTTGTGTAGACTATCGTAAGCTCAATGAGAAAACAGTGACGGATGCGTATCCCATGCCGCGTGTGGATGAGTTGTTAGACCGGCTGGCAGGGGCAAAGTATTTGACCACCATCGATCTATGCAAAGGCTACTGGCAGATTCCCCTTAGTCCTGACGCTATTCCCAAGTCTGCATTTGTCACCCCGTTCGGCTTATTCCAGTTTCGAGTTATGCCATTCGGGATGAAGACTGCCCCGGCGACCTTCCAGAGGCTGGCTGACCGGCTTCTGGATGGTCTCCAGGACTATGCTTATGCCTACATGGATGACATCGCCATCTACAGCGCGGCATGGGAAGAGCATCTAAATCACCTAGAGACAGTATTAGACAGGATCCACAAGGCCGGAATCACCCTGAACCCAAACAAGTGTCATGTGGGCAAAGCAGAGGTTCAGTATTTAGGGCATTGGGTGGGAAGTGGGAAACAGACCAGAACCAGCCAAGATTGAGGTCATAGCCAAATGGCCCACCCCATGCACTAAAACCCAGGTCATGGCGTTTCTAGGGACAGCGGGGTATTACAGGAAATTCGTTCCCAATTACAGCAGCGTAGCCAAGCCCCTCACTGATCTGACCCGTAAGAACCAACCCCGCCAGGTAACCTGGACCCCAGAGTGTGAGGAAGCCTTCCGCCAGCTAAAGGACGGCCTCACCAATACCCCTGTATTGGCCGCACCCGATTCAACTAAACGTTTCCTTGTTCACACGGACGCTTCTATGTTTGGATTGGGGGCAGTACTAAACCAAGTCGGGCCAGACGGCCAAGAACATCTGGTAGCTTGAGTCGGAAACTACTGCCCCGTGAAGTGAGCTATGCGGCCATCGAGAAGGAGTGCCTGGCAATAGTATGGGCACTCAAAAAGTTACAACCATATTTGTGTGGACAACAGTTTTCCCTCCTAACGGACCATAATCCCCTAGTCTGGCTTAATCGGGTCTGCAGAGACGCCAGATTACTGCGGTGAACTTTAGCCCTACAACCTCTGGACTTCACCATCCACTACAGACCTGGCAAACAAAACGGTAACGCCGATGGACTAAGTCGACAAACGGAACTTGTACCAACCCCATAAACTTCGGTCATCCTCAAACTGATCCATTAAGGATCAGACTGTGTATGCCGATCACATCGCTGAAAAGGGGAGCCGTGTTACAGAACCCCCCAGCACCAAGAATATGTTATGCAGTATATTTACAATGCCTACAAGTAGTATTCAACCCCCTGCAGATTTAGCAGGTTTAATAAGATGCAAATAAGTTAGAGCCTTCAAACTTCAAACAAGAGCAGGATTTATTAACAGATGCATAAATCTTACAAACCAAAAAGTTTTGTTGCTCAGTTAAATTTTTATAAATTTTAAACATAAAAGTGTGGGTCAATTATTATTCAACCCCTAGGTTTAATATTTTGTGGAATAACCTTTGTTTGCAATTACAGCTAATAATCGTCTTTTATAAGACCTGATCAGGCCGGCACAGGTCTCTGGAGTTATCTTGGCCCACTCCTCCATGCAGATCTTCTCCAAGTTATCTAGGTTCTTTGGGTGTCTCATGTGGACTTTAATCTTGAGCTCCTTCCACAAGTTTTCAATTGGGTTAAGGTCAGGAGACTGACTAGGCCACTGCAACACCTTGATTTTTTGCCTCTTGAACCAGGTCTTGGTTTTCTTGGCTGTGTGCTTTGGGTCGTTGTCTTGTTGGAAGATGAAATGACGACCCATCTTAAAATCCTTGATGGAGGAGCGGAGGTTCTTGGCCAAAATCTCCAGGTAGGCCGTGCTATCCATCTTCCCATGGATGCGGACCAGATAGCCAGGCCCCTTGGCTGAGAAACAGCCCCACAGCATGATGCTGCCACCACCATGCTTGACTGTAGGGATGGTATTCTTGGGGTCGTATGCAGTGCCATCCAGTCTCCAAACGTCACGTGTGTGGTTGGCACCAAAGATCTCGATTGTTGTGAATTCCGTTCTCGGACTCCCTCCTGTGGTCATGAATGGTACTTCGGTGAGTTCTGTCCTTGGACTCCCTCTGGTGGCTTTGAGTGGTACTGCTGATCCTTGAGGTTGGCTTTTCCAGCTGTTCTCGTTTATTGCTAGGCTAGCTTCTCTATTTAACTCAACTCAGATCGTTACTTCATGCCAGCTGTCAATATTTCAGTACTGGTTCAGATCTCTCTTGGATCCTTCTGATGACCTGTCTACTCCAGCAGAAGCTAAGTCCCTGCTAGTTCATTTGTTGTTCTTTGCTTACTGAATATATGTCTTAGTTCTTGCTAAGTTCTGTCCAGCTTGCTATCATGACATTGCCTTGCTAGCTGGAAGCTCTGGGGGTGCAGAGTGGCACCTCCACGCCGTGAGTCGGTGTGGAGGTCTTTTGCACACTCTGCGTGTTTTTTGTGCTGACCGCATAGTTCCCTTTCCTATCCTCTGACTATTTAGTGAAGACTGGCCTCCTTTGCTGAAACCTGTTTCATTCCTGTGTTTATGACTTTCCTCTTAATTCACAGTCAATATTTGTGGGGGGCTGCCTTTTCCTTTGGGGAATTTCTCTGAGGCAAGGTAAGGCTTATTTTCCTATCTTTAGGGGTAGTTAGCTCTTAGGCTGTGAAGAGGCGTCTAGGGAGAGTTAGGTACGCTCCACGGCTATTTCTAGTGTGTGTGGTAGGATTAGGGTTTGCGGTCAGCAGAGTTCCCACGTCCCCAGAGCTTGTCCCGATTTCCAGTTTAACCATCAGGTCATTCTGGGTGCTCCTAACCACCAGGTCCATAACAGTACAGCTGGCCAACAAAGTGTTAATGCATCTCAAAAGAGGGATAAGAGAAGTTCTGAGACCATTTTTTTTTTCTCTGCAGTGTGTTTTGTCTTTTTTTTCCCCTTAACCTCTGGGTGGTTCAGGACTCAGGTGTAGATATGGATATTCAAGGTCTGTCTTCTTGTGTCGATCAACTCACTGCACGGGTACAAAGCATTCAAGATTATGTGGTTCAGAATCCGATGTTAGAGCCTAGAATTCCAATTCCTGATTTGTTTTCTGGGGATAGATCTAAATTTCTGAATTTCAAAAATAATTGTAGACTGTTTCTTGCTTTGAAACCCCGCTCCTCTGGTAACCCTATTCAGCAAGTAAAAATCATTATTTCTTTGTTACGTGGCGACCCTCAAGACTGGGCATTCTCCCTTGGGCCAGGAGATCCTGCACTGCTTAATGTAGATGCGTTTTTTCTGGCGCTGGGATTGCTTTATGACGAACCTACTTCTGTGGATCAGGCAGAGAAAATCTTGATGGCTTTGTGTCAGGGTCAGGATGAAGCGGAGGTATATTGCCAGAAGTTTAGAAAGTGGTCTGTGCTTACTCAATGGAATGAGTGTGCCCTAGCAGCAATTTTCAGAAAGGGTCTTTCTGAAGCCCTTAAGGATGTTATGGTGGGGTTCCCCACGCCTGCTGGTCTGAATGAATCAATGAATTGGCCATTCAGATCGATCGGCGCTTGCGTGAGTGCAAAGTTGTGCACCATTTGGCGGTTTCCTCTGAGCAGAGGCCTGAGCCTATGCAATGTGATAGGACTTTGACCAGAGCTGAACGGCAAGAACACAGACGCCAGAATGGGCTGTGTTTTTACTGTGGTGACTCCACTCATGCTATCTCTGATTGTCCTAAGCGCACTAAGCGGTTCGCTAGGTCTGTCACCATTGGTACTGTACAGCCTAAATTTCTTTTTTCCGTTACTCTGATTTGCTCTTTGTCGTCCTACTCTGTTATGGCATTTGTGGATTCGGGCGCTGCCCTGAATTTCATGGACTTGGAGTTTGCCAGGCGCTGTGGTTTTTTCTTGGAGCCCTTGCAGTATCCTATTCCATTAAGGGGAATTGATGCTACGCCTTTGGCCAAGAATAAACCTCAGTACTGGACTCAGTTGACCATGTGCATGGCTCCTGTACATCAAGAAGATATTCGCTTTTTGGTGTTGCATAATTTGCATGATGTGGTCGTGTTGGGTTTGCCATGGCTACAGGTTCATAATCCAGTATTGGATTGGAAATCAATGTCTGTGTCTAGTTGGGGTTGCCAAGGGGTACATGGTGACGATCCGTTGTTGTCAATTTCTTCTTCCACTCCTGCTGAAGTCCCTGAGTTTCTGTCGGATTACCGGGATGTATTTGATGAGCCCAAATCCAGTGCCCTACCTCCTCATAGGGATTGTGATTGTGCTATCAATTTGATTCCTGGTAGTAAGTTTCCTAAGGGCCGACTTTTCAATTTATCTGTGCCAGAACACGCCGCTATGCGGAGTTATATAAAGGAGTCCTTGGAGAAAGGGCATATTCGCCCGTCGTCGTCACCGTTGGGAGCAGGGTTCTTTTTTGTGGCCAAGAAGGATGGTTCTCTGAGACCCTGTATAGATTACCGCCTTCTCAATAAAATCACGGTCAAATTTCAGTACCCTTTGCCTCTATTGTCTGATTTGTTTTCTCGGATTAAGGGGGCTAGTTGGTTCACCAAGATAGATCTTCGAGGGGCGTATAACCTTGTGCGTATTAAACAGGGCGATGAATGGAAAACAGCATTTAATACGCCCGAGGGCCATTTTGAGTACCTGGTGATGCCATTCGGACTTTCTAATGCTCCATCTGTGTTTCAGTCCTTTATGCATGATATCTTCCGAAAGTATCTGGATAGATTCATGATTGTATATTTGGATGATATTTTGGTTTTTTCGGAGGATTGGGAGTCTCATGTGAAGCAGGTCAGAATGGTATTCCAGGTCCTTCGTGCTAATTCCTTGTTTGTGAAGGGGTCTAAGTGTCTCTTCGGAGTTCAGAAGGTTTCCTTTTTGGGCTTCATTTTTTCCCCTTCTACTATCGAGATGGATCCTGTTAAAGTTCAGGCCATTTATGATTGGACTCAGCCTACATCTGTGAAGCGCCTTCAGAAATTCCTGGGTTTTGCTAATTTTTACCGTCGCTTCATCGCTAATTTTTCTAGTGTTGTTAAACCGTTGACTGATTTGACCAAGAAAGGTGCTGATGTCGTGAATTGGTCCTCTACTGCCGTTGAGGCTTTTCAGAAGTTGAAACGTCGTTTCTCTTCGGCCCCTGTGTTGTGTCAGCCAGATTTTTCGCTCCCTTTTTAGGTCAAGGTTGATGCTTCTGAGATTGGAGCAGGGGCTGTTTTGTCTCAAAGAAGTTCTGATGGCTCTGTGATGAAGCCATGTGCCTTCTTTTCTAGAAAGTTTTCACCTGCTGAGCGTAATTATGATGTTGGCAATCGGGAATTGTTGGCTATGAAGTGGGCATTCGAGGAGTGGCGACATTAGCTTGAGGGAGCCAAGCATCGCGTGGTGGTCTTGATGGATCACAAGAATCTGACTTATCTCGAGTCTGCCAAGCAGTTGAATCCTAGACAGGCTCGATGGTCGCTGTTTTTCTCCCGTTTCGATTTTGTGGTTTCGTACCTTCCGGGTTCTAAGAATGTGAAGGCTGATGCCCTTTCAAGGAGTTTTGTGCCTGATTCTCCGGGAATCCCTGAGCCGGCTGGTATTCTCAAAGAGGGGGTAATTCTGTCAGCCATCTCCCCTGATTTGCGGCAGGTGCTGCAGTAGTTTCAGGCTGATAGACCTGACCGTTGTCCAGCGGAGAAACTGTTTGTCCCTGATAGATGGACTAGTAGAGTTATCTCAGAGGTTCATTGTTCGGTGTTCGCTGGTCATCCTGGGATTTTTGGTACCAGAGATTTGGTGGCTAGGTCCTTTTGGTGGCCTTCCTTGTCACGGGATGTGCGTTCTTTCGTTCAGTCCTGTGGGACTTGTGCTCGGGCCAAGCCCTGTTGTTCTCGTGCCAGTGAGTTACTTTTGCCCTTGCCGGTCCCGAAAAGGCCCTGGACGCATGTTTCCATGAATTTTATTTCAGATCTTCCTGTCTCTCAAAGGATGTCTGTCATCTGGGTGGTTTGTGATCGCTTCTCTAAGATGGTCCATTTGGTACCCTTGCCTAAATTGCCTTCCTCCTCTGATTTGGTTCCATTATTTTTCCAGCATGTGGTTCGTTTGCATGGCATTCCGGAGAACATTGTGTCGGACAGAGGTTCCCAGTTTGTTTCGAGGTTTTGGCGGTCCTTTTGTGCTAAGATGGGCATTGATTTGTCTTTTTCTTCGGCTTTCCATCCTCAGACAAATGGCCAAACCGAGCGAACCAATCAGACCTTGGAAACCTATCTGAGATGCTTTGTTTCTGCTGATCAGGATGATTGGGTGACCTTCTTGCCATTGGCTGAGTTCGCCCTTAATAATCGGGCCAGTTCGGCTACTTTGGTTTCGCCTTTTTTTTGCAATTCTGGTTTTCATCCTCGTTTTTCTTCAGGGCAGGTTGAGCCTTCGGACTGTCCTGGTGTGGATTCTGTGGTGGACAGGTTGCAGCAAATTTGGACTCACGTAGTGGACAATTTGACATTGTCCCAGGAGAAAGCTCAATGTTTCGCTAACCGCCGTCGCTGTGTTGGTCCCCGACTTCGTGTTGGGGATTTGGTTTGGTTGTCGTCTCGTTATGTTCCTATGAAGGTTTCTTCTCCTAAGTTTAAGCCTTGTTTCATTGCTCCTTATAAGATTTCTGAAATTCTCAATCCTGTGTCATTTCGTTTGGCCCTTCCAGCTTCTTTTGCCATCCACAATGTGTTCCATAGGTCGTTGTTGCGGAGATATGTGGCGCCTATGATTCCCTCCGTTGACCCTCCTGCTCCGGTGTTGGTCGAGGGGGAGTTGGAGTATGTGGTAGAGAAGATTTTGGATTCTCATGTTTCGAGACGGAAACTTCAGTACCTGGTCAAATGGAAGGGCTATGTGTCATGATCTCTGCAAGCAGAGATCATAGCAAGCCTATAGAGGGACAAGCTCTCGGAAGATGGAACTATACTGACCATGAACTAAGCCTGCCGCGCAACTAGAAATAGCCAGGTAGCATTTCCTATTTATTGCTAGATGCCCAGCTCTGGCCTAAGACCTAAATAGCTAGCAGAGGGAAATATAAGACCTGGCTCACCTCTAGAGAAATATTCCAAAGAAGACAGTAGCCCCCCACATATAATGACGGTGAGTTCAGATGAAACAACAAACGCAGCAGGAAAATAGTCTTAGCAAATTTGAGGTCCGCTTACTAGATAGCAGAAGACAGATAGTATACTTTCATGGTCAGCAGAAAAACACTAACAAAACACCATCCAGAGATTACCTTAAACTCTGGCATTAACTCATAACACCAGAGTAGCAATCCCTGATCAACGAGAGCTTTCCAGACACAGTAACAAAACTTCAGCTGTGAACTGGAACAAATAGGCAAACGAAACATGGACAAAAGTCCAACTTATCTAGTAGTTGTCAGAAGCAGGAACAAGCACTGAGAGGCATCAGATAACATTGTTGACCGGCAAGAAACCACCAGAGAAATGAGCTTAAATAGCGACACCCACTACTGATGGAACCAGGTGAAACAGGAAAGAGGATGACAAGTCCAATTCCACAAGCGGCCACCGGGGGAGCCCAGAATCCAAATTCACAACAGTACCCCCCCCTCAAGGAGGGGGCACCGAACCCTCACCAGATCCACCAGGGCGACCAGGATGAGCCCTATGGAAGGCACGAACAAGATCAGAAGCATGAACATCAGATGCATTGACCCAAGAATTATCCTCCTGGCCGTAACCCTTCCAGTTGACCAGATACTGGAGTCTCCGTCTGGAAACACGAGAGTCCAAAATTTTCTCCACAACGTACTCCAACTCACCCTCAACCAACACCGGAGCAGGAGGCTCAACTGAAGGTACAACAGGCACCTCATACCTGCGCAATAACGACCGATGAAAAACGTTATGAATGGAAAAAGACGCAGGGAGGTCCAAACGGAAAGAAACAGGATTAAGAATCTCCAATATTCTATAAGGGCCGATGAACCGAGGTTTAAACTTAGGAGAAGAGACCCTCATAGGGACAAAACGAGAAGACAACCAGACCAAATCTCCAACACAAAGCCGAGAACCAACACGACGATGACGGTTGGCAAAACGCTGAGTCTTCTCCTGGGACAACTTCAAATTGTCCATAACCTGCCCCCAGATGTGATGCAATCTCTCCACCACCGCATCCACTCCAGGACAATCCGAGGATTCCACCTGACCGGAGGAAAATCGAGGGTGAAACCCCGAATTACAGAAAAACGGGGACACCAAGGTGGAAGAGCTGGCCCGATTATTGAGGGCGAACTCTGCCAATGGCAAAAAAGCAACCCAATCATCCTGGTCAGCAGAGACAAAACACCTCAGATATGTCTCCAGGGTCTGATTAGTCCGCTCGGTCTGGCCATTAGTCTGAGGGTGAAAAGCAGATGAAAAAGACAAATCTATGCCCATCCTAGCACAGAATGCCCGCCAAAATCTAGACACAAATTGGGTACCTCTGTCAGAAACAATATTCTCAGGAATACCGTGCAATCGGACAACATTCTGAAAAAACAGAGGAACCAACTCAGAAGAAGAAGGCAACTTGGGCAGAGGAACCAAATGGACCATTTTAGAGAAACGGTCACAGACCACCCAGATGACAGACATCTTCTGGGAAACAGGCAGATCTGAAATAAAATCCATCGAGATGTGTGTCCAAGGCCTCTTAGGGATAGGCAAGGGCAACAGCAGTCCGCTAGCCCGAGAACTACAAGACTTGGCCCGAGCACAAATGTCACATGACTGCACAAAGACTCGCACATCTCGTGACAGGGAAGGCCACCAGAAGGATCTTGCCACCAAATCCCTGGTACCAAAAATTCCGGGATGACCTGCCAATGTAGAAGAATGTACCTCAGAGATGACTCTACTGGTCCAATCATCCGGAACAAACAGTCTATCAGGCGGACAACGATCCGGTCTATCCGCCTGAAACTCTTGCAAGGACCGCCGCAGATCAGGAGAAACGGCCGACAAAATTACTCCCTCCCTAAGGATACCTGTGGGTTCAGTATTACCAGGAGAGTCCGGGTCAAAACTCCTAGAAAGGGCATCTGCCTTAACATTCTTAGAACCCGGTAGGTATGACACCACAAAATTAAAGCGAGAAAAAAATAAAGACCAGCGCGCCTGTCTAGGATTCAGGCGCCTGGCAGTCTCAAGATAAATCAAATTTTTGTGGTCAGTCAATACCACCACCTGATGCTTAGCCCCCTCTAGCCAATGGCGCCACTCCTCAAACGCCCACTTCATGGCCAAAAGCTCCCTATTCCCAACATCATAATTCCGCTCTGCGGGCGAAAATTTGCGAGAAAAGAAGGCACAAGGTCTAATGACGGAGCAGTCGGAACCTTTCTGCGACAACACTGCCCCAGCTCCGATCTCCGAAGCGTCAACCTCAACCTGAAAAGGCAGATTCACATCAGGCTGACGTAACACAGGGGCAGAGGCAAAACGGTGCTTAAGCTCCTGAAAGGCCTCTACAGCATGAGGGGACCAATTAGCAACATCAGCGCCATGTCTGGTCAAATCAGTCAGTGGTTTAACGACATCCGAAAAACCAGCAATAAATCGGCGGTAAAAGTTGGCAAAGCCCAAAAATCTCTGAAGACCCTTAAGAGAGGAGGGCTGAGTCCAGTCACAAATAGCTTGCACCTTGACGGGATCCATCTCAATGGAAGAGGGAGAAAAAATATACCCCAAAAAGGAAATTTTCTGGACCCCAAAAACGCACTTAGACCCCTTCACACATAAAGAATTAGACCGCAGAACCTGAAAAACTCTCCTGACCTGCTGGACATGAGAGTCCCAGTCATCAGAAAAAATCAGAATATCATCCAGATATATTATCATAAATTTATCCAGAAAATCGCGGAAAATATCATGCATAAAAGACTGGAAAACTGAAGGGGCATTAGAAAGACCAAAAGGCATGACCAAATACTCAAAGTGGCCCTCGGGCGTATTAAATGCGGTCTTCCACTCATCCCCCTGCCTGATCCGCACCAAATTATACGCCCCACGAAGATCAATTTTAGAGAACCACTTAGCACCCTCTATACGAGCAAACAAATCAGTAAGCAATGGCAATGGGTATTGGTACTTAACAGTGATCTTATTCAGAAGCCGATAATCAATACATGGTCTCAAAGAGCCGTCCTTTTTTGAGACAAAGAAAAACCCAGCTCCCAAGGGAGAAGAAGATGGACGAATATGTCCCTTTTCCAAAGACTCCTTTATATATTCCCGCATAGCAGCATGTTCCGGCACGGACAAATTAAACAAACGACCCTTTGGATATTTGCAACCCGGTATCAAATCTATGGCACAATCGCACTCACGGTGCGGAGGTAACGACCCAAGCTTGGGTTCATCAAAGACGTCTTGATAATCTGAGAGGAACTCAGGGACTTCAGAGGGAATGGACGACGAAATAGAAACCAAAGGTAAGTCCCCATGAATACCCTTACATCCCCAGCTCAACACAGACATTGCTCTCCAGTCCAAGACTGGATTGTGAGACTGCAACCATGGCAATCCCAGTACCAAATCGTCATGTAAATTATACAGCACCAGGAAACGAATAATCTCCTGGTGATCCGGATTGATACGCATGGTTACTTGTGTCCAGTATTGTGGTTTATTATTAGCCAATGGGGTGGAGTCAATCCCCTTCAGAGGAATAAGAGTCTCCAAAGGCTCTAAATCAAAACCACAACGATTGGCAAAGGACCAATCCATAAGACTCAGAGCGGCGCCAGAGTCAACATAGGCGTCCGTGGCAATGGATGACAAAGAGCAAATCAGGGTTACAGACAAAATAAACTTAGACTGAATGGTGCCAATGGAAACAGACTTATCAAGCTTCTTTGTACGCCTAGAGCATGCTGATATAACATGAGTAGAATCCCCACAATAGAAGCACAATCCATTCTTCCGTCTAAAATTCTGTCGCTCGCTCCTGGACAGAATTCTATCACACTGCATACTTTCTGGCGTCTTTTCCATAGACACCGCCAGATGGTGCACCGGTTTGCGCTCCCGCAGACGCCTATCAATCTGAATAGCCATTGTCATGGACTCATTCAGACCTGCAGGCACAGGGAACCCCACCATAACATCCTTAACGGCATCAGAGAGACCTTCTCTGAAAGTTGCCGCCAAGGCGCACTCATTCCACTGAGTAAGCACAGACCATTTACGGAATTTTTGGCAGTAAACCTCAGCTTCGTCTTGCCCCTGAGATAGTGCCATCAAAGTTTTTTCTGCCTGAAGTTCCAAATGAGGTTCCTCATAAAGCAAGCCCAAGGCCAGAAAAAACGCATCCACATCGCGCAACGCAGGATCCCCTGCTGGCAATGAGAAGGCCCAATCTTGAGGGTCACCCCTGAGCAAGGAAATCACAATCCTAACCTGCTGAGCAGGGTCTCCAGCTGAACGAGACTTCAGGGACAAATAAAGCTTACAATTATTTCGGAAATTCTGGAAGCTAGCTCTATTCCCTGTGAAGAACTCCGGCAAAGGAATTCTCGGCTCAGATACTGGAGCATGTACCACAAAATCTTGTAAATTTTGTACTTTCGTGATGAGATTATTCAAACCCGCAGTTACACTCTGAAGATCCATTATTGTCAGGTGCACACAGAGCCATACAGAGATGAGGAGGAGAGAGAGAAAAAAGACTGCAGCAAGGCAAACTGGAGGGAAAAAAAAAAAAAAAAAAAAATTCCAGCAGACTTCTTATAACTCTCCTTTCTCAACCTGGGTCTTTAACACTTTAGGGCCGGTCAAACTGTCATGATCTCTGCAAGCAGAGATCATAGCAAGCCTATAGAGGGACAAGCTCTCGGAAGATGGAACTATACTGACCATGAACTAAGCCTGCCGCGCAACTAGAAATAGCCAGGTAGCATTTCCTATTTATTGCTAGATGCCCAGCTCTGGCCTAAGACCTAAATAGCTAGCAGAGGGAAATATAAGACCTGGCTCACCTCTAGAGAAATATTCCAAAGAAGACAGTAGCCCCCCACATATAATGACGGTGAGTTCAGATGAAACAACAAACGCAGCAGGAAAATAGTCTTAGCAAATTTGAGGTCCGCTTACTAGATAGCAGA